>NC_060067.1:9725000-10975000 GCF_922984935.1 Meles meles
TTTTGGAAGGGATTGTATGTTGTTGTTGTTAATTCCTCTTTAACCATTTTGAGGAATTCTCCAGTAAAACTTTCTGGGCCTATAGATTCCTTTTGTGTGTGTGTGAGAGAGGATTTTAAAGTTATGAATTTAATTGCCTTAAAAGTTTTAGGAATATTTAAATGATGTGTTTTGCATTGGATGACTTGTGGTTTATGTTTTTTTGAGAAAGTAGTTTACCTTGTCTCTGTTGTCAGATTTATGTTTATGGAGTTCATTGTATTCCCTTATTATCCATTTAATGTCCTGACGTCTTGAATGAATCTCCTGTTTCATTTCTGATATTATTTTTGTCTTCTCTCTTTTTTTCATTGTCAGTCTTTTCAGAGGCTTGTCAATTTCATTGATTTTTCAAAGAACCAACTCTGTTTCATTGATTTTTCCTGTTGTTTTTTTCTTTCATTGATTTCTACACTTTATTATTTCTTTCTGTCTACATGCTTTGAGTTTATTTTACTTTTTCTTGTTTCTTTAGGTAAGAGCCTAGATTATTGATCTGAGACTTTTCCTCTTATCTAATGTGTTCATTTCATGCTATTAATTTCCCTGTCTGTCCTGCTTTGGCTGAGTCCCACAAATTTTGGTATGTTGTATATTCATTCAGTTCAATGTTCTTTTTTTTTTTTTTTTTTCCTTTGAGATTTTCTCTTC
The DNA here is from genome assembly GCF_922984935.1 of Meles meles. Lineage (NCBI taxonomy): Eukaryota > Metazoa > Chordata > Mammalia > Carnivora > Mustelidae > Meles > Meles meles. The sequence goes on from NC_060067.1 coordinate 9,725,691, forward strand.
GACTCATGGATTATTTATAGTAATTGTTTGGTTTCTAAGTGTTTAGGTGATACTTTCATTATTTTTAGTTTGATTTCATTGTAGGCAGAAAAACATTCAGTCTGATTTCAATTATTTCGAATTTGTTGAGTTTTTTTTGGACCACGGTGTGATTTATCTTGGTGTGTTTTTTTGTGGGCTCTTGAAAGTGTGTATTTTGCTGTTCTTAGAGGGAATGTTGTAAAATACTGATTAGATCCTGTTGGCTGATGGTGTTGTTAAGTTCTTTTCTATCTTTGCTGACTCTGGTAAAGTTTTCTGTCAGTTCTTGCAAGAGGCTTATTGAAGATAGCAAACATAATTGTGGATTTGTCTATTTCTCCTTTCAGTTATATCAGTTTTGTGTAACATATTTCATAGCATTGTTACTGGTCTTGTACTTGTAAGATTGCTACATTTTCTTGATGGATTGATGGTTTTATCATGATGTAACATCCCTTTCTGTGTCTGGTAATTTTCTTTCTTCTTAAGTCGACTTTATCAGATTTTAATACAGCCACTCCTGATTTCCTCTGATTTATGCTTACATTACATATATTTTCCATTTATTTTTGCTTTTAGCTTGCATATATTGTTATACCTGATATACGTTTATAGACAGCTTGAAGTCAGCATATAGTTTAACCATGTGGGTAGAGGGAAGGATGCTTCATTCTTCTGGGTAGAAGGTAAGAGTTTTGGCTCCCAGTGGTAACACAGGGGGCTGGGGAAGGGCTGGTTGCTGACTAGTGGAGATGAAGGTGCTAGCTCCCCACTTGGCTTTTTCTCACACATCAGGGAGTCTTGTGGTGACTCATGAAAGCATCAAAAGAGGGAAGTCCAGGTTCTTTACTTGGCCTGTGTTAGTGTGGTTGTGTGTAGGGCTACAGTTTTTTTTTGTTTTTTTTTTTTTTCCTTCCTGTGGTGTTTGGCTGGAGTGGAGCAGTTAATTATTATAGAAGGTTTTCTCTCTTCTGAGGTTGACTTTCTTCTTGTTCTTTGGCTGAAGAAGTAGTCTTTTGTTGGGGCTTTTGTTTTTTGTCTGTCCCTATATTTCCCAACTTGCCAGTTTTTCTACTCCAAGTCTGGAAAATATGAGCAAAATGAAAGCCCAGCATCTCACCATGGATCCTGAGGTTTCTAGCCAGTTTCTCTTCTCTCCATCTTCAGAGTCTTATGTTTGCTGTGTATATAATGTCCAGGGTATTGAGTTGTACTTCATGGAAAGAATCCCTAGGTGGATTACAAGTATATCAACCCTATCTATCTTCTCGGAGGTGCTTTTTAAGGAGATCTCTAGGATCTCTTGCTTTGAGTATGCCTGTTGAAAAGCAAAGCTCTCCATAAGCTAGTTATCATAGTATTTGTTAATACTGGCATTTCATTCTTCTTAGACATTTGGAAATGGAGTACCAAGTTACCTCTGTTGTGAGTTACAGATTTTATCTGGCTTCACTTCATGCTTAATTTTAGATGAATTTTCCCCTTATAGCCATGATCATCAAATATTATAACAAAGTCTGAGGTACCTCAGATTGACTAAGTACATTGATGTAAAACAAATCATTAGCCAGTTTCCTAAGGCACTTAAGTCATTCTATAGCTGTCAGTGTGAACTATTTGTAGATAAAGAATTAGTCTTCTGCCTCTTGTTGACCATTTTCTGTGAGGCATATCGGGGAGTAGTTCTCATGAGAGCACTCGAGATAGCACAACTTCGATTTTTCTGTTATACCTTGGGGGTTCACTAGAACTGCAAAAAGAAGCAATATTGCCTTGAGTGGAATCCAGTTTTTATACCTTTCTTCAAATATATATTGGGGGAGGGACAAGGTAACATGGTTAGAGTCTTAACTTGAAAGGCATTTGATACATGAACTAGTAGATAAATTAGTCTGTTTTGGTAAAAACAGTAAGAAAACAAACTGCTTTTCATGGAAGAAAAACTTATGAGTAACTTTTATGTTCAAGAGCACTGTTTATATCCTTAACATACTGTATAAACCTACAGTGAATTGCTTTGCATGCTGTTAAGAGATAATTCATACCCGGGGAGCTTTCTGTATTTGGCATGCATTCTGTCGTAACAGAGGATACCATTTCATTTTCAGAAGAAAAATCTTCAGTATGTAGTTTCTTTTTATAGGCGTCTTTTCTCCTATGGTGTATACAATTTTGACCTTGGCAAAAAACAAGAGATGTAATGGAATTGAGAATGTATGAATATCAGAATTTTTATAAAATATCATTACTCTTTCTATTTGTCATTTATATTGTCAAGTCTCATCCCATTTTTTTTCCTGGACCAAGATTTCCAGATGTGATGAAATAATATCACTTTCAGAAACTCAGTTCTCATTTCTAGGTCTTCCTTGTATCTATTTTAGGAATTTTAAGTATCTGCTTTATGTTGCATAGTTTCTAATATTCTAACTTCAAACCGAGGGAGAAATGACCTTACTGGTAGTCTTCTTCAGTGGGTGAGTTGGGGAGTCTTGGTTGCTCTAATGTAGTGGTTCTCCAACATTTGACCTTGGAACCCTTAGATTCTGAAAAAGTATTAAAAACCTCAGGGACTTTGTTTATGCATATCGTTTCTATCTACATTTGCCATATTAGAAATTAAGGCTGAGAAGATGTTAAAAGATTGATTAATTTATTTGAAATAACAAAAATAAAGCTATTATATGATAACATAAGTAGCTTTTTACAAAAAATAGCTTTATTTAAAAAAAATTTGGAGAGCAGAATGGCATTGGTTTTCATTTGTGCAGACCTCTTTAGTATTTGTCCTAATAGAAGACTGCTAGGTTTTTATATCTGCTTTTGCATTTTAAGATGTTGTTTTGGTTTACATGAATGAAGAAAATGTGGTCTTACAAACATATACAGTTAGAAAAGAAAGAAGTATTTTAATACCTTTTCAGATAATTGAGGATATTCTTTTATCCTAACTTAAACTCAACAAATGGTAGCATTTTAAAAGGTTAGTTGCAGTGTGGAGTCTGAAACCGTATCAACTATTTTTGTACTCTGTTATATTAAAATCCTTGTTGCAATTTCAGTGGATCATTTAGCTATGTATGATTTTGCAATTACATTCGGAACATATTGGTTCACTTAGTTACAAGATATGACAGTATCAGTATTTGTTAATATATTCACAGATCAATTCAGAAAAAGTCTTTCAGGGTCAGGAGGCCCTCAAGCTCACAGTGGCAGATAAAAGCACTCCAAAATTCTCATTTTCACTTGAAAGCCTCAAGTTTATCATGGTCAACAAGTGCTGTCAGTTGTTTTCCTTTTGAAGAAGCAGGCTTACTTTATTCCTTTTCAAGATGTTTGCCAAATACCCGTTTGAATCACTGCAATTTGTGGGAATTGTTATTTTAAGTGAAAGTTGTGTTCCATGAAAAAAGTGGCTAGTTCAGGTCACACTTCAAACAGTTGCATAAGTGATCTTCCTTGAGATATTCCTTATGTTTTGGTATGCAATCCAAATGGGGTATGCTTGTGCCTTTCCTGTTTATGTCACAGAATATTAAGCATTTTGTACTTAAGGCTAAATATTTAATAAAATGAACTATTACTGTTTCATTAAGACATTGTTAAATTCAACTGGCTTTTTATTATTTATTTATTTATTTATATATTTTTTAAAGATTTTATTTATTTGACAGAGAGAAATCACAAGAGAGGCAGGCAGAGAGAGAGGAAGGGAAGCAGGCTCTCCGCTGAGCAGAGAGCCCGATGTGGGACTCGACCCCAGGACCCTGAGATCATGACCTGAGCCGAAGGCAGTGGCTTAACCCACTGAGCCACCCAGGCGCCCCATTTATTTATTTTTTAAAGATTTTATTTATTTACTTGAGAGAAAGAGAGTGAGAGAGAGAGAGCATGAGAAGGGAGTGGGAGAGGGAGAGGCAGGCTCCCTGATGAGCAGGGAGCCCCAAGCTGGACTCGATCCCGGGACCTCAGGATCATGACCTGAGCCAAAGGCAGTTGCTTAACCAACTGAGCCACCTAGGCACCCCTCAACTGGCTTTTTAAAAAATTATTGTAATTACTGTAAGTGTGTGGTGGTAAAGAATACAATGACTGGTAGCGAGGTTAGGTGCCATTGCCTAGATTCATGCTAAGGAGGTGGAGGTTTCACTCATGATTGCTTTTGCACCATTAATGCAAATATCAACACAGTAAAAAAGGCAAAAAATCTGCATATTGTGGTGAGAAGAGTTTTGACTTTGCAGAAATTAAGAGAATGGGTCTCATGATCTCCAGGGGTTCATGGACTGCCCTTTGAGAACCACTGCTCTAAGTCATGGATATATAAGAGAATAGATTCACTGTTCATATTATTATTATTATTATTATTATTATTATTCAACTTGAAATGTAGAGAAATTAAAAAAAAATAGTCCTGGTAATTCTAATTGTACCCATGAGAAAAGGTAGCAATTAGATTTTATAGGAGATGGAGAAACCAAGTCAGTGTAGCTAAGCCATTTTGCTTGTAAAGGAAATCAGAGGATATGCTGAAAAGGCTAGAATCTGAATGGTCAGAATGGAACCAGTATCTTCTGCCTGGACTAAAATGGTATTGAGTACGAGCCTCTCTCAGCTTGCTCCTCTCATCTTGTACCCAAATTGGAAGTCTTCTCCAAGTAAGAATATCTCAGAAGGGGCGCCTGGGTGGCTCAGTGGTTTAAGCTGCTGCCTTCGGCTCAGGTCATGATCTCAGGGTCCTGGGATCGAGTCCCACATCGGGCTCTCTGCTCAGCAGGAAGCCTGCTTCCTCTCACTCTCTCTGTCTGTCTCTCTGCCTACTTGTGATCTCTCTCTGTCAAATAAATAAATAAAATCTTTAAAAAAAAAAAAAAAGAATATCTCAGAAATACTGCCCATGGGGAGAATGCTTGGGAGGGGCAGCCCGAGAGACCTGCGGAGGGCAGCCATTGAGATGTGACGGGTGACAGGGCAAGAAGGCAAGGATGCTGATTTTATTAAAGGTCTGCTGTGTGCCAGCCATTGTGTAAGGCACTTCACACACACTGCTGCTTAAATCTCATGACAAACTTAGGAAGTCACTATTACCAGCCTCATTTTGGAGATGGGGAAATGGAGCCTCAGATGTTAAAAAACGAGCTTGAGTCTACATTGCTCCTGTGGGTTGCCCTTGGAATTCAGACCATCTCTTTTCACTCTGGTATAGAAGTCTTCATAGAAGTGTTCATGAGCCTCTTGGATTGTGCTGTTGACTGGTCTGTTGTTAGTGTATCTGTCTTATAAGCATATTTCTGAAGATACATGCATGCACTTCAGGCTTAAGTTTGACCTTTCTGAGTAAAACAATCACAATTTTGTGTTCATTCATCCACTAGGGGGGGCAAGAGTGCTAACTTGTTAGGTAGATCATGATTGATGAGTAGGGTTTAAATTACATAATTGTGGTATGATTTATACGTATGTCTTGCAGGAAATGGTATATGAAAAACTCTGACCATTTCTCTACTGATTATTCTTGGTAGGAAAGATGCTGTGCTATCTTCTCACTGAAACTTAGGGGATTGCTTTCATCCCCTAAATGTGAACAATAAATAAGGTGTAGTTTAACTCAAAAAGTATGACTGGCTCCCAAAGAGAAGGATGATGTTCAAGTGGATTGGCAAAATTAGGAGTAAACCAGTCAGGAAGATTCAAATTCTAGTCTCAAGTTTGTTTGCTTTTTTGTTTTGATGCATGTGAAATTTCACATTCTTAACTTTATTATGATCTGTTTCATGCGGTGGTGTCTGAAAGAAATGGTATGATTTTCCTAAGACATTATTTAAACCTTAAAGGAAAGTGTTACATAACTGTTTGTATTTGGATAATGCTTTAATTAATCAGTATTTTTATTTCAGATCTAACATTTACATATGGCTAGGTATGGAGTGTCCCTTAAGATAAATGATACATCTAGTTCCTCATTTATATAATTGCCATGTGGGCAATTGATAATAAAATTATGAAGCACTTTCAGACAATGAAAACTGTGAACGGGGAAGTAATTACATGACATTTGCCACAGAAGTATTTTTATTTGAAAAGAATTTTTGGCTATTGTCCAGATTTATTGATCTTCAAGACTCCCATACACTTTGATGATTACTGTGAAAAAATTTAGAAATTCCATGAGCATCAGAACCATGGTAATTGTGAAACTTTGCCAACCAGATTCTTGCTCTGTATATTGTGCTTTTTTTTGTTTTTGTTGAATTATAGTTTATAAATGAGGGGGTTGAAAATAGTTTACCATTTGACTATTTGTAGATACAATGAAAACCTTTCTTGAGTTCCACACAGATTTTTTTTTTTCAAATTTTAAAGATTTCTGAAGGGTTACTAAAATAATATATCTTATGGGATGCCTGGGTGAATCAGTCAATTAAGCATCTGCTCTCAGCTCGGGTCTTGTTCCCAGGGTCCTGGGATCGAGCCCCACATCAGGCTTCCTGCTCAGTGGGGAACCTGCTTCCTCCTCTCTCCCTCCACTGCTTCCCCTGCTTAGGTGCTTTCTCTGTCAAATGAATAAATTAAACCTTTAAAAATTAAAATACCTTTCCATGATTCTAATTTTGAAGAGTTATGGCTATTGGAGCCAGTGGGCCAAGGTTCATAATCTTATTCGCTCCGGTAATACAGGCCATGTGATGTTGGGATATGTCTTCATCTCCTTGAACATCTCCTTGAACATTTAATAATTGGACTGCAGGGCTGCTGTGTTGTGGTAGGCACTGAGGATACAAAGATGCATCCTGAGCTGTTCTGTCTTCAAGGATGATACTCTAATGGAGGGACTCTACAAGTAAGCAAACCATTTCAATGAGATTTGGTGAGGGCACTAATAAAGTTAGGCCCACTTGCTACTGAGGCATCACCTAAAGGGTTCCAAGCCTACCTGGGTCATAGTGCATGGAGATGCTTCAGGGGAGGTAAGTCTTGCACTTAAAGGGCTAATAGATATAGAATTTGGGGATCTGGGAGGGAGGAACATATTCTAAGCAGAAGAAATAGCATGGGATGGTAGAAGGGGACAGTATGGCTTTTTTTTTTTTTTACATATTTTGATTTTTTTTTGTTTAATAGTTTTATAACACCCAGTCCTCATCACTATTAATGCCCTCCTTAAACCATCACGCATTTAACCCCCAACCCCCACCTCCCCTCCAGCAAGCCTCAGTTTTTTCCCTGTAGTTAAAATTCTGTTTCCTGGTTTGTCTCCCTCCCTCCCTCTCTTTTTAATATATATTCATGTTTTGGTTTTTAAATTCCACATATGAGTGAAATCATATGGTATTCATCATTCTCTGCCTGACTTATTTTGCTTAGCATAATACTCTCTAGCTCTGTCCACATCATTGCAAATGTCAAGATTTCATTCTTTTTGATGGCTGAGTGATATTCCATTGTGTGTGTGTGTATATTTTCTTTATCCATTTGTCAGTGGATGGACGTTTGGGCTCTTTTTTATATTTTGGCTATTGTAGACAATGTTGCTACAAATATTGAGGTGTGTGTATCCCTTCAAATCAGTATTTTTGTATCCTTTGGGAAATATCTAGCAGTATCCCTGTATCTTGCTGTAACCTTGGGGGATTTTATTTTTAGCTTTTTGAGGAAACTCCATACTGTTTTCCAGAGTAGCTGCACCAGGTCACATTCCCATCAACAGTGCAAGAGAGTTCTTTCTTTTTCCACATCCTCACCAACACCTGTTGCTTCCTGAGTTGTTAATTTTAGCCATTCTAACAGGTGTGAATTGGTATCTCATTGTGGTTTTGATTTGTATTTCCCTGATGCTGAGTGGTGTTGAATGCTTTTTCACATGTCTGTTGGCCATCTGGATGTCTTGTTTGGAGACATGTCTGTCTCCATGTCTTCTTGGAGAAATGTCTGTTCATGCCTTCTGCCCATTTCTTGATTGGATTATTTGTTCTTTGGGTGTTGAGTTTGATAAGTTCTTTATAGATTTTAGACGTTAACCCTTTATCAGATACGTCATTTGCAAATATCTTCTCTCATTCCAAAAGCTGCCTTTTAATTTTGTTGACTGTTTCCTTTACTGTGCAGAAGCCTGTTATCTTGTTGAGGTCCCTGCAGTTTCCTTTCGCTTTTGCTTCCCTTGGCTCAGGAGATAGATCTAGTAAGAAGTTGCTGCAGCTGAGGTCAAAGAGGGTGCTGACCGCGTTCCCCTCTAGGATTTCCTGTGTTACATTTAGGTCTTTCTTCCATTTTGAATGTATTTATTTTTTTCTCTCAGAATTTTTTTTTTGTGTATGGTACAAGAAAGTGGCCTAGTTTCATTCCTTTGCATGTGGCTGTCCAGTTTTCCCAAAACCATTTGTTGAAAAGACTTTTTTCCATTGGATATTCTTTCCTGCTTTAATGAAGATTAGTTGGCCCTATCATTATGGGTTCATTTCTGGGTTTTCTAATGTGTTCCATTCACCTATGTTTTTGTGCCAGTACCACACCGTCTTGATGACTAGAGCTTTGTAATATAACTTGAAGTCCAGAATTGTGATGTTTCCAACTTTGCTTTTCTTTTTGAATATTGCTTTAGCCATTCAGTGTCTTTTGTGGTTCCATATTCCAAATTTTTAGGTTTGTTTGACTCTTGTAAATTGTAAGAATATATAGTGAAGATGGAATAATGCAGGGGAGTAAGTTGGAGATCTACCTTGAGGCTGACATCAGTGTGTCTCTAGAACATACTGTGTTTGAGTCTTGTTTAAATGATCGGAAGCTATTCATAGCTTTTCTGTAAGGAATGACATGATTTTGTATTTTAGTACAATCCTTGGTATTGCACTGGGGAGAAGTCAGAAGAAGGTACTGTAGTGGATTCAGTGAGAAGTAGTATAATCTGAGATAAGAAGAGGCCAGCAGAGCCTAGGGTGACTCCAGCTTTAGTTCTGGGTGACTGTATGGAAAATAGAGGAGAGGAGCAAGCTCTTTCGAGGGATCTTTGAGCTGGAGATAGAGATGAAAACAAAATAAAATATAACCTTACAATATCGTTTGAGTACTTCCAGTGTGCCGGGGATAGAGTACAGTTTTTAACATATTCAATTGTCTCAGTATTCCCTTGAGGCATTACCATCTATAACTGACAGATGAGAAAACGGATTCAGAGAAGTCACCTATCTGACCTAAGATCATAGCTGGATGTGGTGGGACTTGGAATTGAGTCCAGGTCTATCCCATCTAAAGTACAACCTATTCTCACGCTATTACTTGGGAATCGTTGTACAGCTATAGCTGAAGCGATGTGAGTATAAATGGAAATGGTCCAGAGGAGTGTATAGACCAGAGAAGAGATGATGGCCAAGGATAGAACTTGGGCAAGTAACATTAGATTAAATGGAACTCATTTAAGTGGAACATCTTCTGTGTCTCTACAGAAGGTGCATTCAGAGAGGTAGCTGGCTAACCAGAAAAAGCTTCTCAGCCAAGACAAAAACATTAGAGTCATCCTAAGGCTTTTATTCTTTTTCACCCCCACACCCTGCCCATCAGCAAATTCTTTTGTCTTTGCCTTCAGAGTATATGCAGAATCTGACCATATCCTTCTGTCCAAGCTGCTCAGAGTTGCTCTGCTCTAACCACAAACCCTGTTATCCTGTTCTTGTTCCTACCGTCCTTTCTCCACCCAGCAGTCAGACCAGTGCTTTCTGAATGTAGATCGGATCATCGCTGCTCAGCTCACAGCTGTCCAATGGTCTTCCTTGTCATTCAGAATATAACCCAAACTCACGTGGCTCACAGGACAGCGATGACTACCACCGGCTATGTCTCTAGCCTCTCGTTCTCCATCCTCCCCAGGGTATTATCACCAGCCACAAGCTGAGCATGCTCCTTTTCTGGACCTTTGCCTGCCTGGGATGATTTTTCCCTAATTCTGTCACTCTATTGGAGTGATCAAACCAGCCTGTCTGGAATAGCTCTTTCCATTATCTTGTTCCACCTCTTCATTCTCTTTTTGTCCATAGAATTTTTCATCACTGGACATATTAAACTTACCTGTTTGCTTTGTATTAATTACCCCCAGAATCTCCATCCTATGCCTCAACTTTATGAAAGTAGAGATTTTGCCTTTTTTTGTTCACTCCTCTATCTCCAGGATCTAGAATCGAGTAAATGCTTAACAAATATTTGGATAAATGAATGCAGCCAGATTGACTTTTAAAAACAAGTAAATCAGATCATACTACCCCCCCACCCCCCACCCCATTCAACCTTTCCAACCCCATAGACTCCCGTTACCATTGGAATAAAATCCAAACTCCTTTCTGTGGTCTACAAGGCCGTCCATGATCTGGACCTTGGCTGAGACTAACCCTAGTCTTGACACTCCGCCCCGGGTAGCTACATTCCAGCCACATTGGCCTTCTTGTTCTTCCTGGAACTCATTAAGCTCATTTCTTCTTCTTGCTGCTCCCTCTGCCAGCCGCTCCTTCTACATGGTTGGCTCCTGTCGTGCTTTCAGATCTTTGCTCCAGTGGCTGCTTCAGCAGAAAAGCTTCCCTAGACGACCCTCTCTTACAACAGTGTTCCCGGTCCTTGCCTCTTCACCCCGGATCTTCCTAGGACTCAGGCTAATTTTTATCATCAAAGTTGTCACTGCCTGAGCAAGGTTGTCCATTTATTTATAATATGCTTCCTCTCCACCGGGGTTGTAAACTTCATGAGGGTAGTGGTGGTTTCTGTCTTCTTTACCCATTTCCCATTCTTTACCGTCATTTCCCAACACCTAGAAGGGAGCGCGTGGTACATCTTAGAGGCCCAAGACTTAGAGGATGGATATGTGAAATACTCCTGCCACTCCTGTGAGGGTGGTTCATGATTACTGTGGAGAGTGGAATATTCTTTTGGTGACACACGGTTTAAATAAAAGCCTAAAACTTCTAGGATGATGGTTATGCAGTTTGGACATTAAGTCATGAGACTATCTTTCCAAACTGGCTCATGGAATTCCGGTATATTGCTTTATAGAGATTCTTTTTGCACATTCTTGGGAGCCCAAATCTCTCAAACTTTCAGGATGCTGTAATTTTTATTTTTAGTTGTTGCCAGAAGTATTTGACTGAATTAGATGGCTGCATCCTCGGGGAGAGTGAGGCTGTATTCCCTTTTGTGTCCCTGGCTCCTTCCCTAGAATTCAGCACACAGTAGGTGTTTAATAAATTTTTGTCAATGGTAAGCTTAAAAAAAAAAAAAGAGATGTTTCCAAAAAAATGGCACCAAAATTTAGAATTTTCTGTAAAATATTTTCAGTTTCTGTGGATTTCAAAACTGAACCCCCCTCCCCCCCGAAGCTTAACCTTTCAGAAACTTTTGGTTGCTGAGAAGCGGAAGGGGAGAAATGAAGGGGTGATAGCCCATACTAAATTTAAATCTGTCCTCCAGGCCAGAGAAACAGAGGGGACCTATAATATTATTCACCTAAAGTTACTCCCTATTTGGATGAGGTTGGGGTGGAGGCAGGGAAGGGCTCTGTGGTCCAGCATCCTTCTTCGCTCGTATTTTCTTTTTGATAAAACAGCCAGTGTTCAGTGTGGCTCCAGAAGTTTTGGTTTGGGGATTAAAAAGCGAGCAACAGGTAGCAGTGACGCAGGTTATGCTCAGTCGCTGAGCTGCACACACCTTAAGCCAACACAACCCGTGAAAGGTGGCAGTGTTTGAACTGAATCTGTGCTTTTCAGATGGGGCAGCACCTTTTCAATAAAAGCACGCTTATGCCGACTCCTTAAGAAGTTTAGACTGGAGGGCTGTCTCCAGCAACTGGCCCCCCTGCTGCCAAGCCCCATTTGTTTGTCTTGGCAGCTGGGCTGTGTCTGCTTGGCCGGTGCTAATGCTGGGATGTTAAATTGATGAAACACAGAGCTCTTGATCCTTTCCAGTGGGACTTCTATTTGGTTAATGGCAAGGTAGAGAATGGAGAATGGATACTCTTGTAGTGTAGGTAGAGATTTGGGAAACTGTGGGAAGATACTTTATTAGAATAATTAACCGTGCGCCTCGTTATGGCTTTTGTCTTATTCTTTCTTTGGTCCAGATAGAATTTTTTTTTTTTCTTCCTTCAAGTGATTGCAATACATGTTCTATTTGGTATAAATACTCAAGCATAAGATAACCTGCCAAAAATATGAAGGCATTTGGCTTCTTGAGAATTTGGACATTTCAGAACTAGGGACCAAGTATCCCGGTGTAACATGCACTCATGGCTGGCGTGCTTGGGATTAGCTACCCTTTGGCTGTCAATCATCATGATTATACATTGTTCCAGAAGCCATGGGCTATGACTAGACTTTTTAGAATTAACAGCACAGGAAGGAAACAAGTATAAATCATCTCTCTGGTTTATGTTTCTCAAGAGGGATGTATAACATCGCTTAAGTTGATACAAGTGTTAACTGTCCCCTAAGGTTGGTGACTGTAACAATCCCTGACTTTATTCAGGCTTCCACTCTAATGTTGCCTCTCCAAAGAATCAACACAGCAACTCCTCTCCCCTGTCTCTCTTTAACCACTCACCTGCCTTATTCTTCATAGCAATTATCATGACCTGCAATTATTTTTACTTTTATTTTATTTCATATCTCCTTCCCTGCAATGTGAGTTCTACGAGGACAGGAATTTTTTTCTTATTTACTGCTTAACCGTCAATGCTCAGAAGAGTATCCAGGATATAGTGAGTGCATGATAAATGTGTGTCAAATGACTGAATAAGTAAGAAAATGAAAGGAGAAATAGAGGATGAAGTAAAGAAAGGAAATATTGTGTGTTTTCCAGATAATATCCTTCAACAGGTGGCTAGTTAAACCAGGACAGGGAACCTGTCAGTCCTGCACATCTGAAATGTTTATTAGGGCTTTTAATAAAACTTTGGGTGAAAACCGGATTGCATGTAGTAAACACATCCCTTAACCCAAGTAAATGAAATCATTAGGTTAGCCAGGGATCAGGGAATATGAAAACATTTCATTTTATGATTGAAGGATTGAGCAGAGAAATCAGATTTGTTTTAATAGAGATGTTAAAAAAGCATGAGCTTGAGACTTTTATCATTGGTCCTAAGAATATATTTAAAATTCTCTTGCTTGCCAGGCTGTTTTTTAGAGGGGGTTGGTTTGTCAATTTCAGGATCTCTATTAGTTGCTTATGGCCATTCTCTGAGCATACTAGCATTTCTGGTGCTGCTGTATGGCTCGTGATGGTACAGATGGAATTGACAGAAGAAAATATCTCCTGTCCACTAAAAAAAAAGGTTGGAGGATGATGTTTGATGCATAACAGATGGCTTGAGAAACAGCCTGTCAAATTAGGATGGTGATAATGGATTAGTGGACACCCTATAATTAACTACTAATTATTCTTCTCATGACTGTATTTCTTTCCACTCTGTCAACTTCTTATATTGTTATATAAACAATTATAGTTCATATTTTCTTCTTCATGTTTTGATATATTAACTTTTGCCCTGAAGGTTTACCTGTTTTACATTCTTCATAATACCGTTATCATATTTCATCAAATTCGTAATGTGAGAATTAGCCCGTGTTGGGAACAAGACTACTATGTGTTAGTGATATGCCTGGCCTGTAGAACATGTTCAACTCGTGTTTGTTGATGTTAATTAAATATTCCAAATTGCTTTAGCCTTTGCTTTATTACAAGACATTTAGCTTCTTTCTGGTTATTGATATTATACGTAGTGATGACAAAGACAAAGACATTGCTTTCAACACCGATGGCTTCATGATTCTTGTGATTTCTGGACTCAGTGAATTCCCACAGGGAGATATCTTAGTCAAAGATTGTGAACATTTTTATATCTCTTGATTTGTGAATGGGTGACATTGTCTTATATTGATGCCTTCAATATTTGAATGTCCCTTTGGTCTTATACAACAAATAAGGGTTTTTGTTTGTTTGTTTGTTTGTTTTTTAAGCTTACTCAGCATAAGTTGTGGCAAATTCTTCTTCTTGACACATGATAGCTAATATAGCTAGTATTTTTCAAATTAGATATAGGTAACAACTTTTTTCTTTTTTTCATTTTAGGCCTGTTTTTTGTATGGTTGTACCATGTTTGTGGATTTTATTAATATAGAATTTTGTTATAAATTATGAATCCTTTTAAAGAACTGGTAGACCTTTGAGCATGGACACTTATTGTTGTAAACTTTATTTCTTTTCTTTTCAATCTTCATATGGGGGCCTCTAAAACTTTGACATTCTTGACACCTGTTTTTTCCTTCTCTTTCAATTTTTTGAAATTCTAGTGGCTTTTGAAATTGTCTCAAATTTTTAAAACATGCATACATATTCATATGATGTATGCTACATAGTTATGGTCCCTTCCTCAGCTCTGTTACTCTACAGAGGAGCAAGATAACTGGAAAATTCAACAGACAGAAACAGAAATCTGTGACTATTTGAGATGACCAAATCTGGTTAAAAATCAGTTAACGACCAGTTTTTAATAAAAGGAAATACTTTTAATATTTAACTATTTTGTTCCTGGTTCTGTTAAAAAATTTGAAATATTAAAATCTCCCCCTGATAATATAACTCTAGGATAATAGTGTCATTATTGATACTAGGATGATAGCTCTTAGTAATATTAAATATAATTGGCGACTTCTGTATGCACAAGGCATGGGCTTTTTTATGCATTTTTTTCCTTTAATCTTATCATGATCCCATTTTCACAGATGATGAAACTGAGGCTTTGAAAAGTTAAATGAAACTTTCCCTACTAGTGAACAAAATGTTCAGACTTGGGTCTGTCCAGCTTTAAAAGCCTAGGCTCTTAATCACGATGTTTTGTTAACTAAATTGGTTTTGACAATTTTATACTTATCCCTAAGGATTTCTTTTTAAAAGTCTCTTCCTGGGGTGCCTGGGTGGCTCAGTGGGTTAAAGCCTCTGCCTTCAGCTCAGGTCATGATCCCAGAGTCCTGGGATTGAGCCCCCGCATTGGGCTCTGCTCAGCGGGGAGCCTGCTTCCTCTTCTGTCTCTGCCTGCCTCTCTGCCTACTTGTCTGTCAAATAAGTAAATAAAATCTTTAAAAAAAAAAAAAGTCTCTTCCTTTTTGATCATGTGGAGTTTTCTGTTTCAGAATTGAAATATTAAGTATATAAATTTTTAAGTTTTATTCTAAATATTCTTGATGACCAGGCATTGTTACATACTAGGAAGGCCATTCTCCGGTGAGACTGCACAGAGCAGGTAGTTACTCGTTCTATCTTAGCCTCACTCCCTGGTTTTAGTCAGTTCCCTACTCATCCTAGGCATCCTTCCTCTAACTCCAAACTTAAAATAAAATTGATTCTAGTTCAGCACTTGTCTAATACATTCCTTATCCAATCGTAGTTTTTATATTTAATGGTTTATAGTATGTTCCTTTGAAAACTCAAAAGGCCTTTTTGTAAACAAAATTGCTTATTAGCCTTTTTCATTATTATTTCCTATGTTCTGCTAGATTTTGGCAATTGATGTCCTATGGGCAGTAAATGAAGTGAACTTGATAAAAATTACATCACTTGTGGTCACAGTTTCCGATAGAATATTGAAGTGTTGTTTCAAGGTTCTTGTTTCATTTAGTCCTACTCTTACTGAAAATGGTTTAGCACCTTGAATAGAAACCCTTTCTGATATCCCGAAGTGCCACTAAGTACCTGTTCAAAATCATGATCACTATTTACTTTAGAAGATCATAGCCAGGGGATCATGGAAGGGGCTTCAGGTATCCTAGAAAAGCCTGGAGTAATGTGAGAAAATGTGTAATAGCGCCATTTTAAAAAAGATTTCATAGGTTTCATCATTAATTCAGTTATTTATTGAATCATAATTCATTCAGATTCCCAAAAAGAAAACTAAATCCAAAGAGAGTTGTAAAATATCCCTATTCTGAAAACCCCATCTGCTTTTATTTAACCACGTACACCTCCATACCCGACCTTTTTAGATACCTATTTTGACCAAATTTTCTATTCTTATTCTATTTTCTTTTTTTAAAATTTAAGTAGAGTTGACATACAATGTTACATTGGTTTCAGGTGTGCAACATAGTAATGGAACATATTTAATTGTTATACTCTGCTCACACAAGTGTAGTTTCCATCTGTCACCGTGTAACACTATTACAGTATCATTGACTACATTCTTTATGCTCTACCCTTTATTCCCGTGACTTCTTCATCCCATAACTGGAAGACTGTATCTCCCATTCCCCTTCACCCATGTTCCCCATCCCCTTCACTCCGTCCCCTCAGGCAACCATCAATTCATTCTCTGTACTTATATCTCTGTTTCTGCTTTTTAAAAAATTCTTTATTTAAATTCAGTTTAGTTAACATATACTGTATTGTGAGTTACCAGGGTAGAATTTAGTGATTCATCAGTTGCGTGTAATACCCAGTGCTCACTGCGTCAAGTGCCCTCCTGAGTTCCATCACCTGATTACTCCACCCCACCACCTACCTCCCCTCCAGCAACCCTCAACTGTTTCCTAGATTTCAGCATCTCTTACGGTTTGTCTCCCTCTCATTTTTCACCTTTTTTAATTTTTCCTTTCCTTCCCCTATATTCATCTGTTTTGTTTTTTAAATTCCACATACAAGTGAAATCATTTGGTATTTGTCTTTCTGTGATTTATTTTGCTTAGCATAATACACGCTAACTCCATCCATGATGCCATGTCATTGCAAATGGCAAGATTTTGTTCTCTTTTTGAGAGCTGAGTAATATTCCATTTATATATATATATATATATATATATATATATATATATATATATATGAATGCCACATCTTCTTTATCCATTCATCTGTCCATGGACATCTGGACTCTTTCCATAGTTGGCTATTGTGGACATTGCTGCTGTAAACATTGGGGTGCAGGTGCCCCTTTGAATCACTATTTTTGCATCTTTTGGATAAATACCTAGTAGTGCAATTGCTGGGTTATAGGAGAGCTCTATTTTTAACTTTTTGGGGAACCTCCATGCTGTTCTCCAGATGGCTGTACCAGTTGGTATTGCCACCAACAGTGTAAGAGGGTTTCACTTTCTCTGTATCCTTGCCAACATCTGTCATTTCCTGACTTGTTAATTTTAGCCATTCTGACCACTGTGAGGTAGTATCTCATTATGGTTTTGACTTGTATTTCTCTGCTGTTGTGAAATGCTGAGTGATGTTGAGTTTTTTGTTTTTTTTTTTCCCCATGTGTCTATTGGCCATTTGTATGTTTTCTTTGGAGAGATGTCTGTTCATATCTTCTGCCCATTTCTTATTTCTCCTTTTTGTTTGTTTCTTTCTTTCTTTGTTTTGTTTTGGGGCTCCACACGTAAGTGAAATAATAGGGTATTTGTCTTTCTCTGACTTATTTCACTTTTCCTGTTACCCTTTTGATTCATCCATGTTGTCAAAGATAAGAAGATCTCATCCTTTTTTATGGCTGAGTAATATTCTGCTGTGTACATGTACATCTGCTTCATCCATTGTCTACCGATAGACACCTGGGTTGTTTCCATATCTTGGCTATTGTAAATAATACTGCAATAAACATAGGGGTGCATGTATCTTTCAAATAGTGTTTTTGTTTTCTTTGGATAAATACCCAGTAGTGGAATTACTGGATCATATGGTATTTTTATTTTTAACTTTTTGAGGAACGTGTTACTATTCTTTTGTCAATTTCCGGTTTACTGTGAAGTGGTTTTTTGTCTGCTACTGTCTTTCAGGCAAGGAATGTATGGGCATTTAGTCTTTGTTTTTTTTTTTGTTTGTTTGTTTAAATTTATTTATTTGACAGAGAGAGATCACAAGTAGGCAGAGAGGCAGGCAGAGAGAGAGGAGGAAGCAGGCTCCCCGCTGAGCAGAGAGCCTGACGCGGGGCTTGATCCCAGGACCCTGAGACCATGACCTGAGCCGAAGGCAGAGGCTTTAACCCACTGATCCACCCAGGCGCCCCTAGTCTTTGTTTTTAATTAACATTGTGATCATTTGGTATCTAGTTGCATATGTGGCCATATTTCAGAGGGAGGTAGGGAGGAAGGGAAGGAGCGGGGGGACACTCTGATTTAGAGAATTTAGACCTCTGGAATGATTGGCTGGTATTAACTGGATATTTGAAGCCTGTTATTTCAATGATGTATATCTTACACTTTAAGAGTCTTAAACACAGCTCTGGAATTCCGTCTCTTTACTTGACAGTAAGAAAATGAGTTTATCAATTTTTTTTTCTTTTTCACTATGAGCCATCACCTCCACCTTCAAATATTACCAGCCCTAGACTCACCCAATTGAAGTCCTACTCTTGGGGTCTCAGGGTGGCGCAGCCAGTTAAGTGTCTGCCTCTTGGTTTTGGGTCAAGTAATAATCTCAGGGTCATGAGGTTGAGCCCAATGTTGGGCTCCACACTCAGCACAGAGTCTGCTGAAGGGTCTATCTCCCTCTCCCTCTGCCCCTCTGCCTCTGGTTGTGCTCTCCCCCCCCCCCCCCAAATTAAAAAACAAACAAACAAAAAAACCCTGCTCTCAGGTTCAGTGTGGGATAAACTTTAGTCACTAAAATGAAAAGGAAAGCACTGAAAAGTCAGTGCCAGGGACTCCCTGTCCTCTGTTTTTCTTCACCCTGTGCTTTGTATCCTCTCTCCTAAAGATCAGTCACAGCAACCTACCTTTCTTATAAATGAGTTTATTTCCTGAACAAAAATCAGACTGTGAAAGAAGGATGTAAAATATGCTCTATGTTCTAAGGATAAAGGTTGGCTTGGAGTCAGTCTTTCATGATTCTAAAATAGTAGACATCCAGGCAGGAGAATCTGTTTATCTTAGACCTGCCACTGGTTATCTCTGTCCCCTTTACACAACAGGATCACAAGGGAACAGTAGTGTACTACCGAGTATGGATAGCGTGGGCAGCGTTCTTAGCACACAGTAAGTCCTCAGTAAGTGTCTGTTCATTGGTGACATGGAAGCATCTTTTGACATCTTCTAGTTTTAGTGACTTACCCAGCAACGACTACATTCCACTGAAAGTAGAATGACCACTTCTATTTAAAATGTCCAAAAATCTACATTAAGCAATTCACGAAGCTTATTGTCTAATTTGTAGTAGTTCTCACTTCTCTCTGCCTGACAAGATACCAGATTGCTGAACATCCCAAACCTATAAAAATAAAAGTGATTTTGTTCCCTTATATCGCAAATGAATTAGAGTTTTATTACTGTTTTTGTCTTTAATGATTTTCAGCCTATAAATGTAAATGACATTTCTCTAATTTTGGCTTTGTTCTGCCAGTTTCTTATAAGTAATGCCTATTAAGAATGAGAAAATACAGCCTAATAAAATTCACTCACTAATGTAGGGCATTTCAGGTTACTAGATAAAAGCTTACTTCGTTTGCTTTTTGTTCTAACTGTGGCACATCTTTATTTCATTTAGCATTTAGAAATGCTAAAAGATCCTTCAAACCTCTAAGAAGAAAAAATGCTCACACCCCTACAACTCAAAGAACTTTACGGTTTACATTTTGAGTATTTTCCTTCCATGGCTATTTCTACCAATTTAAGACCGTGATCTTCCAATAAATGCCATTTTGAATATGTTCACTTTAGTAAGTTTCTCAAGGACTTTCTTATGTCTTTTGATCCTTTTGTAATTCTTCCCTGTGTTGGTTTGGAGCACTGCACAGTGAGTACTTTGTTTAAAAACAGAACAGTGGTTTGGGGCTCCTGGGTGGCTCAGTGGGTTAAGCCTCTGCCTTAGGCTCAGGTTGTGATCCCAGGGTCCTGGGATCAAGGCCCGAATCAGGCTGTCTGCTCAGCGGGGAGCCTGCTTCTGCCTTTCTCTCTCTGCCTGCCTCTCTCCCTACTTGTGATCTCTGTCAGATAAATAAATAAAATCTTAAAAAAAAAAAAAAAAAAAGAACAGTGGAAAAGCAAACAAACAAATATAAATAATGAACCAATGATACAAGAGCAGGCCACTATTCTAAGCAACATGGTATGTAGAAAATGCACATTTTTCTCCATAGTTCCTCTTCAAACAGTGGCCTAGCAGGGAAGGTAGGGATCATGAGGAAGATCTTATAAGAATAAGTGGATGTAAGTGAATTATACAGCATTTTCAGTAGATCTGAGTACTTTTAAAGATCATTTAGAAATGGCTTAAAATGTATTTCTTCTTTGATTGTAGGACACAGCAGACATTTAAACAACTCACTATGGACTGTATTTAGGGCATACAGGGCATCCTAAAATCAGGGTTGGATTCAAGTTTCAAGGGGCCTGAACCTTGTATGATTTGCAGACCACATTTTAGAAAAATTAACACAACCTTACAAATAAAAAAAAAAATTAGATACAGTAGTGAGTATTTGGCAAGAGAAAAAAAATCATAAATGTTACAAGTTTGATAAAGCTGACATACCACAAATGTCAGAAACTCTAGGAGAAACAAAATATTTTTATTAAGTAGCTGCTTGACATATTTCTGTATTTTTCTATCTCTCTTTTTTGGCTCCCATACTTTGTCTGTCAGTAATTGCACCATATCATTTTTGTAGAGAATATAGAAAGTTAAGTCAGTTTTTCTTCTGGCATGGTTAAACAGAATTTGTGTTGTATTGTTGATAATTGGGATGCCTATGGCATGGGCGGACAGTCCCCTTCACTGTTTGTAGTGTTGCTGCTAGCTTGTGCCTTACAAATACAGGAATTCTGATAAATTCAATCTCTTACATTTCTCATCAACAAAGAAGAAAACCAGGGCCTCCTGGCTGGCTCAGTGGGTTAAGCCTCTGCTTTTGGCTCGGGTCATGATCTCAAGGTCCTGGGATCAAGCCCCTAGTCAGGCTCTCTGCTCAGCAGGGAGCCTGCTTCCCCTCTCTCTCTCTGTCTGCCTCTCTGCCAACTTATGATGTCTCTCTCTCTCTCAAATGAATAAATAAAATCTTGAAAGAAAGAAAGAAAGAAAAGCCAGTTACAGTGTTTATAATTACATATCGAATTTTCAAATAGGCTTTGGGTGGGGGAATTTCCATTTCTAGCAGGCATTGGTGGAATGCCTTTCGACCAAGGTAAGAAAGGCACTTACCTTGTGCCTTCACTTAAAACGCCTTTACTTACAGTGGTACACACCTAGGGATGGAAGACTTTTCCACAGTCCAGATTCTGGCTTCCCACATTTTAGGCCTTGTTCATCCTCCACTGGTCCCAGAGCTCCAGGCCTATGGACTGTGTCTGTCTTTATTTCATCCTCTTACCACCGTTAATACCCTTTCCCTGGTCTTCTCTATTCTACTGTATTTTATTGAGGTAATTTTTAAGCTAAGGTGGTATTATCTAGGAACAACTAGATAATAAGCGTTAAGTGCTGGGAATCAAGCCTGTGCTAAGTAAGCACAGCACCACCCGTCCTTGAAGCAGCTCTGGGGTAATTCCTGTACTAATCTCAATTCTGGAGACGAGAAAACTGAACTGGTTGGGATTTCTGTCCAGGTCTGTCAGAAACCACAGCTTGTGTTCCAAACTACTACAGACTTCTTTTCAGCAATGTATACTCGCAGTGGGCTTATTTGAATCCAAACATGATCCTGTATTTTAATATGACATATATTTTTTTAAGATTTTATTTATTCATTTGAGAGAGAGAGAGGGAGAGGATAGAGGGAAAGGGAGAGGGAGAAGCAGACTCCTCGCTGACCAAGGAGCCCCATGTGCTCCATCCCAGGACCCTGAGATCATGACCTGAGCCGAAGGCAGAGGCTTATCCCACTGAGCCACCCAGGCATCAGTAAAACACTCATTATTACTATATATTTTCTAATCATGAATCCCCATACCCTCGGATTTTCTTAATTTGGTAGTTCCAGTCCTTTCAACAACAAATTACAGCAAATTACCTGTAAAACCAAACCTATGGGAGGGGCTTTGAAGGAGGTGGTGGGGAGGTAACAGGGGCAAGGGAGGGAAGTTGTTTTATTTTATAGGTGTATATGACTAAGGCTAACTATACTGCAGAGACACGGTCAACTCCGATACAGAAAATCGGTTCCAGCCTGCATATGTGTTAAGAGAAATGGAGTGAATTTGATTCAACAAATTTAGTTGAAAGATTAAAGCTAGGGCTTCATCGGTAGAGCATGGGACTCCTTGATCCCAAGGTTGTGAGCTCAAGTCCCACCCTGGGCATAGAGCTTACTTAAAAAAAAAAAACGACAAAAAACCAAACAAACAATTGAGGACGGTTGCAGAGGCAGTTTCAGAGGGAGGGTCTTAAAGGTTGGGGGACTCAGGCGCTCTTGTGGTGGGTGTTACGGAACCAGATAATGGCAGCCCAAGCAAACAGTTTCATTTAGAAGCAATTTGAGATGTAAATGATCAGGGCTTCAGCTTTCACTCCCTCAAGGTAATTGGGACAATTTTGTTTATGAGAAAACAAAAATCAGTTTTATGAAAGAAATAATGCCCAAACATGTTCGTGAACTGGTATACATACTATGACTATATTTATTAAATTATGTTATATCAATTATGTTGGTAAGGACCATGTATTATATTACAAATATTAAAACATGATTCTGTTGTTATGGATGGTAACTTTGCAGGTGATAAAGTTTATAGCTGGCCAGTACTTTTTAAGATCTCAAACACAAGCTTTTGTTTTCATAACAGTTTCTGTTTTATAAATGACTCCTTGAGTAAAGGGAAAACCCCTCAAACCTTAAAAATATTGTGTACTGTTTAAAATCTTCATTGGTGCTCTATTTACATACCAGCGCAGTGGGTGGATTGTATTTCCTTCAACGTGCATAATTTATTTATGAAAAACCTTTAGAAGTATATCAGGCTTTGGTTTCATTACTTTGAAATTTTGAAAAATATTTGGAGCCGGTTAGTGTCACAAACTTCCCCGCCCCTTGGTATCTTTCTATTTCTGTATCTGTAGTTGTAAATTTCTCGGTCTGAAAAATGCTCAGTTTACGTCATAAAATCACACTGGCCTTATTTCTGAATATATTGGCACCGGACTAGGGCCAGCTTTTCCACGAGCGCTTCCACACCTGTCTTTCAAACTTTAGGTTTCATATATTTCCTTTCGATTGCCTATCTAGGAGACTCCTGCATTGCTACCATTTGGAATCTGCTAGTCGGAAATGACCTCAGACACGATTGAGAAATCTGTGTCATTCTTTTCCCCTTAATAACTGTTTTGTTTTTTGCTTTTCTTTTCTTTTCTTTCTTTTTTTTTTAAACTGACATCTGTTCTGAGTAGCTCCGATCCGCGTTAGCCAGGCAGTTGCTGTGTGTAAAATGTTACTTGACCTTCAAGAATCTTGAGATCCAGCCAGGATTCGGTCAGATTTGATGCTCTCCAGTTTGGAATATGTGGCCAACTTCTCTGGCCAGAATTGGGCTTTGACACCCCTAAAGGTCTGTAGATGATTTCATGCAAAGGTATGCTATCCTTTTGCTTGTCTGCAGTCTGTCTGTCAAGTGAAAATAATGGAAATTGTGTGTTAGTACTCTTTTCTTTTGGAGCATCTTATTTGAGGCTCTTTCTTCCTTTTCCTTCCCTCCCTCTTTCCTTTCTTCTAATTCCTTCCTTTTTGTTTTCCTTTTCCTCTTCCTCCCTGCACGCCTTCTCCTTTTCCTCCCATTTCTTCTTTATCTAGGGCAGTGAGGGTGGCAGCAGTCGATACACTGTTTTTATATGTTTGGTTTCTCCAGCCGTGCTCTTAGGAAGGCCTCTCTGGCAAAGCAATTAAGAGAGATGGTCATGATGACCAGCCACCCGAATGGAATGGCCCCGTAATGCTGACTGAGGAGAGCTTCATGTCGTGGGCACTTCTTTAGTAATAAGACATGTGCTGCAGATTGTAGTTCACCGTGGTCTTTCTTAGAGGGTGAAATCCTGGCAGGCTTTATGTGCATCTGTTGGCACCGTTGAAAGCCTGGGACAAATTCTCTACAACAAACCAACTGCTACTTGTACACAAGCCTGGTAAAACACAGGGTTGTGAAGGAATTCCAATTTGGGAATGTATTCAATGTAAGTTTTTGTAGTTTTTTAAAGATTTATCTATTTTTAGAGAGAAAAAGAGAGTGGGGAGAGGGGGAGAGGGAGAGAGGGAAAGAATCTCAGGCAGATTCCCTGCTGAGTTTGGAGCCCAAGGAGCCCAATGTGGGGCTTCTTCTCTCATGATGCTGAGATCGTGACCCTGAGATCACACCCTGCGCTGAAATCAAGAGACACTTAACCGATTGAGCCACCCAGGTGCCCCGAGATTTTGTAGTTTTGATGCCTCTTGCAGAGACACAATAAACAAGTCTCACCTGAAAAACAAAATAAGGTGTCTTTTTTTTTTTAAATTTTTTTTATTTATTTGACAGAGAGAGATCACAAGCAGGCAGAGAGGCAGGCAGAGAGAGAGAGGGAAGCAGAGAGAGAGAGGGAAGCAGGCTCGCCGCTGAGCAGAGAGCCTGATGCGGGACTTGATCCCAGGACCCTGAGATCATGACCTGAGCCGAAGGCAGTGGCCTAACCCACTGAGCCACCCAGGCGCCCCAAGGTGTCTTCTTTTAGGGCCGGAGTCCCTGACTTGCTTCTTCTTGGTTCTAGAGCCTGGTTGTATGGCTCCTGAAGCATATTTATGACCACAGAAGCCAATTATATGGTTTGGTGCTTCTCTGAAGTGAAAAAAATGTGGTTTCAAGCGGTGGTCATGTGAGGAAAGTTGAGGTATCAGCTCTGTCCACCTTTTATTCAAACCAAAATTTTTGAGACAGGCCTGGGATCACAGACACAGATAGTCAAGATCATCAGTGCCATTTTTCAGAACAGTGTATTGAGGGCTTGAGAAGGTATGTGAAGTACCATTTCAGCTGGTGGGGACATCATGGTGAAAACGTCATGCAAGGTTTCTAGGGAGAGGCAGATAGTAAGTCAGTGAACATACAGAAAACTCTCAGCTAGCAGAGGTCTAAGTGTGGTGCAGAGAAATAAAATAGGGTGATGGGAGAGGAAATGACGGAGGCATTTGAGGCGGTCAGGAGAGATAATGTTTAGGTTGAGAACTGAAGAAAAGAAAGTATGAGATGTAGGGAAAAATCAGGAAGCTCAGGGTGGAAAATATATTTGGTGGAGAAGATCGGTGAGTTATGGGGATGGCGTTAGAAGGCAAAGTCAAAGAGATGGGAAGAGGTCAGATCATGTATGGCTTTGTAAACCAGAGTGAAAAGTTTATTTTAGGTATAATGGGGGGCCATGGAGCATTTTAAGGAGAAGGATAATATAGTATGATTTACTTTAAAAAAAAAAAAAAAAATCACCTGGCTGTGTAGCAAATAGAATGGGGGAAGGCCAGAGTCTAAGGCAGAGGCTATTGTTTTCCAGGTGAGAGATGATGGTGTTTGGATTGTGGTAGCAGTGAGGGAGAGGGAAAGAAATAACAGATTTGGAATATATTGAGGGTAGTTTGTCAAGACTTGCTGGCGAGTGTGACCTGTGGAGCGAGAGGAAGAGGAAACAACGATCACTCTCAGATTTTAGATTTGAGGAGAAGGACTGGGGGGGTCATTTCCTGAGATGGGGACCACTGGAGGAGCAGTGGGTTTAGATAGCAAACTCAAGAGTTCTATTGTGGCTTGGAGAGTTTGAGACTCCTGGTAGTATCCTGTGGGGATGTCTCATAGACCGCTGTGTCTTAGGCAAGACAGAGCCTCACAGAGGGGTTAGGGCTGAAGGTTAGAGGACATCAGCAGTTGGAAGATGCTCTTTAGGGGCTCCTGGGTGGCTCAGTGGGTTAAAGCCTCTGCCTTCAGCTCAGGTCATGATCCCAGGGTCCTGGGATCAAGCCCCACATCGGGCTCTCTGCTCAGCAGGGAGCCTGCTTCCTCCTCTCTCTCCCTGCCTGCCTCTCTGACTAGTTGCAATCTCTTTCTATCAAATAAATAAATAAAATTTAAAAAAAAAAAGGAAGATGCTCTTTAGAGCCATGGGATTGGATGGGGTCACCTAAAGGAAGTGAGTTGTCAGAAAGGAAGAGGCGGTGTAGAAGAGAGTCTTCTCGCACTTCTATAGTTCAGAGAGGGATCTAGTAAATGACACTGAGAAGGAGTGGTCAGTTAGGTAGGAGGAAAACAAGGAGCGTAGGATTTCCCAGAAGCCAAGGGAAGATAGCATTTTAAAGAATGAGACAAACATGGCTTTAGGTTTTATGGAATCTGCAGTTTCATCAGTGTGGGGTCCTTTTAAAGATAAATAACGCACAAACCTTCATACAAAAATAGATGCTAATGGGATTGTTCAGAACGAGAAACCATGAGAAATTACAAAGTACAGAACTAAAAAAATGCCACAAATATCACAAAATTCTGGAAAAAACACAATTGTATCAAAATATATGTTGTACTTGTGTAACACTTTTTCCTCATTTTTTTTTTTTTTTTGAGGGAGGGTGCTTACTCTCGGATTGCACCTTCATATTATAACAATTTTGTAAAGTCATATTCTACAAAGATCGTGGAAAGATAATTTAACATGTGTCATGGTCCATTGAAATTATATTTTTATTATCAACAAATTTAGAGAAGTTATGTTAGTATCACAGCCTATTGCTGATAATGTCATGTAAGATTTTAGGATTATTGCCAAAATGTGGGAAGCATCTATCAAACTTCTTTCATATATGAACTCTGTGATTTCAGGGCATTTCAAGTTTTCACACACAGTAACTAATCACAGATAATCTTTGAGGGACTCCTGGGTGGCTCAGTTGGTTAAGCACCTGACTCTTGATTTCATCTCAGGTCATGATCTCAGGGCCATCGCACTGAGCCCCATCTTGGGTCCACACTGAGATGCTTCAGATTCTGTCTGTCCTTTACCCACGGGTACACACTCTCTCTCAAGAAATCAAATCTTTTTTGAAAACCAAACAAATGATCTTTGAGTTGATGACCATAAAATCAGTTTGTTACTGATGTTTTTGGGTCATCACCCAGCAAGAAAATTCTACTTTGTGGACAGCTAGGAATAACTGAACTATACAAGAAAGTTACTGTGAACCACAAAAATATATCCCGGCGAACCCATTCTGAATGAATACCCAGCTCAATTTCTATCTTGAGATGCATCGTGGAAACATTGTTAGGACCCCGCCCTGGGCCTTGTGGCCTAATCAAGAAGGTGCTTGTCTTAAACTCTGTTAACTTCCTCTGGTGGGGGTGAGCACTAAGGTGAAGGGCATACAGGTTGGGTAGAAGATCAGGTAAGAGAAAAACGGAGAAGTTCTTATTGGGTTTATACTCAAGCATTAATTATTTAGATTGGAACCAGTAGGTCTAGGTCTTTGGTGAAAGTTCTGTGTAAGTAGCAAGATGATATGCTTGGCAGATAGCACACTGAGGAAATCTCCGGAGAGCAGAGAGAAGTGGCCACACTTGAAGACATGAGTTAAGTGGGATGGCTATGGATTTTCCTCTCTAAAAGAAAGGAAAAGACAAACTCTCTGACAGTTGCTTCATGAGGATCCGAAATTTTGCCCCTTAAAGCCAGTAGTGCTCATAGTTTAATATCTGCTGTCCAAATGTGTAAACAAAGATGTAAATGATTAAGATGAAGGAGGGTTTGGATCAAAGACTCTTCTCAATTAAATTTAGGTCCTTTTCATTTTACATCCCCAAACCTGGGTTGTTTTGGAGCACAGGAACGACCCAAGTAAATTTCACACCTACATTTTGTTAAATTATTTTCAAATGTGGTGTTAGGGAGAATGTCCTGACTCAGAACTTACAGTAATTGAATATAAACTTAATAACTTTGCTCGCAATTGACTGAAGTTGTACTCTTAAAGCCAAATAAATTTGGGTTGAGATCATAATTATTTGTCTAACTAATCATCAATATTAGTTGCGTGAAAATAGGTCAGAATGGAAGTGGGAAGAGAAGAGGAATGTGATGGGAAGTATGTGTCTCCCCCACCCCCGAGGTCTTCATGGCATCTCTTGCATTGCTCCTTTACTCACTTGTGTTGGCAGTTAGAGTAATAGCAAAGAAAGGCATAAGGAATTCTCAGATACAGGTATTTATTTAGTGAATTCTGGCTGAGGCGAGAGCCCTTGCCTGATCGGCAATCTGTTCTACTTGGACCAGCTGTAGGAAGAGTCCCTGTGATGGGAATGGAGCTGGGAGGGAAGAATACGAGAGGAATGAAAAGAAAATGGCACTGATGTTTACAATTACTTTAGCCCTCTCTGAATTTTCTTTATTTTCTTTACTATGGTCAGATTCAAGAAGAGGCTGTTGGACCTTTCTGTTGTTTCTTTTCTTGCCATTTACAAACATCCTTTTAGGTTTTTAACTTGAATTGGCAGATTTGTTGAGGCGGGTGAGGAAGGAAGTTATGGGCAAGTTTCCTACATGCTCCGCTCAGCCAAACTTAGATTAGCGAGTTCAACCTTCTATCCAGAGACTATGTTCTCAATAGAAGTTGAGTCAGCCTTGATGTGAATAGTGGAATTACTGCCCTCTGACAGTTCTGCCCTGAATATATTGTATAGATAGTTTGTACAGCCTCAGATTAGTCAGGGATCTTCTCTTGTTCATCATAGCCTCCCCCCGCCCCCGAAGGTTGAACAGCCTTGTTTTATTTGTTCTGCATGCTAAGGTGGTGTTTGGGTCATTCACTGCTCTGATCACCTTTCCTTTGTGATGATTGTTCATCTTTCATCCTGGAAGAGCCCTGACTTTGTTCATTGCTCTACCCTCCCAGTTGATTTTGGGGACTGACCTCTCCTCCCCAGCTCCAGCGGCAAATCATGGTTGGAATGAGCCAGTCACTGTGGTCTCATTCCCTTCGCTGGGGGTTGGCTTAAGCATGGTCATGCAGCCAAACCTGGCCCCCTGAGCAGAGGGCAAGTTGGCCAGCAGAGGTATGAAAAGACCTTCCCAGATATAAGATTTATTTGCTTCCCTGCCCCTCCCTTCCCTCCTTCCTTCCTTCCTTCCTTTCTTCCTTCCCTCCTTCCCTCTTGCCTTCCTTTTCTTTGTTTTTCGAACTCAGACTTGTCAGTAGCTGATACCTAGCTCTGGTGCACTTGGTTGGAAACATCCAGAGAGACTAGAGTATGGGGCAGGGTGGAAAGACTGAAAGTCCTGGGATCATTGACACCAGGTTGAACAGCTGAGCACTCCTTGCACATAACTTATTATTTCCTGTTGCCATTTCTTATTTTTGTTTTTAAGATTTTTTGTTTATTTGAGACAGACAGGGAAGCATGAGTGTGGGGGGGGGGCAGAGGGAGAGGGAGAAGCAGACCCTCCTTGATGACCAGGGAGCCTGAGGTGGGGCTCTGTTTCCATTTCTTATAGTTTTCGTTTCTGTTATGTGATGCTCTAAGTATCCTGATAGATACCAATCCCTCCTGTTATATTAATTTACCTGCAGCTTCTTCCAGTGAATAATGCCCTAAGCATTGTATGTAATATTTTCTTCATGAACTTTTTATATTTAACTGAAATCTTTCTTTAAGAATTCATAAACCTCGGCAAGGCTCCTAACATGGTTGATAGGAACATCAAATTGTCTTCTGAAGTTTTATCCTGAGTTAATTCAACACTGGCAGGTTTGGGCCTTGGATTTCATTAAGGAAAGTCCTTCACCCCATGGACTTTATGTTTGTTTAGCTGATCCCCGTTTTACAATGGGGTCTTGCTGATAAAAGTAACATTTGTTCTTTTGTTCTTAATGGCTCTGTTTTTTCTATTCAACCTTTCAAAATAAAATGCATTAAAAAAATCCTTCTCGGGGCACCTGGGTGGCTCAGTGGGTTAAGCCGCTGCCTTCGGCTCAGGTCATGATCTCAGGGTCCTGGGATCGAGCCCCGCGTCGGGCTCTCTGCTCAGCAGGGAGCCTGCTTCCTCCTCTCTCTCTCTCTGCCTGCCTCTCTGCTTAATCGTGATCTCTGTCTGTCAAATAAATAAATAAAATCTTTAAAAAAAAAAAAATCCTTCTCTCCTTCTCTTTCACTCTTCTAGACCTGCTTTCCCCAGGATGAAGGACTGTGTGTATAACAGGGGCTCTGAAGCAGGTGGAGAAACTTTGCCACAGGTTATTAGAACATTTCGTGGCTACACCAGGCTGAGATGAAGGATGTTGAGTTTGTGGCATTAGGCTCAGAAGAGTTCTTGTTCCCAGTTTTGCTTCTCCCTTTATTCTCCCAGATGTATTCTTAAAAGTGTGGGCAATTATTTATTTTATGCCTTTTCTAATACACAAAGTAGATACTTTACTGCTGCAAAGTCATTAACCACTACAAAGTGTTATCCAATTTTTATCACCGTTAGTGAACTGTAAATCATGTATCCTATAATTCACCTGTTCAAAATTAGTGGCTTCTAGTCTAGTTACAGAATTGTGCAGCCATCAGCACATTGAGTTTTAGAACATTTTTCAACCCCCTGGACAGAAACCTGTACCCATTAGCAGTCAGTCCCCATTTCCCCGTGCATCCCTTTCCCTCCTCCCTCAGTTCTACAAGCCCAGCCTGCTCATCAGTTTTGGGTCTCTGTGGACTTGACTGTTCTAGGCATTTCCTGTAATGGAACTGTACAGTATATATTCTTTCATGACTGGCTTCTCTTGCTTCAGTGTTTTCAAAGTTTATCCATGTGGTAGCACACACGAGCTCTTCATTGCTTCTTATTACAGAATACTGTTCCGTTGCATGGCTATCTGATCTTGGGGGGTGGGGGCATCTGGCCTGTTCCCACTTTTTGGCAGTTTTGCATGATCTGGGATTGTGATCTGAATTTATCCTGTACTCCCTTCAGTTTGCATCCCAGCTTGCAAAATCAACTTGCTAAGCAATGCTCTTTTCCTCTCATTATATCCAGCATTTAGATATGGCATTTTTCACGTGTGAGACTTTGTTAACTGACCATTTAATTCCTTAAAACGTGCTTTTAGATCCACACAAAACAAGGCGAATAGAAGAAAGAACACTCAGCGTACATCTAAGCACAAATGCCCATACACAAATCCCTGGGTTTAGAAAGTTTGAGGAATTCGCATGTGAGCACATTGCCTTTAACACAGATGGTAATTGTAAACCTGGGTTTAGCTTTATAAATTGGAAAAAATACCCCAAAGGTGTTTAATGTTTATCCTCAAATGTCCAGGATAAGTCCATGATGACAGCTACCAACTTATTTTTTATGATCTTGGAAACACATGAGAGGAATAAATTTTTATCATGCGTCACACACGGAGATTTGCATACCTCATTCCCTTCTCCATTTAGAATTTGGTGAGGGTAGCCGGGAATTCTTTCCTTACTTGTTTTTCTAGGAACAGGAGAAGGAACCGTCTCTGCATTTATGTGTTTGTATTTTCTCCTCTGAAGGGAAGTCAGCCCGGGGCCCATTTTTACTTAGACACACAGCAGCTGTGCGGTGTTTGTCCTCTTTCTGGCTGCCTCTGCAGCCCGTACCCGAGCTGTTCTGGAAGTTTCTTGTGGGATGTGGTGATTCCTCACCTGCGTGTTTCCTCCTTTGGAGAGGTCTTTTGCCTTCCATTAGCTTGTGTAGGTTGCAACGGGCCTCCCACAGATCACAGCTGAATGACCACCAAAATGACCAGTATCGTTCTTCCTACCGCCAGGATTTTGAGGAAATCATTGACCTAATAATAGTAAGAACATGAAATAGGATTGGTTGAACTGGGAATATGAATAAGGTTTCCTGGGTTGATTGATCTTTCTATATCTCTTTTTCTTTTTTCCCTTTCTTTCCTTTCTCTTTCTCTCTTTCCCTCCTTCCCTCCCCCTTTTTCTCTCCCTTCTTTCCTTCCTCCCTCAGTGTAGGGAAAGGCTATGAATATTTACGCAGGTAGCTATAGTATGAGTTGACTGAGGAATAAACCAAGACCACCTCTGTGTTTAGCCTTTTCCTAATGACAGAGATGCAACCTCTGATGAGAAAATTGTTCTAATAGGAGCAGGATGCTCCTAGTCTGGAGAGAGTTGTTGGCACATAGGGTGAATAATGGGCAATTGTGAATAATAGGGCTGCAAATTTTGATAACAAAAAGTCCAGAGAAAAATTAATGTGGATTTGTGTCATCTGTGGGCATCCGTAAGAGTCGGAAACCATGCAGTTTCTAAATCAACTCTTTGTAATGGGTAGACATCAAAGTGTTACTCCATTTCTCTGCCTTAGCCTCAGGGTCTGAATCTGGTGCACCTGCTCAGCCTCTTTCCAGAGGGGAGAAAGGGAGGGTTTTAGGCCCCACTTCATCCACATGGGGTTGGATCCCTGTCTCTCTCACACAGTGATATATTTCAAATAATTATTCAAGAAGCCTCAACTCCTAACTTCATGTATAAAACTTAATTTGACCCCTGGGGCAAATAATACATTATATGTTAATAATTAAAAAAAAAAAACTTAATTTGAGGTGGATCATAGACTACTACGTAAACCTAGAAACAAAAGGCTTCTAATAGAGAATTTAGGGATGGATAAGAAAATTAGGGATGGGGGCGCCTGTGTGGCTCAGTGGGTTAAAGCCTCTGCTTTCGGCTTAGGTCATGATCCCAGGTTCCTGGGATCAAGCCCCACATCGGGCTCTCTGCTCAGCAGGGAGCCTGCTTCCCCCTCTTTCTCTGCTTGCCTCTCTGCCTACTTGTGGTCTCTCTCTGTCAAATAAATAAACAAAATCTTTAAAAAAAAAAAGAAAAAGAAAATTAGGGATAGATTTTGTGTCTTGAACAAGACACAAAAAGCAGTAACCCTAAATACCATTAATAAATGTTAATAAGCCCTAAATACCAATAATAAAAAACCTGAATATAATAATAAATAAACCATTTAATTTTGACTTCATCAAAATTAAAAATTCTGCTCATCACAAAACACCATCAAACTAATGAACAAAGCACAGACTGGGAAAACATATTAGCAACATGGAGGTCCAAAAAAAATTTGTGTACTGAATATTTAAAGAAATTCCACAAATTAGTGATGAAGAGTTGAACAATCTAATTTTTAAAAGTGGAGGAAGAATAGAACAGACATCTCACCAAAGATACACAGAATGTCAGTAAATACGTGAAAGGTAAGGTGGTATACAGTTGATCATTGAACAGTTTGGGGGACGGGGGGCACTGACCCCTGTACAGTTGAAAATTCACATAGAACTTTTTACTCCCCTGACACTTTCCTGCTAATATAGCCTACTGTTGAGTAGGAGCCTTACCAATAACATAAGCAGTCAAAACATATTTTGTATGTTATTTGTATCATATACCTTATTCTTCCAATAAAGCTAGAGAAGAGAGAATGTTACTATGAAAATCATAAAGAAGAGAAAAACAGATTTACAGTATTGTACTGTGCTTATTGGAAAAAAAAATCCCCGTATAAGTGGGCTTGCATAGTTCAAACCCATGTTGCTCAAAGGTCAACTGTATTCATACACTAACACTAGTCAGCAAAAGTGGTAAGAAACAATGATCCACGCAACAACATGGGTGAATCTCAAAAATATTATGGTGAGTGAGAGAAGCCAGATTAATAAAATCTACATGCACTGGGGCGCCTGGGTGGCTCAGTGGTTTAGGCCACTGCCTTCGGCTCAGGTCATGATCTCAGGGTCCTGGGATCGAGTCCCGCATCGGGCTCTCTGCTCGGCGGGGAGCCTGCTTCCCTCTCACTCTCTCTGCTTGCCTCTCTGCCTACTTGTGATCTCTCTCTGTCAAATAAATAAATAAAATCTTAAAAAAAAAAAGTGATTGAGCGCTTTAAAATCTACATGCACTATGTTTCTGTTTATAATGAAATCGAAGAATAGATTTAAAAAAATGTATGATAGAATCAGAAAGTAATTATCTAGGGACTGGAGAGAGAAATTGACTGGAAAAGAGGCATGAGAAAACCTTTTGGTGCCTAGAGCCGTGTCCTATATTTTGTTTTCAGTGTTGGTTACACAGGTGTTTGCCATTTTGAAGACTTGGACTGAGTACCTATGATCTATGTTTTTATTGTATGTCAATCAAAAAATGACACAGACTGGGGCACCTGGGTGGTTCAGTGGGTTAAGGCCTCTGCCTTCAGCTCAGGTCATGGTCCCAGGATCCTGGGATCAAGCCCCGCATCAGGCTCTCTGCTCAGCGGGGAGCCTGCTTCCTCCCCTCTCTCTCTTTCTCTGCCTGCCTCTCTGCCTACTTGTGATCTCTGTCAAATAAATAAATAAAATCTAAAAAAAAAAAAAGACACAGACAAAAGTAGTGATAATTTTCTCTTCAGAATTCGTTTAGTAAAACGGAGTAGAATTCCAAACTGAAGAGATGTCTTTTCCCCTCCATGGGACTCAATAAAATTATTTTGATTTTATTTATGGTTGGGCAAAACTGACAGAGTGAACCTTTTTAATTTTCCTGATTTTCAATTTCCAGATTTCCTCTTATGTATGTGCTCTACCTTAACAGGAAGATGGAAATATGTCCAAAGGCACATGGGAATATGGGCTTGTACGGAGTTGGTATTGCTGATACGAAAGGTGTGGTTGAGCATCGCTATGGGCCGGAGCTGGTAGGCATCCAGGCTTGCTTGTTGAAGGAATGGATTGGCATAAGATGAGGTGTTTTGGGGACTGAATGAGCATTATAAACTTGTGCTATGAAGTTTAGACTCCATCTTCTAAGGGACAGATATCTATGCAAGTTTTTAAGTGGGAAAGTAATTTTTCCCCGCTTGAAAAATTGTTGGAGACTAAGCTAAAATTTGGAAAAACCCCTGGCAGGGACATTAGTGTGTGAGTGTGGTCTCTGGTATAGAGCAGTTGATCTACGATTAAAAAAAAAACTTTTAGATTCTACTATTTTACCAGATTTTGATGCATGCTTATCAAATGGGATTCAGATCTTTGTCCCTTTTGAAACGTGTTTGAAAAATACTGCATTGCTTACCTTACATTTGCCTATTTGATGCTTTTTTACATTACTCGTATCATATAATTATTATTCTCTCAGGCAATTACATGTGACTTTTATCAAGATTGTGGAATTTGAAATATTAGTGGTATTTCACATAAAATAGTTTTGCTTTTTAAAATTTGAAGTAGAAATGCTATTAAATCATGTTCTGCATATTTTCTTAAATTTTGCACTGACTTATGACATACCTCTTTATAAAAAATCATAAATATCCTCCTTAATTAGCTTACAGACAATTGAAGAATAAAAAAATATCTCAAAAAAGTAAAACTGGAGAAGGGAGGCACATTTTTTCTTTTAGGGGATTATTGCTTTTGGAAATACATTTTAAGGTTTCAGCAAACACCTTTTCAGAAAATGATTTATTTAAACAAAATTACTATGCCAAGGTAAGGCTTATACCAGTAACATAGCAACTGTAGGTACACATTTAATTTTGTGAGAAAGATGGCAAGAAAAATGTCTTGAGCTTGAAATGAATGTCTTGCCAATTCAATAATGTAAAATATCTCACATGAAGGAAAATCACTGGTTACGATGGTGATTTCTTATAACATTTTAATCTAAATAATATGATTTTGTCATTCATATTTCAAAGAAAAGGATCTTAGGAGTTATTAAAAGATCATTCTGGTACTGTTAGTTGTTATATACATAACGTTTAAGAAATCCTTCATCTAAAAAAAGGAAAAAATGATGGAAACAGATGACTGCATTATTTGACTAAAGACTTACTCATACACAATTTCATTTAAGAGGAACTAAAGGTGATGGAGGGAAAACATGTGGCTTGGCCTTTGAATGCCATAAGGCAAAGTTAATATACTTATTCAGTAAAACATTTTAAAAAATGAACTAATTCTTAAAAAAATAAATAAAAATGAGCTAATTCTCAGGAAGCTAAATATTTTTTGTTGTTGTCCAAGGTAATTAATTACTGCGATAGTAAGAATTCTGAATGATTGCATTTTGTGAATAAGTACTTTATAAATTGGTGCAGACTACTTTTAAAAAGTAAATATATTTTAATTGCCATTTATTAAATTATATTAGTTCATTCCCCAGGTCCCAAACCACAGAAAAATTAAAAATAGCTTAATTTTGACTTTTCCTAGCATACCATATCAAGCCTTTGCTTTATATATGCTTAGGTATTTGTTACTTAGAAGATTCCACTGACTTCAAATTAGTACATTATTAACATGCAATGTATAAAAATCCCAGTGAAGGGGCACCTGGGCGGCTCAGTGGGTTAAGCCTCTGCCTCCGGGCTCAGGTCATGATCTCAGAGTCCTGGGATCGAGCCCCGCATCGGGCTCTCTGCTCGGCAGGGAGCCTGCTTTCTCCTCTCTCTCTCTGCCTGCCTCTCTGCCTGTCTGTCAAATAAATAAATAAAATCTTTAAAAAAAAAATCCCACTGAATACATGCATACCCAGGAATTAGGTAGTCTTGTGTTTTTGAAGACATAGCAGTAGTCAATGGATGTTGTAATCTTAAGCAAGTTGATCTTTTAAATTTTGGTTTAGCACTGCTATTCTTAGGGTGTAGTACAGAGAGGGTGACCAGACTTCCTGGTTTGCCTCAGCCTAAGTGTTTTCCCCAGGACATGTGATGTTCATGCTAAAACTAGCTAGAGAGTATCATGCTAAGCGAGAAGTAAGTGAGTCAGAGAAAGACAAATACCATATGATTTCACTCATATGTGGAATTTAAGAAACAAAACAAATGAGCAAAGGAGACAAAAGCGAGAGAAAGAGGCAAATCAAGAACTAGACTCTGAACTCCAGAGAGCAAACTCATGGTCACCAGAGGGGAGGTCGGTGGGGGGATGGGCGAGATAGGTGATGGGATGAAGGAGGGCACTTGTTGCATTGAGCACCAGGTGTTGCGTGGACGTGTTGAATCACTGTATCATACACCTGAAACTAATATTGTACTGTATGTTAACTAATCATAATTTAAATAAAAACTAAAAAAATATAACTAAGATAATCCCACCAAACCTGACAGCTTGGTCTCTCTTTGTCCTTAAGACCCTTTCAGGGATTCTGTGAGTTCAAGATTATTTCCATAATAACACTAAAACATCATTTATTTCTCTCATTGTCATTCTCATTCAAGTATACAGTCAAGTTTCCAGATGCTCTAAGAGGTGTGGTCGATATTACAACAGACTGAATTCAGAAGCAGGTGGGAGAATCCAGCTGTCTTCTGTTAAGTAACACATAAAAATATTTGCAAAAATAAAAAGTACACTCTTTGCACTAAATTTTCTTTGTTTTGAGCTTGTTTGGACTTTTTTTCATAAAATAGTATTTATTTTGCCATATAATGGACTCATTATTTTATTTTTAAGTGAATTAAAAACATTTTATGAATTTTTAGTTAAATGTTTAATAGAATAAATACCAACAAACATAATAAGCTATACAAACACAGGCTCTTTGGGTTACCCAATAATTTTAAAGAGAGTAAAATACCCAAAAGTTTGAGAAACACTGTTTTAGAATTTTTCTACATGGAAGAAGGAACAATATCATACATTCAGCCTTTCAGCAGGCTTTGTTGATGGGACCATGAATCCTTGTCTTACCCTGTTGCCTCTGTGTGCAGCCTTGCTGCTCCCCTGTGCCCCAGTTTTCATCCATGTGAAGGAAGGTGATATCTGTTCACTCTGGCTGAACCTCATTTTAAATTACAGTAGCCAGAACTCAAAAGGAAAAAAAACCCAAAACATTTGTGGGAACTCATAAAGATGGATCAGTTACATTCACATTTAAAGTCCATCCTATTAATGGAACAAATTGTATAGGGTACCTTTATTTGTTTTCTCCAAACTGCCTATATTTTGCCATTAACTATTAGTGTTAACACACTTTTATTAGTAAAATGACTATATTAACTATACCACAGGATTTTACCTAGCGGGGTGAGACCACAAGGAAATCTTGTTTTCTTCCCTTGATGGGTTTGAGTTATTGTTAGTATTGTTAGTGCAGAGTATTGTTAGACATAAGTGAAGCCACGTGACTCTAGGAGAACTTCTGGTGGAGTAGTTCTTAGTGGACCGGTAT
Source organism: Meles meles (assembly GCF_922984935.1). Classification (NCBI taxonomy): domain Eukaryota; kingdom Metazoa; phylum Chordata; class Mammalia; order Carnivora; family Mustelidae; genus Meles; species Meles meles. Next base: position 9,763,841 of record NC_060067.1, read on the forward strand.
TGAGACCTGGCTGAGAGCTTTGAAACTGATGAACATTGTTGACCACACAACCTTGCAGAACGTTTTCTGTGTCAGTTTTTCAACCTGTATACTTACTTGAGAATGAACACTAGTGACAGAAATTCGATTCAGGTCACGGCCATAAAAGCCATGGGCATGCAGATCCATGGGCAAAAGACTAGCAGTCTGATCACCTTTGTTTCCATAAATGGGTGCAGAGGTTTTTTGGTTTGTTTGTTGTTGTTGTTTATAAACATCCAGTTACTTTGAGAATATTTTAGGAAGTTGGTTGACAAGTCTTTGATGTCAGATGTTCTAGTGGTGCAGTGCTTCCATGGTGATTTTTACTAAAGAGACTGAATTTCTTTCCAAAGATGAGTTCCCTGATGAGCTTTAGCGATAAGTGGTGATTTCTGCACGAGGGAGTTTCGCAAAATGCCCATGTCACAACTTTTAACTCTACTTTTAATCGTTGCCTTATCGGGGAATGTATCATAATGTGAGCGGCACGGGCAAACTGACATTTGAGGAAATGCATCCATTTTAACAGAGTTAATATAACTATCCACAGTTTAAGCAGAAGGTAGACTTTGCTTTATCCAAACTGTGAAATATATTCCCCTCTATTCTTCCAGAATGGAAAGAAGCTTCTTTTTCTCTTTTTATACTTGTGCCTTGTTGAGAAATTCAGGAATACAGTACATAAATGTGGCTTCAGTTGACATGTTGATACATAATCAATCCTCATTACTCACGGATTGCGTATTTGCAAGTTCGCTTACTTGCTAATATTTATTTGTAGCCCCGGGGTCAACACGGGGGTGTCTTTGCCATTATTCACGGACATGCACAGAGCAGCAGAAATTTCGTGTTGCCCAAACGTGCATGTTCCTAGCTGAGGTCAAACAAGGTAACTCTCTGCCTTCTTGTTTCAGCTCTCCGGCTGTAACAAGTCTCCTTCCTGCGGTTTACTTAGTGCCACATTTTTTGCAGTTTTGTGTGTTTTATTGGTGATTTCACTGTTTGAAATGGTCCCCCAGGGGAGTGCTGAAGTGCTGGCTACTATTCTTGAGCGCAAGGGGGCCGTGGTGTGCCTTAGGGACAAAATACCGGAGGGGAGCTTTGTTCAGGCATGAATTATAATGCTGTTGGCCATGAGCTCCATGTTAATGAATCAGCAGTGTATTTAAATAAGTTGTCTGTAAATAGAAACACATTGAAAGCAGAGTTATATGTTGATTGCCTGATGAAAATGTTGCAACTAGAGGCTTTCAGGAATTGAACCCTGTATTTCCCCTAGGAGCAATTGTTTTGCATTCGCTATTTCAGTGTTCATTTGTTCTTTATAAAGTGAAATGACCACGATTAATGAGAAGAGACTGTATGTCTCTTAAGAGATGTTTGTATGCTTTTATACACATGATTTTTAAAACTAAAATGAAGCAGAACAAACTATCTGTGGTATTTTGCTATTTGCTAAACATTAGAGTTCAGCATCTTTCCCTGGTGGTACAAATGCATGAAAGAGTTTTAATGTGTCTGTGCTATAATTGAAATATGTAATGCTTATTTATTGTTCCACTTGGCACATAGACATTTAAATTCCTACAAGTGGAAACACCAAGTCAAAGGATATGTGGATTTTTCAGAATCCACACTGCCAAACTGTCCTCCTGAAGGGCTGTAATAATTTGTAATTCCAATACTAATATTTATGAATGTTTGTTTCTCCATAACTTTGAAGAACTGAGGATTATTTTTCTTTTAAATCTTTGCCAATCATAAAGAGATCAAGGGGGGCCACCTTAGCATTTGCCTATGGTAGAACCCAACCTCAGCGTGTGTGACTTTGTGTGTTAGGTGGAGCTCCAGGATTTGCATTTCTTATGGGTCTAAGATCTTCTTTTAAATCATGAATGAAAGAGGAGAGAGATCACAATCAACAAAACCAAAATACAAACAATTGAAAGAGAATATTATGAAAAACTCTATGCCAACAAATTAGGCAATCTGGAATACATGGATAAAATTCCTGGAAACATATAAAGTTCCCTAACTGAAACAGGAAGAAATAGAAAATTTGAATAGACCCAATACCAGCAAAGGAATTGAATCAGTCATCAAAAATCTCGTAACAAACAAAAGCCCAGGGCCAGATGGCTTCCCAGGGGAATTCTGCTGGACATTTAAAAAAGAGTTAATACCTATTCTTCTCAAACTGTTCCAAGCAATAGAAATGGAAGGAAAACTTCCAGACTCATTCTATGAGGGCAGTATTGCCTTGGTTCCCAAACCAGAAGAAGGTCCCACTAAAAAGGAGAACTAAAGGCCGGTAACCCTGATAAACATAGATGCAAAAATTCTTAGCAGGTTACTGGCAAATCAAGTCCAACAGTACATTAAAATAATTATTCATCACAGTCAGGTGGGATTTATTCCTGGGCTGCAAGGGTGATTGAGTGTTCGAAAAGAATAGAAAGAACCTCAGGTTAGGAGTTGAAAAATAAGGGTTAAAGTCCTAGCTGTGCCACTTACTACATGCACGACGGTGGGCATGTCATTTGACTTTAGTACTAGTACCTACATAGCACAAGAAGGTTTTAAAGATTGGGAGAACACGTGAATGTGGAACGAGCTATATAAGTTTAAATTGATGTTTTTATCACTGTTATCGTACCGTGTATGTGGACCTCAAACCCTTCGGTGCACAAGTGCTTTCTCTTGGGGTACTCCGTACGTGTCGAATGGAAGTGAGGCCCCATTTGCTTGTAGCCTATGAATCTCAGGGCCCCGACCGGCGTTGGTCTCTTCGCTCGTTCCTTATGCGGCCATTTAAAGATCAGGATGTGCTCGGGGTTGAAGGCAGAGGCTTGTCATCCGTATTTGATAGTTGGTATGGATGACCAGCTGCAACCAGCCACGCTTTCGCTAGGATTTCACCTTCCTTATTAGTCTAGTTGGTTGAGGTACCGAATGGTAATAGGGAGCAAGAGAGGCCAGCCATTCTATAAAAGCCATGTTTGGTGTTGGAAATAAGCTTTTTTCCTAATCCCTACTCATATCTCTGTGATTTACATTTACAGTTTGAAAAGAATAAAAAGCACTAGTCAGCCTGCAGGCAGAATGGAGAGCACAGCTCCTGCTCTTCAGAGTTCTTCATTTAACTAGGCAGAATCCTTTATGCCTAAGCATACCGCTAGCAGAGTTTGTGACATTGACAGACCTATTTTATTTATTTTTCTTTTCTTTTTTTAAAATTTTTTTATTAACTTATAATGTATTATTAGCCCCAGGGGTACAGGTCTGTGAATCGCCAGGTTTACACACTTCACAGCACTCGCCATAGTAGATACCGTCCCCAATGTCCATACCCCACCACCGTCCCCCTCCCCCTCCCCCCAGCAACCCTCAGTTTGTTTTGTGGGATTAAGAGTCTCTTACGGTTTGTCTCCCTCCCGATCCCATCTTGTTTCATGTATCCTTTGTCTAATCCCCCCAAACCTCCCATGTTGCCTGAGAGACGTATTTTAATGCCAGCATATAACTTCAATAAATTTCGTGTGATATCACACTTTTCATATAGCACAGGTGTGCAAAGAAAAATGCAGGAGGAGTAAATAAAATCGTGTGACTCACTGGCCTTTGTGCCCGACAGACGTTAGAGCAGCGGCTATTCAAAACAACCAGTGCTTTAGCCTCATACTTAATGTGTCGGGGTCAAGGCTTAGGTTGAAGCAAGGCGTAGCTCCGTCGACAGATACGCCTTCTCCTTTTCTTAGATGGTACGTATCGGCAAATGCCACATCTCAGGGCAAGAACATCAGAAGCAACTCAAGATGTGAGGTAAGTGCTGCCGAGCCGGCCTAAATGTAGAGGAACTAGAGGAAGTCTTTCTCCGCAGGGCTTGATAGTGGACATAGGCTGGTACTAAACTAGCTGGAGAGATGCTTTCGCCTTTTAATGTGACTTGCAGGCAGGGTGTGGCTTTTGATCAGGACCTGACATTAATGATCAGGGTCAGCTGTGGTTAAAGCTTATTTTTTCCATCATAAGAAGATCATCAGGGAAAAAAGTCAGTATATTTCAATACTGTAAACTGTTTTGGGCTGTTTCAGCCATTTGGCAGCTCTATAAACAGAGTCGGATTTCATTGAAAGAATGAGAACTGAGAAATATATGTTCTTTCGTTCCAGCTGCGGTGGCTGCCTTTCCAAAGGAGAACTAGTTTCTGAGTGTGAATTTTAAGAACTGGATCCTGTTATTTTTTTTTCCTGAAAAAATTAGAAATATCCTAAATAACTTCTGAAAAATATGAAAGGTTTGGCTTTGATTTTCTTTTGGTGTAAGCTAAATAGAACGACTAGATAATGTACGAGGGAAATTCCATTATTGGTGGTCGGTCCCATCGGTACGAACTACGATGGAAGGACTCAAGGTGACTTCCAAGATCATGTCTCAGTTTTAAAGTTCTATCATTTTTACTAGTTCTTTTTAACAGCCACATATAATATTCTTATTTAACATAAGCTTTTAAGGAAGTTGGGCAGAGTATCTGTCAGGGTCCTGGTAGGGAGCTGCGCCATTCTGTAAGAGGTTGAACTGAGAAGGGCTTCATGAAGGGACTCTTTAAGAGATGTGTGCAGGATAAGGGAACCAGCGTGGGATGATGAGGCACCCAGAGCCGATCAAGAGGTGGATTTGTTACTGTCCCAAGGCCACAAGGGATAAGGCAGGGGACATGGTATTAAAAGCTGTGGCCATGGCAAAGGGTAGCTGAGGCGTACGACTGTCAGACCTACAGTGTGGCAGGAAAGGAGAACAGACACTTTCTCTTCTCCCATCCTCTGACATGGAGGATGCTGGGGGAGGGTACCGCAGGCCAGGCTAACATGAGAAATATGTCATTTTCACCCGCATTGAAATAGTTGGTATCTGGACATACCTAACCGTACAGAAGGCTGGGGAATATAGTTCTCCTGTATGTCTAGAAAGATGAGGGAAACACAAGTACTGCTGAGTTCCAGCAGCCCCTGCTGTAGAAGGATCAAGAACGACTCCCAGCTTTCTGACCCAGCAGCCGGTGGATTGTGGTTGGTTAGGAAGCTATCGTGGGCTTTCGTCTTATCTGTTGGTTACTTTATCCATAAGGACTCTGGGCTTTTTCTCTCATTACAACTTGGTCTTCAGAGGCTCTTTTTTGTTTATATTTAGCATATGCACGTCTTCTAGGTCTTTCCCATTCATCTCCCCTTGAATATCTCTATTCCTTTATCCTGCTTTATTTTCTTCAAAATACTTTTTCACTATATGAAAATACATCACTTACTTGTCCATTGTTTTCACTAGTATTTTAAGCTTTGTGGGGGTGGTGACTTTGTCATGTTCCTTACTGTATTCCCGGTTCCTGGAATAATGAATGACCCGCAGTGGGGGCTTAAACTTTTTTTTTTTTTTTTAAAGATTTTATTTATTTATTTGACAGATGAGATCACAAGTAGGCAGAGAGGCAGGCAGAGAGAGAGAGAGGGGGAAGCAGGCTCCCTGCTGAGCAGAGAGCCTGATGCAGGGCTCGATCCCAGGACCCTGGGATCATGACCTGAGCTGAAGGCAGAGGCTTTAACCCACTGAGCCACCCAGGCGCCCCCTTAAACATTTTTATTCAGAGGAAGTATCACCAGATCCCATGAGCCACTGTAGCATGGCACCATATTTCTCTTTTTCTATTCTTATTTATGCCCACTGGGTGTTCTGTCTATTTGCATCACTTTGTTTCTCTCCTTACAACTTTTCCTTTGTTTGCTTTAGTTTGACTTACATCTTGCTTTATGGGTATTGTAGTTAGATGAAAGAGTTTTCAGTGATGTCGCCATAAACTGCCCTGAAGTCTTAACAGTCCATGTTCCATTTTTAAATGCCTTTATATATTCTCAGGTTTCTAGTTGGTTGCTGTTTATTTGTTGCTGATGCCTTTCAGTTTTCTTTGCTATTGCTCCCACTCAATTTCTGTTATGATTTCTTGCCTTGTCTCAGGACTTACCTTTTGTTCCAGCCAGACTTTTCTTTCCTTTGAATTCTTGTGACACTTTTGTCTCTATCATCAGACCTTCCCCGTCTTCACTATACAACCTTGTCTTAAACACTTCAAAATACTATGTGAGGATCCAGAATTTTCTTTTTTTTTTTTTTTTTTTTTTTTTAAGATTTTATTTATTTGGCAGAGAGAAATCACAAGAGAGGCAGGCAGAGAGAGAGGAAAGGAAGCAGGCTCTCCGCCGAGCAGGGAGCCTGATGCGGGACTCGATCCCAGGACCCTGAGATCATGACCCGAGCCGAAGGCAGCGGCCTAACCCACTGAGCCACCCAGGCGCCCCAGAATTTTCTTTTATTCACTAGGTGTTCTTTCTCTGTCTTAACGCTAACTCTGTTCTTTCAGCTTTCCATTGTTGGGTACCAAGCCATCTAAATTTAGAATGTCAAATCGCAGCTACTTTATTATGTTCATGGATTTTGTGTGTCAGGAATTCATAGAGGACAAGTGCAAATGATTTGTCTTTGCTCCAGAATGTCTGGGTCCTCATCTGGAAATGCTCAAAAGACAGGAGTGGTTTGAATGGCTGAGTGTTGGGACTCTGTGGAGCTGGGTTCTTCATTCTCACGTCTGGTGGCTGGGCTGAGTGAGTCAAAGGCTTCAGCGGTTACCAGAGTGCCTGCATGTGGCCTCCTTGTATGGCTTGGGCTTCTCAGTGTGGCTGCTGGATCTAAGAGAGGACATGTGGAGAGTTGAGTGTTCCTTGGGACTGAGGCAGAAGCTGCACGTTTTCTCCATGGCTAGGCTTAGAAATCACACAGTGGCACATCTTCCACATTGTTTTGATAAATATAAGGGTGAATCATAAAAGCTGGCCTGGGTTCCAGGGAGGGCAGTTAAATCCTATGTCTTGGCAGGAAGTGTCAAGGTCATACTGACAAAACCAATGTGGAATGGAAGATTGTGTTGCCGGCCATCTTTGGTAAATAAAATCTGCCACGTTAACCTTTGTCTAATTCATGGGATTTCCTCTGTTTAACTCAATGAGGTTGAAATGTCTTGTGACCTTGTTACTCGAACAGGGACCAGAAGCATGAACATGACCTAGGAGTTTATTAGAAATATAGAATCTGAGAGCACTGAATCAGACTCTGCATTGACAAGATCTCCAGGTGATTCATTTACATTTTAGAGTTTGAGAAACTCTGCCCTAGGAAACACTGACCATGATATGGGCTTGCCAGTATCCACCCAGTGGCAGAAAAATAGCAAGTGCTAAAGGAGTAGTTTAACTGCTCTAGATTGAACTCCTATGTACAAGCAAAATTTCTGTACTTTAAATTATACCTGTCATTATATTAGTGCTAACTGTGACCTACACTCTTTTCAGGAACAGTAAATATATCTTTAGTTTGTGTCTTCAAAATAAAATATGCACAATCCTAGGTTTAATAATTAATCTCTGTGACTCAAGGTTTGGAATGATTACGTATTTTAGTATGTATTATAATGTTAATTTGAATAATTTCTAAGATCAAGAAGTTAGGTTCTTTTGGATTTTACATTCCTCTTGAACTATTTTTTAATTGTTGAATTTGTTTTTTTTAGTTTTTTGTTAAAAAGTATTATGCTGTATTTATTAATTTGAAATAACAAGTATTCATTTTTATTATTTGCCAAGTCCATAATCATATGGAAGTATAAAGAGTCATTATCCAGATAGAATTTATAAAGCTTTTTCTTTCCTGTGACAACTGTTAGTAGATATTTATTTTCTACTAAATGAAAGAATATGATTTTTAATTCATTTTTTATAACTTACTTTGTTTCTTAGAACAGTTAAGACATCCTGACTCACCCTACAAACTCTTAAAAACCCAAGAAATGTATACATATTTTATTTTCTCTTTAGTAGATGACTGTTATGTATTTTAATTATACAGAGTTCAATTGATAGATTCCATTTACTCAAGTTTCCTTTGAATAGTCATCTTAAAATTTGTTTTAGAGTAGGGGAATAAATATCCAGAAATTCATTTTGATTGGCACATTATTTGTTAAGCAGTTTTTCTCAAACTATAATTTCCAGACTACTACTATTTGCAGGAACTGAAGGGCTTGTTAAAATTGCATATTTCTGATCTCCATCCCAGTCCTCTTGAATCAGACGCTCTGGGTTGGAACATGGAAAGTCTCTGAGGTTGGGACCCAGTTTCTTTGGCAAACTAACATTTGCGACCTACTTTACGTTAGTCTTACAGTCGTATTTCAGGTTATTTATCACGGGAATAAGCGGGTCTTGAGACGTTGGCACGGAACAGCCTTTGAAATTCCCATCTTCCCTGGGAGATCTAACATTGGAAGATCATTTAATTGGAGATCATTTTAGAGATGACCTAGTAAAACTCTCGTGATTTTTCAGATTATGAAACTGGCTCTGAAGAGTTTAAATGTCTTTTCAAAAGTCGCACTAGTTAATAGCAAAGCTATGTCCAGAACCCAAATCTTGTCAGCCAAGCTAGTTTCCTTCTCTCTGCTAAGATGAGGTAGACGCATCTTCTCTTTAAGCCTAGTATTTAGGTACATTGGTGGATCAATGGTAAGATCATAAAGGAAATCCTGAGCATTTAGTCGGAAAGGATCTCTTGGTTTTCCAGAGTTACCCTTGTTAAGAAAATGAATGTTTGCCGTCTTTGATTCTATCAGGGTTTTAGTCGCCTAATTTAAGTTTTTTCTTAGCTATTTTCTTGTATGTCCTTAGAAACCTCCTCATGAATCAGGAAAATTCCTAGATAAAATGTCTTAATGTGAAAAGTTGACACGGGAAAAAAATCCGATACTCGAGGGGGTGATTTATTCTCTTTATGAAGAGGAATGAAGCTTTTCATTAAACCAATACAGGAGTTTAGATGCCGTAGAGTCCGTAAATATCACGTACTTAGGAAAGTCATTTTATTAGAGATTCTTAAGATTCTGAAAATGAGGATCAAGGAACATTCTCCTTCCACCCATCTGAAAGTTCGGTCCCCTTCGCAGCCTCCTCCCTCTTCCCTGTTGCACCCCATCCTTTCCCTCGAAGTGTGTGAGCACATGGCCGCCCAGCGTTGTGGGTGAGCCACAGTACCCCCGCTTCCTTTCCAGTTGTTCGGTCCCTACACTGACTTTTAAACCGCAGAAGATACTGAAGAGTGTTGCATAATTTGGCTTTTTCAGTTTTCTTCCACAAAGAAAATTCTGTGATTAACATTTTTGGATATTTTACGTCTATGAATATCGAGCACCAAACTTATCATGAAAGTTGAGGTAGATCATACCGGCATATTTGTGATCTGTTGGATAACGCTAATGATTGTTAATATATTTACTCCTATAACTTCGACATTTCCAAAACACTATGTTTTCTTATTTATTTATTTATTTGACAGAGAGAGAGAGAGATCACAAGTAGGCAGAGAGGCAGGCAGAGGGCAGAGGAAGCAGGCTCCCTGCTGAGCAGAGAACCTAATGTTGGGCTTGATCCCAGGACCCTGATATCGTGGACCTGAGCCGAAGGCAGCAGCTTAACTCACTGAGCCACCCAGGCGCCCCAACACTATGTTTTCTTGTTTCAGATTAAGACATAATGTTGTCTTAGTTTTAACCTGAAGTGTATAGGGCATGTAGTTTCATTCAACAAGTACCTGCGTCCCTCAGCATGAAGAGATGTGGGGCAGTTTATACACAGTCACACAATTAGATACTGAAAGAATAAGTCAGCAAGAAGGGAAGATAAGAGAAGGGAAACCGATGTCCAAAAGAAGGTTGGTATCGAAGGATTCACAGCACAAGATTGTCTTAAAGTTAGAATAAAAATTTGACTTGGAATTTTCCTACAGATATTGTTAGTTATATAATTATAATGCTTTTGAAATAGAAATAAACGAGTTTTTCAGAAGAAGCAAAATTGGTCCCATTACTAAAATCTGAGAGATTTTTCTTCCTGGATTCTCATGTAGCAAACAATGTATGATACTGAGAGGTCCTCAACAACAAACACCCTATTATTATAATAATGGGCTTCACAGGGCTTTTTTGGTATAATCTCCTTTATAATAGGTTGATGCTTTAACACTTTGCATAGCTGAATGAAAATGGTTTTATTTAGGGGCCAAATAACCATAGCATGGCTTAACTGAGGGGGGGGGGGGCTGGTAGTGGGGATTAGAGTAAATAAGAGGAATTAAACTGAATATATAGAAAATCCTTCAGTCTGCAGGAAATATTCCTAGAATTTCATTGCTTGCAACCTAGATTTTGATAATCAGGCAATGGAAGGTTGAAGATTATGCTTTCTAATTGAAGAACTGCAATGATGATGTCTAGTGTTGAAGAACTGCAATGATGATGTCTAGTGTTGCTGGTTAAGGTTAGGTCCATTTGCTTTAGCAATTAATTGAATCCATATTAATTAATTGAGTCAAGATGTTTGCAATCTTTCTCTCTCTTTTTAAAATTTAGGGCTCTAATCATCATACCTGTCTAAATAGGAAAGCCTATTCACCCCCTTCATAGAGCAGATTCTGCAAATACACATTTAGTGTTATCAGTTTGCAAGGGATTATGTTAAATGATCTTGAGATTCATAAATCATCCAGAAGGATCATTGTTGAATGAATTGCCAGCGAAACCCAAATATAAATATGGAATTTAACCAGATTTATATCTCAGAGAATCAGCTGACACCTTGCTCAACATCTCTCTCTTTTTTTAAAAGATTTTATTTATTTATTTGACAGACAGATTACAAGTAGGCAGAGGAGCAGGCAGAGAGAGAGGAGGAAGCAGGCTCCCCGCTGAGCAGAGAGCCAATGCAGGGCTCAATCCCAGGACCCTGAGATCATGACCTGAGCTGAAGGCAGAGGCTTTAACCCACTGAGCCACCCAGGCACCCCATTGCTCAACATCTCTTAATCTCCAAGGACTTGCACAGTTAACTTAAATAATTAAACGAGTGGCAATGATAAGTACCATAGACATAAAGATAAGATGTTGGAATCCAAAGTAGTAAAAGTTACTTCTGGCTTTGGAATAAGGGAAAATTTTATGGAAGTCTGTGACATGGCTTGGAAAATATTTTAGCTACTTCTTCATTTTCATAAACCCTCTCCAAGTGCATCCCAAATAATTAAGTTTCTTTAATGTAAAAAAGAAATGCTGTCTTTGCATACCAAATACAGCTTTGAATCAGTTCCACTCACTATTTTCTTGCCTCTCTCGACTATTTTGTCTTCCTCGATGTCTCCTGAGTAGAAATTTTGGGGCTATCATTGAAATACTCTTTGAAATTCAGGAAAGATTTGGCAATAGCAATGACACCTGCCCATCCTAATGATGAAATGGGACCAGGCGATATGTCTCTGGGCACACTGATACAGTAAGAGTCGGAGGAAGCAGCGTAGCCAAGTGGCGAGTCTCAAAATGTGTTTTCAAGGAAGCTTAGTGAATTAATATAGAGCTGTTGTACCCCTACGGTGTAATGATAGTCTTTCTTGAATATTATATTTACAAATATTCTCTCTCACATACACACACAACATTAAAATAATTCTTTTTCAGTGCCTCTTCTGGACATCTAAAACTAAACTAAGTTTAGGGCTCCTGGGTGGCTCAGTTGGTTGAGCGACTGCCTTCGGATCAGGTCATGATGCTGCAGTCCCAGGATCAAGTCCAGGGTCTGGCTACCTGCTCAGCAGGGAGTCTACCTCTCCCTTTGACCTTCCCCCTCTCGTGCTCTCTCTCTCTCATTTTCTCTCTCTCTCCCTCAAATAAATAAAATCTTAAAAAAAACCCTAATTTTAATTAAACTCGTTTAAAACTTAACAGAGATTTTAAAAAAGCAAAAAACAAAAAAATAAGCATATGAAATTTATTATTGCTTTTCTGTGTTATGATCTAGTATTGACATGATAACCAATTTAGCCCCAAATAACGGATATCTGATTGAGTTCAGCTTCAATAATGTATTATATTATTTGGCACATGTTTCCTGGCATCCACAAAAGCTACCTAGTTCTATTCTCCTTCCTTAATAGATTCAAGAATCACTGCAGTAAAACAGGATTTAGGTATCACAATTAAAAATGGAATGTTTCCATAGCATAAGGTTTTTAGTTTATCTGGCACAGAATTTTCGAGAAAAACTTGGTAATTCTTGTTGGAACTCTTTAAAATATATTTTATATCAATTTTATCTTAAACCAAGTTAATGCAATTTAGTCTTTTCTTAGTGACTGATGTTTGTGGTTATCGACATATAGAGACTTGAGTTTCACCTTTTCTTAGGGCTTTGTCCTTTGCAGAGGGCATTCATAGACATTATCTCATCTGAGAGTCCCTATATCCCACAGCCCTTCCTCTAGTTTGCCATTTACACTCTGATGAGAATTAGGAAACCATCTAACCTGGTTTATTAGAATTGGGTGTCAAATAAGGCTGTGAGGACCCCTCCTAGTGAGTAAGGAGTGTGGCCTTTGTGATAGCTGTTTCCATCCTCAGAGGCTAGTTGGCTTAATTCTGGATTCTTGGCAGTGTTTGTTGATGATGTAGCTGGAAGCGTTGACCAGATGAGAGGGGAATTACGCAGCTGGATTTTTCGCGTAGATCATTGTTTTATAAATATCCCCTCCAAAATGCTGTCAGACGGCCCGTGTGAAGACTTAATTAAAACAATAAAATGTGTTTAATATAATGTCCTTAATGCTGTCCTAAACATAATAAATATTTTAAAACTTCATCTGTGTTAAATTTGGGGAAATAATTTGAGAAATACAATTAATATTTCCTGAACTGTTACACGGGAGTGGAGAATGGTCAATGTGGAGGGCTTTGTGTCACAAAGGGAAATTCACAAAATATTACCTTGCTATCATACATCATTTAAGTAACATTGAAGGTGGGTGAAAAGTGATTGCCTCTGTTTAACAGAATCGTCTAGGACCATATGTCTTCTTATGTGTGACATTTCTAGAAACTCTGAAGTTACAACTTCAAAGTTGTAAATACTGGCAGCATGAGACGTAATCCTGGTACTTGGAAAGCCACCATCTGAGACTTTTTCATTTTATACATCGGGTTTTATTCCTCTAAGGCACTCTGTTGTATTCATTTGTGAAATAAAACTAGGGATCTGAGAGCGGGAGTGTGCTGTTTAGTCCTGGGGTGTGACCGTGTGTGGTCTTTGGGCTTCTAACAATGTTCGCTGAATGCATGACTCCCTAATGGAGTTTCTCGGTGGGTAAAAGTGCCTTCAGTACTTAACTGTTACGTACTGATGATTTTATGCTGAGGTGGTGTAGTCTAAAAATATATAGGGTGACTATTAAAAAGTACTCATTTGGTAGCTACTAAGTGAGAGAAATCAATATAGCGTGCTGGGAAGAGCAGTGGAAAAATCTCCCCATCATGAATCTGGCTAGGATCTGACGAGCATCTGACCACTTCCTCTTCCATAACTCTTTTTACTATCTCTTCAGCCCCTGCCACTCTAATTAGATACTTCTGTTTGAATTCTTTCCCACAATCTTCATCCCTTGTGTCTTCTTCGCTGCAGTTACTTTTATTTTGATAAAACTCTCTACGGCTGAGATGCCCCTGATCCTCTTCTCTGGGTTCCTCCCTTCTCTCCTTGTCATTCCTTCTGAACTTCCTTCTGAGATGTTCTATTTTCACTGGCCTATTGCTTACGTTGATTTCTCCTCCCTCAAGAATTGGACATGAACGCTGGCCCAGGCTGACGTTCCGGGCCCTGGGATGAAGCAGAGAATGAATGGGACAGAGGCCATGCTTGCTGAAGCTTCTGTTCTGAAAGGGTGACAGTCACCTAGGCTAGGCCTTGTTAAAAAAAAAAAAAAAAAAAGAATGAAAGAAAAACAAAAGGGATCAGCAAAGAGCCCATCGTGGCTGCAGGGGAGCCAGCAACAGTGAATGAGGACACAGGCCCAAGAGGAGGTGCCAAGAGCAGAGGCAGCCCATCGGACCTCAGAACTTCGGTTACTCACCTGAGTGAGAGGAGGCATCTGTAAAAGCAGAGGACTTAGATTTTAAAGGCATCAAGTACTTATTTTCTCCGGTAATTAGTCTTCATTTCTCTTCCCTCCTCTTTCTCCTTTTCTCCTCCCACTGTCACTTCTCCCTCCTGGACTTTGACTTAACCTCGTGCTGCTGGCTTTTTAGTCTTGTCTTCCCTCTGGCAGATAATCGTCAGATCAATCTTTCCAAACTGCTTTGTGGTTGTTCTCGTTCTTCATGTGAGAGTTCAGACTGGAGGGACACGAGTCCTCGGTTGCTTCTTTCCAGAACTGCCCCACACAGGCTCTACTCAGAGCGAGCAGGTTACTCGCGTGCCCTCAAGCACGTGTTGGGCTTTTGTGCTTCAGAACCTTGCTCAAGCCTGAAAGGTCTCACTTCTAGTGCCTTCTCTCACACCACCGGCATGGCAGTCCTCCTACCTTTTGAAGACCACAACAAGTCTGAAAAGTTGCTGTTCCCTCCCTTGGACCATTCATTCCTGTAGTTTTTCATAAAAAATATGTTGAAGACATGGTTCTTGCTAACAATGGTTCTGGGGCTTATGGGGGCAAAGATGAATGAGGAGTCAGCCTCAGGAACGGACAGTGCTCTTGGGGAGATGCAGGATAATACATTTAACATTTAAGTCAAACGACCCAAAATTTGTGTTAAAGGTCATGAGAGCAGAGAGCACAAGGCTCTGAGTCAGAAGGATGGGCGGAGATGGTCTGATGTAGACGGGGCCACCTAATGTAGGTAGAGGTAAGGAAGTCGTTTCTGAGGAATCCACAGTGAAGCCAACACCTGGGGAGTGAAAAAGAGCCCGCCAAGGAAAGTGTGGTGTGTGGGGAGAGGAGCCTTCTAAGTAGAACCAACAGCATTTCAAAGTCTGAGGCAATAAGGAGCTTGGAAATATCAATGGAAAAATGGAGCCGAGCCAAGGCCCTGAGGTTGGTGCCTAGTAAGCCCGGTGAGAGTGAGGCCGCCTGAGGTTGATGGGCAGGGCGGGTGGTGCCCGCACTGGAGGCCGTGATAAGGAGTGCGGAAGCGATTGCCGTGTGTTAGGAGAAGGCGTGGCCTTCGCTTAATGAATTTGAGTCGCCAACTCAAATGCAGTTGAGTCTGCCATCTCTTCATTAAAACCCACCTGTCTTTTCTCCCTGGGCACCCAGCCAGATTCCATTTCCTGGTTCTCTTTGCAGTGGGCTTTGAGCCACATGACGGTATCTTACTCAGGGAAGTCAATGGTAGTGGTAAAAAGCCACATGGTAAGTGGTGGTGAGTAGCCCCCCGATGAGGGCTGGAATGTCAGTTGGAATAGATTTTAGGTCATTTTGGATATAGAATGAACAGCTCCTACTGACAACTTGCTGTGTGCCCAGTAAACTTGTGGGGGAAGAAAATCTCATTGATTTGAGTCTCAAGGGCACTATCACGTACTTTCTGGACTTTCTGTAACGTACCTCACTGAATACTTGTAGGTATATATTTTGTTTATTTGACTAGATTGCCCTAAACTAGAGGGCAAACAGACCCTATCTTTGAGACGCTTTTATTTACTGTCATGTCTAGTATGTGCTTCAGATAAAGTACTTTGTAAATTAAACTCCACTTAAATTAGTGAATAAAAGGGTAGGTTCTCAGATTTTTTGACCACGGAGTTTTCAGGGGTCATGTGACCCAGCCTTGCCTTGCCATTGATACCACCTCTACTTGGCTTAAATTTTTGTTGCCTTCTAAGGGAGAGGCTTAGCTGTGTTAAATTTTACCTCTGTTTACCCAGTCATAATGCAAACAGCCTAAGGAAGGCCACAGGGGAGGATTTATGAGCTAGCCCTATTCTTGGTCTCCACCACTACCACTTACTTCCCTGGGTAGGATACAGTAACGTGGTTCACAGCCAACTGCAAAAAGAGAGCCAGGAAATGGAATCTGGCTTAGTGGAGAAAGTAATATCATGGGGACTGGGAATTGAATATTTGCCATAGGAGGTATGTAGAAATGTTTTTTAAAGGCATGTGAACTAATCCTCACTGCCTCACCATCACTAGCCATAGTGTCCCCACGAGCCGTGGCCCAGTGCTCAGACGTGTTTCATCGGCCACTGTTTCCATCTACAGTTAGGCACTCCTCTGGGAGAAACCTTATGATTTACGGGACGCCTCAAGATAGGAGGCAGTTTCTGTAATCCACATGGGCATCGATGAGGTCTGTAACTAAGGAAGTGGTGGTGGAAATAGAAGGATGGGATAAGAATGTAAGAAACTTCGTAGAACATGGCGACTGGATGGATTTGGTGCGAAGAAAAGACTAGAATAAAGATGAATGCTGAAGCCCCATGCTGATAAAGCTCAATTTATAAACGTAAGTGTAGGTCAACAGACCAGTGTTTTTGAGATAAAGCCAGTTAATCCTGCTGATCACTGATGGATGGCATTAGTGATGAGCTTGGACATTTAAGCCTGGGACATGGAACTGTGTTTGTGCTTAGTCTGAATGTGTTTTATGAATGTCTGAGAAGGGCAAAAACAATGATGTTGAAATTACTGGTAAAAAGAGATATAAGAATGGAACACTGATGCTAAAGAGATTAAAATGCCAACTGGAAAACATGAGAAAAATGTTGGAAATTCTATTTGTAGAGGAGATCCATTGATAGTAGGAACAACTTTGAAGGGTGAAGAGTAAAGGCCCCTTGTAAAAAATACTGCATTTCACAGTAGAGGATAGAGGAAGAGTGATAGAGCAGATGAGAAAACAGCTCCAAAAAGGGGAGTTAGGTATCGAAGGTCAGCATGAATATCCAATGCCCATTAGCTCAGTGTTCTTTTTAGGGAAAGCTAGAAGTTTCTTTGAGAGGGTAAGGGTTAAGCATAGTGAAGGAGCTGTGGCTGTGGTTTTTCGTGAGACGTGGTCACATAAAATCAAGGACTGTTTTGTGCACAGCATCAGGGTAAGTGCAGAAGTGCGTGGGGGGACACCCTAGTTTCTAAAACCTCCCTGTGAAGCTTGCACAGGGGAAGGAGGGCATAGAGCATGCAGGTGGAAGAAGTCAGAATGGAAACCAGGAAACAGAGTCGAATGCAACAGAAGAGCGACAGTCAGCCATGTTTGTTGCAAGCAAGTGCCATATGGGAAGGCGCACCTGCCTTTCATTTCTGTGCTGCTCCGCAGAGAGTGGTGGAACTGTTAGATCGACAGCTGGAAAGGATGCGCATCCCCCAGGCCCAGGCCATGTTTCACGAGAGCCAGTAATCTCCTACTTGAAAACATAGAATAAGCCAAGGGCCTCAGGAGAAAAATAGGGCTTACTTCTAGATCCAACGTGTGTTTCCTAAACAATTACAATTCCCACGCTAACACATTATTTCTCTGATTTAATTTTCAAATAAAAAGCACAAAAATTTAAATTCATACTACATATTAATGTATGACCTTTAAATTGGAAATGTGAGCTGTAACTATTTGACTATAATGTGGGCTTGATACCTAATGAAGAGCAAAGTTCAGACAAAAGACATCATTTCTATTCAGCCATAGTACTGAACATAGTCTTGGGATTTTCTAAATAAAAGATGAAACAGCCAGAAAAAAAGACTCTATTAATGAATGCAAGCATAACTTTTTTAGTAGGGAAGCTTGGGGCTGGAGGAGGGAAAAATATGTATAAAACCATCAAGTGTTAGATGAAGATAGGACAAATATGAGTTAGTTCCTCAAATTAATAAATATTGGAAATGCAGTATTTCCACTGAAACTTAAAGAGGCTTTTTAAAGGAACTCATTGTCCTCCTACTATAGTAGTATGGAAGGAAAATGTAAATGACTTAAAAAAAATACGAGCCAGGGGCGCCTGAGTGGCTCAGTGGGTTAAGGCCTCTGCCTTCGGCTCAGGTCATGATCCCGGGGTCCTGGGATCGAGCCCCATGTCGGGCTCTCTGCTCCACGGGGAGCCTGCTTCCTCCTTTCTCTGCCTGCCTCTCTGCCTAGTTGTGATTTCTCTCTGTCAAATAAATAAAAAAATAAAAATTAAAAAAAAAATACGAGCCATGCATGGGCAGCAGTTCCACAATGGGTGATTATGGGATACTGGAGGTGTTCGTTGAGTTTATTTCCCCTGTAAGACTTCTTTTAGAGATAAAATACCAAGTAGAATCTATAAACGCACTTCTTTTGCAGGCTAACGAAGTGCATACATTGTGTCATTTCTTATTCTTACTCTATGTAAATTTCTTATTATACCTTATATGAATTATTTTATTCCTGTCATTTATGAGTTTCTATCTTATGTGAATTATTTAACCATGTGAAATTTATAGCCAAAAGTGAAAGAAAAAGCATGAGTTTTCACAAATTATATTCTTGCCATTTAAAAAGGTACTTGTGAGCTAAAGATAATGGATACTTTATCTTTTTTTAATTTTTTTTAATTAACATATTTTATGCTTTCTCTAGGCTGGAATGATAAAAAGTGATGATGATGAGTATTTCATTGAACCTTTGGAAAGAGGTAAGCAGATGGAGGAAGAAAATGGAAGGATTCATGTTGTCTACAAGAGATCAGCGGTAGAATGGGCTTCTGGAAACGTGTCCCACGACTGCCAATACAGAGGTAGGTATCTTTGACAAGGCTTAATAATTAACCATAATTTTAAGATACCTTGAAAACACCTCTCCCAATCAGTTAAGAGAGTGTGATAATCATGTGCTTTTGCATAATATGAAGGTAGTGAAAGAAGTTCATAAGTCATGAAATTTGGCCCAACTTTCTTGAAACCCATAGCAGAATATAATGTTACTGGTATTATTATTATTTTATTCCAGTGCATTATTGTGTTGACAGTCTGTTTGCTATTTATGATTTCTGTTAAGGTTTCACATTAAAATTACCTTTTCTCTCTCTTCTGTGAAAACTTAAAAATATCTTTGCTTTCTAAATTATGAGTTCTTATGAGTTTTTAATATTATTCAGACCTTTAAAATGAGATATATTGACATGGCAAAGAGATCGATATGTGGTAGGCACATTTGAAAATACAAATGCTATGTGACTTTAAGGTCTATTTTGCAAATCTTTTTACAATATGGGAGAGAGAATGAGTTGAATGATTCTGCCAAATTTTAATTCAAAATAGGCTGGACCGCTCAAGTCAATTAAATTATGGCATGTTAAGCTTTTCTAATTTTGTGTGTTTTAATGAAATCTGAAACTAATTTGTTATTAAAGAGATGTTTTTATAAGTTGGGTATAGAAGTTCCCTTAATGGAAAAGAAAGGAAATTTGAGAATTTATGTTTTTTAACCAAATTTCAAAAAGTCTGTATTTCCTTATGTCAGGCCAATTATCTGATTAGAGATAATAGAAATTTTCCCCAGGGAAAATGTCAGGAATATAAATAATCTTAAGTTGACCATCTAGATTCTAGATTCAAGATATCTTGCCTCCTGAGAGTTATTACCTAGTTTGATTTTCAGATACCGCGTTTCCTTTAATGTGCCATACTAATGGAATAGTACAATTTAAAGTGAATTTTACATTAACTCGGCCTGGAGAGTTTTTGAGAAATTTCTGATCTGAAGCCACAGCACTGAATTAATAGATGCAATACTATGAAATGTGTGCCTGTCCTCCAGGGTCACTGTGGTGTAATCGGAAGAGAATATTTAGGCAAATGCGAGTAATAGCTCTGAAACATCAAGTTGCTCTGGGACCTTAGAATAGTAGTTCAACTGTCTGAGCCTCAGTTTATCTGTGAGCAACGAATTCAAATATGTTGCACAATTATAGTGTCTTAGAAATAATACATGCAGATTGTTGAGTTTAGCCCTCGATAATAGTAGATAGGCAATCAGCGCTAGCTGTTACTGTTATTAATCATCAATGATACTAACTGTACAAAGATTTACACGTTAGGAGTTCTTTTTTTTTTTAAGATTTTATTTATTTATTTGACAGAGAGAGATCACAAGTAGGCAGAGAGGCAGTTAGAGAGAGAGGAGGAAGCAGGCTCCCTGCGGAGCAGAGAGCCCGATGCGGGGCTTGATCCCAGGACCCTGAGATCATGACCTGAGCCGAAGGCAGCGGCTTAATCCACTGAGCCACCCAGGTGCCCCACATGTTTAGGAGTTTTAAATAAAGTTGAACAGTTAGGCATTGCTTGCCTTCGTGTTGTGAATACATTCTTATTAATTATCATTTGTATTTTCATGTTTTAAAAATGTCGTTCTAAATCAGAAGACTGGTTATGTGAAAAGTTAGATAGTAGGATGCACTACTTTTTCTTTCCTTTTTTTTTTTTTAAAGATTTTTTTATTTATTTGACAGACAGAGATCACAAGTAGGCAGAGAGGCAGGCAGAGAGAGAGGGGGAGGCAGGTTCCCTGCTGGGCAAAGAGCCTGATGCGGGGCTTGATCCCAGGACCCTGAGATCATGACCTGAGCCGAAGGCAGAGGCTTAACCCACTGAGCCACCCAGGCGCCCCAGCTGTACTTTTTCTATAGTTTAATTGTTAATGATATCTAATATCTTTTGTGAGGCAATGGTAATATATCTTTTAGTAAAGTGTAGCCCCTATGCTATAGAATTGTAGTAGAGGACTGGAACGTCCTTAGTCCATAAGGTACTGTGACTTTCCTCCCAATTGCTCCTTCCGTCACACCTGTAGTCTCACCAGGCTTTACTCTTTTGCTCTATTTCAGTCCCTGGGGGTATCCATTTCTAGAAATATCAGTCCTGGTAATTTTTAGTAGTCTAATACTTACAGAGAAGGAGAGATTTTTTTTTTTCCAATTGGAATAAGAAAATTGTGGGGAATACTATGTTTAATACCTATTGCATTTTTATTTTTATTTTTATTTATTTATTTTTTTAATGAAGGAAATGGATTTTTTTTTTTAAAGATTTTATTTATTTATTTGACAGAGAGAGATCACAAGTAGGCAGAGAGGCAGGCAGAGAGAGAGGAGGAAGCAGGCTCCCCACGGAGCAGAGAGCCTGATGCGGGGCTCGATCCCAGGACCCTGAGATCATGACCTGAGCCGAAGGCAGCGGCTTAATCCACTGAGCCACCCAGGCGCCCCCCTATTGCATTTTTAGATACTAGATTAGGAAAAATAATTTAGAAGTCAGTGTGTATAAAGTTAAAGGAATTAGGTGAGATTAAGGCAGTTTGGACATTAATTTAGAAAAC
Source organism: Meles meles (assembly GCF_922984935.1). Classification (NCBI taxonomy): domain Eukaryota; kingdom Metazoa; phylum Chordata; class Mammalia; order Carnivora; family Mustelidae; genus Meles; species Meles meles. The sequence continues at coordinate 9,785,106 of NC_060067.1, forward strand.
TATTTAACATCTCAAGTAGCATCAACCTTGACTTAACTCTGATTTTATAATGAGTTGTTTTTTAATTTTTTTTTAAATATTTTATTTATTTATTTGACAGAGAGAGAGATCACAAGTAGATAGAGAGGCAGGCAGAGAGAGAGAGAGAGAGGGAAGCAGGCTCCCTGCTGAGCAGAGAGCCCGATGCGGGGCTTGATCCCAGGACCCTGAGATCATGACCTGAGCCGAAGGCAGCGGCTTAACCCACTGAGCCACTCAGTCGCCCCTATAATGAGTTGTTTTTAAGAATGCAGGCACTGAAGACTTGATTTTTAATTTTTCAATTATGAGTAGAAGATTATTTTATAGTTGAAATAGGCCATAAAATACATTTTGGAAAGATTTTCAGCAATCATCACAGGAGGAGAGGTTCCTTTCTTAATTCAAAATTACTTTAAAACTTCATCCAATACATAACATAGAATGTTCTATGATAAACCTTGCTATGAGCTTAACAACTTCTGTTTTCTTATTTATGACGTTCTGATTGAACTGAGTTGCGAGTGATTATCAGTTACGGCCTTTTGAGACTCTTACATTATAACCATATATTTCAGAAATGTAAATGTCTTTTTCGGGTAAAAAGAGATTCAGATTCAGAACTTTAAGTACTATATTATAACTTTGAAATTCTTCTTTACCTTCTTGGTCACAAGACCGAGAGCCAAGCTTTTTCATGGACTACATACTTTCCAAGTGAAATTAAGAATATATTTTTATACCTTATTCCATCATTCTAAAATGTAGAACTGAACAGATTCTAGGTAGGTTTAGACGGTATATTGATTTATAAATGAAAGCTACAGTATCACGTGAAATAGTGCTTTGTCTGGACCAACTCAGGATATTATTGTACGAGACACAAGTGGTCTTTCTTCAGTGAGTTATTAGAAGAGGATTAAAATACGTAAGAGGTACTTAGAAATACATTGGAGGGCCACGGTCTTCATAAATTTCCCTGACAGCAAATCATCCGGTCAGAGTTTCAGCAGTGGGGCCCCCACGAATGAACACTCTGCTGTATTTTGCTGGTTGTCTCTGTAATCGCCCGGTGACATGTGTTGCTTTGTCAGCTTAGCAACCCAGAACTGACATTCGTTTAATTTCCATAGTTTGGAGCAAGGGTTCCAAATTAAAACCAGTGATGTTCTGGACGAAGTGATAAAAGTGAGACAGAGAGAAGGAGCCAAATTGGACTGAGACTGAAGTACAGCCGATGGGGTGATTTGATGCCATCTCTCTTGGGGGTGGAGAGAGAGGGTGAGCAAGGAGGACTCAGAATACTAATCTGAAAGGCGAGAAGATTCTCTTTTCAGAATTCAGGTATTTAAAATGAGAAACAGCAATAAGGTTGATGGAGGATGACAAGGGGGTATAATTTTGGATATTTGAGTTCAAAGATCCGTTGGAAGAGTGAGTGAATACAGAATGCACAGTATATTTTCATAATCATGTGTCAGAGTCGGCGAACGATTGCCCTTACGCACATGGTGGGGAAGGGATGGGTAGAGGTTTGCTTGGGGTCAGGGGACAGGTTTCGTCTCGTGGATGCTTAGAGTGTCTTTGCTTGCCTTCTACTTTCTCTTTTCCAAGTTCGTACTGAGAATCAGAAGTGTTCCTTGCACAGAATTGGAAGCCCATCAAAGATATCTGCTACCTATCGCTATGGGAGAGGAAGACATTGTATCCTCAAAACACAAACACAAAACTAATCGTAAAGCAGAAAATAGGCTTCGATCACACTCAAGAACACTGAGCTGTTTCACTTGATGAAAAGCAAACAGCTCTTTTGATTCCTTATCCTCTTAAAGTATTTATCTGGGTTTTCGAGAAAAGTCACTCACAGCTTTGAACCTGTTGAGATCATAAATGCTATGATTCAACAATAACACAAACCCGCAACCATTTCCATATAGTTCACAGATTCTCTTTCCTTAATTCTTCGTAAGGAAGTCGTATTGTTTTTTTGAAATGTGGAAAAATGTGAGGAACTCTTTGAAAATATATTGAACTTGTAAGATCACAGACGCAGCACTCTGCTTTAGAATTACTCTTTTAAGACCGAAAACGGTTTTACGCTTGGCAATATAAACAACCTCTCCCAGTGTAGAATTGGCAGGTGTTTATAACACATAGTCCTGCCAGTTTCTGGCAAAGAAACACCATCCTTTTCATTAAACAACAAACATAAACTGTTCATGCTTATGAGAAAGAACATGTCAAAAAAACCCTTATCTACTTCATCATGGGGGGGGAGAGTTGAATTTCACTCTTTTTTCTCTTTTTGATTTCTGCTTTGGGAGGATGGATATCACATCCATTTCTGTGCATTCAGTTCGGACAAAATGATTTTATATTTTACTGGTTTTTGAAATTTCATTTGGTAACAGCATGGTTAATCAACCAATAAACCGTCATAAGGTTTAACCTCCAATAACCAACCAATAAACCGTCATAAGGTTTAACCTCCACTGTTAAATCAATCATCTGAGCCTAAACTCCGATGAAAAACAAAACATACCCCTGACCATCTCCGAAGAATGTCTGCATTGTCACCCATAAGAAGTTTGCTTTAGGCCGTCTCTTTGGGGGGAAAGGGGGGGCCCGTACTTGGATAACATCATTCAGCTTTTCATAATTTTTATTTAATCCCTGGGCCCTTAAGCTTCTCCCATCAAATTACAAACTATTCACTCACCAGAAGCTTTGTGTTAAAGTAATTTTTGTAATTACTTCCTACCAGTGGGAAACAAGGAATAGTAAGCCTTTATCTCCTAGCTTCCTTTCAGGATTTTCATTTTCCTGCACGATCCCAAGCGCTTGTGTTGCTGGCGTGGTTGTCATGGTGCTGTGAAGGAGTGTCTTTGTCCCAGGTGGGAAGCATGTACAAGTCAGAAATGATTTGGGAGTTGCTCCTGGTTGCCAGGGAATGAAACTATGAAAAAAGCACTAGAATAATGGGAAGACTATTTCTTATTTTGGTGACTCTAGGAACTTCCTAGGCAGAGTCCTTCCTTGAATCTATAGAAAAGTCAGTAGGTGCTATAACCTATTATATTTGGAAGTTCTCATGACCTGTGCCCCGATCAAAAAGAGACAGTGGTGGGCTTTGCAAGCCACAAAAAAAGAAAAAAAAATCGAATGAGAGAAATCAATTTTTGCATCTTTTCTTATTAAATGAGGCATGAAACAATATTACTAAATTATTAAGATCTGTCAAGTAGTAGCCATTCTTTTAGATAGATGTTAAATGATAAATTTTACTCATTTTTACTCGCCTGCACAATTTAGCTTATAATATAATCTAAGGTCAGCCATTCATCAAAGTAATTACTAGGGATTCATATGGAAATACTACTTATATTTATGTAATTCCTTTTAGGTTGGTTTCGCATATTTTATAATACATGTATTTATAGTCATTATTGGCAAAAAGAAGGCAATTAAAGATTGAATTGTTGAATGAAATAATCAGGAAGCAGAGTGATGGCTGAAGATCTTTCAGATGTGAAAGATAGAAGCTAATGCTTTTATGTCCTCGTATTAAAATGTCTTACAGGGCCTATTCTATCCCTTTGTGAACAGGTACCAGGAAAGGAGTTTGTTTATATAGACTAGGATTAAAGTGTTGCAAACGTAACTCCATTTTTGTAATAAAGAATTGAATATGGAAAGATACAAACTGTATGGAGAATTCTGGATGACTGTTTAGTCATTGATGTGACATTAAAGGACAAAGAATTTGAAGTTTTTAGATATATATCTAGGGGATTGGAACAAAATTGGAAACAGTTATTTTAAATTAGGGTACAAAGCTAATGCAGATAATGCAGGCTGGACCTTGATTCTTAAATTAAATGATTGCCTTTCAGAGGTAACTGTATCGGGGCACCTGGGAGCCTTAGTTTTAAGCCTCTGCCTTCAGCTGAGGTCATGATCTCGGGGTCCTGGGATCGAGCCCTGCATCGGGCTCTCTGCCCTGTGGGGTCTGCTTCTCCCTTTGCCCCTCCTCCCACTCATGTGCACACACGCTCTCTCTCTTTCTCTCTCAGATAAATAAATGAAATCTTAAAAAAAAAGAAGAATAAAATTATTGAGTCATGAAGGAATGATTATCAAGACTCTGTGAGGATTGGAAAAATGTAATTGTACTTTCTAAATACAAGATGTATTTTATTATGAAAATACACTTTAGTGTTTGGTTTTATTTACATGAACTTCTTTTGCTTAAAAGGTATAGACTCTATTTGTAGTAAAATAGACCCCGCACATGCCTAGTCTGTCTGCTTAAACACATTTTAAAGCCTGTACTTAATTTCTTTCCATGTACAACTTATTTATAAACTTACATGTTAGTAAGTGGGAAGCTTATTGTAAGGAATTCAAATATTTCTAGAAGTTTTGTAAATCTTTTATTTCATTATTTCTGTTTCTAACATGATAAATATTTTTATGGAAGATAATTTGCTACCAGGATATATATGTGTGTGTGTGTGTGTGTGTGTGTGTGTTTCATTGTTTTCTTTTTCCTACTAGATCATCCACTATTAACTTTAAATGTAAAATTATTTATGAGGATCGATGCTAGTTACTTCACTTTGGTATTTTGTAAATATTTTTGTGTGTGTGTGGGTTCCTTATTGTGTCATTCTCAGTCCTCTCTTTCTTGATGGGATCTTTTCATCCCCGTGCCTGCAGAGCATCGTTAAGGTAGATGAAGTGGAAGTTAGTGATATATGCCGAAGAAAACTAGAACAATGGGGAAAAATAAGCGTAGCACAGAAATAATATTTCTGTTTGAAAATCATCTGTGATTAGATTATGGGAACTGTGAATTAAAATGTGAGGGCCATATTCAGGCCAAGATAATTGCTCCTCTAATGCACGATTCTGCGAGAGGAGCTGAATCCTTGGTTTTGTTCTTTCTAGACACCAGGTATTTTACTCTGATTTTCAGTTGCAGTCCACCTGGTCTAGATACCTAATTTTAAAAATTCTTTTTTTTTTAAGAGGTTCTTCTCATTTTAATTAGGCTTGCCATGAAAAGCAATAGCCTCAGCTAATCTCTCTGCCCTCCTCCTCCACATAACCCTCCATCTCCCTTCATTTGCACATAGCACAGGAACCCAACGACCCTCCTCCCTATAATCCTCCCACCTCCCATTATGGGAAGAAATGTCACTAAATGGACTCAGCCTCCTCCATACAGCATGAAACAGGATGAATAAAAATATCTTTAGGAAGAGTTTTGTTGTACTATTATCTTAGGGTGGAGTCAGGGACAGAGAGAGAGGTGAAGGTTGGGTGAGGTCTGGGGATCTCTTAGAGATCAGAATTGGCCTGAGGGGCACACAGCCCATCATTCACCCAGAAAGGGGGCTCCATCTAAGAGGGCAAGGGCTAGGATGGGCTAGGCTGTGTTAGGATACGGATAGCTGAAAATCCATTCTCCTTCCACTCACCGCCCCGCACCCCCCCGCCCCGCACCCTCCCCAGCTCCCGAGCAGGGAACAGAGTCACAATTCTCAAGGATTCATCCAGGGTTGCTAGAACGTGGGGCAGGCAGTGAGGGGGGCATACCCCTGGTGCTGCCTGACCCCTTCCCCAGCTCAGGGCTTCTCTCCTCCTGTGAGCGCCAGGGCCTGCAGGATGTCAGGCAGTGATACAGTCCCTTTGACCACGTCATTCTCATCAACCACGACAAGTCGGTGAACCTCTGCTTCCACCAATCTGTTGATGATGGTCTCCAGAGTCTCATGCAGGTAGCCCTTGAGGACTCCCTCAACGTAATGGGAGCGATGCTGCAAGGCTTTGGTCACAGACATATTTAGGTTGTTGTAGGTCTTTTCTGCTGCCAGATTGATAACATCAAACTTGGAGTAGATGTCCGCCACATGCCCTTTCTCATCTACTACTGGCAGTGCTGAGACTCGGTGTTGTACAAAGATCCCCAGAGCCGCGTGGACGGGGTGGTGGTGTGGACCATAGCGATGTTGGCATAGGTGTCAATCTGCAGCGCTTCCAGAGACTTAGACATGAACTCCGGCTTGGGGAACTCAGTGATAAACAATTTGAGGAACTTGAGGATGCGCTTGTGGGTGAGGATGTATAAGGTGTTGCCTGATTCTGGGTCAATTCTGGCAGCCTGTGGATCTTGTTTCGAATTAATGAAGAGACAGCATCAAACAAGCTGGCATTAGGAGAAATGCAGACGAGTGGTTTGAAGGAGTCCTGTAGGAACACCTCTCTCCGAGTTTCCGTCTTGGTTTTTCTAGCTCATAGATCTGTACCAAGGCTGATTTATAGTAGCGATGCAGGATATTGATGAAATCGGTGATGGTCAGCATGCCTACAAAACTTTGCTTCTTACTGTCCTACAAAGGTACAGCCCGTACACCATTAGTCACCAAAGCAAAGAAAGCTGTCTTCACCTGCAGGGAAGTATCAAATACAACCAATTTGGAGCTTGTGGGAATCAGGTCATAGCAGCAGTGAGACTTCATGAAGGAAGTATACACACTGTTGTTGGATTCTGGGGTCTCTTGAGGATGCTCATTTTCTTTTTTTTTTTTTTTTTTTTTTTAAAGATTTTATTTATTTGAGAGAGAGAGCAAGTAAGAGAGAGCACGAGAAGATCAGAGGGAAATGCAGACTCCGCATGGAGCAGGGAGCCCAATGTGGGACTCGATCCTGGGGCTCCGGGATCATGACCTAAGATGAATGTAGTTGCTTAACCAACTGGAGGATGCTCATTTTCCACAGCAGGGGAGCTATCTGAAGAAGTGACCATCTCCATTTCAAGAGGCGCTGACTGGGTTTGCTCACTTTAGGAAGCTCTCTGATAGCGGGGCAGGCGGGGCGGACTAATTTTAAAAATTCTGAATGGATGTCCTTGAACTTGAGACTTTGTGTAAGGTGGAAGGACTTATTTTAGGAATGATTGGAGCCATTTCCCTAAGTAAGACTATAAAGTTTACCGGAGATAAGTAATTATATACAGCATATTCTTTTATTACTGTCTAGTGCCTTACTGAGTATCTGGGAAAAATATTTGGCAAGTCTGAATAAGGCATTAGTTCAAACTGGTTTTGTTTATCTTTTTTTAAGATTGATTTATTTATCTTAGAGGAGAGTGAGAGAGAGAGAAGGGAAGGGGCAGAGGGACAAGGAGAGAATCTCAAGCAGACTCCCGGTTGAGTGTGGAGCCTAGTGCAGGGCTTGATCTCAAGATCCTGAGATCATGACCTGAGCCGAAATCAAGAGTTGGATGCTTAACCGACTGAGCCACCCGGGTGCCCCTGTTTTGTATCTTTCATAACTATTATAACCACTTATATGCCCCCTTAACTTGTTCTTTGCTTTTAGCCTGAGATAGTTGTTCATTATTTCAGAGCTCTGGTTAGTAAGTCAAGTATCCTAAGACTTTGTGTCTTTTCTTTTTCAAAGGACAGTCTTTAATTGTGGCTATTTTCTAGCCAATTCCCGTGGAAGTCTTCATCTCTCTTGAGTGTGCTTCACAGATTGGTGCGTGTTCTTTAAGTGTGAAGAACGAGGTCTCTGTGGTACTAACACTGCATTCTGACTTCAGTTCTCTGCCTCAGCACTTTGGCGGGTTTTGTCACGTTTTTATGTTCTGTCGGGTCTTACTCCCTGGACTAGAAGGACAGAAGCAATGTCTAAGCCCCTTTTGGTGAGATGAGTGGGTGATCAAAGTAGATTCTCTTTACATCCTATTCCATGATCCTCATACTACTAAAATGCCACTGGGCAGCCTTCTAGTCATAGGAAATGAGGGTATTAGGACAGATTTTTGAATTCTTCATTCTGCATCTTGGATGACACATTTACATAAAACCAACGGAGGAGTTTGATGCAAGTAAACATTGCCCTACTTCATTCTGTGATCCTGGGCTTGACTTTTGAGTCCAGTGGGAAGTCCTAGGGAAATCACTGCTAGGTAAGGCATATGATATGCACCACCCTACTTATATTTAAAGGAGCTATAATTAAGTACAGCAGGCTAGGTTTTTTGTCTTCTACAGCATCCTTCTCTCATTTGTGATGACCCAACATCTGAAAAGTCAGCAGAAGCATTTGTGTGGCTGTTACAGTTCTGTAGCAGTTCCCATGGGCATCCCGCCATCACTTACCCATACTCTTTCTCTTAAATTTATGGAAGAAATGTTGTAACACCCTGTCATCTCAGACACATACAAAATATTAATGAACCTTTATGATATACATTGAGTTTTTTTTATAGATTTGAGATCTGAAGCATGGACATTAGTCAAAATAACTATTACAATAATCACTCAGATTTTTATTTTCAATCAAACCCCAACTTTTATGGACTTTTCATCTTTCCTAGTCACGTGGCTCATTTTATGTTGCAACTCAGACCTCAACTCACAGTGTACATAACAGCATCCCTCCTCTGTTTCTTCTTTTTTGTGACCTTATGAACAACTTTGATAAAGCAGCTCAAGTAATTAGCATTAAGTTCAAGTTTTGTATCCCAAACAGACCTTAAGTAAATGGGAAGCCAAGTATTTACTCTAAATACTAGGGGTTATGAAAATTGACCTTCCTTTCATTAATACAGTAGTCACATTGTAGCACTTGTTAATTCTGCACAAATATTCCTGCAGAAGACAAGGAAAAAGCAGGGGGAGACGTGCAGCTGTCCTACAATGTGGAATGCATCCCGTGTTGATCTTGCGCGGGAGTTTTCTACATTAACTGGTGTGTGGGTTTCTTTGGCTGGCTGAGTAGGCCCCACTGGGCTGATACTCCGTGTCTGCCTGGCCCCTGCAGGCCCTGCTGGCTTTCCCTGCTGGTCTTTCTCAATTTGACTAGAGGATGCTCTCCCTGGCGCAGTGGACCACCCTGAGTTTGGCGAGGACCCTTACGCCGCAGCCCATGTGGTCCACAGCAGTCTGTTGTGGGACCACACTGAGTCTGGTTCAGCAGCCCTTTTTACAGGCTCCCTGGGAAACTCGGATACTGCTCTTTCTGCGGCACAGGAAGTGAGGGGCGCCGGGGCTTCCTCGGCCGCCACCAGATGGATGGGCTAGCCGCCCCAAGGTGGTCTCTTTCCAGAGCCCCAGGATAGAGCAAGAAAAAAACTTTGGTGCTTGGAGACCCCCACAGATCTGTATGTTTTAATACCATGCCCCTTCTCTTCTGAGCCTTGGCCTTGAAGGGAACTGGGAAGAAGTCAGGACCACTGTCTCCTCATTCCCGTTTGTCTCCCTCGTCCCCAAAGCAGTGCAAGATCTAAAGGACCCAACTTGCCATTTCCTTCCTCTGATTACAAGCTTCCTCCTTACCGCGGCAGTCTCATGCCTAAGACTCATGATGGCCAGGACTTCCCTCTGATAGGAGGAAAACACAAATGAAAACCAAGCATGCAAATAAAAACCGCTGTTTTCTGGCTTCCGGGCCTGGTGTTGATTTGTTATGTGTTGATTTGATCTGTATTGATTTATCATGTGAGAACTAAGAGAATTATAGCATCCTTTCTTCCCATATGGCCTTGCTTACCAATCTCTTTTCTTTGGACAAATCTTCTTTGAACTCCAGAAGCTGAATGTTGAGTTTCCTTTTATTCTTTATTTTTTTAAGATTTTATTTATTTATTTGACAGAGAGACAGTAAGAGAGAGCATGAGAGGGGAGAAGGTCAGAGGGAGAAGCAGACTTCCCTCGGAGCTGGGAGCCGGACTCGATCCTGGGACTCTGGGATCATGACCTGAGCCGAAGGCAGTGGCTTAAACAACTGAGCCACCCAGGCACCTGAGTTTCCTTTTATTCTGATGGTCCAATGGCCTCCTCCTTCTCTCTATTCTCCCTCATTCGAGGTCTCCCAGTCACTGTTGGGATGATCAGCAAGTCATCTACATACAAACACGGGGAAGAATAAACATTGTATTTTCCAAATATCCTTCCCATTACACAAGTTATCATATTTCTGTGGTCCCCGTTGCTGTAGTGGACCACATAGTGTAGATAGATATGGTTTTGTAGAAACCGTATGTATCGAAGGGTTGTTGAAAGGGCTCTTGTTAGACTCTTTCCCCCTCATTTTATACGTGTAAGTTTGGATGAAGAAGTATAAGATGTCAAATGCAAAAATAGTGACAAACCGGGTTACAGAATGTAATCAATGTCAGAAAAAAACAATTTTACATTCATAACTCAAACATTACTTACCACATGAGTTGTAGTCTAAACTGCATCACAGATATGGCTTTGACACCCTGAGTCACCACAAGAACCCTGCAATTTTCAGTTTGTCCGTATCTATACCTCTAAACTTGGAGTCGGAATACTACTTGACTATTATTTTCTTTTTCTAATACCTGCAAATACCGAATTGTATCCCAAATTCCACAGAATTTTATTTGTGATTAAAAGAAGAAATCAAAGATCTATTCTCTTTGTGAATATGGAAACCTGCGGTTTTATTTATGATAGAATTAAAACTACTAGGTGAGTTTTTCTTTAATGCAAAACAGCGTAATAGTATAATCAATATGAGTCCCTGTGCTTACTTTTGCAGATTTGTTAAACTTTTGGTCCAGAGATAGAAGAATGGTGTTAAAAGTGACAGAGGTACCATGTCCAGTCCTCCTGCAGTTGAAATAGGGAGGTCGTCTGTTTTAGTCTTCTTCAGTTCTTGGCAATAACAAAGGAAAAATTAATAAGGCCAGTCATAAAGGCAGTTTCTTGCTTCAGGTTCTCAGATCCAGTGACTAAGGCTTAAAGAACAACTTGAATGTGATATACAGCAGGAAAACTAAGGGGAATGGGAAACTGGATCTGCTCCGTGTTTAGTCCCTTGAGAATATCCCTTACATTTCTAGGTATAGGGCCAGAATATAAGTGATTATTTCAGAAAACATATTTTGATTAATATAAGGACATGTTGCATTAAGATGGGTCACACACATTCTCTGTTCAAACCCCTTTCCACACACACTCTAACCCCACCTTACCGGCCATTCCTGTAAAAGGTGTTTCATAGCCAAGGAAGACAGACCAAGTGTGTTAAATTTTTTTAGTGTAAAGTCAGTCAAGGATATCCTGTAAAAACAGATTCAAACATTTGACTCTGATCTTTTGAGCCAGCTTTAAAATTAGATCTTCAAACTGGATCTTTAAAACACTAAAGAAATCAGAAATCTCAGTGGTGACTTTTTTTTTTTTTTTTGATATGACTATCAACGTGTATCTCTAACAATCTTTACTATTTCCTATTTCACAGAGAAGGAGAAAGAGCTCACATTTTTCAGCTAGTTCACGAGAAAACTAAAGCATTTCTGAGAGATGGAATAGGGGTCCATAGTTTATACTTCAAGAAGTATGATGACAGGGGTGTCTGGGTGGCTCAATTGGTTAAGCATCTGCCTTTGGTTCAGGTCATGATCTCGGGGCCCGGGGATGGAGTCCTGTGTCAGGTTCCCTGCTCAGTAGGCAATCTGCTTCTCCCTCTGCCCTTCCCCCCGTTTGTGTTATCTCTCTCTCTCTCAAATAAATAAATAAAATCTTTAAAAACAAAAACAAGAAAGACATGATAGGAAATTAAATAATGAGTTTCAGAGAAATACCGAGTATATTATTGACACAGATACATTATTTTGGTGTATTGGGTACTCAATATGTGCTTTCCCATCCAAGAGTATAGTACATTTCAATAAAGATTGGTAAAGAACCATATAATTACACTAAGCCATTATGCAATTAGCATTATAATGACTGATTTAGAAAACATGTTTTGTGATTTCAACTATACCAGTGAAGGCTTGAGTGTGTGAAGACACATGTATAAATCATATCACCTCAGGAGTTTTGTTTTTTAAAGATTTTATTTATTTGACAGACAGAGATCACAAGTAGGCAGAGAGGCAGGCAGAGAGAGGAGGAAGCAGGTTCCCTCTGAAAAGCCCAATGTGGGGCTTGATCCCAGAACCCTGGGATCATGACCTGAGCCGAAGGCAGAGGCTTTAACCAACTGAGCCACTCAGGTGCCCCGGGATACTCTATTTTTAATTTCTTGAGGAATCTCCACACTGTTCTCCAAAGTGGCTGCACCAACTTGCATTCCCACCAACAGTGTAAGAGGGTTCCTCTCTCTCCACATCCTCTCCAACATAGTTGTTTCCTGTCTTGCTAATTTTGGCCTTTCTTTTTTTTTTTTTTTTAAAGATTTTATTTATTCATTTGACAGACAGAGATCACAAGTAGGCAGAGAGGCAGGCAGAGAGGAGGAAGCAGGCTCCCTGCTGAGCAGAGAGCTGGATGCCGGGCTTGATTCCAGGACCCTGGGATCATGACCTGAGCCGAAAGCAGAGGCTTTAACCCACTGAGCCACCCAGGCGCCCAGGAGGTTTTTTTTTTTTTAACCAGGTTGATTCAATGTCTACACAGTTATTGGATGGCAAACCTTTTTTTTTCCCCCTGTAGTATAGTTTTAACCCAAAGTTTTCCTGTTAAGAAACTTTGTGACCTATCTCAAGTTACTTAACCTATCAGTGCCTCAAGTCTCTTCGTCTACAAGGCAGAGAAAATAATAGCACTTACTTCGCAGGATTGTTCTTCGGATTAATCTGATACTTAATGTAAGGCACTTAGTTTTTTTCTGGGGACTCACGAAGCACTCAGTAAAAGTTACCTCTTACCATAGCTTTATTATGACTACATTTTCTCTTTCTAGTAGTTTTAAAATGTTACAAAAGCATCAGCTCTTTTTCTCTGAGCGTGTGGTTTGTTGTGCTGTTATCAAAGCATCACTGTTTTTCTCCCTCTGCTCTTATGCACGTGATCTCGTCGGTGTTTCTGTTTTCAGCTGCTGGGAAATTGCTCTCCAGTAGAATTTTCTGAGATGACGAAAATGTTCTACATGAGGGCTACCGTATGTAGCCATTGAGGTGTGATTAGTGGACTGAGAAACTGAATTTTTAATATTAATTTAATTTTTATTTTTTTTATTTTTAAAAAGATTTTATTTATTTGACAGGGAGAGAGAGAGAGCGCGCGTGCAAGTAGGGGGAGTGGCAGGCAGGGGGAGAAGGGAGAAGCAGTCAAGATGTGGGGCTTGATCCCAGGACCCCAGGATCATGACCTGAGCCCAAGGCAGACCTTTAATGGACTGAGCCACCCAGGCGCCCGTAATTTTAATTTTAATTTATGTAATTTAAGGAGCTGCCTGTGACTAATTGCTTTTGTAATGGACAGCACAGGTCAAGGGTTTGCACCATGGTGTGTATCGTTTCCAGTTCTGGGACGCCTGGGTGGCTCAGTTGGTTAAGCGGCTGCTTTCGGCTCGGGTCATGATCCCAGCGTCCTGGGATCGAGTCCCACATCGGGCTCCATGCTCGGCAGGGAGCCTGCTTCTCTCTCTGTCTCTGCCTGCTACTCTGTCTGCCTGTGCTCGCTCTTGCTCTCTCTCTCTCTCTCTGACAAATAAATAAATAAAAATCTTTAAAAAAAATAGTTTCCAGTTCTTTCATAAGCCTCACTTCATTCGAGTCTCCTAAGAATTACATGATACAGAATAGGTGGGATTACTTCACTTGTTCCTCTTTGCTCAACATTGCTTGGTTAAGGTCTAGCACAGGGTCTAGCATAGAGAAGGTCTTCAACACATATTGATTCGACAAATGAATGACTGAACTTTCATTCATTTCAAATGAATGAGAGAAGTCCCCTGCCGACGATTTGAGGGGACTTCCTTCCATAGTCTGAGCATCAGAGGGCGGCGGTTGAATGGGGCTCAGGAATAGGAAGCACAGCATAGAAGAGATTGTGGGGTACTCGAGATGTAGGGTGTAGACCTTGTTTATTTAGTCACTATTTCTTCCTCTTATTCTAAAGACATTCATTTTTCATCTTTACAGACTTTCATAAGATGTCCATGGGTCTCCAGTGGGAAATGCAGACTATACAGACGATCTAGGTCTCTTCTGTCTTCATAAATATTTGACTGGAATTTTGGCCCTTTTGCCCCTTTGTTGTTGTTTTTCATCACCATCCATTGCCAGACTTCCGTAAAGAACATATCTCCTTTTGCTCCCTCCTTATCACGTCATCTCTCATCCGGCTCCCGCTGGGCTTGGCTGTCATCCCCAGCTCTTATGTAAAGTTTCCCCCAGACACCGAGAGACCCATTCGAATTTCAACAGATTTTTCTTCTCAGAGCTCATTCTCTTGGAGCTCTTCATGACACTGGGTAAGAAGGTATCGTTCCTCTGAGTTTTCTGTTGTTTTGGCTTCTGTCACACTTGCTTTAGCCTCCTTATCCCTTCCCATCTCCGATCAGCTGGTTTGGCTCTCTTTTCTTACTAGTTAGTAGGACATTTCCCCTCACATTCAATTTTATTCTACGCAGTTTCAAAAGTAACACACTCTTTGATGATCAAACGGTGCTGCTGCGGTTTGCTTTTTAGTCCCCTTACCTCTCTTTGGCCTCAGACTCTTCCTTTAGCTTTCATGATTGGACTCAGATTTCCTTCTTGGCTTCCTTTCTTGATGACTTTTCTTCTTCCTTCTCATGCAAGTCTGGTTTTGGCTTGTGTCTTGCCCATATTCCTCTCTTGAGCCCCAAGACTGTATATTTGACCACTTCTTTGCTGCCTGCCCTTGGCTATCCGCAAAGACCTTTAACTTAATTGTGGCTGACATTGAGCTTATCTCTATCCATCACCTTCTTCTTCTTCTGTTACATCTTCACCTTACCAACGTGTGCCAACTGGTACCGACATGTACCCAGTTAAGCCTTCTGACTTTCCTATCCCTTATCTAGTTTGGTAATCAAGACCCATGAATTATACACCCAGAAGGCTGTCAAAATGGCCCCTTTGGCCCCCATTGTTTCTACTTTTGAGGCTCCTAACTATTTTCCTGCTTCTATACCTTGTTCACTGTATTCCATTTTGAGATATAATGTTACGAGACTTTGTGGATTATGTATCAATACCTTGTTTGTGTCCGTGAGTGTGTGTGTGTGTGTCTAATGTATATGTATATCATTATAGTTTATACATTATAGAACATGCATGACATTATTAAAGTTATACACAGAGATAGAAATTATAAAGACTGTAATAAAGATGAATTGGTAGAGGCTCTATTTTTTCTCCATATTCCAGCAACTATTTTTATTTTTTTAAAGAGGATAAATTATATATATAAATCATATATATATAAAACTTATATATATATGTTAAAGATTTTACTTATTTATTTGAGAGAGAGACAGTGAGAGAGAGAGCATGAGAGGAGAGAAGGTCGGAGGGAGAAGCAGTGAAGCTGGGAGCCCCATGAGAGACTTGGCCTTGGGGTTCTGGGATCATGACCTGAGCCAAAGGCAGTTCCTTAATCAACTGAGCCACCCAGGCACCCTCAATATATTTTTTTAAAGATTTATTTATTTGGGGTGGTGGTGGAGAGGGCATTCATGCAGCAGAGGGAGAGGGAGAGAATCTCAAGCAGACTCCCCACTGTGTGCAGAGCCCAGTGTGGGGCTCTATCTTGGAACCCTGAGATCATGACCTGGTCTGAAATCAAGAGTCAGATTCTTAACTAACTGAGCCACCCAGGTGCCCCAGCAACAATTTTATATATGTTTCAAATGTAAGTACCCTGGTCTTCTGTTTTGGAGATTGCTGCTTTTGATTGAAGATGTAATGATCTTTGTGAACTGAAATACTTTATGTCACTAGTCTGAAATTGTTTAGTCATTCCCCATTTGCTATTTGCTAAAATACTTGCATTTTTTAGCATTGTCCCCTGTGATTGGAACTCCCCTGTTGTAGCTCTCTTGCTACTCGTTAGGGACTCCCAGCTGCCTCACTATACACTCTGTGTTTTGGCTCTGCTGGACTCCAAATTCCCGAACACACACTTCCCCCCACCTCAATTCTCATTTGTCTTAATATATGCGGGGCTGCGTAGCTCTTCCATTTGAAATGTTGGAATGTATCCTTTTATCAGACTTTACCTAGAAAACTCTAGACCATATTTTTGAGAAGAGTGTCTGTCTTGGGTTTTGTAGGCTCTGAAATGTGGGGATAGTAATATTTGTTTCATATCTGAGGGCTAAATGAGATAATTTGATTTAATCCCCGACACATGTGGTTTGGCTATTTTAATTCACAGCCAACTCATTTTGTCTAACCTCATCTAATATTCTCCTTTGAGAATAAAAATAAATATTTTATTTTCTTTCAGTTTTCTTGCTTATAATAGTTTAAGTCTACTTTTTCACAATTAACATTGTATACAATTGGAGAAGAGCCTACTGTAAGACAGTTTAGAAGGGGAAATTAGAAAATGTTTTGAGAAGATGCTCACTCTAGTAAGAAAGTTGTTGTACATAAATGTTTTTCAAAAAGAGCTAGACAGAATTTTTCTTTTCCAATGAAATTGTACTCTGTAAAGCAGAGTTTCTTAGTCTGCAAGGGCACCAATTTTGTATATATGTGCATATCTGGATTGTCCCTTTTCTCCCCGAGAGCTTCCAAAGCTTTTAAAGGGGTTTGAAAGGGTTCCATTATTTTAAAAATCTGGAGGGAATAACTGTCTTCAAGCTGTTTTAATAGTCTTTGGGTAAATTAATGTACTTAAAAAAAAAGGTTTTATTTATTTATTTGACAGAGATCACAAGTAAGCAGAGAGGCAGTCAGAGAGAAAGAGAGAGAAGGAAGCAGGCTCCCTGCTGAGCAGACAGCCTGCCGTGGGGCTCGATCCACCTGAGCCAAAGGCAGAGGTTTAACCCACTGAGCCACCCAGGCGCCCCAAATTAATGTACTTTTTCAAGCTATATGCATACATATATTGGCAACAAAAGGAAGGAGAAATGGATCTTGTTTATGTAATGATGTATGTTGCCTACCAACTAGCAGACTTTTGATAACAGGACACAAATTGAACCACAGACCTATCTCTCATTAAAAAAGCATAATCTTTCCCCCTCTTAAATGAGTAAATCAGTCTAGTTCAATAGCGTCTACTAGCTAAACTTAATAAGCTATGTTTTGGTGAGAGGGAACCATGTCCCCAAATGCTGTCTTTCCAATAATGCAGAAAAAAAAAAAAAAAAAAAAGATCTGAACAAGCAGGATTATTTTGTATTTCAAACTTTAAGAAATGTATGCCACAGAGATGATAATGCTTCAGGTGAAGAGATCTTCATTATCTCAGCCAACAGTGGTCTCCCGAAGCAATGACATCATTGTTGATTCACTGACTTCAGAATCCAGGCAGGAGCCGGAAGCCTAGAAACGTAGGCAGCCTCTTTGTCAGACATGGTGCAAAAAAGAAGACACAAAGAGCCTCCCTTTGAGTCATGGCGGGCTTTGCGACTCCTTTCTTGGCCCTTTGTGAAAGCACATGACTGGACTTGTAGAAGATTAACCCCCTTCACATTTCTGTAAAAAATTAAACAGATGCAAAGCAGCCCCATCACCTTTTTTTCCTCTCTGTGGTGAATTCAGCATTATGGTGGGCAGTGAATTATTTTGAATTCCTTCGGAGAGGCCAGGGCAGTCAATGAGGACTGTGAATGAGAGCCCTCTGAAGGGCTCAGTTGTGGGTTTTCTTGGGCTTTCACTGTTCTTTCTGGCATTATTCCCCTGAAAGAGTTCCCTCTAAGAGTGGGGTCAGTCTAGAGACCTTTATAGTGCTTGAAGTAATCCACCCTTTAATCTGTTCCTTCCTGTGGGAAAATCAGTGTGAAAAAAAAGAGTGAGCCAGTATTTTGTCCAGATATAGACTGTTTAGGCTGTTTACTTTTAATTTACTACTATTCTTTGCATGAACATAGCTTCAAGTTAAGTTCCTTTAATAAAGGAAAAAATTCCGAAAACTGAATACATGATTTGTGCTGATTATTTTATCTGATCATAGGTGAAAATGGAAGAGTTGATGTTCTTAACACTACTTCCTACCCTGGACTATCATTTAAATTGGTCCAGCATTATGTATCTCTTAAAATAAGTAAATTCGATTATTATTATGAGATAAATAATCTCTACATTTTTTAAATTTCCTAAATTCTGAGCTTATGTACATATTCTATATGTGAAAGGATTGATTATGTATTTTATCTTTCCGCGTCAAAATATTATGTTTGAGGGTAACAAGAGTCAGTTCTTGACATTTAGTGGGAAAGTTGGTGGTGGTGAGAACACAAATGATATGATTTCCTTTGGGAGTAGAATAATAATTGGAGAGGAGATGGTGAGAGGAGACTTCTGGCTTGCTTTGTATTCTTATTTTTTAAAATGTAGTCATGCATCCATGCATTTTATGTTTGAAAAAAAGTTAAGACGACAAAGAGAAAATTCTATTAGACCGAGAGAGAATTAATGAATATCTTAGTTCAGGTTCTCTTCCTTATTCCTGTTCCAAGTATATGATTGAGTAATTCCAATGCTGGGTATCTACCCAAAGAAAATTAAAACACTAATTTGAAAAGATATATATACCCTGTGTTCATTGCAGCAAAGTTTACAATAGCCAAGTCATGGAAGCAAGCCAAGTGTTCATCAGCAGATGAATAGATAGAGAAGATGTGGCGTGTGTGTGCGTGCACGCACATGTGTGATGGAATATTACTCAGCCATAAAAAAGAATGACATCTTGCCATTTGTGACAACATACATTTACCTAGAGGGTGTTAAGCTAAGTATGTCAGACAGAGAAAGACAAATACCATATGGTTTCACTTATAGGTGGGATCTAAAAAAAGAAAACCAAACAAATAAAGAAACTTAAGAAACAGACTGATAAATATAGAGAAACTGGTGGTTGCCAGAAAGGAGAGGGTGGAGGGACAGGTGAAATAAGTGAAGGGAATAAAATGGTACAAATTTATATAAGCCAGTTATAAAATAAATAAATCACAGAGACAAAAAGTATAGCATAGGGAATATAGTCAATAATATTGTAGAAAAAGAAAAAAGATCATATCTCCTGGTAGATTCCAATTCCAATTTAGAAACTCCAGATCATAGGAAGAAGGGAAGGCAATGGGGAATATTATTTCCATTGCAAAATATCTGAAAGATTCAAGTAGAATGTTTTCTAGGAACAATTGTTTCAAGAGCAAGTGTGCATCAATATTTCCTTTCTAGTACCTGACTGCTAGAAATAAAATAAAGTTAGTTACCTCCAGTTAACTTTGAAATAACCTAGAGTGAAAAAAATGTGAAAAAAAGAAATAAATTGGGTTCAGGCAAAGAAGTCAATGAAAGAATTTCCTTTATTCCCTTGGCCTCTCTTTCTTAGTTTTCCTCTTCTAAAACTGTTCTTGGAGAAAATGGGTGATGTGCTTTAAACCTAGGGCCTATGTGAGGGACATGCATAGACAAAACTATAAGGATAATTTGAATTTTCAGGTAAAGTGAATTCCAGTACAAAATATATGATGTAATCATGCAATTTTTCCATTACTTTGGATTAAAAGTTGGATTTTTTGTTGTTGTTGTTTTTGTAGGAAGGCAAGAAGAAATTGATGGGGTAGGGTAGTGATAGATGGTCCTCTACTTAGGGAAAAATTGATTTAGAGATATAGGCATCCTGAGGTCCCGCATCAATGGGGCCACCACGGTCGGGAGGGCTGTGGAAGGGAACAGGGTTGTACTTGCCAACTTAATTTCCATCCTTCCCGCCTCTCTTGTTCCTGGATGGAATGCCGAGGCTAAGGGACCTAGCTGTGCCTGCATATCTCAAACGAAACTTGGGAAATCTGAGCAACACAGTATCATGCAAAGAGCCTGGATCTCCAGGAGTTAGAAGGTAGGAGTTCTGGTCCTCGTTTACCACTAGCATGGAGATCTAAGGGGTTCACTTCTCTGCTGGGCTTATAACCACTCTCTAAGTAGACATATCAGATTTTAAGCTCCTTGAAGCTTCTATATAGTCATGGTATTCAGCATAGGAACTGGCACCAGCAACATACTCAGAATACATTTTTTTTTTAAGATGAGAGAGCGAAAACACACTATTTTTCCAATTGCAAAAATAGAGTAGGGTTGGTTGATTAGAGTTCGGTGTTATGTTTCCTAAGGTTCCTTTAAACTCTTGAACGCCTTCAAACTCTTGAACGCAGATTTTAGGTCATCTAGTTAACCTTTTTTTTCCCCCTGCACTAGCTGCCCATCAGTAATAGCCTTGACATGTTGTCATCCAGCTTCTCTGCTTCAGTAACCAAACCTCACTGTCACTGTGTCGTGTTTCCTCTTGTTTTACCTGCACTATATAATGGTTGTCTGGTCTCCAGTTCGGCTTCCTTTTAGGAAGTTTTTAATGAGGTTGGACCATAGGTAATTGCCACTCGTGTAGGTCCAAAACAGTTGAATACTGACCATGTCATAGGGTGCCCCTCAATCATTATCCAAACTCTAGTCACAGGGATGCTTTCACCATTTCAGCAGCTTCTCATAATTGCTCCGTCCCTCTCTCCAGACCTTCTATTCCTGTCCTCCCAAGCCCCTTCTTGTCCTGACTCACAAGGACTTTGATGATCTTTTTTAAAAATTTTATTTATTTTTTTATGAGGGAGAGAGAAAGCAAGCACGTGGGCAGTGGGGAGGAGCAGAGGGAGAGGGAGAAGACTCCCCGCCGAGCAGGGAGCCCAACACAGGGCTCAATCCTCGGACCCTGGGATCATGACTTGAGCCAAAGGCAGATGCTTAACCCACTGAGCCACCCAGGTGCCCTGAGCGCTTTGTTGATCTGGCCCTAACTTTCCTATTTGGCCTAGTCTACTGCCACCTACTAGTGGTAGACACCAGAAT
This sequence comes from Meles meles, assembly GCF_922984935.1. Classification (NCBI taxonomy): domain Eukaryota; kingdom Metazoa; phylum Chordata; class Mammalia; order Carnivora; family Mustelidae; genus Meles; species Meles meles. The sequence continues at coordinate 9,805,945 of NC_060067.1, forward strand.
ATATTCTCTTTTATTAATATTCATTCTTTATCTCCCTTACCATGTGTCCCCTCTCCTCGTCCCATCTACTTTCTTTTTCTTTCTCTGTCTCACTTTCAAGAGTCCAGCTGTACAGAAATGTCAATTCCTGGACTGCTAAGTTTTCTCCTCAGTGTGGGCCTTGGGAATACCATTTCTGTCTTTTTTTTATACTTTATTTCTAGAGCAGTTTTATGTTTATAGAAAAAGTGTGCAATAGAGATAGAGTTCCCATGTCCTCCCTCCCCACGTCTATACACAGTTTCTCCTATTACTACCGTCTTGCATTGGTGTGGCGAATTTGTTACCTTTGATGATCCAGTACTGATGACTTATTAACTAATTCTATTGCTTATATTAGAGTTTACTTTTTCTTGAACAGTTCTATAGATTTGCCCAATACATGTCATGAATCAACCATTACGGCGTCATGCAGAATGGATTCACCGCCCTACACATTGTGGAATGAAATAATTCCCACAAACAAGTTAACACATCCATCACCTCTCACAGTTACTTTTTTGTGTATGGGAGGGGCGAGAGGCTCTAGACCTCTTAATATCTACTCTCTCAGCAAGCTGCAAACATACAAAACAGCATTATTAATTACAGTCACCCTACTGTACATTAAATCTCCAGGGGATGCTATTTCTTTTGCCAAAAATTAATGCTTTCTTTCTTTCTCTTCTTTCTTTCTCTTTTCCTTCCCTTCCCTTCCCTCCCCTCCCCTCCCTTCCACTCCCCTCCATCCTCTAACCCTCAATCCTGTACTCTAGCCTCGCCGACACCCACTGTAGCAGTAGAAGAGAGATAATATACATAAACCATTTAGTATTTTAGAAGTGAAAAGTGCTATTGAGAGAAGGAGTTTCTTCCCTGTAAAGCATTTCTCCTGTCCCATTTCAGCGAAAGCCCCCAAGACTGAACACAGTACCACAGAGGCAGTGTGATGAGTAGAGATCGCTGTAAAAGTTAGGAAGAAGAATGCCTTTGTCTGAGGCCCTAGAATTTCATCAGTATGCTTTTTCTAAGGTGGTTATTTATCCTTGTGAGCTCTTTTCCATTTCCCTGGACACAAAAGGAACTTAAAAAAAATGTTTGGCCCAAATTTCTGTTTTCTAGGAGCCCAGGAAAAAGGGGTCATCACTGGGAAGCTAGGAAGGCATGAAAATTTTCAGGAACAGTTTATTTTATTATTTTCTAAAATAGCACTCAGGTATTTATAGAACAGCTTAGGAAACGGGCACTTTCCCACACAGGTGTTTTTGCTATGCTTTAGAATACTGGTCTGAGGGAAATGCTACTGAGGCCTCCTTTTAATTCACAGGAGAAACATACCCTTTTGCTCCTTCCTGTATAATAACATTAGCTTTGCCAGAATTATGAGTAATCAGTATAGGAAATGTAGTTATTTTGGGTTGAATATTAGGTTTTCATAAAGTATGAGATAATAGGAAATGAAGTGGGTGAAATAAGGAAAGTTAAAAATACAGGCTTTGGGGGCGCCTGGGTGGCTCAGTGGATTAAGCCGCTGCCTTCGGCTCAGGTCATGATCTCGGGGTCCTGGAATCGAGCCCCGCATCGGGCTCTCTGCTCCGCCAGGAGCCTGCTTCCTCCTCTCTCTCTGCCTGACTCTCTGCCTACTTGTGATCTCTCTCTCTCTGTCAAATAAATAAATAAAATCTTAAAAAAAAAAAAATACAGGCTTTGGATCTCGGCTGCCAGGTGAATCTGGGCTCCCACCTTGCACAATTTTTTTTTTTAAATCAAATACTTTTATTGAGGTATAATTGACAAATAACATTATATTAGTTTCAGGTATACAACATAATGTTTTGATATTTGTACATATTGCAAAATGATCACTACAATAAGTATGGTTACATCTATCATCGTATGTGGTTACACATTCTTTTTCTTGTTTTTTTTTTTTCCATTTTATTTATTTTTTCAGTGTAACAGTATTCATTCTTTTTGCACAACACCCAGTGCTCCATGCAAAACGTGCCCTCCCCATTACCCACCACCTGTTCCCCCAACCTCCCACCCCTGACCCTTCAAAACCCTCAGGTTGTTTTTCAGAGTCCATAGTCTCTTATGGTTCACCTCCCCTTCCAAATTTTTTTTTTTTTTAAATAAACATATAATGTATTTTTATCCCCAGGGGTACAGGTCTGTGAATCGCCAGGTTTACACACTTCACAGCACTCACGATAGCACTTACCCTCCCCAATGTCCATAGCCCCCTCCCCCTCTCCCAATCCCACCTCCCCCCAGCAACCCCCAGTTTGTTTTGTGAGATTAAGAGTCATTTATGGTTTGTCTCCCTCCCAATCCCATCTTGTTTCATTTATTCTTCTCCTATCCCCCTACCCCCCCATGTTGCTTCTCCATGTCCTCATATCAGGGAGATCATATGATAGTTGTCTTTCTCCGATTGACTTATTTCACTAAGCATGATACCCTCTAGTTCCATCCACGTCGTCGCAAATGGCATGATTTCATTTCTTTTGATGGCTGCATAGTATTCCATTGTGTATATATACCACATCTTCTTTATCCATTCATCTGTTGATGGACATCTAGGTTCTTTCCATAGTTTGGCTATTATAGACATTGCTGCTATAAACATTCGGGTACACGTGCCCCTTCGGATCACTATGTTTGTATCTTTAGGGTAAATACCCAGTAGTGCAATTGCTGGGTCATAGGGTAGTTCTATTTTCAACATTTTGAGGAACCTCCATGCTGTTTTCCAGAGTGGTTGCACCAGCTTGCATTCCCACCAACAGTGTAGGAGGGTTCCCCTTTCTCCGCATCCTCGCCAGCATCTGTCATTTCCTGACTTGTTAATTTTAGCCATTCTGACTGGTGTGAGGTGATATCTCATTGTGGTTTTGATTTGTATTTCCCTGATGCCGAGTGACGTGGAGCACTTTTTCATGTGTCTGTTGGCCATCTGGATGTCTTCTTTGCAGAAATGTCTGTTCATGTCCTCTGCCCATTTCTTGATTGGATTGTTTGTTCTTTGGGTGTTGAGTTTGCTAAGTTCCTTACAGATTTTGGATACTAGCCCTTTATCTGATATGTCGTTTGCAAATATCTTCTCCCATTCTGTCAGTTGTCTTTTGGTTTTGTTAACTGTTTCCTTTGCTGTGCAAAAGCTTTTGATCTTGAAGAAATCCCAAGAGTTCATTTTTGCCCTTGCTTCCCTTGCCTTTGCCGTTGTTCCTAGGAAGATGTTGCTACGGCTGAGGTCGAAGAGGTTGCTGCCTGCATTCTCCTCAAGGATTTCCGCCTTGCACAATTTACTGAAACTTTCAGGGCCTCCGTTTCTGCACATATGAAAGAGGGAAGAAACAGTGTCTTCCTCACTGGGTTCTCACGAACGAAATGAAATCAGGTACTTCGAACAGCACCTGGCCCATCATCGTTACCACCATAAAATCAGTGTGCTTATCACTTTAGATATAAGTAGGTCCTGCGGAACTAAAGTGCCTTCAAGAGCTGGTTAATATTTCACAGTGTGTCTTGCACAGGCCTTCTCAGATTAATACTACAGCGCTGTGATCGCTCTCTAACTCTGCTGGTACTTCCTGCTTGCTTGGTGTTGGTTTTAGTTGTTATTTTACATTCTTTTTCTAAGCTGAACTGGTCAGGTATCTCGAAAAGGCATAATGAAAAAGTATTATTTGAAAATACAGGATGTTTGCATCTCTAGGGCATTTTAGATTTGGAAATACCAGAATGAGTGGTTGACACCAGAAATACATTCTCCTGCATTCATATCCATTCTTTGTCTCCCCCGTCCTCTGTCCTCTGTCCCCTTCCCCTCTGCCTTTCTGTCTCTTTCTTGACGCTCTGCACACATGCATACGTGTGTGCACCTGGCCTCCCCTGCTTTTCCCTTCTTCAACATTAGAAAAATAGAAGTCAATGGTTAGCTAATTAACTACTGTACACTGGCGTTCTGGGTGATTCCTCGGTCATTGCTTTGTAGCTAATGTTTCTAGGATATGTAGAGGACTTTGTGGCTTTATTGTTAGAATGATGTGCAGGGCATTCATGAGTGACTGGCTGATGGATAACTATTTAATATTGCTTTAAACTCAGATTCCCTTTCACTGTACTCATTATCTTTATCATTCCAAAACATTTGTTAGGAAATTTTTTTAAAAAATCACTTAATTTGGCGTACTCTTATTGACTTACGTACTTTTTTTATCTGAACTTTGGGACATTTGCATTGATTGGCTGTTTCTCCATTGCATAGTCATTTCTAGATGATGGGCTCTGATGACAGCTAGTTTCCTTTTGTATGATTTTAATTTTTTGGTCATTTTTTAAATTTTATCTTTTAACATAAATGATATATTTCAGAGATATAAAAATGAACACAAAATTATAGACACTTATGCATCATAAATTTAAATAGCAATCAAAGTTTTTCCATGCATGCTTTGGATCTTTCTGCTTTTTTTTTTTTTAATAAAACATCATAGATAAGTTAAAGCCCTACTATTCATCCGTTTGTACTCCTGCCTATCTGAGGGGTATTCATTCACCAATTTATTTTTTTATAAACATATAATGTATTTTTATCCCCAGGGGTACAGGTCTGTGAATCGCCAGGTTTACACACTTCACAGCACTCACCATAGCACATACCCTCCCCAATGTCCATAACCCCACTCCCCCTCTCCCGACCCCCCTCCCCCCAGCAGCCCTCAGTTTGTTTTGTGAGATTAAGAGCCACTTATGGTTTATCTCCCTCCCAATCCCATCTTGTTTCACTTATTCTTCTCCTATCCCCCTACCCCCCCATGTTGCATCTCCACATCCTCATATCAGGGAGATCATATGATAGTTGTCTTTCTCCCATTGACTTATTTCACTAAGCATGATACCCTCTAGTTCCATCCACGTCGTCGCAAGTGGCAAGATTTCATTTCTTTTGATGGCTGCATAGTATTCATTCACCAATTTTTATATGAATGATTCTTGGGGATGTTTTTATATTTTTACTAGATCCATGTACAATATTTGTTGTATGTGAAGAAAGAGTTAACATCGCAATCCTAAGCTGGCTGTCCTCTGAATGGCCTGCCTGCCTCCTTAGCCCTTGGCTGGCATCTGAGAACCTTTCTTTCCACCGTCCCCAGGATGTGCTCACTGTGCCTCCAGTATATAAACAATGTGGTAGATGCTGAGCACCTGCTTGCTTTCTGGGAACCTGGGATTTGGGTACGTGTCAGGCAGAGGTTGCCTGTGTGATGAACCCCCAGGAGAAACCCTGGACACTGAGTCTCTAATGAGTCACCCTGGCAGACAGCTTTTCCTCTGTGTGGTCACAACTCCTGCTGGAGGAATCAGGCATGTCCTGCGTGACTCCATTCAGAGGAGGACTCTTGGAAGCTTGTGCCCGGTTCCCTCTGCACTTCCCCTCATGTGCCTTTTCTTTCTGCTGATTTTTCTTTGTGTCCTCTCACTGTAATACATCCAGGCCATGAGCCCCATATGTTGCATCCTGTGAGTCCAGGCAAGTCATCAAATCTGCAGGTACCTTGGAGATACCTGACGGAATAAATAGCTTTTTTTCTTTCTCTCTCTCTCTTCTGGTTAGAATGCAGGCTAACTACTGCAACAAGAGATTCCAGAATGCAGTGACTTGAGCGCGAAAGAAACTTACATTTTTTTGCTAGTGTAACAGTTTAGAAGTTGAAAGACCATTAGATTGGCAGAAATAAATGTCCAGGCGGCAGCACACACCCCCATCACTGAGGCATATTAGGGAAAAAATCTGGGGCAGCAGGGACAGCCCCGCTGTTGTCCATCGCATCCTAGGGCAGCGCAGACGACTCTGGCAGGTCCTGATGATAGGCTTTGGGAAAGGGATCTTAACATCTGGCTGTAGTACTTGTAAGCTGCATGACCAGGGACCTACCAGTTCGTCTTCTGGCATGGTCACAGACCGAAATACACAGGAGATGACTTCGCAGAAGGGAAGGTCTCTATAGCCAGATGAGGATTTGAGTTGAGAGAACACCAGCCTTTGACTTGATATTGGCCGGTGGGCTGGGGTACAAGCCTCCCAGTTTTATTTATAACTATGACACGGCAGACCAACGGCAGGACTCATCACAGCAGCATTCCTGGTTGAGAAGAATCCCTGGTTCTCCCTATGCTAATGGACAGGGTTGAACTATTCTCCTGTTGACAGATTGGTCAGTCTTTTAATGGTCCTAACTTGACCCCAGTCTCTGTGTCCCTGTCCTTTTTTCCTAGCCTCCCTTGGGTCTGAAAATCCATGCCCTGGTTTTACCGAGGTGGTTGCTATTCTTCGTCTCAGTGCTCCCTCCCTGCCCCAACATCCTTTCTCACTTGGGTGCTTAATGTGGCTTATGCCTGGAAGGCTTCCAGTTCTTTCTTAATTTGTGGTACTGGTGACTTCTCTGTTATTGTCAGGTCAGGTTTCCATTTAAAATAATGTTGGTTATATTTCACATACCATTTCTAGGTAGTTTTGGGGCAGCATTTTAAAGTCCTTAGTATTTCTTTATTATTTGATTATAGTTAGCACTTTTGTGGTAGAGATCTATTCTAAAAGGACACTCGGGATTTTGTTGTTCTTCAAAGAACTCCTGTCTGAAACTAATGATGTACTGTATATTGGCCAATTGAATTTAAGTAAAAAAGCAAGGTTGCCAATTGAATAATTGAGTTCTCAGCCTATTTGACTAATTTGTAGAGGGGGAACCCAACTAATTGATCAGCTGATGAGTTGGTTGACTCCATTCACTGTGTGTTTTCTTGGGTCCAAGCATAGCAAAAGTCCTCCTTTTGGTCTGCCTCTTCTCTTCCTTTTCTTTTTCTCCCCTTCTCCTTTTCCCCCTCTCCCCCTCCTTACTGTGGTGCCTAGCGACCAGCTCCAGCATTTTTGGCTTTCTTGTCCAAGGAGCTGAAGATGAATTGGTCATTAATGGACCATAAAACAACTTTAGGAGAGCTATTTTTATAATTTATCCAGATATAAACACTGCAGGTCTTTCTTTTTAATTTACTACTTCCTTCCAAAAACAGTTATAAATTCACATGGAGGAAGGTGACTAAAGAAAATGTTATTCTCCCAGAGAGAAGATGCTTCTAGAATTCTTTGTCTTATCTGGTACAAATGTACAATTGAACAAAATGTCATGGTTGCTTTTTTTTAAAGAAAGCATTCATGGTTTCTCCTGTGTTTTCCTCTCTCTCAGTCCCTCTGTCCTACCTCCTTTCCTCCTTCCTTTATTCCTTACACTGAAAATGAAATTTGGAGTTGGCTAATGGCAGCTGCAAATAAGAAAGACCATCTACTCTGATACCAAATTATTTAGAATCTCTTCTGTTGATACTGATGGAGTACGTCCTGTGGCTAGATAGATAACTTACATAGTATTTCCAGTTGTCCTAGAGAAATAGGAATACAATGAAAGGGTTTAGACAGTAGAATCATCATCTCTACTGAAAATAAAAATGCATCTAGGAATAGGTAGACAGCTATTCAATGGTGGATATAATATTGTCTTTGTATATGACAGATGGCTTATTTCTGCAATAATGAGTGATACATTTTCAGTTCTTTTTTTTTTTTTTTTCTATCTCACTGACAAATGAGACAGAGATTGGCTGCTAGTGATTAGTAATTACCTGGATTTATGCTTTTATACTTTGATGTTAGAAAATTACTTCTTTAGTATCTGATGTTGCTAAATTACATTCTTTAGAACTTGTGAAAAAGTCACTTTTTTCATCTTTCGTTAATTATATACTGTGAGACGGCAGTTAAATAGCATTTTTGAGTCTGAGCCTTTTAATCAACTAGGAAGAGACTGACCCCTTTGTGTGTTTTGTGTTTTGGTTTTTTGGGCTTTTTTTTTGACCAGCACCACTTCTATTGCCCTAGGGACCAAATTCAAGTTAATTTCAATGAGAAATGTTGATAATACTGTATTCACTATAGCACGTTCTCCCCAAAACTACAGATGCCTCTAGTTGCTGATTAATCTTGTGCAGGATAGCTGGAGTGAGAGGAGACTCATCACAACCCTGATATGTACCTTCCAGCTGAACTCTCTTCCTCAAAATGCCCACCTACAGGAGGCTGGAGACCCTACTTTGTCTTAGGAGGTTTGAACACAAAAACTGCCAGTAACGGCTTTGTGATGCCATTGTTTGTGGGAGGTATTTGCTGTTTAAGAATTTTTGTATGTAGAGGTGCCTGGATGGCTCAGTGGATTAAGCCTCTGCCTTCGGCTCAGGTCATGATCTCCGGGTCATGGGATGGAGCCGCGCATCAGGTTCTCTGCTCAGCGGGGAGCCTGCTTCCCCCTCTCTCTGTGCCTGCCTCTCTGTCTACTTGTGATCTCTGTCTTTCTGTCAAATAAATAAATAAATAAAATCTTAAAAAAAAAGAATTTTTGTATGTAATGGATAGCAAGTATGGTTGACTAAGTATGAGGTTCAAATTGCAAACTTAAGAACAGCTGTAATTCTGACAGCTACCAGTCATGTAGCTAGGGGACATGTCTATGCTTCGGGAGGCCTTGGTTTCATGGCCTGTGAAGTGGACTGTTTCACATGATTGTTATGAGAATTAAATAAAATATTCACTTGAAATGCATTTTGCAACCTGTAAATATCATAAATCTTAGTTATTTAATACTTTGCATCAGCTAATAGATTTAGTCCTCTAAAGGGAATGTAGTCAGAATTTAAGAAGAAATTCTAGTTGGTAATTTTTATCATGATAATGTCTATTATCTTGAGAGATTAAGTAGCCCTCTTATTCTAAGACTTCTGGACCTTTCTTATGCTTGGTGTCAAGAAAACATATGGTAGACAGAATCAACCCACTGATTAGCTGATTGATTAGTTGATATTTTTTACATATCTGAGAAATAGGTTCTTGAGATTTTTGTATTAAGAAAAGTCTGTTTTTCTAATTTACAATTTTTACCAAGAAAAAGGCTTAGTTACAAAAGGGGAAGTTCTTTATAACCGTCGTGTTGTACATTTTAATTTAAATTTTTACCAAGAAAAAGACTTAGTTACAAAAGGGGAAGTTCTTTATAACCGTCGTGTTGTACATTTTAATTTACAATTTTTACCAAGAAAAAGGCTTAGTTACAAAAGGGGAAATTCTTTGAGTCTGTTTTTCTAAATGAATTCTGATGTTTTAAGTAGATGCTGTATTTTTATCATTCACCTTACCTTTTTTTTTTCTAAGATTTAAAATTTTTACTTATTTGTCAGAGAGAGAGAGAGAGCACACACGCGCACAAGCAGGGGAGCCTGCTTCTCCCTCTGCAGCTCTGTCTGTCATGGATAAATAAAGAAAATCTGTTGGAAAAAAAAAAACAAAACACAAGCAGAGGAAGCAGCAGGCTCCCCACTGAGCAGGGAGCCCAGTGTGGGACTTGATCTTAGGGCTCTGGGATCACGACCTGAGCCAAAGGCAGCCGATTAACCGACTGAGCCACTCAGGCATCCTTCACCTTACATTTTGAATAGGAGGGACAGTGGATAAGACTTCCTAAAAGACATGCTAGTTCACCATAAAGATACACTTTATTATGAACCCTTTAAACAGCGCAGTGTTTTTATACCTTGATTTTTAAAAAAAGATTTTATTTATTTTATTTGACAGACAGAGATTACAAGTAGGCAGAGGCAGGCAGAGAGAGAGGGGGAAGCAGGCTCCCTGCTGAGCAGAGAACCCTATGTGGGACTCCATCCCAGGACCCTGGGATCATGACCTGAGCCGAAGGCAGAGGCTTTAACCCACTGAGCCACCCAGGCGCCCCTACCTTGAATATTTTTGTTGAAATGCTACAGTGTGTTTAAAGGGCAGACTCTCCAGTTAGACTGTCTGCATTTGAATCCTAGCCTGACACCCAGTAGATACACAGTGTTGGAAAAGTTGTCAACTATTTCATTTGTAACTGGCTCATGAAAACATTGTAATAGTGCCCTGGTATTTGTCCAGTTGCCTCTCTCTCTCCCTCTCTTTCTCTTTCTCCCTCTCAGTCACTCTCTCTGTCCACTCTCTGTTTAAAATTTGAAGACAGATTTGAAAAACAAATGAGATTATCCCTCTCTTTAATTACACTAATCATAAGGTTAATGGGAAAAAAATACAGAAATGAGCACGTATTCCTTGCTTCCCGTTTCTTGCTTTTGTCTTTGCTAATGTTCTTTGCTAATACTTTTGGGCAAGCATTTGGTATGGCTGGAGTGACACAGACGGATGAAATGTGCTTTTAAAATACGAAGGCGTGGGTATGTATAAACATATGACCATATATATACATCCGTGTACACAAACACAAATTTGGATGGGGTGAAGCAACATGAAAGAAAAAATAAAACTCTATTTTGGTTAAGGATTTGGGAAATAATTTGGTTGGTAAATGTTCTATTTTAGGGGGATTACCAAGAATGTCGTATCTTGGCTGTGTATGGAGAGTTTTCAAGGAAATACCCAATATGGGAATTAGCTGTCTTTTTGATATAACTTCATAGCAAGTGTGTACGCGTATAGAGGGTAGATGGAAATAAGCAATGTTACATATAAAACATGAACACCACAAATGTAGATGCACTGATTCAGGAGCATTTTCTCTATTAGGTTACAGAATACTTAAGTATGAAGAAAAATACATGGAAGTCACTTAATTCAAAGATATTTAAATGTAACTAGGTGTAGTTTATTTTTATGTGTTCTTGATAAATTGGGCATGTCCAAAAATTTTAAGACTTGTAATTAAAATTTGTTTTATAATTATGAAATTTTCATATTTTACTTTTTTTGAAATTTACTTGTGCTTGTATTAATATAGCCACTCAGCTTTCTTATACTTTCTTTATACATGCTCTCTCTTTTTTCTTATTTTTGCTTTCAACCCTTATCTTAGCATATAGCTTGGTCTAGCTTTTTTGGTCATTATTATTTTTACCCCTCTTAATAATCTCTGCCTTTTGTATAAAATATTTTATTTAAAGTAATTATTCATATGGTTGGAAGTTGGTGTCATGTTTTACTTTTTCTGTTCTGCTTGTCTTTCTTGCCCTTTGTCCCTGTGTACCTCCTTTCTTGCCTTCTCTTGGATTAATATTTTATGTAATTCCATTTTAATTTATCATCTTTTTAGCTATGTCACTTTATTTTTTAATGGTTACTTAGGGGTTGTAATATATATATAATGTTTATATTTTCAGTTGTACTTGGAGTTAACATCATACCAATTGATGTAAAACATAAGAACCTTACAATCATATAGGCCAATTTACTACCTCCCTACCCATTATGCTATAATATTATGTACACATTGGTTATGAATTCCACAATTTGTTATATTTTTTGTTTTAAACAATGTGTTTTCAAGAAAAATGTGCTCTATACTTATGTATATTTACCCACATATTTCTCTTTATGGTGAACATGATTCTTTCCAAAATATCTGAATTTTACCTGGTATCATTTCCCTTCAGCCCAGAGAACTTCCGTATACTTGTAGTGCAGATCTACTTTATACCTTAATTTTTAATTACCTGAAGATGTGTTTATGTTGCCTCCATTCTTGAGGACTATTTTCAGTAGAGTTTTAATTAATTTTTAAGAGTTTATTTATTTATTTGACAGACAGAGATCACAGGTAGGCAGAGAGGCAGGCAGAGAGAGAGGAGGAAGCAGGCTCCACACTGAGCAGAGAGCCACATTCGGGGCTCGATCCCAGGACCCTGAGATCATGACCTGAGCCAAAGGCAGAGGCTTAACCCACTGAGCCACCCAGGCGCCCCAAATAATCTTTTTAAATTTATTTGACAGAGAGAGAGAGTGTGTGTGCACATGAGCAGGGGCGGAGGGAGAAGCAGGCTCCCTGCTCAGCAAGGAGCAAGGAGCCTGATGTGGGACTTGATCCCAGGACCCTGGGATCATGACCTGAGCCAAAGGCAGCCGATTAACCGACTGAGCCACCTGGCGTCCCTAAAATTAATTTCTAATTTGTAATTTTTAAGTTGGCAGTATTTTTCTTTTAGCATTTTATGATGTTATTTTATAGTTTTGAGGCCTCCCTTGTTTCTGATCGGAGTTAGAGATCATTTTATATCATTATTCTCCTGTATATGCTATGCTGTTTTTCCCTTTCTGCTTTCAAGATCTGCCATTATTTGTGGTTTTAGCAGTGTGACTATGAAATGCTTCTGTGTGGTACTTCTTTTTATCCTGTTTGGATTTCACAGAGCTTCTCGAATTTTAAAATTTATATCTCCCACCATATTTTAGAATTTTTTTGTCATAATTTTTTCAAATAACTTTCAACCAATTCTTTCCTGCCTTATTCTCTTTCTCAGAGTCCAGTCACACGTATGTCTACCTTCGGATATTATTTCACAGCTCACTGAAGCTTCTTTTATTTTCTTTCAGATCTTTTCCTCTGTTCTTTTTAGATTTTTTGTTGTTGTTGTTGTTCTGTTTTCAAGTTCATTGACTCTTGGATCTGTCATTTACAATATATGTTAAACCTATTCCCTTGACTTAAAAAAATAGTTATTGCATTTTTTAGTATTTAATATTTTCCAATATATGTTAAACCTATTCCCTTGACTTAAAAAATAGTTATTGCATTTTTTAGTATTTAATATTGTAGCTTTTAGTTCTCTTTCACCTTCTTTTGTGCTTTTCTACTTGTGCATTCATTATGAGCAAATTTTCTTCATGTCATTGAGGAATTATATAATCTTGGTATCCTAATTGTAGCATCTGTTTCTTCGCAGATTTTCTGTCAGTTGGTTGCGTTTTCTCTTAATTATGCATTGTGCTTTCTTATTTCTTTACACATCTAAGTAATGTGGGATGCATCTTGGACATTTTCTGGGATACATTATCGAGATTCTGAATGCTATTAATATTCAACCAGAAGGTATTGATATTTTTGTTTGTTTGGCTGGAATCAAATTCTAAACTGTAATCTCTCTTCATTTTTTCTTTTAGCCTTAGCTGGCTGCTTAGTTTGCCCCAAAATACACATAGTACGGTGTTCAGTCAGAGAATTGAGCAGAGTGCATTTGTAGAACTTTGAGATCACCTTCTATGGTTTTCTACTTTTGTGGACCAAACCTTCTCCCATCCTGACCCAGTCTTTAGGTGCTTTGGTGCTCAAACTTTGTACTTGGATTTGAAGTAATAAAACTGTAAGTTCCCATTCAAGTTTCAGCTATCCATGTATATCTCCCTCAGAAAGAAAAGCTGGTAAGACCAGGAAACTTACCCAGTGTGCCATTCCACTCTTCCAACTTTCAATTCCCCTTCAGTTTTATCCTACATTTGCTTATTTTCTGGTGACTTCAGAAAGCTGCTTTATCTATTTCTTTAGCGTTCATTGTTGTTATCTATAACAGAGTTGGCTGGATAGAAATGACTCAGCCAGCCATACCAGAAATTTGTAGTTTCTTTTATCCCCTCTGTGTTCTCCTTGCCTTCACCAAGCATCTTAGCCAATGAAGAGGTTAAAATGACTTGGTCATGCAGTTTCTGCTTCTTCTACAGTAGAAGTATTGTGTTCCCTGCTGATATATTCTTCTCTTTGTTATTAAAATATCCAAGTCAGCAGTACTCAGAATCACAAGGTCAGGGGAAAATCTGACATTGAGTCATTGCATATAATTTTTAAAGACTCAACTCCCTGGTTCATGGATTTTTACATTTTGGCTCTCGTTGAATAGTATCATATGTCAGTAACTGGTTCATAGCATGAAATTTCATGCAAGAGAGTAGCTCAGTCTCACAATGTTGTATTTCCCAAGCTAAGCTTTCAAAAGGTCACTTTTTGGGATACATACCAAAAAAAAAAAATCTTAAATGATAACCTATTTCATTATTATTCATTAATTTATTTATTTTTGCTTGAACTGAACTCATTTGTTGGAGGCATCATTATGGGAGATACATATTGTTGTCTAAGGAATTTGAATGGTGAGGCTGGGGGGCTCATGTTAAGCAATAAAAATAAATCTAAATTCCAAACAGGTTTCTCTTTCTGTGAGAACAGTTGCTAAATCTTCCATATTTAAATTGGATGGTGTGATCAGTCAGGTTGGTCCTCTTAATATATGATGGTTTTCAATTTGTTGGACACGGCACTTTCATGTACCGTAATCGGGTTGTCTCATGTTGTGACAATGATTCCCGTAGCATTGCACCAAATGTTATTACTGTTTGCTCTAGTGTGCTGTACGTATTTCATCCTAAAGTATGTGTGCCAATGACGGGCACTGGCATCTTCTTTAATGTATCACCTCATGGGGACAGATCCTGTACTTGTTAAGTTGGGCCATGAACAGGAGTGAGATCCAAACTAGCCTTGTAGAGATTAAGCTCATCTTTTGATCCTATGCACAGCTTCATTTACTGCCCCTGGAGCGCTGAGCTAGTTTTACAAGGAGAGCAACTGACATGTCCAGGAGGAGTTACCCAGCCCACTGATTAAGAACCTCTTCTGGGGGCGCCTGGGTGGCTCAGTGGGTTAAGCCTCTGCTTTCGGCTCAGGTCATGGTCCCAGGGTCCTGGGATTGAGCCCCGCATCGGGCTCTCTGCTCAGCGGGGAGCCTGCTTCCTCCTCTCTCTCTGCCTACTTGTGATCTCTCTCTCTCTCTGTGTCAAATAAATAAATAAATCTTTAAAAAAAAAAAAAAAAAAAGAACCTCTTCTGCAGGGAGCCTTTTGCTTAGAATTTATATGAGATACAGATATCCTCAGATCCTGGTCCTATTCCAAAAAAATCTCTCCTAACTTTTCCTTTGAACTTCTTGGTCACCAATTCCAATATCATTTCTTTCATGACTCTCATTACTTGACCAGACAACCAAAGAATTGATATGTAGATCCTAACCTTGGGCTATAGCTCCTTCCAGATAAAATAGAAAGTGAGGCATAGTGCTTAAATTGAGCCAGCTGTGGACTGTCAGCCTTTATTGTTTTTATCTCTGTCTCTGAATGAGCCTGTAACACTTTCACGGTCCACTTTGGCCTGATTCCTGTATATCTTGTAGAAGCATCGATAAGAAAGGCTAGAGGTTTTTCATCTTTAGCTAATTAGTAAAGAGGAACTCCCCCAGGAACATGAAAGGTAAAAGGTATGAACTAAGGAAGAAGAAAAGTGTTAGGAGCATATGTACTGGGTCGTGTGAGCAGAATGATCAACAATTTGTGCCACCAGAATTTGATACCATATACCTCACTTTCATTGGTCGATGGAGATGGAGGGCTGTTGGATATGCCTGTCCTAATAACAAAATTAGCCAGATAACACTTACTTCAAGAATAAAAGATCAGCTTGCACGGTTATTTGGTATTCCGTAATCAGACATTTTGGTAATGTAAAACATTCTGTTTTACCAGACGTCAGTAGGAAGCTAGGGTATATTTTCTTAAAAATGAAAGTTATTTGCTTAGGTATAGTTGGTCTTATTACTATACCATGAAACACACAAAGGCTTTGCTGTGATTCTCTTATTAAATACAATCGTATGATCATGAAAACTAAAAATAAAGCAACTTGTACTGTATTTTGGCCAAGTTGGAGAGTTTTTTTTTTTTTTTCTTTTTTTAAATCCTGGATCCCTCAAAACTGGCAACCTTTTAAAATAATCTGTAGAATGGGTCAGTGGTAATGTCACTTCCAAAGTCAGAGTGGCTAACTAGATGTTCTTACTCCTTCTTGGTGGTCGGGAATACAAGATAGAGCAACTTGTTTTCTACTGTGAAGGAAGAACGCTGATTTTCTCTAAACCCGTGGACTCTTGGAAACTTCTGGGGTGGTGAGCTCAGGTATTTCTATGAGATTTATTTCTCAGTCTTTGCCACAGACTTGTTTTAGAGAGTCATAAGGAAAAACCGCTATTTCCAGCTTTCTAGAACCTGTCAGCCACACGAAGTCAGTATTAAAGACTGAAATGGTACATGCACTGTGGGATTGGGTGAGATTTGTTGTATCCCTGAGGCGGCAAACGTGAAAACTGCTGGCCTTGCCAGGTGGAAACGGTCTGCGGGTGGTGTTCCTAACAGAATAGAGAAAAAAAAATACATTTCTCAAATGAAAACTGCATAGGTGAAACCGGCTAGGTCAGTCTTATCCAGTAACAGTATCTGGAACAGCAGCTATAATTATAACCACCGTTTTATTCCTTGTATACAAACTCCCTATCACTGATAGGGATCTACACTAGCTCAGACTGGAGACTTCAATGCAGAAGAGATAGGAGTCATCACTCCGGAGTTCTTTAGGTCTTTGTGTTTAGGAATCTTCTCCGAATGGCTCCATAAGAATACAGCAATTTAAAAAAAAATTTACTATTGTTTGTAAGGAGACAGTGCTTCAGTGGCTCACACTGGTCTTTTCTACCATAACAGCTCTTGTGGTTCTTATGCCACAGTCCGGGCATTTGTCTGGAGTTTGGTAAACTGACAACTTCATACCCATTTCAGTATATCCTGAAGAATACTATCAATGTATTGTAAATATGGACTGAATGTGTTTGGGCATCCCCCTGGCCCTGCAATCAAATGTGTTCAGATTGGAATTATGTGCGCATTCTTTGACTGGTACATCACAGAAACATCTCACATCCTCACCAGTCATTACCATCTCACAGCAACGTGTTCTGTTGCTTGTGTCCACCTCAACTGATACAGAACGCAGCTGAGTGAGATGCAACAAGACGGAGGAGTCAGCCGATTAAGACACTGGTTTATCACTGAACGATCTGGAAGGTTGCCCGTGATAATACTGATAACACACATAATAATTGTACATGTATACCATTTGTACTCTATTCTATGCATTATCTCATTTGATCTTCATAATAATAATCTTATGGAGGTTCTATGATTACTACAATTATTACCACCACTTTCACTGTGAAAACTGAAGCGAATGATACTCTAGATTTCCCAGAGTTTCAGAACACATAATTGGTATGTGTGGAACTTGGGAGTCCAATTGATTGGAACTTAAGTTCTCTTTTCACTCTATCATAAATTTTAGACCATAGTCTCTGTGATTGGGTTGAACTTATTCCTTATAAAATCATGGAATGTTAATGAAGGAAGAGGTTTTTAGTGACTGGGTGATCTCTAAGGGATTTATCTGGTTGGAGGTTTATTAAACAGTTTTATTTACCCAGTTAACAACTTATTAAAGAGTAATTACCTGTCAGGAAGTCCAGCATGTGCAATAGATGAAGGTGAGCTCTTCCATTTGAGAGTCTCAGCCCCTGGTGTCACCTTGACCCTGGCTTCCAGGGAAGAGGTGTGTTGGGGATCACTGCTTGCTCTGTGGAGGAGAATGGTCAGGACAACCGGTGTGGTTAGTAGGATTCTAAGGTGGCCCCAGGA
Organism: Meles meles; assembly: GCF_922984935.1. Classification (NCBI taxonomy): domain Eukaryota; kingdom Metazoa; phylum Chordata; class Mammalia; order Carnivora; family Mustelidae; genus Meles; species Meles meles. The sequence continues at coordinate 9,823,397 of NC_060067.1, forward strand.
TTTCCACCGTGCCCTCCATAATCAACCTCTTCCCCCTGCGTGTGGGCAGACCCATATGAATGTGTTGGGATTGAGGAAGATTATCCTGGGTGAGCTTGACCCTAGCACAGAACCTATTAAAAGAAGGAGACGCATTAGAGAGATGGGCTCCTGCTGGCCTGGAAGAAAGTAAGAAGCCACGTGGTGAGCTGCCTCTGGAGGCCTTGTGGCAAGAAACTGCAGGAAACTTCTAGGAGTTGAAGCTTTGGCTGGGTACTGGCAAGAAAGTGGAGATTTCTGTTATACAGCTGCAAGGAAATGAAGCATTTCAGCGACCCATGAGCTTGGAAGAGGACTCCAGAGTTCAGAGGAGAACGTCAGCATGGCTGACATTTTGGTTTCAGCTTTGTACAAAACTAAAACAAAACAAAACAAAACAAAAGTTCAGCTCTGCCCAGACTCAGACCTACAAGTCTGTGAATTAACAAGTGAGTGTTGATTAAAATTGCTTAGTTTGTGGTGACTTGTTACACAGCAAATGGAATGCTAAGACAGTTGGCATAGCCTTAGTTTTTGTGACTTCTATGACTGCAATATAAATTCCAAATCACATTGATGGTGGTTTGGAGATGTCATATACAATTATATGAAAGACAGCACTTATATTTTGGCAGTATATAATGAAAACTGCCTTTTGTGTAGAGTCTCAGACTTCTTATTAAGAGCCCATCTAAGATGGTTTCATGTGGTTCTATTCAGAATTAGAAATGGAAGTTTCTGCTAATGATGATGATGATATAATTATGAAAATAGTAGGTAATATAATGAAGTGGTGAAAGCATTATTATTATATTATGGTTATCATATAATGTGAGAATTCTCCTTTAGGAAGGAACGAGTCTTTTTGGAAAAAAATTAAAATATAAAAGCATGCTTGAGTCAAAGATAAAATCATACTGGACTTGTATGTGAACAGAATTCCCTTTTAAGAAGAGAGAAGATGAATTTGCTTGAGGCACCAGAAAATGAAGACAAGAATGACCACCGAGGAGGTTGGGTATATTGAAATGGTAGAAGGCTAGGCCACCCTTCCCTGAAAAACTTACGAAAGTAACTTAAACTTGTCAAATATTTGTTGAAAGAGGATCTTCCTTGGGAGCCAGAGAAAGGAATAAACTTGGTATCTTAGCATGAGATGCAAAGGACACGTTCTTTGGGGAAGGAGGGTCCATGAAGAAGTACTAACTAGTCCTTGGGAATTTGTTAAAATCCTGGGAGCACTCTGGACTCCCATGAGTCTCTTAGATACGAGGAGATGGGACTCAACATCTAGAAACATTCATTTTAAGTTTACTCTGTTTTAAGCACTATGATAAACACTTAGCTATATAACTTCATTTTATTCTCCAGGCACTTAACATAGTGCCTGCTATGTTAGGTGCTTTACAAGTATTTTCTTAAATTTATTTGCCAAGCAAAAAGAAAATGCAAGAGAGTATCTGTTACATACTGAGAATTAATTTCATAAGGATGGGCCAGTCTTGCTCCTTCTCTCAGAGTTCTTACAGTCTAGTGAGTTAATGCATAAAGGAATGATATGTATGAAATAGATAGTATTGTTATCCTCATTTTGCTGAAATATCTCAAGTTCAATGAGAGTAAATAACTTATTTGCACATACCTAAAAAGTGACAATGCTAGTAATGGTAATCCCTTTTGTCCAATTTCTAATATAGAGCCCTTGTTAAGGACAAAATGCAGCCCTTTATCAATTTAAATGATATTATTTTGGATGTTGATTTCCAACTCAAGAGACTTTAATGTGAAATCCTGGTTGTAAAAAATCTATAATTAATTGCCCATATATATCTCAGAAAAACTGATATAATTCACTGTAATCCATTTTAAAATACTTGGGAGCTTTATTTATAAGGGACAAATATTTGTGACTCCAATAAATACAACCAGTTCACGGCTCAGCACCCTTTAGGTATATTTTGTGGAAATCTGAACTTCTCTCCGGTTACAATAAAGGAATAGCCGTTATGTTCGCATCTGTGCCTCCCCCTGTCCCCTGATCGTCTACCTGCTCCACTGAATTGCCTTTTTATTTTTTTAGGTAGTTAAAAAGTTATTTGGCTCAGATAAAAGGCTTGCTTTGTCCCAGTGAGAGCCTTCTCTGCCCCCAAAACGTTACTATCTGCTCTTCCTCCTTTTACTCTTCTCGGAAGATGCTAAAAACACTGTCATTTTAAGAGCCAGAGGTGTTCAACAAACACCGATTAAACTGTACCTTACACAGGTGTTCTGTACTTGTGCCTTATTTTATGTTGCCGCACATTGGCCCACTTGTTCCCTCCCCCTCTGGCTTGTAGAGATAAATATGTCATGTTTCTGAAATGCTAAATTCGGCATTTATTATTTTACTCTCTAACTTTTATGCACTCTTACTGTGTTTGCAGTGTGTTACTGTTTTCCATTACCACTGAAAATCTGTGACGGTTCTACAAGGTCACAGTAAGATTCTGCCGATAAAATGATACCATAGATTTCGTGCAGTGCCCCAAGAGCACAGCCAAATGGTGACCCCTCCTTTTATACGGTTCAGACTGGGTAGCATTTCTTGATAACTTTCACTATATACAGTACTGTGCTTTATGGATTTCCTCATTTTTTCTTAAGTTGACTCATATTTTTTTTCAGTTAGTTTCCATACCTATTTAAGATGACCATTTCCTTTTTATTATTTTTTATGAAGTTTTAAAATGTAATCCCAGTGTAGTTAACATACAGGGTGATATTAGTTGCAGGTGTACAAGATAGTGACTCAGCACTTCCATACGACACCCGGTGCTCATCAGACAAGGCCCTTCTGCATCCCTGTCACCTACGTCACCCATCCCCCCCACCCGCCTCCTCTCTGGGGACCATCAGTTTGCTCTCTAGAGTTAAGAATCTGTTTCTTGGTTTGTCTCTTTCTCTCTCTCTTTTTTTTCTTTCTTTCTTTTTTTTTTTTTTTTGGTTTGTTTTGTTTCCTAAATTTCACATATGAGTGAAATCGTACAGTATTTGTCTTTCTGTGACTTATTTCACCTAACATTATACCTTCCAGCTCCAACCATGTCATTGCAAATGGCCAGTTTCATTCTTTTTTATGGCCAAGTAATATTCCATCACATATACGTAATATCCCATCACATATATATGCATATCCATATTCCATCATAGAATATATATATGATACACATATATATATTAGACACACACATATATATACATATATACATAGAGCACCACTTCTTTATCCATTCATCTGCCGATGGACACGTAGGCTGTTTCCATAATTTAGCTCTTGTAAATAAATGTAGGGTGTATGTGTCCTTTTGATTTCATGTTTTTTATATTTTGGGGGCAAATATCCTGTAGTATGATTACTAGATCATAGGGTAGTTCTGTTTTTAACTTTTTAAAAAAATTCTCCTTGTTTTTTTTTTTTTTTTTTTGAGATTTATTTATTTGTCAGAGAGAGAGAGAGAGCGCGCGTGCACAAGCAGGCAGAGTGGCAGGCAGAGGCAGAGAGAGAAGCAGGCTCCCCGCTGAGCAGAGAGCTTGTTGTGGGACTCAGTCCCAGGACCCTGGGATCATGACCTGAGCTGTAGGCAGCTTAACTGACTGAGCCACCCAGGCATCCCTATTTTCAACTTTTTTACAGAAGAAACACAAGTGATACGTGTTGAGGATGTGGAGAAAAAGGTGATGTTGGTGAGAATGCAGACTGGAGAAGAACATTTCTTCATGACGTTACCCATGTGCCTTTTGCTCTGCACTAGTTGACTGACTTTTAGAAGTAGTTTTTCCTCAAACACAGAGAATACACAAGTGTTCCCACCACATCCTCTAGTGAATACAGGAAGGACAATAGTCATTTTGACTCTTAACACTGGTTTGAAAAGACACCATTTCAGTGGCGTTATGGTTTACTAAATGCTTTATTCATTGTATGTAGTGTGTTTTAGCTACAATTAAGGTAGATACAAAGAATGCTACCATTTTCTATGGAAACCAAAAAAGGAATTCACCAATCTTTTAATATGGCTGAGACTTTTATAAGTTCAGATGGGATCGTTCATCCATGATCCATTCCAATTCCATCTATGGAAGAGAATTTTTCTAGAGAAGATTTCCTGGAATGATGTTTCTGATGACTCTAAGCATGCATTCTTCAACTTCTCATTAATCAGATTATGTATTGAGTCAGCTTAGTTTGAGGTCATTTATTCAGGAATAAATATTTGAAGAAATTCACAACAATCATTCATTCTTCTTTCCAGTTTTTTGTTGTGGGTTAGTGATTCACAGTTTTGGAGCTCAGAGATTTGAACTGAGATAATGGAGAAAATTTCCTTTCTCTGAGCACAAGTAGAGACCCCTTTAACCTAACTCCAGCGTAGAAATTCCTTATTTTTCTGCAGTGCTTGGCAACGTCAAAGGCCACTCAAAATATCAAGGCTATAGACCTAACTTGCTCAAGGGGCCAGAGCTGCTGCAATGGAATTATGTCACACTAGATGGCAATTTGGAATACTTGTAGCATTTGTAGAGGAAAGTTCACATAGATTTGGAAAATGCTGGTACAGAGAGGGAGACGTAGACCAGTCATGCTCTGTGACTGCTGTGTCCTTTCTCCTTTAAGCCTTTCTAAATTGACTTTTCTGAGTAGGTTTTAGCAATACCCAAGTGAAGTTATTCTGCAACAACATAGAGCCCTAAATCCCTTTTCCTTTGGTATTTCTCCTTTCTCCATTATACTTCCCCAGCCTCCTGGAACTTCTTAGATGATGCAAGATAAAAACGCAGAGGCAGAACCCATTTGCAATGGAGTGATCTGGAAAGATGTGTTCAAAGAGCTGGCAACCGTCCCATCCCTTCTCCTGTCTAGGGGTGATAGTCAAAGCGTTTGACTGCCAGTGTGACAGGGACACATCCTCATCAGAAGAGACACTGACACAGGTGCTGGGGCAGGATGGTGGCTGTCCCTTGCTATGACAGGCATTTTCCTTTGAGGTGCCTTTGTGTGGCCTGTAATGCTCAGGGGATGGCCTGGACAGCAGTGATTTGCTAATCAATATGGAAGCATTTTAATTTTTTAATATCTGGTAAAATAATGTTAGAAGAATACATAACTACCTACTACCTACTCTTCCTCTCTCTTCCTCAGCATTTGAATTCCCGTTTATCTGTGTCACTGAAATGACTGACACCTACTGAAAAATTTCTAGGCATTTGATCATCACTCTCTTACGCTCCCATTGTATCATCTTATTAATCAAATGGAGGCATTCAGTCATTCAAAGATACCATCCTCGTATCACAGTGTGATATGAGGAAAGTATGAAACGCTTTATATATAGCCTTAGAGGACGTACGGGTTTCATTCAAGAACTCTGTGAGGTAGACCTTGGAGGCAATAATCACCTCATTTTGCAGATAAGGAAACATACTGTGAGAGCAGAGCTTCTCAAAACCAGAAATAACACCCGGACCTAGAAATAGGTTAGAAATACACTTTTTGGGCTCCAACCCAGACCTAGTGAGCCAGAAACTGTGGAGGTAGGACCAAGCAGCCTGTGTTTTCGTTAGCCCTGCAGGGCATTCTAATGCATGTCAGGCTTGAGACTCACCGTCAAGTTTCAGTGACTCAGACCTTCAGGAATGTTCTGTCAGGACTCAAGTCCAGCGCCCTGGCCACCTTACCTCTGTGCGTCCAATAATCACGGACAGCTGTGTTAGGGTTAATGCTGGGTACTCTTGATAATTATCTCTTGATAATACCCGTGAGTCGCAGGAGCTGTCCAACTTGAAGAGGAAGCCGGAACAAGTAAAGCAAGAAGTGCTGTGTCGTTCTACCTGTCTGGGTTACCATATTTCCCCCGCATGTGACATCGTGAACGAAATTGCTCTTAACTTCACATGCGCATTCTTTTGCGTTTTACTTATATGTGACCGTATGTAGTGCCGGTAAAACCCGTTACATATATTTGAGCATATGTATTTAAAACTTGCAAACTCTGATCTTACCTCAGGGCCCTCTTTTGATGTCCGTCTTTAAAATAAATTATTTATGTATGTATTTTTAATTTGGGGGTATTGTTGACCCCCAATGTTACCTTCGTAACAGGTGCACAACTCGTGATGTACCAAGTTTATGCATCATGTCTACCTTACAGCAGCCTCTCCTGTTTCTGTCTCTGGTGTATGGCGTTTTGACCCTGTCTTCTTCTCCATGGAAAATGATAACTACCTCCGCATCTTTCCCCTTTGTCATCTGTATTTTCCCTTCTAGGATTTCATGCCACATCTTGTCCTGATCTCTGGGTCCTTTTTCAGTTTCTTTTTTGGAGGCATAGAGAGACTCTTGGCAACATTGAAGAGAAGAGTGATTCGTTTTCTCCTTTGCAGTGAAACGATCCTTGTACTGGAATACATTTTGATTTAGTTCTCTTTCAAGATATCAGTTTTCCCCCACCCCCTTATTTTTGGTTAATTACTTAATAATTTCCCAAAAGAAAGTTCCTCCTTTCGTGGACACAAATCCTTATCCTGCTATGCAAGTTCTTGCCTGCTGTGGCTCCCTGCCTAATTATCATTCTTTAGTTCTTGGCGGAATGTCACCTCCTTGGAAGCCCTTCTGACCCTGCAGACTGGGGCAAGCCAACCATGATATGGCCTGGAAGTACCCTTATACCAAGAACTTTCTCTTCCTAGAACTCATTACAGTCTGTGGTCGTATACTTGTGCATTTAAGCTCTGGCTTTTCCATCAAAGCTCTCAAAGAGCCAAGACTCTGTTTTACTCATTATTTTCTTTTTAGCACCTGGCAGAGTGTTGGACACACAGTAGGCCCTCAAGAAATATTTGCAGTATTGAATGAACTGGATCCCCAGAAGGGCATTAGCTACTTGGGGGCAATTCCTTGCAGTAAAGGTAAGCCTGCTGGGACAATTTGCTAACTCACAAGGATAAAATATTTACTTAAGTGTGCCAGAGACCGATTCTTGAGTCATAGTCTTGGGGCAGGCATATGGTGCGTAAGGTGAGTCTGAAGAGTGAGATTGTGCTAGAGAAGAAAGAAATGGGGGAATTGGTAGTAAAAAGAGAGCCAGACAGGTCTAGATCAAGAAATGGGAGGAAACATTTCAGGGCCAGTGGCTCAGAACAGAGACTATAGACAATGACCTCCTTTCATGTAGTAACCTGTGAGATATAGGAAGTATTTTTGAAGACACTGGTGTAGAACGTGAAGAATAAAACTCAGGTAGTAGCTTTTGGGGTTTCTTAGAAATATCTACTTTCATTTAAAGCTAGTAATTGCTTGGATCAAGGGCAAGAGGTCTTAAATGATTATAAACACTAGAAAAAGGTGTTGTTTAGACTATTTTTTTTTTGCCAGTCATTTCTGTTGTCATTTTTTTTTGATGTCATAGTAACAGCTTTCAGATTTAAAAATAAATTCCTTTCACAGCATTTTAAACCAAGCGACTGTGCAAAAATATAATCAGTCACCTCATTCTCTTGAAATATATAACCGAAATAGCAATAAATAATCCACCCCTGTGGACAGGATGGAAGAAACAGAAGTGGAAGAAAATTTAGTGTAAGGAAAAAATATAAAAATCTATTTATGGAAGCGTTTATTTTCATATTGCCTAGTTAATAATTAGTGACATCTTTTGCTCTTTTCTATTTATAACTTTCTTCTTCCTTTTGCCACATAAAATTATCCAATTTTTAAATAATTCATATGTGTAATAGTTCTAGTATGGTCCTGAGGGAGATAATCTCTTGTGACTGGTTTTCTTTGCCTTCTGGGTTAGCTGCTTAATGCTAAAAACAACTCTTGGCATGGATGATTCAAAGCATAGCAGGAAAATAATAATAGGGAATTCTATACCAAAAAAGAAAAAAAAGAGAGAGAGAGAGTGGTCTTTCCAAACATGCATGGGACAAACAGGCTACCACTCTGTTGTTTAATTAAATTAACTAAATTAAATTTAAATTTCAGTTGTTTGATTAAATTAACTAAATTTAGTTAAATTCAGTTCCTTCAAATACATGTATTTAAACACATGTTAAATAATTTTGTCAAAATGGGGGCGCCTGGGTGGCTCAGTGGGTTAAGCCTCTGCCTTCGGCTCAGGTCATGATCTCAGGGTCCTGGGATCGAGCCCCACATCTGGCTCTCTGCTCAGCAGGGAGCCTGCTTCCTCCTCTCTCTGCCTGCCTCTCTGTCTACTTGTGATCTCTCTCTGTCAAATAAATAAAATCTTTAAAAAAAATAATAATAATTTTGTCAAAATGAAAAAAATAGGGGTGCCTGGGTGGCTCAGTGGGTTAAAGCCTCTGCCTTCAGCTCAGGGCATGATCCCAGGGTCCTGGGATCAAGTACTGCATCAGGCTCTCTGCTCAGCAGGAAGCCTGCTTCCTCCTCTCTCTCTCTCTCTCTGCCCACCTCTCTGCCTAATTGTGATCTCTGTCAAAAAATAAATAAAATCTTTAAAAAAATGAAAAAAATATAGACTAACTTACGAAGTATGGACTTTTTTTTTCCCTTTTATTGCTAACATAGCCATGGGCTTTGAAAATGTGTGTGTGTGTGTGTGTGTGTGTGTGTGTTTTAAGATTCTTTTTACCACATTATGTCTGAGGAAATGAGGAAATGGGCAGTATGCTTATTTTAGAATATTCCTCATTGAGTTGTGGAATCACGAGTCTTTGCACGAAGGTGTCATGATTTGTGTTTGACCTGCAGCATGGTTAGCACCTCAAGACACTTCTTAGGCCACTATTTTGACTTCAAACACCATAAGTTAGTTTTGCCTGATTTTGAACTTTTTTTTTTTTTTTTTTTTTGTAAATTGAGGAAACGGTGGTGTCAGAGATTCTGGGGGGTAGTAATTAGGAACCTTTTTTTTTTTTAAATTTATTTGACGGGGAGAGGGAGAGATCACAAGCAGGCAGAGAGGCAGGCAGAGAGAGAGGGAGAAGCAGGCTCCCTGCTGAGCAGAGAGCCCAATGCGTGACTCGATCCCAGGATGCTGAGATCATGACCTCAGCCGAAGGCAGAGGTTTTAACCCACTGAGCCACCCAGGCACCCCTGATTTTGAACTTTTAATAAACAAAATCCTATGGTATGTAGTTTTTTTCTGGCAGGTTTCTTTTACACAGGGCTATTTTTATGAAATTTATCCAAATGTGTGTAGTTATACTCCATCCTTATTGCTGTATAATTTTCCACTGCGTGGGCATACCACAATTTCTTTATCCATTTTATTGTAAAGAGACTGGGTTGTTTCCATTTTGGGCTATTGTAAATAGAGCGGTTGTGAACATTCTTGTGCATATTTTTCGTGCACATACACGTATGTTTCTGGCAGGTAGATATGGAGGAGTGAAATTTCTGTGTCCTGTATTCAGCTTTAGTCGAGTTCGGTTTTCAGTAGCTTTATCAGTATGTGGTAGTAACAGAAAGTGTTGGAGAAATCGACTTGTTGCACATCCTCGACACTTTGTATTGTTGTCATTGTTATTATTATTTCAATTTCAGTCATTCTGGAGTGTGAAGTGATACCTCATTCTGCTTATTAACATGTCCTTGCAATCGTTAAGGCTAGGCATCTTGTCATATGTTTATTGGTCATCTGAATGTCCACTTTAGTTAATCCATTTTAATCCACTCTTATCCATTTTTCTATTGGAGTGTTGCTTTTGTTACTGATTCATGGAAAAGGAGTTCTTTATGCAATAATGCTTTTTTATTTATTTATTTTTTAAAATCTTATTTATTTATTTGACAAATACAGATCACAAGTAGGCAGAGAGGCAGGCAGAGAGAGAGAGAGAGAGAGGAGGAAGCAGGTTCCCTGCTGAGCAGAGATCCCGATGTGGGGCTTGATCCCAGGACTCTGGGATCATGACCCGAGCTGAAGGCAGAACTCTAACCCACTGAGCCATCCAGGCGCCCCCATGAATACTTTTTGAGATCTTTTCTCATATTTGTGGCTTACTTTTCATTTTTTGGGGGTCTTTGGGTGACAGATCTTAAAATCAAATGTAGCAAAATTTTCCTATAGTTAACATGGAGTTTTATATATAGTTTTATATGTTTATATATGAAACACCATTTTTCTTATGTTAGAAGGAGTTGACATAGGGTTTTCATGGCCTCTTAAAGAATTTTTGCCTCTTAAAGTCATGAAATTGGTCTCTATTTTCGTTTAAATGCTCTTCTGTTTTTTTCTTTCATGTTTAGATTTGAAACCATCTACTGTGTGTGTGTGTGTTTATGTGAGGTGTGGCTCAAGATTCATTTTTGTCCCCATATGGATGTCCAGTTGACTTAGTAACATTTATAGAAAAGGCCATTCATCTCCCATTTCATGGTACTGTTTTCTTGTATTTTGGGTAATCATACGTCTGTGGGTCTATTCTGGACTCTGTTCTCTTCCATTGGCCTCTTTGTCAGTCTGGGCTTTAGTGTTGTGCTGTTTTAACTGGTGTAACTTTCTAGCAGATTTTGATACATGGGGATGTAAGTTTTTCAAATCTGTACAACTTTTTAAAGATTACCATGGCTGTTTTTGACCCTTTGTATTGCCCTGTAATTTTTAAAAAATTTTCCTAGCTTTCACAAAAAAATACTTATTGATATATTTATTGGGATTGTGCTGAATCTATAAATTAATCTGGGGAGAATTGGCATTTTTATAGTATTGAATCCTCCAAGCTATGAACACGGTTACTTGTTACACTTATTTAGGTAGAATGTATTTTCTTTCAATACCATTTTATTCTTTTTAAGATACAAGTACTGCATATCTTTTGCTAGAGACATTCCTGGTCATCTGATGTTTTTTGAGGCCATTGTGAATTCTGACTTTAAAAAAAGTTGTGTGTGTTTCTGGAATCTAGAAAAATGATTTTCATATTGCCTTTATATTCATTTTTCTTGATAAACAGTTATTAATTTTCATAGTTTGTCCATAGAATCCTTTGAGTTTCAGGATAGGTTTTTAATGACATATTCAATTGTTTTTACTAGATATAGTTCAATTCACATTTTCTATTTCTTTTTGTGTCATTTTTAATAAAATGTGTTGTTCAAGGTATTTGTTTATTTCTTATAAGATTTGTTGGCATAAAGCTTATGATCTCATATTATTTTTACTAGTTTTTTTTTTAAAGGATCTCTAATGGTATTCCCTTTTTGTATCTTATTTCTCTCTTTGTAGAAGTCTTCTAATCCATCATTCTTTCCACAGATTTAATTTTTGGCTATGTCGATTTTTTTTCTGCTTTTTATTACTTTATCTAGTTTAATGACTTAATTTGTTTTTCCTTTTCTAACTTCTTGAAATGAATATTTAGGAAGTAAATATTTACTCTTTCTTCATTTTCCTACTTAGGTTTTCAAGGTTATAAATTTTCCCTGTAAGTACAGCCTTATGTGCATCTCACAAATTCTAATATGCTGTCATTCAATTCAAAATATTTTCTAAATTTCCACCGTGATTTCTTCTTCACCACATGGGTTATGAGTATATTGTTTAATTTCCATGTTTGAAGATTTCTATTTGTCATTGTTCTTTTGATTTATTGCTCAATTCCCATGATTTGAGTTCTCTGAAGTCTCTTCCGACTTGTTTTATGGCCCAGCATAAAATGTTACGATCCAGCAATAGACAAAAGTTCCATGATCACTTGAAAAGAATGTGAATTCTGTCATTGTTGGATACAGTGCTGTTTGTTACCAAGTCAATTTTGTTAATTATGTTGCTCATGTCATCTAGAAATGTACTGTTTTTGTAAATCTGTTCTTTAATTAGTGTTAGTTGTGTTAAAATCACCCTATATGATTAAGGGTTTTTTTTTTCTCATTTTAATTCTATCAATTTGTGCTTTATATATTATTAAGCTATATAATTAGTTGCATATAAATTTAAAGTTGCTACATATTTTTGAATTGGTGTATCTTTCTCATAGATTGAATTTTTAAAATCTTATATATTTTTTTCTTTTTAGTAAGCTCTTTACTTTGAAATCTAGCTTATCTGACATTAGTAGAATTAATTTTCTTTAGTGTTTTCTTGTTGCATCTTTTTCCATCCTTTCATTTTTAACCTTTCTTAGTATTTAAGATAGGTCTTTTGTAAGCAGCATATTGGGGCTTTTGGCAGGGGTGGGGAGGCAGAGGGAGACAGAGAATCTTAATGAACATGAGGCTCAATCTCACAACCCTGAGAGGTTGTGACCTGAATCAAAATCAAGAATCAGACCTTAACTGAGCCACACAGGTACCCCATACTGCCACTTTTTAAATTTTGTTTTTCTTATGTAGTATGACAGTCTTTGTGTTTTAATTCAAAATATATTAGGTTTCTACTTCATGGAATTGTATTAGTTTCCTAGGACTTCCATAACAAAGTACTACAAACTGGGGGTCTAAAAAAACATTTATTCTTCTGCAGTCTGTAGGTCAAATGTCTGAAATCCAGATGTCGGTAAGATTGGTTTCTTCTGAATCCATTCCATTTCTCTCTCCCAGCTTCTGGTGTTGCTGGGAATCCTTAGCTTTCTTTGGTTTGTGGACACACCCCTCCAAACTCTGCTTTGGCCTTCACACCATGTTGTCTTCCTGTGTGTCTGTATCCAAATTTCCCTCTCCTTATAAGGACCCCAGTCATTGAATTGGAGCCCATTCTCGTTAAGTGTGACCATGTCTTAACTCTATCACATCTGCAATGATACTACTTCCAAATAAGCTTATGTTCAGAAGTCCCAGGATTTGGGACTTAAATATCTCTTTTTTTGGAGACACAGTTCTACCCCAGAACAATCATTAATGGTATATCCGAGATTATATCTACCATCTTATTTTTTTTCCTATTTTTTTGTTCCTATTTGTCTTCCTCTTTCTCCACTTTTTGTTTTCTTTTGAATTACCCAAGTATTTTTTATTATTCCATTTCCACCTTCAACTAGCTATTTATATAAACATTCCTTTATATTCACTTAGCATTTATGCCAAATTACAACATGCAGACTTGACTTATTATAGTCTAATATAGTTTTTGATACTTTCTGAGAAAACAATAGAATCTTAGAACAACTTAATTCATTTGCCTCTACCTACCATCATTTGAATCATTTCTATGATGTTTTAATTCTCCATATATCTTTCAACACCCCTGCAAAAAAAGATCAAGATTGGTTTTTATTTGTCTACTTTTTCTGTTGCTCGTCATACGTCTCCATACTAGTTTTCATCAGAATAATACATTCCTTTTGTCAGAAGAATGACCTTTAGTATAACTTTTCCTGTGGGTCTGCTGACAGTGATTTTTTGACTGTTTATTTCAGAATTACCTGTCTGAGAATAACTTTATTTTCCCCTACTTTGGAAGGTTATTTTAATAACATATGTTGTTTCAGCACTTTAAAAATATGATTCTCCTGCCTTTTGATTTTCATCATCCCTAGTGAGAAGTCAAGTTGCCAGTCATATTGTCGTTCCTTTGAAAGTGATATTTCTTTTTCTTTCTGATTGATTCTACAATTTTCCCTTTGTCTTTGGATTTCACTTCCTTGGTCTGGCTTTCTTTCTATTCAACTCCCTTGAGTTTTGTAATGCTTCCCAAATTCGTGGCTCGATGCCATTCATCACTTTTGGAAATTCTAACCCATTAGTTTTTTTCCCTGCCGAGATTCACATTTATTGTATGTTACACATTCACATGCAAAGGGAGTTTACTAAAAAGAACTCTAAAGAGCATAGCTTGGAAAATCTGAATATACACCTTCATTGAGAGCAGGGACCACCTGAAACCTGGATTTAAGTATATCATACCTCTGGCAACCTGGACTAAATTTAAAAACTTCACAACATCCAGCTTACTGGTGTCTTCTCTCCAAACCCAACAGTAAATATCAATATAATGAAAAGCTGTAACCTTGCTAAGGAAGAAGTTTGGTGACGTGAATCTGCCTAAAGAATGCTAGTACGCAGCGTAGCGTTTATATACAACAAAGGGTCAGAAAATACTGATTAAGTGAAATAGAGTCAAGAAATACAGGCTATTTTGTCATGTTGTTAATGCCTCTTGTCCTCTTTACTATTTACAGTGCCCTTGAAGATCTGAAAGTAAAAAAATCTATTTAAGGCTAAGTAGGAGTGCTTATCATCCTTCATGACATGACATGAAAGCTTATAAGCACTATGAGAGACAGGGAGAATTCCTAAACCCAAGTTTCCGTGTTGGTACCATTGGCATTGAGGTGTAACGATAGAACTTAGGATACTCACTTTAGAGAGAATTTGCTTTACATGTCTTCAGACCACAACATTCATGATATTTATTGCCAGAATACCTTTCATTTTATCACATTTTGGTCTATGTTGTCTATCATATTGAATTTGTTTTTTTCTCACGTATCAATTTGAAAGGTAAAACCAATATATATTAATATTTGTGCATTAGTTATTTGTTCAGTTCTTGGTGTGTTTATTCATATTAACATTTTTTGAATTAGAAAATGAAGTACTTTCTTTTTAGGAAACCTCACTATCACACACCAGAAAACTGATGATATAAATATACCAATCTATGACATCTGGGATATTTACAGCATCTCTTTAAATAGGGCGGCCTTGTGCAGTCCAGTACCTGCAAGGCTATATGCAGTGGTCCTGATGTATACTTGCCTTCAGGGAGCTGCCAGTGCAGCCAAATGAAACAGTCACAAGTAATACTGTAATGTAGCTCGCTTATGCATATCATAAAGGCAGGCAGAAAGACTCATGGGAAACACAAGTGACATTGTGGTGTGGGAAATGTTTCTAAAAAAAGTTTGTCAAGTCTGAGTAAAATACTTACCAGTAATACAAGGTTGTTGGAATTTGAGTGATTTTCCAGATGTGCTCGAAATGTCTGTCATTTCTCTCCCCGATAACCTGCTCTCCTTCTGACGACACAGCTGGTGTATTTTTATACAATTCGGAGGCTCAGCTTCTGAGACAGTTTTATTCGTATGTGGTAGAAGACACTATTGTCCTTAGTTTTGTTTTGTTTTGTTTTTCCTCCCACAAGTTATGAGATTCCTCAACCATCATTTACTGAATGCCTCCTTACCTGCCAGGCCTCGTGTTGTGTTGGCGTGGTAGATGTAAGTAAGAATGAATCAGGGTCATTTCCTCAACAAGTTTACAAAATGCATAGGGGAGGCAAAACAAACAGAAACGTAAGTACATGTAGAAATTACAAGGCAGACATAAAGTGCTATCATAGCTTAAAAAAAGAAAAGCTTCCTGGAGGTACATACATACAAGTATGTATGGAGGTACATACATACAAGTATGTATGGAGGTACATACATACAAGTATGTATGGAGGTACATACATACAAGTATGTATTCTTGTATTAAATAAATTCTTGAGAATTTGCACAGAAATCTGCCTTTTTGTCCATGTTTTCTTTTGTGTAGCATTTACCGATTTTTTTCTAGTTACAGTAGTTTTCAAAATTGGGGGTAAAATAAACAACTTAAGGAGCAGGTGGCTGGCTCCTGGCTCAGTGCATAGAGCACGTGACTTTTGATCTTGGGGTTTTTGTGTTCAAGCCCCATGTTGGGCATGGAACCTAATTAACATTAAAAAAAAAGAACCCCGAGAGACTATGGACTCTGAAAGACAACCTGAGGGTTTTGAAGGGGCGGGGGTGGGAGGTTGAGGAACCAGGTGGTGGGTAATAGGGAGGGCACGGACTGCATGGAGCACTGGGTGTGGTGCAAAAACAATGAACACTGTTACACTGAAAATAAACAAATAAAAATTTAAAAAAAAGAAATATCATTTTGTTCATTTTGATGAAAATTGAAGAATAAAGGGATTTTTATATTCAACAACAAAAAAAGGCATTTAAAAAAGAAGCAATTTAAAAAAGAAGTTCTTTTTTACTATATGACCTTTTACTTTCTTCTTCCTATGAGTGTGCATGCATGTATGGGTCTGTGTTTTGAACTTGACTTTTTCCTGTTTATTGATTTCTTGTGTTCATTCATATATCGCTGTGGATTTGAAGACTGCGAGGTTTCCTGACCTTTCATGTCCTTGCTCATCTTTTACTATGATGGGTAAATCTTCTTCTGGAAAATAAGGGTCTTTAAAATATTAAAGCATAGGCATCATTTTCATGTAATATGTTGCAGAGTTTTTGAGAAGTTTGTCTTACACTCCTTATGTTGTTGCTGTTGTTTGACCT
This sequence comes from Meles meles, assembly GCF_922984935.1. NCBI lineage: Eukaryota > Metazoa > Chordata > Mammalia > Carnivora > Mustelidae > Meles > Meles meles. Next base: position 9,839,691 of record NC_060067.1, read on the forward strand.
GTAGAAGTTCAAACTGCGGATCACTCAGAAAAGTACGATAGCACAGTAAGAGGACGGCTTCCGGAGCCAGCCTCCAGCCTTCCTGAGTTCAGACACCAGCATTGCTGCCTAACTGTGTTATTCTAGGCAACTTGCTGCATATGTAGCTCATTTTGCTAATCTCTCACATGGAGACACTAATATTTCATAAGGTTGCTGGGAAGAATTAATTAATATACCAAAACTGTTACAATGGTGCCTACTCTATGAAGTATTAATTTTGTTGTTAATGAGATGTATATTAAACAAGGAAAGAAAATTGGAATTTTGAAGAAAAATCTTTTTATTGAAATAAATATATAGAATATCCTTGTTTTGTACCAAAGAGGGAAAAATAGAGATATTTATGAATTTTTATATTTAAAATGTATTTTGAAAGAGTAATTCAATTAGCAAATTTTTATTATACAATAGAAATATTAGTATTAGAAAAAACAGAAAAGATATCTTAGGTATGTGTGATAGTCTAGAAGATGCCAATGAGCAAAATACAAATATTTTGCGGTCTTAATCTGATATGTGTATGTGTGTGTTGCGTGTGTCTGTGCATTTCATAATACGGAAAACCAGTGGCATTCTTCTCTTTGTTTGTTTGTTTTTTTTTAAGATTTATTTATTTGGCAGAGAGAGATCACAAATAGGCAGAGAGAGAAGGGGGAAGCAGGCTCCCTGCTGAGCAGGGAGCCCTATGTGGGACTTGATCCCAGGACCCTGGGATCATGACCTGAGCTGAAGGCAGAGGCTTAACCCACTGAGCCACCCAGGCGCCCCATTCTTCTCTTTGGTACTGAATGTTCATTTGTGTAAATTAAATTTCAACAACAAAAAAAAACATTTATGACTCAATCTTTCTTGAAAGATGTCTTTATTACATGAAGAAATGCAAGCAGGTAATTGTATTTGTACAAAACATTTTGCTATGTCAAGCAGTCAAAAATTAGGAAAACAGACGTCTCCAACAAGAAGTTTCCTTTTGACATTCATTAATTCCTGTAGCATCTTACGAGACCATGGCCTTTCAGGTTGAGCATATATATCCTTTTCAGCAAACCACAGCATTGCTGGATTTAACTACATCGTGATTACACTGTTGGTCACTGTCAGAGAGTCGGGAATTCAAGGGAAAAAATCCACTGATGGTGTAAGGCATCGGCATAAGAGTGTATTGCACACGAACTAAACAGAGATAAATAAAAGCAAAGGCCATTAAAGTAGTCAGAGTGATTCTGTAACTATATAGTCTTACACTAGGGAAAAATTAGGACCGTCCTCATGCAACATAAATTGCCTGGTGAGATCAGCAAGCTGCGATCACCTTTTCCACGTTGTAAGTTGGGATAATGATTCGCTCCATTTTTCTGTCCTCCTCCCCTTAGAATCATTACAATTCCGTAATAAAAAGTTGGTATTAATTACATACAAACTAATCCTAATGATGATAATACTGTCTTTCATTGTGGCTTCCTAAGTTTGGGAGCTTCTCAAAGCTGGAAGACTGTTTTGGTTTTACCTGGGATGCTCATTCACTGGTAATGTGTTTGTGGTGATGTGCGTGAACATTGATAGAATTACTAATAACTGGGATGTATTCATTCATTTAGCATTCTGAGTGCGTGGTAGGTAGTATGTATTTTTTTTTTAATTTTTTTTTTTAAAGATTTTATTTATTTATTTGACAGAGAGATCACAAGCAGACAGAGAGGCAGGCAGAGAGAGAGAGAGAGAAGCAGGCTCGCTGCCGAGCAGAGAGCCCGATGCGGGGCTCGATCCCAGGACCCTGAGACCATGACCTGAGCCGAAGGCAGCGGCTTAACCCACTGAGCCACACAGGCGCCCCGGTAGTATGTATTTTGTCAGCACTGCTGGCCTATCCTCAGTTGCGTTATTATTAAACCAGACAAGGTCTTACTGTTTCTAACAGCTTCAGGTTCAAATGTGTCCGGTATCACTGGGGAGGTTCAGTGGTGGGGTGGGGGGAGGGAATTGTGTTCTCTCCCTGAAAGATTTAGCAATTACATATATATACACACACACATATATATACATATCGATATGTATATATATATATATTTTTTTTTTTAATTTTGCCTTTTCCCCATGGTAGATTTTCACTATAGCATTTGCTAATTTTTTCCTGCTCATGATACTCAATGTTATTAAAATATTAACTTATGTAATTTCATTAGTATGAATTGAAAACACAGTGGTCTGAATAACTATTTGCCGTATCTTGAGAAACTCAAAACGATGCACTGGTCTTCATTCATTGCTTGCACAATAATACCTGGGGTCCAGGGTATGTCTCATGCTGGCATCTCCTTTTCATATGGAGGCAGAAGCAAAAACGTCAAGGGCATTTGCCAAAGCTCACGTTATAAATAATAGTAATCTGGTTCACTGTTTTATTTTGTTTGCTTTCTCTCTTAGTTGCTTATTTAAGAAGTTATTTTTCCAGCAGTAAACACTAATTTCGTTGAATGTTGTACCTCTGCTTTCACCACGTTCTCTGCATGTCTCCTAGGACGTTCCGAGGTCTCACTTTAAACAACCCGAAATGTTCTGGTTTTCATCTAGTCACTCCCTAATTAAATTGCAGGTTATTTATTCTTCTCTAGTCTCTTTGTGTTTTTCAGATTTTTTCTTTGTTTCCTGTTCTGTCTTTTTCTTTTCTTTTTTGTTTCCTTTGGTAAGCCTCACATCTCTGTCTTTCGTTCAGCCCAAGTAAATTCTCGTTATAATTTCTCCTCTACATTTTGACTGGGCACATGGTCTTTTAAATGGTTGAATTCCAGGGCGCCTGGGTGGCTCAGTGAGTTAAAGCCTCTGCCTTCGGCTCAGGTCATGATCTCAGGGTCCTGGGATCGAGCCCCGCATCGGGCTCTCTGCTCCGCAGGGAGCCTGCTTCCTCCTCTCTCTCTGCCTGCCTCTCTGCCTGCTTGTGATTTCTCTCTGTCAAATAAATAAAATATTTTAAAAAAAAATTGTTTAAAAAATGGTTGAATTCCATTAACTCTGAATGTATGTGTGAGCACATTCAGATAGTGCTGGTCCAAGTCCGAGTGACCTCTCTTACTAATAAAAAATTAATAGTTTACATGGTGAAAAATCATTCTGTGCATATAATTATTATTTTTTTAATATTTTACTTATTTTATTTGACAGAGAGAGAGGACACAAGTAGGCAGAGAGGCAGGCAGAGAGAGAGGGAGAAACAGGCTCCCCACTGAGCAGAGAGCCCCATGTGGGGCTTGATCCCAGGACCCTGAGATCATGACCTGAGCCGAAGGCAGAGGCTTAAACCACTGAGCCACCCAGGCGCCCCTGTGCATATAATTATTAACTAATATGGAAAAACATTGCTTCTGTTACTTTCATTTTTGGATTATTTAATAGGTCAACGTTACACTGATGTGACTGAAAAGATAACATCTGGACAACAGTAAGAGATTTATGAAATTTGAAAATAAGCACATACATAGTCTATTGCTTATTGTACTAAGCTCTGTCATCCAAACTAAGATCACATAGAGGAAAGACACTATATTTTTAAAATAAACAAATGGACTGAAAATGAATAGTTGATGCAGTTGCATAAAGCTGTATATCACAAACCGGTGACCCAATCCACTTGACTCAGGGGGGTCCTGGATACTTCTTGAAATGCAGATTCTAGGGCCCATGGCAGATGGACTGCAGGAAACATCTGGGTGGAGACCCAAGAATTAGGGGATTCTAATGGACACAAGCGTGCTGCAGGGAAACCTACCCCCCCTTTAAGGTATTTAAAGTGGCAGCTGGTTTTATTTAAAAATCTATAAAGTACACTGAAGGAGTGTCCAGCATCCATAAATACCAAAGCAGTTTATTTCATGTCAGAAGTGAGGAGGGGAGACCTTATGAAGGATGATATCATGACGTTCTGTGACAAAACTCTTTCAGACGTCCTGTGTGCTCTACTAGGCTTCCACTCACCAGACATCCCTCCCTCTAGGAGCTACGCTTTGTGGCTTGGTTTAAAGTGTTTTGTTATCAATACTTTTGGGAGGAAAGAAGGCAGTCTCTGTGGGAGGCCTTTTGCCACTCTTGCACAAATTATTTTTGCATCAATTTAGATTGTTCTATTATCTCCTTTGGGGACTTTTGTGATGTTCTCCCAAACTCTGTATTTCTATACTTGTGTCCAACGAGTCATTAATGTATGATAGAAAAGATTTACATTTAAATTTTGTTTTATTTTTTGTAGTTTTGTCTTGATCGATAATAAACACAGTAACAGTCCCAAATCTTAAGTTTTCAGCTCAATTAATTTTTACAAATAGAGTTCTTACAAGTTGTAGAACATGTCCACTATCCCAAAAGCTTACCTTGTACCATCTCCTAGTTCAGTATCCATCAGAGGTAATCACTGTTCTGAATTCTAGCAAAATAGTGTATTTTGGCTTTTTCATGAAATTAATATATATCATATAAATTGAAACGTAACAGTATTCTGTTTTTGTCTGGTCTCTTTAATTTAACATTAATCCATGAGGTTAATCCATGATGCTGCCTGTGTAGCAAAATTTGTTCCCTTTTATTGTTTTATGCTATTCCATCAAACACATTTACCATAATTTATTCATCCAATCTATTTCCTAATTTTAGCTCTTATAAGTAGTTATTAATATTCTTGTACATGTGGGGGCCCCTGGGTGGCTCAGTGGGTTAAAGCCTCTGCCTTCGGCTCAGGTCATTATCCCAGGGTCCTGGGATCGAGCCCCGCATCAGGCTCTCTGCTTGGCCTGAAGCCTGCTTTCTCCTCTCTCTCCCTGCCTGCCTTTCTGCCTACTTGTGATCTCTGCCTGTCAAATAAATAAATAAAATCTTTAAAAAAATATTCTTGTACATGTGTTATGGTGGGCACTCAGATGCACTCATTTCCGTTTAGGTTTTACGCAGGAGTAGAATTGCTATAGTTTAGAGTATGCCTGTATTCAACTTTAGCAGATAATGCCGAACACTTTGCAAACTAGCACACTGACCGGCCTTCCCAACCCGCAGTGTGTGAGAGTTCCATTTGATCAAATCCTAGTCCAATTTCAGCTATTGTAGCAGATATTTTTTATCTGGCTTTTATTTGTTTTTCCTGATGTCTGAAGATGTTGAGGACCTTTATATACACCTATTCGCTGTAATATGTATAATTATTAATTAATATGGAAAGGTGATATCAGTGATATGTTTGAAAGATAAGCACATAGATGGACTGCTATTTTTGTGAAATGCAAGATTAAGGACACCTTTTTTTAAAGATTTTATTTATTTATTTTATTTATTTATTTGACAGGCAGAGATCACAAGCAGGCAGAGAGGCAGGCAGAGAGAGAGGAGGAAGGAGGCTCCCTGCGGAGCAGAGAGCCTGATGTGGGGCTCCATCCTAGGACCCTGGGATCATGACCTGAGCCGAAGGTGGAGGCTTTAACCCACTGAGCCACCCAGGCACCCTAAGATTAAGGACACTTTTAAGAATTGAATGTCTATCTTATTATTGTTTTGTAGGCATATTTACATATTCTGGATGTGAACACTTTGTCAGATATGTGTTACAAATATTTCCTCCAACTCTGTGACGCATCATCTTTAAGTAATGTTGATAGTTCTCAGTGTAGAGGTCTAACACCTCTTTGCTCAATCTTCCTAAGACTCTTTTTTATACTCTTAAATAGTATTGTTTTTATTTGTTGATACATTTTATTTCTCATCTTTGCTGGTAATACATAAAATTCAAGTGATTTTGTTTGGCTTTGTTTTCAGTGACTTGCTTAGTTCATTTATTAATTCTAATAGTTGGTCTGTAGCTTCTTTTGGATTTCTGTAATCACAGACATGTCATCTGGAAATAGTGACAGATTTGTTTCTCCCATATACATCATAATTGTTTTTTAATGTTCTTTTCTTGTTTTAATGAAAAAATTTTTGCCACTCTGTGTGTGTCCACAGATGACTGAAAAGGTACTGCCAGTGTTGACCTTGGGGTCACAAATAACTTCTATTGAGTAAGCAAATTCACAAATAGAAAGATCCACAAATAATGAGTATTAACCATGTTACAGATATAATACATGTACATGAATTATAATCATATATATGTTAGTGTGTGCTATAAAACAGAATTTATTTAATTGTATACTCACTTCTGGATATATGTCTCCGATTTTTCTTCGGTGTTCTCATTTCTAGTACTGTCAGAAACCTCAGTAACAATTAGTTATTACATTTTTTTCCATTCTTCCACATTACATACAATGATAGGTTATGACCTGTTTCTATCCCCATTTTCTTTAAACTCAACAATTCATCTGCTGTCTTACTCATTTATTTTTATTTTTTTAAAGATTTTATTTATTTATTTGACACAGAGAGAGATCACAAGCAGGCAGAGAGGCAGGCATAGAGAGAGGAGGAAGCAGGCTCCCTGCTGAGCAGATATGACCTGAGCTGAAGGCAGAGGCTTTAACCCACTGAGCCATCCAGGCATCCCACTCACTGATTTATTTAACAAATATTTATTGATCTCTTAATTGCCCAGACTCTTTGGACTATTTTATAGCCTATTTCCCCATTTTTTAAAAAAATGAATGCAATCACTAATTATCAGATGTTTTTAATCACAAAAGTTTTCTGCATTCAAGAATATTTATTTCCCTTTATCTATAGTACCATGAAATCAATATAAATAAGAGTTTCAAAGTAAATAGGATAAAGGTGAAATAACTCATACGTCATAGGCTTATGTGAGTACAACTGTTTATAACAAATATTATGCAGTACATACCTGGCTTTCAGGTTTGCTGTTATATGAAGTTATGTGCGGTGGTGAGTTTTATTATCTGTGACTTTTCTTTGCTTTACCAAGGACTTAACTCCAATATTCATTGAGCGAGAGAAGATATAGTACATGATTTTACCCTTAACGCTTTTTTATTTGTTTGAGTTTTGGCTTTACAGACATTAATAAGCTAGGATGGGTTACTGTATTGATTAGAGGCACAGGAGGTGATCCTTGAACAGGAAACACTTTGGTCAGGTCCTTTAAGGATTTTTTCTAGCTACTGTTTAGTTCAAGTGGACAACATTCTAGGCTGATGAAATAAGTAAAAGGGCAAAAAGGAGTAGACTGTGTAATGGCAGTTAGGTTAACTCTTTTAGAGAAAAAAAAATGAAACCAGACTATAATAAGTGATATGTATTTAGGTATAGTGAGATGTTTGGCCACTGACAAAGGGTTTAGATTTAAAGCAGAAAGGAAATTTGCACTCCCAAAGCTCTTGTGATAACATTTAAAGGAGATCATTGGAGTGGCCGAACATAGGAGACAGAAAATAGGGAAAGAGAAGACAGAGTCCAATATAGAACCTGGGATATGATCCTGGATGTAGAATCGTAGATGAATGGTAAATCTAAGAATAGTGTGTAGCAAGAATTATCAGTACTTGCGAATGGCCTGAAGAGGAAAGCAAAGTAAAAATGACGTCAGACTCAGAGTTTCAGCTGCCTGGAGAGGAAGTTCAAGAATATGCCTGAAGGATTATCATGTTGAGATAAGTTAATGCTTTGAGAATAATTATAGTGAGAAGATATTAGAACAGCAACGTAGAAATGTTCTGTAACCCAGGATCTGTAACTTAAGGTTAAAAAAGTATTAAAACTCGATGGCTGAAGGACTTGTCCAAGGGAATGTGAGAGCAGAGGGCCTTGGGGGGTTCTCAGCCAATGGGTGGGGAGCACAGGGTCTAGCAAAGGACCACCTGGAGACACATGGAAAACTAAGAGTGGAGAAGAGCAAAATGTCGAGTTGGAAGACCACATCAGTGAAGAGAATGTGTGGTGATTCACCCTATTAAAGAAAGCAAAATGGGCTGGAAATGGGGACGCTGGTCTAGAGAGAAGGAAAAAGTATTCTGATTTGACTCAGGTGGGTTTCTATAAAGAAACAGGAGCGCTGACTGAAGCCTGAAATGAAGAGGGGTGGAGGGGTGGGGTATCTAGAGGTCGGGGGAGTGACAGTTATTACTAAATTGCAAACAAGACAAAGACAAAATATACTTCCAGGAATGTTGGTTCTAAACAAATGCTTGGAGTAGGTCAAGAAGCTTATGCAATATTACTTAGGAGCACCTGGCACGAAGAGGAGCTCAATAAATATTTGTTGAATGGATGAGTGACTGCCTTGTACACATCCTATGGCTTTTGGTGCATTTTCTGACGACTGTAAGTTTGTTAATAGTGATCTTAGTGAAATGGTTATATGGAAATGTGAGTTAGAGGCCAGGTTGGAAGCAGTTCTGAGGGCTGCAGAAGAGGAGACATGGAGGGAGGTATTCGGCAAACTTGACAAAATTAGAGAGTCGCGGAAGCAAGTTCTAGAAGTAGGAGAGATCTTGCCGATCACTGGAAAGCCCAACCCTCTCATTACATGGCTGTGGACTTGAGGCCCAGCTTTCTTAAATAACTTACCATATATATATATCAAGGTTCAGTTCCAGGAAATTGAAACCACACTAGCTATTTTAAGCACGAAACGATTTAATATAAAGAATTAAGTGTGCATTAAATTGTTGGAAGGATTGGGGGAGTGGCCGTTCGCCTTGAGCTCCAGGACTCATTCTTGGGATGATCCAGCCGAGTCGCCCACCCAGGCAGCTGCTCCTGCAGCTCAGGCCAGGGAGGGGGACGGGCGAGCTGCCCCTGCACCTGCTGACTGCCAGAACGAAGACTTCTCTGAAGATGATGACTGGCACCGCTGTCCTTCACATCCCTTGAAGCCTCCAGGCAGCGCACAGCTAGACATAGGAGGCTGCTCTGGAGCACCGCAGTCCGATAGCATCTCCCAATCATATTCGCCACTCCTGATTCCAGAACTCACTGTAGCTGGCGTAACCAAATGCTCACCTGGCATCCTCTCTGCAAGCACTCTGGGGTGTAGCTCCTGCTTCTGCAGCTGCAGACAATGCAAGGAGGTAGGAACGCGTGGTGACTGCCACATAATCACGTTCACTGCCCCTGTTTGCACAACTAGGAAGGAATATCACCGCAACGGAACACGGAAGGTGTTAATACCGTGCCTCTGGCATCACTGAACGTAGGTGCACAAAGGAGACTTATAGAGCTTTAGTCCTCCTTGGAAAAATCACATTCTGATCCCAAGAGACCTAGAAGTAAGCTGACCTCTTGACTGGTTGTTCAAACTAGGCCACATTTGAGGGTGAAGGAAAACATTCCTAATATTTATGCCAGGATAGCGGGCATGATGCAGAGCGACGCCCAGCAAACCCAGCTCTAAACCTGTGTGTGAATTATTTAAGGTTCTTCATGATCTCGCTTCAGCCTCCCTTAGTGACCACTTCTCTCCACACAAATCTTCACTTATTTTTGTTTCATCCTTTTTGGAGTTCTGGCTCCCCCCCGCCCCCCCCCCCCCCCATCTGTCAGTCCTTGTCAGCAGGTCGTCTGCACGTGTGTCATTGCCTGGGCTGGCCCTCCCTCTTTCTCCACATGTCTGACTTCGGTGAGTCTTTTTAAAATCGAGCTGAGAAGTCACCTCCTCTGTTGAAATAGCCTCACATTTCTTCTAGTCGAATACATTGGTTCTACTTCAGTTACACACTTACCTTGTATCAAAGTATCCGTTTATCATCTCTCCCTATTACACTGTGACCACCTCAATGACAGGAACTGGGATTAACCACCTTCTATTCCCAGAAGCGAGGTCAGATTCTGTGCTACAGATGTGCTCAAGAAATGTCTGGAAATAGATGGGTGCAAGCAAGGGAGGAGGAGAGTAAAGAAATCAAGTGCAGGGGGGATGAGCCAGGAAAGGAATGTCGGTAATTGCGTGTAATCCTAGCATTTCCATTTGTGAAGCTTCTTTTTGTATCATCCATCTATTAGATCTTCAGAACTCCTGAATGAGTTGAGATGAAATCAACTCACCCTCACTTAGAAACAGACTTGTCTGGATTTCCTGTCCAATACTTGAAGAAAATATCAGTATTTATTGACTTCGATGACAGTCAGTGGTGAAATGTTCTCACTACATCTGTGTTAACCCACCAAATACGCCGTTCCTCGATGTGAGCTGAATGTATAAATGTTAATTTCTTTTTTTTTAATTGTGTTGTGTTAATCACCACACAGTACATCATGGGTTTTTGATGTAGTGTTCCCAGATTCATTGTTTGCGTGTAATACCGGTTTTTAGATTTCTTGAACTAAAAATGCAAAAAGGTCTCACTTTCCTTTTGATGAGATTTCTTTTTTGAGTGAGCAGTTTCATCCCGCTCATTGGAGCCCGTGCTATTGATTTTAGGAAATGTCCCACAGTGAACCCTGATTTGAAGGATTTATTTCTTGCCTTCACTGCCGAAACATGACTTCCTGCCATTTGCCCCCAATTTTCTCTCATCTACATGTGATTTTTTTTTTTAAACCTAGTTTATAATTCTTTACAAAACTAGGTGCAAAACATTTTCAGTGACTATTTCAAACATTGTGTTCTTTGGACTGTATGGTGATATCTGTGTTTGCTAAGGTTTTGAATTTTTTTTCCCTCCATGTTTGTGTTAAGTAACAAGCAGCTTTTTTGAGAGGGGCCTACCCTTGGAAGACAGTTTTTTTCTGTAAACACATTTACAGTACCTCTTGACTCAGCCAGCTTTTAATGAACAAAGAAATTCAGATTGTTCTAGGAGTGAGGTGAACAGAGTATATATATGTTTTGAGCTCTCCTAAGTGCTGCTCAACCTTAAATGTCTCTTCTTTGTATATGATATCATATGTTGCAAGAACATATTCAAGGAGATTTAGTATCTTATGGAAGTATGAATTTTTTTTTTAAATTAAGAGTACTGTCAGGGTCTTTACACTAAACATTTCACTACTGCCTAACATCCACAAATCCAAGTAAATGTGTATAGAAAGCTATTTAGGGAAAGCTGACTTGCTGTAGAAAATTCTAAGTCATGTTACAGAGTAACATGCCTATAAATCCAAGTTTCTAAACTACCATATGTTCTTAGCAAAACCAAATTAAATAAACTTCTGCTCTTACCCAAGATGGAACAACAGAGACTGATATACCCTCCTGACTTAAACCACCAGAAATGGACAAAATGTAGGAAACAGTGGTTTGCAAAATACCAGGTATCTGGTGGTGAAGGATAGGGATCCGTAAGAGATAAGAAACAAATGTAGTGAGCTGCCTCGGGGGGGGTTTAGCCTGCATCTCAGGGAAGGACAACCAGGCTGAGCCTGACAAACGTTCAGAGTGGAGAAACCAGAGCAGAGGGTCTGAGAGATGAAGGTAGCCAGAGTTCCCAGAACTGTAAGTGACAAGAGAACTATGCAGAGGTAGAACTCTGAAGATCTGAGTGGGTTCCCCGCTAGTATGCAGTCAAGTCCTAATCAGCACATATGTGGAGAAAATTTTGCAAAGGTGGGAAAAGAAAAAGAACCACTACCCGAGGGGATCAGAGGTAACAGTGCCCAGGCTTGCAGGGGGCTGGGAATAGTGCTTGTTCAAACTACACGGACTGGAACGTCTCAAGATTCACGCTGCATTGGATGGAGCCTACAGAAAGGTCTTCCCTCAGCAGTGGTGAATAATTAGCTCTACATGAGCACTGCTCTGGTCCTTTCTAATTTATCTTCAGCAAGACCTGAAAGGACCAAACTGTTTCCAGGTAATTTGACTGCATCCAAGAATAAAGCTCAAGAATATTTACAGGAGTAAGAATACATCAGCAACCGGCAAGGTAAGATGCACTGTGTCAGACATCAGGTCAAAATTAGCAGTGTGTTGAAGCCTCTGCCTTCAGCTCAGGTCATGATCCCAGAGTCCTGGGATGGAGCCCAGGATGGGACTCTCTGCTCAGCAGGGAGCCTGCTTCCCTTCCTCTCTCTCTGCCTGCCTCTCTGCCTGCTTGTGATCTCTGTCTGTCAAATAAATAATAAATAAAATCTTTAAAAAATTAGCAAGCATGCAAAGGGACAGGAAAATGCAACCCATTAGGATGGGAAAAAATCAGTCAAAACCAATCCATAAGTGACAGAAATGTTAGAAAACAGTGCATGAAAACAGCTATTAAAACTGTATTCCATATGTTTATAAAAACAAGATATAAAAACATGCTTAATTTTTTGTCTTCCATATGATCAGGACTATGTGGGAGGATGTATTATAGGCATGTATTTATATGAGTAAAATGTAAATAACAACAATATTTTTTTCCCTCAGGTGGATTTTATTTGTAAGATTAAGAATAGTTTTATTTTAGCAAAGAAGTGTCTTTAATGGAAATTCATTTTAGGAATGGCTCAACAATTTTTTTTTAATGCAAAACATACCTTGTTATTAAATTTCACCTGGATAATATTATTTTGACGTTGGGAATTACACTATTCCAATCATAGTATTTGATGGCAAATACTGTTCTGTCATAATTTATCTTAAATCTGCAATAATTACTATGGCTTAGGGGCGCCTGGGTGGCTCAGTGGGTTAAGCCGCTGCCTTCGGCTCAGGTCATGATTTCAGGGTCCTGGGATCGAGTCCCGCATCGGGCTCTCTGCTCAGCAGGGAGCCTGCTTCCCTCTCTCTCTCTCTCTGCCTGCCTCTCTGCCTAGTTGTGATTTCTCTCTGTCAAATAAATAAATAAAATCTTAAAAAAAAAATTACTATGGCTTAAATATACTGATGACATGTTAGGATTATAAAATTAACCTTTCTATATTTTGGATGTTAACCCCTTTTCAGACATCATTTGCAAATATCTTCTCCCATTCGGTAGGTTGTCTTCTTGTTCTGTTGATGGTTTCCTTCACTGAGGAAAAGCTTTATTTTGGTGTAGTCACTATGGTTTGTTTTTGCTCTTGTTTCCCTTGCCTTAAGGAAACATCTAGAAACATATTGCTATGGTCAATGTCCGAGAAATTACTGCCTGTGTTCTCTTCTAGGATTTTTATGGTTTCAGGTCTCACTTTAGGTCTTTAATCCCTTTTGAGCTTATATTTGTGTGTGGCGTTAGAAAGTGGTCCAGTTTCATTCTTCTACATGGAGCTGTTTTCCCAGCACCATTTATTAAAAAGGCTGTTTTCCCCACTGTATATCCTTGCTTCCTTTGTCAAAGATTAATTGACCATGTCTGTGTGGGTTTATTTCTGGGCTCTCTATTCAGTTCCATGGATCTATGCATCTATTTTTGTGTCAGTACCATATTGTTTTGACTGCTACAGCTTAGTAGTACATCTTAAAAATCTGGAATTCTGATACCTCCAACTTTGTTCTTCTTTCTCAGGATTGCTTGGGTTATTCAGGGTTCTCTGTGGTATTATTTGTTCTAGTTCTGTGAAAAACGCTGTTGGTATTTTGATAGGGATAGCATTGACTCTGTAGAATACTTTGGGTAATATAGCCATTTTAACAATATTAATCCAATATAATTCAATTATTATAATTCAATATAATTGAAGCAATATTTTAACAATCTTAATTCTTCCAGTCCATGAGTGTGGAATATCGTTACATTTGTTTGTGTTATCTTCAGTTTCTTTCATCAGTGTTTTATAGTTTTCAGAGTACGGTCTTTCACAACTTTAGTTAAGTTTGTTCCTACGTATTTTCTTTTTGGTGCAATTATGAATGTGGTTGATTTTAAAATTTCTCTTCCTGTGTTTTCACCATTAGTGTATGGAAATGCTGCTGATTTCTGTATATATTGGTTGTGTATCCATACTTTCTTTTTTATTGCTGAGGAGTATGACTAAATCACAATTTGTTTAAAAAAATAGCCTTTCATCTGATCATAAGTCAAAACTGTTTGATCAGCATTATTGAAATGAGCATACACCTTCAGATTAAAAATATGTAGATGTCCACTTCAGTATTTTCATTTTATGGGTAATATGCATGTTTAATTCCATGTTTTTAAAACTTTGGTAAAAATTTATTGGTGCTTTAAAAAAAAAAAAAAAAAGGGCACCTGGGTGGCTCAATGGGTTGAGCCACTGCCTTCGGCTCAGGTCATGATCTCAGGGTCCTGGGATCGAGTCCCACATCAGGCTCTCTGCTCAGCAGCGAGCCTGCTTCCCTCTCTCTTTCTGCCTGCCTCTCTGTCTACTTGTGATCTCGCTCTGTCAAATAAATAAATAAAATCTTTAAAAAAAAATTTATTGGTGATAGCATAGTAAAATTTTATTACGAAACAATAAAAAAGCAAGTTTCTTATCTACCATATGTTCTTAGCAAAACCAAATCCTTATCTAAGTGAATTTTTAGTCACTTAGGATAAATTCTGGTTGGTGTTGTAGATTTGTAAATACTTAATCTAAATGTCACATTTACCAGACCTTTTATAGGTTGTCTACAAAATCTGGAAACATAGGTAATACTTTATTTTTCCGGGAAGAAGATGTCCTTGATGACATTATATACATTTTTCTATGTCTCCAGACTTTTGATCACTCTGTGCTCTTTTTTTTTAAACATTTTTTTTAAAGATTTTATTTATTTATTTGACAGAGCGAGATCACAAGTAGGCAGAGAGGCAGGCAGAGAGAGAGAGGAGGAAGCAGGCTCCCTGCCAAGCAGAGAGCCCGATGCGGGACTCGATCCCAGGACCCTGAGATCATGACCTGAGCCGAAGGCAGAGGCTCAACCCACTGAGCCACCCAGGCACCCCGATCACTCTGTGCTCTTATTTAAATGGTAAACAAATCACTTCTCAGCATTTTGGCTAAGATCAGGTGTAGTATACTTTCTTACCAGTTTAAATGGTAAATGAGAAGTTTTTGTCTTATTGTAATAAATTACTAGACTTCTACATTGTCACGCAGTATTTACATCATCGTGCAATTCGTCTCACAGTATAGTACATTTTGTCATGTGACATGTTTTAATTGTGAATCATATCCTTGACCAAGGATCTAGCAACAAGTTAATTATAAGAATGATCAATCACTTGTGATCAAGAAAGCAACTTGAATCATCTAAAATAGTGAAATCATAGCCCCGTGATTAATTATGGAACATTAGGCAGGAAGAAGATTTTAGTGATTCTCTAGCACCACCCATTTATTTTATAGATCAGGAAACTGAGGCCCAGATGAGTGGCATCTTTCCCAAATCATTACCAATAGAGCACAGCAGAGCTGGGCCTAGAGCTCTGTTCTCTTTGTATTAGTTTTCTACTGTTGAATAACAAATCACCAAGAACTCATTTATTAACTCACAGTTTTGTAGATCAGAATCCAAAGTGGGTGGACTGGGTTCGAGTCTTAGCTATCATGAAGCCAAAATCAAGGTTTAACCAGGTTGAACTCCTGTCTGGAGGCTCTAGGAAAGAATCCGCTTCCAAATTCATTCCTGCTGTTTGCAGAATTCAGGTTCTTGTTGTTATGGGACTGAGGTCCCCATTTCCCCACAAGCTGTTGGCTAGGGCTCACTGTCAGCAACTAGAAACCCCTCTCTGCTCCTTGCACAGGCCCCCTCCATCTTCAAACCCAACAATGTCACAACATTTCCTTTTCGTAGTGCACATTTTTGACCTTCTCTTCTGCAACCAGTCAGGGAAACTTTTGTACTTTTAAGGACTCCTGAGATGAGATCAGACCCCTCTGAATGATACCTTTATCTTATAGTCTCCTGTGCACATAACATAATTATAGGATTGATACCTCATTATATTCACGGGTTCCGTGGGTCTTTGGGGGGCCATTTTAAAAAGTCTGCCTGAATTTATTTGGATTCTCTTGGTATTCTACCACACAACCCCATTCTAAAAGATCTATGATATAAATATAAATGAAAAGTTTACATACATGTGTTAAAAGTGTATATTTATCTCCCACAAATATAATATTGATATTCATGTGGTTCACTCTATCACTTTACAAGATCTCTGTCCATTTTCTACCTTCTTCTGAACACCTTATCTAAAACTGTGCCTTCCCTATGTCTGTCTTACTCCCCTCACCCCGTTTCATTCTCCTTACCCTGCTTCATCTCTCTTATCACTAGAATGCAAGCTCAGTATGGACAAGCTCCAAACCTGGTTGCTGCTGTCCTCCCAGGGCTGAGAACAGTGCAAGTCCATGCCTTGTTCTTTAAATATTTAGTGGAAAGAATGTATGGCAAATGTTAATATTCATAGTCTGGCTATAATGATTTGTTTAATTTTTATTAAGTCACTCCATATGCCTTTGGAAAAAATGTAGTGTGCTCCAATAGAGTTTCTGGGAAAGTCTGAAATGAAGAAATCTCTTTACCCTTAATAAAGTGGCACCTACGAGACAACAGATGGACGTAACTTGAGCTTTGAAATTGCAGCTGTGGAATGGAATTCTCTCTCTCCTTTATGCCATTGAGCTTACGTAGAAAACGTTAACTTCTAGCAGATAAGTAGAATATACTCTAGTACATCGAATGTAGGGACTCCTTCCACTACTCTTGGATTTCAGAAAGGTCATCTACAAAAACCAGGAGTAAGAAGGAATATAATTTATAAGAGGAGAGATGTTAATTAAAACGCTATTCACTCAGCATAATCACTTCCAGTCCCGTCCATGTTGCTACAAAAGTTGGGTATTCATCCTTTCTTTTTTTTTTTTTTTTATAAACGTATAATGTATTTTTATCCCCAGGGGTACAGGTCTGTGAATCGCCAGGTTTACACACTTCACAGCACTCACCATAGCACATACCCTCCCCAATGTCCATAACCGCCTCCCTCTCTCCCAACCCCACCTCCCCCCAGCAACTCCCAGTTTGTTTTGTGAGATTAAGAGTCATTTATGGTTTATCTCCCTCCCAATCCCATCTTGTTTCATTTATTCTTCTCCTATCCCCCTAACCCCCATGTTGCATCTCCACGTCCTCATATCAGGGAGATCATATGATAGTTGTCTTTCTCCGATTGACTTATTTCACTAAGCATGATACCCTCTAGTTCCATCCACGTTGTCGCAAATGGCAAGATTTCATTTCTTTTGATGGCTGCATAGTATTCCATTGTGTATATATACCACGTCTTCTTTATCCATTCATCTGTTGATGGACATCTAGGTTCTTTCCATAGCTTGGCTATTGTAGACATTGCTGCTATAAACATTCGGGTACACGTGCCCCTTCGGATCACTATGTTTGTATCTTTAGGGTAAATACCCAGTAGTGCAATTGCTGGGTCATAGGGTAGTTCTATTTTCAACATTTTGAGGAACCTCCATGCTGTTTTCCAGAGTGGTTGCACCAGCTTGCATTCCCACCAACAGTGTAGGAGGGTTCCCCTTTCTCCGCATCCTCGCCAGCATCTGTCATTTCCTGACTTGTTAATTTTAGCCATTCTGACTGGTGTGATGTGGTATCTCATTGTGGTTTTGATTTGTATTTCCCTGATGCCGAGTGATGTGGAGCACTTTTTCATGTGTCTGTTGGCCATCTGGATGTCTTCTTTGCAGAAATGTCTGTTCATGTCCTCTGCCCATTTCTTGATTGGACTGGAAGTGATTATGCTGAGTGAAAGAAGTCAAGCAGAGAGAGTCAAGTATCATATGGTTTCACTTATTTGTGGAGCATAACAAATGACATGGAGGACATTGGGAGATGGAGAGGAGAAGGAAGTTGAGGGAAATTGGAAGGGGAGGTGAACCATAAGAGACTATGGACTCTGAAAAACAACTTGAGGGTTTTGAAGGGGCAGGGGTGGGAGGTTGGGGGAACCAGGTGGCGGGTAATAGGGAGGGCACGTATTGCATGGAGCACTGGGTGTTGTGCAAAAACAATGAATACTGTTACGCTGAAAAAATAAATAAATAATTTTTTTAAAAAAACGCTATTCATTGGGGGCACCTGGGTGGCTCAGTGGGTTAAAGCCTCTGCTTTCAGCTCAGGTCATGATCCCAGGGTCCTGGGATCGAGCCTCGCATCTGGCTCTCTGCTCAGTGGGGAGCCTGCTTCCCTTCCTCTCTCTCTGGCTGCCTCTCTGCCTACCTGTGATCTCTCTCTGTCAAATAAAAAATAAAATAAAATCTTAAAAAAAAACAAAAAAAACCGCTATTCATTGTACAGAGGGATAATATTTGGAAACGAAAAACCGTGCTGTTCTTCAAAGTTAAGTTTATAGTTTTAGATGAATAAAAGCAACAGAAGAATCACATGAAGAAACAGATCACTAGTAGTAAAGCCCTTCATTTCTAATGAGATAAAGAGAATAAAATAATTAATTTGGGAGATTAAACAGAACATGTCAACCTTTTCAGAGGACTCCATAGCCCAAGAACAGTTTATTAAAGACCGGGAAGGAAGAGGAAGACAATTGATGACTGTGACAGGAAGGTTTACTCATCAGGGCTCTTTTAGTTTCACTTGTTGGGAACTAACATCAAACTGTCTTCAGCAAAATTCAGTTGTAAGAGAGAAAATGAGGCAGCCGTAGTTTATGTACTCATGACATTGGGAAGACCAAGGTTTCAGGAATTGTTAACTTCAGTGGCTCAGAGTTGTCTTTGGAGGATAATCTGTTCTTCCCATTAGTAATCTTCACTTTCCTCTTCTTGCATTAAACATAGATCAAGAGCTCTCCCTGCGCTCGTCCCAGGCAAATTCCGTATCATATACTGCCAGTTTCAAGCTTAATAGAGGGAATTTCTCTTTCCTAGTAACCATCAATAAAATAATCCAAGGTCATTGTTTAACTAGTATGACTTAGACCACTTACCCGTCCATTCACCGATCACTAGAGTCAAGGAAATGGGTCCATTCCTGACCCATCCCTGGGTCAGTGCCTACTACCAGAGCTGAGTATACAGGGGTGGAGCAGAAAATGGAGGGTGAGTGGGCATAAACGGTGTAACTACGTGGACCTCCTGGAGAAAGATCCCCCCACATACAGCTGCCAGATTTAGCAGACAAAAATACAAGATTTGCATTTAAATTTATTTCTTTGAGTAAGTTTTTAGTATTAGGCACATCTCATGCAATATTTGGGATATATTTATATATAAAAAGTGTTGCTTATATGAAATTTGAGTATAACAGAGTATACTGTATTTTGTCTGACAACTCTGCCCACACCCACACATTTCAGTAATTTATTCAAGAAACAATTGGAATGGGCTGGGCAAGCAACAATGATATGAGACCGCTATCATGGGAATGAAGGACTCTATCTTGCAAGAGAATGCAGAAGTAAGGGGAGCCTGGGTGGCTCAGTTGTTAAGCATCTGCCTTTGGCTCAGGTCACTACCCCAGGGTCCTGGGATCCAGCCACATCAGGCCCCTGCCCAGCAGGAAGCCTGCTTCTCCCTCTTCCACTCCCCCTGCTTGTGTTCCCTCATCGCTGTCTCTCTCTGTATCAAATAAATAAATTTAAAGATCTTAAAAAAAAGAGAGAATGCAGAAGTGATCCCTCGGCCAACAGATTGCAGTAACAGAAATGAAACACAAACTGCATTAATGCAAACTGAGAATAAAAAAGAGACCAGTAAAAAAATCAGTGGTAAGGAGTGCAGGAAGATGAGGAGGATCTGAAATGGAGAATTCAGCAGTGTGGGTTGCCTGTACAACATCAGTTTTCCTCTCTCTCTCTCTTTTTTTGGGGGGTGGGGTTTCAGGGCCCTCCCACTTCATCTTTAGGGCAGGCTAGGCTCAGTTGCAGGGGCTGATTTCTGGTGGGACTAAGACCTAGGTGGGGTTCTGTTCTTATTTTGAATGATTTTTACGGGAGCATGTCACTCCGTTCTGGCCACTAAAACCTATAGTTAAATGTACTGGGCTTCTAGGAAAGATTTTCGCCTAGCTCTAAGAAACAAGCACTAGAAGTTGTGGTATGTGGATATGATGCTGGAATTGGTGCTGCCATTTTGAAATAATCAAAGAATCTGATCTGGAACAAAGTGATTCACCAAGAAGGGCAGGATGAAAGATGGAGAAAACTGCCTACCTGATGAGCTGTCAATAAACCAATTAACCCCAGGAGTCACCTGACTTCCGGGCCTGTTGTAATGCAAACGAATATATTTCCTAGTTGTGTAAAATACTTGAAAGTTTTATTCACAGCTTAAAATATTTTAACTGACATACAAGAGATTCACACTAAAAGTCAGAATGTTGTATGTATTGGACATTGAGGTGACTTTTCTGTTTTATTAGCTAATGATCTTAAACTCAAATCATAAAAATGTTATTTTTTGCACTTGAAAGGCAAGACGCTTTCCACTTTTAAAAAAATGCTCTATGCTGTCCCTTAAAGTAGTCAGGGAAAACAAAAGCAAATGTGTACTTTAGAATTATAACTTTTGGGGAAAAGAAATCACGGAAACTAATATTCATTCAATGGTGATGTCTTTTTTTAAAAAAAAGCAACAGTTACTTAATGAGACTTCAGAATTGACATCATGAATTGGCCTGAATATAGTTCTTTGAACTGTCATTATGGAATTTCCCAGTTGGTGAAGGATTCAGCTGTTTTTCACAGAAATCTTTTATATCTTGTTGGCATGATGCCCCCCATATATAGAGGTGCTGTTAGTGTATGTTTTTAGGAATTACAAAAATATAAATTTTTTAAAAAACGATGTCAGTGGAAAAATCACTGTTGGATGATTTAACAGGTCAACACGATTTAACTCCTCTCTGTTTCCGATGTTAACGTATGACATTTGTTGAATTTTATGCCTATTTTTAGCTCTGATCTTAGTTAGGATCTCCACCTACTATTAGAAAATCCAGCTTGTGGTATCCCTGTCATTTCATTTTCACAACCATATTCTGTTCGTGAAGAATGTTAACTTTATACATATAGACTCATCCTATGTTTTTGGTCACTGTATAACATTTCCTTCCTCATTTTCTGAAGTAGTTGTACTACGAAGAAAATCGGACATTTTGGTAAACTGAAGCTTACTTTATCATTCACTTAACACCATGAAAATTAACTTGCATTCCCAGATGAAGCAGGAGAGCATGAGGAATTTATACAACAAAATTATTGTCACTGTCCTATCTGTTAGGGCTGGATTCAGTGACATATAAAAGAAAACCCAAACTTGGCCTAAACATGATGGAAGTGCTATCCTCCGGGTGTAACAAAGTCTGGTGCTGGGCACTGTGGCGGCGGGGGGGGGGGGGTCAGACCTCTCCTTTAGAGCTCCCCTATCATCCTAAGCACATGTCTTAATTCTGAGGTTACTCATAGAACTCCTGACATCATGTACACGTCCGGGAAGCAGGAAGGAATACTGAGTAAAGGATCACAGGGTCTAACCTACCAAGAGGAATCACACTCCTTTGATGAGCCTTGGCGGAAGCCTTTCATATCAGCCCATTGAAGCCATTGCTTGGAGTACAAGCAATACTTCTGCTTGTATGTCACTGAATTATCCTCAGTCACGTGGGGTGCTTAGTCCCAAGAGAGACTGCAAATGACTTTTAGCTGAGTTTATGACTGCCTTGAGAAAAATTAACATTCTACTCCTTAGGGAAGAGAGAATGGATAGAGGATAGATGGCTTTGTCATTGTCTCTATCACAGTACGTTTGGGGTTGCTTCCCTACCCCAGATGTATTTGTATCAGATTCAGAACTTGGTCAAAACTTGTACTATTCTAATTTTACTTTTGTCTCCTATCATTGTGCGGACTATAGAATTTCTTCTGGGGTGGGAGTGATTTCATCAGCCTACACTTGCACTTCCTGTAAATATGATTAGGTAATGTAAACACATGGTGCTCCATCCCGAACATGTCTGATGAAGCCCAAGTGTTCATAATCAGCAAAATGCATTGTATTCTACTTTGTCTATCTGGTCAGTTCACAATTCTTATTTAATACTAGGTACCATCCTGTCTTTTTTTTTTTTTTTTTAAGATTTTATTTATTTATTTGACAGACAGAGATCACAGATAGGCAGAGAGGCAGCCAGAGAGAGAGGAAGGGAAGCAGGCTCCCCACTGAGCAGAGAGCCTGATGCGAGGCTGGATCCCAGGACCCTGGGATCATGACCTGAGCCGAAAGCAGAGGCTTTAACCCACTGAGCCACCCAGGTGCCCCGGTACCATCCTGTCTTTAACACTAAAAGTAACTATACTTATTGTGACTTAGTTGGTCACCAGTGTGCCCCTCATATATCTTCAATAAAAATGGGCTTCGTAGCAAAATTACTCTTTTTCTGAAAACTCATATACAACGATTGGGAAGCTAGCGGGGACAAAAATGGGTACAATCAAAATGTTTCCAAATGGTAATTAATTCTTATCAGTAACTCAAAAGGTTAAGTTTCAAAAAAGTTTGAAAAAAGGAAACTCACTCTCATTACTAAGGCGGATTGCCTTTGATATTTCTGGGAATCTTGAAAGGTATTCTGAGCATCACGTTTCTGGAATGAAGCACACTGCACCTATGGTAGTGCCTTGTTTATTTATTTATCTTAAAGATGCTCAGTCTTCCCACTGGTTCTGTTATCACATCAGTCACTCTCCGCTATCCAACTCAGCTACAGCCATTCAAGTCACCTTGAGTGCGCTTACTGAAGGGGATGCCAACAGACTGCCCCCACAGATCTGGTTTGCTACTCCAGATGGAAAATTTCACTCTGTTTCTGCTTCTTGGCTTCTCTGTGATCTCTTTCAGTCCTCTTAGCAGTAAACAGCCCTGGTGGACAGGTGTTTGGACATGATTAGCATGATACTCACCTTCAATTATTCCTATTCCTGTATTAAATGGGGCACAGAAATAACACAGAATTAGACATAGAGGCATCTTAAATGTTGTCAAAGCTGGTATCAGCTTTTAAACTTTGAAGCTTTATAAAGGTGTGAGCTATTGTTGGAAGTTACGTTCTAGTACCCTGATGAGATCCGCTTAAGCTAGAAAGAGCGTAAATCTTTCAAGCCTACATAATGGTTTGTGACTATGTGATACGAACTCAGCTCCATCCTGAATATAAATCCAGTACAACTGTGTGGTTCTTTACCTTCTCAGGGTCTGCGGCATGTGTGGGTACTCAATAAATATGCATTAAATGAAGATCAGTGCCATCCATTAGCTAACTCGTTCCAATTTCATATTAGGTTTTTGATCTATGAAACAAGCTTGTCTCAGTGGATTTCATCTTAATTTATCTGAAAGTAAATATTCTACATTCTTTTCTCCTTGTACCTACTTTATGCTCTGCAGGAAATATTGTTAACCCTCGTTCTTTCTAAAGTTATTAGCAGTTTAGATGTCCCTTCACTAATTCTAGATTTTTTTTTTCCTATCTCTATTTATAACAAAAGTAAAATTTCTGATTGATAAAATAAAATGTAGAAAGCTTAAGAAAGGCGTAGAAGACTTCCCTCCATCGTAAATCACCACCACCATCGTGACAGTAGTAACGGTGAAGACTATTTCTTGAGCACTTTTTCTAAGCACTGTACATAGTGCTTTTACTATAGTCATCTCTTTACAGCAACTCTGCAAAACAGGGATTATCCCATTTTACAGAGGAGGAAAGTGAGGTTTAGAGAGGGTAAGCATGTTAAATAAAATCACATTGCTATGATGGCCACTGCCAGGATTTGAAGCCAGGTATGTCTGATTACAAAGCCCACGACAAGGCGGGCATACTGGGAAATATTTGTTATGAGTGAAGGTATTTCACAGCCTCAGAATTGTCTTTAATGCCTACTGATGCATATGGATAAAAAGTGCCAGAAATTCCTTCACTGTCTTTCTTTGCCATGTTTGACAACTGCCCACTTAAGGAATCATAGAAAGGGCGCTGTAGTGCACAGGGGGAAACAGGGACAGAAGTATATTCGATTGAATCAGGGCAATAGTTGAAGGAAAAAGGCTTCCTTCTTCCTTTCCAGGTTCCTCATGCAATGAAAAAAGAGATTTTCTTCTCTTAACCAGAAAACCACATATTTAAGGAGGGATTCAAAGGCCAAACCAAAGGTGTGTTAGAGCTGAATGGAACTGTCTTTCCGAAATAAGTACTCAGTCTTCTCCATTCATGCATCGGACTTAATGATATGATGACATTGCTAGTCTGTTTGCATTGGACATGGTCACCGGCAGTTCTGCCAAAAAGAGCCATTTTTAGAACTGGGAGCTCATGTCTGAGTTTCCTGTGTGTACATGAGCTCTCACATCCTTTCACTTTCTCAAGGGTGTGAAGAGGCTGGAGGTCGAATTAGGTAAAGCTGTCTGCAGGTGTAGTCTCTTGCCCACAATGTGGGTTGCAGCTCTTAAAAACAACTTTTTAGGAAAACTTTCTGTTTGATGTGGATGGTGGTAAGGGCTATTTATGTCTGGTGGTGTCAGTGTGATTCCCCCGATGAGAAGAAATTTCCCAGCTAATGATCTAGCATTTGGGCTTGGGTCAAAGCGAATGACAGGATGGCTTTCAAACCCGAGGAGTCATATTCAGAGCTTATGTCTGTCCTTGCAGGGGAGGGTGCTGGGGTTTCTGTGTTTTTTAATAGCAAAAAGGGTGTGAGTAAGATCTGTACTTCTCCTGCTTCTAATCCCATGTGTCTAGGGCGTGCTCATCAATCTCCCTGAAAAGAGACACCGTTTCCCCCCTTCAACTTTATTAAAACTGCAAAGACGGGGAGGAAAATGCCCATTTGTTCATGTCAGACACCGACTCAAATGGTTTATGGGCCCCAGGCAGCATTAAGTAAGCCTCCCATACGAAAAAACATGAGTCAGAACGGGTTCTGTCAAACTTGTTTTTAGATATGGGGGGTGTTATAGACATCAAGGCAGTTTGTAAAATAAAATCGTTTTCAGCTTACGTATATTTGAAATGGAAATGAATCCACTTTCAGTTGTATACCAGCAGTTTTGAATAATATCTTTTATTTTAGCTCCAAGTCATAAATTTTATTTTTCATTTCACAAAAACATTTTTCTTCCAAAAATATGGAAAGATGAAAGCAGATAATCAAGATAATTAGAACCCAAGAATGCCTCTCTCACTGTCTATCTCATAGATGGATAGATGGATAGATGGGTAGATACGGATATTTGCATTGTGTGTCTGTGTGTATGTGTGTGTTGTCCATTGGGAAAGTAAAATTAAATTCCTTCAACTGTATAAAATGAAAAAGAATTGTTTCCTCTTTTATTTTTCCCTTGGATGTATTTTCCGACTGACTTCTTACTTTGGTGTATAGCTACGGCAATAGCCTCCTAAACCAGATGATGGCCAGAACAAGTGCGGAGACCCACAGTGGCTCCCTAGCAGCATTCACTAGAAAACCAGACTCTTAAGAAATGAAGGCTTGTATCATGACTGGTAATTATACACTAGATACTCTCTTGTTGCCGTGCTCTAATTTGGTTTTCAAGTTAAGGTTACTGGCAAGAGGAGTGATTTAAATTTATGTGATACAAATTCTGTCCCCTCAGGATTATAGCAACTTAACCACTGTAAGCTTATCAACACATGGTTCTTTAATTTATAAATATATATATATGTATATAATTATACAATCTCCATTTATTTAATATCTATATAACTTATAAATATATATAATCTCCATTTATTTAATAACTACTTAGTAGCTCTTCTCTCTGTACCCACTCTCTTTGTTCTGCACTGAGGCTGTGGCCAAAGGAGACTCATTGAACATCCCGTCTGGCCTGATGGTGCTGCTTTCTGTCCAGTAATATTGCGTTACCGTCAGCGTTGCTATTCCGTGCTAAATGTGGAGGAGGTCTGTCTGATCAGACGCACGTGTACACTATTTGAAGAATAGACAGAAAAACAGTGTCTCAGGGACTATGGAAAATAATATGGACTATGGAATATAATATAATGTCGGGCCCCTAGAAGCTTCTTTTTTTGTCAAGAGTTGTCAGAAGGTCGATTGGGGAAGCTGAAATGCCTGAGTTCCTTTTGTTTCTTGATAGAGTCGAATCTGGGAGGCCTTGACGATGTAGGTACTGTTTCCAGCAGCATCGACCAGCAGCTGAAGGACGCAGTGAGGCACCGCAGACACACGGGAGAGAACGATTACAACATCGAGGTGCTGCTGGGGGTCGATGACTCCGTGGTCCGCTTCCACGGCAAAGAGCACGTCCAGAACTACCTCCTCACCCTGATGAACATTGTGAGTAGCCCCTCCTCTCCGAGGCTTTCTGATCTTCTAATTCACTTCTCCTGTTGTGTTCGTGTCTTCTGCAAGCCTGTGGGAGGACTCCCACGGCTGGAGCCCACACCCCAAATGTGCACCTGAGTGCATTCAACTCAAATATTGATCTGCGTATTCAACAGGTAAGAATGGAAAAAGGAAGGAAGCATGAAACAGAATTTTCTTGGGGGCGATCAGCTCGTTTTCCATTGTCATCAAGCGGAAAAATCATAGATTGAAAAAGTCGTAATAAGATGGAACTATAGCAGGACTTAGGATTTTCATTGTGTTCTGGGAATAATCAGAACTCTTGTGACTTTATCCACCTGCCCCAATATGGACCACGAAGGATGAAATAGCATCATTTCGTTTCCCAAGATGACGAAGAATGATTTAGTCCTGATAACTGTGTGCATGCCTGTTGCCAGGGTTTTTGAATCAGAGTGGTGTCTTCCAGCATCAGACGATTGAAGGAAACACACATACAGAGCACAGTCAGGCTGGGGCACAGAGGACCACCATGTTTTTTCCTTTCTTTTCCTTTATGAGCCTTAATCATATGCAGGGGAAATATGGTCCGCATCCTAGAACTGGGATTCTCTTTTCCCCTGTGAACTGGCAGAGAGCAATTGAGGAGAAATATCTAAACCACGTACTTCTAAAACATAATTGAGATGACAGGGCATTCTGTTTTATGTACTTTACCTCCTAGAATTATAAAATACTTCTTTTTTTGATCTAGCAAATTTATTATCTGAGCCTATTCTCTTTTCCAGCTTCTGACTTTTTAAGTTAATTTTTTCAGGTATCTCTGTTGTTTACCACCTTCTTTCCACGCTAAAGATTAGATTTCAAATAATTATAATGGAGAAGATGATTACTTTTATTAATCATCATTTTATTTATACTAATATTTAAGTCTATGTGTTAAACATATTTTTGTTTATCGAGATGCCAGTTTATACAATTATACATATCCCTGCCACGTGTCTGTGAGATGGAAAGGGAGTATAGAAATCATTTCTCTTTGCTCATTGGCACCGCTTCCTGGTATGAAGACTGAATATCACGCAAAATACGAATTACTGGCTTTGACAACAGACGTGTATAGAAGATCATTATTTGTGAATTACATGAATTTCTTCGACAATGGACTATTAATTTTTTGTCTGACTCGCTAGTGGAGAAACTCCGGGCATGCTGTTTCTCCTCCCTGAGCCTGCATCAGTCTCTCCATCTTTGCAAAGAGAAAACTAGTAGGACCGATTTTACTAGGCATGTTGAGAGGGTTTAATGGGTAATAAATGGGTAAATACAAGTCACTGTGCTGTGTGTACACGCAGAAGGAAACGATCCTATTTTAGCTTTCCACATGGAATTTACTTCCAGATCCCAAGGGAGATGCCCCTCCCACTCACCTCATTCACTGTGCCCCTGGGCTGCTGCATCCTCCCACCAGGGAGAGCAGCCTATCCCTACAGACGTCCTAGTCTCCTTCCCCGTGCTCAGGACCACATATGGCTCCTGGCATCAGGCAGCAGAGAGCTGATACAGTCCTTGTCCTCATGGAACTTATAATTCAGTCATGCTATTGCTAAGACTTACGGGACAGGTGCTGTTCTGTAAGTGCTGTAGGACTTCGGAGAAGGCAGCTATGACGACAGTCGTCCAAGTTGTCGCGTGTTGAGGGTATCAAACTAGGACTTGGGAGGCAAGGGTTTTCTTTCTCATCCCGCTACCTGTTGGCTCTGAGGCCTTTGACAAAAGGATTTCATTTCTGAAATGTTCATAAAATCTGTTTATAAAATCAAAGGCTCCATAAGATGTTCCTTAATTCTGTAATTCATGAAGGTGTGAGTTAAACTGGGTCTTTAGGGCTTCGTTTTTCTCTTGTGTTGTTTGCGGTTTGCTTTTGTCTTTTGAAGGGTGGAAAATGTTAAGGATTTCTAGGTAGAATCTTTTTTTTTTTTTTTCCATTTTATTTATTTTTTCAGCGTAACAGTATTCATTGTTTTTGCACAACACCCAGTGCTCCATGCAAAACGTGCCCTCCCTATTACCCACCACCTGTTCCCCCAACCTTCCACCCCTGACCCTTCAAAACCCTCAGGTTGTTTTTCAGAGTCCATAGTCTCTTATGGTTCGCCTCCCCTTCCAATTTTTTTTTTTTTTTAATAAACATATAATGTATTTTTATCCCCAGGGGTACAGGTCTGTGAATCACCAGGTTTACACACTTCACAGCACTCACGATAGCACATACCCTCCCCAATGTCCATAGCCCCCTCCCCCTCTCCCAATCCCACCTCCCCCCAGCAACCCCCAGTTTGTTTTGTGAGATTAAGAGTCATTTATGGTTTGTCTCCCTCCCAATCCCATCTTGTTTCATTTATTCTTCTCCTATCCCCCTAACCCCCCATGTTGCTTCTCCATGTCCTCATATCAGGGAGATCATATGAGAGTTGTCTTTCTCCGATTGACTTATTTCACTAAGCATGATACGCTCTAGTTCCATCCACGTCGTCGCAAATGGCAAGATTTCATTTCTTTTGATGGCTGCGTAGTATTCCATTGTGTATATATACCACGTCTTCTTTATCCATTCATCTGTTGATGGACATCTAGGTTCTTTCCATAGCTTGGCTATTGTAGACATTGCTGCTATAAACATTCGGGTACACGTGCCCCTTCGGATCACTATGTTTGTATCTTTAGGGTAAATACCCAGTAGTGCAATTGCTGGGTCATAGGGTAGTTCTATTTTCAACATTTTGAGGAACCTCCATGCTGTTTTCCAGAGTGGTTGCACCAGCTTGCATTCCCACCAACAGTGTAGGAGGGTTCCCCTTTCTCCTCATTCTAGGTAGAATCTTTTGACAAGAAAGTAGAAATGGATAAAGTGTATTCTCCAGACAGTAATTCTGATTTGAAGAGTGTCAAAGAATAAACGAAGTGCCACACTTCAGGTTAAATAATACTCAAAAGGGCTGTTTTATTTTTAAGTCCATTAAAAAGGATAATAGAGTAAGTCTTCATCTCAAGTACTAGAAATTATTCTAAAGTTAATAGTGCATCACAGAATGGAGCTATAGTAGAGAAAATCTTAAAACTTAAGAAGTTCATTGTATCTGAAATAATTGATGTAGGCAGGGGTTTGGGGGAGATAGGAATAGTACTCCAATGGCAACACTTAAAACATAATTGTTATATGTCAGGAGTAATGTTGAACTCTTTCTTTGAGGATTTTATTAATTTATTTGGGAGAGAGGGACAGAGGCTGAGAGAGAGATAGAGAGAGCATGATGTGGGAGGGGCTGAGGGCTAGGGACAAGCAGACTCCCTGCTGAGCAGGGAGTCCCATGTGGGGTTCAATCCAAGGACTCTGAGATCATGACCTGAACCGAAGGCAGACATTTAATAGACTGAGCCACCCAGCTGCCCCATATTAAACATTTTTAAAATTTATCTGCTACTTTATTTTCTTTTCCCCTATGCTGTACATCTTGTGACTTATTTGTTTTATAACTAGGGGTTTGTCCCTCTCAATCCCCTTCACCTACTTTGCCCATCCCCCCAAACCTCCCCTCATTTATCTGCTATTTTAAATTAGCTGTGTGAATTGGCCACCTTTTTTTAACCCCAAGATATTATTTATTTATTTGACAGAGAGAGATATCACAAGCAGGCGGTGAGGCAGGCAGAGAGAGGGGGGAAGCAGGCTCCTCGCTGAGCAGAGAGCCCAATGCAAGGCTCGATCCCAGGACCCTGAGATCATGACCTGAGTGGAAGGCAGAGGCTTTAACCCACTGAGCCACCCAGGTGCCCCAGTTGACCACCTTTTTGACACAAATGTATTTCATCTATCCCAGGGCCATATTGCCTAATGATAGTAATGATTGTGTATATGAGTTTGGTAAAGTTCTGAAGTGATATGCTCTGTGAATCTGGGAGTTTGGACACAGGAAAGGGAGCTCATGAAATTAGCACTTCTCTTGGGAAGTTTAAGGATCAAGCGAACAAGTCTGAACAGGCCCCGAGGTGATTTTGCTATAACTTTCTGCGAGGGAGAGTGCGTATCCTCTACTCACCCCCCGGGTTCTCTGAATCTGTGAAGGAGGGAGAGTCAGCTGCCTTCCGTCTCCTTTTATTTTTAGCTCCTCCTTTTTTGTAGATCTTGAAATGTATCCAAGTCTCATCTATAAAGAAGGAATAAACATATCTGAATATATTCTAAAACAGTGTGACTAATGACTAGATTCTTGGCAAGCCTTTTATGCTTCAAATAAGATGTATGTGATATGTGTTAAGCCCGTCTTAGGATCTCATATCATGTCTTGTTATGTTAAGAAATTTTAGTTTTGCTATTTTGTAACATGGCTGACTTGCCGGGAAAGTGGTTCTCAGCAATGGGATGTGTCTCATTATACAAATAGCCATCCATTGCCCACTGTGTACAAGGCCGTTGTAGGCTTAGAAATTTTCCCAAAGAACGTAATAGAAAATTCTCTGCCCTCTTGGAGCTTGAAAGAGGAGACAGGTGATAGTCAAAGGAGAAATAAATAGGTAAGTTTAGGTAGTAATAACTATCGAGAAGAAAAATAAAGAAGAGTAAAGAGATGTTGTCAAGGAGAGATGAGGCAGTGTGGGGAGTGTTTAGGATAGGGGGTCAGGAAGAACAAGGCTATTATGCGGACAGAGACACAGAAATTATGTGAGGAAGAGACCTAGCTGGGGAAGGAGTGATCCAGTATAATGGATCATTAACTGCAAAAGTTCTGAGTCAAAAAAGATCTTCTGAATCAGGAGTGTTTGATCTATAGGCCCAAGAGTTAGTGTTTTCTAAACATAATGGGTTAATTTGGATGAACACCCCTAGCTGAAAATCACTAGTAGGACAGTAAAAGGAAAGAATTGAGAGGAGAGATTGGGAAGAAATCCAAGAAATAGAAATGAAATTTCTTAGAGTGAAAAATGTAAGTAATTGGACTATCCTGGAAATTTCTCCAACAGTTTATCTTTATATTTTATATTCAAACCCTATTGCCAGAAATCTGTTATCATGTGAATAACTGTGAAGCTTGCTTTCCTGAACTCTGAGTATTCTAGGCAGGTAACAACTTTTTCTTGATCTGAATATAGTTTTTAAAAAAAAAGTCTTTTGACTTACTAATTTCGACCTAATGGGCTTTAGTACCCTTTTTATTCTGTTGATCTGTGTGTCTGATTCTGTGCCGGTACCATACTGTTTTGATCACTACAACTTTGTACTATAAGTTGAAGTGCAAAATTGTGATGCCTCCGGCTTCGCTTTGCTCTTTCTTCCTTTCTTTCTTTCTTTCTTTCTTTTAAGATTTTATTTATTTATTTGAGAGAGAGAGAGTGTGAGAGAGAGAATGAGCATGAGAAGTGAGAGGGTCAGAGGAAGAAGCAGACTCCCCGCCGAGCAGGGAGCCTGATATGGGACTCAATCCCGGGACTCCAGGATCATGACCTGAGCCGAAGGCAATCGCTTTACCAACTGAACCACCCAAGCGTCCTGCTTTGCTTTTCTTTTTCGAGATTGGCTATTCAGGATCTTTTGTGGTTCCATACAAATTTTAGGATCTTTTGTTCTAGCTCTGTGAAAAATTGCTATTGGTATTTTGCTAGGGATTGCATTAAATGTGTACCTTGCTTTGGGTAGCATAGATATCTTAATGATATTTGTTGTTCTGATCCCTGAGCATGGAATGTCTTTCCATTTCTTTGTGTCATCTTTAATTTTTTCATTAGTATTTTATAGTTTTCAGAGTATAGGTCTTCAGCCTCTTCGGTTAGGTTCATTCCTAGGTATCTTTTTGTAGTTGCTGTAATTGTTAATGGAATTAATTCCTTAATTTCTCTTTCCGCTGCTTCATTATTGGTATATAAAAGTGCAGCAGATTTCTGTATGTTGATTTCATGTCCTGCAACTTGGCTGAATGTGTGTCAGTTCCCGCAGTTTTTTGGTATAGTCTTTTGGGTTTTCTATATATAGTATGACGTCATCTGCCAATAGTGACAGTTCGACTTCTTCCTTGCTGATTGAGATGCTTTTGTTTCCTTTTGTTGTCTGAGTGCTGAGGCTGGGACTTCCGGTCCTGTAGTAAATAGCAGCGGTGAGAGTGGACATTCCTGCCTGGCTCCTGACCACCGAGGAAGAGCTCTGTTTCCCCACTGAGGATGATATTAGTTGTGGGTTTTTCATAGATGGCCTTCATGATGTTGAGGTGTATTTCCTCTAAACCTACTTAGTTGAGGTTTTTGTTTGGTTTTATAAATCATGAATTGATGTTGTGCCTTGTCAAATGGTTTTGCTACATCTGCTGAAATGATCATATGGTTCTTGTCTTTCGTCTTATTGATGTAATGTGTTGTGTTGATTGATTGCACCACCCTGGCAATCCAGGAATGAAACCCACTTGATCGCAGTGAATAATTTTTGTTAATGTATTGTTGGATTCAGTTTGCTAGTATTTTATTGAGAATTTTTGTGTCCATATCCATCAGAGATACTGACCTGTATTTCTCTTTTTCTGTAGTCTTTTTTTTTTTTTTTTAAAGATTTTATTTATTTATTTGATAGAGGAGAAGCAGACTCCCTGCCAAGCAGGGAGCCCGATGTGGGACTCGATCCTGGGACTCCAGGATCATGACCTGAGCTGAAGGCAGTCACCCAACCAACTGAGCCCCCCAGGCGCCCTTGAGTAGAGTCTTTATCTGGTTTTGGTATCAGTGTAGTGCTGGTGTCATAGACTGATTTGGGAAGTTTTCCTCCATTTACTATGTTTTGGAATAGATTGAGGAGAATAGGAATGAGCTCTTCCTTAAATGTCTGGTAAGATTTACCTGTGAAGCCATCTGGCCCTGGACTTCCGTTTGTTAGTTTTTATAATAACCGATTCAGTTTCTTTGCTGGTTATCAGTCTATTCAAGTTTTCTATTTCTTCCTGCTTCGGTTTTGGTAGCTTATATGTTCCTAGGAATTTTTCCATTTCTTCGAGGTTGTCTAGCTTGCTGGCATATAGCTCTTTACAAACATTCTCTTGTAATTGTATTTCTGCGGTGTTGGTTGTTATTTCTCCTCTCTCATTTGTGACTTTGTTTATTTGAGTCCTTTCTCTCTCTCTCTCTCTTTTGATAAGTCTGGCTGGAGGCTTATCAATTTTATTAACTTCTTCAAAGAACCAGCACTTGGTTTCATTGATCTGTTATGCAAAATGTTAAATTTGGAGAAGGTTGGTTATATAGGAATACTTTATATTATTTTTGTTCTTTTCTTGTGAGTCTAAAATTATTTCAGAATGAAGTAAAAAACAAAAATAAATATCATAAAAGAACCCCTGATTTTATGCTATCCTTTGTTTCATTTACTTTGCTTATAGCCTTTAAAGATTGTAATATAAAATTGTATTTTGGGGGGAGTTCAGTTATGGATAGAGATAAGTAGTCAAAAGGAATGGCTTATGTATTTTTGCTAACCACACAAGAGAAAAATACACAATGAATATGTGACTTAATAGTAAATAAAGTCAGTATTGAAATACCATAAAACATTACTCTTATACATCAACTTTTATTAACGTATAACTTACATATGACAAGACTGATGAGATTTTAGTTAAGATTACGTTTCTGTTTTAGTGTAGTTCTCTTTGAGGTACCTTCAGAGATTATAGCAAACAAATTCGGTCTTGCCTATTTGTCCTTCGTTTTCTTAGCACCCCATTATCCAAGTCAGAAAACTTCTTTTATCCCAGAGATGTTTTTCCTCTTGAGGATGCACTTCACGAGGAGAAGTTAGGTTTATGAATATGTAAATGAAACCTAGAAAATACTAATTAACTGAAAGGAAGTATAGATCGGGTGCTATAGGGGCAGAGTGTTAGAGATGTCTTTGAAGTATGGGAATGAGGAAGGATATGAGGAAGATGTACACATGGACTTGACCTTGAATGGTAGGTAGACGTTAGATCTCTAGAGATGGATGATAGGGAATCCCAGGCAGAGAGGAGATTGGAACATTGAACGCTCCTGTTTGAGTTTGGCTATATATAGGCTGCATGAAGGAAATCAGTGCAAAATAAGAAAATCAAGATAGATAGCAATTCTCCAATTCCTCAGTGAGGGTTTCTCTTCTTTGTTCAGTTCTGTTTTCAAAACCAGTTGTTGAACCAACAACGGATGGGTATTTGTCATGTTTAAGACATTGGGAGAACACAGAGAAGTTCTTGGCAGGTTAAGACCAGGAAGCACAGAGGTTGTAAAGGTGATGAAATGAAAACAATTCCTCTAAGTGTTGGTTTGATTTGAAAGAAGTGCACGCTGGTTCTGTAAAATCATGCCATTTTATTTTTCATTGGAATTGGTTAAACTTTTACCAAATTATTAAGTGAATGGCAATTAAAAAGACATAAAAGATATGTGACCCATCTACTCTAATCCTTTTTTTTGAAAGATTTTATTTATTTATTTGACAGAGATTACAAGTAGGCAAGAGAGGTTGACTTTACCAGATTTTTAAAGTTATAATACCTGTTCCACTTGTTCTTTATATTTTTCTATACATTTTTATTCACTTAATGCTTTTTTTTAATAGATGCTGGTTTGGGGTTTTTTTTTATTTGTTTCTAGATTTCATTTAGTTATTTGACAGAGAGAGAGAGATCACAAGTAAGCAGAGAGGCAGGCAGAGGGGGGTGGGGAAGCAGGCTCCCTGCTGAGCAGAGAGCCTGATGCGGAGCTGGATCCCAGGACCCTGAGATCATGACCTGAGCCGAAGGCAAAGGCTTAACCCACTGAGTCACCCAGGCGCCCCAAATAAAGTCTTTAAGGAAAAAAAAAGTCCCAACGAAACAGAACGGTGCCTTGTATTGCATGGAGCACTGGGTGTCGTGTATAAACAATGAATCTTGGAACACTGATAAGATAAAATTTTAAAAAAACAAAAACAAAACAAAACAGTGCCGGACACAGAGTAAACATGCCGCAAAATTTTAATTGACTCATTGTTTTAACAAATATTTTAATGCTGTATACCAGGTGCAGATGGAGATGAACACTAAAGATTAATTTCCGCCCGTTCCAAGATTACAGGCTGGTGGGCAGAGCAAATAAAGCATCGTAGGTTACGCTAAGACAAATGCATGGAACCAGCAGTTTGCTTGGAAAAGAAATAACAGAGCAAGTGAATGACAGGGATTTTACACAGCCATGATGGTAAAGAAAGACTTGGACCGAGAAGTGATGATTAAACTGAGACCTGAAGTAAAGTGGAGAACCAGCCACTGAGCGATGACCTGCGTCGTAGCTGCCAAACAAAGCCACTGTGGTTTGAGTCTAACACGCGAGGAGTCGGGCAGAGCTTAAAGAAGAAGGTCAGCGCCTTTAAGGTTGGGGGAAAATACCTTATTCAGTTTTAAGTAAATTAAGGGAAAGCCATTGAAGGCCTCTTGCTGTCATGAAGAATAGGTTGGAGAGGTTCAGAATGAAGGCAGACCAACTGGATATCAATTGTAGATGTGCAGACAAGAGATGATGGCTTATCGGACCATGGCGATTGATGTAACCAGGAAGTATTTATGACGGATCAAAAGGATTTCGCAGTGGATCAGATGGGGGCTGAGGGACCGGGTGACCTACGATTTTCTGGCTTGAACGCTACCGGATGATGATGGTGCCGTTCGTGTAGATGGGGTGGTCTACGGGAAAAAAACCAGATTGTGTGGAACCAGGGTTAGTGATGAAATCTCCGAGGGTGTTTGAAATCATCTAGTTCAGTGTAGGTTCTGAAGAATGATTTCACGTCATTAAGCACGAACGCTTATGCCAAGTGACATTTTCGCCTTTGCTCTGTGCCTGGTTCTGTGCTAAATACTTTACCTGAATTATACAGAATTCCTCAACCCTGAAATATGTACACTTTTAGTCCTAGTTTACCAATGAGGAGATCGAGATTTAGAGGGGTTGGGTGGCTTTCCCAGAGTCTTCCAGCTGACAGGTGTTGTGGCCAGAGCTTGAGCCCAGATAGATCTCTCTGCCTTCGGAGCCCAGCGCTCTGTTGCCTCCCTACACTTTACTGCATTTTGTGTCTCCTCTGCCAGATCAAACCCTGATGTCTTTCCTTTACCTGTTCCTGTGTCTTGTTAAAATACCATTCAAGTCACTGTATTGAGAATTCAGTTACTTGCCTGATTGAATCAAATCAATTAACAATCCTTTTAAAGATTCTGTGTAATAGGGCGATGAAGCAGATTCTGTTTTTAGGAGGGTGTGTTGTTTTCACTGTGCCAGATGGTCCCTGTCATCAACACTTTACTGTCTGTGGCAGGTATCGTTGTCCTCTACTAAGATCTATGAAGTGATCTGGGTCTGCTGTGGCTATTAAAATTTTCAGCGTTCTGCAGAGAACTGAGTCCATGTTGTAATATCAGGATTTATCAAGCGAAAAGAAAATAATTTATTTAAAAGGTGCCTCCCAGTATGAGAAATAATCATACTTCCAAGTAATCATTAATCATTAAGGAGAACTCTAATTCTTTTTTATACTGAAATTGGCTACTTACGTGCAGCGAAATAATAACACAGTTGTGTTAGGTGAGCATGACCAGCTTCCCTACCTAATATTTTTTAAAACAAAACATATATTCCGTGTAAGTGCTCTGGTCCTAACAAAGTATTAATAATGACTCTCCAAGCATTGTCAGATACATGTGGCTACTGGTTAAATAATGATGATGAAGTCTCTGCACTGTTTTTGATTTCTCAACTAATGATTCTTAAAACATTGAACAGGGGTGCAGGGCAGATTTATCTGGAGAATATACATGTTCAGTAACATAGGCAAATCATGATGCAGTTGTCTATGGTGGGTCATTATCTTTAATCCATTTCTTCCATTAGAATTGACATCAATCCTCTAGACACTGATTCACCCAACAGACATACCTTCCCATAGGCCAAATCCTGTTTGCTTCTAGGGAGACAAAACTTAATAAAATGTAGTTCCTTTTCTCAAGAAGCTAGTTCTAGCAGGCAGGTAAAATCAACAAATAATAATAAAATGTGATAATTTCTTAGAATGATTTCGTTACAAATTACTATGTAAACAAGAACTGAAAAGAAAGGGATGGTTTGGCAAATAACGCCAGTGGCAGATGGAATCTTCACAGAAGAGATGCCATTTGAGTTGGACTTTAGAGAATGAATTGGCATTTCTCTGCTAGAAAAGAAGACGGCTCTTGGAAGATGGGGAACAGACATGGTGTCTTTGGAGCCGATGGAGGCTTGTCTGTAGGTGAAATTGAAGGGTACTGAGATGACAGAAAATGAGGCTGCACCGGGAAGCCGGAGTTAACTTTATAAAAGTGTTCGTGCCATTCTAAGATATTTGAATTTCACCTTGCTAATGAAGAGTCAAGGAGTTTCAGAGATGAGTGACTTTGGGCTCCTGGGTGGCTCAGTCAATTAAGCATCTGGCTTTGTCTCAGGTCACGATCCCAGGGTCTGGGGATTGGGTCCCACGTTGGACTCCCTGGTCAGCGGGGAGCATGCTACTTCCTCTCCCTCTGCTGTGCTCTCTCTTTCTCTCAAATAAATAAAATCTTTTATTTTTTTAATTTCTTTTCGGCGTAACAGTATTCATTGTTTTTGCACCACACCCAGTGCTCCATGCAATACGTGCCCTCCCTATTACCCACCACCTGGTTCCCCCAACCTTCCACCCCCGCCCCTTCAAAACCCTCAGGTTGTTTTTCAGAGTCCATAGTCTCTCATGGTTCATCTCCCCTTCCAGTTTCCCTCAACTTCCTTCTCCTCTCCATCTCCCCATGTCCTCCATGTTCTTTGTTATGCTCCACAAATAAGTGAAACCATATGATAATTGACTCTCTCTGCTTGACTTATTTTGCTTAGCATAATCTCCAGTCCTGTCCATGTTGCTACAAAAGTTGGGTATTCATCCTTTCTGATGGAGGCATAATACTCCATTGTGTATATGTACCACATCTTCCTTATCCATTCGTCCATTGAAGGGCATCTTGGTTCTTTCCACAGTTTGGCAACCGTGGCCATTGCTGCTATAAACATGGGGTACAGATGACCCTTCTTTTTACCCCATCTGTATCTTTGGGGTAAATACCCAATAGTGCAATTGCAGGGTCATAGGGAAGCTCTATTTTTAGAATTTTTTTTTAAAGATTTTATTTATTTGACAGACAGAGATCATAAGTAGGCAGAGAGGCAGGCAGAGAGAGGGGAGGAAGCAGGCTTCCTGCTGAGCAGAGAGCCCGATGTGGGGCTCGATCCCAGGACCCTGGGATCATGACCTGAGCCGAAGGCAGAGGCTTTAACCCACTGAGCCACCCAGGCGCCCGGGATGCTCTATTTTTTTTTTAAATATTTTATTTATTTGACAGAGAGAAATCACAACTAGGAAGAGAGGTAGGCAGAGAGAGAGGAGGAAGCAGGCTCCCCGCGGAGCAGAGAGCCCGATGTGGAGCTTGAGCCCAGGACCCTGGGATCATGACCTGAGCCGAAGGCAGGGGCTTTAACCAACTGAGCCACCCAGGTGCCCTGGGATGCTCTATTTTTAATTTCTTGAGGAATCTCCACACTGTTCTCCAGAGTGGCTGAACCAACTTGCATTCCCACCAACAGTGTAAGAGGGTTCCCCTCTCTCCACATCTTCTCCAACATATGTTGTTTCCTGTCTTGTTAATTTTGGCCTTTCTTTTCTTTTCTTTTTTTTTTTTTTTTAAGATTTTATTTATTTATTTGACAGACAGATCACAAGCAGGCAGAGAGGCAGGCAGAGAGAGAGAGGAGGAAGCAGGCTCCCTGCTGAGCAGAGACCCTGATGCAGGGCTCAATCCCAGGACCCTGGGATCATGACCTGAGCTGAAGGCAGAGGCTTTAACCCACTGAGCCACCCAGGTACCCCTGAGGAGTTCTTTATAGATCCTGGATATCAACCTTTTGTCTGTACTGTCATTTGCAAATATCTTCTCCCATTCCGTGGGTTGCCTCTTTGTTTTGTTGACTGTTTCCTTTGCTGTGCAGAAGCTTTTGATCTTGATGAAGTCCCAAAAGTTCATTTCGCTTTTGTTTCCTTTGCCTTTGGAGACATGTCTTGAAAGAAGTTGCTGTGGCTGATATCGAAGGGGTTACTGCCTATGTTCTCCTCTAGGATTCTGATGGATTCCTGTCTCACGTTGAGGTCTTTTATCCATTTCGAGTTTATCTTTGTGTATGGTGTAAGAGAATGGTCGAGTTTCATTCTTCTACATATCGCTGTCCAGTTTTCCCAGCACCATTTATTGAAGAGACTGTCTTTTTTCCACTGAATATTTTTTCCTGTTTTGTCGAAGATTATTTGACCATAGAGTTGAGGGTCCATATCTGGGCTCTCTACTCTGTTCCACTGGTCTATGTGTCTGTTTTTATGCCAGTACCACACTGTCTTGGTGATCACAGCTTTGTAGTAAAGCCTGAAATCGGGTAATGTGATGCCGCCAGTTTTGTTTTTGTTTTTAATATTTCCTTAACGATTCGGGGTCTCTTCTGATTCCATACAAATTTTAGGATTATTTGCTCCAGCTCTTTGAAAAATACCAGTGGAATTTTGATTGGAATGGCATTAAAAGTATAGATTGCTCTAGGCAGTATGGACATTTTAACAATGTTTATTCTTCTGATCCAAGAGCATGGAACGGTCTTCCATCTTTTTGTGTCTTCTTCAATTTCTTTCATGAGTGTTCTGTAGTTCCTTGAGTACAGGTCCTTTACCTCTTTGGTGAGGTTTATTCCCAGGTATCTTATGGTTCTTGGTGCTATAGTAAATGGAATCGATTCTCTAATTTCCCTTTCTGTATTTTCATTGTTAGTGTGTAAGAAAGCCACTGATTTCTGTACATTGGCTGTATCCTGCCACATTACTGAATTGCTATATGAGTTCTAGTAGTTTGGGGGTGGAGTCTTTTGGGTTTTCCATATAAAGAATTATGGCATCTACAAAGAGAGAGAGTTTGACTTCTTCATTGCCAATTTGGATACCTTTTATTTCTCTTTGTTGTCTGATTGCCGTTGCTACGACTTCTAATACTATGTTGAACAAGAGTGGTGAGAGTGGGCATCCTTGTCCTGTTCCTGATCTCAACTGGGAAGGCTGTGAGCTTTTTCCCATTGCGGATGATATTTGCTGTGGGTCTTTCATAGATAGGTTTTATGAAGTTCAGGAATGTTCCCTCTTTCCCTATACTTTGAAGCGTTTTAATCAGGAACGGATGCTGGATTTTGTCAAATGCTTTTTCTGCATCAATTGAGAGGACCATGTGGTTCTTCTCTCTTCTCTTATTGATTTGTTCTATCACATTGATTGATTTGCGAATGTTGAACCATCCTTGCAACCCAGGGATGAATCCCACCTGGTCATGGTGGATAACCTTTTTAATGTGCTGCTGGATCCTGTTTGCTAGGATCTTGTTGAGAATCTTTGCATCCATATTCATCAGTGATATTGGTCTGAAATTCTCCTTTTTGTTGGGGTCTTTGCCTGGTTTGGGGATCAGGGTAATATTATCTTCATAAAAGCCCACGTGGGGCTCCCTACTCAGCGGGGAGCGTGCTACTCCCTCTCTCTCTGCTGAGCTCTCTCTCTCAAATAAATAAAATCTTGAAAGAAAAAGAAAAGAAGAAGAAAAAGAAGTGTGACTTTATCAGTCTGTGCTTTATGAAGAGAATCTCAGTGAATTACAGATATCTGGAGGAAGAGACGCTGTTAGATGCTGTTCTGTGAGCAGACACATAGTATCCAGAACTAAGGAATAACTCAGTCTATCTGGCTCCAAACCCCTTGTGGTTCATTCTGCATCATGCAGCCTCAACAAATTGTCTTAATTTCCCCACTGTGGATTGACCATAACAGGTCACGGAGACAGACTAGAGTAAACATAAGTCCGTTTGGCCATGCATACCTTGTTTGAACATGCATACCTTCCCTGGAATATCCTGGACCCATAGTTCTAGAAGAACCCGAACATCTCAGGTTAAATTAACATAACAGCAGGACACCACCACACAGTGGTTGCTGCCTCAGAAGTGTCTTTGATTTTTACTGAAGCAGCTCAGTGTCCTTGTTCCCCTACCTTTTTATTTCTTAAAAGAAAAAAAAAACGATTTTTATTTATTTTTGAGAGAGAGAGAGCGCATGAGCACAAGCAGAGGGAAGGGGCAGAGGGCGAAGCAGACTCCCCGCTGAGCAGGGAGCCCTTAATGGCCTGAGCCACCCAGGCGCCCTTTTCCCCTTTGTTTCTGAAGCCCCAAATTTTCTTCTTGACATTCATTCATTTTTCCTTTTTTATGCAACAAATATCAGACTAACCTTATCCCTCTTGGATTTATAGCAGTCTTTGTTTTTCCCAGGGTCCTAAAACATGGGAAATCTTTTTAGCTTGTTGAGAGCATCATCATTCTCATTCTTGATGAGAGGGAATGAGGTCTACCTGGGCTTTTGGTATGCTTTCACTAAAGGCCGGAAGAGTTTTTAAGTCCTTTTAGCTGAATTGCCTCTTCTTGGTCCGCCCTTTGATGCTCAAAGGAGGTGAAGTCATAATTAACATAAAAGGACAGACTCGTGCTTATTGAAAACAACCATCTGACCCTTCCGGAGAACTACGGAAATGGCCCAAATTACCCAAAGGCAAACATTTGCAAGAGTTTTAACAGGTTATTGTGACAGTTCAGCTCAGTTAGGATGGAGAGGAGCTGCTGGCAGTGGACCCGAAGACATAGACTTGAGAGATGTCCACAGGACTGGGTAGCAGCTTGGCTGCCGTATTGGCAGAAGAGGAGGAAATCGAGGATGGTTTCGTCTTCAGCTAGAATATTGAGAGAACAGACTTTGGGGAGAAGACGTGTATACTTTGAGATATATAGGTATATTCCCAATAGGTAGCTCTGTTGCTGTTGGAGTTGAACAGATAGCTCTGGACCATCAGAGAGATGAATCAGGGTCACGGGCATCAGCATTCGACACTCATCAGCTTACAGGTATTGATTGAAGAAACAGCAGCGAATGAAACATTGCAGGGAGAGCACAGAGAAGAGACAAGGGTTGAAAACCAAACTCTGAGGCACGTGGACATGTGAGCTAGGCAGAGAAAAGGGAGCAAATATCACTAAAGAAGCACAATAGTGTCGTTGGAGAACAGGGTGCTGAATAGTATTACGCACTGCTGAGCACCATACATGGGGGATTTTTTCACGGTGAGGGAGAACTGAGAATGTTAATTAAAGAGGAAAAGGAACTCCACAAAAAGGAGAGATTGAATACAGACAATGAAGAGTTAATTTTTTGGAGCAGTTCCTTTGGAGCAGAAGCAGCTGGAGACTTAGCACTTACCTGGAACAGAAAAAAAGGCAAGCAAGGTAGCTGTGAAAAAAGATCAGGAATCAGCCTCACGTAGACTTATCTGAATTTTAGTTGTGCTAATTTGGGGGAGGGAAAAATTCCTATAACTTCTGTGGGTCTCAGTCTCTTTCTCAAGTAGTGATAAAGATGTCTCTTTTTCAGGGTGTTGAACTGTTGCCATAATGGGGGTTGGGCTTCTGGCACTTGCTCTCCAGACATACCCTCCTGAGGACATACCCCCTGACCATGGGTCTCTCTGCTCTGACTACGAAGTCTTAAGTAGCTTCTTCCTCTCCCTTTGGTCCCCTGTCTCATCACTCAGCTTTATTTTCTTCAGAGCACGTATTCCTATCTGGTATGACCTTGTCTGCATGTCTTTTTCTTTTTTTATTCGTTGATTTTTGTCTGTGCATATAACAGATTTACCTTTTAGAACATAGTGAGACTCAAACTCAGTCATGGTTCATTTTCCTGCCCCAAGGACAGTTAGGCACATAGTAACTGTTCAGTAAATACTTGATTAAACTATTAATAAAGGTAGTTATTATTAGTCTGTGATTGGAGGTGAGAAAAGAGAAGAGAGTCAGCTACCTCCTGTGAGTAAAAGGAATATAGAATATTGGCTGAGAATCCAAGTAGGGGTATGTTTGGAACTTTTTAGCTCTGTAAGAGATGAGTTGTGGAGAGAGCACTGTTTCTTCTGGTTCATTTCAGAATGCTTTTATGTCCAGCCCAAATTACCTAGACTTATTTGCCTTCCATAAACCAAGTCTCTCTCTCTCTTTAAAAATCATACTTGGGTATCATTAATTTTCATCTATATGAATAATGGTATTCATGATGGCTAACAATTTTACACTTGCAAGGGTCAGCACTATTAAGCATATAAGCATATAGTCACATATACGAGCTCATTTATTCCTCTCAACAATCCTATAAGGACAGTACTTTAATTAGCCCATTTCACAGATGAGAAGACTGAAGCACAGAGGCAAATAACACGCACAAGGTCACATAGCCAAGATCAAACCCAG
Source organism: Meles meles (assembly GCF_922984935.1). Taxonomy (NCBI): domain Eukaryota; kingdom Metazoa; phylum Chordata; class Mammalia; order Carnivora; family Mustelidae; genus Meles; species Meles meles. Next base: position 9,883,343 of record NC_060067.1, read on the forward strand.
GTAGTCTGGCTGCAGAGCCCATGCTCTTACCCCTCAGCCGTACTGTCTCTCAAGACCTAATCCACCCATCGAAAAGAAAAACGAGTGTTGCTTTGTTGAAGCCAGACAAAGCTGTTCATCAGCTAGTCAGACAAAGCAGGTCAGACTGTCCTGCCAGGGAAATGTCCTGGGAGAAATTGTCCTGTCCGGGAACAAACCTGGAAGGAATTTTCCTTTCAAGGAAAGGAATACTTGACTTGATTTTACCTTTTCCCCCTCTCACATTATTGGCAACCCCTTCTAATTTAAGGTCATCTGAAAATTGAATTCATGTTCTGTTTACCCCTTCTTTCAGGTAGTTTAATAAAAGCTCAGGGCTCAACCCTGAACACCTCACAGATGGTCTACATACATTCTAATAGATTGGCTCACGCGGTAAAAGGATATTTGGTTTTACATAGATTTGCATTATGTTGTGTCAAATATGTGACTTCTTGGAATATTTATCCTTACATACCCAAAACACTGGTTGTAAATTTCAACCCTATCTTTTCATTTCTTATTCAGTTTTTCCAGTGATCTGTGCTAGAGTCTCTTTCCCAGTATTTTTTAGAATACCATCATACTGATCGTCAAGAAATCCTTATTTAGAGTAAATTTAGAATCCAGTTCCTCATTTCCTTAAAATTTACAGGAGGAAGATTATGAAAGGAAGTGAGGTTGCTAAGTCCTCTTTCTCAATATACTCACACACCAATTTCTTAAATTCAGGGATAGCAAACCACTGTCAATTATTCAAAAACCAGCTGTTTTGTGCAGAGTGACAGTGCTGTGGTCTGTGGGTCTGGGGGAATATAGCAAGATGGTGAACACGACTGGCTCTGGAGCCGCACTACTTAGGTTTTCATCCTTTGCTGTGTTTGTTAACTGTGTGACCTTGGGCAAGTTACTTGACTTCTCTGGGCCTCAACATCTTAGATGTAAAACAGAGATGGTATCTCTAAAGTTGTCGCAAGGAGTACTTGAATGAATATAAAGTATTTAGTGCAGTGTCTGGAATCTGGAAAGCTCTGTATAATGTTAGCTGTTGGTTTTGGTGGTTGTTGTCATTTTTACTTAGGGAAAAAACCACTTTCCTTGTCACAAAGAGTTGTAAAAATGCTTTCTTAACAAATATTTTAGTTCATCTTGACAGATTCAAGTGGTTCATTAAGTAAGATACGTTTTTAGTTCATTCTGTATATAATTTATTGATTGTTAAAGTTTGTGACTAATTTGTAGTCAGATTCTGGGAGTTTCACTGTGCCTCCCATATGTTTTAGTAGATGACATTGAAAAACAATCTAAATAAAGATTCTTCAATATTTTTCTTAGCTTTCAAGAGTCAAATGATTCAGTGTTTTCCTTAGACTCGAATATTTTAAAACTCTTATTTAATTTTGAGGAAGTTATTTTATGTTTGTGTAAATACAGGGAAAGGCAGACATAACAACTGGTGAGTAAATAACCTGCAGGTGTGTTAAGCCGCCTTTACCCCCCTCAAAAATGTGCATACTGCCATCTGCTGGAGAAACATTTTTGCACATTGAGGCAGTGTTTTTGAAAAAATTTAAGCGTCAAAATGATTTTCCCCGTAGTTTTTTAATAGATATCATTTAAATCACATGTTTCATTCGATTGAGATTTCAAGTGTGAGAGTCTTCAAGTCCCTTTTAGGTGAAAACTAAGAAGGAGGCAGTTGTATTTCTTGTTCTATTCACGTAGATTATGAAAATATATCCGGAAGGCTTTCAAATCTTTTTCAGGGATAGATGGAAGGTTGCTTAAGTTCTTTGTGTTTTTCTGAGGGCAGTTGTGGGGCATTTTGCTAGATCTGGACAATAACCCTTTGAAGCAGGCAAAGCAAGTCCAACCATAATTGGCCTGTGAGAAAACAGAGGGTCCAGGGAGGGTAAGTGATCAGCCCAAGGTCACTCAGTTTTTCTGGTATGGCTGGGTCAGAATCACATCTCTGAAAATCTTATCCTATGGTGCTGATTATTTCTTCAACTCATCATATCCTGTAGGCCTCTGAGTAGAAAAACATTGCATCCTATTATTAATAAGGCTAGCAAGATAAAAAGCAACCAAATTACTAAATACATGTTAAAGTGAATAATATATTTTTTAAACTTTGAAAAGCAAAATAGCAAGTGATATCCATCACTTTGCATTGACACCGAGTGTGTGTTGGTTTGCCATACTGAAGGAATACTTTCTGCTCTGTGTATATACTATTGCCTTCTTTTTAGTGATTTCTACCCATAATAATTTATGCATGTCCTATGACAGTTTCACAAGTGTGTGCTGATCTAGGAGAGTCCCTGCTTGATTTTTTTTTTTTTTTAATTGGGTTTCTGCTGGCATATCCTGGTATCTGATTAGCCTGGCATCATAGTGAATTTGGTTAAACAGTACTTTTCATCTGGTGAATGGTAACTTTGACTTTTAAAAAAGTAGCCTTCTAGTCCATCATTTTATAATGTACTATTACCATGGGGAACATAAATTTTGCCCATTCGACTTCCTTGATATTGTAGTGATTTTAAAATTTCCCGGTACAGATGAATTTCCTGACTTAGGGTGATTATAGATTATACCAACTCAACTATCATAAGCTGTTGGTCAATGTTGCCACCTTTCCTCCATGTGCCAGTCTAAGATTTTCTGATAGGAGTGTCTCCTGCCTTTTCAAGTATTGTGGTCACTGCTGATCTGTCTTCCCTCCTTCTGTCATCTCTGCTCTAGAAATTTTCTTTTACCTAGCTACTTTAGTTTAAAATGATATCATTCCCCTATTTTGTGTATTTACTAGCATTACTTTCAGCCTTTTTCCTATTTTTAGCATCGAATGCATTTACATTTCGCTTACATAAAACTGAGTACGGGAGCGCAGCCATGTTGCTAATTCAGAACAGCTGACTTACAAGAAGTCTCTTGGAATGTCCCTGAGTCTCTGGATGAATGTGTTAGTAACGTGCCTGGCTTCAGACTTTTTGCTTGCATTGGAATTATAAGGTTAGGAGTTTCTTATCAGATAATTAATCCAGAAGAGGAGGGAGATTCAGTCTTCAAGTAGGCAGGTGTGGAGTAAGATAAGAGAATGTGACCGTGACCGAAAAGGTCATAAGAAATCACAGCTTTTTTGTCCAGCTTTCAGTCTTTTCTTTTTTTTTTTTTTTTTTTTTAAGATTTTATTTATTTATTTGACAGAGAGAGAGGTCACAAGTAGGCAGAGAGGCAGGCAGAGAGAGAGGAGGAAGCAGGCTCCCCGCGGAGCAGAGAGCCTGATGCGGGGCTCGATCCAGGACCCTGAGATCATGACCTGAGCCGAAGGCAGCAGCTTAATCCACTGAGCCACCCAGGCGCCCCTTTCAGTCTTTTCTTATATTGACCTAGAATTTACCCTTCTCAGTTGGAACCCATGGTTTTTGTTTATTTCCTATAGATATATGGAATAAATTGAACCCCTTTTCCATATGGCAGCTAGTAAGTCTTCTTTCTCGGTTTTTCTTTTCTGTTTGTTCTATTCTACTATTCCGTAATGTCCCACTCCCCTTCTCATAAATTTTTTGGGCAAGCTGTTTGCTTGAGTTAAATCTTTTAATTCTCGCACCAGTCCAGTCTGGTATTATTCCTATGTCCCTCTGACCGAGGCGAAGAACGACAGAGACCATACAACAATGAGGGTTTGAACCAAGAGGTCACCTGAGAAAATTGGTGTCGGGCTCTAGGCCATTGCTTTTTGCTCTTCTCTGGATATATACATATTTGTCAACTTCTCTTCTATAAGACATTGTAGATAAAATGTATTCAATACTTCAGGGATACCCTGGCCTCCCAAAGGGATGTCTTCCTCCTGGGCTGCCTGTCTGCATATTACAGAGGTGTTTTGTTTTGTTTTGTTTTTCTAACTTGGCTTCTCTCGAACAGGTATTAAATTGGGTCTTGCCATCCTCTGTGTGTATGCGCGTTTGTAAACTCTATGTGTGTGTGTAAATGCATTTTTCCACTTAAGAGGATTCTACATTTTCCCTTGTCAAACCATACTTTGTCTTCTTTAGTATCTACTCATGTCTGCCCCTCTTTTTTATTTAACCTCCGTCTTTGCAGTCCTCTCTTTTATTCCATACAAATTCAGTAAGTATGCCTTTAGTCTAGATTTCAGGCCGTGATTTTTTAAGGTGTTCTCTGCAGTCCCATAAGATTCTTGAAATAGTTCAGTGGGATTTCTTGCTCCCATTTCTCGGTCAGTGTGGTTCTTCACAATTTTATGATTCATGAATTTTGTGGGAGCTTTTTAGGACATTCTATCATTCTTAAGTTAGGTTTCTTTTTAAAGTCTCTCTTTATGAGAGTATGGTTTTCTTTTCTCTGTAGGGTTTCTATTTGCTGTGCCTACAGTCTTCTGGATCTCGAGTCGAATTGCAGTCAGTTTTCCATCTGTGTTTTAGTTATTGTGACAAATGTTCAGTCCCTGTCTCTGAGAATAGCCAAGATTTTTGTGATCTAGTCAGATAATGGCATCTTTCCCATTCCTGCCAGCATTTCCACCTTAATAAGCACCTTCACACGCACTGATTTTGCACCAGCTTAATCAGAAGATATGACGACAGGCCACTTCAGATTCCTATCTGCCCACCACTGACCGTGCACTCATCGGTATAAATCTATGGGGACTATGACCTCTGAGGTTGCTTCAATTCCAATATCTATGATTTTAAAGTATACCAAATGACATTTTGAAATTTCAGCCCGACTTCAAAAAATTAAATAAGGAATAACTGAATTTAGCTTTTCTGACCTGTACCCAAGGGTCATATTCATTTAATGTGCACTCATAGGTCCCCTTAGTAATTCAGGTATGGAAGGATTCTACACTGTAGGACTTCTAACTAATCCTCGACTGAGCTGCCCCACTGCTAGAGCCCTGGGGCGGGTGGGGTGGGGGGGAGGGGGACTACCCACTCACTGGCCTGCCGATAAGCCACAACAGCTGCTGCACCCCAAGTCCATTCCCATGGGCTCTCCCAACCGGACGTAGGGGGGCTTGTGATGACATGAGCATCCAGACAAATGCCTGCCGTCTGTTTTCCTCTATGTGACCGTGGCTGTGCTCAGCTAGTAGACTCTTGTCCGAGTCACCCACTCGTGGTTGCTTTTGATGAATACTCTGTGTGGGTTATAGCACACTGGACTCTTTCTTATTTTTTTTTTTTAAAGATTTTTATTTATTTATTTGACACAGAGAGATCACAAGTAGGCAGAGAGGCAGGCAGAGAGAGAGGAGGAAGCAGGCTCCCCGCGGAGCAGAGAGCCCGATGCGGGGCTCGATCCCAGGACCCTGAGATCATGACCTGAGCCGAAGGCAGCGGCTTAATCCACTGAGCCACCCAGGCGCCCCTGGACTCTTTCTAACACAACAATAGGTTAATGAAGCCCTTTCAAGGTATCGTCTCCATTGTTCAAGGTCCAGTGAGGTTTACAGAATCAGTAATTCACATACCTGAGAATTGTTTCAGGTGAGAGAGTTCAGCTTAAACCAAATTAAAAAAAAAAAGTGACTAGACTCTGGGACTTGTCATCACATGGCTGAGCCCTAAAATGTACATCTCACGAAATCATTGTGTCACCCTTCTTTCAGCAACGATTTGCTTTGTTTCCAGGTGAATGAAATTTACCACGATGAGTCCCTCGGAGTGCATATAAATGTGGTCCTGGTGCGCATGATAATGCTGGGGTACGCAAAGGTAAAATACCTTTAAATATGTGAACTATGAGCCTGAAGGACTGGGCTAGCAAATGGAAGACTACATTTCTTTTTTTTTTTTTAGATTTTATTTATTTATTTGACAGACAGAGATCACAAGTAGGCAGAGAGGCAGGCAGAGAGAGAGGAGGAAGCAGGCTCCCCGCTGAGCAGAGAGCCCGATGCGGGGCTCGATCCCAGGACCCTGGGATCATGACCTGAGCCGAAGGCAGAGGCTTTAACCCACTGAGCCACCCAGGTGCCCCCAGAAGACTACATTTCCATAGCTGTAGCTAACACGTCCCACTGGTGTCTCACACAGACCTAGCTGGTTAGAAGTGAGGAGGAGAAACTACCACAGCAAGCATACATCTCCCAGTCTGAGTGCATAATGATTTTTGTGCTGATACCGTTTTCTTCTCTGTCTAATGGAGTCACAGGTAGTTAACCTGACTCTAGGCATGACCGTATGAATGAAAACAAATGGATATAATTGTGAGGGAAGAGAATTTCCTCAGTCTACCATTATCTTCAAATTCGTGAACCATTCATTCCTTCAAAACATCTCTGCTGAGTGCCTACTATGAGTCAGATGCTTTCTAGGTGCTTGGAATATATCGGTGAAGAAAAGTAGCAAAGATCCTTGCCCTCTCATGGTTTGTGAAAAACAATATTTTACATGTATATCATTCCACTTAAGCGAAGGATACTTAAAAGAGCTCTATTCCTTTTGAAAACAAAAGGTTAGGTCAAAATGCACACGGTAGGAATTTCAAGTAATGTAACTAACTTCTGCAGGTTTTAAAATGGCAGTAGATATGTCCTTGTCCTTGGAAATAATTAAGTGGGTGACCTTGGTTTCCTCCTTTGAGAAAGTGCCTAACTTGGCGATTTTCTTGATATTTAAAATTACATATCCCCTTCCCATAATTAATCCTCCTGATTATGAAATACTAAGGAAATTATGCCTTTAGCAAACAGGAAAAGAAAATCCATGCGTTTGCATTTCATTATGTATGTAACACCCACTTATCATTTTCTGATGAGAGTGTGTCATTGATCTTTCCGTTATTCCCCAAGCCTGACCTACTTTGTGTCACTAACACTAAACGCAAGCCGACTCCAGCTGGAGATGTCAACAGCCTTCAGTGGGTTGTTATATGATTTGTTTGGAGAAGTATGTGATCAGCATATAATAAACCAAGCTAATTTTATTCAGAATGTAAACACCGATAATGAGATTTGCTGAAATGTAACAAAGCTCTCAGCCTGTGAGCCAACTAGGTACTAATGTGGGGCTCCAAATTCAATTTCTTATTTAATCAGAACTACTCCGGAAAGTGTGGACACTGAGTTTTTGAAGGATGGGCCCCTTTCCCTCTAAACTTTTAACTCCTGATCATAATGTGGTAGTAGCAACATTCCAGGCAATGTCAGTCTGTCTCTTGTAAATGCCAGATAAGAGTACATCTCTCTTCATGGCTCTGAAGTTAAGAAAACGGTAGTTGCTTTTTTCAGCGTAAGGTTTAGGTCATTGGGCCATTTCCTGAAATGAAGATTTGACCTGCTTTGCCAGCTCATTGGAGAATTTCTATTCTTCACCTTTGTTGATCAATTCTGGGCAAATAAAAATAAAAATTAGAACTGAGATCCTTAACAGCTCTGGATAAAAGTGTCACAGCAGAATCTTTCCCTCTTTTTTTTTTTTTTTCCATTCTTAATGTCTATAAAACTAAGAAATCTGAGCTGAATTAGGAAATGGACTATGAGAATTCTCACCCCAATGATTAACATTGAGTTGCCCAATGATAGTAAATGTCAGCGTTATGTGTTCCCATCAAAGTGCAGTCACCTTTCACACAGATACCACTGATCATCATTCAGATATCCTTCCTGGGCGTTGAGAATTCTCAAACAAGAATCGATATATGCATTAAGCCCTAAGTGATATTATCGAACCTCACTGAAATATTGCACTTCTTCAACACACTGTTTCCTCTTAGTCCATCAGCCTCATCGAAAGGGGAAACCCATCCAGAAGCTTGGAGAACGTGTGTCGCTGGGCTTGCCAACAACAAAAGTCTGATCCGAACCACTCTGAACACCATGATCATGCAATTTTCTTAACCAGGCAAGACTTTGGACCTGCTGGAATGCAAGGTATTTCTGTTAACGTGCAGAAAACTTAAGGGCATGACTTTCCAAAAATAATCCTAAATCAAGGAGTCTGTTCAAATGTTTAGCTCCCTACCATCATTTTCCACCATGCATCAGCCAGGCACACACTTTCTTTCTATTGCTTCCAGTGACTTCTGTGGAATTCACAATGTTAAATGCCACTTAAATGGTATAATAAATTATACTTGCCTTTAAAATAATGACTATGCATTTGGGGTGTGGAGGGGATCCTGTAAAATGCGATGTGATTTCCACTAACTGCTTGGAAAGGGAACGGAGATGCCATGAGAAATGACTGCCGCCAAAGAGCTTTCTTCCAAAATCAGCTTACATTTATCTAATAAATTCTGAGGTAGACTTTGGAAAAAAGTAGACTGATGAGTTTCTTTTCAACGTTGATGGAATTTCTGGCTCCCTTTATCAGTACCACGGTAGGAAGGACCATTCACTAAAAACAGAAAGACAGGGCTTTGTTGGTGGGCAGAACAGAATGGTAACCCCAGGCAGTTCCTTCCCTTAGGGAAGGAGAAAACACAGACCCAGTGAATCTTTTTAGAGACCATTACCTGTGTGTGGCTTTCCCAAGAGAATGTGGCACAATGCTCGCAGCGAAATAATACTGCCTCTGTTTCCTGAAAAGCTCCCCCACCCCAGGCAAAGGTCCAGTAGTAGCGCTTAATGGGCTTTCTCATAAAATGAAAATAAAAGTAATTGTTATTCTCTACAGGATATGCTCCAGTCACAGGCATGTGTCATCCAGTGAGAAGTTGTACCCTGAATCATGAGGATGGTTTTTCATCTGCTTTTGTAGTAGCCCATGAGACTGGCCATGTGTAAGTCACTGTTCACAGCTATAAAGTGAAAAAAAAGGTCTTTTCTTTCCCGCTTCTCTCAGTATTGTTCACACTTTGGGCAGAGTACATGCCAGCATGCAACTCTCGTTCCTTGCCAAGTGTGAGGAGCTGAAAACAGGGAAGAGGTCATGCGCTGAAACCAAATAAGTGACTCTGGCTGGCGGAGACCACCCCCCACCCCACGCTTTTCATAGCAACGGGACAAGAAAGACATTTCTGTCAGTTCGTTCTCTGTTTCACGGTCTCTGGGACTCCTCCGCAAAAGCCACATTAATTTACAAAATGCACAGTCCCCTGAACTGATTTCCAAGAGTGAAATCAAGCAAAATCCCCGGCGCCTGTTTCTCACCCGTGAGGTCTCGCTTGCGTTGCAGGCTGGGAATGGAGCACGACGGACAAGGCAACAGGTGCGGCGATGAGACCGCTATGGGGAGTGTCATGGCTCCCTTGGTGCAGGCAGCGTTTCATCGTTACCACTGGTCCCGGTGCAGCGGCCAAGAGCTGAAGAGATACATCCAGTAGGTCCCCTTCTGCGTGTCCCCAGCGTGTTTATGTCGCAGCCTAACACAGACATGAAACTGACTTTTAGGACCTTGACCTTAACCAAACTCTCAGTGAATGAGAATTGTCACTCATGATAAACGTTTTCTTATGACTCAGAGATTTTTGGCACAACAATCCCATAATGTAATCAGAGTATTTTAAGCCATAAGCCTAGAATTTAAGAGGATTTTTAACTCTGGTCTCCTTTTCGTAAGTTCCTTATGGAATCTTGGGTGGTCAAACTTGAGTTGGGGGCTAGGAGAGAGAGGACGGTCATGTGACACCCGCAGAAAGCGCCACTATGCCCTGCAGGATGGGGGCTGTGATCTGTGGCGTCCTACCACCTGGGAGTCCTGTGGAGGCCATGAATAAGGCTGTCGCAATTCTACTGTATTCCTGAGTCATGTTTGGCTTCTTTTTTGGGATGAATAAGGATGATGGGTCTTTTTCTGAATGGAAGTGAAACCAGAAACCGTAAAAGGTATGACTCTGTGATCTTGCTGTATGATTGGATGAAACTCCAGATTCTGTAAACTAAGAAGTTTTTCATTAGGATGTGATAAAAAAAAAAAAAAGAACATTTAATGACATGAAATATTTTCTTTTTTACAGTTCCTATGACTGTCTCCTTGATGACCCTTTCGAACACGATTGGCCCAAACTCCCAGAACTTCCTGGAATCAATTACTCTATGGATGAGCAATGCCGTTTTGACTTTGGGGTTGGTTATAAAATGTGCACTGCGGTATGTCACTCACAGTCCATTGAGATTTTGCATCTTGAGATCTATTTGCTTTGCTCCTGTTCGGTGAGCTTCGTAGGCTCACTGTTCAAACGGAAGAGTATCTGTCAATGGTCTTGTGTCTGACGTGTCACTGGGCGCTGAAGCTAAGAGCTGCAACTGTATTATCCTGTTTAATCCTTGTGGCCGACTAGATGGGAATTGGCATATTTTAATTTTACAGATGAAAAAACCCAGACTTACAGAGATTAAGCAACTTGCTCAAATCACGCACCTGATAAACAGGGGAGCTCGACATTGCAACCGAGATGGTCAGGCTCGAAGGCTTTATGCTCTGTCGCTCCTTTAGTTTTTGTGACCTTCAGCCTTCGGTTGATTGTTTTTCACTAGTTTGTTGGCTGGATTTCATATATCTGTCACCACAGGGAAGGGTCATCCTGGTATATTCTCACGTGAGAGTCCTATGGTATAGCGTGAAGGTCAGGGATATGGGTTTTCTACTCAGGCTTGGTTGACGGTCAGAATGTGGTTCTCATACTTACTAAGTATATGACTTTGAGCACTTTACTCAGTCTCTCTTCATTTCCTTGGGTATAAAATGTGGATAATGATAGTACTTATCTCGTAGATTTGGTATCAGGGTTCAACCTGATACTGTAATTACAGTGCTTAGCCCAAAGCAGGCACGCGGTAAGTGGGGCCCAGGAAAGCCCATCCCCCACGTGGCTGTGCACATTAGAGTTGTGTCTCACCAAACCTCTACATCGAGCTTTAGTAGTTCAGAAAAAGAAAAGGAAGAAAGGAGGGGCTTTTTATATGTTGGAGCAAGCCTTATGTGTTAGAGCAAGGAAAGTAACTATCTCAAGGTACTGAGAAGAAGTTGATCTGCTGTTTGGAATCTTGCGTGGGGGGCGGTCTCCAGCTCTTTGGTCAGCGTGTAGGGTACAGGCTCTCAGCCCCTTACTGCCTGCATTAATGCTTTAAGACCCGAGAGTTCTAAAGCTTTGCCCCAATGTCAAGGAAGAGTATTTTCTAGATTAAGTAATAGGAATTAGAACAACAACAACAAAAGAAAAAAACAAAAAACCCCAGGTCCAAAATGAGTACAATTAAAAAAATAATAGTAAATAAAAGTTCTGTCCATGAGGCTATATGTGGGTAATAAGTACAGTGAAAAATCAATATGTGAATAAACTGGTGTTTGATTTTTTTTCGAATCTAGAGAATGGTAAGATATTTCTAGTTACAAAGACATCAGACAAGTAAAGACCATATACAAATATGTGTGCTTACGCATCCATTTGGGTATTATAATGTAGTGTTGTAGGAAAACAAAAAGCATTCTCACGTATAAGAGTGCTACAATTCTAGTCTGGCTGGTATTATCTCACGTATAACCATAACTAATGCCTTACTTATAACTCATATTCTCAGTCATGGATTGTTTTGAGTATTAAATATATGGAAAGTATGTTATAAATTACATGCACGCATTGTGAGATTTTGTTATACCTAGAACACCTTATCTCACATAGCAAGCCTTATAAATATTTTCTGCTTCTAGTCAGCTCAGTATTATTTACACTCTGACTGGTTCATAAAGAGAAGCTGTTTTAATAACTTGAGAGCTTCAAAACCATCTTAATAAGTTTTCACATTTAAAATGGTCACAATGTTTACAGATTCTTTAAAATGCCCATATTGTCTGTTTGAAAACCATGAAACAGAAATGGTATGCAGAAATGTTGAAGTCAGCCGGAGAATCGCAAATTATTATTTATCATTGATATTTTAGAAAAGAAGAATACAATATCCTTTCCTTGGAATACATTTGGAATTAATTCTTTGGCAGGATTTTTTTTTCTTATCATGCCACAACTGTTACTATTAATTTAAAATTAAAATACCCAACGTACATGACACAATGAAAGTGTCCACAAGGTGCTGTGGGACATATGTTGGTATGACATGCCACCTCTCTTCCATTGAGATCCTGATTCTCTCTCTTCCAGTTCCGAACATTTGATCCATGTAAACAACTGTGGTGTAGCCATCCCGATAATCCCTACTTCTGTAAGACAAAAAAGGGACCCCCACTTGATGGGACGGAATGTGCTGCTGGAAAAGTGAGTCTATCTATTTATACAATGAAGATTTAAGATAGGTTTCCTCATAACCATCTTTAGAAACCTGGAAAATGATGACCCTTGCTGTAATCATTTTTGTACCAAATGTGCTGTCTGGGATTTCATTACAGTAATGCACTAGCATTGTTTCCTAGGGCTTCTGTGGCAAATCACCACCATCTTGGTTGCGGAAAACAACAGAAAGGATATTTTCTCATACTTCTAGGAGCCAGAAGTCCAAAATCAGTTTCACTGAGCCAAATTCAATGGGGGGGACTGGGCCATACTCTCTCTAGAGGCTCGAGGGGAGGATCTGTTCCTGCGTCTTCCAGCGTCTGGGGGCTGCCCGCATCCCTTGACTCGTGACTGCATCATTCCGGTCTCTGCTTCCTTGGCCACATGGTCTCCTTCTCTTCTGTGTGCAAATTTCCCTCTGCCCATCTCTTATAAGAACCCATGTGCTGTTCTGGCAGTTAGGGCCCGCCTGCGCAATCCCGGATAACCTCTCCAGCTCAACGTCCTTAACGAAATCACATCTGCAAAGAGCATTTTCCAGATAAGGGCATTTACAGATTTGGGGGATTAGGACGTCTTTGAGACCATGGTTCAGCTACTCCTGATAGAACAGGACGCAACAGCTCAGCGGAGTATCTGGGTCCCTGCTGATGGGATTTGATTTACTTGCTGGCGTCCCACTCCTTGTGAAAGTTGTCCAGAAATAAAGTATCATGTGAATTTATACAGAAGATTTGGCCTTACTCCTTGGGGAAAGATGCCCAGAGGTTTTAAATCTTGAATTGTGTAGTCAAGATTGAATGCTCAGAAACGGGCCAGAGGCCAAGCTACACTACTCATAAGGGGAAAGATCACCAAACCCCAAACAAAGGCATGTTAAGAACTCAAGTTGAAGAGCCTTGACTAGTTTGGAAATAAGATATTGTAGAAAGGACCAAAAGCTGGCAAGGAAGATTTGCATAGCTTTAAGTTCTTTTAAAGCCATTTAAAGCTCTATTTGAAATGTGTGTGAACTGTATTTGCTCCGATTACACTAATAATAATAATAATGATAAATAAATCTGCCATTATTGGTGTTTAAACTTTGTTAGGTATTATGCTAAACAGATTACATAAAGTGTGTTGCTTTGGAAAAATTCAGTGTTACAAACTTCTGACTGAAAGAAAAAACAAGAACAACAATGAATTGATTCATTTTTGCTTTATGAAATCTGTATCCTGCAAATCATCTCTGAACATCCAACTTCTCTAAATATATTTTTGTTGTATTTGAATTTACCAAATTTGACTTTTAAGAAACATTTTTATTGTTGATAGGACAAAAAAAAAAAAGCAAGTCGAAATATTGAGCGGCACTGCTGCTTGTTGAGCACCTGCTGTATGCTGGGTACTGTAAGCCAGGTGCCCCTGTAGCAGCCACGCTCCAGAGTTCCCACTTACTTGCTGGTCTGTTGGTCTCATCCTCTTCACGATCATTTCTGGGCCCCGATAGTCCTCATCTAAAATGTAAAGATAACAAGTGCCCTATCTGTCTCTCAGCATCACTAGGAATGACACTTTTGAAACATATCTAAGTGTTCTGAACACTGCACATGTTTTTGATAAGTTAAATAATTCCAAGGAGCATGTTACACTTAAAAAGACCGATGATCTAGCTAATGAGGGATAAAGGGTAGAGTCACGCCTACCATGCAGGTTAGGTCCGCAGATCATTCTTACTGGTTTTTTTGATTAGTCACTGTGAATGTATCACTTAAAAATTTGTCTGCTCGAGTGGAAAAAATGTTTTTCATTTTATACTTAAAAGTGCAATATGTATTCACTAACGAGACGTAGAACTTAAACCAACCCATTCAGTCATACTCACCTTATCTGCATTAAGAAAAAGCTGGACTAGAAATTGGTCTAGGGAATTGTTTCCCAGTCTTGTTGAATAGAAAAAAAACACCTTTTAGAGTAAAAAAATTTTTAATTATTTGAATGCTAATAATTGTACTTTTTAAGAAACATTGAGAAATGTACAATAAAAAACTATTACTAATTTAAAAAAAAAGAGAGAAAAAAAGTGCAAGTCAAAATTGTCCTATTTAGGGTACCTTATTGTTTAATTGTGCTAGGCTAATTTTAAATGCATTTTTACCTGCGGGGAGAGAAGAACTAAAGGCCTTTAACAGGTATAGTTGTATAATAATTTGAGCGTTAGCTTATGCCTGATTCTCATACTTGCCTTTTGTCGTCTCCCTAAGTGGTGCTATAAGGGCCACTGCATGTGGAAAAATGCTAATCAACAAAAACAAGACGGCAACTGGGGATCCTGGACCAAATTCGGCTCTTGTTCCCGGACGTGCGGAACCGGGGTCCGTTTCAGAACACGTCAGTGTAATAATCCCACGTGAGTAAGCTCCTGTAATTCGGTTATTTTTGGAGAGACGAGAAAATGCTTCAATAGTATGTTATTAATATTCTGCTTCACGAAGTACCTGTTAGATACCAAACACGAAAATCAGGGGTTTAAGTGTGTATTTTGGGTAGATCTCCATTCATCAATCTTGTGAAGCGTCGTCACTGGCAAAGACGCGGCTCCAGTGAAAATTCGAGATCTGGGAAGCTGTTGCCATGTAGAAGCACTCAGGAGCTGGGCGGGGAAGGCCCGTCCCTGTGCTGGTAAGGCCTAGGCCCCGAGGCTGGGGGGCCACTGCAGAAGCCTGGTGTGTCCGTCAGCTGGTCAGCCTGGGAGCAGCTCCAGCCAGGGGCTCACACCCTCCAGGGTTAGGAGAGCAACACGGCAGAGCAGGACCATAGCAGGACGGCGAAAGAAGACCAAGGAACTGGGGGCACAGCTCCGCAGTTGCCCGCTCAGACTAAATACGAGTCCCTCTCGTGTGCTCAGCAAAAGCTCAGGGCCTTCCTTCTGGTCTAGGGTTTACCAAGTAAGAAAAGCGCTTTCTTCTGTCTCTGGCGGCAGGATGGCTCCCAGAAAGCTTCTCATAAAGAACATCAAATGTCCCATAGCTGTTTTCACGGCAAGAGATGCCGGTAATATTAGTGGAAGTAACAAAAACAATGAAAATTATAGTAGGAGTGGCTGAGGTTCGCTATGAGCCAGGCTCTGTCGTGATGGTGTTCAATGTGTTCACTTGGGCAATCCTCTCTGTTGTTCTCTAAGGAAGATGGGATTATTTTTCACTTTCTGTGTAGGAGAAAGCTAAGACATAGAGCTGTGATCAAATTTCTTTGGGTTACATGTACATGTTTTGTGCATGGGAGGAGATACAATTTTCCTCGGTCCATATATATAAGTTTTTTTTTGTTTGTTTTTTTAATATTTTATTTATTTATTTGACAGAGAGAGAGATCACAAGTAGGCATAGAGGCAGGCAGAGAGAGAGAGATGGAGAAGCAGGCTCCTGGGCAGAGAGCCTGACGTGGGGCTCGATCCCAGGACCTTGAGATCATGACCTGAGCCAAAGGCAGAGGCTTAACCCACTGAGCCACCCAGGCATCCCCCATATATATAAGTTTTTAAAAATTTCATTATATAGTTTGTGCATTCAAAATATACTGTTGGAAATGCTGATTTAAGTTGAGTTTTTGGTCCCCATCTCCCCACCCTACCCCAGACACACACACAGGGAGAGGATGGTGCTTTCGGAAAGGGATGGAAATGAGGAAGTATGAGTTCATTCCCTTCGTGCCTGCAGCTCAGCCGCCCTGGCTTTCTGCCTTTGAGTGCTGTGTCTGCAAGCTTCAGCGGCTGGCCCAGAGCCAAGGGGCCTTGTTCAACGTTGGCTTTTCTTTTAGGCCCATCAATGGTGGTCAGGATTGTCCTGGTGTTAATTTTGAGTACCAGCTCTGTAACACAGAAGAATGCCCCCAGCACTTTGAGGACTTCAGAGCACAGCAGTGCCAGCAGAGAAACTCCCACTTCGAGCACCAGAATACCAAACACCACTGGTTGCCGTACGAGCATCCCGACTGTGAGTAGACGCTCGCTGTCTTTCCCGCTGTCTGGATGGGGTCTCCGAGTGTAAGCCTTGTCGGCACCGATCCCTTGGAGTCTGGGTCCTTACTCGGTAAATGCGAAAACATGGTATTTATAGGGCTAAGTCCTGCTGGGTTTCCAAGAGCAAGGCTCCTGTAGCCCTTCCTCTAGACAGGTGAGGACTGGGGGCTAGTTCCGGGCCAACAGCATTCCCACCGTCACTATGGAAAAGCCCCGTGGAAAGCAGCCCATAGGAGACATGTTGCGTTTCCTTGTTTGCCTGGCATCTTTCTACTAGGAAACCCTCTAGAATATTGTGATCTTTCCTTTTTGAATAACTAGAGAAAAAACACTGTTCTTTTACAATTGAGTCAGAAACGAGAAGATCGTGGCTTGAGAACTAAAGGCACGTCATAACCTTTTACTTTTGTGCCGTATCCTAGTTATTAAAAAGACACTTGGGGATTCCCTTTTAGCGTTTCACTTTATCGCTCTGAATTTTTGGTTAAGTGTGTTCAGATGGGGACATCTCGCCATACTTCATAATTGCGTGGCTGAAACAAGATGGTTACGTGATTACCATATGACACAATACACTGCTGAGTTCCGTTTGAAAGCTATTTTAAAGAAAAGATGCATCCACATAAGAATTCCAAGTTGCCATGGATCGAGAAGAAATGCATTATTTTTTATCGGTTTCGGGGAAGCAAGTCACGTAAATTATATTACATTTAACTAATGAGATCTTACATGAGGCATAAACCATACTCGATCATTGGTTCCAACAAAGGAGAAATCCTTTTAATTCTCTAAGTGTCACTAAAATGAAATTGGTTCTAATTAAAATTTATTGAAGAACTGTGGTCAGATCCAGGGTTGACGTCAAACCTGGTGTGCCTGGGACAGTCCCGGTCATTCCTATGCAGTTCTTAAATTCAGCCATTTTTCACTCTCAAAAGTTTCACAGTTTAGATCAGCCGTGTGCCAAATATGTATCCTTTTCTGCTATTCTTTCTTTCATTTATTCATACAGTGTTTTGTTTTCGGGAAACCATGCAGAAACTCCATATTTTAAAAATAAAATCACTGTAGTGTGCAAATATGCCACTTTCTGTACATAGTCGATTGAATGCTCCGTCTTTTGCAGCCAAGAAAAGATGCCACCTTTACTGCCAATCCAGAGAGACGGGAGATGTGGTGTACATGAAACAGCTGGTGCATGACGGGACACACTGTTCTTACAAAGATCCGTACAGCATTTGTGTGCGGGGAGAGTGTGTGGTGAGTCCGCAGCCTTCCCGGAAGCTTCCAGTGCTCTCGTGCAGTTCTGCTTTGACTGTCGCTCATCTGCCTGTTTTCGAAAGATCGTAACCCTGTCTTATCTGTAAAATCACATTAAAATGAGAATCTAGGACGAGTTGAGGAGGCCTAAACTAAATGTGGGAGAAATTTCACTTTTCATAACAATGTTTGGCCATGGGCAGAATCGAGATTTCAATATATTGCTTTTCCTCCTCTTCTAGCCAAATGCCTTTCTAAGTTACTCCGATTTTTCTGGTTGGGGGTACAATGGCTCGGGATGGACAGTTCCTTTTTTGCTTTGAGTATTTTACTAGTGGTCTTCTACTTTTCCACTACAGAGCTTTTTTCAAAAACGCAATGCTCTATGCATTGTATCTTTTATTTAAAAAAATAATAGACATTATCTCTCTCTCGCCCTCTCTTTCTCTCTCTTACTTTCCAATTGATTCTAAGTTTAAACACTGAATTCCACCTCAGAACAAAAGAGGCAAAGATGCAAAAACCGGGTTTTGCCCCATTGAGACTCCTTTTTAAACAAACCGCGGTTGACTTTCTTGTTCATGTTCCCAAGTTGAACTGATACGAAATCAACCTTATGAACTGAACACGTTAGTTTTGTCTGTTTCTTCTTCATTTCAGCACAACTGAAGTGTTGTAGGAATGAATCTCAAGTATGCAGAGACCTCACATTTGGAAATGAATTTCCCCAGAAAGTAGAATCTGACTTTTGTCCATCTCTGTATCTGGTACATCCAACATGTGGTCGTCGTTGTCTGTCCCCATTTTCATTCCAAACTTCTGAGTGCGGTGGCTTATCACGTTCCCCGACCCTGCACTGACCTCCGTGAAGGGGCCTGTTCCCAGTTCAGAAAACCTTCAGTGGTTCCCTGTTAAGTGCATTTGAAAACATAAACTCTGCCTGATATTCAGGGCCTTTCGTGGCCCGTGCTTTGCAAATCTTTCACACTTCTTCCCTTCTCATACAGCACTAACTTTCCATTGGCTTAAACATGGCATCGGTATTGCTCTCTGAACCCACTTTCCATGAGCATACAATTTCCATGGCTCTGTTTTTATCCCTCTGCATTCTTGAAATGCCTTTCGACAGGGCCCTGTGAAAATCACTAGCACTTTGTAAAATCTTTTTGTTGGTTGGTTGGTTGGTTGGTTTTTAGTTTCAGGGATAGTTTAGTGATCCATCAGTCTTATACAATACCTAGTGCCCTCATGTGCCCTCCTCAATGCCCATCACCCAGTTACCCTGTCCTCCAACCCCCTCCACTCCAGCGACCCGCAGTTTGTTTCCTATGATTAAGACTCTCTAATGGTTTGTCTCCCTCTCTGATTTCATCTTATTTCATTTTTTGTAAAGTTTCGTTTTGCATCCCTAGACAACTTGTAAAGCTTATGCTAATGCCCATCTTTTTATTACTCATCTTTCCAAATAAGAGAGCAACGAGGGAAAAATACCGTGTTACTTTTTGTCTTCTCAGCATCAACAATATCTGTGCTTCATAAATGTTTGATGGGGGGGCGCCTGGGTGGCTCAGTGGGTTAAAGCCTCTGCCTTCAGCTCAGGTCATGATCCCGGGGTCCTGGGATCGAGCCCTGCATTGGGGCTCTCTGCTCCGCGGGGAGCCTGCTTTCTCCTCTCTCTCTCTGCCTGCCTCTCTGCCTACTTGTGATCTCTGTCTGTCAATTAAATAAATAAAATCTTAAAAAAATAAATAAATAAAATAAATGTTTGATGGGTCACAACTGTGTGATGGGGTAAATATTTCATTAAACTGGGGGGATTTATCCGAGAGTAGATTTTAACCTAGAGTACAAGTCATTTGACTTCATAGTAGTTCTTCAGAAAGATTGAGGCATTAAAAATCAGAGCTAGGGTCAAGGTTTGGTCAGACTGCATCACTGTAGGCTCACGATAAAACAAATGGTTTGTCCTTGTCTAGGATGCTGACCTTCACTCGACACATTAAAATTAGTCATGTTTAACATCTCTTTCCAGAAAGTGGGCTGTGATAAAGAAATCGGTTCTACTAAGGTTGAGGATAAGTGCGGCGTCTGTGGAGGAGATAATTCTCATTGTCGAACCATAAAGGGAACATTTACCAGAACTCCCAAGAAGCTTGGTAAGATGAGGTCTCTCATGAGTCTGATATCCTTCTCTATGATTTGTACTTTTTGAGACATCTTTTAGAAATGTAGCATTTTCCCCGTAAACATGACAAAAAATTAGCTGCTGATTTATTTTTATTCAGATTACCTTTTCTTTTCTTTCTTTCTTTTTTTTTTTAAGATTTTATTTATATATTTGGGAGAGAGAGGGAGAGCAAGCACGAGAGAGACAGAACGAGAATCAGCGGGGGGAGAGGCAGAGAGAGAGGGAGGAGCAGACTCCCCAGTCTTTGGGGAGAACGAAGCATACTCCCTACTCTTTCGGGAGCCCGACACGGTGCCCCAGCATCATGACCTGAGCTGAAGGCAGACGCTTAACCGACTGAACCACCCAGATACCCCCACATTACCTTTGAAGGAACTAAAAATCAAAAAAATAAAAATAAAAACACTTGGACTAAATTCATAATCCATGGCATCCATGATAAAAAATTGTCTACTTAATTTAAAGGACAAATAAAATCAATATCAATTATAGTAGTTAGTTAAAATATGTGTTTTGTTTTATTTTGTGGTTTTTATTTATTATTTATTTTATTTATGTTTGTTTTCTTTCTTTCTTTGTTTCTTTATTTTTGAGAGAGAGAGAGAGTGTGTGTGCAAGGGGGGAAGGACAGAGGGACAAGGAGGGAGAATCCCAGGCAGACTCCCCACTCAGTGTGGAGCCCAGTGTGGGGCTTGATCTCCCCACCCCTGAGATCATGACCTGAGCAGAAATCGAGGGTCAGACACTTAACCAACTGAACCACCCAAGCACCCTTATTCTGTGTTTTTAAATAAAACACATTAGACATAATTATTAGAATTGAGTGTTATTTTGAAATTTCTACTCACATCAATTGTTGATTTGAAGTTTAAAAAAAATCACAAAATTTTAAACACAACTTTCAAAATATTACATTAGCTGTATTTCTTTTATTTGAAAGGTGAACAAGTGTATCCTAATTATAAATCTATATATCTAGATTCCATATTTCACATAATTCTAACAGTTTTATATTACACAAAATTAGGTACACAACCGAAAACAACCCTGAGATATGATTGCTTGTGTGTGTGAACGTTACTGTTTATTTCAGAGTCAATGACTTGGACTTAGGCATACAGTGAAGTTTCAGAGTCAATGACTTGGACTTAGGCATACAGTGAAGTTTCAGCAGATAAGGAGGAAAGAAGCACAATAATATGTAATTTCATAATTATTTACTGGAATTTTCATCGAAGATTTGGATACAAACATTTATTATGGGACGATCTCTTTTAGTTTCTAGCAGTTATTACTCAGTTTAGTTTGTGACAAATATTATTCAGTTTATGGGGAAAATGTCTTTGGGAATTCACCATTTAAAGATAATCTGGTGTGGTGCTTCCCTTGAGAAACTTCTCTTCCATTATCCCTACATAGTTGGCTTAGTCTCTGGTAGAATGAGAAAATAAGACAAAACAAAAATAAAGATAAGAAATTGGTTACTTTGAGCACATGGTCATGGCAGGGATTTTCCCTTAAAAGAAGAGAAAGTATAAAAAAGGCAGTCTTCATCCAAATGGAATAATTCTCCTGATTCATTATACTCAGCTACCCTTGAGCAAGCCAAGTGCACACACACCATTTCTGTTCTTTGACGTACCGAGTGAGGCAGAGCTAGGTCACTCCGAAGTGTTTTTTGTTACCAATGGTTTTGATATTCCTGTGCAATCGTTTAATAGTTAAATGGTTAAAAAACAAACATTGCCATTTCTGGCTGATTATGTTATCTTAAGAACGTACACACACTTAAAATGATATATTATTGTTTTGGTGGAATAACATGTAATTTTCTTCATCTTATTGTGAAGCAACTAAGAGTGCTTTCTCTACGGCAGCTCTGTTATTCTTTTTGGTATAAAATCACTCATAGTCTTCTATTTCCATAAAATCATTCATAGTATTTTATTTCCAGAGTAAATTAAGGTAAAGAAAAAGGTTTTTGCCGTTCATCATCATCCGTTAATCATGCATTCTGTGGTATGAGGTCATGACGCGTTTTTTCCAGGTACCTCAAAAATTAGACTAAACCTGCGAATCAAGTTCAGAAGAGAAGAAAGATTTCCTCAGTCCTAAAGACTCAGACTATTCAAAGATAATCAATCTAACACCCATTTCCTTGCACTGGTGTTGTCCTCATAGTCACTCAATAGACTAATTAAAGTTTTCCAACAGGGAAACATTTAAGCAAGAGGTGCCATACAGAATTCAAGTTGCTGGAAGATGAAATCTGCAAGTATTCAACTTCCAATCACCTTTATCATTTCTCATTCATTCTTAGTCTTCCTTTCATTGACTATTAACTATTTATCAGCAGTAAGCTAACTATTAAAAATGGCTTTTGACCTTCAACACGTAAAATTACAGGATTATTTGCTATCCGACCGAATAGAATCTCTATAGCTTATAGTATAGTCAATGAAACGGCAAGACTTTGGTAAACATGAGACCTTCACTAATTAAAAACATTCTATTTAAGGGAAGACAAGAGGCGCCTTCACTTTACCCAAAGGAGCTCGTAATATTTCTCTTGCTGAAACAAGGGAAGCTAAAAATGTACTGGGTAAGTTGTAGCAAACTGCAGAAAGATGGGCATCCATAAATGGCATCAAGCTGTTTTGCCGTGCGTGGTCAGCAACTAAACACGTTACGTCTAGCTGTTGCACACTCAGAACAGACACGCTACGGTTCACGGACGCGACTTGACCCAGACTCAGGTACTGAAAACCCTGACCCAAAATGACTGTGCCATTGAGTTAAGACAGTAATTCATATTGTGGAGAAGTTGAGTAAATCTACCCACGCGTGGATATTTATTGTCCATATAGGACAACCATACTTCTTTCTGATAACATCAGCAATTTTGTACTTATAATGGAATTTCTGTCACACTCATCCCACTAGGATGTGAATTGGATGTTTCCTAGGTAACGTGGCAACTGCAACACCTCCCTCGAATAATTTAGACTTCCTGGAGAAAACATCTTGATTTCTACTTGTCCTATAGTTAGGATCTTAATTCTAAGTGACCTTAAGATAATTTTTAGGACATGTAACAATACTGAGATTTGTTTTACATGACATTGCCTGTAATAGGATTGATACAAGATTTTATAATCCAAGGCAATCTATTAAGCATATTGATTTCATGATTTCTGGATTAGAAGATTGAGTTGAGGGCACATTTTTAAGGAGAGTATGACATACTTGTGGACATGTTCGAACTGAATGGTTTGGTCAAATCTAAGAAATATATTTTGAAACTTTCCCATAATAAAACTTGTTCAAGTCTTTAAAATTAATGGCTGAGCATAAGAAAAATGAAGGCACTCACCAATCTTTCTTATGAAACTTCTTTAGAACAAAGCAGGCTTTAAATATGAAGATATTTCATTAATTAGTTTAGCTACCTGTACTTGCCCTAAACCTTTTAAAATAATATGCAGACGGATAAAATTTCTCAAGAAGTTCTCCAATTAAGTACACTAAAAACTGACCCCACGTCAAAAGGGTGGTTTAGAAAACTAAAATAGTTTAATGTACAAACTGGACAGGTTACCATGTTGTACTATGTACACCTAAAACTAATGTAACATTCTGTGTGTCAGCCATACTCAAATTAATTAATTAATTAATTTAACAGCAACGACGAGGACAACAACCACAGAAAACAACGACAACAACACCAGAAAACCTAAACTCACAGAGGGAGACAGGAAAGTATAGTATTTGCCTGAATTGTTGTTAACACAATTCATGGTTCAGTACGTGATAAATGACTGATAGATTAGAAACAAGATTAACTCCTCCCCTCTTAATTAAAAAAAAAAAAAAAGTTTCCTCTAATCTCATGCCAGTTGTCACAAAACTACCCAAGCTTTGAAGTTAATTTCTTTTTTTTTTAAAGATTTTATTTATTTATTTGACAGAGAGAGAGATCACAAGTAGATAGAGAGGCAGGCAGAGAGAGAGAGAGGGAAGCAGGCTCCCCGCTGAGCAGAGAGCCCGATGCGGGACTCGATCCCAGGACCCTGAGATCATGACCTGAGCCGAAGGCAGCGGCTTAACCCACTGAGCCACCCAGGCACCCTGAAGTTAATTTCTGAAACTGCTTCTTTGAGTTTATGGATGCCCTCTTCTGCATGCAGGAGCCGTAAGAATTTCATGCTCGACTAACCATGGTTGTTGCTTTTGTTTTCTTCTTTGCTTTCTCCAATATTTACTACACATGCAAAGGGTACCTTAAGATGTTTGATATACCCCCTGGTGCTAGACATGTGTTAATCCAAGAAGACGAGGCTTCTCCTCATATTCTTGGTAAGTGTTTCTGTCTGCTGGCTTTGCTGTTGCATGCACTTAGAGAAAGGTCAAAGATACCACATATATATAGAGACAGATGTAGATGTGTGTGTATCTATATGTATATGTGTCTGTATACATAGATACGCAAGATTCAGAATTCCATAAAAATGCATTACTGGTTTTCAATGGTCATTTCTCCCCACTCTTCGTTCTTGAAAACAAAAAAATATTCAAAAATAGAGCTTTAATTTTTGGTGAATCCTGGGTTGGTCCATTATTTATATGAAGAAAAGGTTATTTGACAAGTTTGTTATGCATTTTTGCTCTGTATGGGGGATGAGAAAAAGGCATATATTAATAAAATGCACTAAATTAAGGAAGAATATCAGAAAAATTTGCCATAGTTACGTTGGCAAATTAGTTCTGATATTTTGGTTGATGCCATACTGTATGCCTCTCCTTACTTTATTGCATTTTAACTTCTTGTATGGAAAAGCCAGTATCGGTGATGCGTCCAGGTTCTGCCGGCAGAGGCAGACCATCTGCATGGCTGTTTAGAATTCTTTCCCTCCTTTAATGAGAGGATCGTGTAAAAATGTCATTCTAAAGGGGTTTTTTCTGAAGTGTATGTACAAATGTAAACATGACTTCCACATATTCTCTGACCTATTAAAGCATGAAGAATCTCGCTGAAATGAAAGCATCATCTGTCAACCCAATGAAAATTTGTCTCGTTACTTTTATTTTAAATGTGTGACTTCAAAAAAATGAGCTGTTTAATGGTATTTCATAGAACTGTTTTTTAATATCTAATTTGAATTCACTACTAGATCCCTTAACGATCTAGCAGTCAGACATAGTTCTTTCCCCAGTAATTCATATTCCTTATTTTTTGTCCTAGAACTGAAATTATTATCCTTGGATACATTAGATAGTTTCAAAAAACTCAAGAGGAATAAATGTATTTAACTAAAATTGCTCATGTTAATCTACACATTTTCAGGAATGGTAATAACATGAAATTTTATTTTCTAACTTACTATATGCTGGTAACTACACCGAGACTTTAAAATCCTATTGGTCCTGTTTTGTCCGTGAGAGAAAGCATCTTTAAATAATATATAGTAGATCATGCATAAGAACTCTATCACAGTAAACCACTTGTTCTAGGCATGTAAGTAGGGACGTGGCCTTGGAATTTCACAAACTTAAGAACTAATTGTTTTGTTGGTCTAAAAATTAGTTCAACTATTTTGGATACTTATCAATACTTTTACTAACTAGAAAGAGACAGCACCCTAAAGTAAAGAAACCATTATGTTATGTGCCGTCCTAGCATAAATGATTTGTGTTCATGATTATAGAGGTATCCGTAATTTTCAAAATATTCCCAGCTTTCTGAGGAAGTATACAGGAGTAAATAAGAAACTGTTAACCTCTCTAACAGTCCTTTCAAATGGGAATATTTGTTAATTTTTATCTCCTTTATTTAACCTCCTTGGTATTGTTTTTGTTTAGTTAAGAGTACTGCTTGGGGATTTTGAATGCTGAATGAAGGGAATGGGAGTCCTAGCAGAACTAACTCATTTTCATTGCCTTGATGCTAATAAACAGTCTTTCCTTTATAGAAAGGGGTAGGCTTGCTGTGGGTCATCAAACCTGTAATGTGATAAAATAAAATGTATGCCGGTTACCCATTTTTCTCCTTTTAGCTATTAAGAACCAGGCTACAGGCCACTATATTTTAAATGGCAAAGGGGAGGAAGCCAAGTCGCGAACCTTCATCGATCTCGGCGTGGAATGGGACTACAACATTGAAGATGACATTGAAACTGTTCACACAGATGGGCCTTTACACGATCCAGTTATCGTTCTGGTACGTGGTGTTACAGGCTTACTATGTGGTTGCTTTCGTTTATAATTTTATAATTAATTTATCTGAAAACACTTTTACCTTGAACATTGAATCTTTAGCTCCTTGTTTTTTCGAATTCCGTTGACCTGACGCTCTCTGCTCTTTGTACAACTTTGTCATGCATTTTATTAGATGTACATTATAAACCCAATACCATAGTATTATGATTCCTGGCTGCTAGTAAGCCATTATCTGTTAGAGACAAAAGATGAGATTGATTTTTATACGTACCCACATATTTACCATTTCTGATGCTCTTCCTTCTTCCCTGTAAATCGGACTTTCCATGTAGTATCATTTGCCTTCAACGTAAAGAACATCCCTTAGCATATCTTGTGGCGTGGGTGTGCGTCTTAGCAAAGAATTCCCTCAACTTCCAATGATCATATTATTTCACCCTCGTTCATAGAAGATATCTTCAGCAGATATAAACATTTTGGTAACTAGTGCTGTGTGTGTTAGCACTTTAAAGTTGTTTTCACGCTGTTACAGGGCAGTTGAAGGAATCAAAGGGCGGATTTGTTCTTTCCACAGTTTGGCGACCGTAGCCATTGCTGCAATAAACATTGGGGTACAAATGGCCCTTCTTTTCACTACATCTGTATCTTTGGGGTAAATACCCAGCTGTGGAAAGAACCAAGATGCCCTTCAACGGATGAATGGATAAGGAAGATGTGGTCCATATACACAATGGAGTATTATGCCTCCATCAGAAAGGACGAATACCCAACTTTTGTAGCAACATGGACGGGACTGGAAGAAATTATGCTGAGCGAAATAAGTCAAGCAGAGAGAGTCAAGTATCATATGGTCTCACTTATTTGTGGAGCATAACAAATAACATGGAGGACATGGGGAGATGGAGAGGAGAGGGAGTTGAGGGAAACTGGAAGGGGAGATGAACCATGAGAGACTATGGACTCTGAAAAACAACCAGAGGGTTATGAAGGGGCGGCAGGGGGGTGGGGGGGGGGGTGGGAGGTTGAGGAACCAGGTGGTGGGTAATAGGGAGGGCACGTACTGCATGGAGCACTGGGTGTGATGCCAAAACAATGAACACTGTTATGCTGTAAATAAACAAATAAAAATAAATATAAAAAAAAAAAAAGGGGGCGGATTTGTGATGTAGATGTGACCACAAGATGGCAGTAGCGTGCACCGGCTTTATCGCCGCCTTAACGCCTTTGCAGGTCTGGCCACTGGTCAGGAGAGAAGCAGAAGGGAACTCCTGGGAAAGAAGGGATCTGAGAGGGGGGGTTTTTGATTAGGTGATGTCAAGCAGCTGCACAGTGGGGTGTCTCTACTCTGGGAGTTCCGAAGAGCAGCAGCAGCAGCTTGGGATCCTTACAGCCATCGTGTCCTTTATAGTTAGCAGATGCCAAGTGCAGTTTCATCTGGGTTATCAAGCTAAGCAAGCAGGTTCTAACTGGCTAAAAATACACCTGTTTGGGCTACATGGAAAAGAACTGGGTACATAAAAATTTGAGTTTGGTGCTAGCAGGCTTCTGCACTAAAGGCTCTCAGCCTGCCGTGAAGAAACAAAATAGGGGCCAGCATGCAGGAACTATCTTCTGACCCTGTTTGACTCTGTTTGCTAACGAAGCCCATCATTTATGAGAAGTCCGCCTCGTTCATTTGGCTGCTCTGCCTGTGATGTATCCGTTTTCCCTGGCTGCTCTGGAAAGGTTTTCTCTTTATCTTTTTGTTTTGTTTCATTGTTTGTTTAGCCCTTTGATTGTGATACGCTTAGTTTGTGGTGTTCTTTGTCTGTATCTGGCTTGGGGTTCACCAACCATCCTGGTGATGGGTTTTTTTTGGTTTTGTTTTTGTCTTTTTTTGTTTTGTTTTTACCGAATTTGGGTTGAGTTTTTCATTGTGTACCAAGTGCATTTTTCCCCCACCTCTCTCTCCCAGGGCTCATTTACACGTATCTAACCCAGCTGAAATTGTTCCATATGCCTCCTGGGCTTTGTCCATCCTTCTGTAATCACTTTTTCTCTGTTTGGATCATTGCTATTGAGCTCTGTTCAAGTTCACTGACTGTGTCTTATGTGGTCTCCAATCTGCTGTTGAGCCCATCCGGTAAATTTTTCACGTCAGATGGTGTTCTTTTCTTTCCTAGAATTTCCATGTGGCCCTTTAAAAAAAAATTACAAAATGTATTTCAAATTACAAAGTATAAAATTACAAAGTATATTTCACCATTAGACCATTATGACACAAAGTATATTTCACCATTAGACACATTATGTCTAATGTTTTCTGTAAGTCCTGTGTCTGTCTTCATGTCTGCTTCTGTAGGTGCTTTTTTTCCTGGATTACGAGTCACATTTTCCTGCTTCTTCCAATTTTTTAAGTGTATACCAGACATTATAGTTGGTAAGGTGTAGGGCATTTGGTTTTGTCGCCTTCTTTACAGGCTGTGGGGCTTTGTTCTGGCTGTCATTTCCTCCTGATCTTTGAAGCCTAATTTATCCTTTGTCGGGGCCGATCTGTTTCAGTTTTGTCCTTATGCTTATGGCATGGCCTTTTTGACGCTTTAGCTGAATGTCTGAAGTGTTAGCGAGGCCTCTTCATCCGGCTGGATAAGAACCCCTGTGTCCCTAGCGCCATCTGACCTCCAGTGTCTCTGTCCTGCTCCCAGTCCCACAGTAGCCACTCACTGTAGACAGCATGGCGTCTCAGCCTGCGCATGCACAGAACAGCCTTCCGTCTAGGACGTGCGCTGCTTCTGGGCCACCCCTCCATGCAGCCCCTTCTTCTCTAGGGCCCTGCCTGCAAGCACCACAGCCCACTTGCCATCTCCTCAGCTCCCTGAGACCGCCGTCTTGGTAGGGACTCCTGCTCCCTGGGCACGGCCCAGAACCTGACCCTGTCAGGATGCCAGAACCGGGCCCATTTCTCTGCTCACAGGGACCACTGTCCTTCACTGTATTACTCACTGGGCTCATGGATGAAAGCCGAAGACATTTACCTGGTTTGAAAAATATTGTTGGATACTGTATGCAATTTATCAGATTTTCTATTAAAAAAAATGTTACACTAATTTAAAACCAAATATCCCCACTCAATTCCAAGGATGTTTTCTCTTTCTTTGAAAATTGTTTGGTGAAATGTCTGTCCAGATCTTTTGCCCATTGTTAAAGTGAGTTATTTTATGTTTTATCTTTTTTGTTGTATTTTAAGAGTCCTTTATATATACTTGATATGTCCTTTATGAAATATATGACTGTCAAATATTTTCTTCTAGTCTATCGTTTCCTTTTATTCTCTTAATAGTGGCTTTCACAGAGCAAAATATTTTAACTCTCCTGAAGTCTAATTTATTAATTTTTTTCTTTAATGGATCAAGATTCTGGTATGTGGTATATATATCACACACATATTTATTTATTTATTTATTTATTTATTTATTTATGTATATTTCTGCCCAATCCAATGTTAAAGCATTTTCTTATTATTATTTTTTTTTTACCAGAAGTTTTATATTTTATGTTTTGAGTTGATTTTTATATAAATTTTGTATGACGGGTTAGGTTCTTGTTTTTGCATATGGATGTCCATATTATCTATTGCTGCATAACAAATTACCCTGAACCTGTTAGGTAAACACAAAGCAGCGTTTATTTTCTCATAGCCTCTGTGGGTCAGGCCACTGGCAGCTGTGGAAAGGGCTAGCTGTGGCTCAGGGCCTCTCATGAGGTCGCCGTTGGCTCCAGCGGGGACATCTGCTTCCCTGCTCAGGCACAGGGCTGTTGGAAGGCCTCAGCAGACGGCTTCTCGGCTTTCCCATGTGGTGGCCGGTGGCCTACATTCTTCACCACGTGAGCCTCTCCTTAGACTCCCTAAGTGTCCTTATCGCATGACGGCTGACTTCCCCCAGAATGAGTGATCCAGATGACAGAGTGCAGCCAAGACAGAGACCATCTTTTTTAACCAAATATTGGGAGGAACATCCCATCCATGCTGCCGTTGTCTGTTTGCTGGAAGCAGGTCACTGAGTCCAACCCATCCTGAAGGGGAAAGGAATTAAGCCCTAGTTCTCGAGAGGGAAAGTATTAAAGAGTTTGTGGACACATTTTTAAAGCCACCACAGGGACTTGTGCTGGTACCATTTGTTGAAAAAAAAAAAAAAAAGGCCTTTTTTTCCATGAAGTGATCTTCTCACCTCTGTCAAAAATTCGTTGTTCATGTTTCTGTGGGTTTATTTCTGACATTCTGTTTCATAGGTTATATAACTTTATAGCAAAAATATGCAATAATCAAAATTGTATGAAGTTTGGGTGGTTGGAGATGAGAGGCTCCGTTTCGCTCGTGTGATTACGCTGCAGTCTTTCCCAGTGGCGCAGGCGTCTGGCCTCAGAGCCCTGCCATTCACTGCCGTGCTAGCCTCCCTCCAGGCTTCGTCCACTGCTAGCCGGTGACCGCAGGGAACAAGTGAGCTAGAGGCAGAAGGAGGAGATTTGTAACTAGGACGGCGGGCTGTGGACAAGCACTGCTATATCACCAGGGCCTTTCTTTTCCTCTCTAAAGGGCTGGACCCCATGCTGGGAGCCGGGGACCATGGCGGCACCTGTCTCGGGCTGGGAGCACCAGGCCTCTGGCTAGAGTCTAGGGCTCAGTGCTTGATTTGTAACGTTGCCTTAGAAACAAAGACTAAGGGAAAAACAGATACAAGAACCCAGATAACCAAATCCTTCATACCAGTGGGTTTAATATTACTCGATTTCTCAAACAAAAGCTGTTTCTAAAAGTTTAGTTTCAAATACTGGTAAATTGCCCACGCTTTTTTCCCTTCACATAACTGATGTACTCCTAAGAGCTAGTGCAGGAAGGTCGATAAAAACTTACTTAAAAAAAAAAAAAAGAGAGTACATTGCTGTAAACAGTATTACAGGACAAAAACAAACCAAAAACCACCTGAGACTGTATTTGCAATGCTTATTGCTATAAAAGAAGCATTAATGTCCTTACGTCATATTGCAGTCATTTAGAAAAAAGACGTGTTTACTGGTAAAAAAGAAGGCAGGATGAAGCGAGAATACTAGTGCCTAATAAACCAGGAAAATTGAACTTTACTGTTTATCAAATAAATAACAATTAAAATAACAACCTTTTGCCCATTCAATTAACAAAGACAAAAATTACATAGCATGTAGTCCCTAATGGGACACTCTCATATACTCCAATTATGAAAGTAATAGTTGTTCTGACTGTTCTGAAGGGCCATTCATCAGTCTGTTCCAAGAACTGTAAAAAGCACTTGTCCCGTTTATAAGGAAAATCAGAAATCACAAAGCGGGGGACAAATTCTGATCAATACTGGTATTTGTTAACAAGGGAATGGCTAAATAACGCGTCCTACCTTTAGGGTTAAACACTGTACTGACACTGAAAAGCGTGTTTTCAAAGAGTATTTACTGCCTTAGGAAATAGTACATGACTCACTAAGTGAAATAAGCAAAGCCAGAAAGTATGTATGTGTGTACACACACACACACACACACACACACACACACATGCACACACACACCACACAAGATGCAAATAGCTTGAGGCTATACTGCAAAACAACAGAAGTGATTTTGGTTTTCTCTGATTTAGTAGAATCACGGATAATTTTTTATTTTCTTTGTGTTTTTCCATAACGTGTACATTTTCTGGAGGGAACATTATTATCTTCATCATCATGACAAAACAGTTATTTTAAAGAATAATTTTCAAATGCAGTAAGTAGATATATAACTTAAGGAAATCCACAGTGAATTTCATTGGAAATTTATTATTTTTATTATATAAACTCTTATACCTCTATTTTTTATATTTTTTATGGTCAATGTTTTATATGTTTACATCTTTTTCTGTTGTTGGGAAACAGGGCATCCTTATAATTTAGTTGATAGAAACAAAAATGTATTTTTAGGGGCGCCTGGGTGGCTCAGTGGATTAAGCTGCTGCCTTCGGCTCAGGTCACGATCTCAGGGTCCAGGGATCGAGCCCCGCATCGGGCTCTCTGCTCCGCAGGGAGCCTGCTTCCTCCTCTCTCTCTCTGCCTGCCTCTCTGCCTACTTGTGATCTCTCTCTCTGTCAAATAAATAAAATTGTAAAAAAAAATGTATTTTTAGAAACTACTTGAAATTTTTCCAGTTTTTTTTTAAAGACTTTATTTATTTATTTGACAGACAGAGATCACAAGTAGATAGAGAGGCAGGCAGAGAGAGAGGAGGAAGCAGGCTCCCCGCTGAGCAGAGAGCCCGATGTGGGGCTCGATCCCAGGACCCTGGGATCATGACCTGAGCCGAAGGCAGAGGCTTTAACCCACTGAGCCACACAGGCGCCCTGAAAGTTTTCCAGTTTTAATAAATGACTGTTCTGAAATAGTTGATTTTTATTGAAAATGTAAAGCCCCTTCAGGTGACTTACCTGTTTATTTCATGTATCCATTAGATCATACCTCAAGACAACGATACCCACTCATGCCTGACGTATAAGTACATCATTCATGAAGATTCCGCCCCTACAATCAGCAGCAACAATGTCATCCAGGAAGAACTAGATACTTTTGAGTGGGCTTTGAAGAGTTGGTCTCAGTGTTCCAAACCCTGTGGTGGAGGTAACCATTGACCACGTTGAGTACGTTCAGTGTCATTCACGGGAGGCCCTTTCCAGTGCTTCTGCCTTAAAGATTGCCTCTCATTGAGGCCACAATCTGAGAAATACCAAACATAGCAACCAAAACATAAGTACAAAGCATTTTTACTGAAATCTCTGAATCTACAAAGGATAGGAATCCATGCCTAATGACAGTAAACCTTCTCAAAATCCTCTTGCGTTTTCCCGGAGGTTCTTTTTGTCTCATGTTCATCTGCTGGTCCCTTTAATGACTTGAGTTTTCCCAGATTCGCCCAAATGCACTGTCCTGTGGTTCTGGCCTTTCTTCTTCTCCACTTTTGCTGTGCATTTCTTTTCTATCCATGATGGTAATAAAAGAGTTCTTAGTTGTACCAGGTAGCGGGTACTGTTTTAAATGTTCTCTATTTTAGCGCGTGAGCCCTCAAAATGGCGCTGTGAGGTCCGCACTGTGATGATCTCTGTTGTACTGATTGGAAAACTGAAGAACAGGGAAGAGACGTCATTTCCCCAGACCCTAAGATACAGACGCAGGTGGTCTGGCTTCTGGCTACACGTCTTACTCCCTTGTGCTGCCTCTCTGCCCTTGCTCAAGTAAATCCATTAAGCCATTCCCAGAGTTTTTCAGTTTCTCACTTCATCCATTCCCCCGCTTCTGAACAATGAATGCTCCAGAACTGAGCTGGCCTACAGGCAGTTTTCCCCAACATGCAGGACAAGGCAAAGGCTGAGTCATGATGCTGAGTAACAGAGAGCAAAAAAATGATTCAGAGCAGGGAATGCATGTGTCAATGATTTATTTTATAATTCTAAATTCAAGGATGTATTTTTATTTGTTTATTTTTTTAAAGAATTTATTTATTTATTTGAGAGAAAGAGAGAGGCCGAGCAGTAGACAGAGGTAGAGGGAGAAGAAGACACTCTGCTGAGCAGGGAGCCTAATGCGGGACTCGATCCCAGGACCCTGGGGTCATGACCTAAGCCAAAGGCAGACCCTTAACCCACTGAGCCACCCAGGCATCCCAAGGATGTATTTTTAAAGAGGTTTTTTTTTGTTTTTTT
The DNA here is from genome assembly GCF_922984935.1 of Meles meles. Taxonomy (NCBI): domain Eukaryota; kingdom Metazoa; phylum Chordata; class Mammalia; order Carnivora; family Mustelidae; genus Meles; species Meles meles. The sequence goes on from NC_060067.1 coordinate 9,916,967, forward strand.
TTGAGGTGGAGGGTACATAAACTGTTTTTAATTATTTAAAATGACAATCCATTACAAAAATACGTGTTTAATTGGAATCTTCCCTTTTGCTGCTCCCTCAGCATCTGCTTGGTTACAGGATTTGTCAGACACACCTTTTTAATATCTACCACATCTATTCCTTCCTCACCAGGTTTCCCTCATGACTTTGGAAGGGAAGATTATTCCAGGAGTCTTTTAACTAGTCGACTAATTTGACTTTCTTCTCTTCCTTTATTTCCAGGGTAATCTTGAATGAATGAATGAATGAATGGCCAAATGAGTAGAGTTAGAGCATTTGCCTGATTTAAATGCTGTAGACTCCTACTGTGTGTCCCAGAGACAGCATCATTTGTGTAGCTTTCTTGCCAAAAGTGGGTAACTGAGTCTAATCATTAGGAAGCAAATAAATCTAAACTGTGGGGTGTTTTACAAAACAAATGGCCTGTACATCTCAAAAATATTCAAGATAAAAAAGAGGCCCAAAAATTATTCCTGCTTAATGCTGTGACAGCTAAATTCACCACATAATCGTTGATTGGAAACACATTGCCAAGAAGAACACGATAGGGGCAACTGGTAAATTTTGAATTTGGTCTGTGTATTAGATAATAGTACTATATCTGTGTTAAATATTCTGGTTGTAAGAGATGCGCTTGCGATGGGCAGTATGCTGGAGTATTTGCCAGGGAAGGATCAGGATGCCAGCAACTTAGTCTCAAAGGGCTCAGCAAAATTTTGTGTATATTATATATATTGCATAATATAATTAAGTTATTACATATGTAAAAATATATACGTATGCCCTCAAATATGGTGACATGTAACACGAATTTAATCTAGATGCAAGTATGACAAATGTGCATTGTGCTTTCCTTACAACGTTTTTGTAGGTTTAAAACATTTTTAAAAAATTTTTAATTAATTAATATTTACATATGTCAGGGTTGGTGAATGGGGAGAAGGTCAGAAACTCCCTGTGACCGCCAAGATAAAAAGTCCAAACACTAGTCTGGCATGCAAAGCTTTTAGGATTAGATTCTTTCCAATCCCCTACCCGCCTCACAGAGGAAACCTCAGCCGTTCCAGCAGACCTTCCGTTTTTAACATGTCATTTCCTTCGCTCGGAGTATCTTCTGCTTCGTTGCCTTTACCCGGCAGGGTTTGAACTTCAAGATTCCGATCAAGAAGTGTGGGTAATGAGGAGGGCACGTACTGCATGGAGCACTGGGTGTGATGCCAAAACAATGAACACTGTTATGCTGTAAATAAACAAATAAAAATAATTAAAAAAAAAAAAAGAAAAAAGAAAAAAGAAGTGCGGGTCTTGTAAGCAGCCACTGCCCCTCTGCTGGCTGAGACCCTCCCCTTGTGTTCCTTTGGCGCCCTCTACAGGAAATGATGTGCCTAACGCTCTAAAGCCTCTGTCACTGGGTATTGTCCCAGTGGTTGTCTAATCTGTCCCTCACGCTAGACTGTGTGTGTTTGGGGGTCTAGTTCATTGGCACATGCACGACTGCTGTTTAATCATTTGTACTCTTTATTAAATGTAGGCCCTGAAAAGTTCAGGATGTTGTTTATTTAATCGACTTCTGGACCTTCAGCAGCTCCAACAGGGCCTCGTCTCCTTTTGTCCTCAGGCAGTTTGTTGAATGAATGACTGAAGGACCAAATGTATAACGGAATGAATAAGTGAGTACATCCAAAGAAATGTGTTTCCTTTCCTAGGTTTCCAGTACACTAAATACGGATGCCGTAGAAAAAGTGATAATAAGATGGTTCACCGCAGCTTCTGCGAGGTCAACAAGAAGCCAAAACCTATTAGAAGAATGTGCAATATTCAAGAGTGTACACATCCACTGTAAGCAGTCATTTAACTATCATATCCTGAGCATGACCTGACGGGGATTTAAATGTCTTCAGTGCTTTTCAGTTTTAATTTCGTTTTTAGTCAGCACTAATAAACGTATCTCGTTAAAAGAGTCCAAGGCATTTCACAGGAACTATTTGAAGCTGCAGTTCCATGCCCTTTAATTACTGTATTCCTGCTCCTCAAATACAACCATGTTCCAGCTATGAGGCTGCTTTGGATATCTGGCAACTCCTTGTTTCCAGTTCTCTATGTAAAATGTGTTCACATCTCCTTGATGTTGGGGGGTGAGGGGGTTTGGATATTATGTATATTGATTTTCCAAGGTGGAAAGTGAAAGGTTTAGCATTCTTTTATAGTCCTTCCCCAGATACACACAGCCCAGACTTCTCGTATTTCCAGTATTGTTATAACCTACTTTTACTGATATTAATCTTCAGAGTTTATATTATCTTAACAACTTCCATCTGTCTTAATAGGTGAATCACTTAGCTGGTCTTCCCTTGTGAAACTTTTTTTCTTCTAGAATGAATTAAAGTTTTGATTTTTATGCTTTGTTTTCTACTACTTTTCACTAATTCATCCCCATACTGTCTTCTGTGAGTATCGATCTCCTATAAATACTAAACACTCAAATATCCTGTCACTTGCAACTTCTGAGAGATACCTCTCAGACAGTTCTGTGTGTTCCAGCTCTGTCCCGGACTTCTGTTCATCCTGGAATGTCTTTTTTTTTTTTAAAAAGATCTTATTTATTTATTTGACAGATCACAAGTAGGCAGAGAGGCAGGCAGAGAGAGACAGGAGGGGAAGCAGGCTCCCTGCTGGGCAGAGAGCCTGACTCGGGGCTCGATCCCAAGACCCTGGGATCATGACCTGAGCCGAAGGCAGAGGCTTTAACCCACTGAGCCACCCAGGTGCCCCTGGAATGTCTTTTTACCTTTTCCGAGATATTCCTACGGCCTCTCTTTTGCATCGGTTCTCCTGTTTCCTGCATTTTTTGGTCTTCATTTCTTTTCATGTATTCATTTGTTCTGGTAGGTCATGTCTTCCAGTAGCTTCATGAAAAATGTATATACAGTGTGAAAATTTGTGGCTAAAAAATTCTCATACACCTAAGAAATGTAGCTTAGAGGTTAAAGTGTAAGCGTATATAGGAAGTCTTTCTTCTCTCACTCTTCATCAGTGGGACACACCCATAAAATTCCAAACCATAATGTGTTTTCCTTCAGGATTTGAAACCATTGTTCCATTGTTTTCTAGATTCCCGTGTTGCTGCTGAAAAGTCATCTGCCATTCTGTTTCTCAATGCTTTCTGGTTTTGTCATTCAAAGTTTGTAGGCTCTTCTTTTTGTTCCCGATGTCCTGAAATGTCACGGCAATGGCACACTGCCTTGATGCCCTACTTTTCTCATCCATCATGCTGTGTACTCAAAGACTTTTTAAAACACAAACCAGTATCTTTCATCTCTGGGACATTTTCGTGTGTTTTTTTCTTTGAAATATTTCCCCTATTTTTTCAGTATTTTTTCTAAGATATTTGTAGTTAGGATTCTTAAGGATATCTAATTTTCTTTTCTTTTTTCATCTATTGTTTGTTGCTCTATGTCCTGATTTTTTCTTTTTTACTACTGTTTTAGTGTCTAAGAGCACTTTAATATCCAAGCACTCTGTTTTGTTCCTCACATGTTCCTTGTTAAGGCATTTGATGCTTATTTCACTGGTGTTAATAGGTTCTTTTATCTCTTTTATATGAAAGATTATTTTCTTTTTCATGCATTATTGCTTTTGAGTTCTTTTCCTCTGTTTCTTTTTTTCCCCCCTCCATGATTTGTTTTCTGTCTCCACTGAAGAATACAGTGTTAAAAGGCTTCTTGGAAGCTTGAAAGCTTGCGTTATAGTCAAGACTTGCTTGCTGGTAGCTTCACTGTTGGACAAGCTGGCTGGGCTATTTCATTGTAAGACCCTCAATGTATATTTAGGTCTTTTTAATGAAATGATCAGATTTCAAAGAGTAGAATCAATCACCTGCCTAGGGAGCATAAGCCTATTTAACAGCTGTTCTGGAAGTTGCATATATTTCTGTATGACCAAGATCATCTTCACCATTCCATACATGGATTCTTACCTAACCCCCTGTTTTCACTCTGGTCTCTTTCTCTGTTGTCTCTTGACTATGTCTGTTGTCCACAAGCGAAAAGTCTCATTCATCTTCTACAGAGGATAAATGTTAGTCTGTTGTCCACAAGCAAAAAGTCTGGTTCATCTTCTACAGAGGATAAATGTTAGACCCTCTGCGCGATTAGAGGAGGGGCAGTCAGCCAGTGGAGGTAAGGAGCAGGAGGTGGAACTATTTCCACACAGACTTTTCCTCAGTCCCCTCTTTTCAGCCCTACCTTCACCGAGTTTCCCAGTGCACACTTTTACCTGTGGCCACAATCCAGCACATTCCTGGAGCTCTGCTGCCAAGTTAGTCTGCTTACCATACCACCTTCTGGAGCTGATTCAGAATTCATCCCTCTTAGTTCTGCTGAGCTGGTAGCCACATGTCCCACTGCTTTCTAGGTTCCAGAATTATCTTTGGGGGCTTCTATTCAATTTTTTTTTAAACCTTTGTGGATTTATGCCATTTTTTCCCCTTGGCTGTCATTCTAGGAATTTTAGGAGGGAATAAATTAACCAGGAGTATCTGTGACTATGAAATGTATACTTCTCATTTAATATCTGTCTTCAAACGAGAGTTACTGTTGAGGGCTTGACCATTGCTTAGTTGCCGCAATACATTGTAGTGCCAGTCTGATGCGCGAAAGCCAACATAAACTGGAGATAGCAGAGACTACCAAGGTTTTAGCACTGTTAGGTCTCGGTGCCCCATATATATGAAAAGAAAAAAAAATGCAGAGGGAAAGTATCTCTAGAAGGGGTATACTCTATAAAGAGTATGCCTCGATTGCTTTCTGACATTGTGGAACCAGACGGAATCACTGGGAACAGCCTTTTGGGACCACATGTAGCCAGATGTCATGGAGACCTCTCCCCAGTAACGTAGCCACAGCTGACGTGGAAAGTGCTGGGGCCATGGGCATCAACACAGAATTGGGGAATGGCCCATGGGAAATCTTTTTGAAAATACTTTTTTTAGAAATCTTTCTGTCAGGTGCATTCAGGCCCCAGATGCACATTACCTTTTACATTTTTGTTGGGCCTCATAATGGCCGATACGAAGAACTGAATTTTCCAGGCAGGACGGATAACTCAGGCAGCCTTTTCAGGGGGCAGTTGTAGAAATGGGTCGGTCATCTCAGTTAGAATCTTAGCACCTGAGGAAACTCAGGATTTCATGGAAAGGCAGCAGCACCCAAAGCGGTTTGTGTCACAAGTACCCGATGCATTGCCTTCCTTAGTTTCCGTTCACGTGTTTGACACCATGAGGCAGTGTGGCTGAGGGCGAGCTGGTATGTTTCTGAAAACGGCCATCCTGCCCGAACCTAACCTGGCAAACTTAAGATGAGTTTCAGGAACCCTCTGTCAGCGGATCATCCTTTAGATAAAGAAGTTTCCGGGTCACAGTGGGGCAGAAAAATACCCACGCATTAAATATAGAAGTGTTGGGCTTGTTGCTATTAGAAAATGCTCAGGGGGCACCTGGGTGGCTCAGTGGGTTAAAGCCTCTGCCTTTGGCTCAGGTCATGATCCCGGGGTCCTGGGATCGAGCCCCATATCGGGCTCTCTGCTCTGCAGGGAGCCTGCTTCCTCCTGCCTCTCTGCCTAGTTGTGATTTCTCTCTGTCGAATAAATAAAATATCAAAAAAGAAAAAAAAGAAAGAAAATGCTGAGACTTTGGACATGGTGGATGCATCCCTCTTCTTCTGAAACTGCTTCCTGAGTGGAGGCTGTTCCTCCTCTCCCGCACCCCCCTCTCCCTTCCCAGCATCTCCCCGGCCCTCCCTCCCACCCCGCACCACTGCCCCTCACTCAGGGAGCCAGGGAGGCTTGGGGCGCAGAGCCGGAGGGTGCTTGCGGCAGCGTCTAACCGTGTCCCCCTCTCCCCCGCACTGCAGCTGGGTGGCCGAGGAGTGGGAGCACTGCACCAAGACCTGTGGGAGCACCGGCTACCAGCTCCGCACCGTGCGCTGCCTGCAGCCACTCCACGACGGCACCAACCGCTCGGTGCACAGCAAATACTGCCCCACCGAGCGGCCCGACAACCGGCGGCCGTGTAACCGCGTGCCCTGCCCCTCCCACTGGAAAACAGGGCCCTGGAACGAGGTGGGCGTGCGACTCCCACGTGCGAGTGTGTGTGTGTGTGTGTGTGTGTGTGTGCCCGGAAGCGTGCGCGGAGGCGTGCACTGCATATTCGAGTTGGGCACATGTATCCGGGAGGCGTTGTGTGAGTCGAGACGCGGCCACACAGACGGCCACAGACTTTGGGCTCGCTGAGCTCCTGGAGGTGCCACGAAGCGGGATTTTAAAGCAGGGCTCACATTTAGGATGACTCGGTAGGGGCGGCCACGTGTGGGTGCTTTGTGACATCTAGAGGGGACTGGTTTCTGTTTCTTATCTTGGTTGATGTCACAACCTTCCCGCGGGATGAATTCCAAACACCTGACTGACTGCGGGGTCCTGCCCGGTTTGGCGCACGGGTGACGCTTCTTCTCCTCCTCTTCCTCCTCTAATTTCTCCGGGTATAACTGACATAAAGTTGTATCAGTTTCAGGCGTACCACGGAATGATTCACTATTTGTATATATTGCAAATACTCACCACACTAAGCCCCCGCGATCTCTTCTCACCCCGCTGCTCTGTGTTCCAACTCTGTCCCAGTTTGAGAAACTCCTGCTGTTCCAGAAAGACTGAGCTCAGGGGCATCTCCCATCTTCCTCCGCCTCCTGACTCCCCACCACCTCCGCAGCCGCTAGGGCTCCTCTCCAGGGTCCCAAATACCACCTCCCGGGGCTGCCTTGCCCCCAGTCCTTCCTCGGCCTTCCAGAATGGCCCACAGCCAGCAGGCCACTCAGGATGGACACTGTAACTCTTGTCTGGGAGCCCGTGCCGGCCACTGGCCCACACATTTCTCTGCGCTGCTTCTGCACCACATAGTCAAGACCTGCCCAGTCCTCGTTTGTCTGCCGACTCAGTGCCCTGTGGCCTGAGCTAATCCCACACGTTGGTATTCCTGAAGCTTCAAAAGGAGGGGTCGCGAGATCACGGGACTTAGAGGAGGAAAGGGCCTCAGCAGGCAGACAGAGAATGAAGGCGGAAGTGGAGAGCAGGCCTGGAAGGAAGGAACGGTTGAGCGAGGGTCACCTGCCCAGGACCCCAAAGCTAACTCACGTCTTCTCTTCAGAGGCCTGGAACGCAGGTCCCTCCTCTCTTCCTCCGACCTGGACCAATAGCTTAGATGATCCTGGACTTAATCTGAAAGTGTTTAACCCTTCCTTAATGGACTTAGTTCATGAGAACAAAATCACAGTAGCTGCGAAGAGCTTGAATGAACCAAGCTAGCCTTCCAGTAAGTTCTGCCGTTGGTAAGGAAGGAGAAGGAATGGGAAGGTCTGTAACGGGATCTCTCCCTGGAAAGAGACACCACCACGGTTCTGAGGGACTTTGCAGGTATTAACGTGACAGTAAGGGCTTCTTTCTTGTCACGTGCTCCCTGCCTGCCCCGCACGCCTGCTTTCCGGACATTGTCTCCTTTGCATTCGCTTAGTCCTGACAACAGTCCTGAGGCAAATGCCACCAGCCCAGCTCTCGGAGAAGCAGCGCAGGCGGGTCCGTCGTGCCGTCAGGGTATGAACCTGTGGTTGTCTGTCTCCAGAACAAAATAGAGAAGGAACTCCAGAGCTATGCAGGCGTGTGTGTGTGTGCGTGCGTGTGTGTGTGTGTGCATGCACATGTGTGTCCACAGGGAGGAAGGTGGTGTTGGTGCAACGAACCTCTCTAATCGTAGCCTTGGTTTCTCCAGTGCTCCGTAACCTGCGGGGAAGGGACAGAGGTGAGGCAGGTCCTGTGCAGGGCGGGAGACCACTGCGCAGGGGAGAAGCCCGAGGCGGTCAGGGCCTGTCAGCTGCCTCCCTGTAACGGTACGTATGACCCCGATCGGTCTCACTGCTCTGCCCGTGGTTTCTACACCTCAAAAGGCAGCATTTCAGGACCAGCTCTGGAAAGGGTTTGCTTATCCAAAAATAACCTGAGGAGCACACCCCTGAGACTCGAGCCTAATCGTCTTCTCCCGGGTCCGCGTTCGAGGCTGTGCCCCACGCCGGGGAGGCCTCCCAACCCCCGGGCCTCCCTGGGTCCTGCCAGGCGCTGACGCAGGGCTGAGGGCGCGTCGTGCACGCGAAGCTGCTGTCGATTTGTTTTTCTAGCAGAAGCTACTTGTGTTCTCTCTGTGTCCTTATAATTTCACATCACTGTAAAAGGCATAATATCGCAGAAGGGTTTGAAATATTTTGCTTCAATTATCCAGTTCACACGTGGGGGATCAATGCCACGTGCGAAGCCATTTCCGTTCTCTCTCCATCCCTCTGCGAGCCCTTCGGCAGGGGGATTCCAGAACAGACTCCCTGCACGCGTGCATGCTCCCCTCGCCCCCCCCCTTGCCGCAGTGCAGGCGCGGGGTGCATCTGAGACCACGGAATAGGTCCAGGATGGCGGCCATCCCTCCCTTCCTCCTTTTCCCTGCTCTCCCTGTCTATATCCATCTCTGTCGTCCACCTCATTCTGTGTTTGCACTTACCATGCTCTGTCTCCCGTACCCTGTGCTGGTCCAGCCCGGCTTCCTGGCTCGAATGTGCTGCCTTCTGCCGTCTGCCCCTTGCTCCCTTGCTCTGCTTCTGTCTCTCCCGAGGTTCTACCTCCTTCCCTCTCTCCTTCCTTCTCTCTCTCTCCCCCCTCCACACACACACTCTCTCTCTCTCCCCCCTCTCTCCCTCTTCCCCTCTCCTCATCCCCGTCTCTTTCTTTTTTTCTGCCCATTTCTCTTCTCTTCTTCTCTCTCCTCATCTCTTCCTTTCTCCTTTTTCCTTATTTCCCTCTTTCTTTCCCTGACATCTGACCTCCCCAGCCTCTTCCCACCTCCCGTGTCCGTCTGTGTCTCTCCTTCACCCCCGCCTGGCTCCTTCTCAGGGTCCTCCTGCCCTTTCTCCCCGTCCTTGTCCCTCTGTCTTTCTCTCCCACGCTGAGTCTGTATCTATCCCTTCGTCGCCCTCACTCCTGTCTCTCCTCGTGGTCCCTTGTCTTCCTCACCTTCTTTCTTTCTCTCAACGCCCATGGCGCTGCTCTCTGACTGTGTCTAACTCTCTCCTTGTCCCCTGCCACTGCGCCGTCTGTTGTCTGTCCTCTCCCTCTCTCTCTCCTTCCTCTGTCTCTCTCTCTTCCCCGCCTCACAGCACCTTCCCCTTCTGGTGTTTCCTTCCCCGCCCAAGGACTGCCATCACAGACTTCCTCTTAAGTGCCCTTTTCCTGGGTCTCCACCTAATGAAGCTGGATGTGCGGGCACAGTAGTGAGACTTGGCATTTACGAAGTTGACTTTCCATTGGCCTGAGGCGCTGTTTTACCAAATGTCTTACATTTTTTAATTTAATTTTTAAAATTTTTTGATGATTTTATTTATTTATTTGAGAGAGCGAGAGCGAGAGAGAACATGAGAGGAGAGAGGTCAGCGGGAGAAGCAGACTCCCTGCTGAGTAGGGAGCCCGATGTGGTACTCGATCCCAGGACTCCAGGACCATGACCCAAGCCGAAATCATCACCCAACCAACTGAGCCACCCAGGCGCCCCACTTTTTTAAATTTTTTATGAACATATAATGTATATTAGCCCCAGGGGTACAAGTCTGTGAATCGTCAGTCTTACACACTTCACAGCACTCACCATAGCACATACCCTCCCCAATGTCCATCACCCAGCCACCCTCTTCCTACCCCCCCTACCCCCCCAACAACCCTCAGTTTGTTTTGTGAAATTAAGGGTCTCTTATGGTTTGTCTCCCTCCTGATCCCATCTTGTCTCATTTTTCCCTTCCCTGCCCCCCACAACCCCCTGTGCTGCCTCTCAAAAATGTCTTTTTTTTTTTTTTTATGAAATTTCAAGTGAAGTCTTAAACCTTATAAACCATTTCATTATAAATTTTCGTTTGAAATGTGTGGTAGCAAGATCACGTATGGCCATGAGAGGGAGACAAAGGACTTAGATATTTAATCATTTTTCTCTGGAAAATACATTTGAAAATATAAAACACAAGACAAAGCCAATAGAACAAACTTTACCCAGTTCGAAGCTGTAAGTTTACTGTTGCGATAGTATTTTACTCATTTGTATTACTGTCAAGAGGCTAAAAATTTTGTGAGTGGACTTGACTGTTGTTAATAGTTGGTAAGGCATGTGCTTCTGCAAATATGCCCAACTGTCAGCAAGAATTGCTTGATTCTCTTCCTTTAGCTAAAAGAAGTTCTTTCTAACTGTAAAACAGAGGTACAGATGAGATGGCATAATTGTGTTAGGGATTCCACCGTCTTTCAGCTGCTGTGTTGCTCTGAAATCCAGGCCCGGCAGCCAATTCTGTGAGGTCTAAAAGGCCGTAGGTTTCTATCACACATTTCAATTAGTAATAATTCCAATTGGTCTCAAACTGCAATTGAAATCAAACGACTTTTTGAGACTGTATGTAATACCCTTTTCCTGAACCTCTACAATGATGTGGGCATGGAACAAGAAGGCCCAAAAGCTTCCTCAATTTTAGTGATTGATTTTGTCATATGAATCCTTTCCCTAAGCCCCATTTTGATTGTACTATTTCCTTGTTGCTGTTAAGCTCTTCCCATCTATCTTGAGACAAATTGCCATAAAGTGAATGCATCCCTATGGTCTTATCTGTTTTTTTTTTTCTCGGAATATTTCATCCTTTTCCTCCTCTATACAGAAGCATATTCTGTCCGGCCCTAACTAGACCCGTGTTGTGAACTAGTTCTTGCAGTGCCGAGGTGCTCACACAGAGAGGGGACTCATACCAGAGCTCCTTCTCTAACACAGAGAGACGAGGTCATGCTTTGAGCTGGGCCGCAGAAAGGGGGTTAGGGGTCAGAGGGAAAAGAGAGTACAGGGTCAAATAAAGTCCTCTCATCACCGGGCCTAGAACCTTAAACATACAGGAAGAAGAAATTAATATCCTTATTTTAAGATATAGGCATAGAAAAAGTAATTCAGAAATAAGGGTATTTGAGGAGAAACCCATGAATGTGACATGCAGGCATTCACAACATAATTAGATGATCACCTTAGCTAATATGCAATATTCAGACGCGTCATGCTATCTACTAGATCTGTAATTGCCAGACAGACACAGGTCATTCCAAAATTTGGGAAGGGGACATGCTATTACTCTAATGGATAGTTTTATCATTAATTTTAGAATTGGTAATCGGTAACAGATATAGGTGGTAATTTTAGCTCTCTCTTGGTCTTGCCAACTGACTGTCCTTTTTTTTCAAACTTTAGAAAGAAAGATTCTTTAATTTCCTTGGAAATTTGTATACAGGTTCCTTACCTAGCAGTGAAGCATGACCCAATAATACTTTGTAATTTTAAATGATTCTAGTACGTAAGTACCACAGTTTCCAATTCTTTGTGTTTACGGATCAGGCATAGGATTAGTATCTCTCTGTGGCACCGTGTTATGGATCAGGCATAGGATTAGTATCTCTCTGTGGCACCGTGTTCGTGGACTCTGCATGGGATGTGCCCTAAAATGGTTGAAAACAAATATAAATTCATGTGTCCATGAGCTCAACATTTGGAGTTTTTGAAATCTAATTCTTACAACCTGTACTTTAAGAAATTTAAAGATGGTAAAAAAGAGTGCGGTCACACATGTATCAAGTGTTTTATGACTGTTATTTTAGTACTTTTTAAAGTGTTATCAATTCAGTCATATGGAATTTAAAAACTATGAATGATTCAAAAGAAAGTTGGCACACTTTACCCAAATTTATGCTTTCAAATAATAAATAGTCTGAGAATATTCTGTAGTAAAAATGAAACTATTGCATTGACTGTGGATGTTACCTTGGTTTTTCTTTCGATAATACGTTTTTAAGATTTAATTTGTTCCAACAGGTCCTTAGAATTTATTTTGCTTTTTATTTATTTATTATTATTATTTTTTAAAGATTTATTTATTTATTTTGGAGAGAGAGAGCGCAAGGGAGAGGGACAGAGGGAGAAAGAGAGAATCTCAAGCAGACTTCCCTCTGAACGTGGAGTCTGATGCAAGGATTGATCTCAACATCCTGAAATCATGACCTGAGCCGAAATCAAGAGTCAGACGCTTAACCAACTACCAACTGAGCCACCCAGGCGTCCCAGGATTTATTTTGATTTTAACTTAATGTAGACACTAATCTATTAGAAAGCCAGAAATACTATAAAGTTAAAAAAAAAAAAAAAGAGATGTCCCTTTATATCCTAAAAAATATTTGTGGCAAAATGAATCCCATTTTCTCATTCTAAAATCATATGTAGGTTCCTACTAGGAAGAGATAAGTACCTTCCGTGTGCAGACTTGATGGAGATATTAAAATGGTGTTCAATTCAAGTGCTTTGCAGAGAAAAAGACTGCATATTTTAGTGAATTTATCTAAATGTTCATATTTGTTTACTGAGATACAGTTGACATACAACATGTTAGTTTCAGGTGTACCATATAATGATTTGATATTTTTATATGTTGCAAAATGATCACAACCTTAAGTCTAGTTAATGTCTATCACGATGTATAGTTATAAAATTATTTTTTCTTGCCATCAGAACTCTTCAGATCTATTCTCTTAGCAGTGTTTAAATATGCAATTCAGCATTATATACTGATAAACTGTAGTCACCATGTGTACATTACATGCCCATGACACTTATAACTGGCAATTTCTGCCTTTTGACCCCCTTCACCCATTTCACCCCCTCCCCTAACCCCTGCCACTGGCAACCACCAATCTGTTCGCTGTATCAAGGAGCTTTTGTCCCTAGATTCCACGTACAAGGGAGACCGTGTGCTATTTGTCCATCTCTGTCTGACTTACTTCATTTAATGTAACATGGTCAAGGTCCATCCATGTCGACATGGCAAGAATTCATTCTTTTTTATATCTGAATAATATTCCATTATATACATATACCACAGTTTCTTTATCCATTCATCCATCCGTTGGTGAACAGTTAAGTTTTTCCCGTATCTTGGCTATTACAAATGAGGCTGCGGTCAACATGGGAGTGTGTGTATCTTTCCGAAAGAGTGTTTTCATTTTCTTCCGATACATGCTTTCAGGACTTACCAGATCATATGGTGCTTATATTTTTAATTTTTGTAGGAGTATCCATGCTGTTGTTGTCCACAGTGGCTGTGCCAGTTCCCATTCTCACCACTGACACATTTTTTTTTAAAGATTTTTATTTACTTATTTGACAGACAGAGATCACAAGTAGGCAGAGAGGCAGGCAGAGAGAGAGGAGGAAGCAGGCTCCCTGCTGAGCAGAGAGCCCGATGCGGGGCTCGATCCCAGGTCCCTGAGATCATGACCTGAGCTGAAGGCAGAGGCCCAACCCACTAAGCCACCCCGGCGCCCGACATTCACATTTTTAACGCAAAGTCTCATTTGGACAACTCTAGTTCATGTCGGATTTTACTTAAATTTTTTTATATTCCGAAACTTTCCGTTTCTCCCTTTTATTCTGCTTAGATGTATGTTTCATTCTGTCTTTTATCCTCTGCAGATGAGCCGTGTCTGGGAGACAAGTCCATCTTCTGTCAGATGGAGGTTCTGGCGCGGTACTGCTCCATACCGGGTTATAACAAGCTGTGCTGTGAGTCCTGTAGCAAGCGCGGCAGCACCCTGCCGCCACCGTACCTTCCAGAAGCTGCTGAAACTCACGGCGATGCTGTCTTTAACCCTACCGACCTCCCTGGATCTCTCCCGATGCCTACGTCCTCGGTTCCTCACCGTTCGGAGCCCCCTGCCGAGAGGAAGCAGTCTCTGAGCAGGCTGCTTGCGCCGGGGGGTCCCAGGCCACACAGTAAACCCGATGGTGCTAACTTGCCCCAAAGGAGAGCTATGCAAGCGGGGAGTAAGACTCTGAGACTGGTGTCCCCGGCCACCAGGAGCGGCCCGCTCAGAGCCCCCTCGGAAGCGGCCGCGGTCAGCGAGTCCCTGGGTGCTGCTTCTCAGGCCAGAACCTCAAGGAAAGATGACAGAATTATTGACAAGACACGTCCGGTCAGATCGGCCGCTTTGGAAAGATGAGAAAGCGAACCTCGAAGGCCAGAAAGCAGAGGAGAACCCGGACAGGCTCCCTCTCCCTGCGGTGCATACAGCTGGTTTCGAGTCCAGTCTCCGTGTTGAAAGTAAATCTCTGCAGACTCTCAACTCGTCTTGTCTGTGAGCGGAAGAGCGAAAAGTGCTGGTTCACTTTCTAGTTGCTTTCATCCTCCTCTTGTGCATTGACTCATTTGCCAGAAGTCATCGGAAGAAAGCACCAAAGATTATTAATAGAAGGAAAGTAAGTTGCTAAGTGTGTCAGTCCCTCTCTAATGCAGCAGAGGGCCTGGAACCAATTATGTGTATCGGTGGATTTTTTTTTTTTTTTAAGAAGTTACACTAAAAATAAAGAGGTGCCAACAGTTTACACTTTAACGAAATATTTTGGAAATGGAGCAAAAAATTCTTAGACTTGTATTCCTATTTATCTATATTAGAAGTATTGTATGAGCGGATTTGCAGCTGTTGTGTAAATATTGTATATTGCAGAAATCAGTATTATTTTAAGAGATGTGTTCTCAAATGATTGTTTACTATATTACATTTCTGGATGTTCTAGGTGCCTGTTGTTGAGTATTGCCTTATTTGACGTGCTATGGGTCGATTTTCGAAGCCGAATATTACGAATAAGAAGTTAGAATTGTAGCTACTGACAGTACAAAGGGTTTTTGTTGTGTGGCTTTGTCCGATCAACAGTGTGATACCTGAGTTACAGAAAAAGAAAAATCATATAATGCTGTGGATATACAGATCCCAGCTTCCTTCTTACCTCCCACTTTTTAAATAACAAAGATTAGGAAAGATCTGTTTGGCTACTAGTGGTCACAGGGCCAGAGACTAGTGAGTCAGCCTGGGCAAGCCAAAATTAAAACCCTCTTATCAGGACCTCAGTAGACACCACTGAAGTGTCCTGTGTTCTTGGGCTGATTTTTCTTTTCCCTTTGTCGACATAGGCAAAGGGTTATACTCAACGTACTGTAATAGTAACAAAAGAAGAATGTTTCCAGATAATTTGCTTGTATGTTGGTAGCTGAGAAAAGCATCCTCGAACTAGAATTGACGCCCGAGTATAATAGGGCTTTGGGCCTTTGGAGGAAGATTGAAGAAAGTATTTGTCCGTGGTCGCAATATTTATTTTCTGCATGGTCCATATTCAAATGTTCACAACCACAATGCATCTGACTGCAGTCATGTGCTGGTAATTTATGTCAGTGGTCACCTTGCTCCCAGTGAAGCCAGAAATGCTCTCTCCAGGGAGCAGATGTAAAGTACTTGTATATAGAATTCAGAACTGAAGATATTTATTAAAAGTCGATTTTTTTTCTTGATAGTATTTTTATGTGCTAAATATTTACCCTAATATCAGTGACATATTTTGGTAAACTAGAGAGACAAAATTAGGGATGCACATTTTGTGCATGGAGGAGAAATTTAAGCAAACAACAGCAACCAAATCAAAGAGCTAATATGAAACAAAATTTGACCTCATGCAAACTTTTTGCATTTTTAAAGTAGCTGATACAAAGTTAATGACTTTTTCCCTTCTGATGGAACCTTAAATAGTATAGATCCAGATAGCTGTTTAATGAAATAGGGAATTAGAAACATTTTTTTAAGTATATGAAAGAAGTAAATACTTAAAAGAAAAAAAGAAAAAGTGTTGTGAGCACAATGTTCTTGAGGTCAGTTCCTGAACTGTCTGAACCTGTATTATGCAAACGAACTCGAGAGATGTCAGCCTCTCCCAGCACAGTTCCTGCAAGGATGTTTGCCTTTTAACCACAGTAAACTCAGCTTCACCTACTGACTCTCTACCGCCAAACAATCTGCTACTTCGCCCAAGGCTTTTAAAGTTCAAAGGAATAAGCTGAATTCCAGACAGAAAAACAACCTCTGAGCCTCAAGTAGAAGTCTTTTTTTTTCCCCCTGAAAACTTCCCCAGAATGAAATTCTCTCTAGTTTGCTTGCATATGTACGCATCTGGTCCACAGGAGAATGCAGAGAAAGACGGTCGCACACATACACCTCCCATGAAGATGTACATATTTCTTCACTTCTCATCTTCGAGCTTCCTTTTCTGCGAAGCTGAAAACTCCTTTTTCTCCGAGTGTACACTACTGATGCTGTTTGTTGTATTGGGAGCACGTAGCAATAAAATGTTAACAAAATATAGACCTGGCTCTATCTAGATTCTATCTTTAGGTTCCTTACTGAGTAATGGAAACTTTTCTTTCCTTCTACCAAGTTCAAATAGTGTCAAATTCATTGGTTCCTTGGACTTTCTCTGAAGAGGCTCAAATAAAGTGACCGTGTCTCCTAGCCTCACACCAAGGTGTATCATAACATTTTTTCAGTCGTAAAAGAGAGAGACTAGGAGCGGTGGCTTTGTGCTTAAATCCATCCCGCAGAGCTATGAAGATGCGGAGGGCAAAGGGCAAATAACGCTGGGATGTACAGGGAGGGGAAGGGGGACTTTTGTCTTTTGAGTGTGCAGCCCCAGAGTGTTTTTTTTTTAAGATTTATTTATTTATTTGACAGATATTACAAGTAAGCAGAGAGGCAGGCAGAGAGAAAGGAGGAAGCAGGCTCCCCACTGAGCAGAGAGCCCGATGCGGGGCTCAGTCCCAGGACCCTGAGATCATGACCTGAGCCGAAGGCAGAGGCTTTAACCCACTGAGCCACCCAGGCGCCCCCCAAGAGTGGTTTTTAAAGAGAAGCTGTCCAACAGCTTTAGAACGCTTATTCCCCGAGGACTTCGGGGAATACGTGACACCTGACTCGGGAGTGGGCGCTGAAGCAGGGCATCAAGGCGGGGGTGGGTGGGGCCGTGCAGGGTGGGGCTTTGCTTATGTCACGGGAGGCACTAGATCCGTGGTCAGTTTAAAGGGCAAAGGCAGGTGTGAACTGCCCCTGTACCTCTATACCTGAACGACCCCAGGTAACCAGACTTAATGTCAGTTTCCTCATCTTTTAAAATGGGAGGCAGAACTGTCAAACATCATTGCGTATTTGCTGTGAGAAACAAGAAAGTAAAGTTGTTAGCGTGGGGCTGACACGTAGTAGCTCTCGATAAATATTACATATCATCATTGCCCTTACATTGTCCCCATCCTCCTCCTCATCTACATCCTGTGACCAAACCATAGCTTTCCTCTAGGGTCCACAGCTGGTTTGAATCATGGTCACTGAGTCCCGTTAATGGCAGTAAAGAACATAGTTTGAGGAATCTAAAAACCACTTTAGGTTCTAAAATTAATAGGAGGGACAAACTCATTAAAAATGATCTCTGGTCAATGGTTTTGAAAAATTTTAGCTATGTCCACCCTCCCTTCACAAACAGTAAGTAGTAAAACTAAAGAAAGACTACTAATTCTCTATTTCTGTGAAAATGGCCAGTAGTGAAATAATGCTCCAGATTATTAGCAAATAAAATGTTTTCCATATATTTGCAATATACTTTGCAAAAATATCGTTATTCCTTTAAACATAGCTTATCATGAAAAAGCTACTTAAATATATGATATTTAAAAAATTACTTGAAGCATGATGAAGGGTGGACAACCAAAAAGTGTTTGTTACAATTGTTCCAAAAGTACTGAAGATAATGGTAGTAAAAAGCTACTTAAAATGCAATAAAATATAAAAACCACCCAAGGGTGGGTAGGCTTTGTCAACACATCAATTAGTATTAGAAAACATTCCTTTTGGGCTCTGATATGTGAGAAACTTAATCTGAGCTAGAGACATTATTCAAAAATTAATTAAAATACTGCCTACCAAGCAAAGGCTTGGTAGAATTTGCTCTCGATAAATATTACATATCATCTAAATCTTGATGAATTTGCCATTAAAAACACATTCTAAACTAAACCAAAGTGCTATCAGTTTCTGCAAAAAGCATCAGAAAGTTCACCTAGGTATTTGAATTGCTTCCTAAATTCCCCCATCCTGGTAAGTGGCAAGAGCCTAAAAAGTTGCCCATCTGCTTCCGGGCGGCACTAAGCTTCCTTGTAGGAGTGCTGAGGACAGACTCCGCCTTTGGTCCTCCGTCTTGGTCTCCCCTCGCACGCAGATGGTGCCACTTTAGATAACTACCCTGTGACCTCACCCCTGTGCGCCTCGCTCCATAAAAGCTGGAGGTTAAGGTCCGGATAGGGGCGGAGAATAGGAGTGCTGTCTGATTGTCCCGTGGTCTGACCGCTGCCAGACTGCCCCTGTGTGTAAGTTACCCTGGATAAAACTCTGAATGGCATGGGGTGGCTTCCTTCTCTTTCTGGTATCGTAGTGCCTTCTCAGTCTGGAGCATTCACTACCAACGTTTCTCCGCCTTCTAACAATTGGTTACTCTGCTGGGTACCGGGAAAGAAACAAGCAGGAGAGACGGGCTGAGCAGCGGAAAGCCCTTTGCTTCGGGGCAGGCGTGGGGGGGGGGGTCCAAAGCTGGCCAGCCACCGCCATATGGGGACACTTGGCCAGGTCTTTTGAGCAGTTTGAACAATTGCTTGTGCATGGGGATGCCCTAAAAACACCTGTGGGATTGCTGGCTACACCTCATCAGAAACTGGTAGGGAGGCAGAGGGGTCTGGAACGGGTGACGGGTCAGGTGTCCGACTGTGGGGTCCTGGGAAGATGATATCAAAGACCGTATCTTACTGTCAGCTGGGGGCACGTATGGGACCTGGAGTATTTGTTCTTGCCCTGTGCTCTGGTTACCCATCACTGCTTGGTCTCTTGGTCGCTGACTCCAGGAAAGCCAAAGAATCCGTCGAAAGGGAAATAAACAGATTGAAACACAGGAAAAAACAAAGACATTGTTCATAGTAAAATGGGGGAAAGGGGGCCCATCTCGTAAACGGTTGTGGCAAGAGCTAGCATTACCTGGAAGCCTGCGAGAGAATCTAGACAAACAACCCAATCTGGTCTTGCTAAACCTAGGGAAGGTATTGCCTAAGGGAGAGCAGTGTACGCCTTTGAAGGAAGTCTCCAAACGCCAGGGGCGTTTCAGAGTGCCCCTCCGACAAGGAGGAATTTCAGGGGTAGACACGCCCTAACCCTAGAGACTGGGGGTTAGGCCAGTGTCGCCCTTCAGTGCATGCAATGGGAAGGCAGCCAGAGGCCCCATGGTGACGTAACCAGTTATTGGTCTAGCCCTAAATAGCACAGCATACAGCTCTAGTAAACAGTGGAGATGAATGCACACTTCTCTTCAGGAGCTCCCGCAAAATTTCAGGGAGAAGTAAAGGCTATTTATGGTCATGGGGACAGATTAGCAAGGCTGAACTAATCCCTACCTACAGATTGGCAGGTTTCCTCCCTGCTGTTCTATTGTGAATACTTCCCCCATTTCTTTTCTTTTCTTTTTTTCAGCATTAAAATTTATTTTTATTTTTATTTTTTAAGTTTTTATTTTAATTTCAGTTAGTTAACATACAGTGTTGTATTAGTTTGAGTGTATAATTTCCCCCATTTCTGAGTATAATTTGGGCACCGATGTTTTACAGGGTCTGGCTCGAACTGCAGTGACCGGCTAGTTCAGCTTGGGTATCTGAGTAGTGAAACCCATCCTCGTGGGTCGTGCAAAAATGGGACCCCAGGCCACTGCTGGTTCCCCAGAGAGTAACACAAGTACAAAGCCTGGGGGTGTGAACGCCAGATGGGGGTGTGAATTAGATGGAAGTTCCTATCCACAAGGGTTTGGATGGGGCTTGTGGTGATGACAACATGGGAAATCAATTATTATTTCTTTTTTAATGTTTTTCCTTCAATTCCAGTTAGTTATCCTACAGTGGTCTACTACTTTCAGGTGGCAGTTCAGTGATTCAGCGTTTCCATACATCAGCTGGTGCTCATCACGAGTGCCCTCCTTAATCCCCATCACCTACCTCCCCATCGCCTCCCCCCCCCAACCTCGAGGTTCCATAAGACTGTTCTCCTTATAACATGGCGCCACTGGAAACCCTGGTTACATTACCAAGGCTTTGAGTGGAATGTTGCATTTGAGAAAGACCTGCCTAGGCTCAGATAGGACCCGACAGCTTTAAGGAACCAAGGTTGACTTTATGGAGCCAACGAAGCCCCTGGAGAAAAATTGGCCTGTTTTGTTGCTTCTAGGATTCCCAGGAACCTTACTAGGTGAATAAGGGGGGTCACTTCCTGGCAGGTTTGGGAATCTCCCGTTATTTTGGGGGAACGCAAGAAGAGCAGGAGTAACCCATATCTAGAAGTGTTGCAGGTGAGTCTGATTTGGCTTTGCTCTTAACCTTGACAGATGATTAAAAGCTCAATGTGAAGTTCCTATGGGAAGTCCCAGTGTCCTGAGCATGCTTTGACGGCGACACACACGTGAGTTATGTCTTTCCACACGATCAGCTTTGTCCAATCATAAGGCAACGTTCGCATAATTGTAGAGCCGGTTCAGGATTCCAAACTCAATGACCTTTCACCACAAGTTTGATTTGGTTTCTTACACATCACACAAAGCAAATCGTTAGTCTCACAACAAACGGGTAGGAAGTCAACAAACCAAATGTGAAGTCCGTCTGTGAGCACGCAGCTGGGGCGGGACCTGGTCTGCTCGAAGTCCGTTGTTGGCACCTGCTGCTTATTACCTGCAAAGGGGTGAGGGATCTGTGTTCCACTCAGATCAGTGGGCAGAGACTCGGGCAGCCGTTGGTGGGGCTTGTGTTGGTTTTGGCCATACCTGGTCTTAACACCCGTAGCCGCTTGTGTCACTGCTTGACATGCGTGACTCCATCGTGCTCTCTCTGCGTTCCACCCTGGGATTCCTCATGGCTAACCTGTCAGGGTCAGGCAGGAATCAAAGAGGTCTTAAACCAGGTCAGCAGAGCTATTCTGCTAATGTGGATAAAGGCAAAGATAAGGCATTTAATCATGTTTTCAATTAAAAAAAATCAAATCTCAAATCCTATGAAATGTTGACTGACCCTGTAAGATGAAAATTGACACCAAATCAAACCTAGTTAAAAGAAACTGAATCAAATAAAGGTTAATCAGTGTAGAGAAAAGCAAAATTAAGGACTAAATTTTAAAATTCCAACTCATTACATCTAATAAGAATTAAGTCAAAAGGGAGAAGAAAAAACTAAATCTAGGGCGCCTGGGTGGCTCAGTGGGTTAAGCCACTGCCTTCGGCTCAGGTCATTGATCTCAGGGTCCTGGGATCGAGTCCCGCATCGGGCTCTCTGCTCAGCAGGGAGCCTGCTTCCTTCTCTCTCTCTCTCTGCCTGCTTCTCTGCCTACTTGTGATCTCTCTCTCTGTCAAATAACTAAATAAAATCTTTAAAAAAAAACAACACTAAATCTAAATTTAAGGTAAGTTAGTAGATCAGCAAAGCAATCAAATAAATGAAATGAAAATCACGTTGCCTAATATAGGTAGATTGAGGTCCAAAAATACACATGGAATCTTCAACATGGGCTGCAGTACATCCAGAAAATATTGGCAAAGGTATGGTTAATCATAGTCTTTGTGAGTGTTTCCTTCTTAAGCCTGAGGAAGCCTAACATCCTAATACTGTGTTTAATAGGGTATTAACAAAAATAATAGCTAAAAGCAATAGAAGGATTTCCTTAATGAATTTCCAGACATGAATGGAGGTAACTCTCCCATTTCTAAAGTGTTTCTAAGTGTTACAGTTGGATCATGAGCCTATCACCAATTTGAAAGGTTTTGTCAACCATTCTAGAAAGGAACATCTATTGTGTGAGTTTTGTGTATTTGTGTTCAGTGCCACTAAGTTGGGGTTGTTGAGTGCTGAGGCCACACGAGTGACCCGGGTGTGTGCTCAGAATGGGTTAGCTTGTGGGTCAAGGTTTTATGGGCTTCTTGGAGCCCTTCTAAGTTTTCATCTGAAACTTTACCAGTTCTGTCCGTTTTTACCCAGGGTGTTTCTGTTACTTCAGTGTGATAGGATTCTGGAAAACTTTGTATGGATATTCTGAGATAAAGGTACCCATTTGGGTGGTGTTATTAAATCTCCTATTAATAGCATGCGATGTTTTAATACCCTCAATGTCTAGAGTGACGAAAGTATCATTCATCCTAGTATGACTAAAGAATGTTAACTCTAAGGAATTACTAGCACGAATTATCCAGCTAAAGTATCTCATGTCTAAGAACAAATTTTCAATAGACATTTTTGTGAGTGGATAAAGATTAGCATGTATTTTTAATCCATGGCAGGTATAACACATGCGATTAGACCATTGAAATTGTATCTCTTTGAGTAGTGAATATCCATCAGTCCACAGGAGGGTATGTGTTAGAAATGCTGTGTTACTCCTCTTTGTTGTGGTAAAACGTGTGTCATCTGCTAATCAGCTTCGAATCCCCTTAATAGTCTTGACAGTGAATGTTCACATTGTCCTGTTGTCACAACTTCATGGTCTGGAGGTGTCTAACTGCGAGAGACCCTGTCCAGTCAGAATACATTTTTCCTATTACAGTACTGTTTCTGATATCATTCCATTCCATGATTTTTCAATTGTTCTCTCCTATAGAAACTTCTAAGATTAAGTAACTTGTTGGAGGGCTTGGACCCTATGCTCCATGTTACTGTTAAATTCCAGTTGGTGGGCATGGTGATCACACATAGTTGAGACAATGGAATGTAGTTCTCTGAATGCTGAGGAGATTTTGGAACATAAATTTCCTACTGCATTAAGTAGAGGGTTAACATGTTTTTTAAATGCAAATAGCTCCTGCTTAATAGTCTGGATTCCTGCATTCCAGAGATAACTAAGTTAGAGGGGATGCCTGGTCCTACCAGAATTGTAGAGGCTTTCCAAGCCTAATTCTTTTGATGGGTGGTAGGTTGCGCGGTTCATGGGGGATCGTTCCTGGCTCTGTTGCATAAATCTTACATTCAGGTTGTATATAGAACAAATTGAATCTTTCATTTGGAAGGTTATTTCAACTCTCTGTGGCTTAGGTCTGTGTACAATTCTCATAGGGTCAAGTAATATAGGTTCAAACATATCCCGCTTGAGGAGTTTTGGTTTGGATTGGTAATGCCATATGTCCATTATGGCTTCCAATGGAACATTCTCATACAGTGTGCAGTATTTCAACATCTCCTCTCCATAATACATGGGTCTGGACTTGAGGCAATACACCATTTGTCAAAGGTGATTCCTTTAGCTGTATATGCTGGTACAGAAGAATAAGTTCTGGTTATATTCTCATAGAGAACACGCTGTGCCAACCATGTATATTCTACCCCTTAAGCATTAAGTTTGGAGCAATGAAAAAAAAATATTGTTGCATACCTGAATCAGTCTGTTTTCCTAAGCCTGCATTAAAATCCATTTTCAACATTTCCCACCATGCTCGTGATCTTCCTTGTATAATTGAGGTTTTATTAACAAAAGTTAGTAAAAATGTATTGAATCTAATTGGTCTTACTGATAGGATCGCTTCCTTTGTTGTTCTATAGCTTGACTTCAGATCTGGACACTGAGGTACTGTTACACTGCCAGTCATATTAAGTAATTTACAAAAAGATGTGTCAGAGGTGGGAATAGCATTGGAGCATTTGAGTTGTGTCTTATGCCCTGTAGGTCCAAAAGAATCTACACTGATTGGACTCCTATCGGCAAGGCTATTAAAACTATCTAGAGTATGATCACAGGTAAAGATCCCATTTCCTTGTTTACCTCTCATGTGCCAGAACTCATGTGCCAGAACTCATCCTAAATTCAAAACATTTAGGATTGAATGGGTGTCATAGGCTTTTCTAGGAACGATTTTAACATTGGAGTGCTCATATTTCTGACAATTAGTTATATTAACCGGTAGTTTAAAAGTCGTGATGTTAGCCTGTAGTAGAAGACTCCGTAACAGGTAGTCCTTAAATCCATAACCATGATCTCTGGAAATATTCCACCGGGTAAGATTGCATCCAATTTTTGATAGGCCTGATCATGTCCAAGTGTTCTCATTAGAAGCGACCTCAATTCCGTGAGGGCATGGGAAATAATGATCCATTGCTGTGGCGAGATCTCCAATGATGGAGCTGTTATAGGGCATCCACTTGGAAACTTTGAGTCCCCATTCTGTTGTATCCTAAATCCTGTGTTATTGAAGTGTAAATCTTCAATCCCATTAGGTGGGAGTTGTCTACTTATAGCATTGTTCAAGAGCTTTGATTCCCTCTTGTTATGATTTGGCATGCAGAAGGTGTCCATGCTGAATTTGAGCTTATCGGTCCTGCCCTAGAGCAATTTACTAGTCCATCAGGGTAATGCCCCATCTTGCAAACCATTGTTCTAACATCTCAGTTGGTCCACATGGATAGTTTAGGGGCTGGTTCCCTGAATATTCTGTGTAAAAATATGCCTTTGTACTGCTGTAACTTTCAGGTGAAAGCCTGCGAGAATAGTTCTAAAAGTGTTGTCCCTGTGTAGATGTGTGGTAAAATGACCCTTAAGGCTTCTCAGGCATTAAATATCCCATGATGGCATAGTTGTTCCATATAACGCTTCTATGGGTTTCATGTCAATCAGGTCTAGCTTGATGTGTGAAGTGGTGATCTGGCAACATGACCAAGGTTGGTCCTTTTTTAAATTTCCAATCCAATCTGCAGGTGCAAATGTTCTATTTCCTCTTTTTTAAAATTCTTCAACTGTTAAATAGGTTGGGGAAGCCTTAGCATACCAAGTGCCAGGCATATTATCCCATTGTGTATCTTTGTCTCCTATAAAAATTGCCAGAAAATAGAAAGCTTGGAAAATCTGTTCAATAACCATCACAGTATGTAAATTTTCATTTCTGGATATGTTGTACTCCCTTGGGTATCCTGTTGGCCCTGGAACCTTGTCTAGGCGTGTATTAAAGTACGGAAAGTGATATAATGAAGGTTTCTTAGTAGTAGTAATTTCAAGATATGTGCATTTGTCATATTCATCGGTATTTATGTTCCTATTTCTCCTATATATCCATTGAAAAACCATGTCCAGTTGGTACCAAAATTCATACCATGTGTTGACAAAAGATTTGTGTGAGTGTATGATGAGGTTCACGCATGTGATGTCTGGATACCCTGCAGTGTATGGCTCTATGTTCAGTACATATGTGTATGTTGAGATGACGCGGGGTGGTGTTCATGTTTTTAATTTTAATGGATGTGGTGGATTCTATGTTTTCACTTAGTTTTCTTATTTATAATGTGAGTGACCTGTTGGTTTGAGACCTTATTAAAGTCTTCATTGAATGAACATAATTCTGGTCTTTCACACTATCATTTTGTCTGCAATCCTGTAGTGTGTGTGTGTGTGTGTGTGTGTGTGTGTGTGTGTGTGTGTGTGTGTTTCACGTATGGCTTGGTAAAGGTGTGCAGTGAATAGTTTATTGGCAAAATGATCTATGTGCAAAAGCCTCTTAAAGCTGCTTTTTTTTATGAGGAAGTGGAGATGCAACATGGGGGGTTGGGGGATAGGAGAAGAATAAATGAAGCAAGATGGGATTGGGAGGGAGACAAACCATAAATGACGCTTAATCTCAGGAAACAAACTGAGGGTTGCTGGGGGGAGGGGGTGTTGGGAGAGGGGAGTGGGGTTATGGACATTGGGGAGGGTGTGTGCTATGGTGAGTGCTGTGAAGTGTGTAAACCTGGCGATTCACAGACCTGTACCCCTGGGGATAAAAATACATTGTATGTTTATAAAAAAATAAAAAATTAAAAAAAAAACCTTACCATTATGTGCACATGTAACTAGCCTTGAGAAGAGAGAGAGGTTATTGTACAGGCAGTGCTGGTATGGATGGGGCATGATTTGAAAAATGGAGTTTCGGTGTAGGCTGGTTCTGTGGTCTAGGGAAGTTTACATTGTGTTTAGGACTAAAGTCTTACTGCTGTCTCCTGAGTTTATCAGGATATCGGCCAGAGTTATGGCTGTAATACTTATAGCCAGACACCAAATCTTAGCTCTCATGGGGTGCAGGTGGGTATCATTTGTAGCCTGAAGTTAATATCCTCCATTCTCTTTCTGATCCATCAGCCCTTGCAGACATCGACAATAGTATATTAAAAGCCAATTAATATCAATTGAGTCTTTTGTGTTTGTGACCTCCACTAGTCCCTATAAAATTCCTAGTGTTGCTGCTAGTTCAGTTAAGAAGCAATCATTGAAACAGAGATGCTTCCTGGGAGTTAGCCATGTTGGCTCTCGAACCAGTCAGCAGGTACCTTTTGTGACCCGGGGTTCGTCATCTACCGTATCTTCTGAGAGCTCTTCCCAGGCTCCTCCAACCAACAGGCTAATTTCTGGATCTTACTCCCACATTATTCATGCCAAGTCTAGAGTGTTGTCAGGAGATTCTGGGGCGTCCGGTACAGCAGAGGGTCCAGGATTTGGTGCATCACTCGCTCTTCCCTAATGGGAAAAATCTGACTCTTTTAATGCCATGTGAATTAAGCAGATGATGTAGTTAATTAAGTTTTTGGAGGATGCTGGCGTCCTGTTTCACTGTGGCAATTCCTATGGTGGCAAGAGGGGAAATATTTGGTTGACTTGGCAAGACACAGACTTAGGAGAACATTGGTAATTGTAAGGAATGTCTTTCCCAGCAGCAGCATCGGCAGGAAACAGGATCGACACTGCACATTGTATCCGAACCGATGGTGCGATTGAGCGTTGATTTCGGACTCAGCCACCTTTGCACTCGTCGTTGTAAGATGTTGTATGAGCGAGCAGGGGCACGAGAGTTGGATAAAGTCTATAGCAGTGTTCTAATTTGAATATGAGAACTAGCTGGTGTGTCCCTTTCCTCCACTTACCCTTCCAGCATGGTCTGCGGAGAGAGGGCCTGCATTTCCTTCAGCTGTAGCTGTCCTCCCTGCCTGCGGGCCCCTCCCTAAGTGTCTCCGTGTCTGTGAGGATCAATGTCCAGTAAAGAGACAGCATTGTCTCAGTTTTGTTGCTCCTTATATGGAAGTTGGGCTGTGAACGTCTCTCTCCCTCTTTCCTATATCTGGGGCAGAAGTGTTTAGCATCGTATGAGAACCATCTTTTTGTAATCCGTCTCTCGATCTAGCATAAAGCAAGCCACATCCATGGCCTATGGAAAACTGGCTTGTCTTTCTGTCCATTGCAATTCTCTTCTTAATCCTCCATTGAATCTCTCTATATATCCAGTGGCTGGCTGTAGGCTTGCAGGCCAGATGGCAATGCTATCGTAAGTCCCATCAGTCACGGAGCTTCTTACCTGGGGTAGCTATAAAAAGAGTTTTCTGATCATTTTCTGATATCATTGGTGCTCCAAAGTGAGCAGCCCCTGATTTTAGAGTTCTTCTTGCATGGGCTGGAGAGCTAGAGGGTTTGGCTGCATCTTTTGGTGCAGTGGACCTGTATTTGTCTGTCCCCTGTTCATCTGTGATGTGTCCTTGTCATGTATTTTTTATGTCCTGCCAGATAAACTTAAGATTTCTTTCTGTAAATCACATGTGTGTCTCTGTCCTTTGTGTCTGTGTTTCTGTAATTGTATATGGGGTTAGTAGTACTTCTGTTGTTAACTTATTTATGTGATACTAGTCTCCTTTCTCTTTTAATTTTAGTGGTGGGATTTTTTTTTTTAATCCCCCAGAGGATTTTTAATTTAAGAACATTCCAGGAGGAGTAAATGACCAGTGCAAAGGCCCTCAGGTAGAAAATGTCTGGCACGTTCAGGGAACAATGAGGAGGACAGTGAGCTGGGTGGGAAATATTGAGGGGTGAGTAGTAGGGGAGAACATGAGAGAGGGAAGGACGGATTGAAAATCACCAAGACCTAATGGGTCATTATAAGGACTTTGACTTTTCCCAGATCCTCCATAGCCTTTCATGGTCTACTGAAAAGAATCCAGGATTTGATCCCAGACAACTTTCCTTTCATGAACTGTGGGACTTTTAACTTCTCTTCGTTCCCTCAGCTACAAAATAGAATTAAGATCCTAAGACTGCTACTGTAAATCAAATGAGTTCGTGTGTCTGAAAGTTCTTTTTTAATGCTATCGCAAATGTTTATCACAAGTAAACCTTAGTTTTCCTGCAATCGGCTTTGCCAATTTCTCTTATATGTGACCTTATACAGTCAGAGTCAGAGGGATTTTGTAGGATCTCCAGGGAACTGCTCTCTGACTCTTCCTCCTTAGTCCCTGAGCTAACTCCTCTAGCTCCTCTTGACTCCCCAATCTGTGTATAAATCTATAAATTGTATAAATTCCAAACCGCAGATGCATGTCCCAATGTCTGTTGGGTAGCTTACCTCTGCGATCCCCACAGCATTGTAGCATGTTAAGATGCTATCTTGACGTTCTGTGTGTCTCCATAAGCTGAACCTCTGTACTTTCTACTCCTACTCTTTTTTTTTTTTTTAATTGTATTTTATTTTTCTACTCCTATTCTTTTGCTCTGCAGATTTTACCAGGCTCCTTGTCTGGCTGGTTCCACTTGTGAAATGTCTCCTGCATATTTTGTCCCCACGGTCTCTGCCTAATTCAAATCATTCCCTAATGGGAATGATTGCAATTGCCTTGTGATTGTCTCCCTCTCTGTTTCCCCAGACTTATTGGCCCACTATCCCTTGTGGTTTTGATTTTCATGAAAGAAGGCAAGGGCCATGTTGCAATCTTAATTTACCCAAAGTCTTGCAGACATTGGGACTCAGCAGATGTTCGCAGAGTGAATAAATAACGGGTGTAACCATTCCTATCAGAGGCATAGGTCTCTCACCTGTCTGTGTCCCCCCTCCCTTCTCCCTGCCCGTGGCTTGCCCTGCCTAAATGTTTAGCAAATCCAAAGACTTGCTTGGCCAGGGGTAACCAACTCACTGCTTCCAGTTGAGAATATGATTTCCATGGGGTAAACTAAAATAATTAAGCCCAGTGATCTGAAATTCACAGCCCTTATTTATTATTAATTATTAATTATAATAATTATATTTTATATTTATTATATATTATTAATTATTGATTATAATTATAAATATTATAATATATAAAAAATATATAATTATAAATAATAATTATTAATTATTGATCACATTATTAGAATATATTTAAACTACTAGGTGAGAAAGAGTTATATCTGTGCTGTTGAATTCACTTCTGAGGGATGAGTGGAGTTTGGGTAATTGGACTAAAGCAACGTAGGCAGGGACTTCTAAAGGGAGTAAGATAGTCTGGTAATACTGCCTGGTCTTCTGTCTTTAAAAGGCATCTCATAGCTGGTATTTTAAACTCCCAAATTTACCTCTCTAGCCCCTAGGATCTCCTGAACTCCAGACTTCTTATATCTACTTACTTGACATTTCCATTTGAATAGCTCCTAAAAATTTCTAACCTGAAAAGCCCAAATTTAAATTCTTCCCACCTTACTGTCCCCCAGCCTCTTTCATCCAGAATTTTCATTCCTCCCAGTGTCTCGTGCCCAAATCAGGGTCACCCATGCCTCCCTGTGTTCATTTTCTATTGCTGCTCTAGCAAATCACCAGAAACCTACTGCTGTAAACATTACAAATTGCGATGTTTGCATAATTGTTATCTTCCAGGTCTGCAGGTCAGAAGTCCAACAACAGACTCTAGCCAACAGCAAGGTGTCTAAGGCCTGCACTCCCTTCTGGAGGCTCAAGGACAAGCATTTCCTTGCCTTCTCCAGCTTCTGACTGCAGCCCGAGATTACTCTGCTTGTGGTCCCTTCCTCAGTCTTCCAAACCAGCAACAGCAACTCCTTTTCTGTCTACGTTAGCACTTCCTAGCTGGTCTTCTTACTACGCTTGCCCTGAGCAGCTCCTCATTTGACTCAGGATATTTATGAGGACAAATGATGGTCTACGTGCATCTGACACTGTATATCCCGCCCACCTCCAAACTCTTTACTTCACTCTTCCCCTTTCCTTTTAGTCTCTCTGCACCAGCTAGAGTAGCCTCCCTCCTTTTCTGCAGTCTTTCCAGGTGTATCTTTGCCTTAGGACATGTGCATCAGCTCTACTCTCTGCCAGGAACTCTTTCTGGAGATATCCATTGGCTGAATTTCTCCCCTTTGTAGTGCTTGTTCAAAACTCACCTGTTCTATGGGGACTCTTGGCCATCCTCTCTAGCCCTGCAACCCATCTCCCTCCCCACAGGGCTCCCAGTCTCACTACTCTGTTCTACTTTTCCTTTTTCTGCAGCATATACTGCCTTCTCATTTGTCACATTAATGACTTTCCTTTATTAAAATGTAAGTTTTACAAAGGCAGGGTCATCTGTTTTGTGTCCAAACACTTAGAGTAACTGCAGGCATGCAAGTCTGAGTTGAATGTCCAATGAACAAATGAATAAAACAATATTAAGACACTATTCCCCACCCCCATCACCAACTTTTCTTTAATCCTCCAATACTTCTCTTTTTAGAGCCTCTTTTCCCATGTCTGTTACATCCTGGTTGCTGGTTATTCCAATAGCTTTTGTTTTTCCTCATCACATTTCAAGACTATCTCATCCTACTTGATAGGATCACAGAGAGGTTGTATTCTTAAGACCGTGGCGCTGGGGCTGTGTGGTCATCTCTGCTTAGCAGACTTTTCTTGCAGTGGACTGCTCAACCCTCTGCCTACCTTCATATTATATAAAATAACTAGAACTGGTTGGTTTCTTGTTTGGGCAGAATTCCTACCTTTCCTGGAACCATGTGAATTATTGCCAAATCATCGTATCTAACTACATAGGTAGCTAAAGACTTATAGACCCATGCAGACACATAACATGTTTTTGTTTTTTGTTTTTTGTTTTTTTAATTTTTTTTATTTTTTCCATTTTATTTATTTTTTCAGCGTAACAGTATTCATTCTTTTTACACAACACCCAGTGCTCCATGCAAAACGTGCCCTCCCCATTACCCACCACCTGTTCCCCCAACCTCCCACCCCTGACCCTTCAAAACCCTCAGGTTGCCCCAACCTCCCACCCCTGACCCTTCAAAACCCTCAGGTTGTTTTTCAGAGTCCATAGTCTCTTATGGTTCGCCTCCCCTCCCCAATGTCCATAGCCCACTCCCCCTCTCCCAATCCCACCTCCCCCCAGCAACCCCCAGTTTGTTTTATACATAACATGTATTATTTAAAGGCAGATACTTAATAGACCAAATGACATACCAATATTCATCATTGTGTACAGTAAAACAATCTGGGACCAAATTCTGGCATTCACAGAAAAATCAGGGCTGCAAATTATAGGACTCTGAACTAAAGCTGATATGCCTATTGGAAGCTCTTCTAGAATCTACTAGAAGCACTGTCCTGATATCCTATTAGAACCTCTGTTAGACTAAAATCGTACTCCTTAGACTTTTCCATTTGTATAGCTCTGTGACAGTTGGAGAATACTTACTTTCTCAAGTTAGATTTATAGTAGGAATATTCTCACTTGAAAAAAAATAAAAGCTTTCCAACACACTGTTACAGGTAGCTTTAGCATTTTGTCATAAAAAAATACACTTATTAATTTTAATATAAACATTCACCAAAATTTATTCCTTCTATTCTATGAATGTATTTTGAGGTTTAAGAATATATTTGATAATGTATAAGCCTCTGATATGCCTTCAAACTTGGTAGTAATATTCTAAGTGTGGCAATTAATTGAAACTAAAGATAAATATGAATATTTAAAAGCACTTTTAAAATTCAAGATTGACTTACTCAAAATCCATAAAGCAAGTAGCTGATCGTAGTTATAAAGAGCAATAATCTGAAAAACGTCTCAGCAGCCACAGGCTGCCATCTTAGCATGTCTCTAAGCATTTACTTTTTTTTTTTTTTTTTGCTCAGCTTTTTACCATGTATTCTTTGTGCTATTCATGTATTTCCTGTTATACTCTTTAAAATTTGAAATGCTACTTTCTAAAGTGGCACTTGAGGTCTTCCATGGTTCAGACAATGGGAAAGGTGCTTTATGATTGTAGGAAGTCTGTCATTTCCAAAGTGAGCCCTGCTCCATTTCCACCCACCTCTAAGCTAAACTATCTGTGACCTATTACACCAAGTTTAAAGAGCTAGGATTTTCCCCCAGGAATATGTGCTGGATAGTCATCAAGATCACTGTAGTCCAAAGTGTATGACATGGAAGAGCTTTGTGATGGTTAATTTTATGTACCAATTTGAGTAAAAAAAATTTTTTTTAAACCGGATAACTGGTAAAACATTATTTCTAAGTGTGTCTGTGAGGGTCTCTAGAGGAGATTAGCATTTGATTCAGTAGCCTAAAAATTACTTCCTTGGGGCACCTGAGTGGCTCAGTCCATTAAGTGTCTTCCTTTGGCTCAGGTTGTGATCCTGGAGTCCTGGGATTGAGTAGGGAATCTGTTTCTCCCTCTCCCTCTGCTCCCCACTCCTACTCTCTCTCACATGGTCGCCTACATGCTCTCATGCACTCTCTCTCTGTCTCTCTCTCAAATAAATAAATAAAATCCTTAAAAAAAAATCACCTTCATCAGTGTGGGATGGACATCGTTCAATCTATGCAGGCCCTGAACAGAACAAAATGCAGAGGAAGGGTGAATTCATTCTCTGCTTGAGTTGAAAATTCATCTTCTCCTGCCTTTCAGCATTGGCAGTGACTTCAGATGAAGTCTGAAGGCAGTCTGTGGATAAATCTCTCTCTGCTCAGAGGCAGATCTTTTAAGTCCAAGCAGAACTTCAACTGATTGGATGAGGCCCACCCACATTATGGAGGCAATCTGTGTTATGCAAAGTGTATCAATTGAAATGTTAATCTCCTCCAAAAATACCCTTTGGAAACACTCAGGATAGTGTTTGATCAAATATTTGGGCACCCCAGAGCCCACCCTAGTTGAAAAATAAAAATAACCATCACCTGTCTGTACTGCCAAATCTAGTGTGGGTGCTTAGCTATCCTCATGTCATGGATCTTAGCAGCAGCATTTCCATATAGTTCATTACTCTCTGAATTATTCCTAACTAATGCTTCTATGGTATTGATTGCCTTCAGTCAACTGTGGCCTTCCTTTTGTTCCTAATTCACATTCAGTTGATAAAGATCAGAAACTCAGAAGAAAAATTGATTGCGGGATGCCTGGGTGGCTCAGTCCGTTGAGTGTCTATCTTCAGCTCAGGTCATAATCTGCGGGTCCCCGGATCAAGTCCTGCGTCAGGATCCTTGCTCAGTGCTTCTCCCTCTGCTTGTGCTAGCTTGTATGCATGTTCTCGCTCTCTCTCTCTCTCTCTCTCTGACAAGTAAATAAAGACCCTTTAAAAAAATTAAAGCAAAAATTGATAGCTATGCAAAACAAGACCTCTAACCTGTGGCTTGTGACAGGATTCACTTATAAGCTCTCTGATGTCAGACAAATTGTAGAAGTTAGTATTTACCTATGTTGCCATATATATTTGGACAGAATATTCAGAATTTCCAAATATTAACCCAGCTGGAACTGTTACAAAACAAATGGATCTGTTCTTTTTCTGTTTTTAAATAAACGAGAGAAGAAGCTGCTATTTTCAGCAGCAATCGCACCACGAGGAAGCAAGTATGCATGATTATGACTGGTGTACAGACCGTCACAAACGGTTAAGACAAATTTATTTCTTAGAACTTCAAAGCCTTAAAGTTTCCTCATCAGGAGATGATCAATTTCTATTCCAACTTTGCAACTTGAAATCTTAAATTTCA
The DNA here is from genome assembly GCF_922984935.1 of Meles meles. NCBI lineage: Eukaryota > Metazoa > Chordata > Mammalia > Carnivora > Mustelidae > Meles > Meles meles. The sequence goes on from NC_060067.1 coordinate 9,950,831, forward strand.
TTAAAAAATATCTGATTTCTACCTTTGGCAAATGCGGTTTTCTTGATGAATCTGACAGTCAAACTGCATTTCACATTCTCTCTTGCTGATCTCTAAGAAAACTCCATTTTGCTCTTTGCTCATTTTCTTCCAGTGTTACTCCTTGTCATTATCAGTCAATCTGAAAAATTATGAATCTCCTATTTTACTGTGTATATTAGAGAAGAAAGTGGTACCAGAATCAAGACTATTTGCTTGTGATTACGCCTACTTACAGAACAAAACTGACCACTTTTAACTCAGTTGTTGTAGTACATGAGCCAAGTAAGCAGAGAATGAAAGGACTTTTGGGGTAACAAAATCTTCCTGAATGATATTTATTTGGAGCAGGAGACAAAAGGACCCCAGAAAATACAAATCCCAAAGTTGAATACCACTTAAAAAAAAAAAAAAACCCACTTCTTTAAAAACCTTCTTTTATTCTTTAAATAGGTTTCATGCATGACAGTTGACTAAAATTTCTATCAAAGTCTTTGATAAAGATAGGGGTACCTGGGGGACTCTGCTGGTTAAAGGTCTGACTCTTGGTTTCAGCTCAGGTCACGATCTGAGCGCTAGAAGATCGAGCCCCGTGGCAGGCTCCAGGCTCCTTGCTCAGCGGGGAGTCTGCTTGAGATTCTCTCTCCCTCTCCCTTTGCCCCTGCTGGAGCTCTCTCAAAATAAACTCTTCAAAAAATAAAGATGGATTGTTATCAAACTTTCTGATACAGGAGTGGGACCCTTTGGTTCCACGGATGGGACTTCAGGAGCATCCAAGATCCTACTGAAATTGTTTATAACGTGTTGTATATTGTAGGTACAGATATATTTAGAGCGTGTTTTCATTGTTCTCATCAGCTTAACAAAGAGGCTGTGACCCTCAAAATACTTAATCCACTATTTTAGGAACTAGTATTCTTAATATTTCAGAAACCCATGTTTTCTTGAGTCAGAATCTGTAACTATGTCCATATCTTCACATACGGCAATTAAGACCGGCTAATTCTGGGCGCCTGGGTGGCTCAGTGGATTAAGCCGCTGCCTTCGGCTCAGGTCGTGATCTCGGGTCCTGGGATCGAGCCCCACATCGGGCTCTCTGCTCCGCAGGGAGCCTGCTTCCTCCTCTCTCTCTGCCTGCCTCTCTGCCTACTTGTGATCTCTCTGTCAATTAAATAAATAAAATCTTAAAAAAAAAAAAGACTGGATAATTCCTCACATGGTGGCATGTGTCACTATTTTAGAAGTTTTCCTGGTAATTTGGAGCAGTTTTTATTTTCTTATGGGATATTTAGCCATGCTGAAGTTTGAATATGCTTCTGCAAAATCTTAATTTAGATTTCAAAATAAAATCTGATTATGTAAATTACCCTACCAAATAATAGGACCCACCAAACTAAGAGAAAAGGTACAGAAGGTCTCTTCCTAATTAACTTCAGTATGGCTTGCCAATGTGGATGCGTCTTTTTCCTAATTCCCATAATAATTAATTCCATGAAGTACTGTGACTCTTGGGAGAAGGTTAGGACAACTACCAACACCCTTGGGAATGAAAGCCCAGACTGCCTGCTGCCTTTCTTGATGGCCCTTCCACCATAAGGATTGTCCGAATAGGAGCTTCGTCTTCAACACTGAGGGTCACGCCAGTAAAGCCAGAATTCTGTGTGCTGCCACATTTTAACCCACAAGACTATTTCCTGGGGTCCAGGCAGAGTTACCATCTCTTCAGTCGCTATCTTCTGGCTCGTGTACTTCAATCAAGCATCCGCTGGTCTCATTTCCTCCTAGATCTCCGCTCTGTCGTTAGTCCCTTGGATCATACTGCGACCATCACAGACATGCAAAAATTCTGTAGCTTCAAGAAAATAAACGGAAGTAAGTCTCCTCTTTCTCAACTGAAGGTCACCACCTTGCTTTTCTTTTCTGCCTTGGGGTGTGTGTGTGTGTGTGTGTGTGTGTGTGTGTGCTTATTGGACAATCTTGAATCAGCAGCAGACTTCATCATCAATGGCAATTATTCCAAATTATTTTATCACTAGTAGGAACATGTCACTTTTAGGACCATAGTTTATATGAATAACTTGTGTTAGGTTGGCGGCCCCGGGAAGGCAGGAGGAGCAATACCCCTACCCAGGACTTTTCCGCCAGAAGGACATCTGTCAAGGATGTGTCACCTTGAGTAAACCAAAACTTATGCGAGAAACAGAAACCAGCCACTTTGGGACTTTCCAACCCCCAACCTCTAACCTTACCAAATATGATTATGAGCCCCCGCTCTGCCTTGGCCCAATAAAAGCTCACTTGACCCATTCCAGGGCACGACTTTCCCGACTCTCCTCTCCTGAGTCGCGGAACCTCACCTGAGGGCGCCTTTAATAAACCTCGCCTTGTGCCTATCTCGCCTGGTGCCATGTGTATCTCGCCTGTAAAACCTTACAACTCATATACACATACCACATAAATGTGTATATATATAATTTGTGGATGTAATACTGAGTATCTCTACAAATATAATTGTATATATTGTATACAGCACACACATAAACACACAAATTCCCCTTCCTATTCCTGCATAGTAGAACATTCAAGACTCCAAAAGTAGTTTTACTAAAGTCTGTGGAAAGTGTCTGTGTGGGTGAAGATGAGAGAGAATAGGTTGCCATACAACAACAAAAACCCTCTCTTTTTAAAAACTCCTTTTCATAAGTGTCCTCCCCGAATATTGTATACAATTCATAAACATCAAAAACACGACCTAGATTGTCTTGACTTCTGACTTAAACATTGCTCTCTGGAACCTCTAACCTCCAGAATGCTGAGTGTGAAACTGTCCTTGTAAGGTCTTTCCAACACAAACAAGTATTTTAGCCTCCTTTCTCCGTCTCCTCTACCTTCCAGTTCTTAATTGCTTATCTGGCTGGTCACCAAGCACAGCATATTAGAAACACAAGAGCAGAAGCGCTGAGGAGCAGGACCAGTGCGACCTTCTGAAAGCAAAAGTCCGATCACCTCCTCCGTATCCCAGGTGCTCAAGAGTTCGTCACTGCTGCTGCTCCTTCTCCCAAGTCTGCGCCTTCCTCCAAAAACCACTCCCCTCTCGCCTTTTTCAGCTCCTATTAATGATGGAAATTGATCTCGAACCTTTTCTGACTCTTCCCACACTGACTCTTTGGTATTTCCACTGTACCATGTACAGACTTTAACTATCTTAGTAATGACATGACATTTTTATCGCTTGTCTGTCTCCTGTATTGTGCTGTAGAATTTATAAAGCTGAGAGCCTTCTTCTAGCTCAGTACCAGATGCTGGTGGTGATGTGGGAAACAGAGGCAGAAGAAAAATTATTAAATTTCCTTGCCTACTGACAAGCCCTTGAAACAGGCAGAGTGACTCTTCTCTACAGACTCAACTACTCAACTACCCTCACTTTGAGGCTTTGCTAAGGGCAAATGGCAATCCTAGACTGACCAACCCCCACCCCTATCCAGGATCCAGGAACCTTAACAATTCCTTTGGAAACTTTATCTCTAAACCTCCAAGGTAGCGTCAACAATCATTCCCAAGCATATGGCCCACTGATATACATCTAAAGGGTCTCCTGAGAAGGTTTTATTACTGGTAATGAATAACCTTTTCCCCAGACAAGAGCTAGCCCCTCAAGGTCCTAGAAACCTTGCTTCCAAAATTCCTTAGAGACTTACGCCATCCCTAATCCCCTCCCCAAATTACAAGTATCTAATCGACCACTCCTCACATCCGGGGGCGGCAGGTCTTCCTGCCCACGGGTCCTGTCCCCGTGCTTTAATAAACCACCATTCTGCACCAAAGATGTCTCAAGAATTCTTTCTTGGTCATCGGCTCAGGACCTCACCCCACCGAACCTCACCTCTGTTCTAGAACTTCATCAGTGGTGTCAAATAGTGAAGCAAGAGACACATCCGGAAGGTGGCTATGCTGCCCTCCAAACTCCTGCCACTCTCTTTCCAGGCTTCTGGTCTTTCCTCTGGCAGGAGGCACCATGCGCTTTCCTGCAGAAGCCAGCCGCGTCTCCTACCTGGCTGTCCTCAGTTCTACCACCAGAAGGCTCTGGCAGCAAATCCTGAAAAGAGACGAAAGCGATTAGAGTAAGTGATAGATGAAGTGCTCAGAAGATGAATTTTCAATGTTCAGTATCAACAGCATATGAAGAAAAAGGGTGGAGATAAAATTGCTCAGCCGATTTCTGGCTTTAGACCACATTAAGTGCATTAAAATGTACACACCTCCTACATTACATATAATAACTTGACACACAAAAATGATATAATATTGTTTTGAAAAATATCTGGCTGTGAGCAATGAATCGGCTCTGATTTCTCTCATCAGGACGTCGGTGTGGAAATTCTGGCAAAGTGAGGAAAATTGAATTTATAAATGGTTCCCAACTATAACAAATCTTATTAACACTAAACAGTAGTGTGGCTAGCATAAAGTTGTTTTGTTGACCACTAAATATTTGTTAATCCTTATTTTGTAATCTTCCTGTTGCTGAGCCGGTATTTTCTGGTTTCAAAATTATATAGGCCCCTGAAGAGCACACTGTTCCTGGGCACTGTGCTTGTAGTTCCTAAAGAATAAAATGGACCCAGGTTTAGCAAACATCAAGGAACTGGCATCCCCCTCAGAGCCTCCTGGGGATCTTTGGAAAATGTGCATTCAACGGATTATTCTGTATTTATGCCTAGAAGACCTATTTGAAGCCTCACTGACTTGTTTAGAAGCCATGTGGATGCCCTTGGGGAATGACTGCTCTATACAGAAATTTTACAAGGAAAAACATAATCTTGGAAGATATTATCAAATTTGCATTTGTTATTTTAAAATAAGAATTCATATAGAGCAAAAGGAATACCTTTGGGGTGAGATTAGTTTAAGTACATATGACTTGTGATCTCTTTCTCCGAAGCCTCAGAAGTTGGGCTTTCATTTATGTTCAGATATAGTTCATCTTAAACTCCAATTGTCCTCTGGCAAGAATTTGCTCTTTGAAAGGTCACAGATGAATGATACAAAATCCTGCAGCTCATTTCTGGTCAAATGTTAGATTGCTTTAAAGCTGAAGGTGGAACATAGACCTGTCAGCAGTTTTTTTGAATGTGAGCTATAGATTTCCTTACAATTTCTGATGGCTCATTATTTACATGCAAAGGAGAACAAGTTAAAGGAAGAAAGCCTCTGCACACACATTCTCTCTCTTTCTCTCTCTCTCTCTTTGCAGCAAGCAGGTGTAACATGATGCCAATAATTATGAAAGCATGGATTTTAATTGCCCCGGAGAGTTTATAAAATCCTTTCTCAAACATAATCTCCTTTTTCTAACCACATGATGAAGGTAACACTTGAGAGACTTGTAATCCTATTGAGTTATTTACTCACATAACATTCAAAATAAGAGTTGATCCAAGTTTTAAGGCATTGTTGATATTATCAAAATAAGACTTGTGATCTGCAAAATGTTACTTCACCAAGAAAGATGAATAAACTATTACAAATAATTTGAGTGGAAGCAAGTGAAATCACTATCATACAGAAAATTACACTAGTTTCAGGTGTACAACATCATGATTTGACAACTTTCTACTTTTTGCTATGCTCAAGTGTAGATGCTCTCTGTCACCATACAACACTACCATAATACCATTGATTCTATTCCCTATGCTCTATCTTTCATCCCCATGACCTATTCATACCACAACTGGAAGCCTCCATCTCCCACTCTCCGTCCCCCAAATAGGCACCTTTCTTTCCCCTAAACTTCATTTTTTTATTATGATATGTTAGTCACCATACAGTACATCATTAGTAATAGACACCTTTGATCCAATATTTTTGCTTTTTAAAATGCCTTCTAGGGTGCCTGGGTGGCTCCGTGGGTTAAGCCTCTGCCTTCAGCTCAGGTCATGATCCCAGGGTCCTGGGATGGAGTCCTGCATTGGGCTCCCTGCTCAGCAGGGAGCCTGCTTCCCCCTCTCTCTCTGCCTGCCTCTCTGCCTACTTGTGATCTCTCTCTCTCTTTCTGTCAAATAAATAAATAAAATCTTAAAAAAAATAAAATGCCTTCTACAGAAACACAATTAAAAGTTACAAAAATTGATGTGTTAGAATATTTGATATGGCAACATACTTATTGGCAAAGAATAGAAACAACTTGATTATTAACAAAAGATTGTTGAAATTGTGATCATTTCATTCAAGAAATGTTTATCAGCCATTTAAAGTAATGAACCGTATAAAGTAATGAAATAGGCGTCAATATATTGACAGGGTTGTGAGAAATAGTTTACTATTCAAAAAGGGGTTTGGTAAAAATTATAGATGGAAACATCCTATTGTCTTAGAACTCTATGTGCAGCGTTGCGGACTGATGCGTAAAGAAGTAGAATGAAGAAGTCTGTTGTGATATAGTCGCACAATGGACTGTCGCATAGCAGTGAGATGAATGAATGACAGTTACATGCATCAAAGAAGTACTTACAGCAAAATGAGAAAACTAATACATTCCTTCTTTTCTGTCCGCACTAAGGCTATGTTTGAGACCTTGTTTTCGTGAATAGCTAACTAATATAATGTAACTATGAATTATCAAAAAGCATAAAGAACTAATTGCAAGCTTACCAGAAGTCCTAGAAGAGAAAATGCATTTTACAATAATAAGTCACTAGCCAAAATCTAATGTGTGTATACACAAAGTGAATACACACATATTCTTCATATATTAAATATACAGGTACTGGCAGCCTTCTGGGTTTTGAAGATCATCATGCTTTCTGTCCGACAGAACTCCAAACCTCCAGGAACTTGGTCTTTTCTATTGTAATCTCCAGACTGAGAACAATGCCTGCTCCAAATTTGCCGATTATTTTCCTCAAATACCTGGTCTCCGTTATCAGATAGGATATTCCATGTGACCTGTGATAACCTCTCTCTCAACTCTCACTGGTTCATCTCACTCATACTATTCAGACATATAGGAAAGAGGTTTAATGAATACTTGTGCTAACAGAATTATGAATTTTTTACCACCAAACCTCCAAAGATCAAAATGTAATTCTTTCGTCTTCTTGATACTATCTTTTCCTCCGATGCATGCATTCTACAGCAGCTATAAAAATGAGTACGGCCACAGGCACAAATTAGAAATTAAAATAGACTTAAAATACAATAAACTCTGAGAAACTTATGAGAAAAGAGATACACACAAATGAATGTTTTACCCAAAACTAACGTTGCATTTCTCTGCGCTGCTATTTCCCCCTGCCCTCTGCGTCTTGATTACAGAGAACACAATTGCTTTGTAGCTTAAGATAATATTCGTTGAAGTGGCTTTAAAAAAAAAAAGAAAAAAAAGGAATGTTTGTGCAAAAGAAAAAAGGAGTAAACACCAAACTATTGTTTAAAGTATGGTCCGACTGTTGGAAAAGAAACATCCAGGTAAAACAATTACACAGATTTCCTAGCTGCAGGACGTCACATAGCCTTGAACATGTTTAAGTGAATTATAAATCTTGGAAAGTAGAACATAAGTTAGAATCAGATTAAGGCATAGCAATATAAATCCTTGCCCTTAAACCCCAGAATTCAGAAATAGCAAATTTTTAAATGCTGGTGATAATTTTAAAGTTTAGCACCCTGTTAGGAAAAATTTTTAACATAGGAAATTACTAGATGGTGCATTTTGTTAGTAATCCCCTCTGGGCTCTACAGAATGAACCAAAATGTTGATTCAAGAATAGTGTCCCATGGTACTTGTTCTAGGTACTACAAGAGGCTCCAAAAATGTGTATTTTAGCCACAAACTTTTTGACTATAGAATATCTTCCTTCTCCTTTTTTGAAAAATGTCCAATGGGATTACTGCTCCTTGAAATGAACTTTGGGAACGACTTACCATGCTTTGGGTCTATAAGTGCGGATGAAGTATTTTAATATAAATACTTATGGTGACCTCTCTAGGTTTCGGTTTGGTTTTGTTTTTGACTCAAATTTTGACTATTTTAAACAGAGCAAAGAGCAACTTTAAGTAAAAAAAAAATTTATTTGGCAATAGCAGAGGAATTGCAATTTGGGAAAAGCAAACTATGGTGAACCATAGGCACATCTGAAGGGGCCAATGGAAGGTCAACGTTAATGAGGTTTTAGGAGGAGATTAGGGAGAGTTGTTTTGAACAAAAATTTTTTGGAGAAGAGCAAGAGTTTGAGGTTGCAGTGGTTTCTTATTGGCTGCAAGGGGTAGTTTGTATATCGTTGCTGGGCAGAGAGGGATATTTGTTCATTTTCTTGAAGGCAGGAGATAAAATTCCTGTGTGCAATGTGTCCTTTCTTATCAAAATTAATTGTTTTCTTTCCTCTAACATCTGGTTAGGCTGTGAGCGGTCCCTGGGTGAGGGTGCCCCCTTCAGGGAGCCTCCATTTAAATAAGGTTTCCTTTACTTTCACAAGACAAACTTAATTTTATAAAGGTAATTGCATTGGTGATTCATCAAATGTATCACAGAACCCTCCCCCCACACACGCTTATTCTGAGTGTTTACTCTGTTTTTCAAAAAAAGAGAGGCGCTTGTCCCTCAGAGGTGGCCCAATGTCAGAAAAATGTTACTGGCATCCACTCCTTTCTTTGGAGCAAAAATAATGCAGCTCAATAACAATATCTAGACACCTTTGATAACACGTGGGATATGGTTAATTATCAGATTGAATTCATAATCATAATTTTAAAACCATGTTTAAACTTCATTTTGAGGGGTGCCTGGGTGGCTCAGTGGGTTAAGCCTCTGCCTTCAGCTCAGGTCATGATCCCAGGGTCCTGGGATTGAGTCCCACATGGGGCTCTCTGCTCAGAGGGAGCCTGCTTCCTCCTCTCTCTGCCCACCTCTCTGCCTACTTGTGATTTCTGTCTGTCAAATAAATAAATAAAAATCTTTCAAAAAAAAAAAAGCAAAAAATCAAAAACCACTTCATTTTGAATTGAAGGTTTACCGTTCCCTTCCCTGTTCCCCTAAGCTAATCCCTAGTTACTACACTAACAGCAACTTGACTTTCCTCAAATTTTAACTTTTTAATTCGGTGGTTTTTTAAAAGTAGCAATGAATATCAAAATGATCAAAACCAAGAAGCTGCTGAAAAAGCAAAGTAAAAGTACAGCTTCTCTAAGACTTCGGTTGTCAGACTTAATTAGCTGCTCGTACATTCTCTGAGTTCATATTCAATTTCATTAAATGCAAAATGTCCTTGTCTAGATTTTCCTAAGCACCATCCTCTTCCTGAAATCCCATGATGAAGTCATTCAGGGTAGTCAGGAAAAATAAAAAAGCACAAAAAGCACATGACTCATTCTAGAAGTCTTGCCCCACATTTGTATCACGCTGCCTGTGGGACACGTGATTTGATTGGCAGAACAAAGCCACCAAGAACTCAGGACACACTTTGTAACAGACTCTCTAGCTCCCTCTTTCACGCGTTCTCTTCTGGACCTTCAACTTCCAGTATCTTTTCTCCCATTCTTTTCTCCAGGGTTTCTTCAGTTCCCACGCGCTGATTGGCTTTCTTTCCTCTTCTTTTCTTTTGTCTTCCCTTTTGTCTTCCATTTCCATGTCTTCTTGCTCTTTCTCCCACTTTTCCCTGTCTGCTCACCGCTCTGTCTGCCTTCGGGGAGGGGGACGCCTGTGTGTTCTTTGGAGTCTGAATGCAATTATAACACATTCAGACATGATTAGACCTCGCTGTGTTGCAGGACGGCTCAGTTCCAGTACACAACAGCGTGGGGTGAAGTTTTCTCAGTGAAGGTGAGAGCAGAAAGGAAAGAGAAAAGCTCTCTGGAACGAGAGGGGTCCCAAATGGGTCGCCACTGAGGGATTCATGGAGAACTGACTGGGAAGCTCGTGGCCTTGAGCTTGGTTTGAGCAAGGACTACTGATAACATCCTTAATTGCTTTCTTCTTGGAGGTCTGGTCATTTTCTGCCATTACAGTGTAGATGCCAAAAAATTATACACCCGTTATCCAGGGCCAGGTGGTCTGGTTTCTTCCCTTATCTCTGGCTTTCTGCCTCCCAGCATTTCTCCACATGGGGTTTCTGTGAGCCTAGTCAGGGAAGTCAGGGACCTCCTCTCTCTCCCTGCCTGTACCTTAACCCTGTCCTTCCACAACTGGTTTGTGCACTTGTTAGAGGCACACTTAGGACTACATTATGTTGTTTCATATTGAGTCTATTAAAAGCTAGGGGTTTTGATGTGAGGAAGTTAAGAGGCAATGGGGGGGGGCTTGGGGGTGGGAAAAGGATAAATGAAACAAGATGGGATCGGGAGGGAGACAAACCATAAGACACTCTTAATCTCACAAAACAAACTGAGGGTTGGGGCGGGGGAGAGGGTAGTGGGGTTATGGACATTGGGGAAGGTATGTGCTATGAAGAATGTAAACCTGGCGCTTCACAGACCTGTACCCCTGGGGCTAATCATACATTATATGTTAATAAAAAATAAATTTTTTTTAAAAAGTTAGGGTTTTTTCATTGATGTATAATTGACTTACAATGTTGCATTAATTTCAACTGTACGACAGTGATTCAACAGTGCATGTCTTACGCCAGGCTCATAACTGTGGCTCCTATGGGTCTTGTGTCCCCATCCCAAAGATTCTCACTCCCTGGATTTGGAGATAGACCTCGTAATTTACATTTCTAACAAGCTCCCAGGTGATATTTGTTGAGGGAACAAAAGGCAAGCTGAGGGCAAAGCAGAAGCCGGCACCCCACAAACACCCCAACTCCCGGGTGGGATACATGTGGCCCTCCTGACTGCCCTAAAATTAAGGGAAGGGAAAAGCAAAGGTGAACTAACAGGGATCACAGTCCTGCAAGACAGCAGAGTCCATTGGTTTACAAATGTCTTAGTGATTTATCAGGAAAAAGCATTCTCGATAGCCAAACTCTGAAGACCCATGGACTCAATTTCCTGGAGTCCTAGCCTCACGCTCCTATCCGCAGTGATGTGGGAAACAAAGGTCGAAGATAATGTAGATAAAATTAAATGTTCTTATTACATGCAGCCCAGTGACAAACGCTTGAGAGGCAGAGTATAACATTCCTTCTGGAAGTTCCCAACAACCTTAATGCTAATGCCTCACTACAAGCAAAAGTACCCAGAACTTGAACTTGACGATAGCAAGGCCTCCACTATCCTGAGAGTCTTCTTTAGCAAATCAAAGTCCTTTTGGATACCTCCCTCTTTCCTCACCTCCCCTAACTCTCAAGTATACAGTCCATCATCCCTCATCTCTCCCATCCACTCCGCGCCCCCCCAACCCCCCTCCCCCCCCCTCCCCCGTGCAGCAGCTCTTTCTGCCCACGGGTCCTGTCCCCATGCTTTCATAAAATCACGTTTTGCACCAAAGACATTTCAAGAATTCTTTCTTAGCTATTGGCTCTGGACCCAGCTATGTTCAAAACCTACATCAATATTGATACTGCTGTTCTGAGGGCTGCATTAGAAAGCACTTCTTTAACTTCTATATCCCTGGACTAGATTTCCCTCCAGTAAGTGAGAATATTTCTGATGTAACTTGGAAAGCTAAACTCCTTGTCCAAAGAATACTGAAAATATTTAACTCAGTTTTGCATTTTAAAATCTCGTTTTTGGCTCAAGAGCATACGTTCAACTGGCATTCTCCCAGAAAGTTTTTAAAAATAGATCCTCGGAAGAACTTTGTCGTTTTCCACTTTGAAGTCTATGAAACATGTTTGGAGTACAGAAGAAATTTTAAAGCACCTCCTCTGTTCAATATATGCGAAGTAAAATAAAATACACAAGTATAAATATAATTTATTGGGCATCTTGTGTATCATAGTGTGTTAGATTGTTTCTGACATGGACTTCAAAAGGATATAGATTATCGATATGGTGTAGAAAGGGCAGTGGCTTTGAAATCAGACACCTGTGTTTACATCCTCCCTATTCCATGTACTAGCTTTGTAGGCATGTAGAGTAACGGCTCTAAGGCCAGTCTCCCCTGTTTGCAAAAGCTTTTTGCTGTTCAGTGACATCATGAATGCAAATCATTTAATGCAGCCTCTGCTGGCTAATAAAGTAAACACAAATATGTAGAGAACTACCTGCTATTAACTGCTTCTGAACTTCAAATTCTTTTTCAAGATTCAGAGGATATGGAACTTTTTTTTCTGTCTCTGTTTCTTCAACTATGAGAATATCAATTTTTTTTTTTTTTTTAGGTTCAGTTAGCCAACATAGAGTACATCATTAGTTTCTGATGTGGTGTTCAGTGATTCGCTAGTTGCATATAACACCCAGTGCCCATCACATCACGTGATCTCCTTAATACCCATCACCTGGCTACCCATCCCCCTCCCTTCTGTAACCCTCAGTTTGATTCCCAGAGTCCAGAGTCTTCCATGATTTTTCTCCCTCTCTCATTTCTTCCCCTATGAGCCTCTGTGCTATTCCTTATGTTCTACATACAGCTGAAACCTTAGGATAATTGTCTTTCTCCGCTTGACTTATTTCACTTAGTCTATTCCCCTCCAGTTCCATCCCATTTAAAAATACAACCTAGGTAATCTTGGACCTCATCTGCTTCCATCTGAACCCAGAGTCACACCCAAAGAAATAGTCCAACTGCTAAATAGTAATTAAACAAGAAATCCAAATTTTGAATCTTATTTAAAAAATTGGCAGAATGCAAATCACCACCCACAGAAATACGACAAAGCCTTTTGCACAATTTCCAGTTCTTTCTCACTCTATACCTGTAGCAGTCCCTCTCAGAGACTAATCCCTAAGGCCATAAAGGCCCCTGCAGTTTTTGCCAGGCTCTCTCTGGCATGGCCTTTTTTTTTTTTTTCAACGTACAATGTATTATTTGTCTCAGGGGTACAGGTCTGTGAATCATCAGTCTAACACACTTCACAGCACTCACTATAGCACATGCCCTCCCCAATGTCAATAACCAAGCACCCCATTCCTCCCCGCCCCCTCAAGCCCTCAGTTTGTTTCCCTGAGATTAAGAGTCTCTTATGGTTTGTCTCCCTCCCGTGTCCCAACTTGTATCATTTTTTCCCTCCTGGCCCCCCCACATGGCTTTTTACTGTATAGATCGCTGTAACTGACCTGATGTCCTCCTCACTAGTTCCCAACCACCTTTCTACTTCTATCTCTTTATTTATCTATTGTCTTGATTCTGAGTCAGTAAAAAATTCCAAGAGCTGAGTTAACCAAGGTTCCTTTTGGGTTCCGAAGTGAGAGCAGTGTGAGAAACACTTACATATTAGTAAGTCGTGGCCCCTCCACAAATAAAAGTAGGATCCTGGTACCAATTATTTTTTATTTATTTATTTTCTAACACCACTGACCCATTCTTGGATATCAGCTAGGTATCCACAACTGAACTCAGTCTGACACTATGTAATGTAAATAATGTAGGAAAGAGGAAAAAACTGTGAGTGCCAGGAAAAGATAAAGTCATCAAGAATGATTTTCTTTTATTTCTAGTACTACACAAGAATTCACTTAAAAATTCAAGATGTTAAGGAGCATGCTCAGCTTGTTCAATATGCTAACACCTTGCTTTATTCGGTTTAAGAAAAACTAAACTTAGTTCATTGGCTCTGAGTGACTTTTATAGCCTCTATGTACTTGTCATCATTTCACAACTTTAGTGAGAGAGGAGCTGCGCTCTATTAGATTGGATGGTAATGAGGACTGAGGAATTTATATACTCATTTCTACAAATTGGTAAATTATGCATAGATTAAATAATCTAATTTATACAAATGTAGAAGCTTAATGAAGCTTCAGACATCCTCTCAATTTGTAATAAGTTGCAATTAAGAATCAGCATGGAGTCAAAATAGGGTAGTCTTTCTGGTCAGGCAGACTTAGAATTCATATTCTGTGAGAACTTCCCTGAAGGGTTTTGAATGCATGTTTCCTTGTTTTAATGTGGAAGTCATTGTCTCTACTCCACAGTGAGAATTCAGTGAGAAAATGGAGGGAAAAGGCCCTGTTGAGTTCCTGGTAGGCGCTTTCTAGAAGTTAGGTTAGGTCTTGAAGAGTCAGAATCGGTTCAGATCTTTACGATAGCACCTCAAATGTCCCACCAATGATGTGCTAATTATAAATAGCAAATTCAAATAATTACTCTGGGGCGCCTCGGTGGCTCAGTGGGTTAAAGCCTCTGTCTTCTGCTCAGGTCATGATCCCAGGGTCCTGGGATTGAGGCTCCCATTGGGCTCTCTGCTCAGCAGGGAGCCTGCTTCCTCCTCCTCTCTCTCTCTCTCTCTCTCTGCCTGCCTCTGCCTACTTGTGATCTCTCTCTGTCAGATAAATAAAATCTTAAAAAAAATCAAATAATTACTCTGGCAGGAAAATTCCCCAGTAAGATGAAGTAATTGCTATACTTAGGAAAACTCAATAATTAAAAGTTTTCTGATATAGGAAAGACATGAGCACTTGAAGCAGAAGGCCAAGAAAGAATTCTTGAGATATTATTGGGAAAAGACATTTATTACCATCTAATAACACCTTAGTCATAAGACCCTTCAGATATATATATCAGTGGGCCATACGCTTGGGGGATGATTGTCAACATATATCCTGGGGGTTTAGAAATAAGGGAAGTTTCCAAAAGAATTTCTAAATGTTAAAGTAGGCTTACAGGATCCTGGGTGGGGGGGAATGGCCTAGGATTGTCTTTTGTCCTCAGCAAAGTATTAACATTGAGGCAGCTGAGTCTGCCTGTTTCAAGGACTTGTCAGTGAGCTATAGATACTAAGGAAATTTAATAATTTTTCTTCTGCCTTTGTTTCTCACATCACTTTCCTAAGTCGTTTGGGTCTCCTCTTGTTCTCGGGAGTATTTGCACTCCTACTAACCTAGTGAAGCATTTAGCCTCAATATTTGCTTTTTGCCATCAAAGTATATCTTCCAAAGGACCTGGTCCTGACAGCTTGTTGATTAGACAGAGCCACAATTTATTCATCACACCTGCCCTCACTTAATTGAATTCCCAATTGTAGAAGAAGCCACCTGGGTCTTCATCATCACTCACCTGGATGATAAAATAACCTCTGACGTATTTTCTTTTCTTTTTTTTTTTTTAAATATATTTTATTTATTTGACAGAGAGAAATCACAACTAGGCAGAGAGGCAGGCAGAGAGAGAGGAGGAAGCAGGCTCCCCGCAGAGCAGAGAGCCCGATGCGGGGCTCGATCCCAGGACCCTGGGATCATGACCTGAGCCGAAGGCAGAGGCTTTAACCTACTGAGCCACCCAGGCGCCCCCCTCTGACGTATTTTCTAAACTATTTTTTTAAAGATTTTATTTATTTATTTGACAGCAAAGATCACAAGTAGGCAGAGAGAGAGAGGAGGAAGCAGGCTAGACCATCCACATTCCATGGGCCACTTGGAGTGATTTCTCTTAAACCTCGAATCAGAACCCTTTTCCCCTCCTATCCTAACCAAGTCAGGTACTTCTTGTTGCATTTAGGTTAAAATTACAGTCCTCATTGCAATTAGATTAAAATCTCCAAATGTGGCCTGGAAGGTCCTCCGCGATCCAGTGCTACCCATCTCTCCAAGTTCATTTTGCTCTTCCTCCCCTCCATCATGATTTTCCGCCCAGCTGGATGCTTCTCAGTTCCTCTGATACAGTGAAACCTCCCATACCCCCGGGCTGTAGCACATACTGCTTCCTGGACCTGGAATGTTCGTTCTTTCTCACATTCTTTAAATGATTATTTTCCTCTTAGCCTTTAGTTCTGAGCAGAGAAAATGTTAGCTCTGCTGAAAGATCTTTCTTAATGACTATGTCTGAATGAGGTCACCTCGTGTGTTCCTTGTTATGTTATTGTACACAGAACTTTTATATCATTTGTTCATTGTCTTGTTTTTACTTGTTATGTGTCACTGACTAGAATATATTCTATGGGGGGGGGGGCAGGGACTACATCTGTCTTGCTCAGCTTTGTATTCCCAATACTGAATTGTCGAATTATGTGTGGTGGGTGACACAGATCTATAAATAGATGCTTGCTGGAAGGCATACGCTCTGGGTGTTAAAGGTACAAAGAAGTTGGTCCAAGATGGGACGGCACATCCACAGGTCTTACCCTCTTTCTCTCTTTCTTTTTTTAAGATTTTATTTATTTATTTGACAGACAGAGATCACAATCACAAGTAGGCAGAGAGGCAGGCAGAGAGAGAGGAGGAAGCAGGCTCCTGCCCAAGCAGGGAGCCCGATGCGGGGCTCGATCCCAGGACCCTGGGATCATGACCTGAGCCGAAGGCAGAGGCTTTAACCCACTGAGCCACCCAGGCGCCCCTCTTTCCCTCTTTCCTTTCAGATGATACAGATAAGCCAAGCTGAGGGGAGACCATTGCTACTGGTCAACAACAGCATGCTTACACATTCAGGTCTTTTGCAAGTGTAGCTAATGAGTCCTCCAATTTGATTTATCCGAACACATGAACAAAAATGAATGTTATTCTCTAGTAGTAACAGAAATTAAGGAATTGCAGTTTCTGGCCCAGTAGGAAAATTTGCTTGACTGAATATCAACCAGCATATACTATTAAAATATTTGTTCAATTAATTAAAATTAATGTCTCAAATTATATTTCAAAAAGTTCAATTCAAGCCTCGGGGCTCTGTATATATTTCTTAGGTTTTTGATTGCAAGAACATTTTTATTAGCAAAAAAAAAAAAAGAAGAAGATTTTTCCTGATATAGACAATCACTAGAAGAAATTGTCTGCACTGGGGGTTGAAGGAATACCAATACCATGATGTGGGTCACTGATTTTATTTCTCTTCTCACCAGGCTCTGTCTCCTCTGGTGAGAGATGTATTTCCCACCATGTTTTATTTATTTATTTATTTTTAAGATTTTATTTATTTGAGAGAGGGAGAGAGAGAGAGAACACGTGGGAGAGAAAGAGCAGGAGCAGGGGAGTGGCAGAGGGAAAGGGAGAAGCAGGCTCCCCACTGACCAGCACCCCCCCTCCCCCTGGGCCCATGCCCTCTGCAGGTCTCCATCCCAGGACCCTGAGATCATGACCTGAGCCAAAGGCAGACACTAAAATGGCTGAGCCACCCAGGTGCCCTCCCACCCTGTTTTCTTTTTCTTTCTTTCTTTCTTCTTCTTCTTTTTTTTTAAAGATTTTATTTACTTATTTGACAGAGATCACAAGTAGGCAGAGAGGCAGGCAGAGAGAACAGGGGAAGCAGGCTCCCTGCTGAGCAGAGAGCCCGAGGTGGGACTGTATCCCAGGATCCTGGGATCATGATCTGGCCTGAAGGCAGAGGCTTTAACCCACTGAGCCACCCAGGCACCCCCCACCCTGTTTTCTAGAGAGCAATGTTATGAAGTTGTTCGGGTAGGTTTTAGGAATAGAGCAGCACCATTTAAGTCAGCATCTCAGTAGCCCTCAGGTGACCCTCAGATGCTCCTCTGAATCCCCTTTATGTTCTTCTTTTTTTTTTCCCTTGGGAAGTTGTTTGGGAAAATGCAGCATAGGCTTTGGGGTCACAAAGACTTTGGCTCAAATCATGAATTATCACTTGTTGGGTATTTAATACTCCATGCCTCAGTTGGTCATCTACAAGTAGGGCTGAAAATATTTATAGGGTGGGTTATATGAAAGAGTGTACATATGCCAACCTAGAATCATTAATAGGGTTGCCTGTTGTTTTTGGAAGAGCAGAATACTCTGGAAACAGAAAAGTTGACTTAAGTGAGACTATGGGCTAAAGCGGTACCTTATGCTCTGTGTGTTCTATTTTCAGTTGACTTGCCTTTCTTCTTTCCTCCTTTATCCTGACGACTCACCTCCTTTCTTCGTATCCTCTGCTTGTAATTTGCTTTCTGCCTGAGTGTTCCGTGAATATTAATAAAGATTTACATCTTTTGGCTAATATTTTGCTTCTGCCATGCCCCTCCCCCTCCAGCGCCCCAAAAACATATGCAGAAACTCCTGAGAGAAAAAAATTAGAAATCTATTTTGCTTCAGTAATGATACTTATACTAAATTAATTAATGAATTAATTGGTTTTTAAAGATTTTATTTATTGATTTGACAGAAATAGCACAAGCAGGGGGACAGCAGGCAGAGAGAGAGAGGGAGATGCAGGCTCCCCTCAGAGGAGAGAGCCCGATGCGGGACCCAATCCCAGGACCCTGGAATCAGCTTGGGATAAATTTAGATATATATCTAGTTTAAGACAAACTTTGTGCAGATTTTATATTAGATATATTATGAAACTGTAGAGATAGAACTTTCTTCTAGAACATGGTATCCCAAATTTACACTATAATGTAAAAATTTGTTGCAATTAGAAATAAAAATATTAGAAATTTTAACAAAATATGCATGCCTAAAGAAAAGGAATGCACCACTGTAAGTAACATTTATGAACTTTATGAATTCGTTACATTGTATACCAGGCTTTTAGTGAAGCCCTCTTTGTGTGTTCTGTCACTTGATTCTCATGACACTGAGCTATGTGCGGGGACTACGCAGATGTATTGAGGAGGACCCCAGGATTTAGACCAGAATGAACTTTGTTAAAGTCCTACAAAGGGAAGAGCTAGGGCTGGAATCCTGACAGGAGTCGATCTCCATAGTTCTTTCACTTAATCCCAAAGTACTTTCTTTTCTTTTTTTTTTTTTTTTTTAAGATTTTATTTATTTATTTGACAGACAGAGATCACAAGTAGGCAGGGAGGGAGAGAGAGAGGAGGAAGCAGTCTCCCTGCTGAGCAGAGAGCCGGATGCTGGGCTCAGTCCCAGGACCCTGAGATCATGACCTGAGCTGTAGGCAGAGGCTTTAACCCACTGACCCACCCAGGTGCCCTCCAAAGTACTTTCTTAATCTTCTTTACCCTCTACTGACAATCTGCTGTCTCCTCTGCTGTGAATTGAAAACACACATATGGCGGTTACATGCCTTTGATTAAAATCATTAATTTGAACCTAGCTGAGTGCCTGTTTGGTATTTATGTCTGTTTGAGACAGGTCTAAACTTCTTTTTAAGGTAACAAATAATTAAATGATTAAGTGATATAATGAAATTTGTATACTACCATGTTTTATTTTTTCCTCTTACTGATGAATTTGGTTGTTTTAAATACAGTCTTATAGCCTTTTTTAAAAAAATATTTTATTTATTTGACAGAGAGAAATCACAACTAGACAGAGAGGCAGGCAGAGAGAGAGGAGGAAGCAGGCTCCCTGCGGAGCAGAGAGCCCAATGTGGGGCTCTATCCCAGGACCCTGGGATCATGACCTGAGCTGAAGGCAGAGGCTTTAACCCACTGAGCCACCCAGGCACCCCAAGTCTTATAGCCTTTTGAGGTTTTCCTTCTCTGCCTTATTCCTATCCTTTGTTTCTTTTCTTTCCCCCCCCTATTTTTCTTATGTTAAGAAAGAATTTCTTGGATTAGGACAAGCCATGTGTAATTGCTATTTTTGTGGATCCCAAATCGACAATTTCATGTGCCATGATCTTTATAATACAGATTAAACATGTCAGTTTTAAATGTTTAAGTATCTTTGATTATTCTGTCATCTGTATATTAACATTGTATATTTTTAATAGAAATCACTGGTTTTGATATAAGCAAATCTATCAAATTTTTATAACATATGTCTATTAAGTCCATCTCTGGTGTTCATTTTGCAAATGTTGACTATTTTCCTCTACTAAATTTGTTTTCCTTTCTCGTTCAGGTCATCAGTCCTTCTAAAGTGTACCGGTGCACATGATGTCAAATGCGGCCCATCTCTGTTTTCCTCCGTATAAACCAAAGAGTTTTCTCAGCCCCGCATAGCACGACTGGGTCGCTCTGCTTCGGCTGGCAGGGCTGCCATGGTCATACATGCACGTCCAGTGTAAACATAAGGCTGTTTCTGTGCTGTCTGTTCATAAGAAGTCATCTTGCTTTCATATCAATGGTATGACTCATCTCATTGCTCTGTTATTATTTATTTTTTTTGCAAAACCGAAATTACCTTTTCTTTTTTTCTTTTTTTTTAAATTTTAACAATTTTTAAAAGATTTTTATTTATTTATTTGACAGAGAGAGAAATCACAAGTAGGCAGAGAGGCAGGCAGGGGGATGGGGGGGTGGGGAACAGGTTCCCCGCTGAGCAGAGAACCTGATTTGAGGCTCCATCCCAGCATCCTGAGACCATGACCTGAGCTGTAGGCAGAGGCTTAACCCACTGAGCCACACAAGTGCCCCGAAATTACCTTTTCAAACACTTAGCTATTCTATATTAACTTTAGAACATATATTTCCTACTCCTTATTTTACACATTTGAGAAAACAGAAAACCACAGATCTATAAACACAGTCTTAATTATGTAAGCAACATAGGCAAGTAAAATAACATTGAATATTACAGGAAGGCATTCTTTGAAGATATCCATGAGGCATATAACAGAGACTGAGGAAGAAGAAAAAAAAAATAAACAAGAGTGGGGCTTTCAGGGATTGTTGAGCATAATCATGGGCACCGAACTGAGTATAGTTAATTCCATCTTTTGTACTAGGTTTTATTTTTATTATTATTATTTTTTAAGGTTTTATTTATTTATTTGATACAGAGAGAGAGAGAGAGATCACAAGTAGGCAGAGAGGCAGGCACAGAGAAGGGGGGAAGCAGGCTCCCTGCTGAGCAGAGAGCCTGATGCGGGGCTTGATCCCAGGACCCCGAGATCATGACCTGAGCCGAAGGCAGAGGCTTAACCCACTGAGCCACCCAGGTGCCCCATGTACTAGATTTAAAAGATAAATTTCTGATAGGTTGTGAAAATCCAGTTTAGAAATGGGAGGCATGCTTTTCAGTTTAGAACTTCAAAAACAGCCATGAGAGTGCCTATCATTTTCTCCACCATTACTTCATAATTAGGATACCTGTCAATCTCAAACGAGTTACAATTGTCACTGAAACTGGGAGGCAGAACTCTATTAAAATAATATTTGAACGCCAAGTTTGAGCATTTTAACTAAATCCTGTCTCAACTATTTATATGATCGAAAGTTAGCAATTTTTGCATTAGCTGCTTAAGAGCATGGGATCACTTAGTGGATGTTGTAAAACAAACAAAAAAGTGAACTGTACTTAGGATTCACATTTTTGTTTTCCTACTGTGGCCAGGATGTTCTTGTGACTTGACCTCGGTGTTTTCCATGAAGAGGGATGTGGCTGGTGATATATGAGCTGCTAGTGACCCCTTTTGGATTATGGCACAGCTGCACAGGAGCTTTTAAAAACCTGATCTTGTGCTTATGGGAAAAATCAGTGGTTCTCAAAGTATCAGCCAGGGAAGTAAGATGTGCCCAACAGTCCTGCTATGCAGCTGGCTAATGTCAAAAGCTTCGATGCCTCATTCCTGTTCTTCTTTCAGAAGAAACCCACTTCTCACTCACCCGTATCTCCTAAAACTATCAGATCTTGGGTTGGCCATATTATTATTGTTATAATAATTTTGCTTCCTTATGAGAAGAGTGGAGCTCTGAACTCTATTGGCTAGGGTGTTTTATCTTACATGGGGGACAAAAATTTTGGTTCATATGAGAGACAAAAATTTTCTGGAGTTAGGTTTGTTGACTGACCCAAATTATCACCATTTGTGGTATATAAAAATAAAAAATAGACTTAATACATAGTTAAAGTGATTTTTTTTTAAATCCTCAAGTGGAGATAATGAAAACATTCTTTAGGAAAGTGTCTATACATGGGTTGGTAACTGCTTTTTGTTTTCTCTTGTTCTAAAGTGAGACAATAAAATACAGAATATAGGAAATTTTCTGGAAAATCCTGAAGACTCTCTCTATAGAAAGAGGCATGATGCATACTGTACATAGAAAGACACATGTGATACAGTGGTTAAGACATGAGCTCTGTGCTGCCCAGCTGCAGCCCTAGTCACTGGCTCAGACAGCTTCTAGACGTTGGATAAGTTTCTAAATGCTCTCCACTTTAGATTCCTCACCTATGAAATGAAATTATCTTTTTGATGTAGTATTCATTGATTCGTTATTTGCATAGAACACCCAGTGCTCATCACATCACGTGCCCTCCTTAATGCCCATCACCCGGTTACCCCATCGCCCCCTTCTTCCACAACCCTCAATTTTTTCCCCAGAGGTAAGAGTCTCTCACTGTTTGTCTCCCTCTCTGATTTCTTCCCATTCCATTTTCCCTTCCTTCCCCTATGAACATCTACACTATTTCTTAAAATCCACATATGAGGGAAACCATATGATAATAACCATGTGATAATTGTCTTTCTCCGATTGACTTATTTCACTTAGCCGAATACCCTCTAGTTCCATCCATGTCAGTGTAAATGGTAGTTAGTCATCCTTTCTGATGGCTGAGTAATATTCCATTGTATATATGAACCACATCTTCCCTATCCATTCATCTGTTGAAGGACATCACAGACCCTTCCACAGTTTGGCTATTGTGGACATTGCTGGTATGAACATCGGGGTGCAGGCACCCCTTCTTTCACTACATCTCTATCTTTGGGGTAAATTCCCAGTAGTGCAATGGCTGGGTCATAAGGTAGCTCTATTTTTAACATCTTGAGGAAACTCTATGCTGTTTGCCAGAGTGGCTGCACCCGTTCGCATTCCCACAACAGTGTAAGAGGGTTCCCCTTTCTCCGTCCTTGCCAACATTTGTTGTTTCCTGTTTTGTTAATATGAGCCATTCTAACTTGTGTGATGTAGTATCTCACTGTGGTTTTGATTTGTATTTAGGGATGTGGAGCATTATTTCATGTATCTGTTGGCCATTTGTACGTCCTCCTTGGAGAAGAGTCTCCTTATGTCGTCTGCCCATTTTTTGACTGAATTATTTGTTTTTTGGGTGTTGAGTTTGATAAGTTCTCTACAGATCTTGGATACCAGCCCTTTATCTGATATGTCATTTGCAAATGTCTTCTCCAATCCTGTAGATTGCCTTTTTGATTTGTTGACTGTTTCCTTTGCTGTGCAGAAGCTTTTGATCTTGATTAAGTCCCAGTAGTTCATTTTTGTTTTTGTTTCCCTCCCTGTTAGAGATGTGTCTTGCAAGAAGTTGCTGTGGCCCCTTTTGAAGGGGTTACTGCCTGTGTTCTCTAGGATTTTGATGGTTTCCTGAGACAAAGTACAATTGATTTCAGTAAAGGGAAATGTAACTTCAAGTTTGATAAGAGGAGTGGGGTGGGTGATAGGAAGAGATTATCAAATGGAAACAACAATGTAATCGATGACTCAGCAACAAGAAAGTGAAAAACAAATAGCACACATTTTCAGTGGCATGTTGAAGACTAGTGGGAAATAAAATCAGAAAGAAAGCTTGAAAATAGACTGTGGAAGTCTTGAATACCAGACTGAGGATTCTTGCCTTCCTAGGCTGGGTGAACCACTAGGATATTTGAGCAGGGATGTGATATCATCACAGCTGTGCTTTGACTAAATCAATCTGCCATCAAAGAATAATAGAGACAGTACAAAAAGTAGATATAACAATATTTTCTCTGTAGAGCAAATGAAAACACTCAAATCCTGATTGATTGTTACACAAAGGGAATGATTAAGCTCTTAGTTTACTGAAGTTTGGGTACAGATACCGCTTTTAGGATTACCATCAGGAGCAAGTCATAGTACCTTTCTTGCCTTCTCTTTGTAAAATGGGGAAAGAGATCATTTTTTATTGCAGAGCAATAAAATAATAATAGTGGGAAAATAAAATAATGGGAGCAGACTCCCATTGAGAGGCCAAGTTCTGGACCCATTTTCATCAGTAATTACCCATGTGATTTGGGACAGGATTGTAAAATCTCTAACTGTTCTATCTTTAGTGTGATAAAATTAGATTCCTTCTAAAAGCTTATTGAGCTAAAAAATTCAAATCATGATTCAATTAGATCAAAATATGATAAAAGCATCATTATTACAGGGATGCTTGAATAATCAGGCATACCATAATTCTATATTTAAATCTGTAATTAAATGAAAACATGATAAATAATTTTTGTTGGTACCATGCTCAATTTGATTAAAAAAATATTTAACAAATCCCCCCGTTATGTGCTAATTCTAGGTGAGTGGAATAAGCAGTCACTTAAACTAATGATATACTATATATTGGCTAATTGAATTTAAATAAAAAATTGCACTTTTTCTCTATGTATCTGATGGCACTTGGTATATTTTGTACCATATCCGTTATTCAGGTAAATGCTTTATACTCTTCTGCATGTTCCCTAAGGACAAGAATTCACTATGTTCTGATATATCTTTGATGAGCTATTTTTTGGTGAACAGACTTCAGGTAAATTCACCCAGAACTTTGCTAAACGCTTATGTTTGGAAATAAAGAGGAAAACAAATCATGACTTAAAGGATTTTAAAATCCTATTGCAAAGATATGCCATATAACAGAAAACTTTTAAATGACAAATCAAGAGCGCTAAATAAATGCTCACATAAATAGTACATAGAATTTCAGAAGCTGGACAGTTCAGTGTAGGCTGAATTGATCAGAGAAGGTGGAATAAAATACGGAGACTTTCAACAGGAATTGAGAGGTGAGTGAAACTGAAAGGTGACAGGGTGAACTATGAGCATTTTACCAGAATTTACTCAGTTATGAATTATGTACCATTTGTTGTTTACAGGCAGACATAACCCAAACAGCTCTAGACTGGCCCGGCAGGCTTTTGCTATAGAATCAAATCCATTCTGGCAAGTATCCTAAACCTTAACTAACTTTAGCCGAAAAATCATAAGTATATATAAGAGCTATCTATTTGGGTGGGGAGGGAATGCTCTCTCTGTAGAAAAGAGAAAATGGCTACTTGAGAGTTGATACTATGTCTGCAGAGAGTTTAGCATTGTACCTTTTGTCCAGATTGTTGATTTATGAACTATTGAAAGTCTTTCTAAATGAGCATAGAAATTTAGTGGGAAAAACTACATCTTTTTGTTTTTCTATCTTTAGTTAAAGAACGTAGGAATAAGAAGCATAGAGATCTTGGAGCTACTATTTGGGTTGAAATAATGGGACAAGTAGGTCATAATCTAGGAAAAAGTGGGAAAAGAATCCAGAAGTATATAATCTCTATTATACTGTTTCTTTCCCCTTTCATTCTACTTACCTGTCTCCTTTTCCATATGTTGGGCTCTAATTCTGAGTGTGACTGACTAGGGATATGTGTGTGTGTGTGTGCGCGCGTGTGTGTGTGTCACCTTCTATAATGTACTAATAGTAGCCTTACTAGAATATATGCTACATTAGGAATTTTGGCTTATTTTGTTCACTGAAGTATCCCTTGAGCTGTGACTGATCTATAGAAGGTGCTCAGTAAATATTTTGTGGGAAAAAAGTGAATGGCTTCCTGTAGACCTTGAGTATAATGTAAGAAAAACATGCTTGCTTCTAGTTTATATTGGTGCCTATGTTTGCTCATCTATAATCTGAATTCCAACAAGCGTCATCTTCTTGTAATTAAACTATATTTGTCAAGCACCCATAATGTTTAAGACTGTGTTTAAGGCATGAAAATAAGTATAAAATAGACTCTTTGATTTCTAATTTTTGGATATTTAATTCTAATATCTAAATTTGGATTTCTAGTTTTTGGATATCTAATATGTTTCAAATATTGTACTTGCATTCTATTATCTCATGGAGTCCTAACATATGACAGGTGAGTATCTTAATTATCCAAGTTTTATAAATGGAATAAGGATACTGGGTTTTCAACAAACTCCTCCAAATAGTTTGAATACAGTGTCCATAAACTACATTTTGAAAAATATCAAGAAAGTTTTAAAAAGGTTTTCAAAACCACATAAATATCATTTTTACCCAAGGTGCAGAAGAAGGAGCAAGCAGAGTCACTAAATGCATGGCTCAGGACTCAATAACCAATAAGGAGGGTTTATTGTACAGATAATGTTCTATGGTGTTCTTGGCTTTTTAGCTCTAAAACAAATTTACAGAGATAAATTCTCTCATTTGTCACCTTCACCTGAAGTTTGGCCTTTTTCTCATCCATCAAAGAAATGGAGTAATGTTATTCAAAAGAATTGTAGAATTTCTATTATAAACAGAGACAAAAAAAATAGTTTCCTTACATATGATAAACTATGCAATAAAAAGTCTGACATTCAACCAACCAAATATGTATGCTAATGAAAGCAATTGACAATCATTTGTCAAGCAATTGACAGTCATTCTTTCAATAATTTAGATCCAGACATTTCCAATAAGGAAATGTATTGAGCTAAATGGTAACAAAAAAATGTGTCTTTAAACATCTCAGGAGTCCTTTTTACTAAAAGCACAGTTAACACTTTGTAGTATGTGGCACAAAAAGATGGTTTATAAATGGGACTTACCACTGTCATTCTTTAATTTGGATACCCATTAATTTACCTATTCAAGACATATTTAATGATCACCTGTCATAAGCTTGACACTGCTCTAGGCACTGGAATAAATAAAATAGACCTTTTTTTCATGGAAATTACTTTTTAGTAGGAATAATAAGTATACAAGTAAATATATAGTATGTCAAAATGATAAAAAGAAAACACATGGGAAAGGGGCTAAGGATGAGAGGGTACCTGACAGGACTTCAATATTTAATACAACAACATATTTTCTGGAACTAAAAATAATGTCATCTTCTCATGTGACTTCAAATAAGTGTTTGCAACAATATCTGATTACATTATAGACTGGAAATTCCAAAGGGATTGCTAAAATAGTAAGCAAATTTTAAAAACAAAAATCATTTTCCCCTTGGCTTTCAAAAAAAAAAAAAGAAATTTCAATTCTTAATGACTCTTTTGAGGAACACCATCCAGTTTAGTTCACTATTGTAAACTCTTCAGCTGCTGACAACTTTCTCTGCAGCCCACTTCCAGATTTAGGAAAAAAGATGCCAGGTTGGAATTGCTTCTTCTATTACAAACAGCTGAACTAAATGAATATTTTACTATACTATAATATTTGTGAAAATTTTTATGGATCCAGGTTTTCAGATTAAAATTTAAGTGAGTTAGAGGAATAAACTATTTAACAAGGAATAAAAAAGTAGGAGATAGAATTTAAAAAAATAATTTCAAGTAATCAGCAAATCTGTATGCCTTACATACAAGGTAGAGTTCATCCTCACTATTCAAGGCAATTATTTGTGAGTTCGCCTGCACATTAACATTCGTTATCTTCAAGTCAATACCCAACGTGATTTTGTGTGCACTTGCAGACATGCACAGCGTAGCCAGAAATGTGAGTCACTCTGTATCAGATTCCCAGCTGGGGTCCAACAAGGTAACACTGCGCATTGTCATGTCAGCTCTCATGCTTTGAACCAGTGTAATTTTTGTTTTTGTCGTTGTTTCAAATGGCCCCCGCCCATGATGTTGAAGTGCCATCCAGTGTTCTTATGTGCAAGAGGGGCTGTGATGTGCCTTACAGAGAAAATCCATGTGCTGGGTAAAGCGTGCGTGATGGTGCTGTTGACTGAATTCATTGTTAGTGATTCAACAAGACACACATTAAATAAGGTGTTTTCGAACAGAAATGCGTAGAATACAAGATGGTGTATTGATTGGCTGATGAAAATGTTGTGACCAGAAGCTCATAGTAGCCTAAGCATATATATCCCAGGAATAGTTGATCAAAATTTGCTTATTACCTAGCAGCTTTATAGAACATAACTTCTGTGGGTGACAAGAACTGACTGTATCCACAATCTGAACACTTTTGATGACTTCTGCTGCTACCATCCTGGGTCACTAGCTTTAATTAGTCTCTTCTGAGATCCTTTGTGTCTCTACAACCAGCACCCAGACTGAGCCTTCAAAAATATTAGCTGAGTCTTATTCTTCTCCTTAAAACTTTCCCAGCGTTTCATTGTATGGTCTGAACAAGGCTGAAACATACTGCACGATCGGCTCTCCCTATTTGAACATAACCCCTCTCTGAACTCTCTGCCAGGCTCATACACTCACCACCCCACCACGCTGCAGCCATATTGGCTTCTGTGCTGTTTCTTGAGTGTGTCAAATATGTTCCTCCCTCAAGATCTTTATGCTTCTCATTCCCTCTATCTGAAATGCTCTTCTACAGGCAAATAGTTCATGCTCCCTCTCCCTTCAAGTGGTCTTCACTAACATCATCTATGAAGTGGCGTCCACTAGCACACCAGTTTTGGCTTTACCATTGAACTCAGTGCCATATCGCATATTATGTATTGATTGGCTGACTTATTTACCATGTGTCTTCTTCTTCTAGAATGTCATCTCTCTGAGGATAAATTCATTGCTATAGGGACCAGCTCCTGGCACAATAAGCTTTAAATAGATAATAGTTGAAGCAAAAAATGAGTAAATAAAATTGTTTCAGAACAAATCGTTTTTTTCACTTTTTTAAAATTTCTTTTCAGCATAACAATGTTCATTGTTTTGGCATCACACCCAGTGCTCCATGCAATACGTGCCCTCCCTATTACCCACCACCTGGTTCCCCAACCTCCCACCTCCCGCCCCTTCAAAACCCTCAGGTTGTTTTTCAGAGTCCATAGTCTCTCATGGTTCATCTCCCCTTCCAATTTCCCTCAACTCCCTTCTCCTCTCCATCTCCCCATGTCCTCCGTTATTTGTTATGCTCCACAAATAAGTGAAACCATATGAGAATTGACTCTCTCTGCTTGACTTATTTCACTCAGCATAATCTCTTCCAGTCCCGTTCATGTTGCTACAAAAGTTGGGTATTCATCCTTTCTGATGGAGGCATAATACTCCATTGTGTATATGGACCACATCTTCCTTATCCATTCATCTGTTGAAGGGCATCTTTGTTCTTTCCAAAGTTTGGCGACCGTGACCATTGCTGCTATAAACATTGGGGTACAGATGGCTCTTCCTTTCACTATATCTGTATCTTTGGGGTAAATACCCAGCACTGCAATTGCAGGGTCATAGGGAAGCTCTATTTTTAATTTCTTGAGGAATCTCCACACTGTTCTCCAAAGTGGCTACACCAACTTGCATTCCCACCAACAGTGAAAGAGGGTTCCCCTTTCTCCACATCCTCTCCAACACATGTTGTTTCCTGTCTTGCTAATTTTGGTCATTCTAACTAGAGTAAGGTGATATCTCAATGTGGTTTTAATTTGAATCTCCCTGATGGCTAGTGATGATGAGCATTTTTTCATGTGTCTGATAGCCAATTGTATGTCTTCATTGGAGAAGTGTCTGTTCATATCTTCTGCCCATTTTTTGATCTGATTATCTGTTTTCTGTGTGTTGAGTTTGAGGAGTTCTTTATAGATCCTGGATATCAACCTTTTGTCTGTACTGTCATTTGCAAATATCTTCTCCCATTTCGTGGGTTGCCTTTTTGTTTTGTTGACTGTTTCCTTTGCTGTGCAGAAGCTTTTGATCTTGATGAAGTCCCAAAAGTTCATTTTCGCTTTTGTTTCCTTTGCCTTTGGAGACATATCTTGAAAGAAGTTGCTGTGGCTAATATCGAAGAGGTTACTGCCTATGTTCTCCTCTAGGATTCTGATGGATTCCTGTCTCACGTTGAGGTCTTTTATCCATTTCGAGTTTATCTTTGTGTATGGTGTAAGAGAATGGTCAAGTTTCATTCTTCTACATACAGCTGTCCAGTTTTCCCAGCACCATTTATTGAAGAGACTGTCTTTTTTCCACTGTATATTTTTTCCTTTTTGTCGAAGATTATTTGACCACAGAGTTGAGGATCCATATCTGGGCTCTCTACTCTGTTCCAGTGGTCTATGTGTCAGTTTTTATGCCAGTACCACGCTGTCTTGGTGATCACAGCTTTGTGGTAAAGCTTGAAATCAGGTAACGTGATGCTGCCAGTTTTGTTTTTGTTTTTCAACATTTCCTTAGCAATTTGGGGTCTCTTCTGATTCCACACAAATTTTAGGATTATTTGTTCCAGCTCTTTGAAAAATACCCGTGGAATTTTGATCGGAATGGCATTAAAGGTATAGATTGCTCTAGGCAGTATAGACTTTTTAAACAATGCTTATTCTTCTGATCCAAGAGCATGGAATGGTCTTCCATGTTTTTGTGTCTTCTTCAATTTCTTTCATGAGTGTTCTGTAGTTCCTCGAGTACAGATCCTTTACCTCTTTGGTTAGGTTTATTCCCAGGTATCTTATGGTTCTTGGTGCTATAGTAAATGGAATTGATTCTCTAATTTCCCTTTCTGTATTTTTCATTGTTAGTGTATAAGAAAGCCACTGATTTCTGTACATTGACTTTGTATCCTGCCACGTTACTGAATTGCTGTATGAGTTCTAGTAGTTTGGGGGTGGAGTCTTTGGGGTTTTCCATATAAAGAATCATGTCATCTGTGAAGAGAGAGAGTTTGACTTCTTCCTTGCCAATTTGGATATCTTTTATTTCTCTTTGTTGTCTGATTGCTGTTGCTAGGACTTCTAATACTATGTTGAACAAGAGTGGTGAGAGTGGGCATCCTTGTCCTGTTCCTGATTTCACTGGGAAGGCTGCAAGATTTTTCCCATTGAGGATGATATTTGCTGTGGGTCTGTCATAGATAGATTTTATGAAGTTCAGGAATGTTCCCTCTATCCCTATACTTTGAAGCATTTTAAGCAGGAACGGATGCTGGATTTTGTCAAATCCTTTTTCTGCATCAATTGAGAGGACCATGTGGTTCTTCTCTCTTCTCTTATTGATTTGTTCTATCACATTGATTGATTTGCGAATTTTGAACCATCCTTGTAACCCAGGGATGAATCCTACCTGGTCATGGTGGATAATCTTTTTAATGTGCTGCTGGATCCTGTTTGCTAGGATCTTGTTGAAAATCTTAGCATCCATATTCATCAGTGATATTGGTCTGAAATTCTCCTTTTTGGCAGGGTCTTTGCCTGGTTTGGGGATCAGGGTAATGCTGGCTTCATAAAAAGAGTCTGGAAGTTTTCCTTCTGCTTCAAATTTTTGAAACAGCTTCAGGAGAATTGGTGTTATTTCTTCTTTGAAAGTTTGGTAGAATTCCCCAGGGAATCCGTCAGGTCCTGGCCTCTTGTTTTTGGGCAGGTTTTTGATCACTGCTTCAATCTCATTACAAGATATCGGTCTATTCAGGTTGTCAATTTCTTCCTGGTTCAATTTTGGGAGTTTATAGTTTTCCAGAAATGCATCCATTTCATCAAGATTGCTTAGCTTATTGGCATATAACTGTTGATAATAATTTCTTATGATTGTTTCTATTTCCTTTGTGTTAGTTGTGATCTCTCTCTTCTCATTCATAATTTTATTAATTTTGGCATTCTCTATTTTCTTTTGGATTACTGTGGCCAATGGTTTATTGATCTTATTGATTCTTTCAAAAAACCAGCTTCTAGTTTCATTGATACGTTCTACTGTATCTCTGGTTTCTACCTCATTGATCTCTGCTCTAATCTTGATTATTTCCTTTCTTGTGTGTGGAGTTGGTTTGATTTGTTGTTGATTCTCCAGTTCTTTAAGGTGTAGAGACAGCTGGTGTATTCTGGATTTTTCAATTTTTTTAAGGGAGGCTTGGATGGCTATGTATTTCCCCCTTAGAACCGCCTTTGCTGTATCCCATAGGTTTTGGACCAAAGTGTCTTCATTCTCATTGGTTTCCATGAATTGTTTAAGTTCTTCTTTGATCTCCTGGTTGGTCCAAGCATTCTTAAGCAAGGTGGTCTTTAGCTTCCAGGTGTTTGAGTTCCTTCCGAACTTTTCCTTGTTATTGAGTTCCAGTTTCAAAGCATTGTGATCTGAGAATATGCAGGGAATAATATCAGTCTTTTGGTATCAGTTGAGTCCTGCTTTGTGACCGAGTATGTGGTCTATTCTGGAGAAGGTTCTATGTGCACTTGAGAAGAATGTGTATTCTGTTGTTTTAGGGTAGAATGTTCTGTATATATCTATGAGGTTCGTCTGGTCCAATGTTTCATTCAATGCTCTTATTTCTTTATTGATTTTCTGCTTCGATGATCTATTACTGAGACAGGCATGTTAAGATCTCCTACTATTAATGTGTTCGTATCAATATGACTCTTTATCTTGATTAATGGTTTTCTTATGTAATTGGCTGCTCCCATTTTGGGGGCATAGATATTTATGATTGTTAGATCATCTTGGTGGATAGTCCCTTTAAGAACTATGTAGTGTCCTTCTGTATCTCTGACTACAGTCTTTAGTTTAAAATCTAATTTATCTGATATGAGAATCACTACCCTGGCCTTCTTTTGAGGCCCATTGGCATGAAAGATGCTTCTCCATCCCTTCACTTTCAGTCTGGGTGTATCTTTGGGTTCAAAATGGGTCTCTTGTAGACAACATATGGATGGGTCCTATCGTTTTATCCAATCTGCAACCCTGTGTCATTTTATGGGCGTATTTAGGCCATTCACATTGAGAGTGATTATTGATAAATACGTTTTTATTGACATCTGTTACCTTTGAAGTCTTTCTGTCTGTAGATTGTCTCTATATTTCTGTTCAATGATATTCTTAGGATTTTTTCTCTTTTATAGAACCCCCTTTAATATTTCTTGCAGTGTCGGCTTGGTGGTTGCATAGTCTTTTAAGCCTTGCTGGTCTTGGAATCTCTTTATCTCTCCATCCATTTTGAATGTCAGTCTTGCTGGATAAAGTATTCTTGATTGCATGTTCTTCTCATTTAGTGCCCGGAATATATTTTGCCAGCCCTTCCTGGCTTACCAGGTCTCTGTGGACAGGTCTGATGTTATTCTAATGGGCTTTCCTCTGTATGTAAGGAGCTTCTTTGTCCTAGCTGCTTTCAAGAGGGTCTGCCTACAATTATAATTCTTCATTCTAACTATCAGGTGTTGCGAGGACTTTTGAGAATCTAAAATCTTGGGGGGAAACCATTCTGCCTCTAGTACATGAATGCTGTTTCCATTCGTGAGATTGGGAAAATTTTCATTGACAACTTGTTCCACTATATCTTCTAGACTTCTTTTTCCTCTCCTTCAGGGATTCCAATAATTCTGACGTTGGAACGTTTCATGGCATCATTTATTTCCCTGATTCTGTTTTCGTGGCTTCTGAGCTGTTTGTTCCAGGCTTCCTCCTAATCCTTTCTCTCTATCTGTTTGTCCTCCAGATCACTAATTCTATCTTCTGTCTTAGTTACCCTAGCTTTTAGAGAATTTAGATTAGATTGGAACTCATTGAGAGCATTTTGAACATCATCTCTAGTGGCTTTCAGTTCTGCCCTAACATTGTGAACATCATCCCTGCTGGCTTTCAGTTCTGCCCTAATCAATTCTGTTTGGTCATCCATGGCTTTCTCCAACCTAGCTTTTGCCTGGATAATTGTTATCCTGAATTCCTGTTCCGACATATTGTCTATGTCAATAGCCATTAGCTCTGTTGCAGAAGGTCCATCCTCTGTATTTTTCTTCTGTTGGGCATTCCTCCTCCTAGTCATTGTGGTAAGAGATGACTGAACGGATGTAGCTGGATGTATCGACTGTGGTGCAGTCCAGGTGCACCCTGGAACGCTTCTGTGCAATCAGGATTCCCCTCCCAAATGAGAGAAAAAAGAAAAAAAGAAAAAGAGAGAGAGAGAAAGAGACAGGGAAAAAAGGGAAGATAAAAGAGAAGGCTCAGCCCAAATGGGCCCCAAGATAAGATTTATGAAGTATATAAACAAAAACAGACAAAAAGACTGATAAAAGTATATGACAAGAGAAAAAAAAATATATATATAAAAGCAAAAAAAAAAAAAGGAAGAACCTCGTCAAAAAGAACTCCAAGTATAAGATTTATATACTGTCAGGACAAACACAAATACACAGAAACACTGGCTGAAGGATAAGATGGGAGAGTGGTTATAAATTCTCAGTGTGGGTGAGGAAGGTTATTTTGATTCTTCCTGGATGTATCTTGATGTCTTTGTTAAAGGACTCAACTTTTCTAAGATAAAGGGGGATTAAAAATTGGTTTGCCTATAGGGGTAGCATTGATTGGGGAAAGGGGATTACCTTGAAGTTTAACTCTATATGTATATTAGAAAATAAAAATTAAAAAAAGAATAAACTAGACTAAACTAAACTAAAATTAAAAAAAATTAAAAATAGAAAAGCAAAAGAAAAACACGGGTGTATGTATCAAAAAGTTCAGGTTAGAAGGTTATTAAGGAATTTGATGTACTGGACATCTCACTGTGATTGTAAATAGGTTAAAAAATTATCTATATGCAACATGGGGGGTTAGGGGGATAGGAGAAGAATAAATGAAACAAGATGGGATTGGGAGGGAGACAAACTATAAATGACTCTTAATCTCACAAAACAAGCTGGGGGTTGCTGGGGGGAGGTGGGATTGGGAGAGGGGGAGGGGGCTATGGACATTGGGGAGAGTGTGTGCTATCGTGAGTGCTGTGAAGTGTGTAAACCTGGCGATTCACAGACCTGTACCCCTGGGGATAAAAATACATTATATGTTTATTAAAAAAAAAAATTGGAAGGGGAGGCAAACTATAAGAGACTATGGACTCTGAAAAACAACCTGAGGGTTTTGAAGGGTCAGGGGTGGGAGGTTGGGGGAACAGGTGATGGGTAATAGGGAGGGCACGTTTTGCATGGAGCACTGGGTGTTGTGCAAAAACAATGAATACTGTTATGCTGAAAAAATAAATAAAATGAAAAAAAATTATATGTATAAAAAAAATGAACCAGAATAGAGGTAACGAGTTAAAAATAAAAGTTTTATTTATGAAGTAGTGGTGGTTGTTCTCTTGTCTTTTTTTTTTTTTTTTCTTCCTTCCTGGTTGGTTTTCTGGGGGAGGGGCCTGCCACATGGGTTTTCAGACAATGACGTTCCCTGAGTTAAGTCCTCCCTCCTCCCTCAAGGGGGTGGGCTCTGAGGAAACCATTTTTTTCAGGCTTTTGTTCTCTGGAGGTTTTTATGTTTGTTCATCTATTTTCTCTCTCCTTGACAGCTTTTGATGGTTTTTGGAGGTTTAGAGGAGAGCAAACTGCACCCGACCTCCCTCTCAGAGAGAAGCCTCGGAATGCTCTGCAAGAGCTGCTGGCAGAGTCGGTTCCGAATCACGGTCCCTGGGGATGCAGGAGCTCCTCGTTGTACCCAAATCCACAGCAGTGGCGGCTGTCTGGGCAGCTCCAGACCGCCAGAGAGGTTCCAAGCAGTGATCGCACACTGAGATTTTTCCTGCTGGCCCGGGCTGGGAGTGCCTGGTTTTTCCGGGTCCCAGAGCTCCCTGCTAGCACCTGTGAGCTCTGATCCCTCGGCGGGGGTCTAAGATCGCCAGGTAATGCCTGCCTGCACCTCTCTCAGGGAGGGTGTGGGGCGCGCCCCTCTCAGGAATGCCTCTGGTGAGGCTCCCAGCCCCTCACGGGAGCCAGACCCCACGTGTTCTCCGGTGCGCTGGCAGCTCAGGGACCAAGACCTGGTTTCTCCAGGGCACTCTCTCTGGCTCAGTGCCAGGGGAGGCTGTCCTGGGTGGGGGAACTTAATTAAGCCCCTGTCCCTAACCGCCCTGATTCCCACAATTTCCCCCCACGATCCTTTGCTCTTTTTGAGTGCTTTCAACCAGACTCCAAGCTAATGCTGGTTCCCAGTCGCAGGGCACTCTCGTATTGGGGTATTACTTTCCAATCGGTCCCTCCCCCTTTTGTTTATCTTCCGATATCAGTCCGATGTTCCCACTCCTCTTTACCTGCCCACTGGCATCTTCTGCTCCTGTAGAGATCCAGACGTGTGTAATTCTGATCTCAGGTTAATTTCATGGATGATCGAAGTTCTTTGGTAGGTAATCAGCTCACTTTAGGGTACAGGTTGAAACAGTGCCTCCTCCTACTTCCCCGCCATCTTCGATACCTCAAGAACAAATCATTTAACCACAATCTCAGAACCAGAACCATTTTTCATATTTTAAAGCCACCTTAAGTCAATTAGATAATTCTCAGATTGTGTAGACAATCACTTAGAACTTAATACTTTAGAACTATACCGTTATTTTTTGAGGCTCACACCATGAAGACACAGGGATTGAAATGATGAAAAAAGCAGTCTTCCTAACCAAGGAGCTCAACTGTGGGAAGCTGGAGAGGGAGAAGCAGGCTCCCTGCTGAGCAGAAAGCCCATATGGGGCTCCCTCCCAGGACTCTGGGATCATGACCTGAGCAGAAGGCATATGCTTAACTGACTGAACCACACAGGCGCCCCTTTTTTTGTGGGAGCAAACCTGCAATCTACACCTTCTTGGTGAGAAATACATCTCTTGGTTTCCAAAATGACCATCTTGAGTCCAACACAATTGTTAGATCTCCCCTAGACCATAGAGAAAGAGCAAGAGTGAAAGGAAAAGAGGATAGAATAAGTTCACCTATAAATACAGAACTTACACTGTCAGGAATGAAATATGTCTTCAAAGAAAGAGAAACATGTGAAGATTATTTTATAAATCCAGCAAGTGAATAAAGTTAAAACAAACTTGAGACCATTCAGCAGCAGCCAACTGTTCTCATGGCAAGTGTATCAGAGCTTATAAGAGTGAAGTCAACCCAGGACTTGAAACCAATCATTAGCTTCAGCTAAAGGGATCTGGGATGTGACTCCCAGGAGATCACATGAGGCTGCTGCTTCTACCAGTCTCAAACAGTGTCTCCCTCTGACTGCCTTGAAAGTGCTGCTAACGAAAGAATACTTCCGGTCTTCTGGGGCATTAGGAATACAGAAATGACTGTTCTCCATGGTTCAAGCCTTCAGAAGTATGGCTAGAGCCCCTCAGAAAGAGCGCAGAGCACTTTTGTGTCTCTCCCTCACCCACCTACCCCATGGAGAAGCTCCTCCCTTTGGCAAAG
Organism: Meles meles; assembly: GCF_922984935.1. NCBI lineage: Eukaryota > Metazoa > Chordata > Mammalia > Carnivora > Mustelidae > Meles > Meles meles. Next base: position 9,987,798 of record NC_060067.1, read on the forward strand.
AATACGTCCATGCTTTGTTTCCTGCTCCTTGACCATCATCATCATTTCTTCTTGTGACTTTTTGGAAATAAAAAAGCAAGAAAGAATATTACTCTCCTTTTGGAAAGAGTGCTTTCATCTTTGGAAGTAGGAACATAGAAGAGTGAGACAAACTACCTAATGTACCAGGTAGATACACCAAACTATGTAGGCATCAGAGGGAGGGGAATCCCCTATATTTTCTACCTTATATAAAATCTCAGAGTTGGAAGAGGAATTATGATTATTATACTCCGATGTGAACTGTTCTTCCTGGGAACCAATTAGTTTGAGCTAATCTTAATTTTTAAACTTAAATGTTCATTCATTGTATGAATGAATGTATGTGTGTTCGTATTTGTGTATGTGCATACGTGTGCAAGGGAGCTTGCTCGCAACATGCTCGTGTGTTTAATTTATAGACTCTATTGCTTTGGATATGCAAATTGAGAAATGCTTTATCAGTTCAAAGCTTCTGGAGGGTAATAGGTTGTAGCAAACTCTCCAGAAAATTATTCAAGGCCTTTCTGCTTCAGTATTATCCGGCACAAGAACACTTATTTGGGATATAACAACAACACAGGGGACTGCCATTTAAGATGGTTGGTTATGCTGATTTAAAGAAAACAAAACAAAAAAAAATCTCAACACTAACATCAGTTGAAATGAATTTTGGATTACAGTAGTTTCTAATTTATGTCATTTCTCATGGGAAGATTTAGCTTTATCTTGGCTCCTGAGACAGTTTCCTCAAGGGACCAGCTTCACTTTGCAAATCAGGTCTAAGAACTTCTAGTTACTTGTAGCACCTGGATGTGCTCTGCTGGCACATTTGAGTGGACTTGAGCATAGAGGACGAGCTTACTGGATAATAAGAATGACATTGAAAAATTCACTTCACAAATGGGTACACTTATGATTAAAGTCTCTATGTCAGCTGATACACGAAGCCCAAAATGAACATAAAAAGTCAGAGCTCAGGGCTCCTGGGTGGCTCAGTGAGTTAAGCCTCTGCCTTAGGCTCAGGTCATGGTCTCAGGGTCCTGGGATAAAGCCCCACATTGGTCTCTCTGTTCAGCAGGGAGCCTGCTTCCCCCTCTCTCTCTGCCTGCCTCTCTGCCTACTTGTGATCTCTCTCTCTTTCTGTGTCAAATAAATTAATTACTTAAAAAAAAAAGTAGGGGGCGCCTGGGTGGCTCAGTGGATTAAGCCGCTGCCTTTGGCTCGGGTCGTGTTCTCAGGGTCCTGGGATCGAGCCCCGCATCGGGTTCTCTGCTCTGCGGGGAGCCTGCTTCCTCCTCTCTCTCTGCCTGCCTCTCTGCCTACTTGTGATCTCTCCCTCTGTCAAATAAATAAATAAAATCTTAAAAAAAAAAAGTAGGAGTTCTGCGAACTGAACCCTTAACTCTCTACTCTGAGGAGGAGTAATGACCAACAATTAGTTGTAATAATATTTTTAAAAAACGCTGTGGAAAGAATTACAATTGTATTTCCCCTTAATTTCCTCAATGGGATGGGCAGATATTATTTTAAGCTCTCCTTTTCATTTAACACAGAATAGAATCCTACCCTCATATTTTGAATTTCTGGACCTGGTGCTCTATAGTCAACTTTGACAAAGATTCACTCTTGATTTCCTAAAGTAAACTTTGTCAGCTCTGTGAGACTTGCTATTTCCTCTGATATATTTCTTACAACTTTCACAGACTATCTTCGAATATTCTTCCTCTGCTATCTTTCACAAACTGACTCTCTTTGGGAATATCTACAAATATACATTTATTTTTTACTTACAAATGTTCTTTTTTAATTGTTGTTGAATACTAATGCCTTTAGAATGAGCATATAACCCCCAGTTTGACATATTCCTACTTTATCTTATAGTTTTTAATTGGTCTATTTCACTCTTTTATGTTGCCTTCTTCTCCACGCAGCCCAGTAAGTTTTTTTTTTTATATATTTTATTTATTTATTTGACAGAGAGAGAGGTGACAAGTAGGCAGAGAGGTATAGGCAGAGAGAGAGGGAGAAACAGGCTCCCCACTGAGCAGAGAGCCCGATGTGGGGCTCGATTCCAGGACCCTGAGATCATGACCCGAGCCGAAAGCAGAGGCTTAAACCACTGAGCCACCCAGGCGCCCCCAGCATCCCAGTAAGTTTGAAAGGCCTCTGTGGAGCTTTAAAAGTCCTTTACCTGCTTTGTATTACTTTTGTGACTGGTCTTTTACTTACAATGTATAAGAACATAAGAGTCATTTTGACCTTTTGAAACGTCTTCTAGGACTCTTTTTAACATCAAAGAAAAAACATGATAAAATATATTGTGTAGTCTGAAACATTGTACTCTTCAAACATGGTTTGATTTATGTGTTATAGTTACCTGAAAAAATCGAAAGCCCTCCCTCTGATCGTCACTTTCCTTACATAGGATATCTAAAAAGACTATAAATTAAAGGGCAAGATAAATATTCTACTGAGAAATTTTATCTCCCAAATTTCAATATATGCAATTCATTCACCAAACAAAAGTGTATCGAGTGCTTACCATGTTCTAGGCATAGTAATGTCCTTACTTTCAAAACCTTACGTTATAGTGGGAAGAGACTCCATAAACATTCAGGTGGTAATCTTGAGTATAAAATAAAGCCAGGGCCCTGCGGATACATAGTGATGAGGGATGCTGCTATTTGGTATGTGGTGGTCCAGAGGAATGGCACTGATCAAGTGCCAATTTGAGCCAAAATCTAATTGACTTATTCTAGGAAGAGGAAACAGCAAGTACAAATGTATGCCTTGAGCGAAGTATGTCTTAGGTGTTTGAGAAAGAACACAGAGGTTAGCATGATTGCAGAAATGTGCCCAGGAATTGATTGGTTGGAAATGAATGCCAAGAGAAAGAAAGAGTGGAGCTGGGCAAGGGTGGGTCACGTAGGTCCTTAAACTCCATGATGAAGGTATAGTTTTATTCTGAGACAGATGGGAAGACACTGGAGGGTTTTATTTTTTTTTTTAAAGATTTTATTTATTTATTTGACAGATCACAAGAAGGCAGAGAGGTGGGCAGAGAGAGTGGGGGAGGGCAGGCTCCCCACTGAGCAGAGAGCCCGATGCAGAACTCGATACCAGAAGCCTGGGATCATGAGCTGAACTGAAGGCAGAGGCTTTAACCCACTGAGCCATTCAGGCACCCCACACTGGAGGGTTTTAACCAGAAGAGTGATGTGACCTGACATCTTGCTTTATAAGGCCCACTAAGGCTTCTGGGCAAACTATAGTATAGTGGGGCAGAGGTCAAAACAGGGAGACTGGGGCACCTGGGTGGCTCAGTGGGTTAAAGCCTCTGCCTTCGGCTCAGGTCATGATCCCAGGGTCCTGGGATCGAGCCCCGCATCGGGCTCTCCGCTCTGCAGGGAGCCTGCTTCCTCCTCTCTCTCTGCCTGCCTCTCTGCCTGGTTGTGATTTCTCTCTGTCAAATAAATAAAATATTAAAACAAAACAACAACAACAACAACAACAAAACCCAGGGAGATTGGTTGGAGATCACAAAAATAGTTAAGGTGAAAGGCCAGTATCCTGACATGGGTGGGTAATACTGAACTTATGAAGAAGTAGTCTGATTCTCATGCATTTTGAAGTTAGAGCTGATAAGATTTCATAATAGATTATAGCAGTGTGAGAGAAAAAGATAAGCCAAGGGAGATTTTTAATCTTTTGACCCAAGCTACTGGGAGAAAAGAGATGCCATATACTGAGGAGAAAAGTGATGGGGAAGTATGTTGAAAGGAGTAGAGTTAAGTCTTGCTGGAGACAGGCTATGTTTGAATCATCTGTAGTAGACATGCATGTTAGATATTCAGGTACCTTTGCTCAATAGGCTATTGGACATTTGAAACTAGAATGCAGGGTAGTTGTGTTCTCTAGACATATAAATTTGGGCTTGTAAAGTATGTTGATGGTATTTAAATTATAAGACAGATTTCTTTGTTTTAAAATTATTTTTACTAACATATATTATTTTCCCCAGGGGTACAGGTCTGTAAATCATCAGGCTTACACACTTCACAGCACTCACCATAGCACATACCCTCCCCAATGTCCATTACCCAACCACCTTCTCACTACCCCCTCTCCCCCCAGCAACCCTCAGTTTGTTTTGTGAGATTAAGAGTCTCTTATGGTTTATCTCCCTCCTGGTCCCATCTTGTTTCGTTTTTCCTTCTCTACCCCTCACCACCCCCTGCCCTGTCTCTCAAAGTCCTTGTAACAGAGAGATCTTGTGATACTTTTCTTTCTCTGATTGACTTATTTCGCTAAGAATAATACCCTCTAGTTCCATCCATGTCATCACAAATGGCAAGATTTCATTTCTTTTGATGGCTGCATAGTATTCCATTGTGTATATATACCACCACTTCTTTATCCATTCATCTGTTGATGGACATCTAGGTTCTTTCCATAGTTTGGCTATTGTGGACATCGCTGCTATAAACATTCAGGTGCACGTGCCCCTTCGGATCACCACATCTGTATCTTTAGGGTAAATACCCAGTAGTGCAATTGCTGGGTCATAGGGTAGCTCTATTTTCAATTTTTGAGGAACCTCCATACTGTTTTCCAGGGTGGCTGCACCAGCTTGCATTCCCACCAGCAGTGTAGGAGGGTTCCCCTTTCTCTGCATCCTTGCCAACATCTGTCGTTTCATGACTTGTTACTTTTAGCCATTCTGACTGGTGTGAAGTGGTGTCTCATTGTGGATTTGATTTGTATTTCCCCAATGCCAAGTGATGTGGGACATTTTTTTATGTGTCTGTTGGCCATCTGGATGAACAAGACAGATTTCTTAACAATGGAGTATATGAAGAGAGAAATCCAAGGATTGAGCCCTGGTCCATGCCAAGTCATAGAGATTGCTAATATTTTAAAGGAGTAGTCAAGGACACTGGAAAGGAGTGGCTGAGGAAATAGGAAAGGAAAACAAATGAGAAAGTTATTCAAGAAGAAGGGAGTGACAGACCAAAAAGCTGTTGTTAACAAGTTAAGGAAAGTGAGGACTGAGATTTGACCCCTGGGTTCGGTAGCATGGGTTAATGTGTGATCATGGTGAAAGGGCTTTCAGTGGGGTGGTTGGGAAAAAATGCTGATTGGGTTGTTTCCAGAGAGAATGAGAGGGGAGGAAGAGGAGCAGCAAATGTGGACCACCCTTTCAAGAACTGCTTAAAGAAAACTGAGAATTTGGCAGTTGAATGGGGTGGGGGGAGGTGGAAGGGGGAAATCTTCATGAACTTGAAAGTTATAACAGCATGTGGGAGGGAATGATACCAGAGAAGGGAAAGAACTTGATGCTATGAGAAAGAAGGAAAAGATTCCAGGAACAATGTATTTCCTTAGGTAGGAGGATGGGATCCAGCATCCAAGTGGAGGGGTCGATCCATAGTATAACAAGAGATATGTTTGTCCACTGTCATAAGAGTGAGGGCACACAGTGGGTACAACTTTTGGTAGGTTGGTGAATACAGTAGCAAAAGTAAGTTAAAATTCTTTTCTGATGACCTCTATTTTCTCAAATTTTTTCATAATCCTCAGAAATTACTCAGTATGTGTAATAGCATAATAAGGAATAAACATATGGAAACATATTATACATATTATAATATATTATAATATATAACATATTATACAACATATACTAAATATTAATATCCATAGAATTAAGTATGAAATACTTAAAAGGGATGAGTCAATCCAGTTCTCAGAGTGAATAATTTAAAGAAAAAGACAAAGAGAAACAATTTTCTTATATTTTAAAGTAAATCTGATTACTATGGTTACTACAGTTGGAAATGTTTGGTTAACATGTTTAATTTGTTAAGACTATGATTGGATTAGAAAAGTATATTAAAGGTTAAAAAATGAAAGTGTACTTTTCATTGGAGATAAGTCAGTATCATTCTCTTTGCAGATGAAAGATAACATATTACAATTTTGGCAAAATGAGACGGGAGGAAAAGTCATTTAAGGGTTATATTAAATAGGCAAAGGAATTACTGAGTAACCTAAATTAATCTGCTTTGATAAGAAAAATTTAATAATGAAGTTATAGCCATGAGAAGAAAATTACCATTAAAAACTTTTCTCCATAAGAAAATCTTCTTCTAAGCCATCTTTTACCTGTCATTTTAGCTGAGTTATCACAGTAGGCATCAAATCGCCTTCTTGACATGGTTATATAGTCCATTGATCTACTCCTTTTTTTTTTTTTAAAGATTTTTAATTATTTATCTGAGAGAAAGAGAGAGAACAGGGAGGAGGGACAGAGGGAGAGGGAAAAGCAGACTCCCTGCTGATCAGGGAGATCAATGTGGGGCTCATAACCTGAGCCAAAAGCAGATGCACCCAGGCACCCCTCCACTGGTCTACTCTTTACATAAATAGAAGTTCACTAGTACTATTTGTTATATTCAAAATGAACACACTTTACTTCTTTACAAAATATATTTGAGAGCATAAAAAAACTAATAAAAACAAGTGATACATTCTAATTCATGGTAATAAATTCAAAACAGGATTTATATTCACAGAAATGAGTAAGTTTAAGTAGGAGTACAGAATGTTTCAGGAAGGAAGTACATTCGAGATATTTTTTGACAGACAAGAACAAAAATGTTGTCTATTCTTCCATTCACCAGGAAGCCCACACTGCATTAAGAGGTTCAGGGTAAAGGTCTGTCTTATATTAGAAGCTAGAAATTAGAATTTGTGCCAGTGAAAGAAATGAAAACTAAAATTAAAAATGAGGTACAGAAAACGTTGAAGCAATATAACTTAGTCTTGAGAGATATATAAAAATCAAAATCAGGAAAGAAAAGCTCACTGTTTCCATTAACAATGTTTTCCGTAAATAATGAGCAGGTTATCTCAGGAATGATTTTGCTAACCTCAATTGTTAAACAGGTTACACCTTCCTCCCTCGCTGTTTCATGTGCGCTAACACCACCACATCTTTCTTTCTCGTCAAACCAGTTATGTGAGTTGGATTTTTAAGATTGAAGAGGACTGTTGACACACAAAATCAGCATTAACTCATACTTAGAGTTTAAGTTTGAATTCCCCCTTAAAGCATCATTTATTTGACTACATCTACTAGCATACAGAGTCATTGCCTATTAGAAATGAAGGGGAAAAAAGAGAGAGAGCATAAATAGATTCATTCCTATTTCCACAACTCCCAATATGCCACATTCAAGGTCATAAGAATTTTTTGTTAGGTCATTAGTGTACTATGGAAAAAATTTCAAGCAGATCTGAATATTGTTGATATAACTACATAATGTAGCTCTAGGATTAATACTTGCATCAAGCAAACATGACTGATTTTTAGAAAGATTCTTCAGGTAATTGGATACAAAGCTAATAGAGTTGAATTTACCTTTAGGGATATTTCATTAAACTATAGGATAATTTGAGAAATTATTCTTGACATATGATAGAATGTGCCTCTTGTAACAAACACTGCTTTCTACTGGGTATAATATATCTATATCTATATGGCCATTGATTCGTGAAGTGTTCATAATTATTTTGGTGGATGGATATTAATATATTTTCTTTTAATGAGTTTATCAAATCTGATGATCATCAGTTTAATTACAGCTTTCTTATGAGCAACAGAGTTTTAAAACTACCACAGAAAAGGTAGTCATTGATGAAAAGTCACAATCTGATTTCAAAAACATGAGTAAGGAAAATGAATATAGATCTTAGAATCAAGGTTATACTATTTTATGATAATTAAAAGGAAAAAAAGACTGTTATATAGGTTAAATGAATGCAATATTTCTCTTACAAAATGTGAATCATTCCCTAAGTCTTCTCAATAGTCCTTCATAGATCCACCATTAGGATCCTGGTATGTCTCCAGTGGGTCAGACCTCAATGGCGCTTTGGGAAGTTTGAGAGGTGCCGCTTTCCAAAGGCACACAGGGGAAGAATGAGGCATAAACAAGCTTCAAGAGAACGGGGGAGAGCAGGGGTCAGCAGCTGAGAAGACTGCCGCCCGGAACTACACCTCAATCCTATATTTATTACATACAAGATAACAATCAACAAATGAGTCAGAGGAGATTCTAGATAAGCAAGATATGTGTGATCAAGCAGTATAAGATTTGTGGTTGAGTAAACACATTTAAAGGAATCATCTAATTAACTATAGGTGATCTCTGTTCTATCCTGAGCAGGCTGGGCATTCCCAGCTGCTTGGCTTCAAGAAGGCATATCACCCTCTCCCCCAGAGGCCTGTGGCTGGCACATGTTCAAGCGTGTTTGGTCAGTACATTGTTCTGAGGGACGGTTAATTTAGGGAATTTGAGGGAAGGATAATTTAGACCCAGCTGAGGTTCTATGTCTCTGATTTTACTTGTGAACCAACTAACAAATTGAGGTAGGCTAAAAAGTGGCCCCCCAAATATTTCTATGTCCTAATCCCTAGAATCTGTGAATGTTATCTCGTATGAAAAGAAAAAAGACCCTTGCAGATATGATTAAATGATGGATCTTGAGATGGAGAGAGTAAACAGGATTGGCGGAGTGTGTAAATGCAAACCCATGTATCTTTATAAGAGGAAGGCAGGGGAATTTGACCACACATCCAGAAGAGAAAGTGGCAGGATGATGGAGCAGAGAGACATTTGAGGAATGCGGCCTTGAATAGTAGAATGGTGTGATCACAAGCCGAGGAATGCTGGTGGCCCCCAGAAACTGGAAGAAGCAGTGAATGGATTCTCCTCTATATCCTTGGGAGGAAGCATGGCCCCACTAAAAGCCCGAGTTTAGATCCTGGCCTCCGGAAGTGTGAAAGAATACATATCTGTTGTTTTAAGTCACCAAGACTGTGACAATTTATTATAGCAACCACGAAACACTAGTGTACAAACACTGCAAAATATGGGCACAATATTAAGAATCTATGAAGCCATAACTCTGTTGCTTTCCATTTTATTCATGTGAGTGCACCTGAGGATGACTGTTCTTTGCAACCCAAGTCTTAGGAACACTCTGACAAGGTCAGGCAGTAGCCAAAGCTCATGTCTTTCTCTCTGTTGTGTGGCTAAATTTTAGATATGCACAGTTAAGAGGATGGCTAAAATGGAGGGCAAAATAGAAGTTTTTATTTGCTTTTGTCAGAGAAATACAGCAACCTCAAAACACACCATAACCTTGGGACTGCATTCTTGTACATTACCTGGGAGGTTGTTTCAATATGGGTGAAAAAGATAGATGGAGTCAAGCCAAAATGTCCTGCAAAATTCTATTGAGTTCTGGGGGTGCCTGGGTGGCTCAGCGGGTTAAAGCCTCTGCCTTCAGCTCAGGTCATGATCCCAGGGTCCTGGGATCGAGCCCCGCATCGGGCTCTCTGCTTAGCGGGGAGCCTGCTTCCTCCTCCTCTCTCTCTCTGCCTGCCTCTCTGCCTACTTGTAATCTCTATCTGTCAAATAAATAAATCTTTAAAAAAAAATTCTATTGAGTTCTGGCACGGGGCTACAATGAGCAAGCTAGAATAGATGTATAGGAAAAGACAGTTAGTATGAGGTATCTTTTCCTAAATATTCCTTTCTCCCACACCTTATAACACCCTTCCTTGGTTACCCTGAACAACATACCTTAATTAATATTATCCAAAATGTTTTCTCTCCGAGGCAACACATTAGTTCACATCTCTGAAGCAACATTGCCTAATTCTTATTTGGGAGAGTCTGGCTACAATATACCAAACACAGCAGAGGATAAGAGGTTTCTTAGATCTTAGAACTGAGGATATACTCTTAGTTACCTTAGTTAGAAATGAGTGTCTTCCCAGTCTCTGCATCGCGTTCATGATGAAGAATCACATACAGTTCCACGAACTCTGGCTACTGAGGGGAAAGAAGGAATTGGATTGTGAACTACCAGTGTATTTGCCTTTCCTGAGAGGCCTGTGTGTCTTGTAATGGCCATGTGCAGCCTTACAATAAGTTCCATTTCTTCAAGTAACTTGAATTAGTTTCCATTCTCTGAAACTGAAAGAGTTGTTAGTGAAAACACTTAACAAACAAAAATGCAGAATGGATACCATTTAAAATCAATATTTATTTTGAAACAAAAATAAAATATGAAATGATATCTACTGAAGAAAAATTTCAAAATTTCATGTAAAACTTTAAGTGATTTTGTCCATGCTTTCCAATGATCTCACAAAAAAAAAAGAAAAAACAATTCTGTGAATTAATAGTAATCATATATATTATGTATATATAATAGTGACTGGTGAAACTTAATTTATACATATGTTTTTTTTAAATTTTTTAAAGATTTTATTTATTTACGTGACTGAGAGAGAGAGATTGCTAGAGAGGGAACACAAGCAGGGGGAGTGGGAGAGGGAGAAGCAGGCTTCCTGCTGAGAGGGGGCCCAGTGTGGGCCTGGATCCCAGGACCCTGGGATCATGACCTGAGCCAAAGGTAGATGTTTAACTGAGCCACCCAGGTGCCCCGACATATGTGTTTTAAAGAGTTCAGTGAAAGTGACATTGTAGATGCTTTGTGTGATATTTGATGGCAAAGAAAAATTGATATCAGTTATCTTTATAATTTTTCAAAACATGAAAGACTTCAAGGCATTTTTCTCTATCGAACTGCTTAATAGTGATAGACATTCCTGATACAGTAGTCTATTTAAAGAGATTATTTTATATGTTTTTGAAATTTTCACACTGGTAAGTGATTAAATGGAGAAAATTTCAATGAGCATATTTTCCTCACTGTGAGTTTTCTATATCTCGGTGTTGGAGGATTCAACTCAAAGTGATAGTAATTAGTGTGCTCAAGCTAGCTTTTATTTTGACATCAGAAATATTCTGTCTGCAGCTGAATCTTACCAGGATCTGGAGTTTGAGATACGAGAATCCTTGTGCTTTTTGCCATGTATGTAGGCTGAAGATGATCAACCCTTTTAGATATTTACCAAAGCACAAAGAGTTAGTTTTGTTTCAGAATAAAACTGAGAAGTGTAATACATTTGAAAAAAGAACATGGATCTCAATGACTAATCAAATTAAGACTTTTTTTTTAATTAAGACATTCTTTTTTTAAATTTTTTAATTAATTAATTTATTTTTTTAAGATTTTATTTATTTATTTGACAGAGAGACCACAAGTAGAAAGAGAGGAAGGCAGAGAGAGAGGGGGAAGCAGGCTCCATGCAGAGCAGAGAGCCCGATGTGGGCCTCCATCCCAGGACTCTGGGATCATGACCTGAGCCGAAGGCAGAGGCTTTAACCCACTGAGTCACCCAGGCGCCCCTTATTTTTTTATTAACATATAATGTATTATTAGCCCCAGGGGTACAGGGCTGTGAATCGCCAGGTTTACACACCTCACAGCACTCATCATAGTACATACCCTCCTCAATGGCCATAACCCCATCACCCTCTCCCTGCCCGGCAACCCTCAGTTTGTTTTGTGACATTAAGAGTCTCTTATGGTTTGTCTCCCTCCTGATCCCATCTTGTTTCATTTATTCTTTTCCTATCCCCCAAACCCTTCACGTTGCCTCTCGACTTCCTCATATCAGGGAGATCATATGATAATTGTCTTTCTCTGATTGACTTATTTTGCTTTGCATAATACCCTCTAGTTCCATCCATGTCATTGCAAATGGCAAGATTTCATTTCTTTTGATGGCTGCATAGTATTCCATTGTGTATATATACCACCTCTTCTTTATCCATTCATCTGTTGATGGACATCTAGGTTCTTTCCATAGTTTGGCTATTGTGGACGTTGCTGCTATAAACATTCGGGTTCACGTGCCCCTTCGGATCACTACATTTGTATCTTTAGGATAAATACCTAGTAGTGCAATTGCTGGGTCATAGGGTAGCTCTATTTTCAACTTTTTGAGGAACCTCCATGCTATTTTCCAGAGTGGCTGCACCAGCTTGCATTCCCACCAACAGTGTAGGAGGGTTCCCCTTTCTCTGCATCCTTGCCAGCATCTGTCATTTCCCAACTTGTTAATTTTAGCCATTCTGACTGGTGTAAGTTGGTATCTCATTGTGGTTTTGATTTGTATTTCCCTGATGCTGAGTAATGTGGAGCACTTTTTCATGTGTCTGTTGGCCATCTGGATGTCTTCTTTGCAGAAATGTCTGGTCGTGTCCTCTGCCCATTTCTTGATTGGGTTATTTGTTCTTTGGGTGTTGAGTTTGATAAGTTCTTTATAGATTTTGGATACTAGCCCTTTATCTGATATGTCGTTTGCAAATATCTTCTCCCATTCTGTCAGTTGTCTTTTGGTTTTGTTGACTGTTTCCTTTGCTGTGCAAAAGCTTTTGATCTTGATGAAGTCCCCATAGTTCATTTTTGCCCTTGCTTCCTTTGCCTTTGGTGATGTTCCTAAAAAGAAGTTACTGCAGCTGAGGTTGTAGAAATTGCTGCCTGTGATCTCCTCAATGATTTGGATGGATTCCTTTCTCACATTGAGGTCCTTCATCCATTTGGAGTCTATTTTCGTGTGTGGTGTAAGGAAACGGTCCAGTTTCATCTTCTGCATATGGCTGTCCAATTTTCCCAGCACCATTTGTTGAAGAGACTGTCTTTTTTTCCATTGGACATTCTTTCCTGCTTTGTCAAGATTAGTTGACCAAGAGTTGAGGGTCTATTTCTGGGCTTTCTATTCTGTTCCATTGATCTATGTGTCTGTTTTTGTGCCAGTACCATACTGTCTTGATGATGAAAGCTTTGTAATAGAGCTTGAAGTCCAGAATTGTGTTGCCACCAGCTTTGGCTTTCTTTTTCAATATTCCTCTGGCTATTTGAGGTCTTTTCTGGTTCCATATAAATTATAGGATTATTCGTTACATTTCTTTGGAAAAAAAAAAGGATGGGATTTTGATAGAGATTACATTAAATGTGTAGATCGCTTTAGGTAGCATAGACATTTTCACAATATTTGTTCTTCCAATCCATGAGCATGGAACATTTTTCCAATTCTTTGTGTCTTCCTCAATTTCTTTCATGACTACTTAATAGTTTTCTGAGTATAGATTCTTTGCCTCTTTGGTTAGGTTTATTCCTAGGTATCTTATGGTTTTGGGTGCAATTGTAAAAGCGATTGACTCCTTAATTTCTCTTTCTCCTGTCTTGTTGTTGGTGTAAAGAAATGTGACTGATCTGTGCATTGATTTTATATCCTGATATTTTACTCAATTCCTGTACAAGTTCTAGCAGATTTGGAGTAGAGTCTTTTGGGTTTTCCACATATAGTATCATATCATCTGCAAAGAGTGATAGTTTGACTTCTTCCTTGCCAATTTGGATGACTTTAATTTCTTTTTATTGTCTTTTCTTTTTTATTTTATTTTTTTTTCCAGGATCCCAAGGGTTTATTTCTAAATTTGGAAAATTATTACTATATTAAATGACTGAATTTATGTGATTCTTCAATAGATACCCAAAGCAAATTGATAAAATTCAACATAAATCTTGAAGCTTTAAAGACCAGAATATTTCCTTAAAATAATAAAAATATAAATAATACACTATATATAAAAATATATAAAATATATAAACATATAGTATATATAAAATAACATAAAATATATAAAATAGTATACTATATGATGAAATAATGTATTTTTATATTTTACATATCTTATTACATCTTTTTATATTTTACATATTTTATTACATATTTTAAATATAAAATATTTAATAATTAAAATAATATGATAAATTAAAATAGTACATCTATTTAAGAATCAGACACAACATGATCCTTCAAAGAAAAGCACAAAAACAATTCAATTAAAAACAGAAACAAGGCAAGTATTCTCCTTATTACCATTATCATATTAGAGAATGTTTTTTTTTTTTTTCATATTAGAAAATGTTGCCAAAGTAGAAAACATGGACACTTACACAAGTACACACATACATATGCACAAATACACAACCAAGATAAACAGTGAATTCAATAAAATAAAAATAACAGATTGTGAACGTGAAAAAAGCATTGTGCAAAGTGGTCTGATTGCTAAGGCTAGGACTTCTAGTACTATGTTGAATAGTAGTGGTGATAGTGGACATCCCTGCCATGTTCCTGACATTAGCAGAAAAGCTCTCAGTTTTTCTCCATTGAGAATGATATTCGCAATGGGTTTTTCATAGATGGCTTTGATGATATTGAGGTTTGTATGCTCTATCCCTACACTTTGAAGAGTTTTGGTCAGGAAAGAATGCTGTACTTTGTCAAATGCTTTTTCAGCATCTATTGAGAATACCATGTGGTTCTTGTTCTTTCTTTTATTAATGTATTGTATCACATTGATTGATTTGCGGATGTTGAACCAACCAGTCCTGGAATAAATCCCACTTGGTCATGGTGAATAATCCTTTTAATGTAGAGTTGGATCCTATTGGCTAGTATTTTGGTGAGAATTTTCACATCTGTGTTCATTAAGGATATTGGTCTGTAATTCTCTTTTTTGATGGGATCCTTGTCTGTTCTTGGGATCAAGGTAATGCTGGCCTCATAAAATGAGTTTAGAGGTTTTCCATCCATTTCTATTTTTTGGAACAGTTTCAGGAGAATAGGAATTAATTCTTCTTTAAATGTTTGGTAGAATTCCCCTGGGAAGCCATCTGGACTGGGGCTCTTGTTATATATACAAAATAAGGGTAAACATGATGAAGGGATGGAATATGAGTATAAAGATGAAAATTTTAAAAAAAAATTCTAAAAGAGGAGTTGATAAGTTGGTTGTGAGAATAAAGAAAAAGAAAGTGGAGGGAATTTGCTCAGGCTGGAGACTAGAACAAAGCCCTGTGCTAGATTTAGGGTATATTTTGACCTATTAGAAGAAATTGTATCCCAAAATTTTTTAGAAGGAAAAAAACCCATGTGTACATAAAAAATAAAGTTAGATACAATGAAGTATAAAACATGACTAAAGTAATGAAGTTCCAAAAAATATTTTAATGAAAGTATTGTTAAGATAAACTAGTTAAAAAGTGTTAAAAGAGGAAAGAGTAAAAGTTTAAAATATTTTAGCATAAGAAAAAAAATTAAAAAAATTAATTAACTTTGCAAGACTAAAGAATCATGGGGAGAAAGTCATGAATTCCATGCTTTGCTTTCTCCTCCTCTGGAATTCCGCTGTTCTCCTTGGTAAGCAAACTTGGTCTTGGCTGAATTTCTTGCTGATCTTCTGGGGAGGGGCCTGTTGCAATGATCCTGAAGTGTCTTTGCTGGAGGCAGAATTGCACCACCCTTACCAGGGGCAGGGTTAAGTAATCCACTCGGGTTTGCTTTTGGGAGCTTTTGTTCCCTGAATGCTTTCCATAGAACTCTGGAGGACAGGAATGAAAATGGTGACCTCCCAGTCTCTGGCCCAGAGGAGCCGAGAGCTCAGGGTCCCTCTCCTCAGTGCTCCCTTGGAGAAAAACACCCAATCACTCCTGTCTCCCTGGCCTCTGGCTGCACTCTGAGCTCACCCAGCCTGTGACCAAGCATCTCTGTCTCTGGCACACAGCCCTGCCTGGAGTCTCCAAGCCCAGAAGATCCCTGTGCTCTTCCAGGGGGGTCTCCCCAGATCTTTTGGGGTCTCTACTCACAGAGCAGTGGCCTGACTGTGCCACAGATCACAGTTCAAGGTAACCCCGAGCTGAGAGCTCACTCCTCAGCTCCATCTCTGTAGCCGGCTTCCCCCCTCTAATAGCTCTGTGACACTCTGAGCTCTGTGACACTCAGACACCCCCGATCCTTCTGTGACCCTGCGGGACCTAGGGCCATGCTGTTCCCACAATGGGCTTCACTCCAGCTTAGCCTCTGGAGTGATGTCCCTCAGTGGAGCAGACTTTTAAAAGTTCTGATTTAGTGCTACATTGTTCTGCTTCTTGCCAGGAACCAGCCCCTCCCGCCACGGTCTATCTTCCCATTGCTTTGGATTCACTTCTCTGCAGGGCCTACCTTTTAGAAAGTGGTAGATTTTCTGTTTCTAGAATTGCTGCTCTTCTTCTCTTTGATCTCCTGCTGGAATTGTAGGTGTTTGGCATGGTTTGATAAGCTATCTAGCTGATCTCCTGCTGCCTGATGTCGTCTCAGCCTGCTACTTCTCCGCCATCTTGACTCCTCCTCTAAATTAAGACATTCTTAATGAAAATGTGTTTATAATTGTTCAAATGAGAAAGGTAGCATACAGCATGGTGTTTAAGGACATAGTCTTTCCAGTCAGACTTCCTGATCCTCTCTCAGTTACAAGCTACATGACCTTTGTTAAGCTACTTTACTTCTCCATGCTTTCATTTTTCTCCTTTGTAAAAGGAGGATGAGGACAGTGAAATATTCATGTCTGAGGGTTAAATAAATAAAATCTTTAAAAAAATAATAAAAAATAAAATAAAACACCATTTCTACAGGAGTTAATATATATTCTTCATGTAAGAAACTGGTGTGAATTGTGAACACTACACTAAATATTTTTATACTTTGCATAAAATCTGTTTATAAAGACATCTATCCTCTAAAACAAGACTCCTTGAAAATATGGATTATGTCCTGTCAACATTTATTTTCTTAACACTCTCCCAGTGCTAGATGAGTATTTGATGAGTAAGTGAGCGCATGCTTCAAGGACTCTGAAACCTCATAGCCAGCTCTACTGCCTTTACTCCCGGACCTGTGTCTCACCCAACAAAATCAGGCTAAATGAAACATGACTGATTGCTTTGCCTCTGAAAGGAAGGACATCACTGGCAAGAGGAGTACATGAGTGTTAATAGGGGGAATGAATTTACATTCTTTATATTGATTCTTTGTATTACATTAGTTCTATATTTTGCCAAGGTAATGGGAATGGTGGGGAGTTTCTAAGATATCTTCACATTAACTAAATATCCCATCATCATTTTTTTAAAGCTTTTATTTTAATTGCAGCTAGCTAACATACAGTATTATACTAAGTGTATGATACAATAATTCAACAATTCCGTACCTCACACTATGCTCATTATAACTTACTATCTTAACTCCCCAACCCCCCTCCCTATGGGTTTTGATTTCTACTTTGCTTGTTTTGTTCCTTAAATTCCACCTATGTGTGAAATCATATGGTATTTGTCTTTGTCTTATTTCACTTAGTATTATACTCTCTAGCTCTATCCATGTTGTTGTAAATGGCAAGATTTCATTCCTTTTTATGGCTAAACAATATTTCCTTGTGTGTGTATGCACACATGCACACATATACACCCCTCATATCTTTATCTGCTCATCAGTCAATGAGCACGTGGCTTGCTCCATATCTTGGTTATTGTAACATACGGTGCCTGTATCACTTCAAAATAGTATTTTTGTGTTCTTTGGTAGATACCCAGTAGTGGTATTGCTGGATCATAAGGCAGTTCTATTTTTAACTTTTTGAGGAACCTTCATACTGTTTTCTATGGTGGCTGCCCCAGTTTGCCTTCCCACCGGCACTGCGGGAGGGTTCCCCTTTTTCTGAATCCTCACCAACACCTCTTGTTTGTGTTGTTGATTTTACCTATTCTGACAGGTGTGAGGTGATATCTCATTGTGGTTTTGATTTGCATTTCCCTCATGATAAGTGATAGCATATTTTCAGGTGTCTGTTGGCTATCTGCTTGTCCTCCTTGGAGAAATGTCTGTTCATGTCTGGTTTTTTGTTTTTGTTTTTGTTTTTTTAAGACTTTATATATTTATTTATTTGAGAGAGTGAGAAAGAGAGGGTATGCAAAGAGAAGGAGAAATAGGCTCCTGGCAGAGCAGGGTACCCTACATGGGGCTCTAACCCAGGACCCTGATATCATCACCTGAACTGAAGGCATATGCTTAACTTAGTGAGCCACCAAGGTATTGAGTTTTATAGGTTCTTTATATAATTTGGATACTAACCCTTTATCAGATATGTCCTTTGCAAATATCTTCTCCCATCATTTCCCAAAAGGTGCCTTTTAATTTTGTTGATTATTTCCTTTGCTGGGCAGAAGCTTTTTATTTTACTGTAGTCCCAGTAATTTATTTTTGCTTTTGTCTCCTTTGCCTCAGAAGACATATCTAGAAAGAAGTTGCTACGGGTGATATCGGAAGTTACAGCCCGTGTTTACTTCTAGGGCTTTTTTTTTTTTTTTTAATGATTTCAGGTCTCACATTTAGATTTTAAATCCATTTTGAGTGTATTTTTGTGTGTGGTATTAAAAATCTGGTCCAGTTTCATTATGTTAGAGGTTGCTGTCCAGTTTTCCCAACACCATGTGTTGAACAGATGGTCTTTTTCCCATTGCATATTCGTTCTTGCTTTGTTGAAGATTCATTGACTATATAATTATGGCTTTATTTCTGGATTTTCTATTCCATTCTGCTGATCTACATGTCTGTTTTTGTGCCAGTACCATGCTGTCTTGATGACTACAGCTTTGTAATATAACTTGAAGTTCAGAATGGTGATGCCTCAGCTTTGCTTTTCTTTTTCAAGGTTGCTTTGGTGATTCAGGTTCTTTTATGGTTCCATACAGATTTTAGGATGTTTCTAGCTCTGTGAAACATGCTCTTGGTATTTTGATAGGAATTACAGTAAACAAATATTTTAATATTTAATATTTAAATATTTTAAATATTTAAATATTTTAACAATATTTGTTCTTCTAACCCATGAGCACGAAATGTCTTTCCATTTCTTTATGTCATCTTGAATTTAGTGTTTTTGTTTTCAGAGCACAGGTTTTTCACCACTTTACATAGGTTTATTCCTGGGCATCTTATTACTTTTGTTGTAATTGTGGTTTTCTTAATTTCTCTGTCTCCTGCTTGTTGTTGGTATATAGAAAGGCAACAGATTTCTCTACATTGATTTTGTATCCTGCGGACTTTACCATATTTGTGTATCAGGTCTAGCAGTTTTTTGGCAGTCTTTCAGGTTTTCTATATATAGTATTAAGTCATCCACAAATAGTGAAAGTTTTAATTCTTCCTTACCAATTCAGATTCCTTTGATGTTTTTAGTTGTCTCCCTGCTGTGGCTAGTGTTTCCAGTACTATGATGAATAAATGGTAAGAGTGGACCTCCTGTTTTGTTTCCGGCCTGAGAGGAAAAGCTCTCAGTTTTTCCCCATTAAGAATGAGATTAGCTGTGGGCTTTTCATATATGGCCTTCATTATGTTGAGGTGTGTTCCCTTTAAGCCTATTTTATTGAGGGTCTTTATCACGAATGGATGTTGTACTTCGTCAAATGCTTTTTCTGCATCCAGTGAAATGGTCATATGGTTCCTGTCCTTTCTCTTGTGGATGTGAGGTATTGCTTTGATTTGTGAATACTGAACCACCCTTGCAACCCAGGAATAAATAACACTTGATCATGGTGAATGACTTTTTAATGTATTGTTGAATTCAATTTATTAGTATTTTCAGCAGAATTTTTGCATCTACATTCATCAGGGATATTGTACCATAGTTCTTTTTTTCAGTGGTGTCTTTTTCTGGTTTTGGTGTCAGGGTAATACTGGCCTCATAAAATGAATTTAGAAGTTTTCCTTTTCTATTTTTTGGAATAGTTTAAGAAGAATAGGTATTAACTCTTCTTTTTTTTAAAGACTTTTATTTATTTATATGACAAAGATCACAAGTAGGCAGAGAGGCAGGCATAGAGAGAGGGGGAAGCAGGCTCCCTGCTGAGTGGAGAGCCTGACGCGGGGCTAAATCCCACGACCCTGGGACCATGACTCGAGCTGAAGGCAGAGGCTTTAACCCACTGAGCCACCCAGGTGCCCCGGTATTAAATCTTCTTTAAATGTTCCATAGAATTTGCCTGTGATGTCATCTGGTTCTGGACTTTGGTTTGTTAGGAGCCCATGATCATTTATTTAACTCTCTCCACTGACTCCCTGAGTCAAAAATAACCCACTTGGATACTCAGGGGGAAACCGAGGATTACACAAAGGAGGATGTGCTTATGGGGGCCACACAGTAGTATTTGTAGAATACTCATTGCATTTGTCTATATAGAAAATAATTTCCACCAAATTTTTGAGATATAAAATTGAATAAATAATTCCTTTATTTAATGATGGATTTGAACAGATAAAAGCTAATCAGTTTATATGTTTACCTGATTTGTTAACATTTTTTGCATATTAATTCACTCTAATTTTTTTTCCCTAAAGCCCCTAAACTGCTTTTGGTCATATATCTCTAATTGAAGATATTCACCAAGGCAAATGGCTTCATGAAAATAATTCTGGGGGTACCTGGGTGGCTCAGCGAGTTAAAGCCTCTGCCTTCGGCTCACGTCATGATCCTAGGGTCCTGGGATTGGGCCCTGCTTCGGGCTCTCTGCTCAGCAGGGAGTCTGCTTCACCCCCCACCCCGCCTGCCTCTCTAGTTACTTGTGATCTCTGTCTGTCAAATAAATAAATAAAAATCTTAAAAAAAAGAATTATGCAATTACCCAGATTAATCATGAAACTTTATCTTTAAAGAAGTGTTCTAGTCTATGAGTAAGACAGAAACAAACTTGATCCCAAATCTGTAGTGATGTTCAGGCCAATATGATAACCTGCTTGCCAAGAAGGACTTGTAAGTTCACTTTGACGTTACCACTAGAAGTTCTAAAATGGTAAAGAAGTGCAATGCCATTTAAAACCAAAGAGCTTGATATTCTTTTCCACCTTTCTTTTGAAGCATCAGTTGGTTTATAAGCTGCATGGTTAGAAATGCTTATGAGTCAAGAAGAAAATGGTTGTTAAAAAGTTAAACTAAAGAAAGGTTTTAGCAATCTTCTGAGACTTTGAACAGACAAAGTTCAAAACAGACAAGACAACCACAATACCCAAAAAATGTAGAGAAGTGAGCCTAATTGCCTGAACTGCTTTTCTGCTCTAGGCATTTAGTAATTCCTTAGTGATCCTAACCCGGAGGCAGAGATGCTAACTAGGAAGTGGCTGCCAAGAGGTTGAGAAAGTCACCTGCGGTGGGAAGGAAAGGCGCTGACTTGTCATTTGGTCAAGCAATATTTCTGCCAGATACCATAGGGCCAAAGCCGGAAGGAACTGTATACAAACAATTGGTAAATTTTTTTCTCATGGAGGTTGGAGTTTGCAATTTCGAGGTTCCTTTCCACATGTACTATTGTTGAGTTTATCTAAAATAAATAGAGGCAGGTTTCCTGTTGTCAGAGAACGAAGTTATAAATGAGTACAGGGGGATGCTGGGATGCTAGAATGGACCCTATGGTTTGGGATTAGAGTAGAAGATAGAAATATGAATAAAGATGTAGAGATAGATACAGATTTTGTTAAAAGAGAAGCTGAGGCACAATAAAATTTTCAGGAGCTCATTTGAGCGTACATCTAGTCTAATACGATAGCACCAAACTGAAAGTGGCTAGGGTTGCTCCAGGAACAGGAGCCAAGAGAGAGGTTTTTATAGAAAGACCAGAGAAATAAAGCAAGGACATTATTTGATTGGCTGTAGCTTAAGAGTTTGATTTATCTGGGAAAGCTCAATTGAGTGCTTTGACTCTGGCTTAGGTTTTGGTTTGCTTACATAATCTATCTACCAAGGCATTAGTACCACCTCGATTTAATGGCTTCCTTGTTTAATTATTATAACAACATATATATATTATATACATTCATATGTTATACATATATGCTTATGGCTTAAAAAACCCAAATTTATTACGTTATCATTCTGTAGGTCAGAAGACCAATGCATGAACCATTGGGCGAAAATCAAGGTGTCAGCAGGCATTCCTTTCTGGAAGCTCAAGAAGAGACTACATTTCCTTGTCTTTCCAGCTTCTAGAGGCCTCTCTCTGGTCCTTGCACATAGCCCCCTATATTTCAAAAACAGCAATGCGGAAGTATCAGATCTTTCCCATGCTGCCATCTTTCATCTTTCTCTGACAATACCTAGCAAAGATCTGCTTTGGAGTACTCATGTGAATATACTGGACCCACCTGTATTAACCCAGGATAATCTCCCCGTTTCTAGGTCCTTAACCTTAATCACATTTGCAGTGTCCCCTTTACCACGTCAGGTGACATAGTCACCAGTGCTGAGGATTATCTTACAGAAATCTGCAAATATGTCAATCTAGGCTTTATGTATTTGGGGGCTATATTGTTATCTGCATATACTTGTATATAAGATCCAAATTTTTATTTTTTATTTTTATCTTTTTAACATCAGAATTTTAAAAATTTTCTTCTGAAATACATCTTTTCTCATCCTGTCATTAGTGATTTTATTGCTAGTAATTCTATTTGCCTTAACATGTAATTCGTCTCATGTTACACTTAGTCATAGCAACAAAAGATCATGATGAATACAAAGAGGAGTCAAATCATAGGAGTGACGGAAAAACGTATGGCATGAAATGGGGATCAGATCTTAGAAACAAGCACTCCCAAGCAGATTTGAGGGAAAAAAAATCAAGCCCAAATAATAATGAATTCTATGAGAGAAAAATTTTTTTGATTAAAATAAACATATAAACAACAACCTTGAGACTTGACAGTGCAAGAATACTCCATATTTTCATTAAATTTGAGGAAAGCATTAGTCTTGGAATTCAAAAACAAAAAACTCACCCAGAATTCAGTTTAAAAAAACATAAACAATAAAAAAACCAGGACCAAAATAGATAGCCATGTGGCAGAGCTCAGTGTAAATTTTCCCGCACACTGCTAAATTTTGGAAAATGCAAAGCTGAGAGGAGATTTATGATGTCATAGTTTTATACTAGTCGATTTTCATTCACGTGCGAAGAGAATTTCAGATATGCAAAATACAGCTGTTTCAGAAATCGTGCCTCAATCAAGAATAGCTCCTTTTCCGCATCTTCCCTAATCACTTGATTCTTCTAAAAGTGATAGACAGTATGTTCAGAATACCAAAAAAGAGAGATTACTAAAAAAGGAAGACTCCCACCCAAAATAATACAAATAACACTAGTTAACCACCAGCTGTGGTGCGAACTGGTGGCCAAGGTCCTGCCTTAATTGAAATGCCCTGCAGTTGGGTCCCTCCATCTCAGGAACAAAGTCACTACTGTTCACAGAGAAGCTTTGTGAACAGTGAGAGCCTGGCAACTGCTTCCGATGGGGAGGGTGTCCTAACCACCCATTTATAACCCAAATGACTGATGGTGATCATTTCTAATTACATTTTTTTCTTTTTTGAGTAGGGGCTACTGAGAGCCAGCCCTCCCTGTTTTCTGGCAGGCATGTCACAAAAAGAGCAAGATGCATAACTTTTCTGGGCGTGGGAAGAAATATATGAATTTTGTGGATGATTACTTTGTGTTCTGCCATCAGTCTTCCAAATATTTTTGCAGCACGTACACATTTTCTCCTGGACGACTTGTTCAAAGGCCTTGTGGTATCCTCGCTCTGGAGTCAACAGCGCACATTTATCAATTCCAATTCTCAGATGAAGGAAAATCACATCATGGTTATTGGCTCTCAAACAGAAATTTTCCATTTTCCAGAACAATGATTTATGTAAATTTCTGTTTAAATAAATACAATGTGTCATTCAGCCAAAAGATGACCTATTAAAAAAGAGTAGGAAATTATTTATCTAAAAATTAACGAAGCCAGTAAAATAATGCATCCTTAACATATGAAGAGTTCTTATGCATGGATTTAGCTGAGCAGTAGTATCTTGAAAGACATCTAAAAGACATATATAGATTATTGCGCAAATAACAATGGCTAACAGAGCAGGTGTTCAGTGTCACTGACAATAGAAAATACTTAAAAATGGTTGATATCATTTTTGTCTAGCTACAGAGTAAATATAAAAAAACAAGAAACTTGTTGCCAAGGAGGGCGTGTGTTAAAGGATGCAGTGCAGATGGGCACACGGCCTGGGCCAGGACGAAGAGACAACAACACATCAAGCTCACCATCATTTGCTTGTTGGCCAGTAACAAGTCTCATGGGAGGTACTCAGGCTTGTTTGCTCTGTCTGATGCATAAGCCAGTTAGCCCAAGAAGCCTTGGTCACAGGACTCCTGTGAATACGAAACCATAGTGAGCCCAGCTGGAACCTGTGATATACATGGCGGCTGACCCTCTATAGATCCACGCTGCGTGCTAGCTGGAGGAGAAACGGAAACAATAGCTAGGGTGAAATTTTGCAAACCACTGTGGTCCCAGCAGGGTCTCAGGGGTTCCCTCATTCGGGCGTTCATTCCTCCAGGGAAGGATCTTCTACCTTTCTCCGCTTGTTTGCTGTGCGCTTTGGCAGTTTGAGGGAACCAAGATATCAATGGTGACACAGGATAGGATGGCAGTGGTGGCCAGTGGAGACAGCAGTGACCAGTGGAAAGAAGAGACATCCATTTGCTATTGTGGCATTTGCAGGATAGCAGCACCTAGTGGGAGAACCGTGTTATCTGCCACATAACGCTGGGCATTAAGTTGACCAGCTAGCGTTGGCTGGATCCCTGTAGGGACTTTCAGAAGTACTTGGGACTGGGGTCATATGATAACAGGATTTCTTCTCTACCCACAGACGCTAAAGCTTGAGTGAAAAATGATTCAGATTTGTAAAAAAGAAAAAGAAAGTATGAGAAAAGATAGAAATACTCCAAAATGCAAATGAGAACAACACTAGCTTTTGCATTATTGGTAGAATTATAGGTGACTTTATTTTTGTGTCTCTTCAAGTTTTAAAATATGAAATTTAAAAAATTAAGAGGAAAGTAGGTACAAAATATGATGAAACAATGAAGTTGTAAAGTCTGTCTTAAGCATTTCAAGTGGGAGACATTGAATGATTTATAGGATCACTGGAGGGTCTGCATAATATAGTAGTTCTTTGGAGGTTCTGGGTTCACCTCTCAGAGCCACCACTCCCTGTCTACGTAACTGTGGACAATTTAACTTTCTGATCCTCAGTTTCCTCAGGTGTAAAATGGGGGTAACATTACTGTTTACCTCATAGACATGTTCTTCTCTGACTTCTTTGATCTGATTATCTGATGTATTAAATTAGTATTGAATGAGTTAACGTAAAATCAATTAGAAGAGTGTCTGTCACATAATTAGCTATTAAAACGAGTTAAGGTGTGTCATTGAGGAAATAATTGAAATTAAAAGCTAATTCACCAAAATTATGTTGTTCTTTTTTTTTTTTTTATTTTAATAGTACCCTATGTTTTTGTCTTGTTTTACTCTCAGTTAGGCAGGGACAGTGACTTATGGTAGAAATAGCATTCAACTCGTATCAGGGGACCTGATTTGCAGACTTGACTGATCACATACTATCTGTGTTCTGTGTGACCTTGAGGAATTCTTCATCTGTAAAATGGAAGCTAATTTTGATTCCTCAAAAAATTTAGCCATAACCTTGTCTAAAAGGTTGCTAGTAAATATCATTAATCCTGTCTTCCTTGGTGGGAGTTAAAAAGAGATAATAATGAGATTAAAAAAAAAAAAGACACTGTGAAAAACGTGATTTTAATGTTAGAGCATGTTTTAGCCTCAGTTCAGGTGTTCAGTAGAAGGTGAATGCAATCCATGCAAGGTTCTTATGTCTCTGCTTTTGGTTCACTCTGTCTCTGGATAAAGGCTGGGTGGGAAGGCAGAGGGCTTGCAGGTTTTAGAGGTTCCTTTGGATTCCACTACTCACTTCCTTTTCCATAGGACTCCCCTTTCACCTAAAAGTGTCATTTGGAATCACATGGTATAATTTTCTTGTATTCATCTTACATATATTTATGTAATATATTGGATTTCTCTAAGGAGAGATTTGTGCCATTGGAAAATCCAAAGTTAATGAAGAGGATGTTAATGAAGTTGTTTGCTATCTGTTTATTCTCTGGGTTCAGCAGAAATTCATTTCGTATCTCCAAACTCTCTGTATAGAACACAACTTGTCATTCCGCTTCATTTCCATACCACCGATTAAATGCATCCAATAGTAGAGAACAACAGTGCCATATGGCAAAGAGAAAACAGTCAGGAGTCGGGAGATATGTGATGGGGCCCTAACAGTGGCCGTTCTAAGCATGGCATCATATCTCAGGATCTTAGTTTCTATCTAGACTGCATGAACATCTACGAATCGGTCAACACAATGTCATTAAATCCTCTATGTTGAATAATATTGAGGAGGAATTTGGGGGAAGAGATTCCACTCTTGGCCCACGATGAGCAAGACAGCCCTGAGACGGTATGTTCTCTGCCTACCTGATGAGCTCCTGTCTCCAGACTAGAGTGCCCCCAGGTTACAGGTGAAGAACCGAGAGCCCAGAGAGGCTGACTGTAGTCACGCAGGCAGAAGAGTAGGTGGTCCTCACGTTGTTGGCAAACTTGTTCAGAGGTCTAGAGGTTCATGACCTAGCATTTGTCTGAGAACCCTGTTGTGTTCCTTGCTTGTCCCCTCACTAACCCATCTTGAGTCAGGTGTGCAATCCTGGCTTGCTCAATTATTTCCAGAAATACAACAGTACAAGCATGAACACTGAACACGAACATCTACAATAAGGGTTTTTAAAAATATGGATGTGAGCTTGACAGACACTCCAAAAAATACCCTTGATGGACACTTCAAAAAATACCCTAAATTTTCCATGAGATGCTACAGTATCCTTGTTTAAAAGCCCTTAACAATTCCTACTCATAAAATGGAATTGTGGGGAAAAAGGGAAGTGGATTCATAAAAGTGGGTAAGGCCTAGAAAATACCGTGGGGCTCAAATAGAATTCACACCCTCTAGTGATCTTGACAAACAATTTACTAAATTGCCTACACCTAATTATGAGGTATATCCCTGTAAGTGCAATGGTTGTGTACTATCTCTGTCTGTGTTTTCTGGGCCCAAATCAGTATGTTGCAATTTTAGGAATACACAGTTCTGGAATTTTTGACTTGTGAAAAAGGCTCGACATGCTAAGTGATGAACACACAGAGAAAAGAACTCTCGAAACATGAGTGAGCTTTTATAAGCGACTAGGCTCAAATGTGGTTAAAATAGTTTTGGAGAAAATACCTTTTCTCCAAGATGTGTGCTAAGAGAATGCAGAAATAAAAGAAGAGTTACTAATTTTCATGTTAAGCATGGCAGAAAATAGTTGCTTATGAAGGAGTAGTATAATTCACTGCGGTGAGTTAGGATAGTTCTCTATAAACATTTTACTGTCGTAAGAAATTAAATTAGTAGCTTGTCCACAAAATTACTAGAGTTCCTTAGAGTTGGTTATTTGTCAGAGATGTCATAGTTTATATGGATAATCTTCAGGGGAGGAAGATATTTTATTATCTATACTGAATAGTTCAGCATACATTATAAAAAGACATAAAAATCTTGACATTTAATATTTCTTCTTTTCTGTTAAATTTAGTCACTATTGTGTTCTGACTTCAGTGCTATTAATAACTATATTTATATCGACATTTCCTCTGAAGTTATGCAAAGTCTCAAAGGAATTTTTTTGGCTAAACAAAAAATGGGTTTCATAGACTTTGGGAGTTATTTTGCTTATGTAAGTTTTTCTCTATTGGAATGAAATATAGACAATCAGAAAAAGGGCTTTGGGTGCCATCTTTTCCAGCTTCGCTCACAAATCAGTTTTGTTTAGAGAGCTCTAGTTAGTTGAAAAGTTTTCCTTGTTTCTGAAGTGAAATTTTTCTCTGTTAATTTCTATGCCTGATTCTTGTTTGGGTCCTTTCCCCAGATTAACTAATCTTAAGGTCCTCAAATGTTCTTCATATAAAATGGCTTCATTGTTCTCCTTGCTTCTTTTTGGATGTTCTAAAATATATCCATGTTTCACTTAGCATACAGTCCCTGTAGTGCGTGAGTGTGTGTATGTGTGTGTGTGTATGCACACACATATACATACAATGGAATACCACTCAGCCATCAAAAAAAAAATCTTTGCAATGACATGGATGGAGCTAGAGGGTATTATGCTAAGTGAAATAAGTCAATCAGTGACAGATAATCGTCATATGTGGAATTTAAGAAACAAAGCAGAGGATCATAGAGGAAGGGAAGGAAAATAGAACAAGATAAAAACCAGAGAGGGAGGCCAACCATAAGGGATTCTTAAACATAGTACATATTATTATATCACCAAAGAAAACCTAGTCTCAACCAACTTGTACTCATATAATTTATGTTTTCAGCACCAACCACTCCCATCTTGCAGCAAGATAGGACTTGGAGAGCTGCAGTAGAGATTCTGGATTTTTCCAGGCTCTATCCATACTTCTAAATTTTTATACCCTTGAAATAATTAGTAATTCTTAATTCTGAGCAAGGTTTATGATTTGTGGGTATCTGAACAATCCAATTCTTTCAATTATCAGATTGTCCACAGGGTTTTTTAGACCCATGAATCACAATGGCTAATACAATATTTGGTAAGAAAAAAGGATGGAATATGTTATGAAATGAAAGTTTGTGTCCTCCTCAGAATTCTTATTTTAAGTCCTGACCCTCAGTGGGATAGTATTAGGAGGTGGGCCTTGAGGAGATATTTAGGTTTAGATGAACTTGCAAGGGTTGTGTTCCTATGATGGGGTCAGAAGAGGAAAAGACTAGAGTGCTCTCTCTGTCCTGAAAGGACAGCGAAAGTCTGCAAGCCAGGAAGAGTGTCCTTACCAAGAACTGAAACCCCCAGCACCTCAATTGTGGACTTACCAGCCTCCAGAACTAGGAGACATAAATGTTGTTTAAGCCACTCGGTCTGTGGTATTTTGTTACAGCCGTTCAGACAGACTGAGATGTAAAAACACAATGAGGACCCGGATATCAGGATGGCTGCCTACCCAGCG
Organism: Meles meles; assembly: GCF_922984935.1. Taxonomy (NCBI): domain Eukaryota; kingdom Metazoa; phylum Chordata; class Mammalia; order Carnivora; family Mustelidae; genus Meles; species Meles meles. Next base: position 10,016,659 of record NC_060067.1, read on the forward strand.
TTGGACTGAAGTAGGAAAAGCCCTGGGTAGATTGCAGGGGGAGGGAGGAAACTTAACCTTGGGCTACGGTGGAAATAGACTTAGATCTCAGTGAAACACCTTAGTAGGTAGAAAAAGAGTAGGTAGAAAAAAGCAGGTAAAGAGAAAAGTGAGCATTTTCTTAATAGCCCTCTAAAAGGGAATTAGAGGGAACAAAAACAAAAACAAAAATAAAATTCAGTAAGACTGTTTTTCCCCTGTTATTGTAACCCCTCCAATGCTCTTTTGGTGACCCACAAAGACGTTATGTTCATTCATGAAGTAATTCAATGGATGATAATCTAAATAGTTAGAGGAAGCCACAGCTCCTGACTGCAGAATCCCCAGGGTGTTTGTTCAGAACTAAGCCTCTTTACAGAGAACATAGCAGAAGGCTAGTGAATTGTTATTGCTACGTTAGTACGACAGGCTCTGTGTTTGACGACTGATGCCCAAGTGCCTGAGACCTTCCTTGAGCAGTTGTCTGCAGATGGTATGACAGCTGACCTCCTCTATTTGACAAAGGGTATTGACTGACTGACTCTGAGAAGGGTCAGGGACACACCTCCCCACAACCTGAATGCTTGTTCTGAAACAGTAGGAGTAGTCTGTATGTATTGGGGAAACATAAACCTGAGCGGAAGGCAGAGGCTTTAACCCACTGAGCCACCCAGGTACCCTCTTTATTTAGTTATGGATGGGTAATTTACTTATTGATTGTCATAAAGAGTACTATATTTAGTTAGCATTATGGCTACGCACTAATAAATAGAGTTTACATTAAGTTTATTTATTAGTAACAAACAACTGTGACTAATGGCTGATGCTGGGAAAATGGCAGAACTGTATTCTCCAGAGAAGAACTTAAAAACTTTATTTAAAGATTCCATCACAATTCTCTGGATAAATGTAGTGACACGGCGCTGCCTGCTGGTTCATAGTTCTGAGGATTGAGCCTGTAAGTGAACAGACTAATAAAATGGGTTTAATGCTGGGAGATAGCTTGTGCCCTCATCCAGGGACAGACTATTGGCTATTCTGAACACTATGGAATCTTATGTCTTTAAAGACCAGTCTAGGGGCTCCTGGGTGGCTCAGTTGGTTAAGCGTCTGCCTACTGCGCAGGTCATGATTCCGGGGTCCTGGGATAGAGTTCCGCATGGGGCTCCTTGTTCAATGGAGAGCCTGCTTCTCCCTCTCCCTCTGTCTGCTGCTCTGCCTGCTTGTGCTCTCTCTCTCATTCTCAAATAAATAAATAAAATCTTAAAGGTCAATCTAGGGGTGTGTGATATTGTAATTTATAATAAGATATATGTGTGTGTATATATATACACACACATATATTTGGTGTTTGACCCTGTCCCTGGTACCCAACTCCTAAAACACCTGGAATGTCCTGTGCTAAGAGTACTCAAGGTATTTTTTGTTACATTAATGGGGTGACTTTTGTAAAGCCCTTAGGTAACTTAAGGCTGAGGTTGGGTGGCCAGGGCACACATCCCCTGATAAGAGGGTTGGAACTTTCAGTACTCCAGCATCAGGACCTCTGGGGAGGGGAAGGAGCTAGAAGTTGAATATATAGCTAATGGCCAATGATGTCATCAACCATGTCTATCTAATGAAGCCTCCTGCATAAAAATCCGAAAGGGCAGGGTTTGGAGAACTGCCAGGTGGAGGCCACAGCCAACTCCTGGTGACAGAATCTCCCGTTCTTGGGGTCCTTCCTGACCTTACTCATTTATTTCTTCATCCTGCTGTTCATCTGTATCCTTTATCATATAGTTTTGATGTAGTTTTTGGATGTGGGTATGTTTGGTGGGGTCCGAACCCGACAGCCAAGAAAGAATTCTTGAGACATCTTTAGTGCAAAAAGGTGGTTTTACTAAAGCACTGGGACAGGACCTATGGCTGGAAAGAGCTGCTAGCCCAAGATGGATTGTGAGGGGCAACGGATTATATACCTCGGGGTGAGGGGAAGTAAAGATACGGGAACTTCCGAAAGGATTTTCATGTGTGAAAGAAGACTCAAGGGGTACTGTTTGCTGTTTGTCCAACCAAGGTTGTTTTTACCTCTAGAAAGGCATTAACATTAAAAGTGTTGGGAGCTTCTTGCAGGAATGTTACGCTCTGCCTGCCCCAAGAATTTGTTGATGGGCTTCAGGTTCTAAGGACATTTAATTTGATCTACATTTCCTTCTGCCTTTGTTTCCCACAGCGCTTTAACAGACTGGAAATTTAAGTAACTCTTTCTCTGTGTTCTATGAGCTGCTCTAGCAAACCTACGGGAGGGGGTTGTTGGAACCTCCAGTCTGTAGCTGGTTGGTCTTCAGCTCAGGGGATAACTCAGGATTTCCACTCCAGTCTGAACGGGAGGGAGCAGAATGGAGAGCAGTCCTGGGGGACTGAGCCTTAACGTGGGATCTGATGCCATCTCTGGACAGATGGTGTCAGAACTGAGTTGGCAGAATGAGAGCAAAGGAGACTCACAGGGAAGAAGCCCCCAGAGAAGATCTGGGTTTTCCCTACATAGGAAGAAAAACAGATTTTCAATGAAAGCCAGGCTAGTGGGTGCATAGATGAAGCCCAAGTCACGGTTGCATATCTCTGTGTAAACTGTTAGGGGTCCCCAAAGACAGACAAGGCTTTGGGACACAAGTCATTTTTGTGCCCAGCTATCCATGCCTCCTACCCCATCGCTTTCCTGAGCTTTGCCCTACATGCCCCAGAATCAGTGCTTGCAGAACTTCTTAGAAGGTGTCAGAATGACAGAGAAATGCAAAAACCTCAATAGCTAAGGATCTCAAAAGAACCCAGGGAATGCAAAAACTGCAAAAGCCTCTACCAGACCAGGAAATAACCCAAGCGTATGAGAGAGAAAAATTCAGGGTAAAAACTGCCAGTGCTGTTTCGAAGGGGATCAAGACCCTGCATTCCTTACCCGAGAGAAGGAGCCCGAGACCCCACCTGGTTTATACCTGCTGGTGAAGCACACCTGTACCCCCCTCCCCTTGCCCCAGTTGCCTCTGTTTCATGTGAGTGTTAAAGTCTCCACACTAGGAGGAACACACCCCCCATTAACATAACCTAGGATTGCCATGCGATATGTTTTCTACGTTCATCTGGGTAAACTTATGTCCACCATTACATGCCAGGATGAAGGTCCCTTTTCTGAATATTTGTCCTAAATCCTAAATAAAAAGACCCCTCTCACCCCTGCACGGGGAGTCACAGCTATGGAAATCATTCCCGGTAACTTCCTTGTTTGCGGCCAGCCAAGTTTCCCTTGTGTGACAGCTCCTCCTGGTGTCTGTTACCCTCTCGGTCTGTAACTCACAGAGCAGCAAACTCATGTTAGTCCAATTACTGGGGGCAGTTGTGAATTTATGATGTTTAACTAATGGCCCGCATACTACAAATTTGCCTTCTTTGTGGTTAAGATAAATAAAGGGACAAAACTGTCCATAAGGGTACATAAGCAATGTTATGTAATAACATCCGGAAGTTGGTATCAGTAGAAAACTATACAATGATATCAATGGTATGGTTATGTGTACAAACAACATGCAATAGAGAAAGTACCAAACACTGACCTCTGGTCACTGCTCTAGCCACCAAGGACGTGCATACAAAGAAAAATGTTTCTTTAGGGAAGGAACAAATACTTTTTTAAAAATTAACATATAATGTATTATATTATTAGCCCCAGGTGTACAGGTCTGTGAATCGCCAGGTTTACACACTTCACAGCACTCGCCACAATGGCCATAACCCCATCACCCTCTCCCTGCCCCCCTCCCCCGGCAATCCTCAGTTTATTTCGTGACATGAAGAGTCTCTTATGGTTTGTCTCCCTCCCAATCCCACCTTGTTTCATTTATTCTTTTCCTACCCCCCACACCCCCCACGTTGCATCTCTACTTCCTCATGTCAGGGAGATCATATGATAGTTGTCTTTCTCCGATTGACTTATTTCACTAAGCATGATACCCTCTAGTTCCATCCATGTCGTTGTAAATGACAAGATTTCATTTCTTTTGATGGCTGCATAGTATTCCACTGTGTATATATACCACATCTTCTTTATCCATTCATCTGTTGATGGGCATCTGGGCTCTTTCCATAGTTTGGCTATTGTAGACATTGCTGCTATAAACATTCAGGTGCATGTGCCCCTTTGGATCACTACGTTTGTATCTTTAGGGTAAATACCCAGTAGTGCAGTTGCTGGGTTATAGGGTAGCTCTATTTTCAACTTTTTGAGGAACCTCCATGCTGTTTTCCAGAGTGGTTGCACCAGCTTACATTCCCACCAACAGTGTGGGAGGGTTCCCCTTTCTCCTCATCCTCGCCAGCATCTGTCATTTCCTAACTTGTTAATTTTAGCCAAGGAATGGATATTTTTCTTAAAGATTTTATTTATTTGACAGACAGAGATCATAAGTAGGCAGAGAGACAGGCAGAGAGAGAGGGAGCAGGCTCCCCACTGAGCAGAGAGCCCGATGCGGGGCTCGATCCCAGGACCCTGAGATCATGACCTGAGCCGAAGGCAGAGGCTTAACCCACTGAGCCACCCAGGCGCCCCAGGAATGGATATTTTAACTGATGTATGGTACATAAATTATTTCTGTCTCTTTGACACAGCTCTATAGTATGATAAGGGCTTGATAAATTCATGGGTAGACTGTTCTCTTCTGGGAAGAGACATCATTTAAGAAAGTTGAGACCGACCAATTAGCTGCCCTGAGTATTTCATGAATTGGGTCTTCAAATCAGTGAAGGTGCACACACGAGTTGTGTCTTTCCACAATGCCAGCTTTACTCAGTCATTAAGCAAGTTTAACACAATTGTAAAACAGTTTCAGAATTCCAAACTCAATGACATTTCATGGTGCGTTTAACTTGGCTTCCTTCTCACAGATCACACAAAGCAAAGCACACAACAAGTCACACAACAATAAGGTAAACACGGGCTAGGAAGTTAACAAACCAAATGTGAGTGCGCAGTCAAGATGAGGTCTTGGTTGGATCTGACTCAGATCAAACTTGAACATGCTGCTTCCCACGTTCAAGCGGGGAAGGATCTGTTTTGCTCAGAGATCACTCAGGGTGAACCTTCCACAACCTTTTGATGTGTTCAGACAGGAGAGGGTCAGCATCTAGAAAGTCCAACAGTTTGCTCAAAAATCCTCCCTTTTTATAGGAGTTTCATCAGTCTTGACCTTTTGCAGACTTCCTCTGGTTCTGTTGGTTGTCAGTTCTGGGTGGGTTAGCCTGTCCTGGTTTCGGCCATACCCAGTCTTACCTCAATACCCTTGGCTACTTGCATCACTGCTTGACATAAGTGAGCCATCTAGCTCTCTAGAGTCAGAAAGAGAAGTTATCTTTAGTATTAAAAAAATTACAGTAGAGGGATGTTTGGGTGGCTCAGTCAGTTAAGCATCCATTTCCACTCAAGTCAGTCCTGGGTCTGGATAGAGCCCCACCTCAGGCTCCTTGCTCAGCGGTGAACCTGCTTCTCCCTCTGCCTGCCACTCCGCCTGCTTGTGCTCTCCCTCCCCCTCTCTCTCTCTCTGACAAGTAAACAAAATCTTAAAAAAAAATTACAGTTGATAAAATGTCTCCAATAATACTTATAAAAAATTTCTAATTACCCTGGGTGATGAAGGGAAAAGAAATAATTGAGCTATTGAGAGATGATGATAAGATTTGTGAAGGGACATAGTCATGATTAATACACTTTATAGAGGGAATCCAACTGTAATAAAGTGTGACAAGTTGTAAGGCAACGAAAATACATCTGAGAAATATATAGCAAAGAGATCACGCACGCCCTATGGGGCCATAGCATACTAGGTGTTGCATTGAAGGGTCCAGACTTTCCCTGCTTCACATCGGCCTCACAAATGCTTGTATCCTTGAAACTATCAGTAAAGCCTGATATTAGGGAAGATCTTCTGATTTGTAGGTGTCTGGTTTGACCATTTAATCCTTTATGTTATCTTCTCAGAGCATGTTTAGGAATTATTTGGCTAAAAAAAAATAAAAGAAAAATTATCTGACTCAAATTCATTGTGTTATAGATGAAGAAACAGAGAAAACATTTTTTTGCTTCTTTAGAATTTTTGCTTCTTAATCATTAATTATTGTTACATATGAATAACTTAATTGATTTCTTATAAATCACCTACATTTGATCTACATTGTATTGCCATTTTAAGTTCAGAGTCATCACCTTAGTGATGCCAATGACCTACTTGTCACCAGGAGTGAACACTTCGAATTCAGGTTTGTTTCTCACCACATCTATGAATTGGCATGTAGACCTTTAAATTCCAAATTATTGCTCCTGATACTTAGCTCCTTTGTTTCCTGCTAGGATTACATGAAAATCTTTCCCCCTATGTTGTACTTGCTCTCTGTATTAGTCAGAGTTGTCCAGAGAAGCAGAACCAACAGGGTGTGTGTGTGTGTGTGTTTTAAGGAATTGGCTCACGTGATTATGTGATTATAGAAAGAGGCAAATCTGAAATCTGCAGGGTGGGCTGGCAGGATGGAGACCCGTGCAACCCATCGGCTAGCAAGAATTCTCTCTAGCTTGGAGGAAGTCAGGCTTTTGTTCTCTTCAGGCCTTCCACTGATTAGGTGAACCCCACCCATAATATGGACAGCAATCTTCTTTACTCAACATCCACCGATAACTTCATCCAAAAACACCCTCACAGAGACTACCACAATAATGGTTAATCCTATATCTGGATGCGTGGACCAGCCAAAATGATACATAAAATTAATTATCACAGTTTCCATAGTACCCATCTTCCAGTTTTCTTTGGACATTTTCATCTCTTTCCCGCAAATTTCATTTTGGTTCTTTATTGATAATTTTTACAATTCTCCAACAAACATATTTGTTGGGAAAACACTGGGAGTCACACACATCCGGTCCTATGGAATAGTACTTGTGGGGACAAAGTCACAGAGTATCAGTATGAAGTGTGTGTTGCTATACCGCTGCCTACAGTTCTGGAAGAGTACATGGGGACCTGGTCACAGCAGGCATCAGATGACAGGAAGGAGACTCTGCCACCGTGTGGAACTTCAGCTGCATGATAAGCGAAACAAGAGTTGCTGCTGTTTCAGAACCATGGGTTAGGATCCATCCCAATTTTGCCACTTCACATTCATTGTTTGGAAAATCATGAATCCCTCTTATGGTGTAATGAGTGGTCTGTGCTTTAAGTCTTGCATTTTTAACTATATATCATGATGGGCCAGTGGCCTGATCTGCCTCCTTGATATCCTTGAATTAATTGCCTTAAGGTTTTGGCTCTTGTTGGTTTCCATAAAGCTCCGTTGGAGGCCAACATCTTCTCTGGATAAAGAACCTGGAAGGAATCAGTTATGGACAAATTAATTCTTATTTAACTGAAAAAAAAAAGTTTCTTTCATTCTTCATGAGATGGTTAGCCACACACGCCTGAGTTTGCTTTCGTAGTTTATGATCTGAAACTCAAAATCCCTTGAAACTATCTTAATTAGCCATCTATCTCTTCGTTTTTCATAGTTAATGTTTTTATATCTCTGCCTCCACGAGACTCAGCCATTATTTTGTCAGATGAGTTCTGACATCTTCATATAGATGCTTCAGAAAGCCAGCATGCGTCCCACTGATGCTTGTCAGATCACTATTAGGGACACAGATGCTTTGTAAATGGCGTCTCAGTCACTAATCACAATACGTAGCTCTCACCTCTGGGGGCCAGATGGAAACATGCCTCCTGTTTGGTTTTGCCTGGGAGATTTTCTTACTTTTCTCGAGTAGGGGATCCTATTGTTTATTTAGAATGGTGGTTTTCCCTCCTGGCTGCATATTAAGTCACCTGGAAATTGTGTAAAACTATCACTCTCCCACTACAGACCAACTAAGAGTATCTGGAGATGGTGAGCAAGAATCAGTGTTTCTTTAAAATTCTCCAGGTGAGGGGCACCTGGATGGCTCAGTGGGTTAAAGCCTCTGCCTTCGGCTAGGGTCATGATCCCAGGATCCTGGGATCGAGCCCCACATTGGGCTCTCTGTTCCACAGGAAGCCTTCTTTCTCCTCTTCAAAAGGCTTCTAAAGTTCTTGGTTCCTTCTTAATGGTTTTAATCTCACACTGAAACATGGTTTTCCTAATATGTCACCTTTATTTATGAATATTCATCAAGTGCAAATTTTATGGACACGATATATCTCTCTCCTGGTAAATAGCATAATCCCTTGTGAGTTGTGGCATTGGGTTTCCTGTTTTTATACCATCTAGATATTAAGAGTTGAAAATAAACTTAGAGATGGCCTGGCTGGTGGTTTCCGATGTGTTTCCCAGAGCACCGAGCCCTGAGAGGGAAGGGTGGGAGGTTAAGAGGGTGCAGACAAGGCAGGAAGCTTCATCTCCATCCCAATGGGGACGTTCTACTTCTGTTATTTTATCCTTCAGTGTGGTGTTTCAGTTGAAAAGTTTTTTCAGCTGAAAAAATAATAGAAAAACACTCCTTTTGTCTTTCAAAGATGAAAACTTGAGGCGCTTAAGTTTATTAAATGTTACATACTTAAGTTTATTAAATATTCAACAACAAATTCATAGTTTCTGATAATAAAAAAGATCACTGACAATACTAAGTTATAGCACATGCCAAGTTTACAATATCAAATGGACTAAAACGATCTCATGCATATGTTGCTTTTAGTGTCCTTAAGATGCCTGTCACATTAGTGTTTGTTTATAGATGAGTCATCAAAGACATAATGGAAACATTTCACAGAACTACTCCTAAGACTCCAAGCATATAGCCAATAGTGCAGTAAACCGGGGATGAAAAGACGACATTGTCTGCAGACACCTGACGGCTCAGCAAATGAGCACAAAGCGAAGCCGATTCTGCCGTGCCCTTCCCTTTGTCCCGGCTGTTCTAAGCCCTATAGACTTGTATACTAATAAGAAATTATAGTATACAGTATTTTTCCTATTACTTGTAATTATCCTGATTCTCTCAGGGAAGTGAAAATAAGACCTTGATCTGCACACTAGCAGCAGAAAGATGGCCTTGTGGTCTTTCTAAAGTTATCCCTTGCCGTGTTTGAGAATATCACGCAGTATTGCCATTAGGCATGCACAGCAAAGCCATACTTAAGTAAGTACCATAAGCCAAAGAACTTAACAGGGTATTAGCAAGGGAAGATTTAGCCTGTGTGGTCCTCCTCATGTCTGTATTTGGAGAAAACAGAGAACAAGGGTTTTTGGCTGATGCATAGAATCATTCATTCGGAACTATAGTTTCCGAAGATATGTGAGTGACTTTCTGGGTAGTAGGGAATCCAGAGTGAAGTGGAAACAGGAACGTCTGTCTTCTGTGGTCCTTGACGTGTTGTCATTGCATGTTCTAGGAAACCTCAATTCCATAAATTTTATGTTTCTTTAAAAAATCTGATTTTATGGGGGCACCTGGGTGACTCTGGGTTAAAGCTTCTGCCTGCCTTCAGCTCAGGTCATGATCTCAGGGTCCTGGGATGGAGCCCCATATCCTGCTCTCTGCTCAGCGGGGAGCCTACTTCCCCCTCTCTCTTGCTTACTTGTGATCTCTGTCAAATAAATAAATAAAATCTTTTTTAAAAATCTGATTTTATGTTTGAATTTTTAGGGCACTGATCTTAAAGGACCTATATCTCAACACACTTAAAACTAACAACTACAATAGTCTGTTTCTGTTTTTGTTAGCAGCATATAAATACTACAATTATAATTCAGCCTCTAGGCAAATGCTTCTGTATTTGGTGGTAGGAGGAGAGGACATGAAAGGTGATGAGTAGGACTGTCAGGACGGGAAAACCTTGCTTGTTCAGGAGAAATGTTTCTCGGTTCTCTGCAGTCTGCCCTCTGTCTGTTCTGTATTCTTTTGTAGTTTATCCATCAGTGAGGTTCCATCCAGTTCCCATCTTCCATATATTTGCAAACAGTACTTGATATGCTGATTACAATCTCCTGTCCCCAGCAATTTTATACATTTATTGCTTTTTTTGTATTAAAATTTTAATATCATTATGAAACACAAGGAAGATAATCGGAACTGTTTCTCTAAAAACTTTAAATATTAAAAATATGTTCAATCTTTGAAAAATAGGTTATGTATCCTTATTTCATGCTACATGTTACATCGACTTCCCAAGCATATTAAATCATAGCAAATTAATTGCAAAATTATTCAGAGATCAAATTCAGGTTTTCCCTCCCTTGAAATGAAAGGAGAAATGCTGTAGATGTAAGGACTTGTATTTATGTGTCCCTATAAATCATAAGATCATGAATCTATTTGACATTAATGTTCTTTGTGGTTTATAAGATTCTCAAGGGCAAAAGATAAAGTTCTGGAGTTGGCGGGAACGGTAGCGCGGCAACTAGCTGTTCACATATATCACGCCACTTTGTTTTGAGCATTGGGCTAAGTCTGGATGATCAAGAGGGGGCCCAGTTTTCTCACTCCTCTCTTTATCTATAATCTTTCTTGGCACACAGGTTATAAAGCAGTAACCTTGATCAGAGAGCCCCAGATGAATCTCCATCTCTCTTTGCCCCCAGTTGACTTGCTTATGCCTGTACTGAATTCTGTGGGTGGCCCTTGGCTCGGGCCTGTCAGTCTGAGCAGCCTTTGACTCTGCAACTTTGAGCACATCCTTTCAAGGTTCTTCATACCCGTATAGTGTTCTCTATGTGCAATCAGGGTTCTTATAATCTCTTGTGCTTATGTTGGGTCCCCCAATAATGGGTCCGTGATCAAAGGAACGAGACTGATACAAAGCGAAGGTCAAGCAAAGCTTTATTTTGTGCCAAGCATTGAGAATCAAACTGACCAGTCAGGACTGTCTCTTACAAAAAGGGGACCCCTCTCTGCCTTACGGACTAGATTTTTTTTTTTAATTTTATTTATTTATTTGACAGACAGAGATCACAAGTAGGCAGAGAGGCAGACAGAGAGAGAGGGGGAAGCAGGCTCCCCGCTGAGCAGAGAGCCTGATGTGGGGCTCAATCCCAGGACCCTGGGACCATGACCTGAGCCGAAGGCAGAGGCTTTAACCCACTGAGCCACCTAGGTGCCCCTAGACTAGCTTTTAAGGGCAAAGGCCATGTGGTTGGGCCTGGCCACGCACAGGTGGCCAATGAGATTGTAACACACAGAGAAAGCTACACAGTCATGCTACGTCACACACGGTTGCCCAATTGAATTACATATTTGAACTAGCCTATCACCTTGGTCAGATTGGGTGCCCAAAAGGTGGGACCCCACTCCTTGGTAGCTAGGGAGACAGTATGTGCGCCCCAGTGATTGGATGTCTCCACTTGGCCTGACCCGCCCTTGTATTTGTGCTTTGTTACCAGGGACTGGTTTCCGGGACTCGCTTTTTAAGTAAGTTCCCTGAGTGTGTGTGTGGGGGCGGGGGGGGGGCAGGGTCAGTTTAAGTTTTACTGCATAAACAACAAAATCACTGTTTAACCAGATGTAATCGCTCTGGCTAAATAGGCCCTTATTTAAACTCACCCTAAAAAAAATTCAAAATTTTGTGCCATAGAAACTCTAATTCTTATTTCCCCTCTTTCCCAACAGTAGATACAAGAACACTCTGAAGCAAACATTGCAAAGAGGATATACACAGAGAAGTGTGCCTTTCTGTGATTTTCCCAGATTCTTTTCTGAAAATCAGTCCAAATGCATAATTTAACCCAGCACCTGTTGAGTTCCTGCTTGTCTGTTCAGCATGGGGTAGAGCCAAAAGCATTTAAAACAAAAGCATTACATCAACAAACTTCAGTTCTCACTAGGGAAGTAAGAAAAGCTCACAGGACCATGAGGAAACCCTGGAGGACAGCAGATGAGCGATGCCAGGGTATCTGCTGCTCAGAGGACATGCTCTCATAACCCACAACATGGAAGGAGCAAATGATTATATATCTAATTATTAAATTATTTAGGGATTTCTCAGCAAGGACTTCAGAATGAACTGGAATTCTGGGGAGGAGGATATTCTTAGGCGGCCGTGAGAAGCGTTGGCACGAATCCAAAGCACGTGTGCCCAGAGCATACACACTTATAACTAAAAGAAGTCATTTTCTGTGCTGCTGGATGGGGACTGGCATCCAGGTTTGAAGGGAAGCAAAGGGATACTGAGCCAAGGGCCGAACTGAAAATCTACCAGAATGCAACAGGTGCAGATTCACGGAAGAGGGGGCGTCTGTGAAGCCTGCCAGCTTTGGATGCAATGGGGAGCAGTAAAAAGGCAGGTCTGTTTCTTCCTTCTCCAACTCCGAGACAGAGCTATCGATAGATGTCAGATTTAATGTGCTCTGCAAATGCCATAAAATAGATGAATCGCAATTTTAGAAAACTGCCCCATCTTCCCATGAGACTGTATTTCAAACTCAGACCTGACTTCTGCTCGGCACTGGAAGGTGACCCCACTACTTCTCCAAGCCTCTTCCATCATCACTTTCTCCTTTGTCAGTAACACAGCACTTCATGTCAGGCCGACCTTTTCCACTCTCCGCCCGAAACTGAGAACTGGTGCAGGACACCTTCTAATTAATTCCCCCCAGAAAACCTAGAAAAGAGGAGCTAAGGCCCTTTGATGTCTTGTCCTGGAGCTCTGAAAGGTGTTCATTGAAGATAACCCAGAGAATCAGTGTTTCTTTAAAACACAGCGAGGGGATCTCCCCCCTGCAGGTTTCACTGGAGGCTGAAAATGGCGGCACTAGTAACCAAAATGCATTTATTTTTTTCTTTAAAACAAAAAGGCAACGTGGGCTTCTGTGAAAGTATGTTTCTTTCAACCTGATTTGCCAGCAGCATCATCTGCAAAAAACATTTCAACCATTTTCTTCCACAAACCCCAGGAGCCAAGACATGTTTAATTTGTTACAATGATTCTACTTGACTGTGGGATTTTTCCCTACAAATCATTTGCCCCTATTGTTTTATGTATGTAAAGATGTAAAGCAAAAAATATTTCAAATCCTACTGGATTAGTTTATCAAATGAACAATTTTAAATTATTCTGTTTTCTCTTCTCACTGCCTTTCAACCTCTAATTGTTATGGATTTTTCTCTCTGTTAAGCTTTCAAGTATTTCTCTCTCCATGTCCGTTAAAGCCGTTGCAAAACAAGCAAAATGTTCTTCCTTTTTACTGGATTGGGTTTTTGTCTGTTAACTTCCTATAAATGGAAATAATTTGTGTCTTCTAATCACATCATCTCCACAGGTTTACCATATAATGCTGTTAATTACCATGTAAATTTTTTATTGTCTGGCTTCTGAAATTGAAATTTCAGAAGAAAAAAAAAATTGAGTTCCTGGTCTCAAACAGATGAAAAGAACCAGAAAGGACAATGGGAGTGTGTTTTAAATAAGGGAGGAGATAAACTCCTTGGGAGTAATAATTAAAAGCCAAGTAGAGAAGGTGTTGTCAGGAGGAAGGAATGATCAATGGCAATAATGATACTGAATAAAATAAGGCCTGATCATGGACCACTGGGCAGCAACGTGGTATTGAGGGGTGACCTTGACTGGACCTTGACTGGAACACTTTTGATGGAGTGGTAGAAGTGAAAGATTGATGTCCTCCCCACAGAGAATGACTAGAGAGAGTGGAGACAGTCACTTTAACAAGCCTCTGGAGGATTTTGCTGTGAAGGGAAGCAGAGAGACCTAGAAAGAGATGAGAAATCAGGAGTTTTGTGTGTGGTATTTTGTGGATGGCCGATTATATAGTATGTTTGATTCTGCAGCCAGTCCAGCAAAGAATGAGGTGGGGAATTTACGATGTGTAAGAGAGAAGCAGATGTCACAGGAGACTCAGTCCTTGAATCGGTGAGAGGCATGCCGGGCAGTGCACACGTGGAAAGTTTGCTCCTAGATAATTGGACAAGATCAGTCAATGGCCGTAAAATCAACAAATTCTGGGTAACTATACATGGAAGATCTTTTCTGACCCTCTTAATTTCATCTGTAAAATAGCGAGATTATTAACAGAATTACCAGCTTTCATGCGTTCCAATATTTTTAAAAAAACTTTTTTAAAATCATTTTTTGCTTATTTGTTTATTCATTAACAAAGACCACGTCGCGAACAAAAATGCAGGCGTATGAAAGAGCTTGAGATTGTCCAGAAGTTCATAGGTTTGGAAGCTGCGCTCATCTGGTACATGGCAAGAAATAGCAAGAGGTGAGGTGAGCCAAGTAGGTTATTGATGAATTGAGCATTGCCTTGTACATTTCAATATGTTCCCACCTTGGGCTTTATTATTTAGATGCTGGGAAATTATCATTATCATGAATCGTTAACTAGGGGAATGGGCTGACCAGAAATGTGTTTTCAAAAGGGGTTTGTAGATGTTTGGAAGGAAGTCAGAAAACAAATGTGATAAGCTCCCATTAAAGCCTAAAACCAATCGATTTTTTTCAACCTGGGAAGTTTTGGTGTCTCTGTTGGAAATGTCTTCCTCAAGCTAAGACGCCAGTAGATATTTGGAAAATTTACAGAAAAACACATGTATGCAAATATACACACAGCACTCTGTGTATAATTTTTGAATGAGCTAGATTCATCGTAATTGCCAATGTAGATTAGCTCAGCTCGTTCTGTTACATATTCTTTAAGTACAGTATTTTAAAACCAAGATCCCTTTTAGTACAAATTTGTACCTTTTCATTTCATCAAATTATAGTGGTAGACAGTAATTGGGTTACTTGTACGATTCTTTGGAAAGCTCTATTTTGTTTCTTTTATGATAACGGTATCAAAGAAGGAATATGTACATCATCACAAAATCTCTCAAAAATTTGTAAACACTTTCCACAATCTAATTTAAAAGCCACGCAATTATTTTCCTTCCCAATTTACTCTTTGAATAAAAACCTGTCATGAAGGCACCTGACATTCGGGGGTAGGAAGAAAACTTGATTTACATTGTTTCAGTTCTATGTTCAACAAGAATATGTTAAGTGCTCCGTGTTATGGCTCTGCCACAGGAGCGTGGTGATGCGTATGCTAATAGAGGATTGTAAACTACATGGGAGAGGAGGGAATGTGTCCGAGGTGTCGGTTGGTTAGGAAAGGGTCCTCAATTAGGATCAGAGTCTGGCGTACCAGGATCCGGCCAAGCTCCCAGTGCTTGAGTAATGTTAGCTGGTGAGGATAGCCACAATGAAACACAGAATTCAGCTTTGATGTCTTCCACGGAAAAGCTGCTGCAAGTGGGAATGTTTCTTAAAAAGTAAAGGAGCAAGGCATGCAGTTCCAAGGAAGAGACTGGAGATAAAGAGAACAGCAAGTGTAAAATCCTAAAGGCAGGAGCACGGATATTTTTTCTTCTCGAAATGTCCTTTTCAGACCATAAAGATAGGTTTGTCATGACAAGTTTTGTATGAAAGCTCTCAGTTTCAATTCCATTTGACACATCTCTCTTGAGTAGCTTCATGCCAAAGAGGACTCCTCCCTCCCTGGAGCAGTCCTACCAGGCGACCCCAGCGTGCGGGAGGCTAGATACGCAGGACCGAAGGAGGAAACTGAGTATAGAAACCCCCAGCGGGCCGAAGCCGCCCTGCAGCCAGGAAACGGTCATGTCTATTCTGTGTGAGAACGAATTAGCCACTTGCTAACTGTACGGCTGTCGCACACAAGGCGCATAAAACCAGATCGCGGTAAGAAATTGTCACCCATCAAGTAGGACATTTTCCTGTTTCCCTACTTCTTCTCCACCAATAATAACGTGGTCGTGTCTCCAGGCTCGATGATCCTGGGGGAGCCGCAAACAGCCACTGGCAGGAGAGGGAAGGAGAAATGAGGAGGCATCCGCGGCTCAGTGTGTTTCTCTGCCTTGAGCGCACATGAGCTACAAGGGGTGCAGTTTTATTTAGATTGTACTTGATTGGACTGAAATTCTGGCACCCAGCAAAATAGGTTAGTTGCTGAGAAGGCCCAGAAAGAATTTATTTTATTTTATTTATTTTTAAGATTTTATTTATTCATTTGGCAGACAGAGATCACAAGTAGGCAGGGAGGCAGGCAGAGAGAGAGAGGAGGAAACAGGCTCCCTGCTGAGCAGAGAGCCCGATGAGGGGATCGATCCCCGGACCCTGGAATCATGACCTGAGCCGAAGGCAGAGGCTTTAAGCCACTGAGCCACCCAGGTGCCCCTCTTCTTCATTTTTAAATCTCTAGAATCTGGTATAGTTCCTCAGGCATTTTAGGTGATCAGAGTGTTTATTTACTTAATTGACAATGATCATCAGGCAGCTGACTGATGGCAGGAGAAGGAAAAAATCAGACAGCCAGTATAGGTCTTTGCTAAGGACCAACTTGCATTTATTTGTTGTTTTCAAGGACTCTCAACACCAGGAATAAAGAAACGAATGGGATTTCCAACCCAGAATTAGACAATGGCCCTGAACTTTTCTCCCACTGTCCTTCCTGGTACCAGAGACTTCTTCCACGCTGCCCAGTTAGAGATGGGGCAGTACCTTAGAAAGGACAAGACAGGCTAGTGAACTCACAGCTGAGTAAGGCTCTAGCCCTAAAAAAGGGGCGACTAGCAGCCTGAAGGTGCAGAAATGACAGATCCAGTGCTGAGGAAGGGGCCTCGCAGGGCCCAGCTGAGGACTGTCTGTTCTGCATGTTGCTCTGCCATGGCAGGAACAGGTGCTTCGTATGCAGAGCCTCAATCATAGCCAAGGAAATCCTTAGCTTTCTAAATTTCTCTTTAGGGCAATGTTTCTGCATTATTCTCTTCCTCTTTCTGTCTTCCCTCATTTATGGAGTTTTATCTTCTTGCTTTACTCTTCTTCAAAATAAAACCTTTTTCTCCCAAAGGATACAGGTGTTTTAGCTCCGAGATTCAGGCTGGTAAACTATTTTATGCCAGTTTGGATGTTTTTCAGACTGAATGAAATTATTGGAGTTATAAGGACACACTTGGTGTCTAAGCTTCTATATTCCGTGACTCTTTGAGGGGAAAAAAATTGTATATCTTTTAAAATTAGAGAATATTTTCTCAGAAACTGCATTCCCCTCCCACCCCCGGGTATTTGTTTTTAGATTTTCTTTTTTTAGATTTTTTTTATTTATTTATTTGACAGAGATCACAAGTAGGCAGAGAGGCAGGCAGAGAGAGAGAGAGAGAGAGAGGAGGAAGCAGGCTTCCTGCCGAGCAGAGAGCCCGATGCGGGACTCGATCCCAGGACCCTGAGATCATGACCTGAGCTGAAGGCAGAGGCTTAACCCAGTGAGCCACCCAGGCGCCCTGTTTTTAGATTTTTAAATAACAAAATTAGAGTAATCCATGTGGCTTTATTTCTGATAGCTTGATGTGAGTTTTAATTCCATAACTTAAAATTTATATTAAAACACTTACACAGTATTACATCTGCTAGAGTAATGAAACTTGGAAATGTCTTGTAATTGACCACCATCCCTCAAAATTGTCTTCATATAGAGACCTTTGGAATATTTATCTAACGGCACGTACACTTCCTATTACTCATGAGTAATAACAGAGTGCAATACAATCAGTCCAAAAAAATATGAACGTACAAAGCATCATTTCCTTTAGAATAACTGAAATTTATTTTTTTAAAGATTTTATTTATTCATTTGAGAGAGAGAGACAGAAAGAGCACAAGGGGATGATACGTAGAGGGGAAAGGAGAAGCAGACTTCCTGCTGAGCTAGGAGCCCGACTTGGGGCTCCATCCCAGGACCTAGAGATCATGACTTGAGCCAGAGGCAGACACTTAACCATCTGGGCCACCCAGGCACCCCTGAAAAACTGAAATTTCATAAAAATAAAGATAAATTTGTTTTGAACATTATAAGATGAGATATGCTGTAATTGGAACATGATCGATTTTTAAGTACTCAAGAGTGGAAAACATTTACTTATGTTCCAGTAAGCCTACTTAAGGCTTTTAAATATTAATAGATAATCTTTGCACTAATGTCTCTGGACCTTGGGCTTAAAAAATAAGTTGCTACTTAGGCACATACAAACTCAGATATCTGGAAATTAATTGTTGCTTATACTGATAATAGCCACAGTTTTCTGTATATATGAAATCCTATGTTATTTGCTATAAATAGTGTGATAAATGTGTTTTTTTCTCTTTCATTAATAAGGAAAATAAGTCGTAGAACAGCTTAGCAAATTTCCTGTAATTATACAGGTGGCACGTTGCAGAGTTAAAATCCCAGGGCCTATAAATCCTGTCTGTGCCCTTTACACCAAACTGCCTCAAATGAGCAATAGCATTATTTTATTTTAGAAGATTAACCAGCAAACAAGAATTCTGAAAAGGGTTTATTTATTTATTTATTTGTTTATTTATTTATTTTTGCAGTGTTTAAATATGCAATTGGCAAGGAAGGAGTTTTGTTACTTCTGTGATATACAGCACTTCGGGATAATAAGTAGAATTATAAGGGATAACATGCCAGGAAAGATCTGATTTTTAGGATTTCCCTATAATTTCTAGAATGTTTATTTTAATAATACTCATTTCTACAAATATAATCTAAGAAGGTTGAGCACCAATTATTGGACAATGCTTCCCATGTAATTTAACATATCAAATAAATCTATTTGGTATTTCTTTTTTATGAGGAGAATAAATCCTTTGACTTGTTCCAGGGACCCTTTTTGAGGTTATAAGACGGTATTTTAGAGTTTGATTTTGAGGAGTGTATCAACAAATACCAAAAGATCTGGACATTTGATTAAATAGAATCACTGGTCATTAGGAGACAATACATAGTTATCCATTTAACCACAGTGGCATTTAAAGATATCACAGGCAAATTCAGAAAGTTAACTAGCTGTTACAAAGTCTTAGTTCTTCTAACATTGAATAGACTCAGTTTCTTTTTCCACTAAGTAATCAGAGGCCTAATAGACAAAAGAGAATCTTTGTTTTTCCAGGTAGATTACGTAAAAGGTAAAGAAAAATGTTTGTTTATAATTTCTAATTAAAAAAAACCAATAATTCTAGGCAGTGCTCAGTGGCTCAGTCCGTTCAGCATCTGCCTTTGACCGGTCATGATCTCAGGGTCCTGGAATGGAGTTCCACGTTGGGCTCCTTGCTCAGCAGGGAGTCTGCTTCTTCCTCTTTCTCTCCAGCTGTTTTCTCTCTCTCAAATAAAATAAAATCTTAAAAAAAGACTAAAAGTCCTCAAACATTTTCATTTTAACAGAAGACACAAATTTCAGTTTTGCATCAGCTTACTTTTGATATAAAATTATTTTTTAATTAATTTCTTAAATGCCAGTATAATATACAGTGTAATATATATATATATAAAATCATCCAGTATAATATATTAGCTATATGAGTACCGTATAGTGATTGAAAAATTCTATGCGTAACTTAGTGCTCATCATAAGCGTACTCTTAATCCCCTTCACCTATTTCACTCATCCCCCTCCATCTCCCTTCTGGTAACCACCGGTTTTTCTCTATAGCGAGGAGTCTGTTCTTTTGTTTATCTCTTTTTGTTTTGTTTCTTAAATTCCATATTTGAGTGAAATCACATGGTATTTGTTTTTCTCTGACAGACTTAGCGTTATACACTCTAGATCCATCCATGATGTAAATGGCAAGATTTTTATGGTCGAATAATAGTCCATACTTGTGTATGTATATGCGCGCGCGTGGACACACACACACACACACACACACACACACACAGAGACACACACTGCTTCTTTATCCTTTCCTATATCATAGACACTTGAGCTGCTTCCATGTCTTGGCTATTGTAAAGAATGCTGCAATAAACATAAGGGTGTATATATCTTTTTGAAGTAGTGTTTTCACTTTCTTTTGTCTTTATTTTTTATTCTCTTAGTAGTCTTTGTCAGAGGTAAAATGGTTACATGGAAAAAAAATTGGTCTAACAAATAATGTCAGATTAGTCTGAGATTAATTATGCATTGTTTATTATTGTGTTCTCTCCACTGCAATTTTGGTGAGAAAGCCTATTTCTAGTTACTCTGCTGCTAGTGGGTATTTATAAGAAATATGTATGATGTTGGAGTATTTAAGGAAGCTTCATCAAGAAGTATGAGCTGATAAAAGAAGATAGGTTTTAGAATCCATGGACCTATGTCCCATTTAGAGCTTACTCTGAGTGTGGCTGTACAATTTTAGGTAAGTTACTTGAGGTCTCTAAGTTCTAGTTTTTATACCTGTGAAAATGGTGACAAACAGGAACTTAACTGATAGTTCAAGGACAAATAGAAAATTATTTAACCTTTCTGACACATAAGGCTCAATAAGAGATTGAATTTTTGTTGTTTTTTTTTTGTTTGTTTTTTTGTGGTTATTCTCCAAGTGGCCCATTTAAAAGTCATCTTTATTCTTAGTTTTTTTTTTTTCATTTTATTTATTTTTTCAGTGTAACAGTATTCATTCTTTTTGCACAACACCCAGTGCTCCATGCAAAACGTGCCCTCCCCATTACCCACCACCTGTTCCCCCAACCTCCCACCCCTGACCCTTCAAAACCCTCAGGTTGTTTTTCAGAGTCCATAGTCTCTTATGGTTCGCCTCCCCTCCCCAATGTCCATAGCCCGCTCCCCCTCTCCCAATCCCACCTCCCCCCAGCAACCCCCAGTTTGTTTTGTGAGATTAAGAGTCATTTATGGTTTGTCTCCCTCCCAATCCCATCTTGTTTCATTTACTCTTCTCCTATCCCCCTACCCCCCCATGTTGCTTCTCCATGTCCTCATATCAGGGAGATCATATGATAGTTGTCTTTCTCCGATTGACTTATTTCACTAAGCATGATACGCTCTAGTTCCATCCACGTCGTCGCAAATGGCATGATTTCATTTCTTTTGATGGCTGCGTAGTATTCCATTGCGTATATATACCACATCTTCTTTATCCATTCATCTGTTGATGGACATCTAGGTTCTTTCCATAGTCTGGCTATTGTAGACATTGCTGCTATAAACATTCGGGTACACGTGCCCCTTCGGATCACTATGTTTGTATCTTTAGGGTAAATACCCAGTAGTGCAATTGCTGGGTCATAGGGTAGTTCTATTTTCAACATTTTGAGGAACCTCCATGCCGTTTTCCAGAGTGGTTGGACCAGCTTGCATTCCCACCAACAGTGGAGGAGGGTTCCCCTTTCTCCACATCCTCGCCAGCATCTGTCATTTCCTGACTTGTTCATTTTAGCCATTCTGACTGGTGTGAGGTGATATCTCATTGTGGTTTTGATTTGTATTTCCCTGATGCCGAGTGACGTGGAGCACTTTTTCATGTGTCTGTTGGCCATCTGGATGTCTTCTTTGCAGAAATGTCTGTTCATGTCCTCTGCCCATTTCTTGATTGGATTGTTTGTTCTTTGGGTGTTGAGTTTGCTAAGTTCCTTATAGATTTTGGATACTAGCCCTTTATCTGATATGTCGTTTGCAAATATCTTCTCCCATTCTGTCAGTTGTCTTTTGGTTTTGTTAACTGTTTCCTTTGCTGTGCAAAAGCTTTTGATCTTGATGAAATCCCAATAGTTCATTTTTGCCCTTGTTTCCCTTGCCTTTGCCGTTGTTCCTAGGAAGATGTTGCTACGGCTGAGGTCGAAGAGGTTGCTGCCTGCATTCTCCTCAAGGATTTTGATGGATTCCTTTCTCACATTGAGGTCCTTCATCCATTTGGAGTCTATTTTCGTGTGTGGTGTAAGGAAGTGGTCCAATTTCATTTTTCTGCATGTGGCTGTCCAATGTTCCCAGCACCATTTATTGAAGAGGCTGTCTTTTTTCCATTGGACATTCTTTCCTGCTTTGTCGAAGATTAGTTGACCATAGAGTTGAGGGTCGATTTCTGGGCTCTCTATTCTGTTCCACTGATCTATGTGTCTGTTTTTGTGCCAGTACCATGCTGTCTTGATGATGACAGCTTTGTAATAGAGCTTGAAGTCCGGAATTGTGATGCCACCAACTTTGGCTTTGTTCTTCAATATTCCTTTGGCTATTCGAGGTCTTTTCTGGTTCCATATAAATTTGAGGATTATTTGTTCCATTTCTTTGAAAAAAATGGATGGTATTTTGATAGGGATTGCATTAAATGTGTAGATTGCTTTAGGTAGCATAGACATTTTCACAATATTTATTCTTTCAATCCAGGAGCATGGAACATTTTTCCATTTTTTTGTGTCTTCCTCAATTTCTTTCATGAGTACTTTATAATTTTCTGTGTATAGATTCTTAGTCTCTTTGGTTAGGTTTATTCCTAGGTATCTTATAGTTTTGGGTACAATTGTAAATGGGATTGACTCCTTACTTTCTCTTTCTTCAGTCTTGTTGTTGGTGTACAGAAATGCAACTGATTTCTGTGCATTGATTTTATATCCTGACACTTTACTGAATTCCTGTACAAGTTCTAGCAGTTTTGGAGTGGAGTCTTTTGGGTTTTCCACATATAGTATCATATCATCTGTGAAGAGTGATAGTTTGACTTCTTCTTTACCAATTTGGATGCCTTTAATTTCTTTTTGTTGTCTGATTGCTGAGGCTAGGACTTCTAGTACTATGTTGAATAGCAGTGGTGATAATGGACATCCCTGCCGTGTTCCTGACCTTAACGGAAAAGCTTTCAGTTTTTCTCCATTGAGAATGATATTTGCGGTGGGTTTTTCATAGATGGCTTTGATAATATTGAGGTATGTGCCCTCTATCCCCACACTTTGAAGAGTTTTGATCAGGAAGGGATGCTGTACTTTGTCAAATGCTTTTTCAGCATCTATTGAGAGTATCATATGGTTCTTGTTCTTTCTTTTATTAATGTGTTCTATCACATTGATTGATTTGCGGATGTTGAACCAACCCTGCAGCCCTGGAATAAATCCCACTTGATCGTGGTGAATAATCCTTTTAATGTACTGTTGAATCCTATTGGCTAGTATTTTGGCGAGAATTTTTGCATCTGTGTTCATCAAGGATATTGGTCTGTAGTTCTCTTTTTTGGTGGGATCCTTGTCTGGTTTTGGGATCAAGGTGATGCTGGCCTCATAAAATGAGTTTGGAAGTTTTCCTTCCGTTTCTATTTTTTGGAACAGTTTCAAGAGAATAGGAATGAGTTCTTCTTTAAATGTTTGGTAGAATTCCCCTGGGAAGCCATCTGGCCCTGGGCTTTTGTTTGTTTGGAGATTTTTGATGACTGTTTCAATCTCCTTACTGGTTATGGGCCTGTTCAGGTTTTCTATTTCTTCCTGGTTCAGTTGTGGTAGTTTATATGTCTCTAGGAATGCATCCATTTCTTCCAGATTGTCCAATTTGTTGGCGTAGAGTTGCTCATAGTATGTTCTTATAATTGTCTGTATTTCTTTGGTGTTAGTTGTGATCTCTCCTCTTTCATTCATGATTTTATTGATTTGGGTCCTTTCTCTTTTCTTTTTGATGAGTCTGGCCAGGGGTTTATCAATCTTATTGATTCTTTCAAAGAACCAGCTCCTAGTTTCATTGATTTTTTCTATTGTTTTTTTGGTTTCTATTTCATTGATTTCTGCTCTGATCTTTATGATTTCTCTTCTCCTGCTGGGTTTAGGGTTTCTTTCTTGTTCTTTCTCCAGCTCCTTTACGTGTAGGGTTAGGTTGTGTACTTGAGACCTTTCTTGTTTCTTGAGAAAGGCTTGTACAGCTATATATTTTCCTCTCAGGACTGCCTTTGCTGTGTCCCACAGATTTTGAACTGTTGTGTTTTCATTATCATTTGTTTCCATGAATTTTTTCAATTCTTCTTTAATTTCCTGGTTAACCCATTCATTCTTTAGAAGGATGCTGTTTAGTCTCCATGTATTTGGGTTCTTTCCAGCTTTCCTCTTGTGATTGAGTTCTAGCTTCAGAGCATTGTGGTCTGAAAATATGCAGGGAATAATCCTAATCTTTTGATACCGGTTGAGACCTGATTTGTGACCCAGGATGTGATCTATTCTGGAGAAGGTTCCATGTGCACTAGAGAAGAATGTGTATTCTGTTGCTTTGGGATGAAATGTTCTGAATATATCTGTGATGTCCATCTGGTCCAGTGTGTCATTTAAGGCCTTTATTTCCTTGTTGATCTTTTGCTTGGATGATCTGTCCATTTCAGTGAGGGGAGTGTTCAAGTCCCCTACTATTATTGTATTATTATTGATGTGTTTCTTTGCTTTTGTTATTAATTGGTTGATATAGTTGGCTGCTCCCACGTTAGGGGCATAGATATTTAAAATGGTTAGATCTTCTTGTTGGACAGACCCTTTGAGTAGGATATAGTGTCCTTCCTCATCTCTTATTATAGTCTTTGGCTTAAAATCTAATTGATCTGATATAAGGATTGCCACCCCAGCTTTCTTCTGATGCCCATTAGCATGGTAAATTGTTTTCCACCCCTCACTTTAAATCTGGAGGTGTCTTCACGTCTAAAATGAGTTTCTTGTAGGCAACATACTGATGGGTTTTGTTTTTTTATCCATTCTGATACCCTGTGTCTTTTGATTGGGGCATTTAGCCCATTAACATTCAGGGTAACTATTGAGAGATATGAATTTAGTGCCATTATTAGCCTGTAAGGTGACTGTTACTGTATATTGTCTCTGTACCTTTCTGATCTACTACTTTTAGGCTCTCTCTTTGCTTAGAGGACCCCTTTCAATATTTCCTGTAGAGCTGGTTTGGTGTTTGCAAATTCTTTCAGTTTTTGTTTGTCCTGGAAGCTTTTGATCTCTCCTTCTATTTTCAATGATAGCCTAGCTGGATAGAGTATTCTTGGCTGCATGTTTTTCTCGTTGAGTGCTCTGAATATATCATGCCAGCTCTTTCTGGCCTGCCAGGTCTCTGTGGATAAGTCTGCTGCCAATCTAATATTTTTACCATTGTATGTTACAGACTTCTTTTCTCGGGCTGCTTTCAGGATTTTCTCTTTGTCACTAAGACTTGTCAATTTTACTATTAGGTGACGGGGTGTGGACCTATTCTTGTTGACTTTGAGGGGGGTTCTCTGCATCTCCTGGATTTTGATGCTTGTTCCCTTTGCCATATTAGGGAAATTCTCTCCAATGATTCTCTCCAATAGACCTTCTGCTCCCCTCTCTGTTTCTTCTTCTTCTGGAATCCCAATTATTCTAATGTTGTTTCGTCTTATGGTGTCACTTATCTCTCGAATTCTCCCCTCATGGTCCAGTAGCTGTTTGTCCCTCTTTTGCTCGGCTTCCTTATTCTCTGTCATTTGGTCTTCTATATCACTAATTCTTTCTTCTGCCTCATTTATCCTAGCAGTGAGAGCCTCCATTTTTGATTGCACCTCATTAATAGCTTTTTTGATTTCAACTTGGTTAGATTTTAGTTCTTTAATTTCTCCAGAAAGGGCTTTAATATCTCCAGAGAGGGTTTCTCTAATATCTTCCATGCCTTTTTCGAGCCCGGCTAGAATGTTCAGAATCGTCATTCTGAACTCTTGATCTGACATATTACCAATGTCTGTGTTGATTAGGTCCCTAGCCTTCGGTACTGTCTCTTGTTCTTTTGTTTGTGGTGATTTTTTCCGCCTTGTCATTTTGTCCAGATAAGAGAATATGAAGGAGCAAATAAACTACTAAAAGGGTGGCAAAGACCCCGGAAAAATGCGCTGTAACCAAATCAGAAGAGACCCCAAATTGTGGGGGGGAGAAAGGGGATAAAAACAGCTTCTTTCAGAAAGTGGTTGATTTTCTGTTTCTAGAGTTGCTGTTCTTCTTCTCTTCGCTCTCCCGTTGGATTTGTAGGTGTTTGCAATGTTTAGATAAGCTATCGAGCTGATCTCCTGCTACCTGATGTAGTCTCAGGCTGCTACTTCTCCGCCATCTTGACTCCTCCCCCTTTTATTCTTAGTTTTATCTAAATAATACTGAGCCTCTTAACAATTGGTACTAGACTGATAAGTGTATTTCCTTTTGGTAAATGGAAGAGTAGTAGGTATAATTCTAATCTATTGACATATGGTGTTACATGAATTTTTTAAATAATCTTATTATTGTATCCATTGTACAGATGAGGAAACTGAAGTATTGAGTTTGATAAGTAATATATACATGGTAGATGCAAACCAGACAATCTGAATTCTGAATAAATATTCTTTATTTTTTAAAAGATTTTATTTATTTATTTGACAGACAGAGATCACAAGTAGGCAGAGAGACAGGCAGACACAGAGAGAGGAGGGAGCAGGCTCCCTGATGAGCAGAGAGCCTGATGCGGGGCTGGATCCCAGGACCCTGGGATCATGACCTGAGCCGAAGGCAGAGGCTTTAACCCACTGAGCCACCCAGGTGCCCCTGAATTCTGAATAAATATTCTTAACTACTCCCCTATGTTAGTATTTAATATTTCTAAGCTTCTGTGTCTGTCTTAAAGGTGGATAATCATATCACTTACTTCACTGCGTAAGGATTAAATGGATGATGACTATAGAAAGCATAGAACAGTGCCTAGCAGAAGCTAAGCACTCATTAAATGCTGATATGGGGAGGAATTTGGTTCCATTGCTCAATTGTTATGCGATCTTGATCAATTCCCTTTAATTCTGTGAGGCCAGTTCTTTATCCATAAAATGTGGGTACTAATTGCTACTCTATGGTGATGCTGTGGAGATTTAAAGATCATAAACAGTTCATAGCTCTTAGTAAAAGTGTTATCACTAAAAACTTTTGGCCTCATTTCCTTTTACAAAAATTTGGATAATAAAAACTACTTGGGGGCGCCTGGGTGGCTCAGTGGGTTAAGCCGCTGCCTTCGGCTCAGGTCATGATCTCGGGGTCCTGGGATCAAGTCCCGCATAGGGCTCTCTGCTCAGCAGGGAGCCTGCTTCCCTCTCTCTCTCTCTCTGCCTGCCTCTCTATCTACTTGTGATCTGTCTCTGTCAAATAAATGTTTAAAAAAAAAAAAACTACTTGGGCTTGTCTGAAAAAATGTAATATGGAATAATGCCCGATGACTGTAATTTTAAATGAGAAATTATTTTATTGTGGCATTTAAAGACAATTTCCCAACATAGATTCTAATGTTTTTATTCCAATATAATTAACATATAGTGTTATACTGCTTTCCTATGTATAAAATAGTGATTCAGTGATTCTGTACATTACTCAGTGCTCATCAAGGTAAGTGTATTCTTAATGCCCTTCACCTATTTCACCCATCCCCCCACTCACCTCTCCTCTGGTAACCATCAGTTTGTTCTCTATAGTAGAGTCTATGTTTTTGTTTGACTCTTTTTACTTTTATTTTTTTTTTCTTAAATTCAACACATAAAAGAAATCATATGGTATTTGTCTTTTTCTGGCTGTTTTTTATTTTGCTTAGCATTATACCCTCTAGATCCATCTATGTTGTTGCAAAAGGCAAGATTTCATTCTTTTTTTTTTTTAAAGATTTTATTTATTTATTTGACAGAGAGATATCACAAGTAGGCAGAGAGGCAGGCAGAGAAAGAGGAGGAAGCAGGCTCCCCGCCAAGCAGAGAGCCCGATGAAGGACTCAATCCCAGGACTCTGGGATCATGACCTGAGCCGAAGGCAGCCACTTAATGACTGAGCCACTCAGGTGCCCCAAGATTTCATTTTTTTTTATGGCTGAGGAATATTCCATTGTGTATATATACCACTTCTCTATTCATCCATCTGTGGATGGACACTTGGGTTGCTTCCATAACTTAGCTAATGTAAATAATGCTACAATAAACATAGGGATGCATCTGTCTCTTTGAATTAATATTTAAATTTTTCTTTGGGTAATTACCCAGCAATAGAATTACTGGATCATATGGTAGTTCTATTTTTAAGTTTTTGAAGAACCCCTATACTGTCTTCCATGTGGCTGCACCAATTTGCATTCCAACCAATAGGGGAGAGAACACAATGATAAACAATGCATATTAATCTCAGACTAATCTGTTTTCTCCACATCCTTGCCAACACTTGGTTTCTTGTCTTGTTTATTTTAGCCATTATGACAGAGTGAGGTGAATCTCATTGTACTTTTGATTTACATTTCTTGATGATGAGTGATATTGAGCATCTTTTTATGTGTTTGTTGGTCTCTGTATGTCTTCTTTGGAGAAATGTTCATGTCTTCTGCCCTTTTTAAATTGGATTATTTGTTTTTTTGGTATTGAGTTGTATAAATTCTTTATATACTTTGGATAGTAATCCCTTGTTGGATACGTCATTCGTGAATATCTTCACCTATTTAGTAAGTTGTCTTTTAGTTTTGCTGGTTATTTCCTTTGCTGTGCAGAAGCTTTTTATTTTGATGTAGCCCCAATAGTTTATTTTTGCTTTTACTTCCCTTACCTCAAGAGACATATCTAGAAAAATGCTGCTATAAGCTGATGATAGCTGATGTAAGAGAAATTATTGCCCAAGATCTTTTCTAGGATTTTATGGTTTCAGGTCTCACATTTAGGTCTTTCATCTATTTTGAGTTTATTTTTGAGTATGGTGTAGAAAATGGTTCATTTTTTATTCTTTGGCATGTAGCTGTCCAGTTTTCCCAACACCATTTGTTACGGAGATGGTCTTTTTCTCATTGCATATTCTTACCTCTTTTGTCAAAGATTAATTGACCACATAATTGTGAGTTTATTTCTGGGCTCTCTGTTCTGTTCTGTTGATCTGTGTGTCTATTTTTGTGCCAGTATGATAAAGTTTTGAATACTACAGCTTTGTAATAAAACTAGAAATCTGAGACCGTAATAGCTCCAGTTTTTTTTTTCTTTTTCGAGATTGTTTTAGCTTTTCAGGGTCTTTTATGCTTCCATACTAATTTTAGGATTGTTTGTTCTAGTTTTGTGAAACATGCTGTTGGTATTTTGGTAGGGATTGCATTAAATGTGTAGATTGGTTTGGATAGTGTAGATATTTTAACACGGTTCTTCCAATCTGTGAACATGAAATACCTATTTGTTGCATCATCCTCAATTTCTTTCATCACTGTTTTCTGGTTTTTAGAGTGTAAATCTTTCACCTCCTTGGTAAAGTGTATTCCTAGGAGCTTACTATTTTTTGTGCAATTGTAAGTAGTGGCGTTCTCTTAATTTCTCTTTCTGCTACTTCATTATTAGTCTACAGAAATGCAACAGATTTCTCTCTATTGATTTTGTATCCTGTGACCTAACTGAATTTATTTGTCAGTTCTAGTAGTTTTTTAATGGAATCTTTAGGGTTTCCTAAATATAATATGTCACCTCCAAATAAGGCAAGTTTGACTTCTTTCTTACCAATCTGGATGCCTTTTATTTCTTTTTGGTGTCTGATGGCTGTGGCTAGGTCTGCTAGTACTATGTTGAATAAAAGTGGTGAGAGTGGACATCCTTGTCCTGAACCTGATCTTAGAGGAAAAGTTCTCAGGTTTTCATCATTGAGTATAATGTTGACTACAGGTTTTTCATATATGGCCTTTATTATGTTGAGGCATGTTTTCCTCTAAACCTATCTTGTTAAGTGTTTTTTGGTCAGGAATGGATGTTGTACTTGTCAGATTCCTTTTCTGCCTCTATCAAAATAATCATATGGTTTTTATCCTTTCCTTGTTGATGTGATGTATCATGCTGATTGATTTGTGAATATTGAACTAGCCTCACATCCCAGGAATAAATCCTACTTGATTGTGGTGAATGATTTTTTTAAATGTATCATTGGATTTTATTGGCTTGTATTTTGTTGAGGATTTTTGCATTTATGTTCATGAGAGATACTGGCCTGTAGTTCCATTTTTTTTGCAGTATATTTTTCTGGTTTTGGTGTCAGGGTAATGTTGGTCCCATAGAATGAATTTAGAAGCTTTCCTTCCTCTTTTATTTTTTTGGAATCATTTGAGAAAAATAGGTATGAACTTTTCTTTAAAAGTTTGATAGAATTCACCTGTGAAGCCATCCAGTCCTGAGTTTTTGTTTGTTGGGATTTTTTTGATTACTGATTCTCTTTTATTTTTGGTAATTGGTTTGTTCAAATTTTCTGTTTCTTCCCGATTCAGTTTTAGGAAGTTAGAGGTTTCTATAGTTATCCATTTCTTCTAGGTTATCCACTTTGTTGGCATATAGTTTTTCATAATCTTTTATAACCCTTTATATTTATGTGGTATCTGTGGTTATTTCACCTCTTTCATTTCTGATTTGGTTATTTGAGTCCTATCTCTCTCTGTCTGTCTGTCTCTTTTGTCTTTGTTTTTGATGAGCCTGGCTAAATGTATTGATTTTGCTGATCTTTTCAAAGAACCAGCTCCTGGCTTCATTGATCTGTTTCATTGTAGGTTTTTTTGGTTTGTTTATTTCTATTTTGCTTAATTTTGCTCTCATCTTTATTATTTCTTTCTTTTTACTGGTTTTGGATTTTGTTTTTTTCTAGCTCCTTTAGGTCTAAGGTTAGGTTGTTTATTTGACATTTTGGTTGCTTCTTGAGATAAGCCTGTATTGCTGTAAACTTCCTTCTTAAATACCTTTTGCTACATCCCCCAAATTTTGGACCATTGTTTTTTCATTTTCACTTGCCACCCAGTATTTTTTTATTTCCTCTTTGATTTCTTAGTTGACCCATTTCTTGTTTAATAGCATGTTATTTACCATCATGTATTTGTGTTCTTTCCAGACTTTCTTTTGGTTGATTTCTAGTTTCATAGCACTGTGGTCAGAGAAAACATTAATTTTTTTTTTTTTTTTTTTTTTTTTGTATTTGCCAAGACTTGTTTTATGGCCTCACATATAATCTATTCTGGAAAATGTCCCATGTGAACTTAAAAAGAATGTATTTTGATGTTTTATGATGAAATGTTCTGAATATACCTGTTAGGTCTATCTGGTCCAATGTATCATTCAAAGCCACTGTTTAATTATTGATTTTCTTTTTGGGTAATCTACCCACTGATGTAAGTGAGGTGTGAAAGTCCCTTACTATTATTGTATTATTATCAGTTTCTTCCTTTATGTTTGTTAGAAGTCGCTTTATGTATTTCAGTGCTCCCATGTTGGATGCATGAATATTTACAATTGTTACATCTCCTTGTTTGATTATTTCCTTTATGTAGTATCCTTCTTTGTCTCTTGTAATAGTTTTTGTTTTAAAGTCTATTTTTTTTCCATTTTATTTATTTTTTCAGTGTAACAGTATTCATTGTTTTTGCACAACACCCAGTGCTCCATGCAAAACGTGCCCTCCCTATTACCCACCACCTGTTCCCCCAACCTCCCACCCCTGACCCTTCAAAACCCTCAGGTTGTTTTTCAGAGTCCATAGTCTCTTATGGTTCACCTCCCCTTCCAAATTTTTTTTTCCTGTACCCCTGAGGATAAAAATACATTATATGTTTATTAAAGTCTATTTTTTTAATGTATGTATTGCTACCCCATCTTTCTTTTCACTTCCATTTGCATGATG
Organism: Meles meles; assembly: GCF_922984935.1. Lineage (NCBI taxonomy): Eukaryota > Metazoa > Chordata > Mammalia > Carnivora > Mustelidae > Meles > Meles meles. Next base: position 10,048,138 of record NC_060067.1, read on the forward strand.
AATGGTTTTTATTCCTTCATTTTCAATCTGCATGTGTCTTTAGGACTGAAATGAGTCTCTTATAGGTAGCATATGAATGGCACTTGCTTTTTTTTAATCCATTCTGTCACCGTATGTCTTTTGATTGGGGTGTTTAGTCTATTTACATTCAAAGTAATAGATATGTACTTATAGCCATTTTGTTATGTGTTTTATGATTGTGTTTTATAGTCCTCTTTCCTTTGTTTTCTTGCTGTCTCATGGTTTGCTGGCTTTCTTTAGTGATACACTTGTATTCCTTTCTCTTTATTTTTTGCATTATGTATTTCTGGATGTGTGTGTGTGTGTGTGTGTGTGTGTGTGTGTGTGTGCTTACTATGTTTATATATAACATCTAATGTTATTTAATAGTCATTTAAATCATTTAAGTTTGAACCCATTCTTAAAGTACTATATTTTTACTGATCATTTCTCCCCATATTTTGGATATATGGTGTCATACTTTGTCTCATTTTATTTTGTGAATCCCTTTTTATAGGTATACTTATTTTACCCCATGTGTCCTTCTTTTCTTACTCCTACTTATGGTCTTTCCTTCCCACTCAAAGAATCTCATTTAACATTTCTTGTAAGGCTGTTTTAATGGTGATGAATTCTTTTAACTTGTGTTTTTTGTGGAAAGATCTATATCTCTTCTTGTATGCTTAATGAAAACCGTGAGAGATAGAGTACTCTTGCTTGTATGTTTTTTTTTTGTTTGTTTGTTTTTTGTTTTTTGTTTTTTGTTTTTTTTTTTTCCATTTCACCACTTTGAATATATCATGTCACTCTGTTCTGGTCTACAAAGTTTCTGCTGAAAAATCAGCTGATAGACTTATGGGGTTTCCCTTGTATGTAACTGTTTTCTTTTGCTGCTTTTGGAATTTTGTTTATCATTTAGCTATTTATCTATTTAGCTATTTTAATTACAGTATGTCTTGGTGTGCACCTCCCTGGGTTGATTTTATTGGGTACTCTCTCTGCCTCCTGAATCTGGTTTTCTGTTTCCGTCCTCAGATTTGGAAAGTTTTCAGCTATTATTTCTTCAAATAAATTTTCTACCTGCCCCCCGCCACCCCACTCTATCCCTCCTCATTCTGGGATCCCTATAATGCAATTGTTATTACAGTTGATGGTGTCAGTGAGTCCCCTTAGTCTATTTCATTTTTTAACTATTATTTTTTCTTCCTCCTGTTCAGCTTGATTTCTATTACCCTATTCTCTGGGTTGCTGATCCATTCTGCTTCCTGTAGCTTACTATTTATTCTCTCTCATGTATTTTTAATTTCACTTACTGAATTCTTCACTAATTAGTTCTTTTTTATGTTTTTCTCTTTGTTGAGGGTCTCACTGAGGTCCTCCACTCTTTTCTCAAGTCTGTTGTGTATATTTATGACCATTACTTTAAATTTTCTATAAGACACATTATGTGCATTTCATTTAGCTCTCTTGCTATAATTCTGTCCTGTTCTTTCATTTGGGGCCTATTCCTCTGTCTCCTCATTTTGTCTAACTCTCTGTGTCTGTTTCTGTGTGTTTGTAAAGCCAGCCATGTCTCCTGTTCTTGAAAGTCATGGCCATATGAAAAAGAGGCCTTATAGTGTGTGGTCATGCAGTGCCCCTGATCACTGGAACCTGGTACTTCAGGGGTGTCTCCTCTGTGTGCTCTTGTATGCCCTGCTGTTATGACCAAGCTGCATTCATCTTCAGTCCAATTATCTAAAATAGTTCTCTTTGCCTGTTGTGGGCACAGTTTGGGCCCTGCGGTGTTGGTGGTCATGTTGGGCTTGACTTGGGTCAGACCAGGGTTTGTCAGAACTGTGGTCACACTGATCTGCAGGGCACTCTCCCTGTTGTGCTCTGAGAAGCTTTTGTTGGTAGGCGGGGGTGTAGTCACACCAGATGCCTGGGACCCAAAGTGTTGTGTGTGGTTTTATTCCCTTCTCTCTGGGTTGGAGTCATTTTGAGCTGGTCCCAGCCCCTCTAGGTGTTGCTTGCACAATGTCATGCTGTAATGGACTTGCTGATGGTGGGTTGTGGGAGTCAGGTCTACAGGACAGTATGGGGGCAAGTGGTGTGGTGTTAGTGTGCTGGTCTGCTGTGGGAGGGATCGATCCCTGCCTCTCTAGCACATACTCTGAGATTAGTAAATAAATCTCTTTCTCATATGCCCTAGGTGTTTTTCAAACTTTTGCTTCTATGTTGTTTATCAGTGGAGCTGTTTGTCATACTATCTCTTTCAGGACAGGGATTCAGTTTCCTATCACCTTTCAGCTCTCCCAGAGGGGAGTCCACTATTTTTTTTTTAAAGATTTTATTTAGGGGCACCTGGGTGGCTCAGTGGGTTAAGCCGCTGCCTTCGGCTCGGGTCATGATCTCAGGGTCCTGGGATCGAGTCCTGCGTGGGGCTCTCTGCTCAGCGGGGAGCCTCCTTCCCCCTCTCTCTCTCTCTCTGCCTGCCTCTCTGCCTACTTGTGATCGCTCTCTCTGTCAAATGAATAAATAAAATCTTTAAGAAAAAAAAAAAAGATTTTATTTATTTGGTATATATAGAGAGATCACAAGTAGATAGAGAGGCAAGTAGAGAGAGAGGGGGAAGCAGGCTCCCTGCTGAGCAGAGAGCCTGATGTGGGGCTCGATCCCAGGACCCTGAGATCATGACCTGAGCTGAAGGCAGAGGCTTAACCCACTGAGCTACCCAGGTGCCCTGGGAGTCCACTATTTTTAAACTTCTAGTTGTTAAGCCCCACTGACTGTAAGAACTCACAAAGTTAAGCCCCTTCGATTTCAAAGCCAGATGTTGTAGGGATTTGTCTCTGTGCGTGGGTCTTCTGTGCCTGGGGTGGCCTGGGTGGCTGATGTGAGGTCTGCTCCTTTCCCTTCTGATGCCTGTGATGTTCCTCCCTGCCATGGACAGTCTTGCCAGTTTGATTCCTGACTACACATGGGCCCTTCCTACTTTTTTTAATGCGGCCAATTTATCTACATTTAGGTATAGAGAATCTGTTCTAATAGATTCTAACTGTTCTAACAGTCTTTTTTGTTTTTTAAATATTTTACTTATTTATTTGACAGAGAGAGGGAGAGAGATCCCAAGTAGTCAGAGAGGCAGGCAGAGAGAGAGAGGGAAACAGGCTCCCTGCTGAGCAGAGAGCCCGATGTGGAACTTGATCCCAGGGTCCTGAGATTATGACCTGAGCTGAAGGCAGAGGCTTAACCCACTGAGGCACCCAGGTGTCCTGTTCTAACAGTCTTGTTAACTGTTGTTAACTCTAACAAGTTGTTTTCTGGGTTATTTAAACTGATATGGGTGTTATCTAGATCTGTCCATGGGATGAGGTTAGCTTAGGATCCTCCCACTCCACCATCTAACCCAGGAGTCAGATTCTAAAATTTTTAAAATACATCTTCAGAAATTATATTAAATAACTAATTTTAAAAACTAGCAATATAATTCCTGGCAAACTTCTTTATCTGAAATTTTACTCATCATAATATGTTGGATTTCACAGTAAAATCAAAAGTACTGTTCTGAGTCTTTCAGTAATGTATTTGTTTATGAGAAATATTTAATTGAGAAACAGTAGTTATTATCAGGAAAATGTTTTATTACAATTCTCAGTTACAGATCATAATGTTCTATCCTAATGAAGATGGTAGAGTAACAAATTCATAAGGATACTTGTTCTGATATTCAATTTACTTAAAATCAGTTATTATTCACCTATGTGTTCAGGACAACATGCTGAGCTCTAGAAATACAAAGATTAAAAAGCTGCTTCTTTGGCCTTAGTTTAAAGAGGAAGACAAATACATGAGAAAACACATATGCTATGTACAGAGAAGCGATGCATATTTCTTGTCCATTTTTAACCCACTGTCATTCCTCCAGGCTTGAGACTTTCACTTACATTTGCTTTTTTTCCATTTTTGCTTTAATTAGTATTTATATGTTACATATACGTCAGCCTCAGTAAGGCAATTACTATGTGACATAGGTAACAGCTTATACACAAGTACTCAGGGATTATGTTTCAGGTCAAGAAACTCCCTTTACTTTTATTCTTTTTTTTTTTTTTTCATCCAGTATGAAATTTGACTTTTTCCACCTGAATATTTGATACACAAATCACACACGTGATTATTTGGAGACTAAGCACTGTTTCAAATGCATTATGTGATACAATTCATTTAAGGACAACCTTTGAACAGGTACTAGTATCACCGAATTTTATAGATGAAGACACCAACACAGGGAGGGACTGAGTAATTTGCACATACTCATGCAACTGGTAACAAGCTGAGGATCCTTATTTTGAACCTGTCTGTCCTTCTCTAATACCTGTCCTCCTAACTACCACACATACTGTCTTTGTGCCATGCTGGCCTTAACCACTGACCATGCTGATCCTTGTTCCATGTTGTGATTAGAAACAAACACAGAACATATCTATACTGAAATTCATATAGCTTTTAATGTTCTTTGGAATATAACTTTCTGCATAAGTTCATCAAAGGTGGATTTTTCTCACTTTATGAATTTGCTGAACTGAGCTTGTGTTTAATCTGTGCCTATAATTCAAAGGCCATTCCTCCCCACCCCCTGCCAAACTTCCTACCCAGAGGGAGGCAATGTATCACAGCACAGTCCCTAAGCAAGGGAGTAGCACCGTCAACAGATCAGGCAGAGCTGGTATAGCAGCTGCCATCTAGAAGGAAGCGCATTCTACCTAAAATCCCTTAATGAGCTAGAGAAGAAACCAGGCAGAGAGACGATTGAATGGAAAAGCTGCTTAAATACTATAAAACATTTATATTTTTCTCTTTTAAAAAATACACTTCGAGGGGCGCCTAGGTGGCTCAGCGGGTTAAAGCCTCTGCCTTCTGCTCAGGTCATGATCCCCAGGTCCTGGGATGGAGCCCCACATCGGGCTCTCTGCTCAGTGGAGAGCCTGCTTCCTCCTCTCTCTCTGCCTGCCTCTCTGCCTACTTGTGATCTCTGTCTGTCAAATAAATAAATAAAATCTTTAAAAGAAAAATCTTAAAAAAAAGAAAAATACTCTTCAAGTGTACCAAAGAATTAACTATAAAAAAGAAAATAATGTGTATTTACTATGTATTTTTGCCATAACAAATTACCACAAATTTAGCGGCAGAATTTCTGTCCATCTTGCAACATCTATGGAACTAAAGAAGCAGGTTCTTTGTTCCTAAAATGGTAGTACAAGCATGGAGTAACAGTTATAGCCATATCTGTTCAAAAAGGGAGAAAATGGGAAGAAAAAAGTGTTCACTATTCCCAAGAAATTTTGAAATCCAGTCAGGCAAATTTCATTAGGTTTAAAGGTCTGGAAACAATTCTCTAGGGCTTCTGACTTAGGTTGTCTTGAACAGGCTGTTAGTAAAAATCTGGATATTAACAACTCTGCTTATGAGGACTCAAGAAAATGAGCACGATAAAGAAAATAAACCACCTTAGATAATACGTACTTTGTTATAAGCAGACTATTGGTGGAAACACCCATGTGAAAAGGGGTTGAAGTTGATAAAAGGCAGATTGATGACAGGCAAGGATGTGGGGTTTAGTTTGAGTTTGAGGTCCTGATAGAATGTGAGGATGCCCATCAGAAAACAATAAATAGTCTAACAAAATAAACTTCAACATCTACTGTACATAGTATTTTAGTAAATGAGGGCAAAGGAAGATAAGGTCAGATTCTGTACATAAACTTCAAAAGTTGCCCTTCCTGGTTGTAGGAATAACACTTGTATATTCAGATCTCACGTAGCTCAATTCAGTTGAAAACTCAACAGTTATTTTCTCAAAGGCCCATAATGTTGAAAGGCTTTTAGCTTGAACCACATAAATGACTGGAAAAACACATTAGGTCTAAACCAAGAGATTTATTTTTGTTTGCCAAATTATCTATTATATTTTCAAATTTTCTAGGGACTAACTTCACCCTAGAATAAAAGCTAGCATTTACAGCTGTTATTATTATATAATTGAAACACAGCAGAATCCAAGGGTTTGTAAGTCTCTTTTTAACAGTGGTACTAATTTACAAATTCAGTAAGAGTGCCGGATTTAAATGCTGTGCCCAGCAGGAAATCTGGAATAATTGGTCCTGTTCTGTATAGACTTTATGGGAGTTTTATAATGATTGTTGAACATCTTTGCCTAAACACTACAAAGGACAGTGGTCATTCTTCTACCAACCACTGCATTATTAAAGGATTTGCGTCTTTGTGTCAGAGATTCTACCAGAGAGGGGGTCAAATTGGGGTCCTGAGTCACCTCTGTAAGAAACATGGTTGTAGCTAGGGCCTGAATTTTATTTATGAAAAAAATTTTTAAAGATTCGTTTGTGAAAGAAAGAGATTGAGAGCCTGAGCAGAGGGAGCAGCAGACAGAGATGGAGAAGCAGACTTCCTGCTGAGCTGGGAGCCCAATACAGGACCCTGAGATCATGACCTGAGCTGAAATAAAAAAAGTAATGACATACTATACTATGGCTAATTGAAAATAATAAAAAAATTATCGACAACAAAAGGGGGCTGGATGCTTAACCAACTGAGCCACACAGGTGCCCCTATTTATGAAAATATGAAAAAGCCAACAATGTTATTCTCTCACCAACTTTAACTGTACTCTTTAAAAGAAATAGCTTCTATTTGTTATTGCTGTTATTTCTAAGAAACCTAAGTATATTTTAAAAACACAAGCAATTCTCTAGTCTAAAATTTCAAGTCCAAAAACAAAGATGGAATTGAGGAAATGTACTCTTATGCAAAGAACTGCCCATTTATCACCATTTGGGGAAAATGGGTGTGTGTTGTCTTTAGTGGTATACCCACAATGGACATGCTTGACTCATATGCAAATGGCTAAAATGGAAAAGGTCAAGCTTTGAAAATTTTTCCTAGAAAATGGATTCATCCAGGCAAATTCGTATGTGAGTCTCTATATAGTTGGTATAACGTAAGATTGAATATGAACATAAGACCGCTTTTTCCACTTCTGTCCAGAGAGGGTTTCAGTACATGTTTTCTGTAGAACATGCTCAGAAAGAACTGAAATACAAAGCTATAAAAGCAAGAGTATTTCTATATATAACACAGAGTATAGTTAAAATCATCATACCAGCTCTTTTAAAATCTCATTGCTGTGAGCAGCTTCCCCTAATTCTTCCATCATCAATTCTTGTTTGGGTTTTCCAGTACTTTTCCTACAAGGTAAATTTTCCTCATGTGACTTTTGAATGGTAAGTCCCTGGGCTAACTGATGAGACGTATTTATGATCACGTTGTCTTTAGCTCTTAGAGTGTCGGTTTCCTTGGGCTTTGCTCTTTTTTGGCAGAGCGGGAGGTGAAAAGCATCTCGGAAAGCCCGGTGAAAATTCTCATTGAAGAAACCATAAATGATGGGATTAACACTGCTGTTGCAAAAGGCCAGCCAATGTGCCAAAGGGTAGATGTAGATGTTGATGACCCGCATTTCATTTGGAGACAGGTCAGCGTAGTCTGAGAGCATCATCAGTGTCCACAGAGGCAACCAGGAGAGAATAAAAAGCAGGGCTACGATCAGGAGCATCTTAATGACCTTCTGCTTCTTCTTAGACACCATGTGCCACTGTTCCTGCTTCTGCTTGCCTGTGTGGGGTACCGTCATCTTGAAGAGTGAAAGTCCAATCCTTCCATACATGATGACAATGAGGGACAGGGGAACCAGGTAGATATTGGCAAACAGCACAGTGGTGTAGATCTTCCTCATTTCCTGATTTGGCCAGTCTTCCCGGCACCAGTAGACTGGACTGGTTTTATTCTGGGAGTTGAGTCTCACTTGGTAATATTTTTCTTCTTCTACATGCAACATTATTGCAGATGGGGACATAATGACAATGGCCAGGACCCAGATGACCACAATAATGACAAATGCTGTCTTGATAGTGAGCTTTGGTTTAAAAGGGTAGACGACACACTGGAACCTGCAATTAAAAGCAAATATCAGCCTTATCACTTCTGACCAAGTTGTGAATGAAATTTAATTCTCCCATTCATGTTCCTCTCAAAAAATGAAGTTACCATTAGCAACAGAGGGGCATGCATTGGTGTTTTTTTTGTGACAGATATAAATTTCATCTCAAAATATGAATAAGTTGAGTATTAGACACTATATTAGTCACTATTAATAATAAAAGTGACCATTGTAACTAGCAGATATTGAACATGAATGCTTAGTATTCTGTTCCAGACTCTTTCTCATTGGTTTGCATTAATTGTCTCTTTAAACTTCCCCACTTAAAAAAATATCAAAATGGTCTAGAAAAAGTAAAAAAAAAAATCTTGTCCACAACTACACATAATTTTAACACAGGTAGTTTGGATCCAGAGTGCATTGTTAAACTCTCCCTCGTGACCTTCTGTGGCCCCATCCCATGTCATCTCTGTGCTTGGCCAATTGAACATTAGCAAGTATGACGTAAATAGAAGCTTGAGTGATGACACAGAGGCACCCAACCAAACCATAGATTCATTTAAGCATTTTTGTTTCATGCCCACTAAGTGTTTTGGTGGCTTGAGTCACAGCATTGACAGTCTGAGAGTTTCCATTATGAGTTCTATTACATGCCTTCCAGACGTTGTATGTCCTCTGGTAAGCAAGGAAATTCAATCTCAGTACAGAGCATAACCCTGATTGCATTTAACTGCAATTTTGCCATTGTGAGTCTTGGTATTATTATTCATACTCACTATGACAATTATAGTCATACCATATACAACTATATAATATTATACTTTTCAAAGTACTATCACCTATTTAATCTTTGGTTTTTGTAATGACTCTGTAAAGTGGAAATACATTGGGGAGGGGAGGCGAACCATAAGAGACTATGGACTCTGAAAAACAACCTGAGGGTTTTGAAGGGTCAGGGGTGGGAGGTTGGGGGAACAGGTGGTGGGTAATGGGGAGGGCACGTTTTGCATGGAGCACTGGGTGTTGTGCAAAAAGAATGAATACTGTTATGCTGAAAAAATAAATAAAATGGAAAAAAAATTATTACTTTCTAGACCTGCAGGTAAGAAAACTTAAAGCTTTGAATGGCTCAGCAGCAGCTCCATATTAATTTATCTCACAAGCTTCATATACTAATTAACTTGAACGTTGATTGCTCTCTTGTCCTTTATTGCAGCATGTGTAAGTTCTGCTATCTTAACTTCCAAGTTCTCTTTTAATCTTCTAATTAAAGAGTCTCCCCATCTACTCATCATTAAATTATGGGTAACTTCATACATACAATTCTAGGTATCTTGTTCTTTTTATAAACCAACTGTTGGGGCTTCAATCTCTTTTCATTCATTCAACAAATATGTGTGTGTGTGTGTGTGTGTGTGTGTGTTTGTGTGTGTTCAGAGACAAAGATGAACATGATAGAAAATGCTCTCTGCCAGGATATATCTATCTCTATCTATCTCTATCTATAGAGATAGATAGAGATAGATAGAGATAGATATCTATAGATAGATAGATAGATAGATAGATAGATAGATAGATAGATATCCCTGTCTTAAGGGATGCTCTTTCCTCTATTTCTTCCCAAAGTTAGTTTCTAAATCTTGAGCAATCAGTTATGACCTCTTCTGTGAACTTGACACTCCCTGTCCTGAGAGATAACTTGATCACTCTCTCCTTTGCACAGTTTGTTATAGTAGAGAGTATTATTTATAAGTATTTGTTAACATATCTCTCTGTCTCTACCAGAATGTGAACTTCTTTAGGCAGCACTTTGTCTAACTTGTTTTATTTTTTTTAAGATTTTATTTATTCATTTGAGGGGCAGTGGTAGAAGCAGGCTTCCTGCTGAGCTGGGAGCCCAACATGGGGCTCATTCCCAGGACCTGGAGATCATGACCTGAGCCAAAGGCAGACACCTGACCATCTGAGTCACCCAGGCGTCCCTGTCTCATGTGTTTTAGATGATATACAGACCAGAGCAGTACAGGCACACCTCAACACTATGTGTAAATGATGATTTAATTTTCTCTTAAAATCTGGATAAAATCTTAGATTTCACATTTCTATCACTAGAAAATTCGATTGTAGTGAAAAATAGTATAACTATGATGTTGTAGACTTTGTGTCCCCTCAAAATTCACACCTTGAATAAGTGTCAGGGTTTTAACCCTGATTGGATGGTAGTTGGAATTAACCAGGTTCAAATGAGATCAAGAGGGTGGTGTCCTCATGATAGGATTAGTGACCTTTTAAAAAGAGGAGAATAGAGCTCCTGGTTCCTTAGAGAAGGTGCCCCTCTGAAAACCAGGAAAGTTCTCTCACCAGACACAGATGCTATTGGCATCCTGACCTTGGCCCCAGCCTCCAGAACTGTGAGAAATAAATTTCTGTTGTTTCAGACATGCAGTCGATGGTATCTTATTATAACAGCCCCAAATAAGACACGTGTCATCCCTAATTATTTAATTTTAAAAACGGAAACTTTAGTAGTTTTATTACTGAACCTTTAGCAGATATAAGCTGTGCTCTTAAAAGAGTGTATATTATGGGGGCGCCTGGGTGGCTCAGTGGGTTAAGCTGTTGCCTTCGGCTCAGGTCATGATCTCAGGGTCCTGGGATGGAGTCCCACATGGGGCTCTCTGCTCAGCAGGGAGTCTGCTCTCCCCTCCCCCCCCACTCCCTACCTGCCTCTCTGCCTACTTGTGATCTCTCTGTCAAATAAATAAATAAAATCTTAAAAAAAAAGAGTGTATATTATGGATAAAATTTGGGGCAGATTTGGCAAATATAGTAGATTAAATGTTTTTCACCAGATTCCGATTTTGGTGCTGACTTACCTGTCCACAGCTATGGCAACTAAAGTAAAGACTGAAGCCGCAACTGATATTCCTTGGATGAAGCCACTGATCTTGCACATTGTGCTTCCAAAGGGCCATCCTGAAAGGGATAAGAAACAGCCTTTGAATAGATCATTTATATATATATATATTTTTTACTCTCACCAAAAATATGAACAAAAAGCATGAAATCAAGACTGATGCAACTATTTCCTAAATGATATCCAGGGAACAATCATTGTTTTCTATTATTTTCATTAATATCTCCAGAGCTCTATTTTTAGTATACTAATAATAATGTCAAAACAGAATGCAGTAGTTATAACATTCTACACATTGTGATAAGTGCTTGGTATCTATTAACTTAGCTAATTCCCCAAACAGGCTTTTGAAGGCTTCATTCTCCTCCTCATGATATAGACTAGGTAATAAACATACAAATATCATATATCTTGCCACAGCTACTTAGCAACATATTTAGGATTTCAACCCCAGCTGTATCATTCCAGAGCCTAAACCATTAACCCTTATGCAATAAAGCCCTTTAAATGAATAAGACAGGAAGTATATTGGTTTTATAATTTGGAAATTACCCCATAATTTATGAGGAACAGGAGGTACATGTAGAATAAATAAGATTAGTATTTATTCATATATTATGTAATGAGACAATTTACATTGTTATAGAGTAAATGTTTGTGTCCCCCCCCCATTTAAATTCATATATTAAAGCCTTAAGCCCTAATGTATTTAGAGGAGGGGCCTCTGGAAAGTGACTACATTTAGATAATGCCACAGGAGTAGTGCCCACATGATGGGATTACTGCCATTAGAAGAAGAAAGAGAGTTTTCGTTTCCATGAGCACATGAACAGCACTGAGGGAAGTCCATGTGAGCACACAGCAAGAAGGTGGCTGTCTACACACCAACAAAAGGACCCTCACCAAGAACCTGACCATGCTATCCCCCTGATCTTGGACTTCTAGACTCTGAAACAGTGAGAAGATAAATGTCGAATGTTTAAGCCACCTAGTCCTGTGGTGCTGTTTTAGAGCAGCCTGAACTAACTAAGACATATTTTGAGAATAAAGAGCACTTTGCATGAACAAAATCAGTCCATTTGAATTACTTTCTAATCAAGCCTCATTTACTAGAATGTTTATAAAAGAAATATAACAGGTTGATATAACCACCCATCTACTATTATAGGAAAGTACTATTCTTCTACTAGTAACTGTTCTAGTTTCCCAAAAGATAAATTTTAAAAACCTGAGAAATATGCAACATTCATTTTTTTAAAAGATTGTGCAACTTATTTTTAAGATTTCTTACTAATTTTAAATACTCCCCCAAATCTAATCCAAGTATATCTAAAAAAAAAACAAAAAAAACTTTGTCGTCTATCCAGACCATCTTAAAATAGATGCTTGAATGACTCTACTGAATAGAAACCAAGAGAGAGCATGTTTTCCCAGTCCTAGAATTATTTGGCTGTTATAATATTAAACAAAAAGAGTGTGAATAGCCTTTGGTCAAAAATAAAGCATCAGCACATGATTTATCTCACCTCCCTCACTAAATTCCATTAAAATGAAAGCACTAGGGAAAAGAAAACTCAAATAGAAAGAATGTGAAGCTGGGAAAATAACACAGTTGGCTGAGTTATGAATAAATGTAACCAGATGCCCCTTGCTTGTCCCCGGCCAGCAGGAGGATGGAAGTTCGTCTCAGGAGGTGGAAGCAAAGCGGCTCTAGATTCTGACTCTCTAGGTGCAGGTGGACTAGGTACTGCAGTGATGCCCAAGGATTAAGTAAAAATATTCTCCATCCAGTACTGTTGCCCAGAGACCCACTGGGCTCTGGACCGTAGCAGCCAGTCAGGATTCCTATGGCAATAGATCAAAGAATTTCTTTCTGGGGAATGTGATCCTTCCAAGAAGACTGTTGTGCAGATTTTGACAGTCGTGGATTTCCCAGTGAATGGCCCAAACTAATGAAGTTGAGAGTGGGCCTGACCTCGAGCTTAAGGCACAGAGGGGTCCAAGTCAGCCACATTGTGTCTCACTTTGAAACACAAGCATCCAAGTAGCAACTGACATAAGGGAAAAACCTCAAATATAAAAGTGACTATAACAAAAAGGAAAAAAGAAACTTAAGAGAAAACCAATATAAATCAAATGGAGGAAAATAGCCAGACATATCAAGAAAAAAGGAGACAGGACACAAATAAAATTACAAATGAGAAAAAACAAACAACCAACCAACACCACAGAAATATAAAGCAGTTATGAGGATATACAACCTAGAAGAGATGGATAAATTCCTAGAAACATAAAGTTGAACAGACCAATTGCCAACAAAGAAATTGTATCAGTAATCACAAAACTCCCAACAGAATCTCCAGGACCAGATGGCTTCAAGGTGAATTCTACCAAGCTTTTAAAGTAGAGTTAATACATGTTCTCTTCAAACTATTTCAAAAAATAGAAAAGGAAGGAACATTTCCAAACTCACTGTATGGGGCCAGCAATACCCTAATACCAAAACCCAATAAAGACACCATAAAAAAGAGAACTATAAGTCAGTATCTCTGAAGAATACAGATGCAGAAATCATCAAAAAATACTAATAAACTGAATCCAATAATACATTAAAAAATCATTCACTACAACCAAGTGGGGTTTATTCATGGTTTGCAAGAGTGGTTCAATATTCATAAATCAATCAACACGATATATCGATAAGAGAAAGGATAACAACTATACGATCATTTCAATAGTGGCAGAAAAACATTTGACAAGATTCAACATCCATTCATGATAAAAACCTTCAACAAAATAGGTTTAGAGGGAACATACCTCAACATAATAAAGGCTAAATATGAAAAGCCCACAGCTAACATCATCCTTAATGAGGAAAACTAAGAGCTTTTCTCCCACGATCAGGAATAAGGGAAGGATGTCCACTCTCACCACTTTTATTCAACATAGTACCATAAGTCCTAGTCACAGAAATCAGACAAGAAAAAGAAATAAAAGGCATCCAAATCAGTAAGGAAGAAGTAAAACTTTCACTATTTGCAGATGACCTGATAATCTATACTGAAAATCTGAAAGACAGTCAAAAAACTGCTAGAACTGGTACACAAATTCAGTAAAGGATACAAAATTAGTGCACAGAAATCTGTTGCATTTCTATATGCTAGTAATGAAGCAGCAGAAAGAGAAATGAACAACCCCATTTAAAATTGCACCACAAATAAGATACCTAGAAGAAACCTAAACAGAGGTAAAAGACCTGTGCTCTGAAAACCATAAAACACTGATGAAAGATGACATAAAGAAATGGAAAAACATTCTATGCTTATGGATTAGAAAAACGAATATTGGTAAAATGTTTATACTCTCAATGCCTATCGCAATACAAACAGCATTTTTTCACAGAACTAGAACAAACAATCCAAAAATATACATGCAACCACAAAAGACCCCAAATAATCAAAACAATCTTGAAAAAGAAAAGCAACGCTGGAGGCATCTCAATCCCGGACTTCAAGTTATATCACAAAGCTGTAGTAATCAAAACAGTATTATTGTACTAGCAAAAAAGTAGACACATAGATCAATGGAACAAAATAGAAAACCCACAAATAAACCCACAAGTATATTGGCAGTTAATCTTCCACAAATCAGGGAAGAATATCCAATGGGAAAAAGACTGTCTCTTCAACAGCGTTGGGAAAACTGGGCCACTTTCTTATACCATACACAAAAATAAACTTGAAATGGACTAAAGACTTGAAACCATAAAAATCCTAGAGGAGAACACAGAAAGTAACTTCTCCGACATCATAACTTTTTTTCTTGATATGTATCCTGAGGCAAAGGAAACAACAACAAAAAAATATTTGGACTTTGTCAAAATAAAAAGCTTTGGCACAATGAAGGAAGTCAACAAAACTAAAAGGCAACCTATGTGATTGAAGAAGATATATAAGGAACTTAACAAAGAATTTAAGAACTTAAACAACTCAATACCCCAAAATCAAATAACCCCATTAAAAAATGGGCAGATGACACGAGCAGACATTTCTCCCATGACAATGTACAGGTGGCCAATAGACACATGAAAAGATGTTCATCAGCACTTAGCATCAGGGAAACAGCCAAGTTTCCCATTGATTGATGAATGGATAAAGAAGATGCGGTATATATAGAGAGCTATAAAGAAGATGTTGTATATAGATAGATATAAAGAAGATGTGGTATGTGTGTGTGTGTGTGTGTGTGTGTGTATATGCAATGAGGTAAACACACATATGCAATGTGGTATATACATATATGTGGTATATATATGCAATGTGATATATATATGCAATGTGGCATATATGGATCTGCAAAATGATGTGTATATGTGTGTATATATACATATGCAATGTGGTATGTGTATATATATATATGTAAAGTGGTGTTTATATATATAGCTTTATATATATATGCATATATATGCATGCAACCCCCCCCACATATATATACATGCAATGGAATATTATTCAGCCACAAAAAAGAATGAAATCTTTGCAACTACATGGGTGGACCTACAGAGTATAATGCTAAGCAAAATAAGCCTGTCAGAGAAAGATAAATACCATATGATTTCACTCCTATGCAGAATTTAAGAAACAAAACAAACCAGCTTAGGGGAAAAGACAAACTGAGAAACAGGGTCTTAACTATAGAGAATAAACTAATGGTCATCAGAGGGGAGAAGTGTGGGAGGTTGGGTTAAGCAGGTGGTGGGGATTAAGGTGTGCACTTGTCATGAGGAGCACCAGGTGATGTGTGTAATTTTTGAATCCTTATCTTGTACACCTGAAAGTAATATAAAACAACTAACTGGGATTAAAATAAAGACATAAAACATAAACCTCAGATACAACACATTTCATCGAGGGGCGCCTGGGTGGCTCAGTGGATTAAGCCGCTGCCTTCGGCTCAGGTCATGATCTCAGGGTCCTGGGATCGAGCCCCGCATCAGGCTCTCTGCTCCACAGGGAGCCTGCTTCCTCCTCTCTCTGCCTGCCTCTCTGCCTGCTTGTGATCTCTCTCTCCATCAAATAAATAAATAAAATCTTAAAAAAAAAAACAAAAAAACAAACAAAAAACACATTTCATCGATGAAATGTGCCTGATCATATAAGAAACATGCAGAAAATGAAAATAGCTCAAAGAATTTAAAACATGACAACATAGAACTCAATATAATGGCTACAAGAGAAAATTGAGAAAATCTTTGAAAATGGAACAATTGGGAAGAGAGGATGAAAAAGATTTTCTAAAAAACGGCAACCCATAACCTCCAATATCTAATAGGAATTGAAAAAGGTAAAATGGAAGGGAATTATACAAGAAAATTCCCCAGGATTAAGAGGCATTCTATTTTTGATTGAAAGGACCTGGTTTGTGTCCAACACAATAAACAAAAAATAAAAAAGATTTTTTCAAGGCAAAATTGCCTGAAATTCAGAACATTAAAGATAAAGAGAAGTCCTAGGAGTTTTCAGGAGAAAAAACAAAATGCAAATCAGGATAAAAGAAGCAAGGGTGTAATGTCATTAGATTTTTTTAGCAGTAATATCAGGTTTCTCAGCAATAACAATATCCCTGAATACTTTATACAGCTAACTATAATCCAATATGAGGGCAGAATAAGTATAATTGCAGACAAACCAGATCTCATTTTTTTTAACTCTTAATGCACACTTTCTCAGGAAAGTGATAGAGAATTAACCAAGAAAGAAGACATGGCTCCAGAAAAGAGACATGAAGAGAATCATTAGGGTCTCAGTGAAGAGACATCCCAGAGCAGTAGCCGCTGAGCTCCATGCCTGAATAGAACACAAGGGTGGAGAGCACCGGGGGGGGGGGGGGCTTTCCAGAAAAAAGATGCAATTCACAGGTTGCCTGATATATTTGAAGGTGTTTACAAGATATTAACACTCCTGGAAGAGAATTTGAGGATATATTACTTTATAGGTACATACCCCAAACTAAGCAAATCAAAATATGATGCTCTTATTAAATCCAAGAAAACATCTTATAAGAAAGACATTGATATCCTAGCACTCGGCATGCCTCAGCAAGGCTAAGATACATGTAACAATAGGAATGTATTCTCTGCATACTGACTTAAAGAATTCTAATTACACTGGGAAAATGAGAGGAGACAAAGAGTGTGAATGTGTATTTGTACGTCTGTATAAATGCATCTGATTGCATTTGTACACGATTCCAGCCAATCCTGCTTTCCCAACTTCATATTCAGCAGTATCTGACAGTTTCTATGCGTTTATGTTCTTTTGTTCTATGTCATTTCAGTGGAGTCTGGTGAGGGAAACTACCTCTTGTGGTAAGAGAAGATTCAGACATGGGAAAGCCATGATTCTTTAGTCTTGAAGAATGTACATTTTTAAAACAAGGTACATTTTAAGATATTGTGTGAGGCAAAAAGAGTGAAAGAATTGATTTAAATTACTGTCATCACTCTCAAAAACTTATTTTGCCAGTAAGAAATGCTCTCGGTATCTTCCTCCTATAAATATTTATAATGAAATTATTATCTCAGCTTCTCCATACACATTATTACCCTTCCTTGCCCCCTAGTTACTCTATACTGTATAGTAGTTACTCTCCTATTTCTAAGCAACTTGTTTCCATAATGTATTCCATAATGAAACCATAATGTTTCCATAATGTATTATCTTCACATTGCAGGAGAGGTACATTAGTTGTCTGAATCCTCTCTTACCACAAGAGGTAGTTTCCCTCACCAGACTCCACTGAAATGACATAGAACAAAAGAACATAAATGCATAGAAACTGTCAGATACTGCTGAATATGAAGTTGGGAAAGCAGGATTGGCTGGAATTGTGTACAAATGCAACCCCAACCTCCCACCCCTGACCCTTCAAAACCCTCAGGTTGTTTTTCAGAGTACATAGTCTCTTATGGTTCGCCTCCCCTCCCCAATGTCCATAGCCCGCTCCCCCTCTCCCAATCCCACCTCCCCCCAGCAACCCCCAGTTTGTTTTGTGAGATTAAGAGTCATTTATGGTTTGTCTCCCTCCCAATCCCATCTTGTTTCATTTACTCTTCTCCTATCCCCCTACCCCCCCATGTTGCTTCTCCATGTCCTCATATCAGGGAGATCATACGATAGTTGTCTTTCTCCGATTGACTTATTTCACTAAGCATGATACGCTCTAGTTCCATCCACGTCGTCACAAATGGCATGATTTCATTTCTTTTGATGGCTGCATAGTATTCCATTGTGTATATATACCACATCTTCTTTATCCATTCATCTGTTGATGGACATCTAGGTTCTTTCCATAGTCTGGCTATTGTAGACATTGCTGCTATAAACATTCGGGTACACGTGCCCCTTCGGATCACTATGTTTGTATCTTTAGGGTAAATACCCAGTAGTGCAATTGCTGGGTCATAGGGTAGTTCTATTTTCAACATTTTGAGGAACCTCCATGCTGTTTTCCAGAGTGGTTGCACCAGCTTGCATTCCCAACCTGAGGGTTTTGAAGGGTCAGGGGTGGGAGGTTGGGGGAACAGGTGGTGGGTAATGGGGAGGGCACGTTTTGCATGGAGCACTGGGTGTTGTGCAAAAAGAATGAATACTGTTACACTGAAAAAATAAATAAAATGAAAATGCTGGGGAAAAAAAAAAAAGAAAGACTGGTTCAAAGAAATGGAAAAAAAAAATGTACATTCTTGTATGTGCTATGGTGAGTGCTGGGAAGTGTGTAAACCTGGCGATTCACAGACCTGTACCCCTGGGTCTAATAATACATTATATGTTAATAAAAATTTTTTAAAAATGTACATTCTTGAAAATTTATTTTTAATGCCAGACCTCACAAAATGCAGAATCGATGAGTACAGATGCTAAGAGAGGCACTCTTCAACTCTCCCCAGCTCCCACTCCAGAGAAGGGAAGGAAACAGAAACCCGAAGAGAAACCTCTTATTCTTCAGTAAACTGAAAATGCTATGAAAGGCTAAGAACTATGAGGCTAGAGCTCATGTTGCTCTAAATATTTTTTTTTTAAAGATTTTATTTATTTGACAGAGAGAAATCACAAGAGAGGCAGGCAGAGAGAGAGGAAGGGAAGCAGGCTCTCCGCTGAGCAGAGAGCCCGATGCGGGACTCGATCCCAGGATCCTGAGATCATGACCTGAGCCGAAGGCAGCGGCTTAACCCACTGAGCCACCCAGGCGCCCCGCTCTAAATATTTTTTTTTATGCAACTACGGTATCATTTAAAAATTTTTTAAGTTTAAGTTCAATTTAATTAACATATACTGTGTTATAGCTTCAGAGGTAGACTTCGGCGATTCACCAGTTGCATACAACAGCCAGTTCTTACTTCAGGTGCCCTCCTGAATGCCCATCACCCAGTCACCCCACCCCCTCACCTACTTCCCATCATTTTCTTTCTTCTACAGATTTGGACTATGAATATCGTGGTACCATTCATTAATTAATACAACAAATACTTAGTAGGCAGGCACTATGCACCAAAATGGTTCTGGGAGCGGGAGATACACCGCACTTTCAGAGTACACGATGTAGCGCTAGAGAAGTAGTCATACAGGCTGGGGGGACTCTACGGTAGTACCCGAACCGCTACAATGTGGAGTTACTTGTGTTGTATACGTCCCTTATCATGGATGAACTACCACTTTTTGAGAAATCATTGGGATTGCTGCTCATCTTCCCTCAAAAACTATCGGAAATCTCCCTAGCTAACCACAAGAGGGCTTCAATGCCTGCTGTTACATTGAAGACATTGGGTCAGTTGAAACCAGATTTATCA
This sequence comes from Meles meles, assembly GCF_922984935.1. Taxonomy (NCBI): domain Eukaryota; kingdom Metazoa; phylum Chordata; class Mammalia; order Carnivora; family Mustelidae; genus Meles; species Meles meles. The sequence goes on from NC_060067.1 coordinate 10,067,899, forward strand.
GTTTCTGAACTTTACATTGATACTATTACCAATAATATTTCTACATTATATGTGCCCTGAAACACACCAAGAAAATTCAGTCTTTAGTAAAAGATGTTGGTGTTAGATCTCATTCTCTGATGACCTTCAGTGAATGCTCTAAAAATGAGTTTTCTACTCTTCATCTCTGTCACCTGCTCTATTTTTATCCCTAATTCCTATCAATCTCTGACTAGTTATACTGTATCTATTTGTTTATTGTCTTTCTCCTCCTTTAGAATTTAGATCCTATGAGGGTAGGTACCTGGAGCCTTTCTTGGAACTCCATAAGTATTTATGAATGGATAAATGGCCCTGCCACGGGCGCAGGCTTATGAGACAGAAATTCCCTCCTTTCATCCTTGCACCATGCACAAGTCAACATACCTGCTATAATATTGTCCAGCAGCGTGATAGGCATGCAAAATATGCCAACCAGTAAATCACTTATTGCCAGGTTCAGGATAAAGAGATTAGTGACGGTGTGCATATGCTTTTTCCTCATCACAGTAAAACAAACCACTGTATTTCCCACCATGCACAGGACGAAGATGAGAAAGTAGGAAATAATGAAGATTGCTGCCACTTGAGGCTGGTGAAGATAGTAGTTCACATAGGTGATGTTGATATCTGAGTAGAGGTGATACTTTGTGTCATTGACACTCCAAATGTCATGCCAGTTTTCTGAAGAGTTTGAGTACCATCTCTCACTCATGATGGACCTGAACAAAGGAGAGGTAGAAAAGAAAAAGCATAATTAGAAGCCAGTAGAACATAAGTTATATACATGAGTTTAAAAGGAACACTTTTAAAGTGCAAGGAGATTTTGATGGTCCTTCTATAATAATCCATTAATTCTTCATGGAACAGAGCTGTACATAATGCAGTCAAATTTAATTAGGATTAGGATTTTAACCAAGAGAACTTGAAATTTCCACTTTGTTTCATAAATAACAATTAGTATATTTTCTATGTCCTCAATATGCTCTGCATTTCACTTTATTATACCTCCTATCCATTTGCAAAGTTTCACGGGAAACTCTGTAAGTGAAACCTTTTGAAATTTCCTTTCTCCTGTCTCTAGGTATCATAATCTGTCAAAACCTACTTGTTCCTTTAAGGCTAACTTACATGTTTTTAGCTTTCCTGGCAATTTAAACAAGATGAGGTGTCTCCATCTTCAAAACTGCCTTTGAAATAAGCTTCTTGTAGATTTCTTATTCTGCTTTGACTCAGTTAGTTGAATATGTCTTTCATATATGCATGGATAGCCACTATACTGTGAATTTCTTAAAATAAGCCCATACTTGCCTTGGCTTCACTTAACATAATGCCATTCATATAGTATGTATTCAATAAATATTTTTATTTGGAATCCATATATCTTCATGTAGACATGTCGGTCAACCTTATATGTCTGAGGTCCTCAAGAACATGCTCAGATCTGGTGATTTACTAGAAGGCTTCAGCAGATTTAGCATTTGGTGTATCCACAGTTAATATTTATTATAGCAAAAGGATACCAAGCAAGATCAGCAAATAGCAAGGCACGTAAGATAAAACCTGCAGTAAACCAGGTTCTAAGACTCTCTCTCAGTGGAATCACACGGTGAGTTAATTACTCCAGCAATGAGTTCAACAACACGTATGAAGTGTTTTCTACCAAGGAAGCTCATTAGAAACTCAGTGCCCTAGGTTTTTAATTGGAGAATAGTCACATGATACATTCCTCCTAGCGGTATCAAAATTTCACACTCCTTGATGGAAAGCAGGTGTGCAGCATGAAACGATGTTGTTTGTACAGATTAGGCATAATGAGCACTCTCACCATTTATGGACACTTTATAGCAATATAAGGAATTGTATTTGACTTAAGTTCCCAGACTCTAACCAAGGCAGACCTTGTGAGCAGTCCTTTCTAAAGATAGCAGGTTCAGGCCTGCTTGTTAACTCTTTTCTGCATACCTCATTCTCACTATGTTTTCCAGTGTTTCAAGTGCATACTTTATTATTTTATGGGGGAGTGTATTTGTTCTTATAAATACTGCATAAAGATTAAGGTACGTAGTATTCATTTCAGATACTTGACTTTGGATCATTTTCTCTATTTTAGGTACAGTAAAGAGTAAGTAAGTTATTATAAGACAAGTATATAAATATAAAACAAGCCAATAAAAACGTTTCTCTCCAATATTTTGCCATTTTATTTCTTCCCTTTTCTTTAATTTTTAAAGCTCATCTCTGCTTATCAATATTTAATATCCCTAAGCCTGAATAAAAATGAAAAAGAAAGAAAGTGAGTGTGGGGTAGGGTGAGGGCTTGGAGAGAGAAACAGAATGGAATTTGAGTAAGAAAGATTTCACTATTCCTATTATTGGCTTGAAAACTCTACGTGGGAAGATAGCAGCATGCAGTACAGAGGAGTAGCAGAAGGACATGTAATATTTAAGTGTTCTTTCCTCCTGACACATAATTGTAAGAATTTTGTATATGTGGTCCGAGTTTCGGCTACTAGATTAACCTATAATGGGGGATAGGATAATATCACTCATAGTTCTATGGTAGTGAGGCAGAGAAAAGCCAGCTTCTGATTGATCCTGGGAAGATCCCCTTATCTCAATTTAATATAACAAGGAAAATTGCTCTTTGGTATTCGTGCATCTGGCATCTTTTCCACTGGGCACTTAAAAGTTCTATACAGTTGATTTTAAAAGCTTTAAATAAAATCTTCCTTCAATTAAATACCTTTCCTGTTTCCAGATTTTTTTTATAATCTGGAAAAAATGTGTTATCATATCATTATCTGAATTCAATTATACAGAATAAAAGCAGATGACATAGCTTAAATTCTTTTTTAAAAATTTAATTTTTTTTCAGTGTTCCAAAATTCATTGTTTATGCACCACACCCACTGCTCCATGCAATACATGCCCTCCATAACATAGCTTAAATTCTTATAAATTCACAATCATAGTAAGTCATATACTGGCTAGCAATGGTATCATTTTACCTAAAATAAATATGTCTTCCAATTTCAATTAAGAAAGAGTCCATAAATACTCTAACCTATGAAGTTTAAATGCACTGTTTCATACATATCATCTGAAGAATTAGTCCTCTGAAAGAAGAGTCTATATTCTTCATTCCTATATCAAATACTCATGAAAATGACCAAGACTCCAATAAATTGTCACCAGTCATGGTCTACCCAGACTGCCAGACACACAGAAGTGAACTATGGCCACCACTCCCCATTTTGGTCAACTATCTCTCCTTGGGCTTGGCCCTGTTGCCTCTATTACTAGGGTATTTATTATTAATTTTACTGAGTTCTTCATTTTTTTCCTTTTCTTCCCCCCATATAGGATTCAAGCACAGGAAGTTGGCAGTATTTACTTCCATCTACTTGGATGATCTAAACTACACTCTGATAATTAGCACCAAAAGGTATTACAGTTACTAATTTATAACAACTTAAATTGCTAAAATAATTGAAAAGGAGAGATAGGGAAAATGGGAAGGACAGAAATTTTATAAATGCACAAGCTCAGACTGGGGGTGAATCACTGGCAATCATTATGAGATCATAATAATGCCCAATGTTTAAATTTTAAAGCACTTTCAAATGTATCACCATGGGGGCACCTGGGTGGCTCAGTGGGTTAAGCCTCTGCCTTCAACTCAGGTCTTGATCTCAGGGTCCTGGGATCAAGCCCCACATCGGGCTCTCTGCTCAGCGGGGAGCCTGCTTTCTCCTCTCTCTCTGCCTGCTTCTCTGCCTACTTGTGATCTCTGTCAAATAAATAAATAAAATCTTTAAAGAAAAAAAAGTATCATCATGGACATCAGCATCTCATGGAAGCAAAAGACATCACTCCTTTATGCACGCCCTTTTAACAACTAAAATTCAGCACTGGTCTGTGAACAAAAGTGCATCTGTGGGAGCTGTGGGATCCAGCACCAAAGGCCAAAACTGTAGAGGAGGAGTCTCACCCACCTGTGCACTGAGTAAGAGTCAGACCGAGTCACACCGACCTCATATGGCTAAGGAACCAGCAGGAGACCGTGGGCTGGCCCCAGTCCCTTCCACCACCCTGGGATAAAGCCTGAACAGGGCTGAGTTGGGAGGATGAATGAATTTTGTAGAAGTCCAGGTTTCCTGAGGAGAGATTCCAGCACTCTCTTGGAGCAAAACACACAAAAACCAGAAACAAGTCTCGAAGCATTGGAGAGGGGAGGAGGAACTTTGCCAGTACCACTCTCTCGGATCTGGTTCTGATTAATAGCCAAGATTGGGAGAAAAATCGGTCGACTTCTTTTCACTGGAAAAAAAATGAAAAACAAACAAAAAACTGGGTTCCCATTAATCTATAATCTGAAAAAAAGAAGCAACACATGGTCCTGAATGACACTGTGTTTTACTAATGCATGGTGTGCCGAATATTGCATAAATCTCTGCCGCAGCTAAATCATGTATTAGACGGTCTGTAATTTCATTGGTAAAATTGAATGAAAACCGGACTTCTGCAAATGATGCTCCCTAGGATAAGGTAATACATTAGAAAGCTGAGCTGAACCTGGCTGATGGAAAACACGTTAAAATGGGTTATCCAGGGGAGGAAGAGAGTTGGCCTTTAGAAACGTTGCACATTCAATTAAATGTCTCCATCAAATCACACAAAAAGTTTCAAATAACTGCACAACTGAAGATGAACAGTAATTGAGAAACCAAAATGATATCAAGATAGAGACACAGTCACTATGAACGTGCTTTATTCCTACTCCTCACTGGGCCTTCCAATCAAGTCATGGTGTTCATCATGGCACTAGAAACCCTATTCTTTATTGCAAGACATACAATAACAATGAGAAATGTGTGGCAAAGAAATGGGTCAGAAAGAAATAGTGGAAGATGTTAAAGCAGCGAGCCTGCAATCCAAGCCCGCAGACATCAGGAGAATGCCTCCAGGGAAAGAAAGGAGAACTGATGATTCAGACTAATGTTCTCATGGACATAATAACTGTAGCTCAAAGTAGGGTCATGATACTTGCTCAGACTTTATTATCTTTGAGTATTAACTTCGAGTATTTTGGTATCTATTCTGTGCTGAGCCATTCTATGAATTGCTTTATATGTGTTGACCCCTTTAATCTTCCAGTACAAAGTAGCTACTAAATTTAGTATATAAATAATTTATATATAGTATTACATAAATTATTATAATTTAGTATATAAAGAACTAAATTTAGTATATAAAGAAGGTAAGGCAGAGGATGTTAAGAAATCCGATACGGAAAAAAAAAAAAAAAAAAAAGAAATCCGATACGGGTTTCGCAACTAGTAGCTGGAAGAGTCAGGAAACCTATAAAGAGGGTCTCCTAAGAATATGAAAGGAAGCAACACAGCTATAGCAATGTAAAAGCACCATATTCCTATTCTGTTGATCCTTTAGTTTTTGTTTTTTTTTTTGAGGCTGATTTCTTCCTTGACTCTAGGTAAAATCTGAAAGAAATGCTATTTTCTAATAATAAAAACAGTACAATAATTAATATGTCTAGTCTAGTATAATGAACAAAATTTTGAATTTCCAGCAAGGATGGCTCCTTGACTTTTCTCTTTGCTAACCTGCTCTGCAGTTTCTCCACCCCATCTTGTCATTCTCGGTTCCCATCCTTGCCAGAGTTGTGGGTGGACCATGTTAGGGTGATGGACAGGGGCAAGAAAAGTCCTACTTTTCTTTCCAGCATGGTTTGAGGTGTTCTGGGACTAGAAAGAATTTTAAAGCTGACCCTCACTTTTGTAGGCACAGTTCTCTTCGTGTGAGGAAATTAATCTCTGACTGGTTCCTCTTCCCTCAGCCTCATGAAATTCAGTTGTTAACCCTGCCATAAAGCATCCTGTTAACCCTCACGCAGGTGGGACAATCATCCTGGCCCACAGTTAACACGTACATCTTTTGCCCAGAAAGGCTTTAAGAGTGTAGGCTGGCCAGTGCCACCAACTGCTCTCAGAGAAACAGGCCACTCAGCAAGCTCTGGGCACTTTGAATGTCTTGCGTGTGAAGCAGACAAGTTCACTGTGTGCTCTGAAATACTAGGTTCATATGTTAAACTCTCTGCATGTCTCTGTCAGTCCCTTTTCTAAGCATGAGTTGGGGGCAAGCACCCCTACTTCTCCATCTTCTAAGTGGATGATCTACACCTAGCAAACCTCTAAATCCTTTTCTAATCTGTAATTCTTGGCCTTTTAGTCTCTTCAGCCTGAGGATAAATGTTTCTTGGTGCCTTCTTTTACAAGTCTATATGGTGGTCCCACATAACTGTCTTGGGGTTTTAGCTGAAACTAAACCCATAATAGTTTTTCCTTCCTTCCTTCCTTCTTTCCTTCCTTCCTTCCTTCCTTTCTTCCTTTTCTTTTCTTTCTTGATTTTATTTTTAAGTAATCTCTACACCCAATATGGGGCTTGAACTCACAACCAGGAGACCAAGAGTTGCATGCTCTATGACTGAGCCAGCCAGGTGCCCCCCAAATACTTTAATTTTAATATTCTGTTATATAATTATCAGAAGGATAAACCCTAAAGACATGAGGATCTGGGAATAGCCTAGCAAGCAGAAATGTTTGAAATCAGAATAGTACTCATGCTTGAAATCAGAATAGTACTAAAAAAAGTTTATTATTTTTGTCATTTAAGGATATACTGGAAGTTTTTGTTCATATCAAAAAACACTCTTTCCAAGAATAATTTTTCATTGGAAATTGATCTTTTACAAGAGGTACAATTTATTTGATCTTTCACCTGGTATTGGACAGTTTAAAAATTTCCAAGTTTTCTCATATTAAAGTAATATTTTGATATTTTGTCACTTGTTAGAATTTTCTAGAATATTTTTAGGATGGGACTAGATAAAAAATCATGATCATTTTTCTGCTCTTGACAGATATTACTTATTGTTTGTTAAAATGTTGATCTTAATTCACATTTATCCCAGTGGTGCTTAAAAATATTCCTTCTGATGGGGGGCCTCAGTGGCTCAATTGGTTAAGTGCCTGATTCTTGATTTGGGCTCAGGTTATTATCTCAGGATTCTGAGACTGAGCCCTACATGGGGTCCAATGCTCAGTGGGGAGTCTGCTTGATTCTCTCTCCCTCTGCCCCTCCCTACTGCTCACTGTCTCTAAAATAAATAAATCTTTTAAGAAAATGTTTTGTCTTGCCAATACTAGGCACTACCCCCTTTTAAATTTTGCCACTTTACTATTTTTAAAAAATGGCTAACTTATTTAAACGTACATTAAAAAACAGTAATAAAGTTGAACATTAGTTCCAGATTTCTGAAATTTGTATTTTTTAAGTGAACTGTTCAATTTTTTTTTCATATTGAAATCTTCATTTTTTGGTTGTTATTAATGGTTCATAAAAGCTTTGTTAGACATTTTGTCCTTGTTACATATATTTCATATACCATTTCCATCTAGCAATTTGCCACTTAAATTTTACAGTGTTTTAGGTAAAAAATATTTATATGTTTATGTAGTAAAATTTATTATATTATTTCTTTGTATTTTCTCAGATTTTTTTCTGAAAGTATATAAGTAATCACATTTTATAGTATTTAACATATGTTTTATATTTTATAATTACAATTATGTATCACTTCTATATTACTCATTTGAAAAGACCTTTCAAATGAAAATATCTTAAATCTGAATCTTAACTAAATTTCCTTCATGTTATGAGTTAGCATTACTCAAATACATGTGCTCCTGTGAATCCAAAGAAATATGGAGGCTCTTTGTTTTCCTTCTGAACACCTAAATTTACTTGTCAAAGTATATATGTTATGTTGAAAATTAAGCAAAAGTTTTTCAGATATATCAATTATATATCCCTTAAAATATCAAATATAAATCATACCACTTAATTGTCAGGACTTCATACACTTCTAAAATCTGACCAAAAACTGCCATTGTACTACAGTTGTTTATAATTCTTTCTTATATATGTTTCTATAGTTGATCCTTAAATATTTGGACTACAGAAAGATAACAAATTTCCCAATTTCCTGGAGCACCTAACAATGCCCTGTCAATATACATACTTTGCATATAAAACATTTAACTTGAATATCCCTTGGACATTAATAACACAATTCTGGTTTTATGTTTGGACCCATTTTGAAGGAAGTACTGATTTCCAGGAGTTAACAATACCCATATTTTCTGGAAATGCAGTATGAGGAGAAGCACAAGTAAAGAATAAAGAGGAGAAACTTTTCTGAGTCATTCCTAATGCAAACATAACTGGTCCTAGGCATCCCTGGCCCACTTTATTCTACTACAAGCTATATACACCTTGGGGTTATGAGGTTTGAATCTTGGTTGATTTGAGTGGAAAATGAACACAAGAGCATTCAAACTAGGTAGTTTACCACTAGGTAGTTTACCACTCTTCAGAAATGTATAAAAACATTTCATATTTTCAACCATGGATTTTTATCATACATCATGTAGTAAGCATTTGTAAAGAAGAAATAGCTAGAATATATGTTGTCCCAGCAGCTTCAAGAAATTGAGGTCTTACTTATTATGAATCAAGATTCCAGGCTCCAACGAAGATGAATAATAGCCCCAAATAACAGACTTATCGCCAAGGGGAACTTAGGCCTGGTGACGTACCCTAAGATCATTTATTCTCATGGTAGCTTTTTTACTTCCTGTGAATCTTTTACTATCTGCAGAAATGGAGAGAATTAAATTTGGCTAAAAGCTTATGTTGCTACAGCAGAGATCCAAAAACATGACTTTGCTATTTCCTTGCTCATGGTTTTTACCATTCCAAGACCTCTTCATTATGCTAAAGAACCATGACTAAACTGCTCCTTATGTTAATCCTCAAAAACATTACTACCTCTTGAGATAATCCCTAATTTGGGGGGAATGATTTCAAGACATTGATATTTTTCTTAAAAAAGATAGATGATCACCCCCAAATAGCCAGAGGAAAGTTGAAAAAGAAAACTGGGGCACCTGGGTGGCTCAGTCAGTTAAGTGGCTGCCTTCGACTCAGGTCATGATCCCAGGGTCCTGGGATTGAGTCCTCTGTCAAGCTCCCTACTCAGCAGAGAGCCTGCTTCTCCCTCTCCCACTGCCTGCCTTTCTCCCTACTTGTATTCTCCCTCTCTGTTAAATAAATAAATAAAATCTTAAAAAAAAGAAAAAGAAAACCAAAGTTGGCAGCATCACAATTTCAGACTTCAAGCTCTCTTACAAAGCTGTCATCATCAAGACAGTATGATACTGGCACAAAAACAGACACAGAGATCAACAGAACAGAATAGAGAGGCCAGAAATGGACCCTCAACTCTATGACCAACTAATCTTCAACAAAGCAGGAAGAGAATGTCCAATGGAAAAAAGACAGTCTCTTCAACAAATGGTGCTGGGAAAATTGGACAGCCACATGCAGAAGAATGAAACTAGACCATTTCCTTACACCACACACAAAAATAGATTCAAAATGGATGAAAGACCTCAATGTGAGACAGGAATCCATCAAAATCCTTGAGGAGAACATAAGCAGCAACCTCTTTGATCTTAGCCACCACAGCTTCTTCCTACAAACATCATCAAAGGCAAGGGAAGCAAGGGCAAAAATGAACTATTGGGACTTCATCAAGATAAAAAGCTTTTGCACAGCAAAGGAAACAGCAACAAAACCAAAAGACAACTGATAGAATGGGAGAAGATATTTACAAATGACATATCAGATAAAGGGCTAGAATCCAAAATCTATAAAGAACTTGTCAAACTCAACACCCAAAGAACAAAGAATCTAATCAAGAATGGGCAGAAGACATGAACAGACATTTCTGCAAAGAAGACATCCAAATGGCCAACAGACACATGAAAAAGTGCTTAACATCACTCAGCATCAGGGAAATACAAATCGAAACTAGAATGAGGTACCACATCACACCAGTCAGAATGGCTAAAATTAACAAGTCAGGAAATGATAGATGTTGGCGAGGATATGGAGAAAGGGGAACCCTCCTACACTGTTGGTGGGATGCAAGCTGGTGTAGCCACTCTGGAAAACAGCATGGATGTTCCTCAAAAAGTTGAAAACAGAGCTACTCTATGACCCAGCAATTGCACTACTGGGTATTTACCTTAAAGATACAAATGCAGTGGTCTGAAGGGGACGTGCACCTGAATGTTTATAGCAACAATGTCCATAATAGCCAAACTATGGAAAGAACCTGGATGTCTGTCAACAGATGAATGGATGAAGAAGATGTGGTATATATATATATATATATATATATATATATATATATATACACACACACACAATGGAATACTATAAAGCCATCAAAAGAAATGAAATCTTGCCATTTGCAACAACATGGATGAAACTAGAGGGTATTATGCTTAGTGAAATAAGTCAATCAGAGAAAGACAATTATAATATGATCTCTCTGATATGAGGAATTTGAGAGGCAGGGTGGGGGGTTGTATGGGGCAGGGAGGGAAAAATGAATCAAGATGGGATTGGGAGGGAGATAAACTATAAGAGACACAATCTCAGGAAACAAACTGAGAGTTGCTGGGTGGGGAGGGGAGGGACAGGGTGGCTGGGTTATGGACATTGGGGAGGGTATGTGCTATGGTGAGTGCCATGAATTGTGTAAGACTGATGATTTACAGACCTGTGCCCCTGAAGCAAATAATACATTATATGTTAATAAAAATTTTAAAAAATAGATGATCAGATGAACATTTGTGACTTAGGGTAGTTTATGATTGAGTTTAATTTCTCATATAAACTGAGATGTATTTCTTGAATGACTTTTGGAAGGCACTTTTTTTCCTGATGAAGAACTCAACAGAGATTATCAGTGGCTAAGATTTTCTCTTAGTCCAGTTTAGAAACAACAAAGCACTATCACTAATTTAGTGTCACTGTGTTTCCCTAAAGGCAAGGCAACTGCCCTTGTAGTATTTCTCTTTGACTACAAACAGTTCTTAGATTTTAAATTAGTAAGAAAAGGCCCTAAACGTTTTTTTAGGAATCCAATCACAGGACTGGCTCTCACAACAGAGCAACTCTCAATAAATCACGGGTGTTCGCATCTTCTAAGCTGGTCTCAGCCTATAATCTCTCCTTATTCATCCATTATGTATATTAAGTTGCCTTAGTAACTTCATAAAATATTTTTTTGTGTGTTTTCCCAGCTGTTTAGCTTTTTTCAAAGGCCTCTCATTTCTACTGAGTGAAGTCCATTTGTTTATCTGGCATTCACATTCCTCCACATGCTGAACCTGATGGATCCCATCAGCCATGTCTCCTTCACGTCTCCATACTCAGGTTTGTCCACAAAATGACTCAAATGGTTAAGGCGAATGAGCCCATACCCGTGGCTTTGTGCAAGTGCTAACAACCTTACTCAGGATTATCCTAGTTGGAGTATATGTTGTAGTTCTCCTCAAGAGGAGCAATTCACTCCAACTGATTTTTTTTTCTCCCATTGTTCCTTGAGGGGGTCTTACTATTTCCCACTGCTTTGTTTCTGTTCATGATTTTACACCTTCTTTCCTTTTTACCCAGGAACATTTTCCTTCCCCTTTATCTTCTTTAAATCCCCAAAATAAGGATTATTATCTCATGTAGGAAATGGTGACTAACCTAGTGTGAAATGTGTATTCTTCCCTCAAATTCCTAACTCAGTTTTATGTTATGTATTGATTATTAATCATTGACTATCTTATGATCACTCTTGTTACATATAACATTATGTTTCAGTATTTTAAATATCTGTGTACATATGTCTATGTCCTCTAAATGTTAATGCCTTGAAGAAAAAAAAAAGTTATAAATATCTGTCTCCTCCTGTGCATCTCTGTTCTACTCTAGAATTTTAAAAATGGATTTATTATTCAATACCTATTTATTTAGCTTTTATGTTCGGAAGCTAAAGTTGCACAGGCTTAGGTATATCTTGTTCAAGAAGTAATAAGCAGAAATTAGTGAACTGCATGGTATGTGAATTATCTCAATAAATGTGTTAAAATAATGTGCAGAACAAAGACTGATTTTTGTGACCAAGCATTTTTTATTTTTCTTAATGGAACTTTATTATTTAATGTGTAAGTAAGGGGACATAGCATAGATATTTCTTTTTCCTATGAAGTGAAAAATAGCTCTTGAAGACTGTTTTCAAATAATTATATTTTAGCAACTGGATACTATCACTATAAGAAAATAGAACTATTTCTCTCAATGTAAAGCTCTGAAAATAAAAAATGCATGGAAAGATACTTCTCAGACTTCTGAGTTCTACCTATATGGTTTAAAATGATAGCAGCCCTAAAATAAACCATCTTCCTGCTGGCAGTTTTCTAACACAGGAAATTTCTGAAGTCTACATCACTATCAAATCTCTGCTCTTTGTTATGTTCAATTACAATATAATTACTTCTGTGTTTGGATAACACATTTTATGTGTTAAACAGTTTCAAGAAATTATATTAATAGGAAACCTCCTTGCCAAAATTCAATCCACTAATAATGGTATGCAAAGGAAAACAAAACCAAGCAAACCTTCCTATACTATCTTAGTTTGAAGATGATCTACAAATTGGAAAAAAAATGATATTATTATTATTACTATCAGACACAGGAATTTATTGGTAATAACAAATTCTATTGAGCCATGTATTAGCTGCTTTACAGTCATTATTTCATTTAAACATTCAGCAACTCTGAAATTCATGTATTATTATCCCTATTTATCAATGAGAAGACTGAGTTTGGAAGATTAAATAACGTACACACCATCACACAGAAATTTAGCAAAAGAACCAAAATTTGAATCCAAGTGTGTCTGAATCCAGAGTTTGTACAGTTTTCTTCACAATTTTTTTTTTTTGAAAGCAAGAGAGAAAGAATATGCCAGTGCGGTGGGGGTTGGGTGGCAGAGAGAAAGGAGAATCTCAGGCAGGCTCCACCCCCTGAGAGGAGCTCAATCTCACAACCTTGAAATCATGACCTGAACAGAAATCAAGAGTCAGATACTCACCCGACTGAGCCCCCACCCCCCATGGCACCCCTCTTCACAATTCTTTTTTTTTTTTTTTAAAGATTTTATTTATTTATTTGATAGAGATCACAAGTAGGCAGAGAGGCAGGCAGAGAGAGAGCGAGAGGGAAGCAGGCTCCCTGCCGAGCAGAGAGCCCGATGCAGGACTCAATCCCAGGACCCTGAGATCATGACCTGAGCCGAAGGCAGCGGCTTAACCCACTGAGCCACCCAGGTGCCCCCCTCTTCACAATTCTTAAGTTATCAACTCAGTTCTTGAGTTACAGACTCATCTTAGCCAGTAGTAAGCAGTCTCTTTGTTTGTATACTATGGAGACCAAATCTTACCTGCTTTTATTTTGTAATGTTTTCTTTATACTTCTTACAGTTATATTTGGAATGAAAATTTACTTTTTTTTTTTTTAAGATTTTATTTACTTGAGAGAGAGAGAATCTGAAGATGACTCTGCACTGAGCACAGAGCCGGATGCAGGGCTTGATCCCACAACCACAAGATCATGACCTAAGCCAAAATCAAGAGTCCTTGCTAAACCAACTGAGTCACCCAGGCGCCCCCAAAATTGACTTTTTGAAGCGCAGAATGTGGAATTTTGAAAATACATTATCTGAGCAGAATTATCATATATTAAGTTCGATATCAAATTTCTACATAAAATATGAAGTTTGAATTTAAGTACAAATGACCAAAACTTATTTTTAGGGATCAAAATATTTCAGTAATGTAGAAGGCACAAATTCTGACAGTGGGTCTGTGCTCAAATTGCTAACTTAAAAAATTCAAATATTTTGTATTTTGCAACTCTTAATTTTGTTCATTTTTCATCTTTCATGTCCTTTAAAAAATTAAAATATTAAAATAATTAAAAATATTTGAGTATAGTTGACACACATATTGCATCAGTTTCAGGTGTACAATATAGTGATTCAATTTCTCTATATGTTATACTGGGCTCACCACAAGTCTAGGTACCATCTGTCACCATACAACACTATTAACAATATTGTTGACTATTCCCTTATGCTGTGCCTTTTATCCCAATGCCTTATTTACTGAATAACTGGAAGCCTGTATCTCCTATTCCACTTCAACCATTTTGCCAACATCCCTAGACCCCTCACCTCTGACAACCACCTATTTGTTCTCTGCATTTATGGGTCTGCATAACAGTATTCATTCTTTTTGCACAACACCCAGTGCTCCATGCAAAACGTGCCCTCCCCATCACCCACCACCTGTTCCCCCAACCTCCCACCCCTGACCCTTCAAAACCCTCAGGTTGTTTTTCAGAGTCCATAGTCTCTTATGGTTCGCCTCCCCTCCCCAATGTCCATAGCCCACTCCCCCTCTCCCAATCCCACCTCCCCCCAGCAACCCCCAGTTTGTTTTGTGAGATTAAGAGTCATTTATGGTTTGTCTCCCTCCCAATCCCATCTTGTTTCATTTATTCTTCTCCTATCCCCCTACTCCCCCATGTTGCTTCTCCATGTCCTCATATCAGGGAGATCATATGATAGTTGTCTTTCTCCGATTGACTTATTTCACTAAGCATGATACGCTCTAGTTCCATCCACGTCGTCGCAAATGGCAAGATTTCATTTCTTTTGATGGCTGCATAGTATTCCATTGTGTATATATACCACATCTTCTTGATCCATTCATCTGTTGATGGACATCTAGGTTCTTTCCATAGTCTGGCTATTGTAGACATTGCTGCTATAAACATTCGGGTACACGTGCCCCTTCGGATCACTATGTTTGTATCTTTAGGGTAAATACCCAGTAGTGCAATTGCTGGGTCATAGGGTAGTTCTATTTTCAACATTTTGAGGAACCTCCATGCTGTTTTCCAGAGTGGTTGGACCAGCTTGCATTCCCACCAACAGTGGAGGAGGGTTCCCCTTTCTCCACATCCTCTCCAGCATCTGTCATTTCCTGACTTGTTAATTTTAGCCATTCTGACTGGTGTGAGGTGATATCTTCCTAGGAACAACGGCAAAGGCAAGGGAAGCAAGGGCGAAAATGAACTATTGGGATTTCATCAAGATCAAAAGCTTTTGCACAGCAAAGGAAACAGTTAACAAAACCAAAAGACAGCTGACAGAATGGGAGAAGATATTTTCAAACGACATATCAGATAAAGGGCTAGTATCCAAAATCTATAAGGAACTTAGCAAACTCAACACCCAAAGAACAAACAATCCAATCAAGAAATGGGCAGAGGGGGGCTCCTGGGTGGCTCAGTGGGTTAAGCCGCTGCCTTCGGCTCAGGTCATGATCTCAGAGTCCTGGGATCGAGTCCCATATCGGGATCTCTGCTCAGCAGGGAGCCTGCTTCCCTCTCTCTCTCTCTCTGCCTATTTGTGATCTCTCTCTCGCTGTCAAATAAATAAATAAAATCTTTAAAAAAAAAAAATAAATGGGCAGAGGACATGAACAGACATTTCTGCAAAGAAGACATCCAGATGGCCAACAGACACATGAAAAAGTGCTCCACGTCACTCGGCATCAGGGAAATACAAATCAAAACCACAATGAGATATCACCTCACGCATTTATGGGTCTGATACTGCTTTTTCTTTTCTCATTTATTTTTTAGATTCCATATGATATTTTTAGATATCCATATGATATGATATTTGTCTTTCTCAATTGCACTCATTTCACTTAGCATAATAGCTTCTAGGTCCATCCATATTGTCTCAAATGGCACAATCTCATCCTTCTTCATGGCTACCTCATATCCCATTGTATATATAATTCCTTATCCATGTCTTTATTAATGGACACTTAGGTTGCATCTGTATCTTGACGATTATAAATAATGTTGCAACTAACACAGGGGTGCAAATATCTTTTAAAATTAATATTTTCATTCTTAGATTGCTAACTTTATGTGTGCCATTTGTATGTTTCTGTACTGGTGTCATATATTCACAGTACACCTGTCTATTCTCTAGGAATAGTAGCATGAAGGCTTATTCCAATAACCCCTATTAAAGTAATAAAACGTTGAATTTTTTAAAATGAATGGTTCTATTGGTATTTCCTAAAAGGTAAAATAAGGGAAAGATAAACTTCACCCTATGTATCTCATTGAAATCAATTTTAACAGATGCATCATATGGGTTCAACAGACATTGATATAATATTTACATACAATTTATCAGAAAGTGGATGGAATAAGAGCTCAACAGAGCTAAGATCCATGTATATGATTGTTATGATACACTTTCTTGCTTGGAATGAGCTTTCTATATTTGTAATTTAATGATTATATGAAGAAAACACTTTAGAGTATAGTGGTAAGAACAAAATGGAAGCCTTTTGGCCAAACCACCATCTTCCAGTAATTTGCTAGAATGACCAACACAAAGGGAAAGAGGAGAGGCACCAGCCGTATGTTTTCTAGGCCTTTTAGAAAACATGGAGTTGTTCCTTTGGCCACACATATGGAAACCTACAAGAAAGGAGATATTGTGGACACCGAGGGAATGGACACTGTTTAAGGAGTGCTCTACAGGGGGCCCTTCAGCATTTAATATTTAATGCTTCAATTAGTCTTTTAAAAGGTAGATATTAGTGAAGCAGTTAAAAAAAAACAATGCTAAACCATTCACAGTAACAACACAATTTGAAAAACAATCTTTAATGTGCATAAATATCAAGTTGGAGCCCCTGCTTCTAGCCAAGATAGAATAATGGGGAGGATTTACTTTCCTACCTAAAACAAGCAACTAATGGACAAAATATATCAAAATAATGGTTTGAAATATAGTGAACATCAGGTAGGAAGACAGTCATCATGGACACTGAGGTGACTAGAGCTCTCAAGATGGAATACTGAAGAGGAACTCTCTCCTTCTCCTCCCAAAAGGATAGATAAGAGGTTCTTGAGGTTTACACAAGATCTGGGCGAGTGATTCTTCTCACCAACCAGATTAGAAAATCTCAGTAAAGTATGGCAATTCCTTTAGTTTCACTTCCATTTTTTTCCTTACAAAATTTAAGAGTAATTTTTAATTGAATACATTTTTAAAAAGATTTATTTATTTATTTTAGAGAGAGAGACTGTGCCACACCCGTGAGCAGGGGAGGGGCTGAGGGAGAGAGAGAATCTCAAGCAGTCTCTGAGCCAAGAACAGAGCCTGATGCAGAGCTTTATCTCACAACCCTGAGATCACGATCTGACCTGAAATCAAGAGTCAGAAGCTCAGCCACCCAGGTGTCCCTTACACTGAATACATTTTATTTAAAAGTACTAAGTCTCAACCATGTCTACCATGAACTGATGTTTCCCTTGGAGGAAATTCCTTTCCTATAGCAACAACTGGTGGGAAGTGCTCTTACTCTGCGTTTGGTCCCTTTAATTTTCTCTTCCATCAATCCTAGCCACCTGCTTCCAAAAAGCAAACAAATCCCTCTTCATCTTCAGCCTAAGGAATGTTCTCCAATTCTTGTTATCTTATTATTCAGAAATTTAGCTTAGTTCTCTGTATCTTCTACATCCTTTAGAGGGCACTTCAGTCATAACTGAAGAAAGTTTATATAAACAAGAGAATCATTTACTAATGCTTGATCATTTACTAACACTTGGCAATGCAAATAACCAGCAAAATTTCAAGTTATTTTTTAATATTTTATTTATTTGACAGAGAGAAATCACAACTAGGCAGAGAGGCAGGCAGAGAGAGAAAGGAGGAAGCAGGCTCCCTGCTGAGCAGAGAGCCCGATGCGGGGCTCGATCCCAGGACCCTGGGATCATGACCTGAGCCGAAGGCAGAGGCTTTAACCCACTGAGCCACCCAGGCGCCCCACAAAATTTCAAGTTTTAATGTAACTTTTTCTAGATTATGTTTTTAGCTTAGTTTTCCCTTGTGACAACTTCTGTGAGTAGAAGGCAATAAAAAATAGTATTATCTGTCTTTCCAGGGAAAACACCAGAAGTCAGGGAAATTTTTTTTTTAATGTTACTTTGTTTTGATTTTCTTCCCAGTGCATTAGGGACAGTGGCAAGCAAATATTTTAGTAAAACAATTCACAGAATCTCTAGTGGGTCTTAGACATATTTCTAGCAAGCTGATATGTGAACCACAACTCAGATTTTTTAGTGATCAGAGGTGAGTGTTAAAAATTGAAATCCTACAAGTTTTCAAGTACCTTCAGGACACAAACCATATGTCAAAATACTCATGCACGTCACTGAAGTAATGTTAGCATGAAATAACCACCCAAACTCCAGTTGGCATTTCTGATGGAATCTAACACTCTTCTAATGCTAAATAAAATTAAAAAAAAATTTTTCCCCAATCTTTCTAACAATGTTTATAAGGAAATTAGAGACCTGTAAAATATTAATTTTTGGTCATTAACTATTCATATCAAAGTTTATCAACATTTTAATTATCTAAAAGTCATATTTTTTGTGTTCCCAAAGGATGCACACCTTTTTCTTAAGCACCATGTCATCTTATATTCATAAGATTTGCTAGAATCTTATGAATTCTAGCAATTCATAAGAATTGTTGTTTATATTCAATTCAGTCTCTATCAACAATCATTTTGCCATTTTTCCTGCATTAGCAATAAGCTGTTAATACTCTTCCAAAATAACTCTAAGAGGATCCATTTTTGAAGAGTGGCATACAATAGCAGTAATCTGATTTTAAAGTATTCTGAATACTAAACAAAATTAATGTAATAAATCATTTTCAAATTTTTTCTGAGATACAGCTTAAAATATTCAAGTAAATAGACAAAGGGTTATCTCCTTATAATCAGTAAGAAAATCCTAAAAACATGTAGATTACTTCTCAGTATCTGAATTTCCACAAGACCCTTACTTAAAATTAAGAACTAATTTTTAATTATCAGTTTATTAATGATATGCTAAAACTATTTATATGCTAAAATATGTAAATAGAACATTACAGGTGGCAAGAATAGCTTCAAATTATGTAGCCTGCCTATAGGCACACAGAAACACAGTTGTTCATGACATCCATGTTCTGGACCATTAAAGTCCTACTTACTTAGAAGACTTCAAGGGCTTCAAAAGCTAAAAACTTTGTCTTATTTCACGACAAAAGGTGTCTCAATCTTCGTATCCTATCTAAACTAGTTCATGGACGAAAACTACTTTTAACCTTCAACAGAGAGCAGTGACTGATACTTTGATCACCAAACAAGAAGAAATAGGGAATACAAAAAAAAAGTATTTTTCACTTATATATATGCTTGGTACTCAGTAATCTTATATGCTTTATATAAAGAATGCTCAACGTGTCCTTGTGAGGACACGTTGAGAACCAGCAGTCATTACCAAGCATCCTAGTATGTATCATATAAGCCAGACCAGCCCCTGCACTCCTGCAGCTTATAGGATGAGGAAAGACACCTTTCTACTCCATTCTTTCATCTTAGATTTTGGCTTGCTGTGGCAATATTCATGTACATCTAAACTGGTAGTCTTAGAAATTACCAAAAGGTCACTTGATTTTTACCCATTAATTTCATCCCCCAATTTTATTTTCTTTATAAAGAAATCATGTGTTATAGAGTAGGGTGAAAGGGTAGTCAGTGTAGGAGGGCTCAGAAGATTTTCTTTTTTAATTAGATAATGATTAACACTTCTTTATGTCTAAATTGTCTTATAGATCAATTCATTGAACCTAATTCACAATTCAGCTGATTTCCTTAATCAGTAATTTATGTCAATAAAAAGTGGAAAAATGTAATAGTAGAACACCATTTGCCAACACAATTAGGCAGAAACAGCAACTGTAAAATTAAAAGACATGTTTTATGCTATGCTTATCTCAACAAGATATATATCTACCTGAACCGAAGAAAAAAATAGATTAAAGCATATAGGGGAAGGGAAGGAGCATAAGAACAAAACAAAACAGAAACATATTGGGAAAAGTACCACCACCAATACCGCCACCAGTCTTGAATCTTGAAATGCAATATATAAAAAAGCAAATCCAACTGTAAACCCGTTGTCCTAATACATTTTCTTTTCTCTTCTTTCATAGCTGAAGATTATTTAGTTTCACAGAAGTTTGACATAACAATGACATAAGAAATAAATCTTGGAACAGATAATTCTATGATTAGCTGAAACCCACCTCATGTCAGTTGTAATAACTAGGGGGAAAAAACCAATGTGGCTACAGACTGTGGAAAGGAGTGTTAACATTGTTGGTTTTTCTTTTTTTGTCCCATAGATGTCTAATTATACTCTTAGAACCCTTGCCACTATTACATGACATGTCTTTTTAATGACTTTTTAACACATTGCACAATGTTCTCAATTAATAGCTCTGGAAAAAAAATGAATGTCATTCTGGGGTTCCACTTAAAGCAGAGACTAAGACAGGGACTTGGGTGAAGGTAGTTTATCTGGGAGGAAGTTCCAGGAAT
Source organism: Meles meles (assembly GCF_922984935.1). NCBI lineage: Eukaryota > Metazoa > Chordata > Mammalia > Carnivora > Mustelidae > Meles > Meles meles. The sequence continues at coordinate 10,088,445 of NC_060067.1, forward strand.
TAAGAATGAATGAGTAGGGTGAACGAGAAAGTAAAGAAGAAAAACCACTAAAGATGAGTTCTCAAGCTGGTTACCATTGAGTAAATGTGTTGAAAGCATACCAGTCAGATTGCAGACTCGTTACTTGAGTGTTGCCTGTCAGGATAGTTAAGTGCCCCACATCCCAGACTGAAAGAACTACTGCCTGCAGGGAAGCTCTAAAGCAGAGAATCCAGACTGGAGACGTCTGGAATAGAAAGCTGGTACTGGGCAGGAACTCTCCACTGCTGCTGCTGCTGAAATCAGAGGAAGGCTGATGGAATGAGTGGGTCACTTAAAGCATATGAATCTGAACTATTGTTTAAAACATCACTAAGATAAGAAAAGTTGGTTTAGTTGCAATCAGTTGGTCTTAAAAATGTTCATGTAATTTTGGATCTAGTCATTGTATTGCTCAAAATCTTCAGAATATCTGAACTTTGGGGGTGCCTGGGCGGCTCAGTGGGTTAAAGCCTCTGCCTTCAGCTCAGGTCATGGTCTCTGGCTCCTGGGATCAAGCCCTGCATTGGGCTCTCTGCTCAGCAGGGAGCCTGCTTCCTCCCTCTCTGCCTGCTTCTCTGCCTACTTGTGATCTCTGTCTGTCAAATAAATAAAATCTTTAAAAAAAAAAAAAAGATTATCTCAACTTTTAAGTTCCGAAGTCTTTCTCACTTTGTTCCCTCATATATTTCCAGTGTCATCACTTTCCAAATTTCTGTATACTTTATCCTCAACCATACTAAAGTATCTGCAATTTCCTAGGTGCATCATGCTCTTTCCTGTTTCTTTGAGGAATTGAGAGAGGAGAAAAAAGACAAAAATCAGGTAAATTCTTACAAGTCATAATAAAAAGAATGAATTTTATTCTAATAGAAATTGTTTTAAGCTAGGGAGAAAATGGTCTGATCTACAATTTAACATTTTCCTGGTTGTTATATGTGGAATGGGTTGGGGAGAGTAGGGAGCAGGAATGGAAGAAGGAAAGTCAGTTAAGAAGTGATTCCAGTTCACGTGGAAGTTGCCAATATCTTACATTAGGTGACAGCATTGCAAATATAGACAGAGGGATGAATTGGTGATCTTTGGTCATGGTGGTATGAATTTTGTTTGCCAATGAATTGGATATGAGTTGAGTAGAAAAGGATAGAAAAAGCAAACAACTCTGGGTTGGCTTGAGAACTGAATGGGATGCGGTAATATTTATTTAAATTAGGAAGTGTGTATGCTTTTGGATATATTATATATATGATACCTTTTAGAAGCCCAAATGAAGGTGCAAAGTATTGGCTATATGAATTGGGGCTCAGGGAAGAGATAAGAACTGATGAGATCAACTTGGAAATTACTAGCATATTTATGACATTTTAAGTTATGGAATCTGATATAAAAAGGAAGAGATACATAGGAAGAAGAGAGGTCCAGAGCCACAATCAAGGTCCCCCGATATTTAGAGTTTAGGCATAGCAGGTCAAACCAGTGGAGGATATTGACAAGGGGCACTTAGTGAGGTAACAAAAACCAGACAATTGTATGTTACTAAAGCTAGTCCTTTAAGGACAGAATAGTCAATTATGTCAAATACTTAAAAGCTGATAAGCTATGGAGTACGATGAGAACAAAAGAATGGTCATTGAGTTTGACAAAATAGATGTTATGGATAAGCTATACAAGATTATCTAGGCTAGAGTAGGTAGGAAAAAAGTTTGATGGCAATGACAAGGAGTAATCCTGAGAGAAGATACGCAACTCTGTCTCTTCCATCATATGGAATATTTCTGATCTTTTTGCTGAGCTCCTCCTGTTCCTTGAAGGAAGCCATCTTGGAAGAAGATATTTCTAAGCTAATCCCATGCTAATGTCTCTACAGTTCTTCCATGTGTTCCACGGGAAACATGCATCCTTACTGAAGTTATATTGGGAGAAAATTTACTTTCCTAACACAGGTATCTATTTGGTACCATAGGCAGCATCAACCAGACTCCCCACACTTTAAGTCCGAATCAGTCATGGGTCTTCAGTCTCAAACTCATGTAGTCTTCTTAAATTCACTCTCATCTCCATCTCACTCCCTAACTAGGCTTGATGTTATTAGGAATATCCCTGCTTATGACGTGTGTATGTGCATTTGTGAGGAGGTTAGGGCAACAGTGGACAGGGGGAAATGTTACAGACCTTCACCATTTTTTTCCAGAAAAATTCCTTCTCCAGTTGTTCCCTGCCTTCTGGGCCTCTAAAATTTTTCAGAGGTGGGTAGTGGGAGGTCAACAAAGAATTACTAGGTCAGTGATTAGCCACCTCCTTTATTTGTCCTAGTTAGATGGCATATCAGTAAGGATTCTGTCCAGACCAAGAACCATGTAGGATATGGTCTTTGTTGTAGGAATTATACTTTACATCACAGGTAAGAAAGCTTTTTCTGTACAGAGCCAGATAGTACATATTTTTGGCTTTGTGGACCAAAAAGTTTTCTGTTACAACATACTCAGCTCGCCTCTGCAACACAGAACAGCTATAGATGATACATAAACAAGTAGGCATAGTTCTATTTCAACAGAACTTTATTTTGAAAAAAGGAAAGCAGGCAATGGGGCTATAGATAATTTGCCCACCCCTGCTTTACATAAGAGTGGGTGTTGCTGGGAGAGTGAACTTATAGAGGGGAGTGTTGTGGGATCACAGAAATGTCACTAAACTGTCATTCCTGAAATACTGGTGCAGAGGACACCTGGGAAGACAAGCAAGTTCAACTGCTTTACCAAGGCAGTATAAAGAGAATTATAGAGAGGTCTGTGTGAAGCTGGGGTCTCAGTGTGGCTACTGCCTCTGCGTGTCCTCAAGATCAGCAGTTAGGAAGGAGAGCTTGATGTGGAGCTTGATGTGGAGCAGAGTAGAATGAGTAAAAGCTGAGCACTTCATCTGTTTGTCACTCCTCTCACTTTTAGGTCCTTCCAACAGTAATGGTTACTGTTTCCCTTTAACCTCCCTAATTTCATGAGATTTCCTCCTCTTATCTAAGTCTAAGGTAGAAATATACAGGTTAAGGAAATTCTAGGAAACACAGTTCTGAGTATAACAAATATAGTTGGCACTAGAACAAATTGGTATGTTTTATCTTGGAACTGCAGATGAAACTGAGACAGAAAGAGTCTCATTTCAGCATTATGTAACTGCAGGAGAATCAATCTTTCCTCTATTTTTTCAGCGTTTCCACAACAATGCCTTAGGTCCATGAAACAGAGAGAGGTATATAATATAAGTACAGAATGTTTGCTTTTACTTCCTTTAGAAACATTTAGATTAGATACGTAGCCATTTGTTTCCTTGATGAAGTTAATTGCTCTCACAAAAAGCTAATAAATCTTCTAGCATTTCCCCAAGAGCCAAATGGTTACATAGTGGGATAAGCATTTATGTTAACTACCAAAGTGACTGAATATCCCAGAGATTGCCAGAAGACTTTAGTGTTATCCTCCTAGGTGTTTATGCTTCAAAAGAGATGAATCCCAGGCCCTTGGTAACATCTCTAGGCTGTGAATCCTGGACACACCAGACTTATTTGGCCCCTAAAGAGATTTATTTATATACAAAAGAACCAGAGTACAGGTTCTTTCCATTACGTCTTCAGCAGACTCTCCCAGGCAATGGGGCAGGGATTTTTTTTTTTTTATTTATAAATGCCAAAAAATGTCCTTTTTTTCTAATTCCTTCACCTACCAAACGAAATCTGCCAACTGTGTAGGTAATTTCTCCGTCTGGCTCACGTTGTACCAATCTACAGAGTTGCTGGGCATAGAGGACCTTTTTTGTAATGTTAATCCGGCTGCTTTCTGTGAATATAAGTAAAGCTCTTCTCCCTGATCCAGCCACCTCATGTGTTTGAAGTATCCATCTATCTGTCTGTCAACCATCTATCTATGTCGAAATATGTATTTGCACAAATAAGGTGACACCTCAGCTTGTTTATAGTTTCATAATACATTATGTTTCATCACATCTAAGATGTGGTAAATGTAAGATGCCACTTTATTTTACATACTGCCAAGAAAGAAAAAAGTATTGACAATTAAACTCTCCACACTTTTTACCGCTTATATTATTTTGAGCTTATTAATAGTACGCTTTTAGATTTAGACAGAGAAATGATAACAGTTTGAATAGCTAAAACTGTCCAATATAACCAATGACAACTATATAATGACTGTTTCCTTGCTGAAAGTGATTGTTAGGCACCACTAATTCTAAGACATGTCCTCATTTATGGATATTCTTAGTTATTTATACTTATCCTTAGAATGGATAAAATACAGTATTAATGAGTAAAGCTACCAGTTGAGAGCAAAGTATAGGGAGAAAAGTTTACTAGAGATTAAAAAAGAGGTTAGGAAATTGTCATCTAATGAAGAGAAAAATAGAACTTAGAAGAAATGTAGAATGAAAGGCAAAGACCAAGCCTTCATTAACAAAATTAAGTTATCAGTTAGTAATTGTATCTTTTTTTTTCTCCAGCAAAATCACGTTACTCCATATAGACACAGATTAGAAAGACATTTAGTTTTAACTAAATGTGGGATCATTTACAAACCCACTTGGATCAGAAGTGGGTTTTAGTTTTCATTTATTGGAAATTCTTTTTCCCAAAAGAATAAAGTAGGAAAACACTTCTGCATCTGGGAAAAGAAGAGTATCCATCGTTCCCCTATTTTTCCCACTAAAAGCAACTGAATGAAGACTACATGACTTCATGTATGTCTTCATACAACCAACTGAAAACCCTGGATGTTACATAAAGCAAATGCAAGAAGATTCTGAATAGGGGAAAGAAGAAAACAGACCAGCTAGAAATATATGGATTCAAAGAATGACATAATGGATAGCTCTCTGGGTTTTCTTTGCATTTCAGACTTGAAACTGTAGAACCAAGAAAACTAGAAATGCCAACGGGTGCTCACAAGTCTGCTCCCCTTAGCCAAAGAATGAAAATGACACCAAACTTTTAAATAGTAATCACCCTCCTCCAGGCAAAAACACACAAAAAACTGTGGCTCCAGCAAAGGCCAAGAGATTAGACTAAACTTCTAGCAAAACCTACTCCTTACTATGGTCGCATCAGAAGAAACTAAGTAGAGAGCTAGAACTTTCATCACTGCAGGTGGTAACAAACCCTGCCCATCCAATGTCAGTGATGGCTACTGGGAAGCAGTTATGAAACAAACATAGCTCTCAGAGTCAGGAAGGTATCAACAGAGAGCTATTGGAGAATTAGTTCTCCTACCCCCTACCCAGCAATAACCGTCACCATTTACCCTTGAACTCATTCTGAGTGGGAAACTTAGACTTTTATGTCTACGTGGAAGTAAAAAGAGTTAATTGTGAAACAAACCGTGATACATACAAATCACAGAATATTCCTTAGCAATAAAAAGAAATGAATTATCAGTAGATACAACAACTTGGATAATCTCCAGGGTTTTATGCTCAGTGAAAAAAAAAAATCCCCAAATCACAAATTGTATGGTTCCATCTTTATAACATTCTTGAAATGATATGATTATAGAATGAGAGAACAGACGAGTGGTTGCCAGGGGCTGAGGCGGTACAGGTGAGGGGGAAGTAGATGTAGTTATAAAAGTGCAAGGGGATCTTCATGGATGGATATGTTCTGCATCTACTCTATCAATGTCAATGTCCTCATAATATTGTATAGTTTGGGGGGTGTGACTATTGAGAAGAAGCTGTGTGAAAGGTCTATGAGATCTCATTGTGGAGATATCTTAAAATTACATGTGAATCTACAATGATTCTGAAATTAAAAGTTAAAAAATAGGAGAGAGTAAATGAGTTCAGAGTATTTATTTACAAAGAATTTACTTATGAATGACATAGAATCAAGTGTAGATAATAGAACCCAACGGTTGTATGAGTAATGACAGAATGGTAAGGTCATTGGATCAGAAGTGGGTTTTAGTTTTCGTTTATTGGAAATAATTTATATACAGTAAAGTTTACCTTTTTTAGTGTACAGGTCTGTGAGTTTGAACAAAGGTACATAATCTTGGAGTCATTGTCACAATTAAGATATGGAACAATTCCCTTAGCTCCCAAAATTCCTCCATGAACCACTTGTTAGTCAATCCCTGCTCCTCAGCTCCAGCCACTGGCAACCACTGATCTATTTTCTGTCCCTGTAGTTTTCCATTTGCCAGAATGTCATATAAATGGGATCATACGATGTAGCCATTTGATTCTGGTTTCATTCAATTAGCCTAATACACTTGAAATTCATCCATATTTTTGCATCTATTGAAAATACATTCCATTTTATTGTTGAGTAATATTCCAGTGTGAATGTATCACATTTAAAACATTGTTTTTGATATGAGTATAGTTGACACACAATGTTATATTAGTTTCAGGTGTACGACATAGTGATTCAACTTCTCTGTATGTTATGCTGTGCTCAGAATTGTAGCTACCATTTGTCACCAAGCATTGTTACTGTGAGATCACTGACTATATTCCAAGTGCTGGCCTTTTATTCTTATGACTTACAGACTCCAAACTGAAAGTCTGTGTCTCCCACTCTCCTTCACCCATTTTGCCCATTCCACATTTACCTGTTCTCCAGCTGAGAGACATTTTAAAGTTTTTTTCTAGTTTGAGGCAATTACTATTAAAGTCACTATAACATTTCTCTATGGTTTTTATCTGAATGGTTTTTCATTTCACATAGATAAATGTCTACTTGTAGGACTATTAGGTCATAGGATAAATGTATAGGTAGTTATAAGAAATAGCCAAATTGTTTTTTAGAGTAGCTATACTGTTATGTATTCTTATATACAATATATGATTTTAGCTGTTTTGTTTCTTTATTAACACTTGATAGTATCATTTTTTCAAAATTAGCCATATTAATAGGTATGTAGAGATATACTGGTGTGCTTTTAATTTGTATTTCCCTAATGATAATGGTGGTGAGCTTATTTGTTATGTATATATCTTCTTCAGTTAAGTTTTTACTTAAATCTTTGGCCAAGTTTTCACTGGGTTGCTTTCTAAATACTGAACTTTGAGAGATTTTTATTTATCTCTATGTGTCACTTATCAGATGTGTGGCTTGCAAATATTTTCTCCCCATCTGTCATTTGTTTTTCACTCTTTCAGCACTGACCTTTGAAGAGTGTAAGTTCTTAATTCTTATGATGTCCAATTAATGAATTTTATTTTTTCCTAGCCAAAAATCTTAAGTATTTCCTCATATTTTCTTCTAGATGTATTATTTTCAAAAACATTTATTTAAAATGAATTAGTTAGCACATAGTATCTTGTTAGTTTCGGAGGTAGACTTTAGTGATTCATCATTTGCATGTAACACTGAGTGTTCATTATGTCAAATCCCCTCCTTAATGCCCATCACCATTGTCTGAAGTTTTACATTAAGGTCTGATCCATTTTGAATTAAATTTTGTATCAGGTATGAGGTAAGGGTTAAGAATCTTTTTACTTATTTTTTTTAACATATTGATATCCTGTTGTTTTATCACTACTGGAAAGAAGTTTTTAATATAGGTGAAGGACGGGTGAGATGATGTGCTAAAGATAATTAACTTATCTTTAAAGATAAGTGTTAAAGAGTGTTTCCTGATACACAGATTTCTAGATGATGCAGTAAAACATAAAAATCATGTGACAGCATGTAGAAAAATGCCATTCTGGAAAAGGCAGTTAAGAAACCCTAAAGCTGTAACAAGTCCTCTGCACTGTGTTGATAACACCTAGAAAAACAATTGAGAAAAAGAGAGTAGAGCTAAAGAGGTCACTGAATAAGTGAGAGCAGCTGATAGTAATAAGGATTGTGAGAGGGAGTTTTGTGTTATGACACGAGCTTCAAAATATCTGGGGCTTTTTGGGGCACCTGGGTGGCTCAGTGGGTTAAAGCCTCTGCCTTCAGCTCAGGTCATGGTCTCAAAGTCCTGGGATTGAGCCCCGCATGGGATCTCTGCTCAGCAGGGAGCCTGCTTCCCTTCCTCTCTCTCTCTCTGCCTGCCTCTCTGCCTACTTGTGATCTCTGTCTGCCAAATAAATAAATAAAATCTTTAAAAAAAAATATCTGGGGCTTTTAAAAGAGAACAGAAGATTCCCCAAATTGACCAATAAATTAATTACAATTTTCATCAGAATCTACACAAGGGTGTGTGTGTGTGTGTGTGTGTGTGTGTGTGTGTGCATACATAGAGAAGTTTGTTCTAAACTTTATATGGAAATCATCAGATCTAAAGTAGCTAAAACAATTTTAAGAAGAAGGATAAAGGGGAAAGGACTTGATCTACCTGATGCTAAGGCTTTATATAGAGCTACAGTCATAAAGGAAATGTGGTTTTGGTGAAGGGATAGACACATAGATCAGTGGAACAGCATAGAGAATGCAGAAATAGACCCACACACATCCGAATTCAATAGAATTATGCTGAGTAAATATGATCAATCTCAAAATTTTCCATATCATTTGATTCCATTTATGTAACATTATTGAAATGGCAAAATTCTAGAGGTGGAGAACAGATTGGTGGTTGCCAGTGTTTAGGAAGGTGGGAGTTTGCTGTTGCTACAGATGGTAGTGATGGTCAAACAAATCTACATATTATAAAATTGCACAAAACTGAATACATGAAGAATATATAAAACGGGTAAAACCTGGGTAATTTCAATGGGTTGTATCAATGTCAAATTCTTGTTTGTGATATTGTATTAGAATTATACAATTATACCATTATACATTATACCATCTACCATTTTGAAACTTGGTGGAAGGTACTGGAATCTGTATTACTTCTTACAACTGCATGAGAACCTACAGGTATCTCAAAGTTAAAAAAAAAGGATGGAGGAGAAATGATTTGGTCTTACTCATCTTTGCTTTTGTAATTTCTCATGAAAATATATATACTGTATGCTTTCAAATTAATACTGTTTGGATGAAAGCCTTATGAAAATTTTAGTGGTATTATAATGCAAATCTCCACTTTAAAATGAAATATATAGCTAATCAGGATAATCAATATTTATTATAAACCAGCAACTGAAATTAAGAAATAACATGATTTTTTAAATTTTAGTAATGGTTAATACAGCCTTACAGTCATACTAAAGAACCCCAAAACACTAAAGCACTATAATTTATGCCTGATAACCCATGATACAACTTGCGGAACAAACATTATTAGATAACAAAAGTATACATTATAAAGGATCAGATACTATTATTTCTTAATTTGTATTTGTTTAAAAATTTTTTTTAATATTTTTATAAACATATAATGTATTATTAGCCCCAGGGGTACAGGTCTGTGAATTGTCAGGTTTACACACTTCACAGCACTCACCATAGCACACAGCCTCCCCAATGTCCATAACCCCACTACCTTCTCCCTATCCCCCTCCCCCCGGCAACCCTCAGTTTGTTTTGTGACATTAAGAGTCTCTCATGGTTTGTCTCTCTCCTGACCCCATCTTGTTTCATTTATTCTTTTCCTACCCCTCAAACCCCCCACGTTGCCTCTCCACTTCCTCATATCAGGGAGATCATATTGTATTTGCTTTTTAAATATAACAATGGCTCTAGCAAAGAAAAGAATAAATGTCCCTCAACATACACCCTAACCACACACAATATCCATGACCTTTAAAATCTCTATATGGAGATTGAAAACTAAACCAAATTTACTTTCACTTTATCTGAGTAAAATATCTTCTGAAGCAAATCTATTTTTTACAAGAATATGTCAGTTAATACTGGTTCCCTAAGAGCTAAAATGCATAAAAGAACTACCACAGCAAAGTAGGCTAATGGAATAAAGTGAAAATTAAAACCTTGTGGGAAGTTTGTCTTAAATTATCAGGACACACTTGTGCTAAGCGATTTAATGGTTCCCAGTGAAGTTTACCTGAGCAGAGTCCTTTTAATTGAGTGCTCTAAGTAGATGCCTATTACAATCTGTAACACTTTCAGTTCCTGAGTTAAAGAGACAAAATAATACAACCTTTTGGAGACGCTAATTAATTATCAACCTCTAAATAGGCTGAATATGAGCATAAATGTAGGGGAAGACAGCAGAAATCTCAGAACACAAAATATATTTTTAAAAAGAATTTGATCACACATACTTGGGCAATTCATCACTACATAAGTTGTGGGAAGGGCACATTTTCTCATTTTGAAGAAAAAGTAGGATTATATTTAGATAATTTATTATCTTGCAATTAAAATGACAATATTTCACTTTTTCTAAGAAATGCTGTTTGCTATAGGCAGCTACAATAAACACGTGTTTTAAATAATTTTTTTTCTTTTTTTATTTTTTATTTTATTTTTTTTTTTTAAAGATTTTATTTATTTATTTGACAGGCAGAGATCACAAGTAGGCAGAGAGGCAGGCAGACAGAGAGAGAAGGTGGAAGCAGGCTCCCTGCTAAGCAGAGAGCACGATGCGGGGCTCGATCCCAGGACCCTGGGACCATGACCTGAGCCGAAGGCAGAGGCCTTAACCCACTGAGCCACCCAGGCGCCCCTTTTTTTTCTTTTTTTTATTAATTTTTTTTTTCAGTGTAACTGAGAGTGGACACTGTTTCTTCAATTACCTCATATGATTACATTATAGATCAGCAAATAGTAAGTGATGAGTGATCATTCTCTTCAGGGGACTACTGCATGAACTCTCACTCTCTCCTAGCTCAGATGTATCAGGTTGTATTTGTGCTAAAGTGATTTGGTTACTCTGGAGCCTACCTCCTTATCTAGCACACACTTATTTGTCCTGCAGAAGAATAATGTTCTGTCTTCAGTTCATTCATTCCTCAGTGCACAGCAACTTGGCTCCTGCCTCTACTTTTCATGGAATCGGTACCTGCTAAAGTCACTTCCTAAACCTCAAAGCCAATGACTGCTTTTCAGTCTGAATCTTGACTCTTGTTTACTCTAACATATTTGACACTTAATGGTCATTCATTTGGGGGATACATTCTTGTTAGGGGAGTATTTTGTATAAAGTTTTCTTAAAATGAGATATAAATATATGTGTATAATCAATTTTATTAGAATATAACAATTTAGTTTAAAAAAATAAAATGAGTTTTTCCCAAATATCAAAAATATAAAATATACTCTCTCACTTGACTCACTTTCTTCTTGCAATCCATCTTTTCAGAGTTTTTTTTTTCCAAGACATAAACCAAATTATATCATTTCATTCTTTACTATAAGAATGGATTAATGATAAACTGTAAGAAAAAGGCTCCACAGAGGAGCATTCAACAAATTTTTACATTTGGCATTTAATGCTATCTTCTAGTGCTGAACACTTATACCCTCTAACATTAGTGGCCCTTTTGCTAATTCCCAAATATATAAAGTGCTTCATTCCTTCCTGCCTGCCTTGGCTGTGTGATATGTTCCTTTTGCCCACACTCCAAATGTGGGAAGGAAACAGAAATCACGATCCATGAAACAAAGACAGTCCTCTATAAAATCACTCAAGGAGGCACACACCAAGATACACAATAATTAAGATAGCAAAAAAAAAGTGATAAACAGAGAATTCTAAAAATAGCAATAGAAAACAATTACATAAAAGGGAAACCCCATAAGGCTATCAGCTGATTTTTCAGCAGAAAGTTTGTAGGCCCAAAGGGAGGGCACAATATATTAAATGTGGTGAAAGAAAAAAAAAAACAACAACAACCTGTAATCAAGAATACTCTACCATCAAGGCTATCACTGAGCATAGAAGAGATAACAAGTTCCCTGCACATTTAACATAAGTTAAAAGAATTCATAACTACTAAACCAACCTTACAAGAAATGTTAAATGGGATTCTTTAAGTGGAAAGAAAAGAGCATAAGCAGGAGTAAGAAAATTAAGAAGCAACAGAAAAGATATATTAAATAGATCCATAAAAATCAGTTAAGAGATTCACAATACAAAAGGATATAAAGTATGACACCACACACCTAAAGTAAAAGAAGCAGAGTAAAAATGTAATGCTTTTGGAATGGGTTCAAACTTAAATGACCATCAACTTAATATAGACTGCTATATGCATAAGATTTTTTAAAAATTTTTAATTTTTTTATTAACATATAATGTATTATTAGCCCCAGGGGTACAGGTCTGTGAACAATATGTTTTATATAAACATAAGGGTAAGTGCAAATCAAAAACCAGAAATAGATATGCAAAAAATAAAGAAAAAGGAGTGCAACTATATCATTAGAGAAAGCCAACAGACTGTGAGAAAAGAAAAAGAACAGGGGTGTCTGGGTAGCTCAGTGGATTAAGCCTCTGCCTTCAGCTCAGGTCATGATCTCAGGATCCTGGGATCGAGCCCCTCATCAGGCTCTCTGCTCATTGGGGAGCCTGCTTCACCCTCTCTATCTCCCTGCCTCTCTGCGTACTTGTGATCTCTCTCTCTCTGTCAAATAAATAAATAGAATAAAAAAAAGGAATTAAAAAAAAGAACAGAGAAGAACTACAAAAATAATCATAAAACAAGTAACAAAATAACACTAAGTACATACCTATCAGTAATTGTTTTGAAAGTAAATGGACTAAATGTTCTAATCAAAAGACAAAGTGTGATGGAATGGATAAAAAAGCAAAACCAAGGGCGCCTGGGTGGCTCAGTGGGTTAAGTCGCTGCCTTCGGCTCAGGTCATGATCTCAGGGTCCTGGGATCGAGTCCCACATCGGGCTCTCTGCTCAGCAGGGAGCCTGCTTCCCTCTCTCTCTCTCTGCCTGCCTCTCTGTCTACTTGTGATCTCTCTCTGTCAAATAAATAAATAAAATCTTAAAAAAAAAAAAAAAAAGCAAAACCAAGCTACATGCTACCTACAAGAGACAATTTTCAGACCTAAAGATACATGTAGATTGAAAGTGAAAGGATGGAAAAACATTTATCATGCAAATGGAAATGAAAAGAAAGCTGGGGTAACAATACTTATGTCAGAAAAAAAAAATGGACTTTAAAACAAAGACTGTTAATAAGAAACAAAGAATAGTACATAATCACAGAGGGAATAATCCAAAAGGAAGATATAATTGCAAATATTTATGCATCCAACATGACAGCACATAAATACATAAAGCAACTGTAAAGAACATAAAGGGAGAAATTGATAGTAATGCTATAATAGTAGGATACTTTCACACCCCTCTTACATCAAAGGATAGATTACCAAACAGAAAATCAACAACTAAACAGTGGCTTTGAATGACACATTGGACCAGATGAATCTAACAGGTCTATTTACAACATTTCATTGTAAAACAGCAGAATACACATTCTTTTTAAGTTCACATGGGACATTTTCCAGAACAGAGTATATTTTAAGTCACTAAACAAGTCTTGGCAAAAACAAAAAGATTAAAGTTTTTCTGACCACAGTGCTATGAAACTAGAAATCAACCAAGAGAAAAAGTCTGGAGATAAATACAAATATGTGGAGGTAAACAGCATGTTACTAAATAAGAAATGGGTCAACCAAGAAATCAAAGAGGAAATCTCTTCTCAAATCTCTCCAAAAAATTAAAGAGGAAGGAAAGCTTCCAAAAATAGTCTTCAAGGCCAACAGTACCTTGGTACCAAAATCAAATAATGACACTACAAAAAGAGAGTACTACCAATCAACATCCCTAATGAGCATAAATGCAGAAATCCTCACAAAATAATAGCAAACCTAATCCAACAAAACATTAAAAAAAATCATTCACTATGATGAAGTGTAATTCATTCCTGGGATGCAAGCATAGTTCAATATTTGCTAATCAGCATGATACACCACATCAACAAAAGAAAGGATAAAAACCAAATCAAAAAACAAGATTTTTACATTTTTAAAATTTTTTGCATGTCTATATACTCATATGACATAATAGAAAGAAAAAGCAATATGACAATCCCATTCACAATTACACCAAAAAGAATAAAATACATAGGAATAAACTTAACCAAGGAGGTGAGCTAACTATACTCTGAAAACTATAAAACACTGAAGGAAATTGAAGATGGCACAAATGGGAAGCTATTCCAATGTTCATGGATGGGAAGAACAAATATTGTTAAAATGTTTATACTACCCAAAGTGATCTACACATCTAATGCAATCCTTATCAAAATACCAACAGAATTTTTCACAGAACTAGAACAATCCTAAAAGTTGTGTGGAATCACAAAAGATCCCAAATAGCCAAACCAATCTTGAAAAAGAGGAAAAAAACTGGAGGTATCACAATCCCCAATTTCAAGATATACTACATAGCTATAGTAATCAAAACAGTATGGTACTGGCACAAAAATAGGCACAAAGATCAATGGAACAAAATAGAGACCCCAGAAATAAACCTATTATTGTATGGTCAATTGATCTATGACAAGGTAAGCAAGAATATGCAATGGGGAAAGATAGTTTCTTCACAAAATGGTGGGGAAACTGGACAGCTACATGGAAAAGAATGAAACTGGACTATTTCTCACACCATACTAAAAAATAAACTTAAAATGGATTTAAGGCCTAAATCTGAAGCCTGGAATGATAAAAAATCCTAGAAGAGGACACAAGCACTAATATCTCTGACACTGGGTGTAGCAACATCTTTCTAGATGTCTCCTGAGGCCAGGGAAACAAAATTAAAAATAATTATGACTACATCAATACAAAAAACTTTTGCACAAAGGAAACATTCAAAATAAAAAGATAGCCTACTTAATGGGAGAAGATATTTACAAATGACATATCCAAAACGTGGTTAGTATCCAAAGTATATTAAGAACTGAAATTAAAAATTGGGCAGAAGACATAAACAGACATTTCTCCTAAGAAGACATTCAGATGGCCAACAGACACATGAAAAGATGCTCAACATCACTCTTCATCAAGGAAAAGCAAATCAAAACCTCAGTGAGGGGCACCTGGGTGATTCAGTCAGTTGGGTGTCTGCCTTCAGCTCAGGTCATGATCTGGGAGTCCAGAATGGAGCCCACATTGGGCTCCCTGCCTCAGAAGGGGAGTCTGCTTCTGGCTCTGCATCTCATGCCGCTTGTATTCTCTCTCTCTCACTCTCTCTCTCTCTGTGCCAAATAAATAAATAAAATCTTGAAAAACAAAAACAATGAGATATTGCCTCATATCTGTCAGAATGGCTAAAACCAAAACCACAAAACAACAAGTGTTGGCAAGAATGTGGAAAAAAGAACCATTGTGCACTGTTGGTGGGAATGCAAACTGCTGCAGCCACAGGGGAAAACAGTATGGAGGCTCCTCAAAAAATAAAAATAAATAAAGTTATCATATGATCCAGTAATTCTGCTACTGGGTATTTACCTAAAGAATATGAAAACACTAATTTGAAAAGAATATACATCCCTATGTTCATTGCAGCATTATTCACACACTTTATTTATTAATTGCTTGTTATTTCTCCATTACTTTCTCTTCTTCTAGAATTTATATTATTTACAATTTAAGCATCTGTTATTTCCATCTCATTGTATTTTGTGTCTCGTATTTTTTTTTTTTTCAGAGAACTATTTCTTTAACTTGATATACTAGGTCACTGATTTAGTTCCCAAATCTTAATACTCTCTCTTTCCACTTGCCTACAGAATAATTTGAATCCATTGTAAAGATTTTTTTTTTTCATTTTACAAAGTCTTTTTATGCTTTAAATTTTGTAATGTTCTCAGTACTATTTTTGGGTACACTGTCTGTCATGTTCAGTTCTGTTTTTCTCTGAGTCCCCTGTGCCAGGTGCTTTGTTTCACATTTCTTTGACCACAGGGCACCTGGATGCATTGATATTTCCCTCTGTCATTTGCTTCATATGTCTCTGTTCAGACTTGGCAGGGAGGTGGGCTACAAACATCTCTCTGGCAGCAGCACACCTGTGGGATAGGAACAGGTGTCCCCGCCACTTCAGGCCAGTGCTGTGTTCATCTGTAAGCTGTCAGGCCTTTGCTGAGGCACTTGAAGACCTTTTGTTCCAGAATCTTTCTGGTAACAAACGTTAGCATTCCTTAGCCTCAACACAGGAGCAGTGCGTCTCCTTATACAAAGTCTGCTGTCATTTCACTGGGACACGAAAATATTCTCCACAGTTTGCCACTTGCCTACTTCAGCAATTTCATTTTCCCCTCTTTCCCTCACCCACCTCTTTTCTAGAATACCATTATTTCCGATGGAAGGAATTACTTTTACCCCCTTGTGGAGGTTGTTTCTAAAACAACCCCAATGACTTCTTCCTCCTGCTATCTCTGCCCTCTTCCTTGAATGGGCACAGGACCTAGTGATTTGCTTCTAAGGGACAGAATATAACAAAAATCTTACAAGAGACCATGAGCCAGAAGATAGTTAAATCACACCCAATTCCTGACCCACAGAAACTCTGACACAAATGTTTTAAGCAACTAAGTTTTGGGATAATTTGTCTGCAACAATAGGTAATTAACATGTCATCTTTACTATCATATCTTATCTCCATCCTCTTCTATCCCAGAGCACCTATGCTCCAGGTAGATGGAATTTTCTCTTTAGGACTCACTTACTCACATGTCTATGGTTTTATGAATATATTTCCCTTTTATACTGCCAACACTTTTTTGATTCGGTAAATTATAAACATAAATTGAGACCTGATCACATATTTCTTTGTCTATGACCCATTCTCTGATTATGTAAGCCAATTTTAGTGCCCACACCTTATGTATGCTTTTATTCTGCTTTTCACACAGATTAACAATCACTACCTTTGGCCTAGTCTGTATCCTCAGCACCTAATAGAATGAAAGCCTTGGTTTTCTCGAATTAAGTTGAGCCCCCTCCTCTCATACAGTGTTTTTCATGTCCTATCCACCCCAGCTGCAAAGTTTCACTTGGTACTGAGTTAAAAGTGGGATAGATTATACTGAGCGAAATAAGTCAAGCAGAGAGAGTCAAGTATCATATGGTCTCACTTATTTGTGGAGCATAACAAAGAACACGGTGGACATGGGGAGATGGAGAGGAGAGGGAGTTGAGGGAAACTGGAAGGGGAGATGAACCGTGAGAAACTATGGACTCTGAAAAACAACCAGAGGGTTTTGAAGGGGCGAGTGGGGGTGGGAGGTTGAGGAACCAGGTGGTGGGTAATAGGGAGGGCACGTACTGCATGGAGCACTGGGTGTGGTGCAAAAACAATGAACACTGTTAGGCTGAAAATAAACAAATAAAATTAAATTTAAAAAAAAAGTGGGATTGCTGAGAAATAACCATGCTTGCCTTTCTTGACCAAATTTTTAGGGTGTTTTTATTTCTATTTGTGCCAGCTGATATTTTGCTTTGAAAGCCTGTATATTCAGTGTTTGAAATTGCATGCTTTCCACTTGCAACATTTTTCTCTTATGTGTCAGAGCTTCTCCACAACTCCAACATACTTAGGAAAAATTTTTTCTTTTCCTCATTAGTTGCTTCGAGACAGATTTCTTTAGAGACTGACTTCCCTCCTGCACAGCAATATTAAAGGGAAACCATTTCTTCAAATTCCCTTGTTAATTTCAACATAAGCAAGTAATAAATGCAGAATGTAAAATGTGAAGAATGAACAAATTTGTCTTACTTACATTTCTCCTTATGTTTCTGAAAGCTTTGCATTTCATATTTAGAAAAGAATCAAAAGACATGGGAGTTATATGTAAGTGATGAATCAGTATATTGCATACCTAAAATTAATGTTACGCTAAAGCTAACTGACTAGAACATTAGTTCTAGTTTTATTTAGATAAATAAATAAATAAATAAAACTTGAAACAAAAAAAGAATATTAACACTTTTCCAAAATAAAGTACAACTTAAGAATAAAAAAAGACATGGGAACACTGCCTTCCTGACTTTGCTTAATAAAAAATAATTTTTGGATTTAATTATACTCACTGCTGTGTTTTTTAATCTTTATATTACTGTATATGTCTATTGCAACAAAAATGTTGTGTAGCAAACAACCATATAACCTTAGAGGCCTGTAATAATTTTTGTCCCTCTAAAGGTTATTGGAAAATCTGCTAATCTGAACTTTGTTTGGTGGGGCTCCCCCAGGCATCTTTGGTCAACTATAGGTCAGCTTTGCTACTCTTTACTGGGCTTATCTTACATGTCTGACCTTTGATTGGAAAAATGGGGAGATTCAGCTCTGCCTCCATGTGTATCTATAAGTCTGGTCCTCTAGCAGGCTAGCTGGGGCTTCGGCATGTTCTGGTGATAAAAGCGGAGGAGTAAGAGAGCGTGTAAGTTACAAGACCTCAAGTCTTGGAGTGCCATCACTTCATATTGACCAATAACAAGTCACAAGCACAATGCTTAGAGAAAGTCTCTCTTTCTGAGGAAATCTCCAAGTTCATATACAAAGGGCACTGATACAGAGAGGAATAAAGAATTACACTCATTTTTTGCAGTCAATCTATTAAAATATGTCTACTTTTTAAGGGATTTTAAAACATTAAGGAATTATAAACTCAGTGGGTGAAATATTTAATTATATTCCAATCAATGTTTCTGGAGAAACATTTTAGAGAAATTAAAATTATAAGGTCATTAGTTTGTGTTTTATTATTTTATGGGTAGGGAGAAAACTTTGGGGGTATTTTCAGTATATAAAGATCCCTAAGACAGACTTTTTTCTAAGAACACATTTGTATTCCTACTCAGAAGAGAAATTGTGATATTTTTTTTTTTTAAGATTTTATTTATTTATTTATTTGACAGAGAGAGAGATCACAAGTAGGCAGAGAGGCAGGCAGAGAGAGAGGAGGAAGCAGGCTCCCTGCGGAGCAGAGAGCCCGATGCGGGGCTCGATCTCAGGACCCTGAGATCATGACCTGAGCCAAAGGCAGAGGCTTAATCCACTGAGCCACCCAGGTGCCCCGAAATTGTGATATTTTAAAAATTTTTTCTTGGTCTTCATGAAAAAGTAAAAAAAAAAAAATACTGATTTAATTAATGTTATCCCAAATCTTCACATAGTGATGCTTCTCTTCCTAAAAACAATGCTAATTAAACCTACTAGCTACTACAATATGTAGCCTTAAACATAAAGTATACTTGGAGAAGTTAAATTATTATGACTCATGGAATGACTCTAGGAAGGAGCACCTAAAAACAAAAACAAAAACTTAGGTACCAAACAGGTTATCTAATGCTTAGTAACTTTGTTTGGATTTTGGAAAGATCATAACCTTAACAAAGACTTGCACAAAACTGCATTTACAAGTTTTAATAATAATTCCTTAATGCCTTAATCCTTACTATATGCCAGGCATTGTTACACATATTTTATGTGCATTAATTCCCCAAATTTCTTTGAAGTAGGATGGTTATCTACATTTCAGCTGGCACAATGGAGGCACAGAGATATTAGGTGGCCTACCAAAGGTCCCACAACTAGGAGATGATGGAACCAGAATCTGAACTCAGGTAGTATAGCTATACTCTTAATGACTGTGTCAGTTTGCCTGGTAATAGATTGGCACCATTCTTACCCTTGTTTATATTCTTCCTTTATCACAAGAGCTAGAAACCAAGAAATTTCTTTTGCCCTAGGTTAGGTCTAGTAGTGAAAGGCAGTTACATGAGATTTGGAAGGTGGAGGAGAGACAGAAACCTGAATTTGCTCCTCAACCGATAACAGGTTGCTGTATGGGCAGATACAAGTCTTTCACTAACCTCTGAGAGCTCTCTAAATTGTGAATTTCAGCTTTGCAGTCAGATAAGATCTTTGGTTCTACACCTTCCTGATTTTCAGATGCCTGATAGAGAACACAGCCAGTAGCAGCTTTCCCTGATTATTGCTTCTCCAGTACAAAATCTGATGCTTTTGTGAACATAAAATTCCCTGAATTAAATGCCTTTCTCCTATTGGGAGACTATTCTTTTTTTTTTTTTTTTTTTTTTTTTTTTTTCCAACACCCAGTGCTCCATGCAAAACGTGCCCTCCCCATTACCCACCACCTATTCCCCCAACCTCCCACCCCTGACCCTTCAAAACCCTCAGGTTGCCCCAACCTCCCACCCCTGACCCTTCAAAACCTGGGAGACTATTCTTTTGATGGAAACATGACTGGCCATTACGTTAACTATCTAAGTGGTTTGAGGAAATAAAAGTTCAAAAATGGCAATCAAACATTGGTTATTTAACACAGGTTGATTAAATGATGACCTCACTACCATTGGAAAATGGAATACTTGTAAGCTATAGCCTGTAGTAGCAAACAAGTTAAATTATCACAGGTGTTTGAATGGAATGAAGTGTCTACTGAAGACAAGATTTAGAATGTCCAAGCAGCTTCTGTATTAGGGCTTTATGGTGGAATTATGATTTATTTTTATTTTTTTTTTATTTTTATATATATATATTTATATATATGGTGGAATTATGATTAAAAGGACTCAGGTGATCTGGTTTCTGACTTTTCCCAAAATAATGACAAGCTCAGAGCTTTAAATTCTCAGCTCCAGGTATCACCTCCAGGATCTTGGAGTCACAGAAACCAAAGAACAGCACATAACAAAAAGTGAATGGTCCTCTCCTAATATTGAAAGCATGCTCAATTTGGTAGTAAGAATTGTTGACTCACAGAGATCACTGCAAAAGGTTACTGACTTGAGCTAAAGTAGTTCAAATTTTTAAAGTCATATTTTAGGAATGAAGATAGAATAGCTGCCTCAAGTCATTATAATGGAAAACCACAATCTTTCACCCATTTTCCAGACCAGAAC
Source organism: Meles meles (assembly GCF_922984935.1). Taxonomy (NCBI): domain Eukaryota; kingdom Metazoa; phylum Chordata; class Mammalia; order Carnivora; family Mustelidae; genus Meles; species Meles meles. The sequence goes on from NC_060067.1 coordinate 10,109,260, forward strand.
CAGATTACAGACTCAAAGTATCTCAAATAAATGAAAGTTAGATTCACTTGAATAAGTATTATGTATCACTACCTCAAATATTTTCATAAACATTTTAATAAGAGAAACCTGTTAATTGTAAAGATAATGATTCTCTAACTATCAAGGTGATGATTCTCTGGGCAAAATAATAACCAGATATTCTGGGATTTCTTGTATTATTAAAATGTGTGTTCCTTGGGGCGCCTGGGTGGGTTAAAGCCTCTGCCTTTGGCTCAGGTCATGATCTCAGGGTCCTGGGATAGAGCTCCATATCGGGCTCTCTGCTCAGCGGGGAGCCTGCTTCCCCCTTTCTCTCTGCCTGCCTCTCTGCCTACTCGTGATCTCTGTCTATCAAATAAATAAAATTTTTAAAAAATCTTTTAAAAAAATGTGGGTTCCCAAAATGGTAATGTAAATCACAGGTCATAGTGGAGATTTGGAGAGGTCAGGTGATAATGGGATTTCAGCCTGGGTCTCTCTTATAATGGCTCTGCAAACACACAATGGCTCTTTTCTCCCCTCAATTACTACATATAAATTTGGAATAGTTGTGCTCAGTAGTTGGAATCTTGGTTCCCTGATCCACAGAGTTGCTGATATTAGGGTAGGAAGAGCCAAGCTTATGACGCTGTAACTTCCTCTTCTCAGCAAAGATAACCAAAACCAATTACCAAATCCCTGGAAGCAAGGTAAAGATTGGTGCCACTACCCCAGATCTCAAAGACACAGAGTTGTTCATTCTAACATTCAAGTTTACCTATTTGTGATGTAAAGAAGACAGATGGCTGTTCAATTTTTAAAATAATAATAGGTGTTAGTGAGGTTGTGGAGAAATTGCAACTCTTGGACACTGTTGGTGGGAATATAATGGGTGCAGCAACTATGGAAAACATAAGGAACCATAGAAATTTTGGGATTGTTTGTTCTAGGTCTGTAAAAAACTCTGGTGATATTTTGATGTGATTGCATTAAATGTGTAGATTGCTTTGGGTAGGATAGACATTTTAACAATATTTGTTCTTTCAGCCCATGAACATGGAATGTTTTTCCATTTCTCTGTCTCAACTTTAGTTTCTTTCATAAGTGTTTTATAGTTTGCCGAATACAGGTCTTTTACCTCTTTAATTAACTTGACTCCGAGGATCTTACGGTTTTGGGTGCAATTGCAAAGGGAAATGATTCCTTGATTTCTCTTTTCACTGCTTCATTAGTGGTGTATAGAAAGAAATGCAACAGATCTCTGTACATTGATTTTGTTTCCTGCAATGTTACTGAATTCATGTATCAGTTCTAGCAAATTTTTGGTAGAGTCTTTCAGGTTTTCTATATAGAGTGTCATGTCATCTGCAAATAGTGAAAGTTTTGACTTCTTTGCTGATTTAAAAGCCTTTTATTTCCTTTTGTTGTTTAACTGCTGAGGCTAGAACTTCCAGTACAGTGTTAAATAACAGTCCTGAGAGTGGACATCCCCTTCTTGTTCCTGACTGTAGAGGAAAGGTTCTCCGCTTTCCTCCACTGAAGATGATATTAGCTGTGGGTTTTTTGTATATTGTATTTATGATGCTGAGGTATGTTGTCTCTATTCTTATTTTGTTGATGCTTTTTATCAAATAAATTGGCCTGAATCACAAAAGCAATCTTGAAAAAAAAGTAAAGCCAGAGGCATCACAATTTCTGGACTTCAAGGTATATTAAAAAGCTCTAGTGATCAAACAGTATGGTACTGACACAAATACACATAGATCAGTGGAACAGAATTGGACCTTCAACTCTATGGTCAACAAATCTTTGACAAAGCAGGAAAGACTATCCAATGGAAAAAAGATAGTCTCTTCAACAAATGGTGTTGGGTATTAGGAAAACTGGACAGCAACATGTGAAAGAATGAAACTGGACCATTTGCTTACACCATAAACAAAAATTCAAAATGGATGAAAGACCTAATATGAGAAAGGAAACCATCAAAATTCTAGAGGAGAACACAAGCAGTAAGTAACCTTTTTGACATCAGCCATAGCAACTTCTTACCAGATAGGTCTCCTGAGGCAAGGGAAACAAAAGCAAAAATAAATTAGTGGGACTTCATCAATATAAGAATCTTCTGCAAAGCAAAAGAAGCTATCAACAAAATTAGAAGTCATCCATCAGAATGGGAGAAGATATTTGCAAATGACTTATCTGATAAGGTGTTATGATCTAAAACATATAAAGAACTTATAAAATTTAATGCCCAAAACACAAATAATTCAGTTGAAAAATGGGCAGAAGACATGCATAGACATTTTCCCAAAGAAGACATCCAGATGGGTAACAGACACATGAAAAGATGCTCAACATCACTCATCATCAGGGAAATAGAAATCAAAGCTACAATGAGATGTTAGCTCACACTTGTCAGAATGATTAAATTGACAAGACATGAAGCAAAGATGTTGGCAAGGATGTGGAGAAGGGGATCCCCCTTACATTATTGGTCAGAATGCAAACTGGCGCAACTACTCTGGAAAACAGTATGGACCTTCCTCAGAAAGTTAGAACTAGAACTAACCTATTATCCAGCAATTGCATTACTAAGTATTTACCCAAAGAATATAAAAATAATAATTTGATGGGTTACATGCACCCCAATTTTTTTGCACCCCAATGTTTTTAGCAGCATTATCAAAAGTAGTCAGATTACAGAAGGATCTCAAATGCCCATTGACTGATGAATGGATAAAGAAGTGGCACGTGCGTGTATGCACACACATAGGAATATCACTCAGCCATCAAAAAGAATGAAATCTTGCCATTTGTGATGAGATGGGTGGAGATAGAGACTATTATGCTAAGCAGAATAAGTCAGTCAGAGAAAGACAAATACTATATGATTTCATTCATATGTGGAATCGAAGAAACATAACAGATGAACATAGAGGAAAACCATAAAGTTGACTCTTAACTATAGAGAATGAACTGAGGATTGCTGTAAGGGAGGTGGGCAGGAGGATAGGTTAAAAGGGTAATGGCTACTAAGGAGGACACTTGTGATGAGCATTGGGTATCACTTTTAAGTGATGAATCACTAAATCCTACACATGAAACAAATATTACACGGTATGTTAACTAACTGGAATTTAGAAAGAAATTTGGAAGATAAAAAAACATGGGGCTTCCTCAAAAAGTTAAAAATAGAACTTCTATATGATCCAGCTATCTGGATATATATCCAAATGAACTGAAATTCAGATCTTAAAGAGATATCTGCACTCCCATGTTCACTGCAGTATCATTCATAATAGTTAAAATATAGAAACAACCCAACTGTCCAATAACAGATGAAAGGATAAAGAAAATATGGTATATACATATGAGTAATATTATTCAGCCTGAAAACAGGATAAACTCTTGCCATTTTTGACAACATGCTTGGAGCTATAGGACATTATATTAAGTGAAATAACCCAGTCACAGAAGGATAAATAGTACAAGAGGTATCAAAAATAGTCAAATCCATAGAAGCAAAGAATATAATAGTGGTTGCCAGGAGCTAGGGAATGAAGGAAATGGGAAGTTAGTATTCAATGGATATAAAGTTTGCTATGCTAGATGAATAAATTCCAGAGATCTGCTATACAATATAGTACATACCTTTAACACACATTTCAAAATTTGTTAAAGGAATAGATATTATGTTAAGTATTCTTAACACAAAATAAAACCAAAACAAAGAAATACAAGGAAACTGGGGTGTGTTAGATAGATCTACTACCTTGATTGTGTTGATGGTAGCATAGATGTACAGGGTATATCCAAACTGATCAAATTGTGTTCATTGAATATGTACGGTTCTCTAGATATCAATTATACACAAATCTAAAATGGATTTTTTTAAATGGAGAAAAAAAGAAGACAGACCTTAGAGAATGACAGAGTCTCATTGTAATTTAAGTCCAGTATTGATTCTCATTGAGTTTACTATTCCAGAAGTACACGTATGTGCTCGCTTCGGCAGCACATATACAGAAGTACACGTATTACAGGTATGGGAATGAATCAGCAAAAACCTTGGAACCTTCTATGTAGTTCTTTGTCTGAAAAATCTCTTCATCTATGCCATGGCCAAAGACTACAATAAAACCAATTTGCTTTCACTGTGCATAGACAATAATACAGCTTCATTCCTTCATCTCAAGTCTATGTTGACTTCTGTAAATTCTTCAGTTCTGTTTCATAACCTAGCTTGCAGGGACCTTGTTCGCATTCTAGTTACTGGTCTATTAAAATGATGAAATAATATTAATAATAATATTAATATTAATATAATTAATAATAATAATCAGAACTGGTGAACAGAAATTAATTAATAGAGTAGATGCCTTGATAAGACATATAGGTGTCAGAGGGTAAGAGAGAATCTCCACAAAACTTCAAGGACCTGCCACCTTAATGAAGTTTTTAGGGGAATAAAGATCCAAAAGGAAGTTGCTTCATCTTGAATCCTTCAACAACTAAAAAGCATAGCACTTGATGAGACCATATGACCTCTATAAACAATATTTACTATGGATTACTGATGTATTTGCTAAATAACCCTTATAGTTGTTAAATTCTAGCAGAGCCCAGAACAATGGAAGGTTCTTGCAGCAGATTAAAGCAGTGGTATAAGCTGCTGTGCCAAACGGCCTTAAGTTAACAGAGATCCAGTTGTGTTTGAAAGATCTGTGACAGGAAGGAATGATGAATGGAAATTCAGGCAAAACTAGGGTGAGAAAAACGGAGCCAGGTGCAAGGGTTTTGCAGCATGTACACATTCTCCTTTGAAACTGGCAAATGACCTTTTCAAAAATAGTTTCTATCTTGTCACTGTGCTTAGGTTTAGACAGAACTCCTGACAATGCAAAAATAAATGACCATGTACCCTGATTTGTACTCTGGGTATTTTCTGATCTACCAAACTTGTTGAATTGGCATATACATGACCAGATTTGAATAGGTCCTGAAATTACAAATGAGTTATACAAGTAAGCTCCCACAATTTTCACATCTACTTTTGCTCTATATCTACACTGAAGGCATCTTGCAGAATTCCTTATGAAAAGCTGAATGGTTCCATAGGATGTGGACACAAACCAGAAAAAGACAGTCTAGGGGTGACTCCGAGGAGCATCAGGAAAAGGAAATCTTCCTGGTGGATAGAAAATCGATTAGTAATCTTGTTGTGTAGTTTATCTGCCATGAGAGATTACCAAAGATATGAGTGTATAGTGATGAATTATCAATGACTAATGGACCAATACTGGATTACTGGTGGTATGGGCCCTGGAAATGAAATACATAGGTCAGGCAATTTAAATAAGCACAAGTGGGGTGCCCAGGTGGCTTAGTTAGTGAAGCATCTGCCTTCACCTCAGGTCGTGATCCCAGGGTCCTGGGATCAAGCCTGTGTCTGGTTCCCTGCTCAGTGGGGAGTCTGCTTCTCCCTCTCTCTCTGCTCCTGCCTGTGTGCTCTCTCTCTCATGATCACTCTCTCAAATAAATAAATAAAATATTTTTTAAAAATAAATGAACACAAGTTTGTGAAGTCATGTTTCATGTGAATCTCCACCAAATGGAGACTCTCTATACTGAGGTATATGATATGACCTATTCCAGGTAGTTACCCAGTCTCTTTCCCAAGCTACCCTGTGCTTACTTAAGTGGTTTATCAATAGAATATCATTGAATATTATATATGGGTTCAATAACCCTTATATATGGGTTCAATGAGTTTCACTTTTTGATGCAATGGCTAACACCATTGCAATAAGGTTTGTTCCTTACTAAAATGGACTCTTACTATGGATATCAATTTATTTTTTCTCCTGCAATACTTTTGTCATAGTATTATCTAACAGTTATTAAATACACGAGTCACTTCCATAGCACACTGCCCATTGTGCTTCTTCTCCAGACATATTTTACAGAAAAATAAGGAAAGCAATCACATGGTATGCAGTAGGTCCAATTGTCTTTTCATGGAATCTATCACTCAGGAACAATGGACAACTTCATAGAACAGTCAACTAGCTCCTTGGGAAACCCTTTTCAGACTGAAGCCAATCCTACAAATTGCTCTATTTCCTCTGAAACACAACCATTTATGCTGTGTATTCCCCATAGCAGAATACACAGGCCTTATACCAGAGTACAGCAATAGTTCCTTTCCCTAGTACTCATAGTAATCCAACAAAAAAATTTTCCATCCCAATCCTACATCTTTAAGCATTTCTGGTTTAACTTTTTTGTTCCAAATGAAGAGTGTCATCGCCAGAGAACATAAAAATAGCTCCAATGAATGGGTAGTTGAGAACTCATTTAACCGTCATAGTGTCATTTAACCAGGAGGCAAAGAAGGAGATTACTGTACCATTTGAAGGGAATTATCAGATTATTATGGGGATGTAGGCTTGTTGTTACATACAGTGAAGGTATGTCTAGATTCTAGAATATCTAGAATATCCAGTGCTAAAACTAAATGGAATCTACAACAACCCAGTACAGGTGGGACATCAAGAATGAAAGTTTGGATCAGTCAGGTTGGTAAAGAACAAAATCAATAAACATCCCTACAGAGATCAAACTGACAATAAATAAGTAGTGACAATAAATAAGCCACAAATACCAATTCTAATCTATTAGATTAATATATATATTAATATAATGATAGATAATATGATATGATAGATAATATCTAATCTAATCTATTCTCTATTCTATTAGATTAATATAATTAATATACCCTTCATTCAATATACTTAGTAATACTAAGTACATAAATGAAGGGTACATTAATTATGAATATTTTCCTTTTGCTTTCTTAGGTAATATCTGTGTAGTGCATAATAGTCTTTCTCTTTTATTTTATACCTTCTTTCTCTTCTACTAGTATAACATACAATGCATGTTGGTAGTGATTAAAATTATAATTAGTCTTAAGATTACTGGATATACAAGGAGGATTATGAAAGAGGAATGAGCACCACACAGAAATGGATAAAGTGATAGGTTTTCTATATTTGGAAAGAGGGTAAGCACGTCTTCAATTCCATGAGAGAGATTTTCACCAATTTAGACAGAAGACTGATGCTGTTAATCTTGCAATTTGGAAGTTCAACATGCATAGAAAAATGTGTAAGAATGCTGAGACATGGGGAGATGGAGAGGAGAGGGAGTTGAGGGAAACTGGAAGGGGAGATGAACCATGAGAGACTATGGACTCTGAAAAACAACCAGAGGGTTTTGAAGGGGCGGGGGAGGGGGTGGGAGGTTGAGGAACCAGGTGGTGGGTAATAGGGAGGGCACGTACTGCATGGAGCACTGGGTGTGGTGCAAAAACAATGAACACTGTTACCTGAAAATAAACAAACAAACAAACAAACAAAAGAATGCTGAGTAGCCAAAAGAATAGACTATCTCACATGGCTATTACCAGCTCACCAGCATTCCCATATCCTTCACCGCATTTCTTTATACCTAACCTTGCCAGCAGAGCTCCATGTTAGACACTGACAACAAGAGCTACTCAAATGAAGTTTGGAGGGCAGAAGAGAGAAGTGATACTATTGCTCCTCTGACAGCAGAGGGAAGTAGCATGTGCTTTGGTGGACTCACAGCATTCTTGCAAGCCATGCACTCTCTATAACAGGGAGCTTGGATAACTGGTGGTAGTTTCTTATGTGTCCTGAAACTTCCCAGTTCTTTAAAATTTTGGAGTAAGCCTGAGATTTAGCAGTAGCTTTCCCTGACTTTCATTCCTCTCTTTCTCCCAACAATTTTGCAAGCATCTAATTATCTATATTAATCTCTTCTTGCTCAAATCTGTTTTTAAAATTTAAATTCAATTAATTAACATATAGTGTATTTGTTTCAGAGGTAGGGTTCAGTGCTTCACCAGGCTTATAATACCCAGTATCATTATATCACATCCCTCCTTAATGTCCATCACCCAGTTACCAACCCTAATCCAGCATACCATGTATCTTTTCTGATCACAATGCTATGAAACTAGAAATAAGTTTATAGCAATACAAGCCTATCTCAAGAAGCAAGAACAAAAAAATAAAAAAATAAAAAAAAAATAAGCAACCCAACATTACACCTAATGGAGCTAGAAAAAGGACAACAAATGAAGCCTAAAGCCAGCAGAAGGAAGGAAATAATAAATACCAGAGCAGAAATAAATTATATAGAAACAAATACATAATAGAACAGATCAATGAAACCAGGAGTTGTTTATTTGGAAAAATTAATAAAATTGATAAACCTCAGGCTGTACTTATCAAAAAGAAAAGAGAAAGGACGCAAATAAATAAAGGCACAAACAAGAGAGGAGAAATATCAACCAATACCACAGAAGTACAAACTATTGTAAGAGATTATTATGAAAAATTATATACCAAAGAATTGGATAACATAGAAAACATGGATAAATTCCTAGAAATATATAATCTATCAAAAGTGAGGCTGGAAAAAATAGAAAATTTGACAGAGCAATGACCAGTAATGACATTGAATCAGTAATCATAAAAACTCCCAACAACAAAAAAGTTGAGGGCCAGATTTAAAGAAGAGCTAAGGGGCACCTGGGTAGCTCAGTCAGTTAAGCATCTGCTTTCAGCTCAGGTCATGATCACCCAGGTCTGGGGATGGAGCCCCGCATCATTCTCCCTGCTTAGCAGGGAGCCTGCTTCTCCCTTTCCCTCTGCCTCTCTCCCCCATTCATGTTCTCTCTCTCTCTCTCAAATAAATAAATAAATAAATAAATAAATAAATAAAAGCTTTTAAAAAATAAAGAATATTTAATACCTATTCTTCTTTGGAATAGTCTATTCCAAAAAAAAAAGGAAGGCTTCCAAATGCATTCTAGGGAGCCAGCATTACCCTGCTGCCAAAAACGGATAAAGATACTACAGAAACAAACAAACAAACAAATAAACAAACCATAGGCCAATAGCTCTGATGAAAATGATGCAGGGGTGCCAGGCTGGCTCCTTTAGCAGAGTATGGGACTCTTGATCTCAGGGTTATAAGTTTGAGTGGCACATTAGATGTAGAGATTACTTAAAAATAAAATCTTTAAAAAAATTATGCAAAAACCTACAACAAAATATTAGTAAACCAAGTTCAATACATTAATCATATATCATTTAGCCATGATCAAATGGGATTTATTCCCAGGGTGTGAGGATGGTTCAACATTTACAAATCAATCAATATCATAAACATCAAGAAGAAAGATAAAAGCCATAGGACCATTTCAACAGATACAGAAAAAGCATTTGACAAGATTCATCATCCATTCATGATGAAAAACCTCAAAAAGATGGATTTAACAGGAAGGTACCTCAACAAAATAAAGGCCTTATATGAAAACCCACAGCTAACATCATACTCAATGGAGAAAAACAGAGCTTTTCCCCTAAGGTAAGCAACAAGACAAGGATTCTGTTTCATCACTTTTATTCAACATATTACTAGAAGTCCAAGCCATAGCAATCAGAAAACAAAAATAAATGAAAGGTATCCAAACTGGTAAAGAAGAAGTAAAACTTTCACTCTTTGTAGATGACATGATACTCTATAGAGAAAACACTAAAGATTTCACTAGAAAACTATTACAACTGATAAATGAATTCAGTAAAATCATTATATACTATACTATATATTGCAAAATCAATATATAGTAATCTGTTGCATTTCTATGCATTAATAATGAATCCGCAGAAAGAGAAATGCCCACAATAGACAAACTATGGAAAGAACCCAGATGTCCACTGGCAGATGAATGGATAAAGAAGTGGCATGTGTGGGACACCTGGGTGGCTCAGTGGGTTAAAGCCTCTGCCTTCGGCTCAGGTCATGATCTCAGGGTCCTGGGATCAAGCCCCGCATCGGGCTCTCTGCTCAACAGGAAGTCTGCTTCCCCCTATCTCTCTGCCTGCCTCTCTGCCTACTTGCGATCTCTGTCTGTCAAATAAATAAAGAAATTCTTAAAAAAAAAAGAAGTGGTGTGTGTGTGTGTGTGCGTGTGTGTATTATTCAGTCCATCAAAAAAAATGAATACTTACTATTTACATCAACGTGGATAGAAATGGAGGGTATTATGTTGTGTGAAATAAGTTAATCAAAGAAAGACAATTATTATATCGTCTCACTCACATGTGGAATAAAGTAAATAGTTCAGAGGATCATTGGGGAAGGGAGGAAAAACTGAATGGGAAGAAATCAGAGAAGGAGACACCCACAAGAGACTCTTAACTATAGGAAAAAGACTGAGGGGTGCTGGAGGGGAAATGGGTGGGGGGATGGAGTAACTGGATGATAGGCATTAAGGAAGGCATGTGATATAATGAGCACTGGGTGTTATATGCAAATGATGAATTATTGAACTCTCCATCTGAAACTAATGTACTATATGTTGGCTAATTGAATTTAAACAAAAAAGAAATTTTAAAAAATCCCATTTATAATTTCACCAAAAATAATAAAATACCTAGGAATAAACTTAAAAAGGTAAAAGAACTGTACTCTGAAAACTATAAAGCACTGATGAAAGAAATTAAAGGACACAAAGAAAAGGAAAAGATATTCCATGTTTACAGATTAGAAAAACAAATAGTGTTAAAATGTCCATGCTACTCAAAACAATCTACAGATTTAATGCAATCCCTATCAAAATACCAATGGCATTTTTCACAGAGCTAGAACAAACAATCCTAAAATTTGTATGGAACCACCAAAAACCCTGAATAGTCAAAGCAATCTTGAAGAAAAACAAAACTGGAGGCCTCACAAAGCTGTAGTAATCAAGACAGTATGGTACTGTCTTGTACACAAAAATAAATACATATATCAAGAGAACAGAATAGAAATGAATCCACAATTATATGGTTAATTAATCATTAACAAAGGAGAGATGTAGATGTAGATGTAGATGTAGATGCAAGCATCTACAATGGGAAAAAAGACAATCTCTCCAGCAAAAAGTGTTGGGAGCAATGGAAAGCTAAATGCAAAAGAATAAACCTGGACCACATTCTTAACCACACATAAAACAAAACTCAAAATGGATTAGGATGTAAATGTGAAACCTGAAACCACAAAAATCCTAGAAGACAGCACTGGCAGTAATTTCTCTAACACTGGTCTTAGCATCATCTTTCTAGTATGTCCTCAGGCAAGGAAAATAAAAGCAAAAATAAACTACTGGAACTAAACTGAAATAAAACCTTCTGAATAGCAAAGGAAACAACCCACCAAATTAAAAGACAGCCTACTGAATGGGAAAAGATATTTGCAAATGACATATCCAATAAAAAGCTAGTGTCCAAAATACATAAAGAAATTATACATCTCAACATCAGAAAAACCTCAAATAATCTAAAATTAAATAAATAAATAAATAATAAACTTGTATAAACATGTTTCCAAAGAACACATAAGAAAGGCCAATAGACACATGAAAAGATGCTTAACATCACTTATCAAGAAAATGCAAATTAAAACCACAATGAGATATCACCTCACACCAGTCAGAATGGCTAAAATAGAACACTCAAGAAACAGCAAGTGTTGGTGAAGATGTGGAGAAAAAGGAATCCTGCACTGTTGGGAATGTAAACTGGTACAGCCACTGCAGAAAACAGTATGAAGGGGCACCTGGGTGGCTCAGTCATTAAGTGTCTGTCTTCAGCTCAGGTCATGATCCCAGAGTCCTGGGATCGAGCCCCGCATCGGGCTCCCTGCTCAGTGGAAGCCTGCTTCTGCCACTCTCACTCTCCACGCTTCTGTTCCCTCTCTTGCTGTGTCTCTCTCTGTCAAATAAATAAATAAAATCTTAAAAAAAAAAAGAAAACAGTATGAAGGTTGGCTCTTCAAAAGATTAAAAGTAGAACTATCCTGTGATCCAGTAAGAGCATTACTGAGTATTTACCTCAAAACACTAATTCAAAGAGATATATGTGCCTCTATGTCTTTTTGCAGCATAATTTATAAGAGCTAAACTATGGAAGCTACCCACATGTCCACAAATAGATGAATGGATTAAAAAGTGGTACACATACACGCACACTGGAATACTATTCAGCCACAAAAAGTATGAAATCTTGCCATTTGCAGCAACATGGATGGATCTAAAGCACATAATGCTAAGTGAAGTAAGCCAGCCAAAGACAAATGCCATATGATTTCACTCATATGTGGAATTTAAGAAGCAAATGAATAAAGAGAAGAAAGAAAGAGACAAACCAAAAAAACAACTCTTAATTATAGAGAACAATCAGATGATTACCACAGGGGCAGTCGGGGGGGGGGGCATGAGTGAAATAGCTGAAGGGGATTAAAACTACACTTATCTTGAGCATGGAGTAGTATATGGAGCAGTTGAATCACTACATTGTACACCTGAAACTAATTTACACTGTATGTTAACTACACTGGAATTAAACTGTAAAAATAGATAACATGGATGTTTTAACAATGTTAATTCTTCTAAAAATAGAAAAAAGAAAAGAAGAAAGAATATATGAGGTTTTAGTGTTTTTCTTAATTTCATGAGATCTTTATTAAATGATATTTTTGTTCTTTTTACTTTTTTTAAAGATTTTTTATTTACTTGACAGAGAGAGAGAGCATGCATGCATAAGCAGGGGGAACAACAGAGGGAGAGGGAGAAGCAGGGTCTCTGCAGAGTACAGAGCCCAGTGCAGGGCTCAATTCCAGGACCTGCCTTCATGACCTGACCTGAAGGCAGATGCTTAACCAGCTGAACCACCCAGGCACCTCCTTTTTACATTTTTATAAAAATTTTTCCACTTTGACTTCATTTTTAGCTTTTAGCTTTAAAATTTTATTTTTTTAAATTTTTTGAAAAAAATTAAATATAATTTTATATTATGGGCAAGACTTATGTATTGACAAGTATTAATTTTTGTCATATTTGTTGCAAGACTATTATTTTTATGAATGAAACAAAATGTAAGTTTAAAAATCCTCCCAATACTTTGTCCTTTTGTTTCAGGCAATCATTATATGCACTTATATATAATTACATTCCATTTTTTACATTCTTTCAAAAAAATCTGCAAACATTAAAATGTATTGATTTGTGGGGATTTGATTTATTATTGATTTCAGTTAGCATAGTGCATACTTAACTCTGGAACTTTTTTCCTTTGGACTCAATATAGTATTTTCAAGATTCCCCCATGTACATATAGATAGATCTAGTTTACTCTTTTTACTCTTAATAATATTTAATGAGTTCTCTCTGTGTAACAGCCATTGTCCTAAGTGCTTTACATGGATTAACTCGTTCTGTAAGTAACTCTTGAGGTAGGTATTATTATCCACGTTTTACAGAGATGCTACAGAGAAAGAACTAACTAACGTTATGACAGAGCAGGTCTCAGATCCATTCAGAGTTTCTCTATGTAACCAACACATGACAGCTGTCCTTTCACCTATGTCTAAAATTCATCATATGAATATTATTCATATATTATCATATCATTATTATGAATATTATACCATATATTATCATCTAACATTCATCATATGAATATTTACTCATTTTCTAATAACTTTCATTATTTTACTACAAACAATACTGGAATTAATATTGTGTAACAGTGAGACTTATATACATCTCCTTGTGTCCTTTACATCATGGTTTCTTCTGCTTGGTCCTTTCTGTTGTTGACACTCTCTATTGTATTTTTCATTTGATGTACTGTATTCCTCAGCTCCAGAATTTGTTTGGTTCTTTTTCTCTGATCTCTATCTTCTTGTTAAAGTTCTAGTTTTATTCATGTATTATTTGCCTGATTTCTTTGAATTAACTGTTTTCTTGTAGCTCACTGAACTTCCTTAAAACCACTATTTTGACTTCTTAATTGAGTAAATCACAAATCTCTGTCTTTGGGGTCAGTTACTGGAAAATTACTATGTTCCTTTGGTGGTGTCATGTTTCCTTAATTTCTCATGTTTCTTAAAATATTTTGTGGCTGACTTCACATTTACAGGAACAGTCATTTCCTCCAGTGTTTGTTGACAGATATCAGGACAGAAACCTTCCATTAGCCCTGTTAAGTATTCTTCGACTTTTGCATATCTTATGGCTACACTTGCTTCATGCTTCTTCTTTCCTTTGGTAGCAGGATTCTTAAACTTACAGGTTTCCTCTTGATCCTGCCAAGCCAGGCTGAGTGCAGACAACCTCTCCTTTATTTTCCTGAGAGCAGTGCTTAATGTTCAAGTTTGTGATCTCTTCCAGGCCCACATATTAGGCTAGCTTATTGACTATGCCCAGTTACCAGCTGCAAAAGCTTTCTCTCTGCTCCATGAATCTCCCAATGGGAGCTAGCCACAAGGTGTGTGGTTAGATATGTAGGTGAGGCATGCAAAGATTTTTGGGGGGTGCCAGTGGGCCAATTGGGGAAATATGCAGGTGAGGAGTCCCCAGTGGTTCATAGGTGGTTCTCCCAATGCAGTCTGTGACACAGTTACTAGGATCTGCATCCATTTCAAGCCTTGGCTGTTGTGGTCCCAGCTGGCAGCTCATGACCCAGTACTCTGAAGGGGGCAGGAGATACATGGGCTTATCTGGCAGCATCCCTCACATCCAGGAAAGCTGGATGCTCACTCTCATGCCCTCACATTCCCCTGCAGGAGCAATCATGGGTCAAGGAGGACTCCCTTGGGACGGAGTTGTACCCCCTTCATGGGAGGGTGGTGTGGGTAAAGTGAACCTGTTCTTATTCTCTACAATGTGTCAAATCTCTGATATTTTTTCTCAGTGGTGTGCAGGAATTTCCCCACATGGATTCCTGGACCTCCACAAAAGCCCTCTTATTTGTGGCTGATTGTTAAATCAGTATTCTCCAGGGGCTCCTCAACCATGGCTGAGGGGGGCTAGAGCCAGTTCACAGGCCCCATCAAGGTCCAGAAATGGGACTGAAGCCTGCCTATTACTAGGTGCATAAGTGAGACTCCCAAGTGGCTTTCAAGTGTCATTAACAGAATCAAAGTCAAACAGCTGTAGACAAATCCTCACGGATAGAGAACTATTTCTGGGTCTGTAGCTGGGACCATATTTGACAGTCACCTGCGTGGGTGAGTGCCTGTTTTTGTTTGTTTGTTTTTTTTTTTTTCTGAACCGCTCTCCATAGACTGCATGAGGTTTCACAATCTCTTATCTGGATCCTACAGTTGCCAATAAGGTGCTATTGTTGGTGCAAGGATGCCAAACTGTGGTTGTTGAGTGGAATATATGAGCAAGGGACATTTTATTTAGCCTTCTTGTGACATCACTATCTTGTTTTAATTTGACTGCTCTGATTACTAGAGAGTTTGAGGTTTTGTTTTTTTTTTTACAAGTTTACATGTTATTCTCTTGCCCATTTTCCTTATTTATTTTTTAAATTATTGTGTG
Organism: Meles meles; assembly: GCF_922984935.1. Lineage (NCBI taxonomy): Eukaryota > Metazoa > Chordata > Mammalia > Carnivora > Mustelidae > Meles > Meles meles. The sequence continues at coordinate 10,124,732 of NC_060067.1, forward strand.
TGTTCCAAAATTCATTGTTTATGCACCACACCCAGTGCTCCATGCAATTGTGTCCTCCTTAATACCCACCACTAGACTCACCCAAACTCCCAACAACTTCCCCTCCAAAACCCTCAGTTTGTTTCTCAGAGTCCACAGTCTCTCATGGTTTTTCTCTCCCTCTGATTTCCCCCAACTCAGTTCTCCTCTCCATCTCCCAATGTCACCATGTTATTGCTTATGCTCCACAAGTAAGTGAAACCATATGATACTTGACTGTCTCTGCTTGACTTATTTCACTCAGCATAATCTCCTTCAGTCCTGTCCATGTTGATTCAAAAGTTGGGTATTCATCCTTTCTGATGGAGGCATAATATTCCATTGTATATATGGACCATATCTTCTCTATCCATTCATCCGTTGAAGGGCATCTTGTTTGTTTTCACAATTTGGTAACTGTGGCTATTGCTGCTATGAACATTGGGGTACAGATGGCCCTTCTTTTCACTACATCTCTATCTTTGGGGTAAATATCCAATAGTGCAATAGCAGGGCCATAGAGTAGCTCTATTTTTAATTTCTTAAGGAATCTCCACCCTGTTTTCCAAAGTGGCTGCACCAACTTGCATTCCCACCAACAATGTAAGAGTGTTCCCCTTTTTCCACATCCTCTCCAACACTTTTTTACTGTCTTGTTGATTTGGGCCATTCTAACTCGTGTAAGGTGGTATCTCAATGTGGTTTTGATTTGAATCTCCTTGATGGCTAAGGATGATGAGTATTTTTTCATGTGTCTGTTAGCCATTTGTATGCCTTCTTTAGGGAAGTGTCTGTTCATGTCTTCTGCCCATTTTTTGATGTGATTATCTTTTGTGTGTGTGTTGAGTTTGAGGAGTTCTTTATAGATCTTAGATATCAGCCCTTTGTCTGTAGTGTCATTTGTGAATAACTTCTCCCATTCCGTGGGTTGCCTCTTTGTTTTATTGACAGTTTCCTTTACTGTACAGAAAACTTTGATCTTGCTGAAGTCCCAGAAATTCATTTTCGCTTTTGTTTCCTTTGCCTTTGGGGACATGTCTTAAAAGAAGTTGCTGTGGCTGATGTTGAAGATGTTACTGCCTATGTTCTCCTCTAAGATTTTGATAGATTCCTGCCTCACATTGGGATCTTTTATCCATTTTGAGTTTATCTTTGTGTATGGTGTAAGAGTTTCATTCTTCTATACATAGCTGTCCAATTTTCCTAGCACCATTTATTGAAGAGACTGTCTTTTTTCTACTATATATTTTTTACTGCTTTGTCAAAGAATATTTGACCATAGAGTTGAGTTGAGGGTCCATATCTGGGCTCTCTACTCTGTTCCACAGGTCTATGTGGATTCCCTGAAGAATTCTATCAAACATTCAAAGAAGAAATAATACCTATTCTTCTGAGCCTGTTTCAGAAAATAGAGCAGAAGAAAAACCTCCAGACTCTTTTTATGAAACCAGCATTATCCTAATCCCCAAACAAGACAAAGACCCCATAAAAAAGGAGAATTTCAGACCAATATCCCTGATGAATATGGATGCCAAGATTCTCAACAAGATCCTAGTTAACAGGATCCAACAGTACATTAAAAAGATTATCCACCATGACCAGGTGGAATTTATCCATGGGATGCAAGTGTGGGTCAACATTCACAAATCAATCAGTGTGATAAAACAGATAAGTAACAGAAGAGAGAAGAACCACATGGTCCTCTCAATTGATGCAGAAAAAGCATTTGACAAGATACAGCATCCATTCTTGATTAAAACCCTTCAAAGTATAGGGATAGAGGGAACATTCTTCAGCTTCATAAAATCTATCTAAGAAAAACCCACAGCAAATATCATACTCAATGGGGAAAAGTTGACAGTCTTCCCTTTGAGATCAGGAACATGACAAGGATGTCCACTCCTGCCACTGTTGTTCAACATAGTACTAGAAGTCTTAGCAACAGCAATCAGACAACAAAAAGAAATAAAATGTATTCAAAATGGCAAAGAAGAAGTCAAACTCTCTCTCTTTGCAGATGACATGATACTTTATATGGAAAGCCCCAAATATTCCACCCCCAAACTACTAGAACTCATACAGTAATTCAGTAATATGGCAGGATTAAAAAAATCAATGTACAGAAATCATTTGCTTTCTTATATACTAACAATGAAAATATAGAAAGGGAAATTAGAGAATCGATTCCATTTACTATAGCACCAAGAACCATAAGATACCTGGGAATAAACCTAACCAAAGAGGTAAAGGATCTGTACTTGAGGAACTACAGAACACTCATGAAAGAAATTGAAGAAGACACAAAAAGATGGAAGACCAGTCCATGCTCTTGGATCAGAAGAATAAACATTGTTAAAATGTCTATACTGCCTAGAACCATAAATACTTTCAATGCCATCCCAATCAAAATTCCACTGGTATTTTTCAAAGTGCTGGAACAAACAATCCTAAAATTTGTATGGAATCAGAAGAGACCCCAAATTACTAAGGAAATGTTGAAAAATAAAAACAGAACTTGAGGATTCATATTGCCTGATTTTAAGCTTTACTACAAAGCTGTGATCACCAAGACAGCTTGGTTTATTTTTAATGGTCTTTGTATTCATTTTAGGAGCTATCTATGTATGTATACTCAGCATAATCTGTGGCTATACAATAATAAAGTTAGAAATAATTAAAAGGTGAACATTTGGAAACTAACAATGTTAATTCTAGATAAAGCTCAGATCCAATTCAACATAACACAGGTGGGGGGAAAAAACCTACAGAAAGCAATAAAAGCAGTTTTTATTTATTTATTTATTTATTTAATTTTTAAAAAATTTTAAATTTTTTTATTAACATATAATGCATTTTTATCCCCATGGTACAAGTCTGTGAATCACCAGGTGAAAAGCAGTTTTTAAAACAATATCATAGGAGTTCCAGTTCAAGATGGTGACCTAGAAAGACTGTGTTCCTCCACAGAACGCACCAAATTATACCTATTACTAGAACAAGTCCTCTTGAAAAACTGAGGCCTGAATGTATAGCTGCTGAACAACCAAAGATAAAGAGTATGACAAGAGTATAGGAAGAGAGACAGAGATATGCCATCATTTAAAAGACGAACTAGTATATATGGCCATAGCTCCAGCCAACCAGGAAAGGTCACTTCGCACACATAGTCTACATAGGGGACACCATACATAAGGCCACTCCTTCAACTTTAGTAGCTGCTTCACCTAATCAATAGGTACACAAAAAGTCAACCAAATGAAGAGAAATGATCCAAAAGAAAGAACAAAAAAGAAGTGTCGGAAAAAGAACTAAATGAAACAGAAATAAGCAATATGCCTGATAAAGAATTTGAAGTAATGACCTCAAAGATATGCACTGAGCTGGAGAAAAGAGTGGAAGAACCCAGTGAGACGTTCAATAAAGGAACAGAAAATATTAACAAAAAACAAAGTTGAAGAATACAATAACGGAAATAAAAACCATACTAGTAGGAATCGGTAGTAGATCAGAGGATGCAGCAGAACATATCAGAAATCTGGAGCACACAAGCTGAACAGCAAAAAGAGAAAATAATTTTTTCATTTTAATGAGGATATAGTAAGAGATTGCTCAGACAACATCAAGTGACAAACATTCACGTTATAGGGGTCCCAGCAGAAGAAGAGAGAAAAGTATACGGAACTTACTTAAAGAAATAATAACTGAAAACTTCCCTATCCTAGGGAAGAAAATAGACATCCAATACAAGAATTGCAAAGAGTTCTAAACCAGACGGACCCAAGGAGGTCCACACCACAGTATATAATGATTAAAATGTCACCCATGAAAGATAAAGAATCTTAAAAGCAGCAAGAGAGACACAAAACATTACTTTTTTTTTTAAAGATTTTATTTATTTATTTGACAGAGAGAGATCACAAGTAGATAGAGAGGCAGGCAGAGAGAGAGAGAGAGGGAAGCAGGCTCCCTGCTGAGCAGAGAGCCTGATGCGGGACTCGATCCCAGGACCCCGAGATCATGACCTGAGCCGAAGGCAGCGGCTTAACCCACTGAGCCACCCAGGCGCCCACAAAACATTACTTTTAATGAGTCCTTATAAGGCTATCAGCTGATTTTTCAGCATAAACTTTGCAAGCTAAAAGAGAGCAGCATGATATATTCAAAGTGCTTAAAGGAAAAACCTGTACCAAGAATACTCTACCCAGCAAATTTATCATTCGTGTTTGAGAGAGAGAGCTTCCCAGAGAAGCAAAAGATAAAGGTGTTTATCACTATTAAACAGTCTTATAAGAAATGTTGAAGGGACTTTTTTAAGTGGAAAAGAAATGACCATAATTATACATAAGAAAAACATGAGTGCAAAGATGTAAAGTTGGACAAATATACATAAAGGTGGAGAAAGGAGTAAAAAGGAAACATAAAGGGAAAAGGAAACAAAGGGTTTTTTATTTTTCTGTTTTTATTTGTTTTAGAATGTGTTTGAACTTAAATGACCATTAATATGGACTGTTATTTATTTAGGACGTTACAGATAAACCTCATGCTAATCACAAACTCAAAACCAATGACAGATATATAAAAATAAAGAGAAAGAAAGCCAAACAGAATACAGATAAACAGATTATATCTGTCTATGCAGATATATATTTCCATGTATATATATATATATATATTTCCATGTATATATATGTATATACAGACATATAAAAATATATAGAGATATATAAAAATAAAGAGAAAGTCAAACACTATAGATATTCCTCAATCACAAAGAAAGTGATCAAGAGAAGAAAGGAGCAAAGAACTACTATAAAAACAGCCAGAAAACAAAATTTTAAAATGGCAAAAAGAATATACCTATCAATAATTATCTTAAATGCAAATGTCTAAGTGTTTTCAAAAGACACAGAGAGGCAGAATGGCTAAAAAAGCAAGACCCACCTATATACTGCCTACAAGAGACTCACCTCAGTTCTAAAGATACATACAGACTAAAGTAAAGGGGTGGAAAAACATTCACCGTGCAAATGGAAGTTTAATAAAAAAAAGGTAGCAATACTTATATCAGAAAAATAGACTTTAAAACAAAGACTACAACGAGAGACAGAGAAGAGCATCACATAATGATAAAGGGATTAATCCAACAAGAGGCTATAACAATTGTAATTATCTATGCACCCATCACTGGAGCACCTAAACTCATAAAGCAAATATTAATGGAAATAAACAGAGAAATTGATAGTGATATACTAATAGTATGAGACTCTAATACTCCATTTAAAACAATGGATAGATCATAGAGACAGAAAATCGATAAGGAAACTATGTCTTTGAATGACACATTGCCCCAGAAGGGCACAACAGATATTTACAGACAACTCCATCCAAACAAAAAGAGAATACACATTCTTGGGGCACTTGGGTGGCTCAGTGGGTTAAGCCTCTGCCTTTGGCTCAGGTCACGATCTTAGGGTCCTGGGATCAAGCCCTGCATCAGGCTCTCTGCTCAGCAGGGAGCCTGCTTCCCCCTTCCCCTCTGCCTGCTTCTCTGCCTACTTGTGAGCTCTCTCTCTCTGTTAAATAAATGAACAAAATCTTAAAAAAAAAAAAAGAATACACATTCTTTCAGGTACAAATAGAACATTTTCTAAAATAGATCACATATTGGATCATAAAACAAACCTCAATAAATTTAAGACGATTAAAAGCATACCATGCATCTTTTCTGACCACAACCCTATGAAACTAGAAATAAAGGGGAAAAAACTGGAAAAAATGCAAAGAAGTGAAGGCTAAAACAACATGATACTCAACAAAAAATAGGTCAATGAAGCAATCAATGAAGAAAAAAATATACATGGAGACAAGTGAAAATGAAAACACAACAGTCCATAATCTCTGTGACATAGCAAAAGCCGTTCTAAGAGTGAAGTAAATAGCAACACAGGTCTACCTCAAGAAACAAGAAAAAAATCAAATAGTCTAACCTTACACTGAACTGAAAAAAGAACAAAGTTCCAGGTGAACAGAAGAAAGGAAATAATAAGGACTAGGGCAGAAATAAATGATGTAGAGACTAAGAAAAAATAAAAACAATAAATGAAACCAAGAGTTTGTTCTCTGAAAAGATAAACAAAATTGATAAATATATAAAGAAAATGGACCCAAATAAAATGAGAATTAAGAGAGAAGTAACAACTAACCACAGAAATACAAAGAATGATAAGAGTACTATTAAAAATTATATGCCAACAAACGGGACAATTTGAAAGAAATAGATCACTTCCTAGAAACATACAGTCTTCCAAAACACAACCAGGAGGAAAGAGAAAATCTGAACAGACCAGTTATAAGTAATGATGTTGGATGAGTAATCAAAAACCTACCAAAAATGCAAGTTCAGGGCCAGATGGCTTCACAAGTGAACTCTCCCTTTAAAGAGTTAATACCCATTCTTCTCAAACTATGCCCAAAAACAGAAGAGAAAGGAAAGCTTCCACATACATTCTATGAGGTCAGCATTGCCCTGACACCAAAACCAGGAAAAGACCTCAGAAAAAGAAACTACAGGCTAATATCACTGATGAACATGATTAACATAGATCCAAAAATCCTCAACAAAATATTGGCAAATGGCATACAATACATTAAAAAGATCATTCCCCATAATCAGGTGGGCTTTATTCCAAAAGTACGAGGATATTTCAGTACACACTAATCAGTATCATATACCACGTAAACAAAACAAGGGTTAAAAACCGCAATCATCTCAATAGATGCAGAAAAAGTGTTCGACAAAATTCAACAACTATTCATGATAAAAAATCTCAACAATGTGGGTTTAGACTTAAACCAGCACAATAAAGGACATATACAGAAACTCACACCTAACATCATACTCAATGGTGAAAACAGTTTTCCTTTAAAATTAGGAAGACAAGGGTGTCTCCTCTTTTTTTTTTTTAGTTTATTATTTGATGAAGTTTTATTTTATTGAATCATAGAAATACAGCACTAGAAAGAGTCTTAGTTTCTTCTAATACCCTCTTTAACTTGGTGGCACAAAGAACTCTATGAGCAGCTGCCAATGTGCTGGTCAGCTGCTGTTTGTTTTTACAAACATCTTCACCTTTCCTTACACAACTGTGTTCTGTATCACAAGAATCAAATTTCTATCAACTGGATAACCAATTCCATATATTTTTTCCATGAAAATACCTATAAATATTTGTTTCTCTAAGTGAAACCTCACTGTATACTCATTTAGGATAATTGTAAAGAATTATTAGGACAGGGGCGCCTGGGTGGCTCAGTGGGTTAAAGCCTCTGCCTTCAGCTCAGGTCATGATCCCAGAGTCCTGGGATCAAGCCCCATATCGGGCTCTCTGCTCAGCAGGGAGCCTGCTTCCCTTCCTCTCTCTCTCTCTGCCTGCCTCTCTGACTACCTGTGATCTCTGTCTGTCAAATAAATAAAATCTTTAAAAAAAAAAAAAAAGAATTATTAGGACAGCTCTTTATTTTACTCTTATCACTGTTATTCAACGTAGTACTAGAAGTCCTAGTCTCAGCAGAGGCATCCTGAGCACCCTGGTGGCTTAGTTGGTTAAGTGTCCATCTCTTCATTTTGGCTTAGGTCATAATCTCTGGGTTATGAGATTGAACCCTGGATCAGACTCTGCACTCAGCATGGAACCTGCTTAAGACTTTCCCTCTAACTCTGTACAGGTCCCAACCTCTTCTTGTGCTCATGCATTCTGTCTCTCTCTCTCTCTCTCTCTCTCTCTCTCTCTTTCTCAAAAAAAGAAAAAAAAAGAGGGGCAGGAGAAGGGTCATTATAGTAACAGGCATATTAGAAAAGAAGGTAAAGTTTCACTCTTTACAGACAACATGATACTACATAGAAAATCCTAAGGACTCCACCAAAAAACTACTAGAAGTAATAAATGAACTCAATCAAATGGCAGGATACAAAATCAATACCTAGAAATCTGTAGGGTTTCTATATACTAACAACAAAGTTGCAGGAAATTAAATAAACAACACTATTTCCAATTGCACCCAAAAGATTAAAAATACTTAAGAATAAACTTAACGAAGTGATGACAGACATGTACTTTGAAAACCATAAAACACTGATGAAAGTAACTGAAGATGATACAAACAATGCAAAGATATCCCATGCTCATGGACTGCAAAAATTAATACTGTCAAAGTGTTCATACTACCCAAAGCAATCCACAGATTCAATGCAATCCCTATCAAAATGCCAACAACATTTTTCATAACACTAGAACAAATAATACTAAAATTTGTATGGAACCACAGAAAACTCCAAAGAACCAAAGCAATCCTGAGAAAGAAGAACAAAGCTGGAGGTATCACAATTCCAGGTTTCAAGATATACTACAAAGTTCTGGTAATCAAACACTAAAATCTTAGAATTTACATAATAAGAATTAAGTGTGTTGATTATTAAAAAATAATTTGAATGTGCATAGTAGAAGTTACTATGAACAAAAACCGTAGATAAATTGGAATGTATTTACTATACAAGAGTTAACATTCAAAATACTCAAGAACACTTAAAAATTCATCAGAAGAGGGACGCCTGGGTGGTTCAGTGGATTAAGCCTCTGCCTTCAGCTTGGGTCATGATCTCAGGGTTTTGGGATCGAGTCCCGCATTGGGCTCTCTGCTTGACAGGGAGCCTACTTCCTCCTCTCTGTCTCTCTGCCTGCCTCTCTGCCTGCTTGTGATCTCTGTCAAATAAATACATAAAATCTTTAAAAAAAATTCATCAGAAGATGGCAAATACCTTAGCAGAAAAAATGGACAAGGATACTGATGAAACAATTTATATAAAAGCAAATCCACATATCTGAAAAGCATGAAAAGATACTAACTTCACAAGTGAAGAGACTTAAATAAATGTAATAGTTATAAATTGAGGAGTTATATATGGTTGTAAGGACATGAGTAGTTTCATAATTTTCTCATAAAAATGTGAATATTTGGGGCGCCTGGGTGGCTCAGTGGGTTAAGCCTCTGCCTTCGGCTCAGGTCCTGATCTCAGGGTCCTGGGATCCAGCCCCACATCGGGCTTTCTGCTCTGCGGGGAGCCTGCTTCCCCCTCCCCCTCTTCCTGCCTCTCTGCCTGCTTATGATGTCTCTCTCTCTGTGTCAAATAAATTTTTTTAAAAATGTGAATATTTGTAACACTTCAGAAGTAATAGGGCAACATACATTAAAACTTATATTTTTACTTCTTGAACTTAGAAGGTAAGAGAATTTATAAATAATCTCTATTATAACCTTATTTTTTGATAAAACCTCTAGAAACAAAGTGAATGATTTATAAAACAGTAATTTGGTTGAACTGATTGTTTCTTATTATCTGTATCATGGGATAATACATGGGATATACAGACAGGTAAAATTTTAATTTCATTATAGTAATCAACAGGGAAGCTTTCCACAAGGTATCAATGAATAAGGAAAAAAAAGATGGACAGTTTTGAAAAATGATGACAAAAAGACTGATGTGCCTGTTAGCACATACAAACATGTTTTTTAATGTATGTATGTGAATGGTTACAAAAGTGTAGAAAAATCTAGAATAATAGAACTCAGTTGCTAACATGGTTTATCTGTGATATGGAAGCTGAAGAGAACAAAGAGTGGACAGAAGCAATTAAAGGAAACTGAGGAATTACAAATTCAAAACAATGGCATTGGGATATAATTTGGGAATTTATGTAAAATTACATGTGTATATATTTCTAAAATAAAATATTTTTAGAGATGAAAAATTACCATGCTGATGAAAATAACAGAATGGGGGTGCCTGGGTGGCTCAGGTTAAAGCCTCTGCCTTCGGCTCAGGTCATGATCTCAGGGTCCTGAGATCGAGCCCCACCGCATTGGGCTCTCTGCTCAGCAGGGAGCCTGCTTCCTCCTCTTTCTCTGCCTGCCTCTCTGCCTACTTGTGATCTCTGTCAAATAAATAAATAAAATATTAAAAAAAAGAAAGAAAATAACAGAATGGGTGGATTTAACTTAAATCTAAAGTAAATGTTGCATGTATTTTTTCCTAGCTCAAATCCAGATTTTCTTAAAAATCATCATACAATGATACTACAGAATCTGAATGTATATTAAAATAATGCAATCAATGTCAAATAAATAGCTTCTTCAAAATTTTTTCTCCCACATTAAAAGGAAAAATATAGATTGGTCTTTTAGTTAAGGTAGGATCAGTGGAAAGGAGAAAATAAATAGCAGAAGGGGAGAATGGGTCCAGTCTGAGACTGAAATTTCAACAGCTTGATTGGACCTTTAAAAAGATGCAGGGGAATCTGATAAGGAAATGGAAACGAAATTTTCAATGAGCAAATATTTGCTGAGAATCCACCAGATATCAGACTCTGTTCTAGGCACTGATGCCCAAGGTAAAAATGAAAGCACAGAGTTCATTATGTAGAGCTTAGACTCTCCTTCTGGAGAGTATGATCATAAATAAGGAAACAATGGAGGTAGTTGCCAAGAGCATGTGGGCTCTAGGACAAATCAGATGATACTGGAATGACAAATGGTATGACCTCAGCTGACCTGAGACTGACTGGGCAAAAGGAATCCCTCCCCATGCAGCTCTGAAAGGAACATTCCCAGGCGGGGAGAACAGCGAGTGCGAAAGCTGTAAGTAGGACTAAGTCTCCTATGTTCCAGGCCCGATGGGACCAAATGAAGACAACAGGCCTGAGAACAATGTCAGAAAGAACCAGAAGGCTCTGCTGTAGAACTTTCAAGGCCCCACTTCTGTTGGAAAACATGAATTAGAACAAGTTGCTAAAATCTGGATAATCAAAATATCAAGAAAGGCAAGGCCAGGATGGGGAACTTGATCAAACTCAGGTTGGTCTTCTGGGAGCCCCCAGGACCATTAGCTTTAAGGAGCATCAAGTGCACTACAGGTCAAAATCCCCTGAGGGAGCTATTCCAAATGAATTAAGTACAGACAAAGAGAACCTCCTCAGAGAGGCATGATTCTAGCCAAAGACATCCAGGCCTGAAGTAGCACTGTGATATATATGATATAATGGCTACCTGGGGACCAAAATAAAGCTTGCAAACCTGTAGAGATGAGGAATTCCAGAGAAATGACCAGGAGATTATGAGGAAGGGCCCAAGGGAGACGCAAGGCTACCCACTGCTGAGAGGCTGCCTATAAACCAATTTGACACATCCTGCTTATAAGAAGGGTCAGAAGCTAAGTTCCCAGAGAAAGCCCCCATTCACTTCAGTACCCGTGTGCCAAGAATTCAGGGACAGGAAATAAAATGGAAAGGAATATTTAGAAACTTAAATAGGTACTTTTAATTAAATTAAAACCTTTATATAAAGACTTTAAATGAGATTCCCTTACCTTATGAGAAAGAAGGGAAGTTCAGTGAAATCCTAGGTACTATAGGAGAAACCTCTCTAAATGTCTAAATTTTGCAAGAAGACAAGTATGTTTGAGATAACAGTCTCTGAAAGAGGAAGCAGTTGTGTACGTGACAGATCCCTGTCCCTCCCTCCTAGGTTATAGGAATCATAAAGTCATGAACAAGCTCTTGAAATTTTCCTTTTTTGGGTTTTATGTTTTGTAAGTGATAAACTCTAATAAGATAACTTTGACTTAACTCGAGTTCCTGCAAGATTGAAGAAATGTGTATCCTCATTATTCTTTCCTAGATGATAATGAAGTTTCTACTGTCTATGGCTGCAAACAGCAAAGTGGGTTAGACCAATTTTTTTCACTCTGAGAAATCAGGAGGAATATTTTCACTCAGAATCACAAAAATACATTTACATTCAGACTCAACCCCAGAACGACTGGTCTCCCATGATGGGACCTAGGCGCGGGTATTTGGAAGAGTTTCACGGGCGTCTGGGTGGCTCAGTCAGTTAAGCATCTGCCTTTGGCTCAGGTCATGATCCCAGGGTCCTGGGATCCCTGCACTGGGCTCCCTGCTCAGCAGGGAGTCTGCTTCTCCTTCTTCCTCTCCCTCTGCTTGGGCATTCTCTCTCTCTCTCTTTCTCTCTCTCAAAAAATTAAATCTTCAAAAAGTTTTACAAGTGACTGAGGCTTCTTCTACCTATAAGAATGTTTGTCAAAGCTCTAATATTTATTAATTCCCAGGTATGCAGCTTTTGTTTGGAAAATCTTGGCATAGCCACAAATCAGTACTTAGGCTCCAAACTGCTATTATTATATGCTTTGGGGGCCTGCGGTATAGATTTTCCGCATGTGGACCTGAAGGCTGCCCGAGTTCATTATCCTGATTTCTCAGCCTAGTTAACAAGTTTACTTGGGGCAAATGATTTCTGAGCTTCAGTTTCATTATCAACAAAATGGGACCTGTAATTGTACTCAATTTCTAAAATCATAAAAATTAAATGAATTAATGCAGGTTATCTCATATTATAGTTACACTCACTCAAGGTTAGCCAATACCATCTCATTTGCCTGTGGAAAATGGTTATCTTTTAAATTTGGTGGGAATGCAACCAGGGTGTTTAATATTATTAAATATCAATTTAATATTATTAATTAATATTAACTTTAATATTCGAAAGTGCTTAGTAGACCTCTGGAGGCTTGAAAACGTAGGCCAACTGAGATTTCTGTGAGGAACTGGAAAAGGTACGTCAAGTTCTTGCGGAGGATGTTTCGGTCTCCTATTGCTACAGTAGGACCCAGACTCCATGCAGACATTTAAATGAGACCCTTTTAAGAGCCAAGAAGAAAATAAGGAAGGTACTTTGGTGAAATACATTAAATTTTCAGTGGCAACGAAATTAAGAAGGAACCAACTTCTTGACACTATAAGCGTTATTTTGTTTCTGTGGGCTTTTTTTCCTTCATATTACTGGCATGGTGTAATTTGGGCTGTACTGCTATTCTGATGCCCTGATGGAACATGTTAGGTGTGCTTACTTGTAACAGAGAATTGAACCTAGTTTGACAAGAGAGCTAGAACTGTCTTCTCCCCCTGGTCTGGCATTGCAATTTTTGTGCTTTCCTGATTCACTCTGACTTTTTTGTGTGTTTAGGGGCGGGACATCAAAGAAGCGTTCATCACATGCTTGAGCTTCTCACCTCCCATCCCCTGCTCTCTGCTGCTACCACAGGAGCTATACTGGTAACGGCCACCTGACCATGTAGGAGGGACTTCTCTGCCCTTTGCTTATCACCTCCCCTGCCAGAGCCAGAAAAATCTTCAGATTTATCAGAGATGGGTGCCTTTAAAACAAACAACCAAACCAAACCAAACAAAGCATTGTTCATCTCCTATGTGTCAAAAGGCACATTCAGCAGCCATAGATACTATCCTACTCACTTCTTCAAATAGCCCATTTTGTACAGGAGGCATGAAGGTCATAGAATTTTCAGACAGCTGCTCTCAAGTGGCAAAATAAAAATATCTGAGCCTTCTCACCCTGGATCCTTTGCCCACTGACTATAGAAACAGGGAAACCAAGGGGGGTGAAGAGTTTTTGGAAAACTTATTCTATCTCATCCATTTACTTTGAGAAATCTGACTCGAGGTTAAATGATTTGCCCCAGGCAGAGAGCCAGTCAGAAGCCTGTCTGGGAAGAACAACAGATCACTTCACTTTTAGAAGTCTTATATCTCAAAATCCCACAAGGCACAGGAAGGACACATGATCCATCCTAAACAGCTGTCTGCTGTGGCGACCATTCCAACTCATTGCTGGGGCAGTCTACTTACAGCATTTTGCCTTTGGTTCAGTAGACTGAGGGACTCTCTGGACCCTTAATGTCCAACTGCAAGGCAACTGGAAAATTCTCTTAAGAGCCAGTCTGCCCCACAGAGTTCGAACTTGAAACTAAAGGCAAAGAAAACTATCAGCTGTCAACACTGGGTTAGTGGTAAGCATAGTGGTTAAGAAAAAAACTTACTAAGATTATTAAGAGTGCATATAGATATGCTTTAGAAATGTGAGGTTCTTTTAACCTTACTTTCTCTGACTATATATGACAGCTTTAAAGTGTTCACCTACAATCAATTCCCCCTTTTCATAATAAGAGGATAGTATCTTACAAAATTCTATTTTTAAATGTAAGAAGCTTTGAGGAACAAAATTCTCATCTTGTGTCTCCACTTGCAGTTACAAATTAATTTGAATACAATACAGTGAAAAAGTTCATGAATATGTATCCCAGAAGCAATTACATGGGATTCTCATAAAAAAAAGCACACACATAACAGCCAAGAACAATAAATGAGCTAATTTTCCAGGAGTAAGTCATTCACTGATACTAGTGAATTTATGTCTATATATTCCATAGCCTTTGCCATCTGTGAAAGAGAATGTTGGTGAGCAGCATGATTAACAGGAGCTATAAGGTAAAAGAATAAAAAATGAAACAAGAAATTTCTAATATATACTTTTAAATAATTATATATAAGTAATTAAATATAAGTAATATATTCACAAATATATTTGTATATATAATTAATCAAATGTAAGTCATATATTCACAAATATATTCAAAAATATAATATATTCATGAATATAAGTAATATATTCACAAAATCTTCAAGAATGAAAATGTCAGACAAGATGATAGATTGATAGGTAAATGCAGAAAAAATACCTGAGATTCAAGCTCTCCTGATGAGGCTTATAAACGTCAAGAAAAACAAAAGGGGGGGCACGAATTGAAAAGTCTAATTGCATGAAATGGATTTTAGAAAAACTTACTATGTTGATAAAAAGCATGGGATAATGATATATGCATAATATGTCATTATCAAGCAATAATGAAAGCACATTTTAGATTATTACAATATCTACTCTTCAATAATATTAATACCTTTAATACCTTAGCACCTTTAGAAATAGCATAGTGGATAGTGAAGTTGTTTTCTTGATTGATTACTTTTAACAGATGAGACTTTCTATTGAAGTCTGTATACAACTGCCACTCAATTTTCTGTTCATGATCATGATTCTATCTTTGGGCATTTCATAGCAATTTTGCAAATTCAACCATAACTTAAAATATCATTATTAAAATAATTTTACATAAGCCCTTTTGGTTTAATTGGGATTCTTGCTGAAAACAAGGATATTCAGAGTTTACAAATCACAGTTGGCTCATCTCCCTTATTAGCTGTTATCCAAGTCTGGTTGTATAATGGAAGGAGGAATTTAGACGCATGGTTAGAACAACAGTGAATACTTTGATCAGAAAAAGAAAAACCCAGCATCTTATAGTTTACATCATATTATATTAAAAGTCTTCAAAATAAATAAATCTTTTAAATATCTACAGCCTCGCTGAGGGGAAATGCGAGTTAAACAAATGCATCTTCGCTCCTTCTGGTTCTGTGTTTAGCAAAAACGACAGCGCAGAGCAGATAATTTTCCTCTTCTCCCACACCAGACCCTAACTTGCTCTGTTGCTGGAAAAATGCCTGGCGGTTTGGCAGGAGAGAGTTTACACCCGTATTGTCCGGAAACCCCATCTCAGCCCGAAGAGGAGCTAAAAATCTCTCCCGGCGCTTCACTGAGGGCTCTGCGTGTCGGGTACCAACGCCAGAAGCTGCATTTTTAGCCTCCGTGACAAGACGCACAGGAAACAAAGATCATCGCCTCGGAATGCCCACAGATGAAGAGAACAGTTTAGAAAAGTCTCGCTAGCCCCACACACATTCTCTAAGATCTAGCCAAGTTATACCAACGCAGCCCTGGAGAGGGTTTTTGAACTTTATGGTTAAGAAAGCGCCTCTCGGTGCTCGCGCTGCCGGCCTGGGAATAGGCATTCATGGGCTGGCGAGCTCGGGGAAGGAAGACCCCCCAAAAGTGGGGCTGGTGACCAGAGTGACACCTTCCTGGATTGTGATCCCACAGAGGGTGCCCGAGAAACTAGAATGGGATTGAGGAAAAGTCAAAAGAGTAAAGGTGCAAAAAGGTGCAAAATCCAAGGGTGCAGTCCCCAGTGGTTAACAGGAATCCTCCAAGGCAGCGGAAGCACTGCAGACCACAGAAGCCTGGCCGCCCCCTTACCTGCACCCCGCGGCGACTCAGTCCCTGCAACGTCAGCCCCAGATCCCTTGCCGGGCTTCAGCAACAGGTCCGTCCCTATCCGGCTACCGCTGGGCTGCTCCAGCCACCTGCCCGCTCCCCCGCGGAGCGGCTCAGCGCAGCAGGTCCCTGCCCGCCTTCTGGGCGCCTGTGCTCTGTGCTTCCTGCTTACCTCGAGGACCCCTTGGCTGAAACGTCACTCTCCAGGGGGCACCAGCTAGCTGCTGGGATTCCGGAGAAGATATTCTCTCAGCCCACTAAGGGCCATCCCGATACCTTCTTGGGAAATTCAGAACTGCGTGCAGCAAAGAAAAGGAAGCATCCCTACGACTGATTGTTGTGTGCCTGTTTGCTTCTCCACACCTTGGGCAATTGATTTAGCCTCTCGGTGCCTCAGCTCCCTCTTTCATAGAGATGATGATGATAACTGGGGAATCTGAGAAGTAAATGAACGTGTATGCACAAAATGCCTGGAATGAGACCTGGGACATATTAAGCATTCAGTCAAGGTTGGCTGTTGTTTTAAAGTTCTCATCACATCCTTGTGAAGGCCTTTCAGGTTACAGGAAAACCTCTCTGAAATTCTGAAATGGAAATTCACATCATAATTAGAAGGCAAAAGGAGAGAGCTGGGATAAGTGCCCAGTGATTGTGACAAGAAAATCTGCTTTGTTGGAAATCGCTAATAGATCATGCCTAAAAATTAATGCATTAACGTAGAGGTTTATATAATTACTGAGACGTAATATTTAAAGGTACTTTAAGACAGCAACATAGGTAGGGTCAAGTGCAGGTAAAGCCTTTGCATATGGTATCAGGTCTGACCCTCACAGCAGTAAGCTTGTGAAACAGTTGGTAGTTGTAATTATTCCCAGTCCATACAGAGAGAGGCATCAAGGTTCAGTGGCTAGTCCAAAACCACAGGGGTGGTTTTCAAATGACAAAGCCAACTTTGGAAGACAGATTCCATTCTCTCACTATTAAATCTCTCTGCTGGAATCACTGATAAATGTGGGATACAGGAAAAAGCTGCCTGAAGAGACCTTTTCAAACAGGATTCCTGGGTCCTGGATTAAGGTTGTAGATTCAGATCTGTGTCTGTTCAAACCTGGATTATGACCATGTTGAGGAAGTAGAAAAAGGAATCTCTCCCAAGGCCTTACCAGGTTCAAGGGAGAGACGCCTTCCTACTTCTGCGAAGTCTACCTATCCCTGGGCACAGAAAGTCGTAGGGGGGAAAGGATATTAAACAGTAACTAACTGGAGGCAAGTCTTAGAAGAATAAATTCAGGAAAATGAAGGTAAGACGTGAAAAACATTCTGTGTTTAATCTGAGCTTCTCATATCAAAGGGCAAAAAAGAATGCGGAGGGCACCTGGGTGGCTCAGTCAGTTAGGTGACCAACTCTTGATCTCAGCTCAGGTCTTGATCTCAGGGTTGTGAGTTCAAGCCCAACAATGGGCTCCACACTGGACATGAAGCCTACTTGAAAGAAAAAAATGTGGCCCATCATCCCATATAATCTGTCTTCCTGCTTCTACTGGAAAAATAGATCATCAAAATAAATAGGAATAATAGCACTGCTTTCTGATGAGACAGTGAGGTAATGTCTAGTTTGTGAGACTTTTGTTACAAATTAAAAGAAATACAATACTTGCCATGTGATAGTCATTAAATTAGGAGTCACTTGCTGTATCTTATAAAATCACAGTGTGTACTACTGTCCTGAATCCACTCCCCAAACCCTACTGGAAATATCAGACCATGTCCATAAGCAGGAGAAAATTATATACAGAGAGGGACCTGAAATATGCTTTTCTTTTATTTATTTATTTATTTATAAACATATAATGTATTTTTATCCCCAGGGGTATAGGTCTGTGAATCTCCAGGTTTACACACTTCACAGCACTCACCATAGCACATACCCTCCCCAATGTCCATAACCCCCTCCCCCTCACCCAAACGCCCCTCTCCCCGGCAACCCTCAGTTTATTTTGTGAGATTAAGAGTCACTTATGGTTTGTCTCCCTCCCGATCCCATCTTGTTTCATTTATTCTTTTCCTACCCACCAAACCCCCCATGTTGCATCTCCACTTCCTCGAAATATGCTTTTCTATTACTACTTTCCCCTAAAGCCCAAACACGCTGCTTTAACCACATTTTCATTTATTCTGCTTTACCTTACCCAGTTTTGGTAGAAAAGCTAGCCTTCCTGCTAGATAATGTTTATCTCTGCAACTGTAAGCTTCACTCCCAACCTTCTCCCACATTTTCAGGATTCTCACACACTCTCTCTTGTGTAGGTCTCCTCTCCTTGTCAAATGAATTATTCCTTCTTGCTTTTAACTATGCTTGATCTCTCCCATTAAAATAAGTCCCCGCAAGGCTTTAAGTACACGTACCCATGTCAGTCCTTCCCAGGCACATCCATACTGTAAACTACAGTCCAGTTCTACTATTTGCATGTTCTTGCTTCTTTTTCCCTCATCAACATGACCCAACCAAGCTTCTCTCTCATTCTAAATGTCCCATCTCTACAATAACCTTGCAAAGATCCTCAGCATTCCCCATGCTGATAAATATACTGGATATTTTTTCAGGCAGTATTTCTACTTGGTCATTGAGTGCTTGGCTTCCTTATGAAATAGTTTCTTCTCTAGACATCTGTTTTATAATATTTCACTTTTTTTTTGTTTAACCTGCATATCTACTAATGACTTTTTGTGTCTTTTATGGGTTCCTTGTTTCCTACACTGTCATTTAATATACACACTACCTTGAGGCTCAGTGCCAGGCTCATTCCTCTCCTTATTCTGGATTAAACTCTAGGTATTCTTATACACACCAGTGCCCTCTCTTACCACATATATTCAGGAGATACACACATTTACCCCTCTGTAACTCCTCACAGTTCCAGACTCTTACGTGACGTTTCCAATTGCTGTCTCAAAGTTAATCTCTGATTCAACATGTCTAAAAGTAAAGTCATGGTCTTCTTCCTAAAACGTTGTTTCCCAGCTCAGTTAATAGCATTTCCATCCATTCTTTTCACTGCTAACTTAAATGTGTTGGAACCCAAGACACCAGCTTGCACCATGGGATGACAGAAACTACATGTTGAGGATGGCAGGGAAGAAGGACGAAAGAAGTTTGAGTCCTGTCTGCTCTGGACAACTTTTCCAGTTTTCACTAATTTAGCTCTGACTTCTTTTACTTGTGAGACAAATAAAAGTTCACCTCAAAAGAAACATATACATCTTTACATGTCCTTACATATTACTTAGTATAATCCTCATGAAAGCATAAAATCAGTATGACTTGATATAAATAGAAGATGCACATTAATACATGATACAAAACAAGAAATAAATTTTGAAGTAGTTTGTCCACATGACACTTAAGATGGTCAT
The DNA here is from genome assembly GCF_922984935.1 of Meles meles. NCBI lineage: Eukaryota > Metazoa > Chordata > Mammalia > Carnivora > Mustelidae > Meles > Meles meles. Next base: position 10,144,262 of record NC_060067.1, read on the forward strand.
GTATTCCCCCAAGCAGATCTTGCCTTGTATTCTACCTTTGGAAACATTTTCTTACATAGTATGATAATAAACTGATATGTTGTGGTAAAGAAGGAAGGGTCAAACATGCTAACCATATGGTAGCTTTGGGAAAACAGGACCAAGAGCGTATAGCAGGAAAGAGAAAGAGAATCTGGACCCCAGAAAAGAGCAGAAATGAACTAAGTGACTAGTTGGAAGGAGACGGGGAGGGAGAACATAACTATAATTGTAATCATTTCTGATCCAATATTTTCTGACTTCATTGTTTTGACCTAGTTGTTTTTTGGTGGCAAGAACAAAACAAAACAAAAAAAGATTGATTAAGAATATTTGCATTGACATAACAAAGGCTTATATTTATATTAAGAAAAACTTAGATAAAAATTTGCATAATTAGATTTACAAAGAATAAAGAAATGGATATTGTTAATAATCAGAAAAATGCATATTAAGGCAACACTCAAGCTCCTTTTCCCGATTAAAATATATTGTGGGTTTGTCATGTTGTTATGAAGGTAGCATAACTAACATGGTCCTTTTGAAAAGCAATTGGAATATGTATAAAAACCAACAAAAAGTGTTCATAGACTGACTTAGTAAACAAATTCCTGGAAATATATACATCAAATAGGTCAAAAGAATTAATGCTTCAATCAGAAAATTCCTCATTTGTATTAACTAAAAGGTGGAAAACAAGAGGCAATTTGGTATACAAACTCAATGAAGTTTATAGGAACATGAAAAATTTTAATTATTACAATGTACCAACATAGAGAAAAAATTAGAAAATGTTAAGTGAAATAAATAGGACATTTAGGTAAGTTAGAATCTCATCTATACAAAACTATGAATTCTTCTAAGTAATGTCCGAATAGACTCCTGAATAACAAAACAGTATACTCTCATGGTGGTATGATTGTACAGTGAGTATATTTTTTTCCCAGAATTTTTATTAATTATTCTATAATAACATTTTTAAAATTAAAAAAAAAGAAAAATGTTACTAAATTAGATAAAACACGAGAATGGAAAATCAGGAGTCCTAGAATCTGGTTCAGTTTTGTTATCTTAGTGTTTCATGCATTTCAGCTTTTTCATATATAGTATAAAGGGATTCAATAAGGGTTTTCAGTTGTAAGGGCCTATGGTCTAATTCTCAGTTAAAATCTAACTAGTTATCCTACTTATTCCAGCAAAACAAACCATCTACCTTGCTTTCCAAATTAGCCTATTACCTTTTCTTTCTAGAAAGAAGTCTATTTCATTCACTTAAATAATATTTATTGACTCTTTGCCATTGGGTAAAATCATGTATTAGTACTTTGGAGGGAGAGGGGGAAATGGGTGGGACTTAAATACATAAAACAGATTAACGTGATTAGGAAAAGAAGTTTGGACTCAAAGAGGAAAGATTACTACAGATGGAATGAGCAAGGACTTGACATTTGAGCTAAGTATCAAGGAATAAGTTCCATTTGGGAATGTGGAGATGGGGGTCATGGTGGATTAAGTAGGTCAGGCAGAGGAAACGGTAGCAGCAAAGTTAAGGTTTTAGGGAACTCAGGGATATGAGGAAACAGTTCCTTGCTTGGGTATATGAGAGAAGCATAGGCTATATGAGAGAGGAGAGAGGGTGTTAGACTCCTTAGGACCAGGGCTACCCTATATTGTAACACTGTCTGCGCAGCTGCTCACAGAAGTGATGTGGGGGGGCTTTTCAGTTGCTTGTCATCAACCCTAAAAGGTGTTCCATGTTTGAAGCTCAACAACACAGCCAACATGACATGGGAGGGATAGAGTCACCATTATGGAGTAAGGTAACCAAGCAGATGAATCCAAAGTCTTGTTCCTCATTCCCCATAAATTGTGTGCAGAATGCAGCAGAACCAAAAAACAAAACAAAACAAAACAAAAATCCCAAACCAAAACCTACATTCTCTACTGAGGATATTCAAAGCAATGAGAGAGTTTGGGTCTAGATAAAAAATCTGTGCACACAAATTAGTCAAGCAAAAAAAGAATCGGTCTCAGCAGTGAGAGCAGCCCCTCCTTCTCTCTAAAAGGCCTGATGAAGTTAGTCCTAGCTCAAGGAACCAGACCTGGACCCATCAATGCCTGGAGTCCTTTCTCTTTTACCTGTAATGGACAGGTACCATCTTGGTAGGAGACAGGGGAGAGAAGACTGTATTGCTGTAAGATCTTATCCAAACAAGAAGTAATTGTGAGATTATGAATTCACATGTGTTACAGTTTTGTCTCTTCTCTCCCTTCCCACTATAAAGAATAGCACAGCAGTTTTAGAAAATAAAGAAATTACATTTATGAGGTACATCTTAGTATATCATTGTGAGACCCTGCTATGGAGATTTAAATCCTGGTGGCTTTATTTACTAGTTTATGATCACAAATAAATTACTAAACTTTAAATTTCATTTCCTTTAAAATGGAATAATAACATCCTTTTAAATGGGAATATCTCAAAAAGTGCTTTTAAAATTAAATATTCATTTACAAGCTTCTTTCATGAAATATGCCAAACCCCTCATAATCCTGACAAAAAGGATTCTATTTTACCCTATTTTTACAGGTGGAAGAATTGCAGCTTAAAACAATGATTCTCGATTTTAATGGAGAATTTTTTAAAAGTGTAGATTCTAACTCTGTAGTTCTATGTGGAAATGAGAGTCTGCGTTTCTCACAAACTCCCAGATGATACAGGTCCTGCTGATCCAGAGACACAAGGTGAACAGCACAGTCCTACAGAAGTTAATAACCAAAGTCACACAGTTAGTAAGTGATAGGGACAGTGTTTGACCCCAATTTTGCCTGAGCCCCAAGACTTTGTGGTTGTCTATTATGCTAACTCTACAAAAGGAAATTGAAATTCATTCACTTAATGTGCCCGGGTGGCTCAACTGGTTAGCCAACTGCCTTCAGTGCTCAGGTCATGATCTTGGAGTCCCAGGATCAAGTCCTGCATTGGACTCCCTGCTCAATGGGGAGTCTGCTTCTCCCTCTGACCCTCTCCCCTCTCATACTCTCTCTCAAATAAATAAATAAGGCCTGATCATGAATGCATGGGTATGCTAAAACTTGAAATATGTCAAAGCAATGGGGAGGTTATGCACATGGAACAAATTGGGGTTTAAGCAACTCCAGTTTCTTTTTACAATAGAAAACGTAAAGTCATAATCAATCAACACAGTTGGTCCTTGAATAACCTGGGTTTGAACTGTGTGGATCCACTTATTACATGCAATTTTTCCCCCATAAATACACTATAGTACTACAAATATATTTTCTTTTCCTTATCATTTATTTAATAACATTTTCTTTTAATTTTCACTTTCTTTTCTCTAGCTTACTTTAAGAATAAGTATGTAATATATATCATATGCAAAATATGTGTTAATCAACTGTTTGTGTTTTCTGTAAGGCTACTAGTCAGCAGTAGGTTATTAATAGTTAAGCTTTTGTAGAGTCAAAAGTTATATGTGGATTTTTGACTGCATGGGAATCAGCACCCTTAGCCCTGCATTGTCCAAGAGTCAAATGTGATTTCTAAACAATATGTATTTGACCATTTTTATATGTCACCACAGTGTGATGAGTGCTTTGCTAAATACTATGGAATAATGTTAAAAAATCAAAGAATGATATTATTGGACTTCTTTCCTGCTTAACCTCTCTTTTGTGTTAGATTGAACTGTAGAAAGAATTACAGAGTAATTTCTAGTTATATGCTTGATTTCTATTCTAACAGCTCAGTCTTACATTTAAGCTACTGCCTTAAAAAATTATGGTTTATCAAAGCTCCAGTACCAATTATTTGACAGGTAAAATTATGTACTGCTACTGGAAAAATGTATCATGTTATGGTGAATGCTTAGGAAATAAAACCCTTATAGTACTTGGAAAGATGATATTCAAAACCACAAAGAAGTATTAGAGTGAGAAGCATTTTGTCATTCAAGACATTTTATTACCTCTGAAATATCTATGTTTCTAGGTTTTCTGAAGTACCCATAACTTTAGAGAATTTAGCTTAATCCATGGTATGTAAGAGTGGGTTTATGTTGTCAACTTAGACTGTAAAGTGCTCTAATCATCTGAAATGACTAAATCCATTTATCAGCCTTCTGCCAGAAGGAAGAATTTCCTTTCTGGTAAAGACCAAAACTTGTCTTTATCAAAAAATTTTGAGCTTTAACTCAGAATTACATATATATAATTCAGAACTAAAAGCAGTCCAAAGATGATCTCAAGGCTATTGAACTCACAAATGATGATGGTGAAAGATGTTGAAAGACAAATGTTAGACTCCAGAAGTTATATTACTCACTGTTAAAATTTTGTATAATAAGGTTTTCAAATGGCAGATCAACAGGACAGACTTTAAAGCTGAGATTTCTGGGGACAGGACCTCAGAAAAATCTCCCAGTTGATTTAGACAATTAGCCAAATTCCCAGAGGTTTGAGAGTCTCTGAAGATCTTTTTACATCTAATTAGAGCCTCCCAATAACTCTGAGAAGTAATCAGGACAAGCATTATTTCCATATTATACGGATATGAAAGAAAGCAACAACAGACCCACTCAGAAAATTGACCCAAGTTCACAGAACTGACTGTGATGTTGAAAACAGAAGGCATCTCTGGTTCCAGATCTAATGTTTTTCTTCTCTTAATATTAAAAAAAAAAAAAAAAGATTATTTATTTGAGAGAGAGAGCATGAGAAGAAGAGGCAAAGGGAGAGAGAATCTAAGACAGATTCTGCACCGAGCACAGAGCCCCATGTGGGGCTCAATCCTACAGCACCGAGATCATGACCCCAGCTGAAATCAAGAGTTGGACACTCCAGCAACTGCACCACCCATTCCTCCTAACATTTTAAGCTGCTACGGAAATGCCCCAAAGTAGGAACTTGAGGGAATTCTTTTGAGAAATGCCCCAAAGTAGAAACTTGAGGGAATAGGGAAGTGGAAAAGAGAATATAATCAATGGTGCTATCAGTGATCAATATATTATAATTTGTACGCATTTGATTTGACATGTATTTCTTGAATCCTTAGAATGAATAGGAAAAACATTTTTCTATAAAAGGACCATATCTTAAACTATCTTAATAATTACTTTCAGCATCTCTACTGTATGTCCTATGCATTAGGTTATCTATTATTTAGGATGGTTTGTGTTGTCTTTACTCCCATGGTTTAAGGACTACGGCTAGGGACCTGGGATGGGAGGGTGGCTAGCTGGGCATGTGTGGATCCCTATGGCCATGGCTAGCTGAGGAGAAGGAGCCTTACCTAAACTTTGAGTACACCAAATCCTAGGGAGAGAATAAAGTTGAGAGCAGCAGTAGGCAGGGAGAGTATGTGGGCAGGGATTTTTCTGTAGTCTTGGTGAGAGAACTGCATTAAAGAGCCAGCGAAATGGAAAAGAAGGGATAAGGGAGGATTCTGGATGTTGGTACATGCTGCAGGAACTTGCTATGTAACTCCATTTGGAATTTCAGGAACCAGAGGATGCTAATACAATTAATGTCAACAAAGTCCAGAGAAAGATGTCCACCCTGGAGATAATGCTGATTCAGTTTTAGACACTTAATTTAAGGTGAATCCAGGAGAGCCAGATGGTGATGCCAAATAAGCAGCTGAAATAGAGAACTGGAGTATGCCAGAGAGATTCGGTTTCCGATAGAGATTTTGGGAGTCATCCACATGAGGTGACAGTTAAAGTAGTAGGAGTAAGTTGACTCAGCAAGGGAAAAGCTGAAAAGAGAAACAGCTTGAATAAAGACCTTTAAGAGATCTCTGGATGATAGAAAAAAACAGGATAGTCCTGGGGAATAAATGAGGATAAAATAGAAAGGTGTGAAAAGAATGTGTCCAACATCATGGAAATCAAATCGAAGCAGAAAAGTTTCAAAAAGGACACAGTAACACCCAGTGCCTAGAGAAGTCAAGAGAATGAGCACTGAGAGAAGTTCATTGGAGGATTTCAGTGACAAGGGGTTGGGGGCAAACGCATAAAGTCATGCATCTCGAACCCATATACTGAAGAACTGTAGAGAGGTCTAAGAGATCAAAGGGATCATTTTTCTCTTTTTCCAGCTGAGGAGGGTAAGAGAAAAAGAAACTAAGTGTTTTGCTCAAAATCAAATCGAGGACCTAGGGCTAAACATCTCACCTGTACACTTTACACCTGCATCTATACAGCTATACCTGAGATGTCCTATTCCAACCTGCGGATGCTTGTATAGATTCGTAAGTATTTCCAGTGTCAAAATTACCTGCTAAATTTGGCCCAACTGATATACAAAGTCATGCAAAGGCTATTTACCATGTTATTTTGGTAAACTCGGTCTTTTAGTAATACTACCTGTACATCAAGCATATGTACATGAGAAAAAAGAACAGTGGTTGTGGAAGGGTCTGCAAGATTGATAAATCAGTTCTTAACTGGATAGTTTATTAACCAATAGTTGCAGCATTATTTCAGGCTCAGGGGTTATTAACACAACAAACCTTGACTTCAAATATCAACAATATGAACGAAATATTTTTTGGATGTTGTTGTTGTTTTTATCTCTGAACCTAGCAAAGTGTCCTAGCACAGAATCCCAATGAATATTTAATAAATGAATAAATGTGCAAAGATCTGATTTTTGGTAGTCTTAAAATTATCTCGAGAAAATAGCAGAAACTGGTAAGATGCCAACAAAACATCTACTTGAGCGTGTTGTTAATACTCAGTCAACAAGTATTTATTGTGCCCTTACCATATTTCCAGAGCACGGTAAGTGCAAAGACTGTCCCTTTTCCAGGGCTCAGAAGCAGGCAAATGAATCATTACATTCGTGTGATCACTACTGTAATAGAGGCAGTATGGGGAGACTTAATAAGATTCTCTAGATCCTCCTTCAGGACTCCAGGCAAGATCCCCTGGGAGCAGGGATATTTCATCCATTTGCGACTGGAGTACTATAGCACATCAAATAATAATGAAGCATGAGGAAAAGATTATCAGACAAACCCTGGGGTAGAACGATGGAATTCCAAGGAGACAGAACAGCATATTTGCACATAGCAAGGAGAAAAAAGAAAAGAAAAAAGACACAAAAGTTAGTAAATGCTAATTTAATGCTAGGAATTTGTAAAGTACATGAGCTTATTTGCTTCTTACAAAAAATCTGTATATTTTTTCTTTTCTGGATGAAAATAGGTAGTCTCTGAGAAGTTAAATAACTTTCTTAAAACCACACAACTAACAAGTGAATTGACAGGATTTGAAATCGAGTCAGACTGAGCAGGTAGGCCACAAGCGTACTCACTAAGCTCTTCTATATCCGTGTTAGAATAACTGTAAATAGTTCAGGAAAGCTGGACTCCAGTGTGCCTGCATTAGGTAGTGAAGAAACCACTAGAAATACAAATTGCAGCAGAAGGCAAAGAGCCGAGTGTGCTAAAGATTTGGAGATTTTTACCAAGGGTCATAGGGAGCTGTTGAAGATTTAAGCAGAGTAATGACTGGTTGGTATTTAAGAATGATTGCTTCCTATATACATACAGGGCACTGAGGGAGAACAAGCATAAGGAATAGCCTCAGAAGATACCGAAAACAAATGCAGTAATGACTAAAGAGGGAGCAGCCTAGATCGAGAGAGGGATGGAGACTAGATATTTAGGGTGTAGAATTGATAGAGCTTGGAAGCTTGTTGGTATAAAATGAGAAGATAAGAAGCAATGAAGAGGGCACGTACTGCATGGAGCACTGGGTGTGATGCCAAAACAATGAACACTGTTATGCTGCAAATAAACAAATAAACGAATAAAAAAAAAAAAGAAACAACAACAAAAAAGAAGCAATGAAGATAGCTCACATAGTTTTCCCTTGGTCAGGTCGTCGTTTAGAGCATGATTAACCAAAATGGGAACCACTACAAAAGGACCACGTTTTACCAGAAGAAAATGAACTCTGTTTTAAACATGTGATTTTCAAAGAAGTGAAAAATACCAAATAGACGACTGAACACTGTATGCTTTCTAGTGTGTTCTCTCCCTCCTCTGCATTCTCATTTCTCATCAGTATGTCTTTGCTTTCAAATTCTATCCCTTCTGAGCTTGGGCTTTGCTAAATGAAGCCCTGCTCTTTCAATACCAGCTATTTGCATAGGATGCTCGATTATCTCAGTCTTCCTCTAAAAAGGGTGCCCTCTCAGTACTTCATGCATTCATCTATTAAAATTCATCTCATTTCGTGGTTATATTTACCTGTCTGCCTCCTTTATTACATATTAGCCTCAAGTAAGGGGGTCCTGATTTAATCACTTTTGATTAAAATTGTTATTGGTATATAACAGGAAAGCAAGTTGGTTGAACTAATTGCTTTAGGAAGTCAGGACTAGAAAGACAGATAAGAAGTCATTAATACATAGTTACTAGTAATATTTGTTGTAAAAGCAACTGAGCATCATAGTTGAGGGCATGACTTTGAGACAAGACTACCTGGAACTGAATCTTAGTTCCATAGCTATCATCTTTGTGAATTTTGAACATGTTACTTAACATGTTATTTGCTTTTCTTATCTCTAAAGTGGGGATAATAGTATTATCTATTCATAAGGTAAGGTATTTGAGACCACTAAATAAGTTAGCTGATATAATGTATAACAATGTCTGATACATTAGAGACCTCAATGATTAGCTATTAATTTCCTAATTTCCCAATTCCTATTAATTTACTTTCTCTCTCTCTTCCAAGATGATTTTTGCCCTTTTCTTGGGATCTAAGAGGAAAAAAAAAGTTATACACTTAATAATGAAAAATACTCTTCACCACCCAGCTCTGAGGGAAGTAGAATTTACACTACTTAATGGTTGCCATTCCATTGTAAACAGTATCCTATTAATCTTCACAGCAGTCTATCAGAGGGCTGGATGATAAATATATCCCCATTTCCCTCTTTTAAAATGTACTGATACAAGAGATAAGGAGTCAATTACATAATTTAAAAAATCAATACAAGACAGGTAACAGATCTGTGCTTCTTTCAGAATAAATGTTTTATTTCTGAACTCTTGCTTTCTTAAAGTATTTTCTTACTAGTCACCAAAGATCAAATTTCTCAGCAGACTTGAATAAGGTTTATATCATTTTTAAAAGATATGAATTACATGTGTTATATTATATTTTTTTTATAATTAAAGAAGATATGAGGATTTATGTTTAGTGTCACTTTTCATACCCATGAAGAGTTCTCGATTTATGCAAATGAAGAAATTTGGACACTTTAAAGGATGTAAAAAAAACAATTAGCTAATATTTCTCTTTCTACATGTTTATAACAAAGGATGTGGGCTATAAGAATATAAAGTTGAGAAATTTCAATGCCATTATAATTAGATTAAGGCTTTAACATGTCTTTAGATTAGTGATTTATTCATAATTTACATTAAATCTGTAGAAGGTGCCTCTTGACAACAAATTCATTTAATAATGTCATTCTGCCTGACCCAGTAACAGATCAAGATGTCCTATTAAAATACTAGCCCTATGCCAAGTTATTAATGTATTTTAAATAAAAAATATTGTACTCTGTATCTAAATTAGAAGAATTTACCACTTATTGGATGTATTCATTGTTTTGACATTTTTGATGAAATATAGGCACTAAAATTATTGAAAAATATCTGATTGGTCCATTTTGACTACATAGAACAGGAAAATAGATTAGTCAGTCTATTTCTTTATACTCTCTGTTTTACTCTGAATAACAAATCAGTCCTCAAAAGTTCTAAAGAATCAGATAAACATAAATATTTTCAATTTGGAGGAGAAACAAAATTTAGTTTAAAATTTAGTTTAAATATTTTTGTCTACAAAGAGATCCATTGAACACGTCCTAAAGTATTAAACTTTTCAGATGGATGTTTCTGATATTAGAAGATTATACTACCATTACAAAAAGAAAGAAAAACCCAGGCAGTCATATAACCTTTCAGGTCTGTTTTTTATGAAAAAATGTACAAACACTTTTTTGGGGACAGCAAGAGTCTGCTAGACCAAACAGTAAACATTTTTAACATTGAATTTCAAAGGAGTATTACAGCAGTTTTCACTTAAACCTATCAATCTATATACACATAAATTTACATTATTATGAAATTATTATCACTAGACCATTTATCTTAAATTATTTGTTATTATTTTAACATTTGGAGAACTATTTCTTTTTTTAAATTTGACTTAAATTGAATTAATGAACCTATAGTGTATTATTAGTTTCAGAGGTAGGGTTCAGTGATTCATCATTTACATATAACCCTCAGTGCTCATTATATCAAGTGCCCCCCTTAATGCCCAACCCCAGTTAGGCCATCTCCCCCCGCTTCCCCTCCAGCAACCTTCAGTTTATTTCCTATAATGAAGAGTTTCTTATGGTTTGTCTTCCTCTCTGATTTCATCTTATTTTACTTTTCCCTCTCTTCCCCTATGATCATCTGTTTTGTTTCTTCAATTCCACATATGAGTGAAATGATATGATAATTAGCTTTCTCTGACTTACTTCACTTAGCATAATACCCTGTAGTTCTATCCACATCATTGCAAATGGTTAAGATTTCTTTTTTTGATGACTGAGTAGTATTCCATTGTACATATGTATATATACCACATCTTCTTTACCCATTCATCTGTCAAAGGACATCTCTGCTCTTACCATAATTTGGCTATTGTGGACATTGCTACTATAAACACTGGGGTGCAGGTGTCCCTTTGAATCACTATGTTTATATCCTTTGGATAAATACCAAGTAGTGCAATTTCTGGGCCATAGGGTAGCTCTATTTTTAACTTTCTGAGGAAACTCCATACTGTTTTCCAGAGCGGCTGTACCAGCTTGCATTCCCACCAGCAGTGTAAGAGGGTTTCCCCTTTTGGAGAACTATTTCAAAAGAGACTTTGCTCAGATATAGGTGTTTCCCTCCCACCCCCCAAGAAAGAATATCCATGGAAATACTTAATGGCTTAAGTTTTTTAATGGGGAAAAATGGGGATTTTTAATGTACATTTAATTACTATTTAACAATCAAGGTGTCAAATAGGCACAAAGTGAAGTTATCACTTAAGAAGGAAAGAATAGATTTGGCATAAAGAACAAAACCTCGACCCTGAAGGCTGATTCTAAAAATATAAAAATTTAGATATAATAGTGACAGAGAAAATTAAACTTTTGAGAGCGAGAGAAAAGATTAGCAATAACCTAGATGACCCAATTTCTTAAACGATACACTAGGGACTTTAGACACTGATTAATGCTTTAAAGTCTTATCATATTCTGTATAAGTATCTGCTCATTATTAAGTAAGCATTAGAGAGGAGTCAAGATGGCAGAGAAGTAGCAGCCTGAGACTACATCAGGTAGCAGGAGATCAGCTTGATAGCTTATCTAAACATTGCAAACACCTACAAATCCAACAGGAGAGCGAAAAGAAGAACAGCAACTCTAGAAACAGAAAATCAACCACTTTCTGAAAGGTAGGACTGGCGGAGAAGTGAATCTAAAACGACGGGAAGATAGACCGCGGGGGGAGGGGCCGGCTCCCGGCAAGCGGCGGAGGAACGGAGCACAAAATCAGGACTTTTAAAAGTCTGTTCCACTGAGGGACATTGCTCCAGGGGCTAAACCGGGGTGAAGCCCATGCGGGGCCAGCGTGGCCCCAGGCCCCGCAGGGTCACAGAAGGATCGGGGGTGTCGGAGTGTCAGAGAGCTCGCAGGTATTAGAACGGAGAAGCCGGCTGCAGAGACAGAGCCGAGGACTGAACTCTCAGCTCGGGGTTACCTTGAACTGGTCGCGGGCTGGGTGAGCTCGGAGCACGGCTAGAGGCTGGGGATACGGGAGTGATTGGGTGCTGTCCTCTGGGGGCGCACTGAGGAGTGGGGCCCCAGGCTCTTGGCTCCTCCGGGCCGGAGACTGGGAGGCCGCCATTTTCATTCCCGTCCTCCGGAACTCTACAGAAAGCGTTCAGGGAACAGAAGCTCCCAAAAGCGAACCCGAGCCGATTACTTAGTCCGGCCGCCGGTAAGGGCGGTGCAATCCCGCCTCGGGCAAAGACACTTGAGAGTCACTACAACAGGCCCCTCCCCCAGAAGATCAACAAAATATCCAGCCAGGACGAAGTTCATCTATCAAGGAGAAAGCAGATTCAATTCCTAAGACAGCAGCGCAATTCCAGAGGAGGAGAAAGCAAAGCACGGAACTCATGGCTTTCTCCCCATGATTCTTTAGTCTTGTGGCTACTTCAATTTTTTTTTCTTTTTTCAATTTTTTTTTCTTTTTTCAATTTTTTTTCTTTTTTCTTTTTTCTTCTTCTGCTAAATTTTTTAAAACTTTTACCCTTTTCTTTTTTAACATTTTTTGACTAGTTCATCTAAATATATTTTTTCTTTCTTTTTTATATGTTTTTATTTGTTTTATTTTTTAAATTTTTTTCTTTCTTTTTTTTTTTTCTTTTTTTTTCAGAAGCTGTTTTTATCCCCTTTCTCCCCCCCACAATTTGGGGTCTCTTCTGATTTGGTTACAGCGCATTTTTCCGGGGTCTTTGCCACCCTTTTAGTAGTTTATTTGCTCCTTCATATCCTCTTATCTGGACAAAATGACAAGGCGGAAAAAATCACCACAAACAAAAGAACAAGAGACAGTACCGAAGGCTAGGGTCCTAATCAACACAGACATGGGTAATATGTCAGATCAAGAGTTCAGAATGACGATTCTGAACATTCTAGCCGGGCTCGAAAAAGGCATGGAAGATATTAGAGAAACCCTCTCTGGAGATATTAAAGCCCTTTCTGGAGAAATTAAAGAACTAAAATCTAACCAAGTTGAAACCAAAAAAGCTATTAATGAGGTGCAATAAAAAATGGAGGCTCTCACTGCTAGGATAAATGAGGCAGAAGAAAGAATTAGTGATATAGAAGACCAAATGACAGAGAATAAGGAAGCCGAGCAAAAGAGGGACAAACAGCTACTGGACCATGAGGGGAGAATTCGAGAGATAAGTGACACCATAAGACGAAACAACATTAGAAGAATTGGGATTCCAGAAGAAGAAGAAACAGAGAGGGGAGCAGAAGGTCTATTGGAGAGAATCATTGGAGAGAATTTCCCTAATATGGCAAAGGGAACAAGCATCAAAATCCAGGAGATGCAGAGAACCCCCCTCAAAGTCAACAAGAATAGGTCCACACCCCGTCACCTAATAGTAAAATTGACAAGTCTTAGTGACAAAGAGAAAATCCTGAAAGCAGCCCGAGAAAAGAAGTCTGTAACATACAATGGTAAAAATATTAGATTGGCGGCAGACTTATCCACAGAGACCTGGCAGGCCAGAAAGAGCTGGCATGATATATTCAGAGCACTCAACGAGAAAAACATGCAGCCAAGAATACTCTATCCAGCTAGGCTATCATTGAAAATAGAAGGAGAGATAAAAAGCTTCCAGGACAAACAAAAACTGAAAGAATTTGCAAACACCAAACCAGCTCTCCAGGAAATATTGAAAGGGGTCCTCTAAGCAAAGAGAGAGCCTAAAAGTAGTAGATCAGAAAGGTATAGAGACAATATATAGTAACAGTCACCTTACAGGCTAATAATGGCACTAAATTCATATCTCTCAATAGTTACCCTGAATGTTAATGGGCTAAATGCCCCAATCAAAAGACACAGGGTATCAGAATGGATAAAAAAACAAAACCCATCAGTATGTTGCCTACAAGAAACTCATTTTAGACGCGAAGACACCTCCAGATTTAAAGTGAGGGGGTGGAAAACAATTTACCATGCTAATGGGCATCAGAAGAAAGCTGGGGTGGCAATCCTTATATCAGATCAATTAGATTTTAAGCCAAAGACTATAATAAGAGATGAGGAAGGACACTATATCCTACTCAAAGGGTCTGTCCAACAAGAAGATCTAACAATTTTAAATATCTATGCCCCTAATGTGGGAGCAGCCAACTATATCAACCAATTAATAACAAAATCAAAGAAACACATCAATAATAATACAATAATAGTAGGGGACTTTAACACTCCCCTCACTGAAATGGACAGATCATCCAAGCAAAAGATCAACAAGGAAATAAAGGCTTTAAATGATACACTGCACAAGATAGACATCACAGATATATTCAGAACATTTCATCCCAAAGCAACAGAATACACATTCTTCTCTAGTGCACATGGAACCTTCTCCAGAATAGATCACATCCTGGGTCACAAATCAGGTCTCAACCGGTATCAAAAGATTAGGATTATTCCCTGCATATTTTCAGACCACAATGCTCTGAAGCTAGAACTCAATCACAAGAGGAAAGCTGGAAAGAACCCAAATACATGGAGACTAAACAGCATCCTTCTAAAGAATGAATGGGTTAACCAGGAAATTAAAGAAGAATTGAAAAAATTCATGGAAACAAATGATAATGAAAACACAACAGTTCAAAATCTGTGGGACACAGCAAAGGCAGTCCTGAGAGGAAAATATATAGTGGTACAAGCCTTTCTCAAGAAACAAGAAAGGTCTCAAGTACACAACCTAACCCTACACGTAAAGGAGCTGGAGAAAGAACAAGAAAGAAACCCTAAACCCAGCAGGAGAAGAGAAATCATAAAGATCAGAGCAGAAATCAATGAAATAGAAACCAAAAAAACAATAGAAAAAATCAATGAAACTAGGAGCTGGTTCTTTGAAAGAATCAATAAGATTGATAAACCCCTGGCCAGACTCATCAAAAAGAAAAGAGAAAGGACCCAAATCAATAAAATCATGAATGAAAGAGGAGAGATCACAACTAACACCAAAGAAATACAGACAATTATAAGAACATACTATGAGCAACTCTACGCCAACAAATTGGACAATCTGGAAGAAATGGATGCATTCCTATAGACATATAAACTACCACAACTGAACCAGGAAGAAATAGAAAACCTGAACAGGCCCATAACCAGTAAGGAGATTGAAACAGTCATCAAAAATCTCCAAACAAACAAAAGCCCAGGGCCAGACGGCTTCCCAGGGGAATTCTACCAAACATTTAAAGAAGAACTAATTCCTATTCTCCTGAAACTGTTCCAAAAAATAGAAATGGAAGGAAAACTTCCAAACTCATTTTATGAGGCCAGCATCACCTTGATCCCCAAACCAGACAAGGATCCCACCAAAAAAGAGAACTACAGACCAATATCCTTGATGAACACAGACGCAAAAATTCTCGCCAAAATACTAGCCAATAGGATTCAACAGTACATTAAAAGGATTATTCACCACGATCAAGTGGGATTTATTCCAGGGCTGCAGGGTTGGTTCAACATCCGCAAATCAATCAATGTGATAGAACACATTAATAAAAGAAAGAACAAGAACCATATGATACTCTCAATAGATGCTGAAAAAGCATTTGACAAAGTACAGCATCCCTTCCTGATCAAAACTCTTCAAAGTGTGGGGATAGAGGGCACATACCTCAATATTATCAAAGCCATCTATGAAAAACCCACCGCAAATATCATTCTCAATGGAGAAAAAATGAAAGCTTTTCCGCTAAGGTCAGGAACACGGCAGGGATGTCCATTATCACCACTGCTATTCAACATAGTACTAGAAGTCCTAGCCTCAGCAATCAGACAACAAAAAGAAATTAAAGGCATCCAAATTGGTAAAGAACAAGTCAAACTATCACTCTTCGCAGATGATATGATACTATATGTGGAAAACCCAAAAGACTCCACTCCAAAACTGCTAGAACTTGTACAGGAATTCAGTAAAGTGTCAGGATATAAAATCAATGCACAGAAATCAGTTGCATTTCTGTACACCAACAACAAGACTGAAGAAAGAGAAATTAAGCAGTCAATCCCATTTACAATTGTACCCAAAACTATAAGATACCTAGGAATAAACCTAACCAAAGAGACTAAGAATCTATACACAGAAAATTATAAAGAACTCATGAAAGATATGGAGGAAGACACAAAAAAATGGAAAAATGTTCCATGCTCCTAGATTGGAAGAATAAATATTGTGAAAATGTCTATGCTACCTAAAGCAATCTACACATTTAATCCAATCCCTATCAAAATACCATCCATTTTTTTCAAAGAAAGGGAACAAATAATCTTAAATTTATATGGAACCAGAAAAGACCTCGAATAGCCAAAGGAATATTGAAGAACAAAGCCAAAGTTGGTGGCATCACAATTCTGGACTTCAAGCTCTATTACAAAGCTGTCATCATCAAGACAGCATGGTACTGGCACAAAAACAGACATATAGATCAGTGGAACAGAATAGAGAGCCCAGAAATCGACCCTCAACTCTATGGTCAACTAATCTTCGACAAAGCAGGAAAGAATGTCCAATGGAAAAAAGACAGCCTCTTCAATAAATGGTGCTGGGAAAATTGGACAGCCACATGCAGAAAAATGAAATTTGACCACTTCCTTACACCACACACAAAAATAGACTCCAAATGGATGAAGGACCTCAATGTGAGAAAGGAATCCATCAAAATCCTTGAGGAGAATGCAGGCAGCAACCTCTTCGACCTCAGCCGTAGCAACATCTTCCTAGGAACAACGGCAAAGGCAAGGGAAGCAAGGGCAAAAATGAACTGTTGGGATTTCATAAAGATCAAAAGCTTTTGCACAGCAAAGGAAACAGTTAACAAAACCAAAAGACAACTGACAGAATGGGAGAAGATATTTGCAAACGACATATCAGATAAAGGGCTAGTATCCAAAATCTATAAGGAACTTAGCAAACTCAACACCCAAAGAACAAACAATCCAATCAAGAAATGGGCAGAGGACATGAACAGACATTTCTGCAAAGAAGACATCCAGATGGCCAACAGACACATGAAAAAGTGCTCCACGTCACTCGGCATCAGGGAAATACAAATCAAAACCACAATGAGATATCACCTCACACCAGTCAGAATGGCTAAAATGAACAAGTCAGGAAATGACAGATGCTGGCGAGGATGTGGAGAAAGAGGAACCCTCCTCCACTGTTGGTGGGAATGCAAGCTGGTGCAACCACTCTGGAAAACAGCATGGAGGTTCCTCAAAATGTTGAAAATAGAACTACCCTATGACCCAGCAATTGCACTACTGGGTATTTACCCTAAAGATACAAACATAGTGATCCGAAGGGGCACGTGTACCCGAATGTTTATAGCAGCAATGTCTACAATAGCCAGACTATGGAAAGAACCTAGATGTCCATCAACAGATGAATGGATCAAGAAGATGTGGTATATATACACAATGGAATACTATGCAGCCATCAAAAGAAATGAAATCTTGCCATTTGCGACGACGTGGATGGAACTAGAGCGTATCATGCTTAGTGAAATAAGTCAATCGGAGAAAGACAACTATCATATGATCTCCCTGATATGAGGACATGGAGAAGCAACATGGGGGGGTAGGGGGATAGGAGAAGAATAAATGAAACAAGATGGGATTGGGAGGGAGACAAACCATAAATGACTCTTAATCTCACAAAACAAACTGGGGGTTGCTGGGGGGAGGTGGGATTGGGAGAGGGGGAGCGGGCTATGGACATTGGGGAGGGGAGGCGAACCATAAGAGACTATGGACTCTGAAAAACAACCTGAGGGTTTTGAAGGGTCAGGGGTGGGAGGTTGGGGCAACCTGAGGGTTTTGAAGGGTCAGGGTGCGAGGTTGGGGGAACAGGTGGTCGGTAATGGGGAGGGCACGTTTTGCATGGAGCACTGGGTGTTGTGCAAAAAGAATGAATACTGTTACGCTGAAAAAATAAATAAAATGAAAACAAAAAACAAAAAACAAAAAAAAGTAAGCCATAGAAAATTAGTAAGTCAATGCCCTATAAAATTAGAAAAGGATATGATTTAAAGCAGCACCATACATCTTTTCATCATGATATTTAAAAAATAAAAGGAAAATCAGAAGGGGAAGCCTGTGAATTTCCATTTTGGTGAGCTTGTGAATTAGATATTTTTTTAATTAATTAATTTATTTTTTCAGTGTAACAGTATTCATTGTTTTTGCACAACACCCAGTGCTCCATGCAATACGTGCCCTCCCTATTACCCACCACCTGGTTCCCCCAACCTCCCACCCCCACCCCTTCAAGTTAAGCTGACATTTCTTTGTAACAGATTTTTTTTTAAATGAATTATAATTAACATACGGTGTTAGTTCCAGGTACATAATATAGTGATTCAACAATTCTATATGTTACCCAGCGCTCATCATGATAAGTGCACTCTTGATCCCCCTCACCAATTTTACCCACCCTTCCCACATTCCCCTGGCCATCTCCACTTTGTTCTCCATAGTTAAGAGTCTGGGTCTTGTGGTTTGTCTCCTTTTTCTTTGTTTTATTTCTTAAATTCTGCATATGAGTGAAATTATTTGTCATTCTCTGGTTTATTTCACTTAGCATTATACCCTCTAGGTCCATTCATGTTGTTGCAAATGGCAAGATTTCAATAGCTTTTTTTAGCAGCCCGAGTAATATTATATCTATATCTATATATATATATATACACACACACACACATGTATATATATACCACATTATTTTAATACACATCTCCTTTATTCATTGATCTATGTATGGATGGACAGTTGGGTTGTTTCCATATCTTGGCTATTGTAAATAATGCTGCAGTAAACATAGGATGCATATATCTTTCCAAACTAGTGTTTTTGGTTTTTTTTGGTTGAATACCCAATAGTGGAATTACTGGATCATATGGTAATTCTATTTCTAATTTTTTGAGGAACCTCCATGTTTTCTACAGTGGCTATACCAATTTCCACTTGTAGTCAGTCTGATCAAATTTTCTATTTCTTCCCAATTCAGGTTTTGA
Organism: Meles meles; assembly: GCF_922984935.1. Lineage (NCBI taxonomy): Eukaryota > Metazoa > Chordata > Mammalia > Carnivora > Mustelidae > Meles > Meles meles. The sequence goes on from NC_060067.1 coordinate 10,163,213, forward strand.
AGGTTATATATTTCCAGAAATTTACCCTTTTCTTCTGGGTGGTCCAATTTTGGCTACAAAACAACTCTGAAAGTATATTTTGCATCTTTTCTGACCACAACGGTATGAAACTAGAAACCAATCATAAGAAAAAGTCTGGAAAGAACGCAAATACATGAAGGTAAATAGTATGCCATTAAATGATGAAACATTATAAGAGATTAAGAAAAATGATAACAAGACGCTTGATAAAGATAACTGTGTCTTGGTTTCTATCCTGGCATAGCCCCTTGCTTGTCTCACTGAGGACGAGCACCTTCAGTACCACTGCCCTGGAGTCTGCAGAACTTAGACATGCTTAGCACATTGTACATGGTCTGTAGGTTTTTGTTGAATGAGAACTTTCACTCAATGCCCAGTGTTGTAACATGCAAAATTTAACAGAAGGGATTTTTATATCAATACTATACCACTACCTAATGTATCTGTCAAGTAAGGTTGTTAAAATCCTTTAAGAGGAACACTTTTTAAATACCCTCAAAAGGAATATTGCATTCAAAATATTATGACTAATTCCTCTGATTCAAGCTACTTATTTCCAAAACTAATGACCCATTCACTGTGGCAGAATTGTGTCATGCTTGCTATTAAAAGCAAAGAAGCTAAGTATTACCCCACTTGGTCCTTATTGCTGTTTGCTTGGTCAGCGACTTACAGTCATCTGAGTCTCTTACACGTGTGCCATTGGAATGTTTTCTATTATCTATGCTTGTGAGGACAATAAGACAACTCTATCATACAAAAAACTAATTGTCCTTCTAGTGCCCTTCCAGGGGGAGTCTTTGAGGCTTAAACTTTGTATAGCTCTGGAATCCTGCTTTAAGCTGTGTAATCCAAATATTTTAATTTTTAATAATTGAATAAAAGAGCTTTGGCTGATTTAAGATTTTTTAATTTGAAGTAGAGAAGGTGGCAACTCCTTTTAGAGTAAAGGTATTGTGGATAACCCACAGACATACTGCTTTTTTTTTTTTGTTTCCATTTTATTTATTTTTTCAGCGTAACAGTATTCATTGTTTTTGCACAACACCCAGTGCTCCATGCAAAACGTGCCCTCCCCATTACCCACCACCTGTTCCCCCAACCTCCCACCCCTGACCCTTCAAAACCCTCAGGTTGTTTTTCAGAGTCCATAGTCTCTTATGGTTCGCCTCCCCTTCCAAAATTTTTTTTTTTTAATAAACATATAATGTATTTTTATCCCCAGGGGTACAGGTCTGTGAATCGCCAGGTTTACACACTTCACAGCACTCACCATAGCACGACATACTGCTTTTAACATATTAAATGAGAGAAACAGCTCACAGCTAAGATAAACATAGATAACTCTCTAGAGCAGACTGAGGCCAGCCAACCTACTGTACAATTAAGTAACATTACTAATCCTGTAGAATTATAAGATAAAGGCTTTTAAACTGATACAGTACCCATATTCCTTAGCTACACATAATAATCTTCTTCCAAAGAGTACAGTGTGAAAACAGAGAGAGCAACTTTACAATGGAGAAAATTGACAAACATTGCCATAGCCAAATGACTAGGGACAACTTTGATAGTGATCAATCATGTTGATAGTAGTATCTTTGATATGAGAAAATAAAAATGGTATTTTACTTTTCTAATCTTCCTCCTCAAAAAGCAGTTTTACCATGAGAAAAACATCAGATCAATCCAAATACAATGTATTCTACAAAATTCTACCTGACTAGTACTTTTCAGAACTGTAAGGATTGTTTAAAACAAGCAAAGTTTAAGAAGATATCATAGCCAAGAGGATTCTAGAAAACAATTGAATGTAATGTGGTATCCTGGATAAAATCCTAGGCTAGAAAAAGGACATTTGGTAAAAAACAAAGGAAATATGAATATAGACTTTAATAAATAATTGTACATTAATAGTGATTCATTAATCATTACAAATGTACCATACTAATGTAAGATGTTAATAATGGGAGAAACTAGGTACAGGGTATATACAAAGACTCTCTATATTCATAAAACTTCTGTAAATCCATAGCTGCTCTAAAATACAAAATTTAGGGGCGCCTGGGTGGCTCAGTGGGTTAAAGCCTCTGCCTTCGGCTCGGGTCATGATCTCAGGGTTCTGGGATCGAGCCCCGCATCAGGCTCTCTGCTCCACAGGGAGCCTGCTTCCTCCTCTCTCTCTGCCTGCCTCTCTGCCTGCTTGTGATTTCTCTCTGTCAAATAAATAAAATATTTAAAATAAAATAAAATAAAATACAAAATTTACTTTAAAAGCCAGTAGAGAGCAGGGCACCTGGGTGCCTCAGTGGGTTAAAGCCTCTGCCTTCGGCTCAGGTCATGATCCCAGGGTCCTGGGATCGAGCCCCACATTGGGCTTTCTGCTGGCAGGGAGGCTGCTTCTCCATCTCTCTCTGCCTGCCTCTCTGCCTACTTGTGATCTCTGTTTGTCAAATAAATAAATAAAATATTTTAAAAAAAGCCAGTAGAAAGAAATCACTCGCTATATACATCATAACTGAAATGACTTGAGATACTGCAATCAAAAAGAATTTAATGTCAAGAATTATATACAAGAGATGGAAAAGCTAAGAAACCAGAGAGAAAAGAGGTGGAAGCTGCCATCACTCTGAGGACCGGAGGGTCAAGGAGTGGGGGGCAGCATTAAAGCCCCCAGAAGAAGCTGGAAGAATAGAGAGCCTGTCCAGAGGGAGCTGGGACCACAGAAGGAAGGAAAATCTGGTGGGAAACTGGATTGCAACCGTGAAAAACAGTCAGATGGTACAAAAAGAAAAGATAAATATTCTGGCTACTTCTCCCCTTCTACTTTCTAGTCTGGCCAGCGCCTCCCATTAGCCAACCCACCTAGAAGCCAATGGGAGAATGGAATCTGGGAAATACAGTTATTTGGGATAGAGAACTTTTTACTCACTTCTTACTCTCATTTGCTAATGTGCTTTCCCACTTCCTTTATTCAGGATTAACATTTCTCTTCATAAGCAGTTTTACTTCATTTACTTTATGTTCTTTAATCAACTGCGAAACTTTCTTGAATTATGTTTCCTCAAAAGAGCTCAGCCACCTCACTGTGGAAAACAAATATCAAAAAATTTGTTAGCTTAATATAAACATCTTGAAACAAAAGTTTTGAAAAAAACTTCGCTCTACGGCTATTTCTTTGAAATAGGGAAAAGCACAGGAACTCGGTGATCAGGCAACCAGTTGAACATTATGAATTTTCAGTATGGCCAAACATATTGAATGTCTGGGATTAAGCAGCATTTTGAAAGGGAGAAAGTGGGTGAGTGGTTTTGATGGGTACTCAGGAGGAGTAGGATGTACAGAGTTTATTTGATGGTGTGTAAGCTTCAGTTAGAAGATGTTCTAGTTTTGCCAAATTTTTAAGTTGGAGATTGAAGAAATATTATACCCTCCATGAATTTCTAGCTCAGGCTTTCAGTTGAGAAACTGAGTGGGTTAGGTTGGGACCCACCATACACAAATCAAGACAAGGCCCTTAGAGAAAGAACTTCTTTCATGCGGTGTTTGATGTCATTATCTTCCCAGAATTCTTGTTGGAAAATCTTGGAGTTTTTTTCAACAGAAGGATTTCCTTATATCCCCCAAAATGAAAGATAAAGTGAATTCTAGGGAACCACAGTTAAAGATAAATCAACACCAATGCCAAATTAGAGGTTTAAGTATACAAAACTAGGAATACAGACTTTTAACCAACAGGGAGGCAAAAGTCACTATTATATATTTAATTCAGAGATTTTTGTGTTAGGTGTCCAAGAACTTAAACACAAAGTTTAAGGTATGTTTTCTTTCTCAGGAGGCTGTAATTTTGTCAGCGTGGACAAGATGCTGATTTTACTCTCAGAATTCGTTCCAGCATCACTACGAATGTCAGCATTACTTTGTAATATGCCATGGGAAGTTTAACAACATGATTTAATCAGAATGGTTGTGGTTTCACCCAAATTAAGAGAAGATAAATGAACTTGACTATCATGTCCAGGACAGCAAGGATCAACCGCATATAGATAAGAGTAGGAGGGAAGGACATGCACAGTTGCAGAGGTTGTGTATGATCTCAGTCAGAGCTCTGGGAAGGAAAGCAGAATGGGTGCCTTAAAACTACTTACAGAGAGGGGAGTCCAAATATTAGCTATCAACAAGACTGTAATGTAGCCTAAAATCTCTTCTACTGGAAAACTTATTCTTAGTATACCAAGTAATGGCTTTTTCTACATTTGTTCCCCTGATTCCAAAGAGTATGTCATCACACAAACTAAACATATGTTAAATGTTCTCGCCAGAATACATTTCTCTTTCTGAATCTCTAAAGAGCCCTTTTGGCTCTTCACTTTTCCCATCCATCCCGCATACTGCTTCCAGCTTAATCTACCCAAAAAAGTAAGCAAACAAAACTGTTTAAATACTGTGTAAGACCCCTAGACTTAGAGAAAAATATCATTTCCCTCTCTATTATATTGTAGCATTTATTACATTTTTGTCTGCTCATTCTGGGTACTAGAATTGTGATCGTGTTTGTTGATCGGGGTCAGAGTCCCAGTGGTTGATTGTTTCACCCCTACCTGTCCCAGAGGTGGGGAAGACACTGTGGAATGTCTGGAAACTCTAGAATGAACAAAAATGGGGTTTTAAAAGTCTGTGAACTGGAATCCTTCCAAAGATCAGAGGCAAGGGGAGCTATAATGGCAAAGAATAGAAGATGAACAGGACGCCTGGGTGGCTCAGTTGGTGAGGTGTCTGTCTTGCACAGAGGTCATGATTCTGCAGTCCTGGGATCAAGCCCAGACTAGGGCTCCCTGCTTGGCATGGGAGTTTGTTTCTTCCTCTTCCTCGACCTCTCCCCCTGCTTGTACGTTCTCTCTCTCTCTCTCTCTTCAATAAAATCTTAAAAAAAAAAAAAAAAAAAGAATAGGAGATGGAAAGCCTTGCCAATGGAGCTAAACCAGAAACAGTGCAGGAGAGTGAGAATCCAGATGCAGGGGAATGGTTACAAGGCTAGTTCAGAAAGGACAGAAGGCAAAGATTAAAGTCAGTGAATTCATTAAAGCCATGAATTTATAACTATCTCATATAAAAATAAATAAGGATCAAAACTTTATGTATGGGCAAGGGTGAGAGAGAAAGAACAGCAGGTTTGGCCAGCAACAGATTGCCAGGCAAGAAATGGTGAAAGGCGAAGGGGAAGCCTGAGCACTTGCTTCAGACGATGCTTGCATTTGAGGCTTGCTTTTGTGATACTCAAGTGCAGTCGTTCTCAAAGTGTGGTCCCAGACCAGCAGCGATGGGATCCCCTGGGACTTGTTAGACCTGTAAAGTCTTGAGCCAGTCTCAGAACTACTCAGTCAGGAACTGGGCTTCTGGTCAATGGCCTACAGTCTGTGCTGTAATAGACCCTCCAGGTGATTCTGATGTTTACTAAAATTTAAAAACCACTGGATTTGTAGGTAAGACTCGTTTAAAAGCAGGAGACAGAGTGCACTATAGAAAAACCTGAAGAGATTCTTTTACTTGGAAAATTAAATAATTTCATATTACAAAATAACAAATTCCATTTATTAAATGGTGTGCCAGAGCTTTTCTTTGTCCCTTCTGATCCACTCCACTCTTCTACCCTGTTCTGTGCCCTGGAAAGGAAAAGCTCTTTTGATTAGCATCAAAGGGCTCCTGGCTCCTTCTTGTATTCAGCCCATGGGGAGCTCCGGCAGGACAATGAAAAAAGAGAAGGTTATGAGGTCAGTTTATTTGGTTCCCTCTCTGTGGGGTTGCCAAGGGCTGCCTGTGTCCTTTGATCAGGGCCTTTCTCTTTTCAAGGTGTTCTTGCTCTAAGGTTCTCTTCTTCCAGCTCCTAGTACCAGCTCCCTCCCCTGTTGGCCTTTGGGCCTTGGGGTAGTGGCAGGTTCCCTGCTACTGTACTATAGGACTATGTGCTGTTATACTATTGCCTACAGCTCCTATACAACTCACCCACCCCTCTGTGGAATAAGCTTTTCAAATAAACAGCTTTAGCAATTAACTCTCCCCAAATTAACCAAACTGCAGTGTTTTATGTGTTTTTTTATTAGGACTTTGCAGAAGAGTCATGTACCTCTTCAGATTCCCTAAACCCTGAGCCACTTGTCTCTTCCTCTGTTTCCTCCATACCCAACCATCTCACTCCTAGGGCCTCTGCTGCCTGTGACCAACCAATCACCTACCCTAGGAGAGTTGGGGGAGGGGTACTATGGAGCTTTTCCCTTTGAAACAGTTAGGCTGACCAGCCACATGCCTAGAGTTTCTGATTCCTGCCACCACTTCTGCGTTTCAGTGAAACACCGTACGACAGGGATTGAAATATGGTATTCCAGATAACCACAAAAGGAACCAAATAATAAAATGAAACCCAGAAGTTGAAGGTAGTTGGCCAATGGGAAGTGGGAGAATGGAGGGAGCTAGGCAAATTAATTCCCTCTCTTCCATGGTTTTTCCAGGCACTGAGAAAAATCTCCCAAGTTAAGGACGAGTACCTCCCACAAATACGCCGTGTCGCTTAGTGGCTGGTGGTGGAGTGGCAGACAGCAAGTTCAAGTATAACTTCTTTAACACTTATCTTTTTTCTTGGCCTCACTTTCACCTCTCCCATTTTGCTGCCTTGGGCTTGCAAAGTCCAAAAGAAAACATAGTGCTTTCATCCTAGCCAAAGGTTCTATAACGTAGAGATCCCTGGTTAAACATTCCTTGACTTCTACAATAGGTAGCATAACCATGAACACAGAGGGAGACAATAGAGTAAAATATCATACAAACCAAAACTGCCAGGTGGTAACTTCCTAGCCTTTCTGACTAGTTAGTATGGACTTTATCAGGTGAGGCTAAGGGATATCAGCTCTGTTCAAAGTTTCCTGATCTTCACTGCCCTGTGTTGCTTGATTACTAGCCTTCCGTGTTCTAAACCATCTTTATTGGGCAAGGATGCGTCCATGGATTCAAGAACTTATCCTGATTGCAGTGTGCTGTCAATTTCTTTCTATTTATTTAAAACCCTTGCATCAGGGCACCTGGGTGGCTCAGTTGGTTGGGTGACTGCCTTCGGCTTATGTCATGAGCCCAGGGTCCTGGGATCGAGCCCCATATTGGGCTTCCTGCTGGGCAGGAGGTCTGCTTCTCCCTCTCCCATTCCCCCTGCTTCTGTTCCCTCTCTCGCTGTGTCTCTCTCTGCCAAATAAAGAAATAAAGTCTTAAAAAATAATAATAATAGTAAAATAAAATAAAACCCTGGCATCAATATATATAGCCTTTATTAACTGATTAGTAAAATGAAGTTAAGGTTGCCACCACATCAGATTTAGGGAATGATAAGGAATCGTATCATTGCCAAAAATCATCAGATTAATCCTTAGCCCAGCCTAATCAATATAATGTTTGCTTTATATCTTGAAGCCTTTAATCTCTAGCGCTATCTACTATAATTTTGTAAGCAAAAATTCAAAAGAAAGAACAAGGGAGAAATTATATTATAAAGTACATTTTAAATAGTAAAATATAAGCATTAACCCCTCCTCTGGTGGGATCGGGGACTAGGTTACAGTAGCAATATATGTCAGAAGCTTAACACCAGTCACACCCTGCCCCTTTCTAAAGTATCCATGTGTTTGGGGTCAAAGCTTTGCATGACATGTAGCTACCAGATCAAGATTCTGACAGGATTTGCCTCTATGGTTGTGTAAATACCAGTCTTTGTCCTGGCATATTGGACTAGGGTCCATTTCCTTGGGCTGATCAGGACATTTTTCCATGGGGCTTTGCATGAGTGGGTGGAGACTGACTTTTTCTGGATAGCACAGAACAGCCTGGGACAATTTAACACTTACCTTCAGTATTGTCAATGAAAAATAACATCTCATTATTAAAATTTCCATTCCTTTGATTTGTAGTTGTTTGATCAAATATTTTATTTTAAAAAATATTTGTTTCAAAGAGAGAGAGAGGGAGGGGAAGAAAGGGGAAGGAGAGAGAGAGAAAAGAGGGTGTGTGTGTGTGTGTGTGTATACCACACACACACATGCGTATGCACGCACAGAAGCAGGGGAGAAGCAAGGGGGAGGAGAGCTCCTGACAAAATTCCTGCTGAGTGTGGAGCCCAATCCAGGGCCGATCTCAGGACCATGAGATCACAACCTGAGCCAAAACCAAGAGTCATTGCTCAACAGACTGAGCCACACAGCCAGGCCCGTTGATCATATATTTAAATCACCACCTGATGGCATTGCTCCTTTGCTACTTTTCCCCTTTATTGCCTATAGTCCAAGCCACTATTCTGCAATAATCTCCTATCTGGCCACCCTACTTTTATTCCTGTAATTCTACCTGTACCTCCATTTCTACAGAGTAACCCCAAAGATCTTTGTCCTGTGATTCTCTGGGTTTCTCTTCTTCAGCACTATTGCCATTCTGGAAGGGAAGATTCTTTGTTATTGATCGCTATCCTGGGCATTGTAGGATGTTTGACAGCATCTCCTACCTCTACCCACTAATGTCGTTACCAAACCCTCAGTTATGACAACCCACTTTTATAGACATTGCCAACTGTACCTTCTTGGGGAGGGGGGTTGCTACTACTGCTAAGGGCTTTCTCCTTTACATGCTGATAAAAATCCCAGTTCTTTTCTTAACCTGCATTCATCACATAGCCCTTCATTTTCTCCTCATTCATTCTGCTCTAGCATCGTTGACCTCCTCAGCTTTCTATGAATGCACCAATCTCTCCTTTTTCAAGGCCTTTATGCTAGTTCTTCCATGTGCCTTAAATTCTGTTCGCCTAAATCAATTCATGGTTCCATCTCACTCCAACAGTCTCTGCTAAAATGTCAACAGAGGTGTTTTCCCTGATCACTCGGTACAAAAGCCCCTTTTATTTTTAATCATTCTTTATCCTTAACATTTAATGTAATTGTCCCTATCTGCCATTTTATTACATAAATCAGATTATCATTTGTCTCTCTCATGAAAATATAAGCTTCACAGGAAATGTCTTCTTCGTGCCTGTTCAACCATAACACAGCACCTGGTAGCTATTGAGTACATAGTTATAGAATCAATAAATGGAAAGAAGCAGACAGGCAATGAATTCTTTTTATAGTACCATCTCCAGAAGGAAGAACTGATAAAAATATTATTTCCATACCATGACTCAGAGGGTTCATAATAATAAAATCAGCTCTCCGTCCCCTTCAGCTAATCCTGATGCCAACATATCCCTGCCAGTCTATCTTTTCTGATCATAGAATTACATTTCAATAGAGTGCTTTAGTTACTAATAAATACTTGTACTTCAGGCACATGCAGTAAGAGTAAGGAAGGGGTCGGTTTGCAAACAGAAGTAGATAACAGTATTTCATTGTTAATCTATTACTGGCAGAAAGTTTCCATGATAATTTATCAAAACTTGCATAATATTAGGCTGCTTTCAAATCTGTAATGATTATTCATTAGAATATTTTAACATAATCATTTCCTCCTGTTTCCCCTCCTGCTTAAATGATTCATGCTCATTTAAAATTATGATACATTAAATTTTTAAAAATAAGTTTTATGGCACTAACTATAAGTGATAAGCACACTCTCTTACTCATGCTTATGAGATTAATTGGTCATTTTATCATTAAAAATAAGGCTATTTTATTTGCCCCACATTTTCGGGCTCCCTGCTCAGCGGGGAGTCTGCTTCTCCTTCTTCCTCTGCTGCTCTCCCTGATTGTTCTATCAAATATTTTTTTTTAATTTAAAAAATAAAAATAAAATTTTGCAACCAAATATATTTATGTACACTTTTCACTGAAAGTCACCTTTCTATGCTCTTCAGGATAATAACTTATGCACAAAAAAGAAATAATTGATTTGATGCAGAAAAGCTGTAACAGCTAATATTCAGATTCAAAATTTGAATGAGTTTTAAATTTAATATGCTTCTCAATGAAGTAGAGAAACTCAACAATATATTCTATATTAGCACTCTTTGAAAAATGCCATTTGCTATGATTAAACAATACAAGATAATTGCAAATTTATAAATTATACTTTCTTCCACCTAAGCACAATCAGTCTTAGCATGACTAGTGCACAACAATGTAACATTTTACACCTTTTGATGTGATTTGTAAGAAATACATGCCATTAATGTAGTATAGTCTTGCTTAAAATGTCAGGACTTAATACAGTCAATAGGGTTATCAAACCAATCCAGAATTCGGCACATTTTACAACAGAACTGGTCTGGATCCTTTAAAACAATACTACAAAAAACAGAACAAAATTTAAAAAGTAGATTGGGGCTTTTCTACTGTTATATATAAAAGAAACTAAGGACTTAAAAGAGCCAAAGGCTGTGTAGGAACTTTGGTTAGAGCTCATGGACCTAATTACCTAAAACAAACGAATGAATGAATGATGGATGATTAAATACCTACTAATCATATGTATATGTTCTGATATTTTTGTATTAGTAATAATAAGTTTAATTTAGAAGACTGCTATATTATTTGTAGATAAATACTAAAGATTAAGTATCATGATGTCAACAACTCAAGTTCAAAAGATATAACCAAAAATAGTAAGGGGTGTGTGTATGTGTGTATATGCAGAGAAAGAGAGCAAAAAAATGGCAAAACTGGTAAACTGAGTGAATTTAAACTTAATAAAAAAGTCTAGCAGCAATAAGCTATTTTCTAAAAAATAGAACTATCATTTATTTTCTTACATCTCCAAATGTTATATAAGTTCATACCAATAGTGATGCCAGAAAGCTTTCAGTAAAAATGGATTCTAGAGGGAGACCATTCCCTAAAACCCTATTTCTGGTGAGAAGATTATTTACAGTTTCTGACATGCTGTGGGGGGAAAGGTGAACTCTAAGGATTATTGATTTAGATAGCTATTGACTGTTATTATTCATTAAAGACAGAAAATGATACTCAAACCTAGTAATCAAAAAAATAAAGTGTGAGATTGAGATTACTATCTCAGGAGTATTTAAAGAGACATTCGTCTCCTGTAGCTAGAGGGTAGGTAGAGCTGAAGAGGTCAAGACCAGAACATAACAGTAGCAGATCCTTAAAGAATGCTTAAATTCTCAGCCCAGGCAAGACTCTTAAAGCCAAAGTCAGAGCCCTGATATAGAATGAATAGGACCCAGAGACTTAGAATGAGCCTATCAGGGCAGGATACATTTGAGAACAATCAATCCTCAGATTTCTTATAACCCTCAAAGCCTGCAGGAGTGGTCCATTTCCCCCTGTGGAAAGGTAGAGCTCCCTCTCCATTTACTCTGCTTGAAAAATTTGCAGTCTTCAAATTATATAAGTGCCTTGTAATGAATGTTTGCTCCTCAGGGGGGTTCTTGTCTCCCTCTTTAGCAATCAGAATCATAATTAGGTCAAATATCGGTATCACCCTAATAAGAAATTATCAGGCCTCTAATACTAGGAAAATAATTGGACAGCAAAGAAGCTACTGAATTTGAACATCAGGCACAGATCTAATGTACTGACAAAATGGTTCTTAGAATCTTGGAGAAGTAAAGATACCAGAACAGCTGTCACAGAACATGGAAAAAGGGATCAAATATCTCAGAAGCGGGCAGACTAGAATGAATGGACTCTAGCACCAGAAATTCGCCAGATTACTATGTTCTTCAGGAGAATTAGTTCATTTATCAGGACAATAAGGAATGCATTGTTGAGGGAACCCTGAATCACTGCAAAGCTCAGAGGTGGATATCCTCTGTAGGTCAAAGCTAATGATTTGCAATGCATTTTTCAAAAACCAGGCACCCAAGGCACCTAGGATCTTGTCAGAAACAGGATAAGCATCTTGGGCAACAAGATTGGAATGGCAGTTGGGTGCTGATCTATTGGACCTATGGAGATGGCTAATAGAGCAAGATGTTCACAGTAGCAAGGTAGACGAACATCCAGTAAGAATACTGCTTAATAAATATGTCTAAAAGACAGAGGTTCATTGCCCTACAGAAAGTCTTTTGTCAACTTTCTGGATCTGAATCAGGTTTGAGACCAGATCCAAAGACTGGAGGAAAGGCCAGTCACCCATGGAAGATCTGGTAAAAACTACTATCATGTATATAGTACTGATTCCTATAGTCCTTCCCTGAAGAGAACTATGGTCTGTCATGTAACTACAGGACTTTTAGACACAATGCTCATGATGCTGATTCCCAGGAACATAAAGCACATGACAATATGGGGTCAGGGGAATCCTGACCCAGGTTTGTCTCAGAGTGGTTCCGCCTAGGTATGAACCAAGTCATACCTCAAATTGTAGCTGCTGTGGTGGTTATAGTCCATTTTTTAGTGTTTATTTGCATACATTCAGGGATGTAGTATTCAATTATTGATCTAGTTAAATGCATTCTTTTCTAGACTCATCAAAAAGGAGGCTCAAATGTAGTTTTCATCAACATGGCTAAACAAACATACATATTCATGGGCTGGCCCCAGGACTATGTTAATTCTACAGTTTTCTATCACAATATAGTCCTAATGGGACTGAGCCATCTGGGCAGTCGGCAGAATGTGATATTGTCCCACTGTGTTGTTATTATATTTATTTGGGGTTTTGGAGAGTCATCTACCTCTAGAATCCATTTTTACTGAGAGCTTCCTGGCACAACTCTTGGTAAAAGCTCTTTGATCAATATTAGTCTCCTAGGGTTGTCATGATGCAACAAAATTTTAGGAATTTAAAGTCAAGTGACTGGTTGGAAATTCATTAATTGCCTACAAAATATTTAAATAGGAGTATTTAAAAGATTTTATTTGACAGAGACAGAGATCACAAACAGGCAGAGAGGCAGGCAGAGAGAGGAGGAAGCAGGCTGCCTTCTGAGCAGAGCCCTACATAGGGCTCAATCCCAGGACCCTGAGATCATGACCTGAGCCCAAGGTAGAGGCTTAATGCACTGAGCCACCCAGGCACCCCTAAATAGGAGTATCTAAAAAAGAACTAAACATTGCTTCCTTTTTTGTCCTTAGGATGAGAATTAGTTCTTAATCTCTCTATAAAATGTATGTTATCTAGACAGTAAATGCTGCCATTTCTCATCTACTAATTCACATATTAACCAGTGTGCTTTTTCCTCAAATAATAGTTTCAAGTAGAAATCAGTCTCAAATGTGCTTAACCGGAACATCCCAATTCCATGCACACAAATGCCTTAAACTGCTATTCCTCTTCTTGAACAGATTGTATTGTTTTTTTCTTTCCCAAAGAAAGAAATAGTGAGAAAGAAAATTAATTAAAATGTAAAATATTTCAAGGAAGCAGGAAGAACCAAAAACGGTTTTAATAAGCCTTGCCTTTTAAAATAATGGAACAGTGGGGTGCCTGGGTGGCTCAGTGGGTTAAGCCTCTGCCTTCAGCTCAGGTCATGATCCCAGGGTTTTAGGATTAAGCCCCACATCTGGCTCTCTGCTCAGCGGGGAGCTTGCTTCCTCCTCTCTCTCTCTCTCTCTCTCTGCCTGCCTCTCGGCCTACTTGTGATCTCTGTCTGTCAAGTAAATAAAATTAAAAAAATCTTAAAAAAAATAATGGAACACTTTAATTCTTACATGGTATTGCTTGGATCCAAAACTCTACAAACTTCTTACTCTCACTTTTCACTTTCAACAAGTCTATAATCCAACTTTCTCAGCCTAAGTGAAATGAGAGATGGTACTAAAACTAGATTTTAATTGTAATGATTATCAGAGTTTATTTAATATTATATTATCATCATGGCTGAAAGCCAGTAAGTAGGTAATGTGTGTATTATTGCATGCAATAAGTAGGTTAATGCATCTTTGGTTTTGGAGTTAGCAGCTTTTCTCCTTTCTTACCTAGTTATTTTTTAGTGTTTAAATTATGTTTTATTCATGCACTTACTTATTAATTCAAGGAAGATTTGTCCAACAACACTTATTGCTTGCCAAGCACAGTGATTAGCCCTGAGGACAGAGGAAAGAAGATTCTTAAAGGACTCACAATATTGGCTTTTAAGAGAATATACTGGAAACCAGTGATACTGATTTTTATAGATCACACAGTATAAAACTTCCCAGAAAAAAAAGTGTTCATCTACTGAATGATGATATGCCTGCCTACTGATGCTGAAGGAATGTTCATCAGAGAGGGGAGCTGACTGTCCAGTCAAGCTCTAGAGATTACTTGGTGAATCAAGGTCTAGGTTATAGCTCTCAACTTCACATACGGATAAAGACAATATTGTCAGTACTCTAAACTTAACCAATGTCAAGGATGTTGACAGTGTTCAAGGAAGCAAGTATATGAACTGAAATGTAAACGTACTCCATCACAGTGAGAAATTGAACTTCCAGGCAGATGGAACAGTTGTGATGGCTGACACAGACCATGGGGGAAGCCACATTATCACAAGGTGAGTAGATAAAGCAGCTGATATTCCATCCTTCTGAATCAATCACCACATATATTGTTCTCCATGTTCCTGCATTTTCCAAAGCTTTCATCACTGGTCACACTTTCTGTTATCTTTTATCCTGATATAGTGTTACTGTCAGTGAGAGTAAACCCCAGTTTTAACTGGACAGGAAGTCATTTAAGAATAAATTATAAGTTTTATTAACACTCAAAATTTCTTTTGTTTCTAATTTCCTCTTAGCTTATTGTCGATCAAATATATCCCGATAACCACTGTTTTAGAGACGGATATTTAAGGGAAAATAGAAAAGAAATACATAGCATGAAAATCCACTTGAATTGAGACTGATTTAAACGAACCATAAAAACTTCTAGTTCTTTATTGCATGTAGTAAATGTCACACCTGTTTTTCTTCTTAACGCTCCAAATTCACTTAAAAATAAATCTCTTAACTGTGTAGTATCTTTAAAGGTATTTTCTCTCCAGACTTACCTTTGGCTTCCCATCACAGAAAATATCTTTTCACCCATTTTCCTGTGGTACAGTTCAGGAGAAAAATATCTGTTCCCTATGGAAGTCTTTAACATTCTACTTGCAGGAGCAAAACGCTTCATTTTTCAACAACATAACATTACCTACCTTCAGGAGAAATTAAGCACAGTGGAAAATCTAACTGTATTTAAGGCCAAAACAAATAACCCTTTTCTAAAGCTGCATGAAGCCAACATTTTTAGCTTGGGTAAAAAAATGCTCTAAAGTTTTCTGCTTCCCAAAAGAACCCTAATCCATTTTTAGAAGTTGACTCTCCATATTACAGGTACAAAAGACTTCAAAAAGAAAATGATGAACTTTCTATTAATTTTCCCATTGACTTCGGGTGTGAAGGTAAGTGGGGGGGTCATTTCCTACAAAATAATTAACATGCTTAAATTAGCCACAGTGAAATGAAAAGTATATTTACTAGGTTTTAAATCAAAAGAGCTGGGTACAATTATCTAGCGAATGGCACTGATAGTTAAATCATCTGAACCTCAGTTTATTCATCTATAAAATGAGGGTAAAATATGTTAATGTTAAACATAATCCACAAGAATTAAATGAGATAACACAGGTGCCGTATAAGAATATATAGCATAGTGCCTCACTCATGGTAATCACACGCTAAGATTTCATGAGCTTCCTCATATCTCTTCACACAGGTATGTTGATTTTTTGTATTTTCATGCTGCAATATTAGAAACTTGCCTGGATTTGGAACTCATTAAAAACACTTACACAGGGGCGCCTGGGTGGCTCAGTGAGTTAAGGCCTCTGCCTTTGGCTCAGGTCATAATCCCAGGGTCCTGGGATCTAGCCTGGCATCAGGCTCTCTGCTCAGCAGGGAGCCTGCTTCCTCCTCTCACTCTGCCCGTCTCTCTGCCTACTTGTGATCTCTCTCTGTCAAATAAATAAATTAAATCTTAAAAAAATAACAAACCATGGTTTGAATAGCTGTCTCAGGACATTATAAGTCTTTTTTAGATTTTATTTATTTATTTATTTAGAGCATGAGCTTGGGGAGGGGCAGAGGAAGATGGAGACAGAGAATCTCAAGCCGTTTCTGTGCCCAATGCAGAGTCCAACACAGGGCTCAATCTCACAACCCTGAGATCACAACCTGGGCTGAAACCAAGACTCAGATACTTAACTGACTGAGCTGCCCAGGGACCCCAACCATAGCAGGACATATTAACCTCAGTTGAAATTAGCAAATTTCCTGGTTGTGATGCAAAGCATTTTAACTCATATTACTATTAAGAATAGCCAAAAGTATATTAATTGAATTTCTGCTTTTACTTTTTAAATATTATTTTTTCCTTAAGAAATAAATACCAATTATTGTTTAATATTACTTTTATTTTAAAATACTATCTTTGGGGAGAAGAAGAGATGGAAGATTACTAATGATTCTTTTGCCTCAAAAGGTGCTATTCACTGAGTCAGTTTATAACTTCGTTATTATATTAATCATAATTTGCTATTCCCAGCTCTTATGCTTCTGACAATACTTATAAAATTTCAATTTAGTCAATTTCACAGAGATTTATTAATCATCATATAGTGTTATGTGTGTTCAGGCTTATGATTGGATGAAACAGAATGCCTCATATTCAGAATTACACAACTTGGATTTCCTGAAACCTCAATTTTTTAAAATTTTTTATTTTTTTATTAACTTATAAGGTATTATTAACCCCAGGGATACAGGTCTGTGAATCGCCAGGTTTACACACTTCACAGCACTCACCACAGCACATACTTTCCCCAATGTCCATAACCCAACCACCCTCCCGCTATTTCCCTCCCCCAGCAACCCTTAGTTGTTTTCTGAGATTAAGAGTCTCTTATGGTTTGTCTCCCTCCCAGTCCCATCTTGCTGAAACCTCAATTTTTAACACATATACATTACCATTATAAAAATTCTCACTCTGGGGGCACTGGGTGGCTCAGTGGATTAAGCCGCTGCCTTCGGCTCAGGTTATGATCTCAAGGTCCTGGGATCAAGCCCTACATCGGGCTCTCTGCTCCGCGGGCAGCCTGCTTCCTCCTCTCTCTCTGCCTGCCTCTCTGCCTACTTGTGATCTCTCTCTCTGTCAAATAAATAAATAAAATCTTAAAAAAAAAATTAAAAAAAATTCTCACTCTGTATACCAATGAAATTTAATATCAAATCAAATAATGTACTGAATATTTATACCTATTTTGTATATCCTATATAAGGTTTCTTTTATCAGATATTATTTTTTAAATGATTCTTATTCTCCCTGACATGAAATTACCCTTTCTCCACTGACAACTGCCTGCTATAGGAAGAAAAGTACAACACTATATATTTTTAAAGATTATTTATTTATTTATTTGACAGACAGAGATCACAAGTAGGCAGAGAGGCAGAGAGAGAGAGAGAGAGAGGAGGAAGCAGGCTCCCCGCAGAGCAGAGATCCCGGTATGGGGTTTGATCCCAGGACCCTGGGATCATGACCTGAGCCGAAGGCAGAGGCTTTAATGCACTGAGCCACCCAGGCACCCCAAAACTATATATTCTTTATTTCTATAAGCTAACTGTTGTTTTTTGCATTCTCTCCAACACCTCCTCAATATGAAGGAGGAAATTGTTGTTGGGTTGCCTCTTTGTTTTTTCTTGCCCTGTATAATACATCAAGTCATGGGTAATTTGATCACTGAATTTACTCTTGGTAATAACAATAAAACAGTAACAAGGTTTTGAATTATAATGAGAATATTACCAGGAATGAAATTTATTTTTGATAATTTTTAGTTTTATTTGCCAATAAACTTGATCATATTTGTTATAAAGCACTTAAAAAGATTGCATAAATGATTTTAACATATATTAAATATTCCCTTTATAAAATTTCTTAGAATTAATATTAAAAACATTAAATCTCTAACACTAAACTCAAATAACTAGGTCTAATATTAATGATGACAGATACTACTGAAAATGTATAATGGTGTTTATTTTGACAAAAAGACATTGGAGGTTTTAAATAAAGTTTTTCCCTCTCTATTCAACCTTACTCTGTATAATGATAAGATTTCTTCATTATATAGAAATGCTCTAGGGGCACCTGGGTGACTTAGTGGGTTAAAAGCCTCTGCCTTCGGCTTGGGCCATGATCTCAGGGTCCTGGGATGGAGCCCTGCATCAGGCTCTCTGCTCAGTGGGGAGCCTGCTTCCTCCTCTCTCTCTGTCTGCCTCTCTACCTACTTGTGATCTCTCTGTCAAATAAGTAAATAAATCTTAAAAGAAAGAAAGAAAGAAAGAAAGAGAAATGCTCTAGCCACTTCCTGTGTTTAAAAACTCTTTCCCAACACAATATTGAAAAAGAACAAAGTTGGAAGACTGAAACTACTCAAATTCAAGATTTACTATAAAGCTAAAGTAATAAAATTATGCTATCATTGAAAGAATAGACAAATAGATCAGTAGAACAGACCAGAGAGCCCAGAAATAGAACCACATTCAGTCTATTCATCTTTGACAAAAGAGCAAATATAATGAAGAGACAGTCTTTTCAACAAATGATGTTGGAACTGAATATCTGTATGAAAATATACATAAACAAAACCTTACAGCCTTCACAAAAATTAATTCACAAAGGATCAGAGACCTAAATATTAAAACGTAAAACCATAAAGCTTAAGCATGGTGATGACTTTTTAGATACACAATCAAAGGCATGATTCATGAAAGAAATAATTGATAACCAGGACTTCAATAAATTTAAGAACATTTTTCTCTGTGAAAGACAATGTCAGGAGAATGAGAAGACAAGCCACAGATTGGGAGAAAACATTTGTAAAAGACCTATCTGATAAAGGACTGTTACTCAAAATATACGAAGAAATCTTAAAACACAGCAAGAAGCCAACCCAATGAAAAGATGGGAAAAAGACCCAAACAGACATCTCATGGAAGATATAGAGATGACAAATATGAAAATACATTCTACACTATATATCATTAAGGAATTGTAAATTAAAACAATGACATACTACCATATGCCTATTAGAATGGCCAAAATAAAAAATATTGATACCAAATGCAAGCAAGG
Organism: Meles meles; assembly: GCF_922984935.1. NCBI lineage: Eukaryota > Metazoa > Chordata > Mammalia > Carnivora > Mustelidae > Meles > Meles meles. Next base: position 10,182,317 of record NC_060067.1, read on the forward strand.
ATGTGGAACAACAGGGACTCTCATTCACTGCTAGGAGTAATAATTTGCTGACAAAATGGGACAGCCACTTTGGAAGATTGCTTAGCACCTCTTACAAAAGTAAACATAATGTTACCATATGATCCTGCAATTTACACTCCTTAGTATTTACCTAAAAGAGTTGAAAACTCATGTCCAAGCAAAAACCTTCACAGGGATGTTTATAGGAGCTTTTCTTCACAATTGCCAAAACTTGGAAGCAACCAAGATGTATTTCAGTAGGTGAATGAATAAATAAACTGTGGTATATCCAGATGGTAGAATATTATACAGCACTAAAAATGAGCTATCAAGCCATGGAAAGATATAGAGGTAATTTAAACTCATATTACTAAGAGAAAAAAGCCAAAAGACTCTGAAAGGGTACATATTATAGGATTTCAAATATATAACATTCTGGCACTAAAAACATCTGTGCTTTCTAGAAATTAGGGATCATGAAGGAATTAAATGGTAAGGCAAAGAGAATTTCCTAGGGTAATGTAACATTGTATGTGTTATTATGATGATGGACACATGCCAATATATTTGTTTAAAGCCATAGAATGTGAAACAATAAGACAGAACCGGAATGTAAACTATGGCCTTACGGTGAAAATACTGTGTCAGTATAGGTTCATTGATTATAACAAGCATATTACACGGGCATGAAGTTAATAGTGAGAGGTGAGGCAGTGCATGTGTATGAGGGGGAGCAAGGCTATATGGGAACTTCTTGTACTTCCCATTCAATTTTGTTGTGAACCTAAAATTGCTCTAAAATAATAAAGTTTAGAATCAAACTTTTTTCAAAAAATCCATGGAACTGTACAGAGCTTTCACCTAACCCTCAGTTGGAAGTGATTGGTCTGCACTGTAATAATATGCTAAAAGGAAAATATTGTGAGAAGCAGCTAACAGAATTCTTAAATTCAGGCTTCCAAATGATGAATATTTTCAGTGGAAATTATATGATCACCTTCGAGAAAACTATTTGACAATATACATCTGTGTGAAAAGACATTTTCAAAGACAAAACATGTAAAATCTCATTTTAATTCAGCACTATCAGGTGAATATTTGGAATCAATTTTGATGATATGGAACACTAAGCATGAATCCCAATTAAGCAAAAATCTGTTCCCCAGAACAGAATTCCACTCTTCTCATTAGACTTATATTTAAAAAGACTTAGAAAGTTATATTCAACTATTATTACTTGAACTATATTTGAAATTCATCAACCAAAATATTGTGGAATTAAAAAAAAATTCTAGACACAATATGCCTTTCTCTTTTGTGTCACTGCCTCTTAAAGTTTTTTGAGGGGCGGTGGGTGGGTTTATTTGTCACTATTTGTTTTTTTTTTTTTTTTTACTTTCATCTCCATGACTTTTTTTATAACTGGTAGTTCATACCTACTAATCCTCTTCAAATAAAGGTCTTTATTCTACTCCTTAGTCATACTCAACCTCATACCTCTGTCTTTCATCACCTTATCTGCACAATACCAACCTGGTACCTGACAAAGTCTTGGGGACCCTAACACTCTTCCACTACAGCCAGATGATATTGCCAGCTCATTTCATTTGCTGTATCATAAGCATTCCTCTCTTTAAATGGCTTTCTTCCTGTGGCCCCCTTAATACCCATGTCCTTCCTCCAGCTTCTTGGGCTTTTTTCCCCTGCCTTTTCTTCAGAAATCTTACCTTTTACTTACCTTTTCTTTAGAGATCTCTTTCTTCCCTCACCTCCATAAATACAGCCTCCTGTCTGATTTAATAAGTTCCCAAAACTGCAATTTCCATCCTGATTGTCATAAATTGCAAAGATATATTTTATGATATATCACATTTTCTCCTAATATAACATATTATCTTTATAGCTTGCATCCTTGGGGTCATCTCCCTTTGTGTGTCCCACAGAACATCAAGCTTGGTATGTCCACATTTGAATTTATTCTTCTCACCCAGGAATAGTGATTCCTTCTCTATTTCCTCAGGGAAGGACATTACCATTTGCAGTTACACGGCTATAAACCTGGGGTCACTCTCTACTTTCTTTTACCACTAACATCCAGTCTGATCCCATTGATTCCTCCTCCTAGGAATTACATACAAGCTAGTTCTTTTCTAGTTCCCCAGGAGGTGGGGATATCACCATCATCTTTTATCTGGATCATGGAAATAACCTAATTGTCTCTCTGCCTCTAGCACAACCATCCATACTATACTGAGTGAGTTTCCTAGAATTTAAATCCTGTATAGGCAATGACATTTCCAGGGGGTCAGCAGAGGGAGGGAAAGATTTATTTGTTGTTTCTTAGGTTGCCATGTAGAAGAATTTTCCCAATACATCCTTGTGCTCTTGAGCTATATTGTGGCATTCACTTCTCCAAAAATAGGTAAAGTCTGTTTCATTGGTGGCTTTGGAAAAGTAACTGCTCACTGTAGCTCAAATATTTCCTTTCTCATCCTCTTGGAAGTCAAGTTCTTAACAAAATATCCCTGATGGTCTATTCCTCCACTCCTGTCCCTCTAGGAAGACTGATTTTCTAGCACTGCTCATGTCCATACATCCACTTCTGGGTTTCAGGAGAAGAAAGTATTATTCTGTCTGCTAACCTAAGCACCACGTGTCAATCTAAACATTCAGTAATAAAAGGGATATTTCATTTTCAAACTCTTTTACTCCATATTCTATCTTTCAATTAGTTCAAAATTTCTGTGGGATAAGTTTTGCTATTTCCTGGGTCCTATCAAGCCCCAACACTTGCTATTTTTACCAGCAAAATTAAGACACAGACAAGGACTGGCATTAGGGACAGAAAGAAAAGATTGGGACTCTTGGCAGGACCCCATATGGATTTTTTAAAAAGATTTTATTTATTTATTTATTTGAGAGATATATATAGAGAGAGAGAGTACAAACAGGGGGAGGAGCAGAGGGAGAGGGAGAAGCAGGCTCCCACTGAGTGTGGAGCCCTAAAATGCGGGGCTCAATCCCAGGACCCTGGGATCATGACCTGAGCTGAAGGCAGACACTTAACTAACTGAGCCACTCAGGCACACAGGAACATATGTTTTAATGGTAGTTTATAACAAGTGGGACACTTTTACTTCCACTTTTTACAGAGGCTTATATTGTACCTTATGGTTGTTTTTCACAGATGTGACTCTGGTTTTGTTTCAGACAGCCCACCAAGAGCTGTTTTTCTAGAGGCAGAACTGAACTTGCTTGTCTTTGGAAAATAACAGGTCGACTGAAATTTTGGCAAAAAGGAACCTTATCCTGTGAGCTATCACAGCCAGGTCTTGTAAATTAGTTCTAGAAAGCCTGCGCAAATTCCGTATCTTTGTGACTACTTTCTATGTATACGTTGGTCCAGGTAAGAGGACAGTAGAACATCTGATCTTATGGATTCCAGTGATTTGAGGGCCACACCTTTCATATGATTACAGATTGGCTCTTGGTTTGTTAACTATAAAATCTTTGAACATGTCTCTAGAATTCTTAGATCCAACATTGTCTTTACCCATGAAATGCTGTATGAGTTTATCAATAAACAAATAATAAAGGATGAAGTCCTTCACTTTGAAAAGAATCTGTGGGGGCACCTGGGTGGCTCAGTGGATCAAAGCCTCTGCTTTCGGCTCAGGTCATGATCTCAGGGTCCTGGGATAGAGCCCCACATCGGGCTCTCTGCTCAGCGGGGAGCCTGCTTCCCTCTCTCTCTCTCTGCCTGCCTCTCTGCCTACTTGTGATCTCTGTCAAATAAATAATAAAATCTTAAAAAAAAGAAAAGAATCTGTGATTTCCTTTTTGTAAATACAAAGAGAGTTTCCAAATCTTTGCTTGAAATGCTATCTCTTTGGTAGTTTAAAAAAAACATGCTTTTGTTTTATTATCAGAACAGAGAATGAGAAAATTAAAATTAAAATAAAAGGGAAAGGAAATCTTTCTTTAGGAAAAAGACTGAGATTTTAAGAAACAGTAGATGATAGCAATGAGGTTATGGGATGTCAGGATAGACAAATATAGGCAAATATAATAGGGAAGAGGAAATGCACTAGGAGAAACTGTCTTAATTAAGCTTTAATAAAGGAGACTATTTCTTCTTTTACTAAGCCAGTAACTAATTGGAGGTTGAAATAAATCCAACAGAGGATAAGAAGCAAAATCTGAGAGCATCTGTCAGAATCATGAATACAATGAAAATTGCCTTCTTGAAGTCACAAATAGAGCCCATAGTACAAGTTCTGGGGGAAGACATCCTTCAAAGACTGAGGAAGTCATAATAAGAGGTTATACAACATCAAGCAGATCTGTGAAAGGAAAAGGATATCAGGATAACATCCTCAAGGTATAATTAAATAAATTTTTAAAGTAATGCAGTCATTGTAAATGGAATTTATGTCTCTATTTGGATCACTTCTTTGAACACTAGATTTATATCAAGTGGACTACTTATATTTCCCTTTGCTAGCAAATAGGCTCCTCACTTTTAACATCTCCTATATAGAATATCCCATCACATCGATGCCTGTAATGCCACACTCAATCTTCATTGTTGTTAGTTGATCAAACAAAATCATTAGATACAGCCTCAGCTCTTCTTTTATACCATATATCCAATCTCTCCTCAAGGCTTATTGACTATATAATCAAAATGTGTCTAGAATCTAGCCACTTCTCTTCATCTCCACTGCTACCATTCTGGTCAAAGCCTGGATGCCTACCGTTGCTCTTAAATGCTTTTCCTGCTTCTGCTTTCACAACCGCACAATTCATCCTTAGCAGAGGAGTCAGACTGAAACTTTGAAAGCAGATCATGACACTCCTTTGCTCAACTGTAAAGGCAACACAGCTGTCATGGGTGCCAGGGAAGGAAGAATGGAACTGGGGAGAAGAATGTTTATGTGAATATTTAAGGCAGAATCTTTAAGCCATAATTTTTATTTCTTAAACCAGAAATAGTGGAATCTGAGTAAACACTGCAGTATTTCAGGATTTTATTACACATTACCACTCAACTGTCATACAGAAGTAAACATTGATATTTTACAAGCTAAATAACTCCAAATTATGATAGTGATAAACCAATAGCCTATTGCTCATAGTAATATCAAAGTAATTGCCACATGAGCTGTTTCTCTTTGCCTTTTACTTTTATATTTAGAACAAGATGATTACTCAAATGAATGTGAAATTGAACTGACCATTTGAAAGTTTTTTGAAAACCTATATAATAGTAAAAGAAATAAAATTTTATTTTTTTTCTAACCAGTCTGAAAATAAATAAAACCTAACATTATAAGCTTTGGCTATTAGAGATTAGAAACCTTCAATTTTTCATTTGAAACACTAACTTTCATATAGTTATTTTCTTAATATTATATTTTACATGCACATGTAAATTTGTACTCATAATCATTACAGGAAAGAACTTCCTAAAAATTAGTTTGATATCCAAAATAAAACATGTCTTTATCTGAAAAGATAAAAAAAATTGATAAACCTCACTCATAAATAAAAAAGAGAAAGGACCCAAATAAAATCAGAAATGAGAGAGAAGTAACAACTGATATCACAAAAAATACAAAGGATTATAAGAAAGTACTGTGAAAAATTGTATGCCAACAAATTGGACATCCTAGGAGAAATGGATAAATTCCTAGAAACATATAAACTTCCCAAATTGGATCAGGAAGAAATAGAAAATATGAACAGACTGATTAAAAGTAATTAAATTGAAATGATAATCAAAAAACTATCAAACAATGAAAGTCCAGGCCAGACAGATTCACAAGTGAATTCTAGCAAACATGTAAAGAAAAGTTAATATCTATTCTCAAACTATTCAAAAAAAAGAGAGAGAGAGAAGAAGAAGGAGAAGAAGAGGAATGAAATCTTCCAAACACATTCCACAAGACCAGCATTGCTCTGATACCAAAACCGGACAAAGACACCACACCCAAAAAGAAAAATTTTTGATGAATGTAGGTGCAAAATCCTCAACCAAATATTAGCAAAATGCATACAACAGTACATTAAAAGTGTCATGTATCACAATCAAATGGGATTTATTCCAGAAGTTCAAGGATGGTTCAATATTCACAAATCAATGTGATATCCCACATCAAGAATATGGATAAAAAACATATGACCTCAATAGACGGAGAAAAATAATTTGACAAAATTCAACATTCATTCATTATAAAAATAAAAAACTCTCAGTAAAGTGGGTTTAGAGAGAACATAACTAAACATAATAAAGCTCATATATAAAAAACCCAGGGCTAACATTTTATTTAATGCTGATAAAATGACAGTTTATCCTCCAAAATCAAGAACAAGACAAAGATGTCCATTCTTACCACTTTTATTCAACATAGTACTACACATCCTAACTACAGCAATCAAATAAGAAAAAGAAAAAAGAAGCATCCATCTTGTTAACAAAGAAGAATACTGTCCTATTGTAGATGACAAAATACTATACATAGAAAATCCAAAAGATTCCACCAAAAACTACAGGAAGGTACAAGTGAATTCAGTAAAGTTGCAGGATATAAAATCAGTACTCAAAAATCAGTAACATTTTTGTACACTAATAGCAAATTAACAAAAGGAGAAATTAAGAAAAGAATTCTATTTATAAGTGTACCAAAAATAATAAAATATCTAGGAATAAACCTAACCCAGTGCTGATATACCTATATGTGGAAAACTATAAAACAATAATGAAAGAAATTGAAGATGACACAAACACATGGATATTCCATGCTCTTGGATTAGAATATTGTTAAAATTCCATATTACCCAAAGATCACCTAAAGGTTCAATGCAACTCCTATCAAAATATTAATAGCATTTTTCACAGAACTAGAACAAATAATATTAAAATTTACATGGAACCACAAAAGACCCCAACTAGTGAAAACAATCTTGAGTAAGAAAAAAACTGAAGTTATCACAATTCTAGATTTCAAGATAAATCACAAAGCTGTAGTAATCAAAACATTGTTATTCTGGCATAAAATGGACTCATAGATCAAAAGAACTGAATAGAGGGCCCAGAAATACACCAACAATTATATGGTCACTTAATCTTTGACAAAGGAGGTAAAAAAGTAAAATGGGGAAAAGACAGTCTCTTCAATAAATTTGTGCCAGGAAAACTGGAAAGCTACCTGCATAAGAATGAAACTGAACCACTTCCTAACACCATACCCAAAAATAAACTCAAAATGGATTTGAGACTTAAATTTGAGACCTGAAGCTATAAAACTCCTAGAAGAAAACACAGGCAGTAATTTGACATCAGCCAAAGCAACATTTTTCTAGATAGGTCTCCTAAGGCAAGGGAAATAAAAGCATGACAGCAAAGAAAACCATCAACAAAACAAAAAGGCAACCTGGTGAATGTGAGAAGATATTTACACATGATATATCCAATAAGAGATTTATATCCAAAATATATAAAGAACTTATACAACTCAATGCCCAAAATGAAAACAATGCAATTAAAAAGATGGGCAGAGGACCTGAATAGACAGTTTTTTCGAGAAGATATATAAGTGGACAAGAGACATATGAAAAGACGCTCAACATCACTAATCATAAGGAAAATGCAGATTAAAATCACAATTAAGTATTACCTTACACCTGTCAGAATGGCTAGAACCAAAAGATAAAAAATAAGTGTTGCCAAAAATGTGGAAAAAAAAGTAATCCTTATGCACTTGGTGAGAATAAAAATTGATGCAGCCTTGAAAAGAGTATAGAGGTTCCTCAAAAATTAAAAAAAGAAATGACATATGACCCAATGATTCCATTACTGGGTATTTAACTAAGGAAAACAAAAACACTAATTTGAAAAGATATATACACTCCTATATTTATTGCAGCATTGTTTACAGTAGCCAAGATACAAAAGAAGTCTAAGTGTCTACTGACAGATGAATGGACAAAAATGTGTGTATCTTTATATCTCTATAAATAGATACACACATACACATATATATGTACATATACACACACAATGGTATATTATGTAGCCATAAAGAAGGATGAGCTCATGCAATTTGAAACAACATAGATGGATCTAAAGGGTATTATGTTAGGTAAAATAAGACAGACTAAGAAATACAAATATCATATGATATTTAAAATGTATGTATGTAGAATTAAAAAAAAACAAAAATGGCAGTGTATGGGTGATTCAGCTGGTTAAGTATCTGACTCTTGATTTTGGCTCCGGTCATAACTCAGAGTTTTGGGATATAGTCCCACATCTGGCTCTGGGCTCAAGGCAGAGTCTGCTTGAAATTCTCCCTCTCCCTCTCCCTCTGCACCTCCTGCTATGCTCCCTTGCACACTCTTTCTTTCAAATAAATAAAATTTTAAAAAACAACAACAAATTAACAAACAAAATTCAGAATTAGGTCTGTAAATACAGATGAGAAACTGATGGTTGCCTAAGGGAAGGGGAGAGGGAGATACAGGCTTCCACTTGTGGAATGAATGAGTCATAGGAATAAAATGCACAGCATAGGGAATACTGTCAATGATATTGTAATAGTGCTGAATTGTGACAGATGGTAACTACACTTGTAGTGAGCACAGCGTAACATATAGTGATGTTGAATCACTATGTTGTATATCTGAAACTAATGTAACATTGTATGTTAACTATTTTTTTAAAAAGCATAAAAAATAAAATGTGGATTTTTCTATTCATTTCTATCTATTCATCTCATTAGACAACTCCTAAAATGAGAGAATTCCTTAAGTAGATTGTTTCTGGTAAACATCTACCTAGTAATATGTCCCCTATTGTTTACAGTAATAGATATAAAATCAGATTCTTCCATCTTAAAAACAGTCAGCCATTATATAAAAGCAGATAATATAATCCTGGAATCCCAGAACATGTTTAATTTGCCAGAGTCCCTTTTAAGTTGCAAGCATAACCAGATACAATCCTTCATATGTAGTCTGACTAGTGTGGAGTTCCCCTGCCCCATACTATCAAATATTAACTTCATAGTACTTTGTAATGTACTCTCAGTATACTAATAAATGAATTCAGTAAAGTTGCAGGATATAAAAACAACACACAAAACTCAACTGAGTTTCTGTACACTAACAATCAATAACCCAAGAAGAAAATTAAGAAAACAATGTCTTTTACAATAGCATTAAAAAGCATAAAATATTTACAAATAAACCTAACCAAGAAGGTGAAATCCTCATACACTGAAAACCATAGGACATTGATAAAATAAGTTTAAAAAGGCACAAATTAGGGGCGCCTGGGTGGCTCAGTGGGTTAAGCCGCTGCCTTCGGCTCAGGTCATGATCTCGGGGTCCTGGGATCGAGTCCCACATCGGGTTCTCTGCTCAGCAGGGAGCCTGCTTCCCTCTCTCTCTCTCTCTGCCTGCCTCTCTATCTACTTGTGATCTCTCTCTGTCAAATAAATAAAAAATAAAAATCAAAAAAAAAAAAAAAAGGCACAAATTAGTGGGCAGATATCCTGTGTTTATGGATTGGAAAACACAATATTGTTAAGATGCCCCATACCACCTCACATTTTAGAATGGCTAAAATTGACAACTCAGGAAACAACAGATGTTGGCAAGGATGCAGAGAAAGCAGAACCCTCTTACACTGTTGGCAGGAATGCAAACTGGTACAGACACTCTGGAAAACAGAATGGAGGCTCCTTGAAAAGTTAGAAAGAGAGCTACTCTCTTTTGGACTCAATTGGACTATTAGGTATTAGGTATTTATCCAAAGGATAAAAACACAGTAATTTGAAGGGGCACATGCATCCCAATGTTTATAGAAGCAATGTTTGCAATGTTTGCAATGACCAAACTATGGAAAGAACCCAGGTGTCTACCAACAGATGAATGGATAAAGATGCAGTATATATATACAATGGAATATTACTCAGTCATCAAAAATGAGATCTTGGCATTTGCAATGATATGGATGGAACTAGAGGGTATTATGCTAAGTGAAAAAAGTCAGAGAAAGACAAATATAATATGATTTCATTCATATGTGGAATTTAAGAAACAAAACAGATGAACATAGGGGAAGGTAAAGAAAAATAAGATAAAAACAGAGAGGGAGGCAAATCCTAAGAGACTTTTAACTACTAGGGAACAAGCTGAGGTTTGCTGGAGATTGTGGGGGTAGGATGGAGTAACCAGATGATAGGCATTAAGGAGGGCACTTGATGTAATGAGCACTGGGTGTTATATGCAACTGATGAATTACTAAACTCTACCTCTGAAATTAGTAATACACTATATGTTAATTGATTTTAAATAAATTAAAGAAAAAAGATGTCCATACTAACCAAAGTGATCTATGGAATCAATGCAATCCCTATCAAATTTTTTTGAGTAGAAAAATCCATTCTAAAATTCATATGGAATTTCGAGGGACCAAAACAAGCATTAAAAAGAACAAAGTTGGAGATCTCACACTTCCTGATTCCAAAAAAATGTTAACAAAGCCACAGTCATTTAAAAATGTGGAAATAGCATGAAGACATATAGACCAATTGAAAAGAACAGAAAGCTGAGAAACAAACACTTATGTATATAGTCATCTAATTTTTTATAAAATGTGCCAAGACTACTTAATGGGAAAAGAACAGTCTTTTCTACAAAGCATTTTGGGAAAACTGGATATGCACATCCAAAAATAACCAAAACAAAGTTGGACTTAAACTATATACTAAAATTAACTCAAAATGGTTAAAAATCTAAATGAAAAACCCATAAACTCTAAAATTCTAGAACAAAACATCAAGAAAATCTTCATGACATTGGCTGTGTCAATGATTTCTTGGATATAATACTGAAAGCATCAGAAATAAAAGCAAAAGTAGGGAAAGGAAATACATTATACTAAAATGTTTCTGTGCAAAGGATACAATCCATGGAATGAAAAGGCAACAAACCTATGGAATGGAAGAAAATATTTGCCAATCATGTATCTCATAAGGGGTAATATCCAGAATATACAAAGAACTCCTACAACTCATCTACAAAAAAGCAAATAGCCTGGTTGAAAACTAGGCCAAAAACCTGAATAGATGTCTTTCCAAAGATAATACACAAATGACCAACAAGCATATAAAAATATCATTAGAGAATTGCGTACCAAAATTGCCTCACACCCATTCGGAGGAATATATTAGCACTGCTGAAGATTTAGATAAAATGGAACCCCTGTGCACTTCGGGTGGGATTGTAGAAGGTCAAAACCCATTATATTGCGGGGCGCCTGTATGGCTTAGTGGGTTAAAGCCTCTGCCTTCGGCTCGGGTCATGGTCCTGGGATTGAGCCCTACATCGGGCTCTCTGCTCCGCGGAGAGCCTGCTTCCTCCTCTCTCTCCCTGCCTGCCTCTCTGCCTACTTGTGATCTGTGTCTGTCAAATAAATAAATAAAATCTTAAAAAAAAACATTATATTGCTAAAATAGTATAGCATTTCCTTAAAATAACTACAAATAGAATTAATGTAAGCTATCCATCAATATCATTTCTAAATATATATCCAAAAGAATTAAAAACAGGGTCTTGAAGAGATATTTGCACACCATGCTCATCATGGCTTTTTCCACAATAGCCAAGTAGAAGCAACCCAAATACCCATCAAAGGTGAACAACACAATGGAATGTTCTTCATTCTTAAAAGGGAAAAGAAAACCTGTCACAAGAAATTTGAGAGCATTATGTTAAGTGAAATAAGACACAAAAGGACAAATTCTATGTTTCCACTTATATGGGATATCTGAAACAGAAAGTAGACAGACAGGTACCAGGGACTAGGGGGAAGGAGAAACAGGAAGTTTACTAGATGGTATAGAGTTCAGTTTTGTAAATGAGAAGATGTTACAGAACAATGTGAATATATAGTTCAACACCTCTGGACTGTACTCTTAAAAATGGTTAAGATGGCAAATTTTACATTATATGTTTTTAAGCACATTTTTCCAAGTTTTTGTTTATTTAATTTAATTAATTAGTTATATATATATATAAAAAGAAGATCGATATATGTTAGCCTATGTCAAAGAGGTTACTGCCTGTGCTCTCCTTGAGGATTCTAATTGTTTCCTGTCTCACATTTAGGTATTTAATTCATTTCGAATTTATTTTTGTATACGGTATAAGAAAGTGGCATAGTTTCATTCTTTCACATGTTACTGTCCAGTTTTCCCAACACCATTTGCTGAAGAAACTGTCTTTTTCCATTGTACATTCTTTCTTGTTTACAAACATCTTATTAAATATTAAATGCCAGATGTTGATCTAAATCCTACTGGCATAAGAGATGGGTTCTGTCCTGGACAGATTCACACTCTTCTTCCTGCTTTGTCAAAGATTAGTTGGTCATATACTTTTGGGTTTATCTGTGGGTTTTCTGTTTTATTCCCATTGATCCATGTGTTTTTGTTTCAGTACCATACTGACTTAATTACCACAGCTTTGTAATATATCGCGAAGTCTAGAATTGTGATGCCTCCAGTTTTACTTTCCCTTTTCAAGACTGCTTTGTCTATTCCGGGTCTTGGTGGTTCCATACAAATTTTAGGATTGTTTGTTTTAGCTCTGCGAAAAATTTTAGCACAACTTAAAAAAATTCCGTTCTACCTGAAGTTCATTTGAACCATGTGCTCATATAATTTGCTCATTTATTATACATGAATTGCTACACATTCCAATGCTAAAATCGTGCTTTTTATCCAGGCTGGGACTAGGGTAAAGGTAAGTGCCTTAGATGCAAAATTTAATGAGGAGTCAAAACACTCAGTGAATATGCTAAGTAATATTTTAATGCAATGTTTTTAAAAACATCAACATTAATGCTGAGAACACAATGATGAACAGAATTATCAACACTTAAACTTTGTCACAGTCTTACTAATAAAACCGAATTCATCTGATCAAAACCTCATCCATTTTCCTCATCTGCATCTCGGAACCCAGAATCCACTTTTCCTTTACTCTTATCTCTGAGGTGTTCTCCCTGGAAGAATTTGGTATACTTGGGCTTATCTTCTGTCCCAGTATGTCTTTCCCTTATTTTTGTTGATGTTTCAACCACACTCCCAGATACTCAAGAATTTGCATCTGAATCTGCTGAATGTACCTGAATCTGTGTCTTAAATCTGCGGCTAGTAGCCCATCTTCTCAGTCAACAGATATAACCATTAAATGTAAATTCTAATTCTAATTTTGGATTATAACACAATTCAACATTTCTGTTCCTGCTGATGCTCTCTCCTTATTTTACATAACAGTTGTGTTTGCAACCACTTTTATCAAAACAGTTTTCAATCTATTGCCAGTTAAAGATTGTTAAAGTACCTCCTTTACCACACCCTGCCTTCACTGCTACAATGCAATCTCTGGAAGGAATTTTTCTCTTCAGTACTAACCACTTCCCAAGAGCCAACCAATTCTTCTGTTAAATCTTCACTGATAAGTAAAGCTGGAAACACTCTCCCTACTTCTATAGGACCATGGAATTTTTGCACTAGTCACATGTGATTTAAATCTCTAGTTTTGATCTCATTCATTTCATCTCTTAATAAGGGATCTCTTATAAATCGTAAGCTCCCAAAAAACAAGGTCCATATATATAATATGTACTTACAATGTCAAGCAAAGTGTTGAAACTTTTGCTTTGTGTGTGTGTATGTGTGTGTGTGTGTGAGAGAGAGAGAGACAGAGGGAGAGCAAAAGAGAGAAAAGAGAGATGAATGAGCAAATAATCACTTTGAATCTCCTTATCTAATAGTTACCCCACATTATAGATTATATAGCACTATCCATTTAACTGCTGTGTAGAGTAGTTCATGAAACTTCAGAAATTAAATATCTCCCTAGGGAATTAAACATTTTTTATTTGTTTACAGGTTAGAAAGCTAAAATGTTTTAAGATGTTCAACATGTTTTCAGCCCAAGGGAAACACTAGAGTGCAACCAAATATATTAACACTGTCACTTTAAAATAAAGCAGATATTTTTTAGGCTTAGGATGATTATCTCGAGTATGCTTCTGAGAACGTGATACAATTTTTATATTAATGGAATTAATGTAAAATAATGTCCTACCAAAATGTTACTTTGACATATTATCACACAATACCCATGCTTATAACTAAAAAAACAAAAACTTTTATCTTTTACAGTAATAAGTGGACTTATACTGAAGCTGGAGAAATAGCTTTTCTTATATCTCAGATATTGCAGAAAAAAAAATACTCTTAAAAAGAGAGACATCCAGGGGCGCCTGGGTGGCTCAGTGGGTTAAAGCCTCTGCCTTCGGCTCAGGTCATGATCCCAGGGTCCTGGGATCGAGCCCCACATCAGGCTCTCTGCTCAGCGGGAAGCCTGCTTCCTCCTCTCTCTCTCTCTGCCTCTCTGCCTACTTGTGATCTCTGTCTGTCAAATAAATAAATAAAATCTTAAAAAAAAAGAAGAGAAAGACATCCAGAAAATACCTTATAGACTTCTAGTTGCAGTTTTAAGAAACAGCCAGTTATCTGACAAGTTTTCCCTGAGCTGCCCTACTGAGCAGTCCTCCAGGTTGGGAGCTATGTAGAGTACCAGGAAATGATGATTCCTGCTTTCAAAGAAACTACCATTTGGGGCGAACAAAAGCCTTTTAAATTATGTAAAAAATAAAGTACAACATAATACACAAAGCTATTTCTCATTTAAAAGCTCTCCAAGAAATTTTTGAAATACAGTGAGGATCCCCTATTTTAGGTTATAGGTTTTCCACTTGGGTTTGTAAGAATTGGTCAAATAAACTTATTAAAACTACATATGGCTTGTCCAGATGTTAAATAAATCTCAGTAGTCTGCAGTATTAAGAAATTCCAGCACTTCTTTTATACATGATTGAACAAAATGTCACATTGAGAATATGTCCCTAGGACCAGAATTGAGTGCAAAAGCAATTCTACTTAAGGCCATGATGGAATATCTGGTACTAAACTTACTTTCTAACTATATATAATTAGACAACTGGGAAAAATAAATAAGAAAATCGTTTTTTAACATCAGCTAATAGGAGTGGCTAGGCATTGCTTAAAGAAGAAAAATGGAAAAGGTGAGCCCCTTATTTACCCTGGCTTTATGATTAAAGGCACTTTCTGAGGCCCGGTGCCCAGAGGAGGATCCCAACTACAGCATAGAGGTTTGACTTAATTAAGATACAGAGATTGGAGATGGGAAGAACAAGACATCTAGAATCTGTGAATAAAGTAGCAGAAAGGAGGAAATTTTAGAGAAAGTACACCAGCAATCTGAATAGGGCTTCCATTAAGTCTTTGACTTAAAATAAAATTTTGGATATTAACCCTGTATTCAGATATATAATTTTCAAAGAATATACTCTTGATAGGAGTTCCAGCTGAAGAGGAGAGATATAAAGGAGAATGAAAACGTTTTGAAAAAAGTATGGCCAAAATTTTCTAAATTTGATAAAAACTATAAACTCACACATTCAGAAGTTTAATGAACTTTAAGCTACATAAACAGAGAATGAGATCAAGTTACATCACAATCAAATTGATTAAAACCATAACAAAGCAAAAGCCAGAAAAAATAATGTCTGAGTCAAAGAATCACTTCTTATAAATAAAGTTTATAAAGTTCTCATAAGAAACAATGTAAGCTAGAAGACCATGAAATGGCATTTTCTGATGTGCTAAAAAACAAAACAAAGCAAAACAAATCAAATTTGTTAACTAAGATTATATTAAAGAATTCAATTTGCTACTATTTTCTTAAGGACGTTTTGCATTTGTATTTATAATGAATATTGGCAATTTTTTGTAGTGTCTTTGTTAGGTTATAATAAAAGGTTTATACTGGTTCCATAAAACAAGTTAGTATTTTTTCCTTTTTAAATTTTTATTTGTGTAACACTGATATGTCTTTCTTAGAAGATTGATGGAATTTGCCCATGACCTGTAGTTCTCTTTGTGGGGAAAGTTGTGAAGACATAATAATCAAGATAGTGTGATACTGGCAGAAAAATATAGGCATAATGATGAGGGAACAAAATATAGTCCAGACATAGGTGTATATATTATGGACAATTGATTTTTGACAAAAGAACCAATGTAAAGTGTCAGTGGGGCTAAGGTAGTCATTTCAACAAACCATTTGATCAACACCATATATATATATGTGGGGGAGAGAACTCTTGATTCTTACATTATACACAAAAATTACCTTTAAATGGATCATGGACAAATGTAAAAGCTGTAACTATAAAACTTTAGAAGAAACTCACTTGGGAGCACATAAAGACCTTATAGATAGGTCACAAAAAAAGTGTAAAGGATAAAAATGGAAATATCTGACTTTACCAAAATTAAAATTTCTTTTCTTTCTTTTTTTTTTTTTAAGATTTTATTTATTTGACAGAGAGAGATCAAAAGTAGATAGAGAGGCAGGCAGAGAGAGAGAGAGAGAGAGGGAAGCAGGCTCCCTGCTGAGCAGAGAGCCCAATGTGGGACTCGATCCCAGGACCCCGAGATCATGACCTGTGCCGAAGGCAGTGGCTTAACCCACTGAGCCACCCAGGTGCCCTAAAATTTCTTTTCTTAAAAAAGATGAAGACTCAAACCATAAAACTCCAAGAAGAAAGCATAGATGAAAAACTCTTTTTATTAAAGATTTTTTTAAAGTAATCTCTATACCCAACATGGGACTCAAACTCATGACACTGAGATCAAGAGTCACAGGCTACAGAGACTGACCCGATTAGGCCCCCTAGTGAAAAATCTCTTTGACATCAGTCTTGGCAATGAGTTTTTGGATTTGACATCAAAAACAAAAAAGAACAAGTGAAACTACATCAAATTTAAAAGTTTCTGCACAGAAAAGAAAAAAAAAAGCAGTTAACAAAATGAAAAGGCAACCTACAGAATTGGAGAAAATTTGCAAATCATATACCTGATAAGAGGTTTATATCCAAAATATATAAAGAATTCCTATAATTCAATAGCCAAAAACATCCAATTAAAAATGGGCAGAAGATCTGAACAGATATTATTTCTAAGAAGACATACAGATGACCAACAGGAACATGAAAAGGTGTTCAAGGTCACTGATCATCAGGGAAATACATATACAAGGGATGAATGCCTCCAAATTCTAAAGGAAAATGATTTCCAATTTAGAATGGCATTCTAGTCAAAATATCAAACACAAGGAGACAATAAAGGCATCAAATTATGCATGAAATTTCTCAAAAATGTATCTTGTTTGTACTTGTTCTTGAAGCTTCTGGATGCTACATTCCACCAAAACAGGAGATTAATTGAACCAAGTCATAAATATGGATATTGTAAGCAGTAGTTGAATAAAAGAATACATGGGTAGAAGGCCCAGACCCCATCTTACTCCATAGAGTTGTACCAGCACTCCACGATTAGGTCCTATCTATAGGCATGATGATGGCTGTGTTGTATAAGTCTACCTGAAAAAAAGAAGGAAAAATGCTGAGCTTGGATTTCAGACAGTTCAAATCAGTATATAGTTGTAAGCCAAAAAAGAATGGCAGCTGAATTACAGCCACATGCAAGGGTGGCTTTGAGAGACAATGATAAGGAAAACATTCCCAATAGATAGACTTTTAAATGGTGCATCTGGCTTCCTCTTTGAATGGAAGGAAAAGTAGGCAGAGATGAAAACTATACATACATTTCTGGAAATTGACCAGAAGCCTGGCCAGCTGGCCAGGAACAGGGAAGAGAGACACTGGAATATTGGGCACAAAGACTTCTGAAGTGGAAACATATGGGTGGACATATGGTAAAGTCTCAAAGTGTCAAGAGTTTACTATCACATATTAACATATTTTAGAAAGCACCTGTCATGGAAGGACCACTAACAATGAACTTGCCAGTTGATGTGAGGCACATTTTCCCATTGGCCACCCTAGAACTAGCATGATGGGTACATGAACATATTTGCCAAGTGGTAGAAACATGTTTCATATTGGACCACCACCACGAACCCCATTTAATAAAGCCAATTTAGCTGCTGCATCTCAATATACAAATTGTCAGCAATAAACACTAAAACTGAGTCCCCTATATGGCACTTTTCCTCACAAAAGCCAACTTATTGTATGGTGGTAAGCTTATTCTTTTTGGCATCTCCCATGAGAAACCAATTCTTTCTCACACACACACACACAAATACAATTACAGGTATAGGCTCACTGTCTCTCCCTGTAGAACTTGAGCCAGGACTATTATCCATAGGTTACAGAGTGCCTAATTTGTAAGCCTAGAATCCCGCAACACAAAGCCTTTGACCAGGGCACCCACTTCACAATGAAAGAGTTGAATAAGTGGGCTCACATTTATGGTATCCATTGGTTTTGTGACATACCATACCAGTTGCTGTAATAAACACTGGAGTGATCCTGCTGAAATTGCAGCTAAAGCTCTTGCTCAGAGACAATAGATTCAAGAATGGTAGACTACCCTTCAGAATACAGTATACAAACTATAGCTAAAATCTCTGTGTGGCTGCTTGTCTAGAAGGAAAACACTCTGGGTCCAGGAACCAAAGTGTGGAAGTATAAGTAGTTCCACTCACCATTGCTCCCAATGACTCACTGGGGGAATTTGTGTTTCTCATCGCACTTCTCTGGTTTCTGTACAATTAGAGGTTCTGATCTAAAGAGGGGTGAACCCTTGCCAAAAGACAAAGTGAGGGTCTTCTTGAACTGTAAGTTGTGGATGTCCTTTGGGCATTTTGAACTTCTCTTGTTTGGAAACCAGCAAGTTAGAAAAGGAGTTGAAATCTTGGAAGGAATAATTTACCTTAATCCAAAGAAGAGGTAGAGTTGCTTTTACAAAATGGGAAAGAATGTATAAAACTCAGTTCATCCACTTGGGTATCTCTTGGGACTTCCTTGACCAATTATAACAGAATGGATACATGCCTAAAAAATGGGTAGTTTTCAAGGACTGAAATCCTTCTGGAGTGACAGTTTAGGTCACACCAGCAGGTAAGCCAATAAGACAGGCAGATAAAAACCCAAGAGTGAGGATGATTTAGAATAGATAGCAGTAGAAGGAGATAGTGAGTACAGGTGTGGGCCCTAAAACCAACCTCAACGATAGTCTGCAGGTTCACTAAAGCCTCTCTTCTAAGTTCCCCCTCAAGAAGAAAGACCTTTGTGGAGCTTCTCTATGAACATCTCTGGAAAAGTGTAATTATAATGTCTAAGTTGTGGACAGTGGTAGTCATGGAGGTATCCCACTCATCTCTTTTCATTAAAGCACTTGCTGTGAAAAGTATAATTAACTTCCAGGTGTAGCCCTTTCCATATCCTGCTGCAGGTCAATTTTTTTTTTTTTTTTTTAGCCAGAAAGCTAGGGTTAGTGTAGAACTCACCTTCTTTCAGTGAGTACAGTCTTACACTGCCTGCTGTCCAAAGTCTGAAAATAGCTGTCTTATTTCATCCAGTTTTTTAGTTGTTTTACATAGAAGAGTAATTTCTATATCAATTTGTCAGAAACAGAAAGCTGGTGAAATTTTAATACTATACTTCATAATAGCTTCCTCAGAAATCATATTATGTCCAAATGCATTCAAATTATAGTACAGAAGAAAATCCCCAAGTATTAAGTCTACTTTGGTTGCTTTCTTTTTCAACATTCCTCTGGCTATTCAAGGTCTTTTCTGGTTCCATAGAAATTTTAGGATTATTTGTTCCATTTCTTTGAAAAAAATGGATGGTATTTTGATAGGGATTGCATTAAATGTGTAGATTGTTTTAGGTAGCATAGACATTTTCACAATATTTGTTCTTCCAATCCATGGGCATGGAACATTTTTCCATTTCTTTGTGTCTTCCTCCATATCTTTCATGAGTTCTTTATAATTTTCTGAGTATAGATTCTTTGCCTCTTTGGTTAGGTTTATTCCTAGGTATCTTATGGTTTTCAGCGCAATTGTAAATGGGATTGATTCCTTAATTTCTCTTTCTTCTGTCTTATTGTGAGTGTATAGAAATGCAACTGATTTCTCTGCATTGATTTTATATCCCGACACTTTACTGAATTCCTGTACAAGTTCCAGCAGATTTGGATGGAATCTTTTGGGTTTTCCACATAAAGTATCATATCATCTGCAAAGAGTGTGAGCTTGACTTCTTTGCTGATTTGGATGCCTTTAATTTCTTTCTGTTATCTGATTGCTGAGGCTAGGACTTCTAGTACTATGTTGAGTAGCAGTGGTGATAATGGACATCCCTGCTGTGTTCCTGACCTTAGCAGAAAAGCTCTCAGTTTTTCTCCATTTCATAGATGGTTTTGATAATAATGAGGTATGTACTCTCTATCCCTACACTTTGAAGAGTTTTGATCAAGAAAGGATGCTTACTTTGTCAAATGCTTTTTCGGCATCTATTAAGAGTATCATGTGGTTCTTGTTCTTTCTTTTTTTTTTTTTTTCCATTTTATTTATTTTTTCAGCGTAACAGTATTCATTCTTTTTGCACAACACCCAGTGCTCCATGCAAAACGTGCCCTCCCCATTACCCACCACCTGTTCCCCCAACCTCCCACCCCTGACCCTTCAAAACCCTCAGGTTGTTTTTCAGAGTCCATAGTCTCTTATGGTTTGCCTCCCCTCCCCAATGTCCATAGCCCGCTCTCCCTCTCCCAATCCCACCTCCCCCCAGCAACCCCCAGTTTGTTTTGTGAGATTAAGAGTCATTTATGGTTTGTCTCCCTCCCAATCCCATCTTGTTTCATTTATTCTTCTCCTATTCCCCTACCCCCCCATGTTGCTTCTCCATGTCCTCATATCAGGGAGATCATATGATAGTTGTCTTTCTCCGATTGACTTATTTCACTAAGCATGATACGCTCTAGTTCCATCCACGTCGTCGCAAATGGCAAGATTTCATTTCTTTTGATGGCTGCATAGTATTCCATTGTGTATATATACCACATCTTCTTTATCCATTAAGAGTATCATGTGGTTCTTGTTCTTTCTTTTATTAATGTATTGTATCGCATTGATTTGCAGATGTTGAACCAACCTTGCAACCCTGGAATAAATCCCACCTGGTCATGGTGAATAAACCTTTTAATGTACTGTTGGATCCTATTGGCTAACATTTTGGTGAGAATTTTCGCATCTGTGAACCAATATTTTAACTTAAGATATTTGCTTCTCATACCTTGTTTCAAAACAAATACTGTCTTAACAGAAATGGTAAAAATTAAGCTTCCTCTTTTCTTCTACATCCAGATGTTATTTCCAGACAATAAGATTTGCTAAGTGAAGGGATTTGAAAAAGCAAAGGAAGGCTATTTGAGTTCTAGGGAACATTCACAAAAAGTGAAAATAAAGATAAACTTGTATTAAAATAATACTAAAATTTGTATGAAAACACAAAAGGCTCCAAATAGCTAAGCAATCTTGAAAAGAAGAAAAAAGTGGAAGCATAATAATTTCAGTTCAAGTTATATTACAAAGCTGTAGTAATCAAAACAGTATGTTACTGGTACAAAAATAGACTCATAGATCAATGGTTCAGAATAGAGACTCCAGAAATATGCCCATGATGTTATGGTAAATCAATCTTTGACAAAGGAAGGAAGAATATGCAATAGGAAATGGTTTCAGGAAATGTGGACAGCTACATGGAAAAAGTGAAACTGGACCACTTTCTAACACCAGCCCCCAAAATTAATTTGAAATGGATAAAAGACCCAAATGTGAGACCCAAAACCATAAAAATTCTAGAAGAGAGCACAAACAGTAATTTCTCTGACATTGGCCATAGCAACATTTTTCTAGAAAGATTTCCCATGGCAAGGAACACAAAAGCAAAACAAACTATTGAGACTACATTAAGATAAAAGACTTCTGTTCAGCAAAGGAAACCATCAACAAAAGTAAAAGACAACCTGCTGAATGGGAGAAGATATTTGTAAATGACATATATAATAAGGGTTTCATATCCAAAATACATAAAAAACTTACACAACTCAACACCAAAAAACAAATAACCCAATTTAAAAATGGCAGAAGAAATGGATTGCTCCAAAGACATACAGATAGCCAACAGACAGATGAAAACATACTCAGCATCACTCATCAGTGGGAAATGCCAATCAAAACCATAAGATATTAGCTCATTTAGCCACCTGTCAGAATTGCTAAAATAAAAAACAAAAGAAACAAGTGTTGTTGAGAATGTGGAGAAAAATAAACCCTCATTAACTGTTGGTGGGAATGCAAACTGGTTCAGTCACAGAAGAAAGCAGTATACAGTTTCCTCAAAAAAATTAAAAATAGAACTATCACATGATCCAGTAATTCTACTATTGAGTATTTACCCAAAGAAAATGGAAACACTAATTCAAAGAGATCCATGCACTCTGATGTTTATCGCAGCATTATTTTCAATAGCCAAGATACAAAGCAACCCAAGTGTCCATCCACAGGTGAATGGATAAAGTTGTGGTATACATACACAATGGAGTATTACTCAGCCAAAAAAGAAATGAAATCTTACCCATTTACAACAACATAGATGGATCTAAAGGAGATAATGCTAAGTGAAATAAATGAGTCTGACAAATACTGTTATGATTGCACTCATAGATGGCATTTAAGAAATAAATGAACAGAGAAAGAAGAAAGAAAAAAAAACCTCTTAAATATAGGGAATGAACTGGTGGTTATTATAAGGTGGGTTGTAAAATAGGTGAAAAGGATTAAGAGTACACTTATTGTGGTGAGCACAGAGTAAAGTATAAAACTGAATCACTATATTACACACTTGAAACTAAAATAACATTATGTTAATCATACTGGAATTAAAAAAATAAATTTTAAGAAAAATGTTAACAATTGTAGAATTTGGATGAAAGATACAGGAATCCTTTGTGTTATTCTTGTACCATTTGTGTGTGTGAAATTATTTCAAAATAGTATAAAAACAGCAGTATATTGAAACTAACAGATTGTGTTGAGTCAAGGAATGAAAAAAGTTCAAAATGGGGAAATACATGCATATAAAAAGAAGTCAAAATATTTAAGAAAAGAGAAAATCTATCCACACACACCATCTCAATAGATCTGGTAAAAAAAAAAAAAATTAAATATTGGGTTATGGACACTGGGTTGGGTATGTGCTATGGTGAGTGCTATGAAGTGAGTAAGCCTGATGATTCACAGACCTGTACCCCTGGGGCTAATAATACATTATATGTTAATTTAAAAAATTAAAAAAAATTTTAATAAATGAATGTTAAGCAATATTCAACATCCATGTTTTTAAAATTCACTCAATTCTACTCCTGAAGCCAAGAGTAGAATTACACTATATGTTAACTTACTAGAATTTAAATAAAAATTTGAAACAAAATAAAATAAATAAAACTACCTTAGTTAAGTGGAAATAGAAACTACACACTTAATGTATCATCTAAAAGTGAAATTCTGCCTTAGGTATATACTAAAATTTAAAAAAAAAAAAAAAGATGTGAGCAAAGGGGGCGGGGCAGAGGGAAAGGGAGAGAGAATCTCAAGCAAGCTCTGTGCTGAGCATGGAGCCCTACAGAGGGCTTGATCTCAGAACAAGAGATCATGATCTGAGCCAAAATCAAGAGTCTGAGGATAAACTGACTAAGCCACATAGGCACCCCTTGAATCCAAATTTGAGTGCAATGCTTCTATGTTTTCATATCTCTAACTTCCTCAGCTCAGTTTATTTGATTTGTAAAATAAGTTTTCATTTGTTTTGTACCTTCCAAAAATGTGCTAAAATTCCTCAGTAACTCCAATTCCTTAGTAACTCCAAGGTATCAGCCCATGTTTACCATGGGTTTATTTTTCAATGTATTTTCAAAATGATGACATGGATGTATAGAGGATAGCATGGATTTTTGTTTAGGTATTTAACAAATGACTACCTTAACTTGAATAGGTTTTTTTTGTTGTTGTTGCTATCTCTATTTGCTTCTCTAGATAGTAATCATCTTATAAAAATATTTTTCAAAATCAATTTTTCTTATAGTATTGAAGAGCAGGTATTTATCTATGTAACTATCTGTGTCTATCCTAGGTAGAATGGAAGTCTTGGATCACTGATAAAAGCTTGACCTAGACCATGGCCTCAAAAGACTGGTGAGGACAGGAAGGTGTGAATATAAACAAAGGAAATATAAGTGGCAACCTCCCACTAATCACCAAACTAAAATTCTAAATCACATAAGGATATCTGATAAGGCAACAATATAAATAATTGGAGCTTGCAAAACTCAAATAAGAGAAGAGATATTTTAAAATAAGCATGCCTGAACCATGAGAGACTATAGACTCTGAAAAACAATCTGAGGGCTTTGGAGGGGATGGGGTTGGAGGTTGGGTAAGTCTGGTGATGGGTAACATGGAGGGCATGTATTGCATGGAGCACTGGGTGTGGTGCATAAACAATGAATTCTGGAACACTGAAAAGAAATTTAAAAAATAAATAAAAATAAATTAATAAATAAAATTAAAAAAATAAGCATGCCTGAAATTCACAGAGAGGTCAACATGGAATATTAACACTGCCTCTGTTACAAACAGATGAAAATGTTGGATAAATGAGATTAAAAAAAAAGGAAACATAGTAACATAGCCTAGCAGGAACTAAACTGTGACTTTACTAGAATGCTAACACAGAAGCAGAAAGTAGAGTTGGGCTTCTGGAAGGTAAAAGGAACTAAAACAGCACAGAAAGAAATGGTGAAATAGGCAAGGAAGCCAGAAGTGAAGCAACAATATTTAAAAGGTAAAAAGTTTTGGGAGTCTGGGTGGCTCAGTCAGTTAAGTGTCTGCCTCTGGCTGGAGTCATGATCCCAGGGTCCTACGATCAAGTCCTGCACTGGGCTATTGCTTAGTGGGGAGTCTGCTTCTCTTTCTCCCTCTTCCACCTGGGCTCTCTCTCCCATACACACATACATACATACATACACACACAAATAAATAAACAAATAAATAAATCTTTAAATATATATATTTTTAAAGTATGAAAAGTCTCTCCAGATTTCTAGAATAATGACAGCGTTTAGGTAGGGAGACAACACGCAGTTCACATTTTAGAAATGGAGCCAATCTACTTGCTGTTCCCATGAGTGCCTCTGTCAGAGCCCCAAATTCCCACAGAGCTGGTCATGCCAAGCCATGATTATTTAGCCTTATTGTGCACTGTAGAGAGGGATTTACTAATTAACATACTAGCAAGAGAGTTCATTTTACATTTTTAGGTAATCAAGAAGCAATTAATTAGTAATGCTGACAAACCAGGACAAATGGCCCGATGGCAGGTACACAAGACTTGCTGGACTGGCATGCGTAGGGGCAAATCTCTGGAAGTCAGGATCAGTAGCAGACTTGCATGGCCTCCAGGATCAGTAGCAGGCTGGCATGGCCTCCATTGCCTGTCACAAGACTGGCAGCACAGAGCAACCTGGCAGGACCAGTCACCAGTCTCCACGAGGGGGAGCCTGACAGTTGGGCCATGGGGCTTCCAGATAGTTCATTAAAAAACTACTCATTCCTCTGATGTTATCTCAGGTTGTAATATCACATCAATACAGTGTGACAGAATGTGGATCCATTCAGGGACATTGGTGTCCCTGTTGGAGGGAAACCAACAGACATCTCCCCTCTAGGAATGAGACGTCTTCTGCCAGGAAGTAGAGGCCCGCCACTCCCAGGAATGCATCCACCAAGACCCAAGGATACTGTTGATCTCTCCTAAGTCACGTTTTCCCCTGCAATGTGTCTTGTGAAACTGTGTAGAGGGTGAAATTTTGTTCCCTCTGCTGCATTAATATTAGCTAATAAATGCACAAATGTACAAAGCAATTAAACTGTAGGGGAAAAAAAAGTGACCTACAGTGTTAGACGTCAGGACAGGTTTCTCTTCGAGTGCTATTGAGTGTAGGAAGATCTGAAGGAGATTCTGGGATGCTGCTAAAATTCTCTTTCTGGATCTGGATGCTAGTTACCCAAGTGAGCTTACCCTGAAAAGCTGTCGAATTGTGCATTTATAATTTTTAGACTCTTATATGCAGAAGTTATTTTTCAACATAAAATTTACATTAAAAAATAAATCTTCCACATCTATGTGAGATAAAATGCTGAGCAAGGGAAAAATATTTTCACAAAGATCAAGTAAGGGAAAAAAGAAAAACAAGTGCAGTGGATTGTAGCAAATTAGGTGTGTTAAAATTAGTTAGTTCATAATGTTACTTATTTTTAAAGATAAATAGTCCTATGGAGCAAAAAGATTTAATTATTTTAAATTTGTATGCACCTAATCAAATTTCTTCTAAATAAATGATGAAAATAGTTATGAAAACTGACAAAAATAAAAAATACATATTGACAAAAAGCAAGGAGAAATAGATAAATCATCTATAATTAAATTCGATATATTTTAATAAACCACTTTGTTATTGACAAACTAAGCTTAAAAGATTTTAGAAATATGATGAATTAACATATATGTTATGAATTAATCATATTATATTGAATCATAATATAATGCTATGAATTATTAGCATAATAAATTAGACAATTTATGTAAATCATTGCATCAATAACTGCCATTTATACATTCTTTTCAACCATAAAAGGAACTTTTTATAAAAATTGACCTTAAACAGGCCATAAAGTAAAGAAACAAATTGAAAAGGATAAAAGCCATTCAATGCATGCTTTCTGACCATAATGCAATTTTGTTAAAATTCAGGAATACAAATATAACTATAACAATAGCCACATGTTTAAATTAAGGAAATAAACTTCTAATAATGCATGGTCAAAAGAGAAATACTAATGGAATTAGAAAAGATTTTGCTTTGAAACATAAGGAAAGCATTATATATAGAAATTAATCTGCACTGCATTATCATGGATGAATCTTATATACCTAATGTATGAAAGAAGCAATATGCAATAATGTGTACCCTTGATCCCCCTCTGAAAATTCAAACATGTGCGTTGTTTAACAAAAAAGTTTATAAAAATATATAAATAATATTCAATAACTTTGAAAAATTCAACAGAATATAGTTTCTTACAGGAAAATGTCTTAAAACTGCAATTAATAGTAATTAATAAAATATCAGTCCAAACTGTTTTATAAACAAATTTGACTAAAAAAACAAGCAAGAACTCCTAACTCCAAATTTAACACTCTTTTAGGTAATACAAAAAATAAATAAATAAAATTTTAAAAACAACATTGTTCAACTCTAATAATATACTACTATAACCATAAATGGTAATGTAAATAGTACAAGATAATAAAACTACAGGCCAATGTCACTCATAGACATAACTGTCTAAATAAAATACTAAAACTCTCAAGCCAGCAATATGCAAAAGAGATAATACCTCATACCAATTTGTATTTTTATAAGGGAAAATTTGGATTTAACCATGTTAAAACTTGTAAAACCCATTTAATAAAATTCAACATTAATAAGGAAAAGTCTTTATCAATGTAGATAAGAAGAAAGCTCTCTTAACATGATCAAGGGTGTCCACCAAAAGCTGCCATTAACACTGCAGCCAATGGTAAAATCGGTAACAAGGACCTAGGTTTTAATTCTATAATTGTACTAGAGATCCTAACCAATTTAGTTAGATTAGAAAAAAGAATTAAAGAGCATAAAAATAATTCAAGAAATGAAAATGTCATAATTTATAGATGATGTAACAGGGAAAACCAAAAAATTTTACAGAAAAAATATTGTAATTAGCAATATTGTTAGATAGGATTCCAGTCAGTAACTAGATAGTAACTGTAATTCAAACTGCTATTTACTTAAAAATGTAAATGTATTTGAGAAATGTGACTCAGAAAAGATTTCATTTGCTATAAAAAAAGTTAATTTTTATCCTTTAAAAATCATTTCAGAAAATAGAAAAGAAACAAATGGTGCTCAGTTCATTTAATGAGGCTTGTGTACTCTTGATTCTAAAATCAGAACAACTTAAGAAAAAAGTTATGGCCTATTTCATACAGATATGTAGATGTAAACATTTTAAATAAAATATTGTCTATATAATGTGTCAGTATCTTAGAAATAATTTTTGTCATCAATAGCATTATCCCTAGAAACAAAGGATGGTTCAGATTAGGAAGAAAAAAGGTGATCATTGAAATTCATGACTTTCAATAGCCTAATAGGAAAATCACATTTTCTCAATAAATGTAGAAAACATTTCATAAAGTTTAATACTTACTTGCAAAAGAAAAAACTTATAAGAAACTTGGAAAAGAAGGAAATTTAGTATATTAAAAATTTATACTGAGAACACTCAGTAAATATTATATTTAATATAAAACTGTTGGAATCATTTTGTCTAAGAGGAAAAATTACAATGTCCACTGTTAATGTCACTGTCTTTTGGGGAGTTAGCTGACCTCTACCCCCATCTCCCAAAAAAGGCAGATAAGAGCTATGAGAATTAGAAAATGTTATACAACACATATCCTATCATGGTCACTGTCTCTTTACAACAGAATTTGGGACATACTCCTCCCCAATGTCATATATGTGTAGCTGGATTGAGGAGTAACTTCTACTGGGGAAAGGGAAAATTTTAAAGGCACGCATCAGTAGAAAGGAAGGGATAAAGTTCTAATATTTTTATTTTCTGTATTTGTTCCGAGTCTATCTTCCTCTTAGATCTCCTTTCCCATCTGGCAAGCCTAAATGTAAGAGCAACCCTAACCTTTGGAAGATAATTAATCCAGTTGGATACCAGGTAAACTGGACTTGGATACAACTGTTACTTGGTGTTGCCTGGGAAAGGGAGTTGCCTGCAATAGGGCAAGAAACTCTTTCTTAGTCCAGAGTGAAAAGCAAAGTCTGATAGAGAACTAAGCTTAAGTGAAGTCCCTCTAAGGGTTTTATAGGCCCAGGCTAGATTCTCGTAGTTTTAGTTTTGTCTCTTCTTATTGACGCAAATGCTGACTTTATGCCCCATGGTACAGTGACCATCTTGTAATAATGAGGATGAAAGCAATGCTGTGAGAATGAGTGACATGAAGTTAGAAATCTGGTCTGCAATGAAGCCACTGAACTGCTAAAACAGTCCTAGACTGTCTCCCTCTAAGCTCCTTGTACCAAATAAATCCTGTAATTTTTTAGCCACTGTAATATAATCTTAGAATGTAGCAGAACCTAAAATTAATCTGCACAATTTTCTATACAAAATATCAAAGACACTCAAGCGACCAACTATTAAAATAAGAGAATCTGTTAAGAGTTCTGAACAAAAGATCAACATAGGAAACTCAATAGTATTCTTATATAAAAGTAACATATTTAAAATGTAATATAAAAAGTATGCATCATCAATAGCAATAAAATATTGTTCATTTTGTTGGAATAAAATCAATAAAGTAGAATAAAATCACAGAAGAATGCTTGAAACATTCAAAAAAATTACCAAAAGAATAAAAAAAATTATGAATATTGTGAAATTTCTTTCCAAATCAACCTCTGAAATCAATGAAATTTCAACAAAAAGATCAACAAAACCTTAGACGAATTTATAACAGATGATCTTAAAAATTCATATGGAAACATTAAAAGTCCAATAAAGTTTTTGAAGATGATCAAGACTGACAATTAATCTATAGTAATCAAAGCAATATTCTTATAGAGACAGACAAAATGATCACTAAAATGAAACGGAGCCCAGAAATAATTCTTACTTCAAACACAAATATTAATTTTATATGGCCTAATAACCAGTAAAAGCAAAACTTTTAAATTCAAGGAAAAATTGTAGAATAGTTTTATGTCCATCATCAGGATAATAAGGTTTTCTTTGGTCCAAAAAGACCTATACAGGGGCACCTGGGTAGCTCAGTGGGTTAAAGCCTCTGCCTTCAGCTCATGATCTCAGGGTCCTGGGATCGAGCCCCACATCGGGGTCTCTGCTCAAGCGGGGAGCCTGCTTCCTCCTCTCTCTTTCTGCCTGCCTCTCTGCCTACTTGTGATCTCTGTTTGTCAAATAAATAAATAAATATATTTTTTTAAAAAGACCTATACAAAAAGGAAAATATTAACATATTTAACCACACCAAGTTTGAAATTTCTGGAAAAAAAGAATATTATATAGAAAATGTGTGGAGCGCCTCAGTGGTGGAGTTGGTTAAGTGGCCACCTTTGGATTTCCACTCTGGTCATAATCTCAGGGTCCTGGGATCAAGCCCAGTGCAGAGTTCTGCACTCAGCAAGGAGCCTGCTTGAGATGCTCTTCCTCTCTCTCTGTCTGCCTCTCCCCGCATTTGTACACACACTCATTCTCTTTCTCTCTAAAATAAATAAATCTTTAAAAAAAATGAAATGGAAAAATGAGCTGCAGAATGGGAGATTAGCAGCAGTGCATAAAACTAACAAAGAATTGGTATCCTGAGTGCATATAAAGTATCTGCTTATCAACAGGACAAAAATAATTTTAAAGAAAATTTTACAAAAAATATTCAAAGACAATTTGCAGAAGTTAAAAGTTCATTGGCCAATAAAGAAACCAGGTTTGGTTTTTCACATTACAAAGTGTTAAGGTAGGTGTTTCTTAAAACTGGATGAATAACTCAATGAAATTAGGTCCAACAACTCCATTATTAATAAATACAAATCTCCCCAAAGCCCCCAATAGACTTCTGCTCACATTATATTGGCCAGAATTCAATATCCTCACAAACTATAAGAAAGGATGTGAAAATGAACATATCTGTTGAGGTAGACACATGCTTCCTTCCCCTTAACCAAAAAATAGAATTTGTAATCATAAAGACAAAGATACATTTATTTGTAAGTGTTTGCCATAATGAGATAATCTTTATTCAGCAGGTAATAAGAAAATATATGGGCAAACAGTATTGGGAATTTACCTAAATGCATTGCAAAGAGGTAATAGAATAGTATACCAACTGAGACATATGTAGAAGGAATTGAGAGACTCCAATATATGTCCAACATCCCAGAAATAGAAAATAGAAGGAAGAGATATGAAAAAAAGCATTTGTTAGGAAGAGATATATGAAGGGAAGACACAGAGTAGGAATGTTTTCCCCTCTCTCTGTCCTCTTTTTTTTTTTTTAAGATTTTATTTATTTATTTGACAGACAGATCATAAGTAAGCAGAGAGGCAGGCAGAGAGAGAGGAGGAAGCAGGTTCTCCGCTGAGCAGGGAGCCCAATGTAGGACTCGATCCCAGGACCCTGGGATCATGACCTGAGCCGAAGGCAGAGGCTTTAACCCACTGAGCCACCCAGGCGCCCCACTCTGTCCTTTTTCTACCCCTTTATTCACTCCACCTCAAAATACAGTGATTTTTCTACTGATTGTATTTCAGGAAAATCACTAGGCATGTGCAGGTCAGCAAGTCTGCTCCTGGCTACCAGGAGGAACTCTTTATCTGCTTGTCTGGGCCTGAAAGGGAAAATGTGGCCAGTTCTAGATTTCAGTAATTAGCATACACACTAGGCTAATAAAATTGAGTAACCTCTACCCTGGCCTTTTTATATAGTAAAGATGATATTTTGGCCTCAATTGTTACATCAAATGGCTTGTTCAAAACCCCTGTGAAATGGAGATCAGTCACTTATCAGGGCTGTTTAGAAACCTCAAAAGAGTCCTCAGATTTAGAGGTTTCATTTAGTACCAAACAAACATAATTCTCTGATACATAGTGAAATACAGTGCTTGAATTATAAAATCTTAGCAACTACCAGAAAGAAAAGAGATTTTATGGTCAAAGGAATCACTGTCAAACTAACACCAGGAGAAAGACAGTGTAAAAGCAAAGGCACAGAGTCAGGAACGCACAGGGCTAGTTTTCAGGTTGTCAGACATTTTGTGTAATACTGCGTAGTTACATAGGGCAACCGGCGGGAAAGAAGATGGCGTGGGTAATCGGTCCATATTACCAAGACCTTGAATGCTAAGAATCTTTGCAAGAAACCATAGCAAAACACTGAATGCTTTATGAGGATAAGAATGAAGATGTAACTGGCAGCAAGAGGGAACACCATCTGTGGGAAACAAAAGTCAAGGAAGAATAGAAGAGATACTGCAATACTGGAATTTCTAGTTTGGAAACAAGATGTATGGAGTGGCAGTGTGTTTCCACTAATTATTTTTTTTTTCTTTTCCAACTTTGCACTTTTGCGCATTCTATTATTAGGCTCTTCTTTATGGATACATCATGAACATGGATTTTGAACATGGATAGTTTTGAACATGGATACATCAGAGTGGATATAGTGTTCACATCCTTCTGAATTTTGTCAAAATCCTAGACTCTCAGTGGAATAAGGAGGACATTAAGATTTAAGCAAAAATTTGGGGGTTGGAGAAGTGGAACTTAAGTTAGCACCACATTCAAGTTTAAGATAGATTACCCTAGGCTGAAAGGAGAAAGAAGAGTGGTAGCCACTTATAAAAGAGAGCCTTGAAGACTTGGCATCTAGCATTAGTAATGAAAGAGTTTGCAGGATGTATGAGAGGCAGGGGTATACATCCTCAGATGATGCATGTATATGCACACAAATAAACATCATATGTCAGTTTCTTTCACACAAAAAGTATTTTTAAAGAACACTTAAATTTGAGGTGCAAGAAAATCAACAACAGAGCCCAAAAGTGGGAAGATGATAAAGAGAATATTTTTGTTCATGCAATTATCAAGTAAGTGTTGGTTGTACACTGTATACAGAGGCTTTGTAAAGTCTTGGGGTATAAAGCAGTGAAAATTAATATACTATTAAGGTTGGAGACATCTGTGTGAACCCGTATTTAGCCTAATACAGAGACAGATTATTATTTAGAGAAATATTTATAGAGAAGTGTATATATAGTGTCACATGAGGTGGGAAATATAGGAGTCTAGAGCATCTATTTTGTAGTGTCAGAAAGTAAGGAAGTCCTAACACACACCCACACACACCCACGGATGTACTGACAATAGAATACAGAAGCCAAGTGGAAGAGCTCCTAAAAGCTAAAACTGAAAAAAAATGAGAAACAAAATAAAGTAGTATTGGATTATAACACAAAATGTAAAATAACATTGCAGTGGATAAACCTTTAAAATACTATCTCAACCAAGTGATTAAAGTTAACATTAACGGTGATAAATCATGTTAATTACATATACTCTGGACATTATGTGTTGAAAATGACTTTTTATTTCTTATGTTCCAACCCAAATTCATCACCTTAGTGTAATCATGAGAAACTCTCAGATGAATACCAGTTGAGGGACATTCTACAAAATAGGGACTATTAATTCTCAAAAGTGTCAAAATTATAAAAAAATACAAAAGTTTAAGAAATTCTCACAGCCAAGAAGAACTTAATGACCACTCAATGTAAGTTATCCTGGATGTGATACCTTAACAAAAAAGAGATCTTAGGTAAAAACTAAGGAAATATGGGAACTCTATACTCTTTTAATATTTTTTTTTGTAAATCAAATCTCTTCTAGAATAAAAAGCTTAGAGCACACATGCATAGAACTAAGAGATAAATCAATAGCAATAACAATCACAAGAATATTCAGAACATTTTTCCTGTCAGTCCAGAAAAGTTTAGGATAAAAATTAATTATACGGTATTCAAAACAGCAGAAATTCACAAGCAAATTATGAATACTATAAGGTCAAAAGAATAAAGCTATAAATGTAAATAAGCTTTTAGTAGCTTTTTTTTTTTTTTTTAGAATGGTTGAGAGAGAATTTGAGCAGGGTGGGGTCCAGCAGGGAGGAGCAAAGGAAGAGAAAGGGAGGTCCAGCAGGCTTCATGCTCAGCACGGAGCCCAATGCTGGGCTTGGGGCTGGATCCCACAACCCTGAGATCATGACCTGAGCTGAAATCAAGAGTCATACACTCAACCAACTACACCATCCAGTGCCCCATCTAGTGGCTTTAAGGATACAACTATGAATAAGTGATGTAATGAGCACTGGGTGTTATAAGCAATTGATGAATAAGTGAACTCTATGTCTAAAACTAATGATACACTATATGTTAATTAATTGAATTTAAATAAGATGAAAACAAACAAACAAGAACTGGCTGCCATCAGATAACCCTTGAGGAAGAAAATGAATCTTCATTTCCACCTACATTTTGTAGAGAAGACAAAAATAACTCCAAACTATACTTACAGTGATAGTATTTACCACTAAACACTTGAAATGTATAATTTAATGGAAATAAGATCTATACAACTAGCAGGAACACTATGCAAGGCAAAACTATGGGAAATCATATTCTCATTATGTGTATTTTTAATATTTAATGAAAGTGGTAGCAAGGATTATATACCCAAAGTTTAATAAGGTATAAAATATATCTAAAGGCCAAGGCCATGATATCAATAGATTCATCAGATCAAAGGTTAAGAAACTGATTAATTTACCAGAGGATCTGACATATACAAGGTCTAGTAAGTCACAGCCCAAAAAGAGAAAGTCAGTTTCTTCTTTAAAGTCACATTCAGGGTGAGGCATGTTTAAAAAACAGTCAATATTCTGTCAAGTTGAATTACCATCACTGTGTGGGGCCTGGTGACTCAGTGTATCAAAGGTCTATGTGCTACCCAGAGGCTGGTTTGTATCTGTCGTCCCTGCTATTTTGAATTATACCATGGGCCTCATGTGGGTGGTAAGAAGAAGGAAAGATATAGAAGGCATATCATTCCTACATATGTTCGCTTTTAATATTTTTCCATTTACTTAAAGTATCCCAGAGTACCTCAAAAATAAGTATATCTTTATTATATTCTTTTTTTTAAAGATTAAATTATTTATTTAGCAGAGAGAGAGAGAGAGATTACAAGTAGGCAGAGCAACAGGCAGAGAGGGGAGGAAGCAGGCTCCCTGCCGAGCAGAGAGCCTGATGTGGGGCTCGATCCCAGGACCCTGGGATCATGACCTGAGCCGAAGGCAGAGGCTTAACCCACTGAGCCACCCACGCGCTCTTCTTTATTATATTCTTATGTTCATTGACTACGCCCAATGCTTTTAGTCTTTTTTAGTCTGTTTTGAGTGTCCATTATTTTATAAGAACTGTTTTAAGTTCTGGTGGAATGGAGTGAATAAAACGGACAAAAATCCTTGCTCTCATGGCTTATATTCTAATAGGGGAAACAAAATAAACCAGCAAGCAGACACACAGAAAAAAATATGTTAGTGGCAATAAGGCCTATCAGGAAAGTCAAAGCAAAGAAAGAGAGTGTAGGGGATAGAGTTTTAATTCTGAACTGAACAGTCAAACAAAGATGCTGAGACAGCTAAGTGTGAGTAAAGAAGATGAGGGAGCCAGCTAGATGGATATGGATGGGAAAGTACTCTAGTAGATACAATATCTTAAAGAGGGAACAGGTGCAGGCCAG
Source organism: Meles meles (assembly GCF_922984935.1). NCBI lineage: Eukaryota > Metazoa > Chordata > Mammalia > Carnivora > Mustelidae > Meles > Meles meles. Next base: position 10,217,849 of record NC_060067.1, read on the forward strand.
TGTGGCTTGAATGGATTGAACAAGGGGAGAATGATAGAAGATAAACTCAGGGTGGAGGCCAGAATCAGTAGACCATTATAACATGCTTTGACTCATATTTTACACTCTGGCTGCGATACCAAGAATAATCTGAAGGGGCAGCCTCCACCTAAAACACTGTTGAGGTAGTACATGGAAGATATGATGGAAGTTAGAACCAAGATGGTAGCTGTGGAAATGGTGATAAATGGGCAGATTCTGGACATTTTGGAGATTGAGTCTACAAAATTTGTTGAGGGATAAGATTTATGGGGGGAAAGTACAGTCCAAATGGCCTGAACCACTGGAAGAGATGGATTACCATAGACTAGATTTTAAAAAGACCAAAAAACACATTTGAACAGAACATGAACAAGGAGCTGCTGAGAGCTACTTTCCATTCCCCGCCACTGACAGTTGATCTCATTCTAGTACCACTTTTCTTAACAATGACAGGGTGTTTTAAGTATATGGGACCTCCAAAATGATCACAGCTTCAGTAGTCATAGAATGAGAAGTGAAGGGCACCTGGGTGGCTCAGTGGGTTAAGCTTCTGCCTTTGGCTCAGGTCATGATCCCAGCGTCCTGGGATTGAGTCCTGCATCAGGATCTCTGCTCAGCGGGGAGCCTGCTTCTACCCTGCCCCCCCCCCCTCTGCCTACTTGTGATCTCTGTCTGTCAAGTAAATAAATAAAATCTTTAAAAAAAAAAAAAGAATGAGAAGTGAATTCTGAAAGAGTCAATCTAAAAATCTTAAAACAAACAATGAGGGGTGTCTGGGTGGCTCAGACAGTTAAGCATCTGTCTTGAGCTCAGGTCAGGATCTCTGGGTCCTGGGATCGAACTCCATGTCGGGCTCCCTACTCAATGGAGAATAGCTTCTCTGTCTCCCTCTGCCCCTTCCCCCGCTTATTCTCTCATTCTCTCTCTTTCCCAAATAAATAAAATCTTAAAAAAAAAAAAAACCACCAAGAATCTTTAATCAGGAAATCTCATGACAATGGATTTCATGAAGAGGATCTTAGAGGAACTCACTTCATTTCCTGAGTCAACTAATAATCAAATATTGAAAATGTGAAACTTACTGGCAAGTATGGCCAGAACACTCTTCATTATGTGAATTTTTTTATTCCAATAGATAATTGTCTGATCTGATATTAACTGGTCGTAGTTAATATGACCAGTCTGGGTTAGTTTCACTTCCAGAGGTATGTCTGGGAGATCTGCCATGATTCTACAAGTTGTCTACTTCATATATAAAACCTAATCTGAAATTTCCCTATTTATTGCAAGAAAATGGCCAGAGAAGGAAATAAAAGAAAATAGGAAACAGAGAAATAGGAAAAGAAGGAAGAGAAATTGATGCATTATTAACCAAGAGAAGAAACTCTTTTAATAAGAAGGAAGTAGTGATAACATGGAGGACATGGGGATATGGAAAGGAGAAGGGAGTTGAGGGAAATTAGAAGGGGAGGTGAACCATGAGAGACTATGGACTCTGAAAAACAACCTGAGGGTCTAGAAGGGGCCGGGGGTGGGAGGTTGGGGGAACAAGGTGGTGGGTATTTGTGAGGGCACATGTTGCATGGAGCACTGGGTGTGGTGCAAAAACAATGACTACTGTTATGCTGAAAAGAAATTAAAAAAAAAAAAAAGAAGGAAGTAGCCACAGGGAAAAAAGTAAATTATGCAAAATATAGTGAGCCAAGCATTTGGCCATGGAGGACCCAAACAGCATCACAGAAGAGTCTTGCTTTATTCCTTTTGCCCACCCCAAAATCTGACCACCCCAAAATCACCCACCCCCAAATCTTTGGAGCTTTGGAGACTTGTTATATACATGTCAGTCTGGTATTTGGGTGTAACAACGTGGAGAAAGCAGGAGAAGAGCTTACAGTTCCAATTCTGCTACTTACTCTTCATGTCCTTTAGTTTATGACAGCTACTCTTTGGCCTTCAGTTTCCATTAAAAAATATGGTGAGAGTAATAAGCCCTGTAAGAACAAATGAAATATTGATGTGAGAATATTTGTAAGCTGCAAAGAAATGTGTACACTGTGAACCACGAACATTTATCTCAGAGCAAATCTTAAGCATCCCTGGATCTCTAATGGAACACTCTAAGAAGGATGAAAGAGGAAATAAAATTCTGGTCACAGAGAAACGAAAGCATCTGAAAAAAAAATTGACAAACTACATTTTGATAGGACAAGGATGAATGTTAGTGTGAGAGATATCTGAAGATAGTAACCTCATCCAAAAGCTGAGAAAGATAGTCAAAGAAATATGAACTTGTAGCAGAAGGCAGAAATCAAAGAAGTATAGTATGTCTTTGTGAACAAAACAGGCAGAAACAAGCAACTAAATGGTTTTGACCTAGGGAGATATTGCAGGCGATAAATAAGGGGCTTATGGTGTTTATAGTTAATATGTACTCAGAGTTTTCGATTTTGTATTCCCTAAGGCAAACTTTCTTGAGCTAGACATTAAGAGGAAGGTACATGGAGTTCAAGATGATTCTGAAAATGAAACAGAATAGCAGATTCTGAAAATGAAACAGAATAGCAGAATTCAAGACTCTGAAAAACATCAAGGTCTTGGATACTCAGATAACATATAGAACACAGTGAATGTAAGTGATAAAAAGGGGGAAAATAATGATGTTAGAAAGATGCAGCTATAATTTATTATAATTTTCTTTAGTTTTTGCAATAACTGATTCAGCCTCAATTCTCATTCTGACTTTCTTTGTCTTTGAGGAAGGCAAATAAGGGTTCAGATTCCGTTTGACTTTTGTTTTTTAAAGTTCCTTTAAAATGCAACAAGGGACTCAGTTAACAGTAGCAGATTAAAGCTCTTTCTATTCCATTCCATTATCAAGCCATTCGAAATCAGTACAAAGATTGAAAAACAGAATATTCAATGAAAAAGTCAAAATCATAAGTTGTGATGAATATTTGACAGATACAATAGAGATCCTCTTGTCTGTAGATATAAGCCCACAGCAGTTTCCTTATACATAATTTCTCTGATTAGAGATTGATGCTAATCTGTCTTTCTTGAATAGTTCACCCTCCTGATACATTGTCTATAATTTCCAATTTCACTTTTTAAAGTGGAGCAAAGAAATTGGAAACTTACAAAACAACATGGGTTCAGAATCCTTTTAGATTTCTTTGGTTTTCTTATACCCATTTTTTAGTGACTCCACCTTATCCCTTGTTCCCAAAGCATTCAACAGAGTTTCAATAAGACCACCCTTTTTGCATTTTTATAGTGTCAGATTCCACAGAATTTTAAGTAAATTACCACACGCATAAAGATCTAAATGGCATAAACGGATTTGGGTAGGAACACACTGATTTTGATAAGCAGCTAAGAAGAACAAGAAAGCATAAACACACTAGAAGGTTACCCTCTATCCATCAGCCATAAAGTCAGAGCAGCCTGGAGAGTGAAGTCATCACATGGAAGAAAGCTACACTGGTAGTCACGCAGACTCATACTTTTGTACAAGCAACACATAAACTTATGTCAAGCTACTGAGATTTCGAGCCACATGCTAACTCAGTATAACCCAGCTTGTCCTTTACATCATACCAATTCTGAAAATACTTTTACCTCTGCCATACATGAAACTTCTCATATCTACTCCGGCAGCTAGTTATGCCAAATTTCAAGGTTCTGAACAGGGAAACCTAAAAGAGTAGCTATAGAAGTCTTCTGGGAAAACTTTTGCTTTCCTTATACAAAGGTCAGATGCAGCTGGTTCTGCATTTTACTGACATGACTGTAAGCATCCTTTCACCACAGATGACAATATGAGGATAAAAGGTCAGAAGGCAGAGAGAATGGCTGGGGGCAGAGAAGGAAAGGAGTCTGGATCTGTTGACTTTGTTGACTTTGGTAGTTTTACCAACATCAGCAAGCAAATGCTTCTCCTTCTGGATTTCTTGTTATTTGGGGGAAGCATATTAAACAAACAAAAATCCTATTCAATGAAATCAAAATTAATCATAGTTTGTTAGAGCTGAAAACGGTCCTAACAAATACAAGAATATAAGTCTGTTCTATTTAAAATTTAATTGATTTGTAATGAAATAATAAGTTTGTGTCAGAATGTAAATCATCTGTATCTCAAAGCATGTTGGTTTTTCATAGCAAGACTTTCTTGAACTACGCAGGGTGATGATTTATGTTCTCATGCAAACTTCTTATAATTTTGCAGACCACTAATAACTAGTTGTGGACTGGCTACCTAAAGTAGCACAGTTCCATCAATCCTCTGAATAACTTTCAAATGCCATTTTTGTAATCTGTGCTCCTGTTTTTGTACTATTCAAGCTGATAACATAATTTCAAGTTATGTTGAATAATACAGAAAATTCTGGGATTTTTGTCTGATAGATTTGACAAATTTCACTGTCTTTAATTGTACTTTCTGTGAAAATAAATCTTTTTGTACACATTTTCATTTCTTTGTATCAGAGAATAATTTGTGAAGACATTTCAAGAATTAGAGGTGCATGTTTAAGAAATACGACAAAAATTTAATACAAATCACTAAGATGACAGTTGTTCATATTATGCAGACAATGACAACTATGTCAAATGAACTTCTTTGCCAACTGTCTGGAGACTCCTTTTGATAACCAAAGGATACATCTTTATATTGGAAATTCAAAAATAGAATACTGGCCTAAATTTGAGACAATATAATAATGTTGCTTCAAGAATTTTACCCAAACAATTCAGAGAAAAAAGAAAACTTCATGACAATAGATTCCTCTTAGTTTCCGTATTTAATCATAGTCCTTTGAATCTTCAATATTATAATCACTATAGTAAAGTTAAATATGAATATATAAATAAAAAGTTGCTGTATTGGCTATCTCACCAGAACTTCTAGCATCCAAATATCTACGTAGATGAAAGGGGCATTGCTTTGATAAAGTGCTTCCTCAAAATGATTTGAGGGATTTGAGAATAATTTAAGAATATGATGTTATTTTAGAGCAATAATTTTTTCAAAAATACTCTGAAAATAATGGAAATATTTGTAACTGATTTCAAAATAAGGTTATTAGCTCTACATTAACTGATAGAGATAAGTAGTTCTTAAACTATTTCTAATGAAGGACCAGTTTAATTTTTAATCTCACAAGATTAATATCTTTGTAAAATACAATAAATAAAAATTTCTAGAGGGGCGCCTGGGTGGCTCAGTGGGTTAAGCCGCTGCCTTCGGCTCAGGTCATGATCTCAGGGTCCTGGGATCGAGTCCCGCATCGGGCTCTCTGCTCAGCAGGGAGCCTGCTTCCCTCTCTCTCTCTCTCTGCCTGCCTCTCTGCCTTGTTGTGGTTTCTCTCTGTCAAATAAATAAATAAAATCTTTAAAAAAAAATTTCTAGAAAAAAACAATCAGATGCTTATATTTCACAATAAAGTCAAATTTCCATAAAAGTTTGTAAATGCTTATGTTCAGTTTCTATACTTCCATTGCCATGGGCTGGGAACCAATAATCTACAGATTAGTACAGAGACCACACTTTGAGTACTGGTTTGGTTACTGTTGAAGGCCAAAGAACCCTGATGATCCTTACACAGTTTTTGTATTATTAATGTAACAGTAGTGTTCTATGCTTCTTAAAAATAAAAATATACAACAGGAGGGGTGCTTGGGTTGCTCAGTTGCTTAAGCATCTGCCTTTGGTTTGGGTCATAATCACAGGGTACTGAGATTGAGCCTCACTTCAGGTTGCCTGCTCAGAGGGAAGCCTGCTTCTCCCTCTCCCTCTGCCTGATGCTCCCCCTGCTTTTGCTCCTTCTGTCGAATAAATAAATAAATAAATAAATTTGTTAAAAATATATATACAACAGGAAATGATGCTTTCCATAAGAATCTGTGAGGTAAGCTCTATAATTATTTTCTCTCAAAAAATGTACAGCAAAGGAAACAACCAACAGAGTGAAAATGCAACCTACAGAATGGGAGAAAATAAATGTAAACCATTATCTAATGAGGAGGTATACAAAATAAGATGCTTCTACAACTCAACAGTAGGAAAAAAACAAAGCAAAAAACTAATGTCATGAATTAAAAATGGGCAAAGGACTTGAGTAGGCATTTCTACAAAGAAAACGTACAAATAACCAATACGTATCTAAAATGACGCTTAATATCACTAATCGTCAGAAATGCAAATCAAAACTACAATGCAGTATCATTTCAGTTACTAGTTTGGATAGCCAGTACCAAAAATATTAAATACATAACAAATGTTGGCAATAAGTTAGAAAAATTGGGACCCTGATGCACTGTTGGTGGGAATGCAAATGGTGCAGTTGCTATGGAAAATAGTATGGAAGTGCCTCAAAAATTAAAAATAGAACTATTATATGAACCAGAAATCATACCTCTGGGTTTTTATAAAAAATAATTTAAATCAAGATGCCAAGGTGATATTTACACTCTTGTGTTTACTATCACATTATTAACAATAATCAAGATGTGTAAGCAATTTAAATGTCCATTGACAGATGAATGGATAAAGAAAATATCGTGTATACATAAAATGGAATATCCTTCAGCCTTATGAAAGGAATAAAATCATATAATATGGAACAATATGGATTAAATGCTTGAACATTATACTAAGTAAAATAAGCCAGTCCCAGAAAAACAAATACTACATGATTCCACTTATATGAGAATAAAGAAAAAAAAATTTCAAAAAAAAGAAGAGAAGGACGAGATCGGTAAATTTGACCATTAGCTTTGTCCTAATCTTTGAACTGATAGTTATCATGTATTATAAACAAACAAACAAAAAAAGAGCAAAGAAAAATAAGAGAAGGACATTAAAAATCCTTTGAAAAATGTACTCCATATATTTAGGAAGGTGGAGGAAATATCAACATGATAAAGAAATATGAAAAATATTTTTAAAGGACACAAATAGAATTTGAAGACATGAAAAAAAATCTGAAATAAAAAATAAATTGTATGGAATTAATAACACTAGGAAAACTGTCATTCAACTTGAATGTATGTATGGTGAAGAAATTATCCAAAACACAGCACAGCTAGGAAAAAGAGAAAATGAACAGGGTTTCACAATATATGTACAAATGGAATCCAGGAGGAGAGAACGTTAGGGGATAAGACAAATACATAAAAAAATAATTTCCAAAAATTGTTTCAAACATTATGAAAAGGATAATGCCCGGTCAAAGTGGTCAGTAAACCACAAGCAGAATAAATACAAAGAAAATCACTTTGAAGTTATCCCAAATTACTGAAAAACAGTGAAAATTTGAAAATCCCAAAAGCAGACGGGGCGGGGGTCATATTAGGTGCAGAGATACAAACACAAGGAAGACAATAGAATTCTTATCTTATTTTCATGAAAAATACCATCAAATAGCTTAATCTGATTGATAATTATAGAATACTTGAGCCAAGAAAATACATTATTTTCAATACTACACACAACATTTACTAAGATACAACACATTCTTTTCAGAGAGAGAGAGCGAGAGAATGAGGACAGCAGGCAGAGGGAGAGGGAAAGCAAGAATCTTAAGCAGGCTCCATGCCCAGCACAGAGCCCAACACAGGGCTCGATCTCCCAGCCCAGCGATCATGACCTAAGCTCAAATAAAGTTGGACCACGTAACAAACTGAGCCATCCAGGTACCCTGACATAACATATTTTAAGCCATAAAAGAATTCTTAATAAATTTCAAACTAAAAGTAGTGTTCTTAAATACAGTAGAATTAAACTAGGAATCAATAAGAAAGGAATTTGGGAAATTTCTCCAATATTTACAAATTAAATGACATACTCCTAAATAATCCACAAGTCAAAAAAGAAATCATAGAAGAATATAAAATATATTTTGGAGTGACCTAATTTTTTTAAAAGTCTAACAGAAGTTGGAAGATGCTCTGAAAGCAATGCCCAGAGGGAAAACTATTGTATTAAATGCTTATATTATTAGAAAAGAAGATCTAAAATGGTAAATACTCCCATTTTTAAAAAAATGGAAAGGAGAAGCAAATTAAACCCAAGTAAGCAGAAGAAAGAAAATAAAAGAGCAGTAATTGATAAAAATTAAAGATAGGAAAAAATAGAGAAAAATAAATGAAATCAAATTCTGGCATGTTAAGATTGGTAAATTCATAAACTTCTAACTACAAAGATAAGGAGAAAAAAGGCAAAAATCACAGTATCAAGACTAAGAGGTGATATCAATATACATTCTGCAGATGTTAAACATATAATTATTATGAAAACTTTATGACAGTAAATCTGACAGCTTAGATAAAACTGGAAAACTCCTTGGAACACAAACTATCAGAACTTAAACAAGAAAATAAGATAAGCTGAATAATCCTATATAGCTAAAAAATTAAACTTGTACTTAGAAACATCCTCAGAGAGAAAACCTCAGAGGACTTCACTGGTGATTTCTACCAAATGTTGAAGGAAGTAAACCTAAATCTGCAATAACTTACCCCCAAAATAAAGAGGAAGTCATATTTCCCAACTCATTTTGTGAGGTAACCTTTTATAATGCTAGTACCGAAATTAGACAAAGTACACACAAAGACAACTATAGGGTAATATCAGTCATGACCATAAATACAAAAATTTAATAACACTTAGCATATCAAGCTCATCACGTATAAAAAGAGCATTTCACCCAAATGACCAAATGGGGTTTATCCGAGGAATGGTTTAACATTGAAAATCAATGTAGTTTGCTATATAAACAAATTTTGAAAGAAAAGCCATATAATCGTCTTAACAGAAAAAACATTTGATAAAATCCATTACCTATTCCAGGTTTTTAAAAAAAATTATCAGCAAACTAGGAACACAAGTTTCTCAATGAAATACTGTCATTATTTAATGTTAACAGTTAATGTTACAGATTGAAAATTACCCCCTAATATCAGGAACAAGGCAACTTCTATTCAACATTGTACTAGAAGATATGGTCAGTGCAATTAGGCAAGACAAAGGAATAATGATACTCATATTAGAAAGAAAGAAAGAAACTTTCTATTTATGGATAACATGACTATATATACAGAAAATCCAATGGAATCTATAAATAAGCTACTAAAGCTAATTAGCATGTTTATAAGGTATAAAGTAATTCTATACAAAAATCCATTTTATTTCTATCACTACCAACAAAAAACTAGAAATTGAAATTTGAAAACATCATTCATAGTAACATTGAGAAATGTGAAATACTTAGGAATAGATCTGATAAGATGTATAATAGATGCACACCAAAACCCATGAGACATTGTAAAAAAAATGTTAAAATACTTAAATAGAGAAATGTACTATGTTCATGAATTAATATTGTGAAGATGTCAATTGTCCCTAAATTTATCTATACAGTCGACTCAATCCCAAAGCAAACAAACAGACAAAACAAACAAACAAACAAAACCAGCAAGCACTTTTTTTGGTAAAAAATATGACAAAGTGACTCTAAAATTCATTTGGAAATGCAAAAGACCTAATGTGACCAAAATAACTTTAAGAACAAAGTTGAAGGACTAATACTATTCAATTTCAAGATATAAGTCTACAGTAATTGAAACAATGTGGTATTATTATAACACAGATAAGTAGATCAATGAAACAGAAGAAATGAACCCACAAATACACGTTTAACTAATTTTTTACAAAAATCCAAAGAAAATTCTCTGTAGAAATAATGCTCTTTTTAGCAAATTGTGTTTAAAAAATTAGATATCCATATGCAAAAAATTCACTTTGATACCTAACACCAAATGTAAAAAGTAACAAAATGGATCGTGGGCCTAAATGTAAAAATTAAAACTTAAAAATGTTTTGACATGGGGCACCTGGGTAGCTCAGGTAGTTAAGCAACTGCCTTCAGCTCATGTCGTGGTCTTGGAGTCCGAGGATTGAGTCCCACATCAGGCTCCCTGCTCCGCAGGGAGTCTGCTTCTCCCTCTGACCTCTCCCCTCTCATGGTCTCTCTCTCAAATAAATAAATAAATAAAAATCTTTTAAAAATGTTTTGACATAGGAGAACATTTTTGTCTCTGTTTTGCCAAAGGTTTCTTGGATTCAACACCAAAAGCATGATCTATAAAAGAGAAAAAGTAAGTTGCATTAGACAATGACATTTTTAATATTATAAATGTTAGGTGTTATTTTAAATCTACTCTAAGATTTTCTTCTATGGGGGTGCCTGGGTAGCTCTGTTGGTTAAGCACCCCACTCTTGATTTCACCTCAGATCATGATCTCAGGATAGTGAGGGAAAGCCTTCTGTGCTTGGTGTGGAGCCTGCTTAAGATTCTCTTGTTCTTCTTCTGCCCCTCCCCTTCTGTGCCTTTTCTATGTTCTCACACACAAATTGTTTCCTTCCATGAAACAATCTATCAGATAGCACAGAGAAGGCAAAGTGGATAAGTAAATACTTAATCTCTTTTCTAGATTATCTTAGGTCCAAAATTCACAAATGATGAAACAAGTCTGCAATATGGTAATCAATAAGCTCTTAAGAGGCTAGCCTCAATTTAATCCTTTTATTCTTAACTAAAATTTTTTTTAATTACCTCATTCTTTATTACGTAAAGCCTTCCCATGAACCTCTCCAGAACTTCATCTGAGAGACATCACTGGACAGATATCTATACTTGACTCAAATGGTTTTCATTTTCATATGTTCTACATTCTACATTTACTATGAAATTGATTTTATGGTTAAAGTCACAGATTTGGACCTTCTAACTTTATCAGATCAAACTCTGACTGTGTTGGTTAGTTCCATCCTTGTTGTAATAAGAATGCACATGATCCACAGGTGTTTTGTTTTGTTTTGTTTTTGTTTTTTTAAGATTTTATTGACAGAGAGAGACATAGCAAGAGGGGGAACACAAGCAGGAGGAGTGGGAGAGGGAGAGAAGCAGGCTTCCCGCCAAGCAGGGAGCCTGATGCAAAACTTGATCCCGGGACTCTGGGATCGTGACCTGAACCAAAGGCAGATGCTTAATGACTGAGCCACCCAGCTGCCTCTGATACACAGTTTTCTCATTTTGTCTGTTTCCATAACATCCTGGTAACTTGCCTATGTTCCTTGGAAGTCACTGACTCCACATACTCTAAATCTACCCAAATTTTCTTCTTCAATTCCTTTCCCAATTCTGCTGTATCTGTTATTAGCATTTTGATTGGGACTATAGTAGACTCATTCCTCAATTTCAGGAGATTAACATATTTGGATGATTGAGTGCTACAATCCATAAAAATCCTTTAATTTACATAGGTCAACTTTTTCTTGAGTAGTAGGAAATAGATATCTTTAAAATATTATAATAGTGTTTCCTAAATATTTGTCATTGGCATTTCAAAATGCAATGAATTTTTTGCATATTGACCTTGTACTAAATAATCTTGTTAAACTTAAAGAATGCATATTTAGAAGATGGTAGAGAAGTGGGAGACCCTGTTTCAACCAGTCTCCTAAAATGAACTAAATATCTATTGAACACTCTGAACACCCATGCAATCAGCTTGAGATATAAGATTATACATTTCTGGATCTCTATAAGGGCAGAAGGTATCAGTGGAGAACTAAAGAGGAGTGGGAACACTCAGACTGATATTGGAGGATAAAAAGAAGAGGGGGAGGGAGCCACCAGAAGTGACCCATTGAAAAGTAATACACCAATATGAAAGTGCCCTGTGATTGGGGATCGGCATTAACTTGGAGTCTAGTTAAAAGCACTCAAAAGAGCAAAAGATCTTAAGGGGCAACTGATGGAATCAGACAGTCACCAGCATAGGCCTAAGCCACAGTCCCAGGGTACTAGGACGGTTACTACCGATAAACACCATGCCAGAGAGAGTCCAGTGGGACTTCCAGTCCATGATCCCTGAGCCCACAGCTTTCTGCTGCTTGCACCACCTCTCAGTCTGGGAACACTCCTGCCCATGCCTGAGAGGGCAGCCACTGGAAGCAGGCTCCCTAGACCAATATCACTTGCAGTTTTGGTGGTGTGGGAGTGCAGAAACAAGCAGGGGCCTCAGGTGACCACTGATAGGTGGCCAGGGGTGCACAGTGCCTGTGGGAGGTTGTGCTATTCAGCAGAGTTTGTAGAGGGGGAGTCTGTATGCTCTGAACCACCCAGAGGAGAGCACTCTGAGGCTTCTCTCTGAGGCAAAGGTCTGGGGGCAGACAGATTCTTTGATATGACCCTCTGAAAATCTGCCAAAGAACAAAAACCTCCAGAGAACAAAAGCCTCAAAAACTGGTTTCCACAGAGCCCAACCCCTTGGTGGGGGGAGGGCAAGTGGGGAGGGGAAGGTGACTCAACCCAAGCAAGACTGACTGAAAATAACACAGAAGACAAGCCAAAATAACAAGAGGACAATCACCACAGGGTCCCCATAAAAGTGTAAAATTCCAACATCAGGGGAAAATAAGATATTAAGCTCCTGTTACTTCCCCCAAACCTGTATATTTCGAAGATACAACTTTTCTTTCTTTCTTTCTTTCTTTCTTTCTTTCTTTCTTTCTTTCTTTCTTTCTTTCTTTCTTTTAATTCGTTCTCACAATTCTTGTTCTTTTAATTTTTTTAACCTACTTATCATTACAACTAGAGGTTTAATACAACATATTCCATAATAACTTTTTAACTTGAACTTTTTTCATACATATACTTGTGTTTATCTTTCTTTTTCTTTTTAAAATATAAATATAAAAGTTTCAAGATAATCCTTTTCCCCTATTCAATACTACACCCTATATATAAACCAGTTTTAATCTCCTTGTATCTCTGGAAAATTTAATCCTTTAACAAAGATAACAAGATTCACCTAGGAAGAACAGAAATAACCTTCCTGCCGACATCAAGGATTTATAACCATCCTCCCAACTCATTTTTCTGTCAGTATTTCTGTATATTTGTTTTTATTCTGGTATTATATAAATCTTATTCTTAGGGTTCATTTTGGCTGGGTTTTTCTTTTTTTTTGTCATTTACTTTTGTTGGTCTTTTTGTTCATTCTCTTTTATGTGCTTTATAAATCTTACTTTTGGGGCTCATTTTGGTTGGGTTTTCTCTTTCTCTCTTTTTTCTTTGTTCTTTCTTTTTGGTGGTGACTTTCGATTGCTCCAAAACTTTCCAGGGTGCACATGGCCTGGATCGTGATTGATATATTCAGCTATACATTCCCCAAAAAACCTCTCACCAAAATGACTAAGAGAAGGAACACTCAAAAGAGGAAAAATTCAGAGACTATGCCCTCTGCCACAGAACTATTGGATATTGACATAAACAGTACGTTGGAAAGGGAATTCAGGGTAACAATTATCCAGGCAATGGCTAGGTTGGAGAAGACCATTAGTGACATGGTAGAATCTCTAAGGGCGGAAGTGAGAGTCAATCTGGCAGAAGTTAAAAATTCTATCAATGAGATCCAATCTAATCTAAATACTGTACCAGGTAGGGTAACTGAGGCAGAAGATAGAATTAGTGATCTAGAAGATAAACTGATAGAAAAGAAGGATCAGGAGGAGGCTTGGAACTAGCAGCTTAGAAGCCATGAAAACAGGATTAGGGAAACAAATGACACCATGAACCATTCCAACATCATTATTATTGGGATCTTTGAGGGGGTGGAAAAAGAGAGAAGACTAGAAGATATAGTTGAAAAAATTCTGAATGAAAATTTCCCTAATCTGCGGAATGGAACAAGTGTTCATGTCCTAGAGGCAGAAAGGACACTCCCCAAGATCAATGAGTCTAGAAAGACATCCAAACACTTAATTGTGAAATTCATGAATATAATTTCAGACAAAAGGTCTTACATACAGAGGAATGACCATCAGAATAATGTCAAACCTGTCCACAGAAACCTGGAAAGCCAGAAAGGGCTGACAAGATATATTCAGGGCAATAAATGAGAACAACCTGCAGTCAAGAATATTTTATCCAGCAAGGCTGACATTCAGAATGGATGAAGAAATAAAAAGCTTCCAAGACCAGCAAGGTTTAAAAGGGTATGTGACCATTAAGCCAGCACTACAGGAAATATTAAGGGGGATTCTATAAAAGAAGAAAAACCCAAGAGTGACATAGAACAAAAACTTACAGAGGCAATCTATAGAAACAAGGACTTCACAGGCAACATGATGTCAATAAAAACTTATCTTTCAATGATCACTCTCAATGTGAACAGTCTAAACGCTCCCATAAAATGGCACAGGGTTGCAGACTGTATAAAATGACAGGACACATCCATATGCTATCTACAAGAGACATATTTGGAACTTAAAGATACATCCAGAGTAAAAGTAAAGGGATGGAGAACCATCTTTCATGCCAATAGGCCTCAAGAGAAAGCTGGGGTAGTGATTCTTATATCAGATAAATTAGATTTTAAGCTAAAGACTGTAGTCAGAGATACAGAAGGACACTACATCATTCTTAAAGGGTCTATCCACCAAGAAGATCTAACAATTTTAAATATTTATGCCCCCAAGATGGGAGGAGCAAACTACATAAGCCAACTGTTAATCAAAATAAAGAGTCATATTGACATGAATCCATTAATTGTAGGGGAGCTTAACACACTAGTCTCAGTAATAGACAGATCATCCAAGCCAAAAATCAAAAAATAAATAAGATCTTTGAATGACACATTAGACCAGATGGACCTCTATATATAGATACATACCTCTATCTGTATATAGACCTCTGTACAGAGCTATATACCTCTATCTGTATGTAGACCTCTATCTGTATATATACATATATATGTATATATATGTATATATGTACCTATATATGTATATATGTATGTATATATGTGTGTATATATACATATATGTGTATATACATATATATATACATAGGTACATATATACATATGTACATATATTTACATATATATAAATATATGTATACACACAGAGAGAGAGAGAGAGAGAGAGAGAGAGAAAACATTCCACCCTAAAACAGAATACTCATTCTCCTCAAATGCACATGGAACATTCTTCAGAATAGACCACATACTGGATCACAAATCAGGACTCAACTGATACCAAAAGATTGAGATTATTCCCTGCATATTCTCAGACCATAATGCTTTGAAACTGGAAGTCAACCACAAGAAAAAGTTTGGAAGGAATGCAAACACTTGGAAGCTAAAGACCATCCTGCTCAAGAATGCTTGGATCAACCAGAAAATTAAAGAACTTAAACAATTAGTGAAACCCAATAAGAATGAAAACACATTGGTCCAAAACCTATGGGATAGGGCAAAGGCAGACCTAAGGGGGAAATATAGCCATCCAAGCCTCACTCAAAAAATTGAAAAATCTCAAATACACCAACTCTCTTTATACCTTAAAGAACTGGAAAATCAAAAATGAATTAAGCCAACCCCATGCACAAGAAGGGAAATAATTAAGACTAGAGAAGAGATCAGTGAGTTAGAAACTAGAGATACAATAAAACACACCAATGAGGGGCGCCTGGGTGGCTCAGTGGATTAAGCCACTGCCTTCGGCTCAGGTCATGATCCCAGGGTCCTGGGATCGAGCCCCGCATCGGGCTCTCTGCTCCGCGGGGAGCCTGCTTCCTCCTCTCTCTCTGCCTGCCTCTGCCTACTTGTGATCTCTCTCTCTCTCAAATAAATAAAATAATAAAATCTTTAAAAAAAAAAAACACACCAATGAAACTAGAACCTGGTTCTTTGAAAGAATCAATAAGATTGAAAAACTACTGGCCAAACTAATCCAAAAGAAAAGAGAGAGGACCCAAATTAATAAAATCATGAATGAAAAAGGAGAGATCACAACTAACACCAAGGAAATAGAAACAATCATCAGAAATTATTATCAACAGTTATATGCCAATAAGTTAAGCAATCTAGAAAAAATGGATGCATTCCTCAAAACCTATAAACCTCCAAGACTGAAACAGGAAGAAATTGACAACTTGAATAGGTCAATATCTAGTAACAAAATTGAAGCAGTGTTCCAAAACCTCCCAAAGAACAAGAGCTCAGGACCTGACAGATTCCCTGGGGAATTCCACCAAACACTCAAAGAAGAAATGATATCTATTCTCCTGAAGCTATTTCAAAAAATAGAAACAGAAATAATTACCCTGATCCCCAAACCAGACAAAGACCCCATCAAAAAGTAGAATTTCAGAACAATATCCCTGATGAATATGGATGCCAAGATTCTCAACAAGATCCTAGTTAACAGGATCCAAAAGTACATTAAAAAAGATTATCCACCATGACCAGGTAGGATTTATCCCTGGGATACAAGGGTGGTTCAGCATTCACAAATCAATGTGAAAGAACACAGAAATAAGAGACAAGAACCACATGGTCCTCTCAATTGATGTAGAAAAAGCATTTGACAAAATACAGTATCCATTCCTGATTAAAACTCTTCAAAGTATAGGGATAGAGGGGACATTCCTCAGCTTCATAAAATCTTCCATGAAAAACCCACAGCGAATATCATTCTCAGTGGGAAAAACTGACAGCCCTCCCTTTGAGATCAGGAACACAATAAGGATGTCCACTCTCACCACTCTTGTTCAACATAGTATTAGAAGTCCTAGCAAGAACAATCAGACAACAAACAGAAATAAAATGTATTCAAACTTTCGGGGCGCCTGGGTGGCTCAGTGGATTAAGCCACTGCCTTCAGCTCAGGTCATGATCTCAGGGTCCTGGGATCGAGCCCCGCATTTTGCTCTCTGCTCAGCAGGGAGCCTGCTTCCTCCTCTCTCTCTGCCTGCCTCTCTGCCTACTTGTGATCTCTCTCTCTGTTAAATAAATAAAATCTTTAAAAAAAAAAAGGAAATAAAATGTATTCAAACTTTCAATGAAGAAGTCAAACTCTCTCTCTTCACAGATGACATGATACTTTATATGGAAAACCCAAAATACTCCACCCCCAAACTACTAGAACTCATACAGCAATTCAGTAATGTGGCAGTATAAAAAATGCACAGAAATCAGTTGCTTTCTTATACAATAACAATGAAAATATAGAAAGGGAAATAGAGAATCAATTCCATTTACTATAGCACCAAGAACTATAAGATGCCTGGGAATAAACCTAACCAAAGAGGTAAAGGATCTGTACTCAAGGAACTACAGAAAACTCATGAAAGAAATTGAAGAAGACACAAAAAGATGTAAAAGCATTCCATGCTCATGCATTAGAAGAATAAACATTGTTAAAATGTCTACACTGCCCAGAGCAATCTATCTTTCAACGCCATCCCTATCAAAATTCCACTAACATTTTTCAAAGTACTAGAAGAAACAATCCTAAAATTTGTATGGAACCAGAAAAGACCCCAAATATCCAAGGAAATGTTGAAAAAGAAAAACAAAATTGGGGGCATCGTGTTGCCTGATTTCAAGCTTTACTACAAAGCTGTGATCACCAAGACAGCATGGTACTGGCACAAAAACAGACACATAGACCAGTGGAACAGAGTAGAGAGTCCAGATATGGACCCTCAACTCTATGGCCAAGTAATTTTTGACAAAGCAGGAAAAAGTATCCAGTGGGAAAAAGTCTCTTCAATAAATGGTGCTGGGAAAATTGGACAGCTATGTATAGAAGAATGAAACTTGACCATTCTCTTACACCATACACAAAAAGAAACTCAAAATGGATAAATGACCTCAACATGAGGCAGGAATCTATCAAAATCATAGAGGAGAACATAGGCAGTAACCTCTTAGACATCAGCCACAACAACTTCAAGACATGTCTCCAAAGGCAAAGGAAACAAAAGTGAAAATGAAATTTTGGGACTTCATCAAGATAAAAAAGCTTCTGTACAGCAAAGGAAATAGTCAACAAAACAAAGAAGGAGCCCATGGAATGGGAGAAAATATTTGCAAATGACACTACAGACAAAGGGCTGATATCCAAGATCTATAAAGAATTTTTCAAACTCAACACTCAAAAAACAGAAAGTCATGTCAAAAATGGGCAGAAGACATGAATAGACACTTCTTCAAAGAAGACATACAAATGGCTAACAGACACATTTTCATCATTGTTAGCCATCAGGGAGATTAAAATCAAAACCTCATTGAGATACCACCTTATACCAGTTAGAATGGCCAAAATTAACAAGACAGTAAACAGCAAGTGTTGGAGAGGATGTGGAGAAAGGAGAACCTTCTTACACTGTTGATGGGAATGCAAGTTGGTGCAGCCACTTTGGAAAACAATGTGGAGATTCCTTAAGAAATTAAAAATAGAGCTTCCTTATGACCCTGCAATTGCACTACTGGGTGTTTATCCCAAAGATACAGATGTAGTGAAAAGAAGGGCCATATGTACTCCAATGTTCATAGCAGCAATGGCCACAATTACCAAACTGTGGGAAGAATCAAGATGCCCTTCAATGGATGAATGGATAAAGAATATGTGATCCATATATACAATGGAATATTATGCCTCCATCAGAAAGGATGAATACCCAACTTTTTTATCAGGGACTGGAGGTGATTATGCTGAGTGAAATAAGCCAAGCAGAGAAAGTTAATTATCATATGGTTTCACTTATTTGTGGAGCATAAGGAATAACATGGAGGACATTAGGGAAGGAAAGGAAGAATGAATTAGAGGAAATCGGGGGGGAGATGAAGCATGAGAGACTGTGGACTCTGAGAAATAAACCGAAGATTTGGGAGGAGAAGGGGTTGGGGATTGGTGAGCCTGGTGGTGGGTATTAAGGAGGTCACATATTGTATGGTGCACTGGGTATGGTGCTTAAACAATGAATCTTGGAACACTGAAAAAATAAAATTAAATTTAAAAAAAGAATGCCTACATAATAATTTATGTGTATTTAGTTTATGTACAAAATCATATCTTCTTTAAATACCTATTTTATTTCCTTTTTGTATATCACTCCTTTATTTTCATTTATTGTGTGGGTTATATCATCAGTGCATTATTGAATAGAAATTGTATACCTTGCAAGTACAAGTTCTTGGGTTCTTGATGTCCAACGGAGAGCTTTGTTTGTGATTATTAAGTTTTTCTTAAATGTTTGGTATAATTCTCAGTAGGACCCTTGAATCATATTCTTAGGAAAGTTTTTAATTTTTAATTTTTAAAATAATTGCTAGAGAATTCAGATTTTGTCTTTTGTGACCTTTGGTTATTCATATGGATGGCTTATACATATTTTGGGAATTTTCTATTTAAATGTATTGGCAAAAAACTGTTATAAATAACTACTTATATTAATCTAAACTCTATATATTTTGCAGTTTCTTCCTTTTTCTTTTAGGTATTTGTAATTGGTATCTTGTCTTTTTTAAAAGTCTTGTGTGTGGTTTACTAATGTTATTTTTTTTTTAATTTTCTTCATCAATATAACTCTTCCTGTTCTTAGGGACATATTTAAGTACACACTGCTATTTTATCATTCACACGGGAACAGCCCTGGTTTCCTGGATTTTCACAGTTACAAAGACATTATCATTATATTTTTAGTCCTAATAAAACAAGGAGAAATTCCTTACTGAAACTTTATTAATTCACATAGCTTATTTCTTACAACTGAAAAATTTTCCTTAAAAATAATTTTTAATAAAATTTGCATGCTCTGACCTAAATGTGTATTATTTTCTATAAGCTTTGGCTTAGATTTCCTCCTTTCATGACGATAAATTGAAGTTATTTGATGACAGATGAGGATTGGGTCTATATTTATCACGACATGTTAAATTATGCTATAGTAACAAACCTCACATTCCTAATGTTTTAAAATTACATGTTTATTTCTTAGTCAGGGTATTAGACCCTTTGCTGGTCAGGATGGGGCTCTGATGGTCTTTCTTAAGATTTTAAGATTTTACTTATTTAGTTTGAGAGAGAGAGCAAGAGAGGGGAGAGGTCAGAGGGAGAAGTAGACTCCCTGCTCAGCAGGGAGCCCAATGTGGGACTGGATCCCAGGACTCCAGGATAATGACCTGAGCTAAAGGCAGTTGCTTAATCAACTGAGCCACCCAGGAGCCCCTCTGATGGTCTTTCTTACTCAAACCAATGGCCCTACCATATTTTTAAAGCTGCTGTTTACCATGTAGGCTGAGAAAGGAACTCTCTCATATACAAATAAATGATTGGACTCCATAATGGCATGCATCACTTCTAATCATAACTAATTGTTCAGACTTTCTCACACATGACCCCATCTGACTAAAGATAAATAAAGTGAAATACTCCCATATGTTTAGAAGTGAGGAGAATCAAAATTATCTGGTGAACAACACTAATTAGTTCAAAAGGGAATACTTTTGTTTCCACCCAGAATAGTAGGGAAGGAAGGAAGAAAAAGTAATTTTCTCACCAATTAATATTAACTGTTGTCTGTTTATGAATATTTTTAGTGTTCCACATATGAGAGTAAAAGCAAAATGGAAGTTAAAAACCACTGTATTAGCAGTAATTTTTTTGTGTCAGAGATATCAGTGATATACATATACTCTTACCTTTGTTTATATGTTTTTCCTAAATTTTTATAATAAATGCATATTTGCTTTTTAGAAAATAAAGTTAAAACACAAAAAGAGATTAAGTTGACAGTGAAATCAAGTGTTCAATTTTTCTGCATATTCTCCATTTTTCTCCTTTCATCACATCCTGACTTCAATCAATTTGAACCACTGGGGTGTTATGTGGAAGAGAAAAAACCCTCAGGATAGATTCAAAAGCAATCAATGGTCAAGGCAGACAATAAAAATTCACTGTTACGTTTCATCCACCATTACACATAAAAAATATTTAAAAAGTATATTGCTCTGTTTCATGTATATGGAAGGCCTTTATAATTAAAATGTCATTGATATGAACTCAGGAGAAACATCAAGCATAAAAATGTAATTAACTCACAGTAAAATTTGAGAAGAAATCAAGACGTTTTGCATGTGAATAGAAATTGAATGCCATCCACCAACTGCTTTGTAATGAGTGTTAGCCCCATTATAGGCTTATTAAAATTTGGATTTATAAATTGGTCTAATACTGACTGACTATAAATAAAATAAATAAAAAGTAGGCTTTTCTCACTCACCCAATTGCACATTCTGAGGGATGACTTTGGAGACTGCCCAGTTTTAATATACGAGCCTCCTAAGAAGAGTCTTATTCTGAAATACAGAACCTCAAGGTATTAATAGAAAATAATATAGCTTTTAAAATAGTTTTAATTTTTTAAAAATATAAATTTGGCCCTTCTGCACTCATTTAATTTTATTTAACTTCTCCATTAACCATAAATTCTGCACCTCTGACAAATATTTCCAAATATCGGTGTGCCTGGGTGGCTCAGTCAAACATCTGCCTTTTGCTCAGGTCATGATCCCAGGGTCTGGAATTGAGCCCTCCATCAGGCTTCCTGCAACAGCAGGGAGTCTGATTCTCCTTCTGACTCTCACCATGCTCATGCTTACTCTCTCTTGCTTTCTCTGGCTCTTTCTCTCTCCCCCCCCCTCTCTCTCTCAAATATAAAATAAAATAAAATAAAATAGATTTCCAATTATCGATCTAAAATTTGGCAACAAGTTGGAGTTGAAGTTTGTTAAATCCACTCAGTAAGACAGGTCTTAATCTCTATTAAGTTCCTTTAGTTATTATTTTGTCTCATTGTATGAATGAGAGGGAATTTGAGTTTACTTATAAAACTAAAATTTTTACAGTAGGTTGTGGGTGCATGGATTTTTCCTACCCATAATATCCATAAGAATATCAAACAGGTTTAGATTTAAGTCCTGTGGATCTATAACTGACAGGCTAGAAAAAATTATTTAACCTTTTGAGGTCCTGTAAAAGGCAAAAATAGCTGATCTGCTGCTTTAACATGAAAATATTGACGTAAAATATATAACATGATTAACATGGTAGTTAGAATAGACTAAGCACTCAATAACTTTTATCTATATACCACAAACAAAAATAACCATTTTTATTAAGAGATTGTAAAATGTTCTGTTGAAGCAAAGAAGATATGTAATATTTTTCAGTCTGCTAATATTTATTTTGATAAAAGAACAATGCTTAGAAGTCTCAAGTTTCTTTTTCAGAGAAAATAGTTTCCAATGTATAGCATTAGCCTTTTTTTAAGGTAATAGGATGAAGTTTTGGTTGGCTTTTACCAATCCATTTCTGGTGAATCAGGATGTCTTCAACATTTCCCTATTTTAACCCCCTATTTATTAAATAAATATACTAATCACTTATAAGGACATTTGTAAGCCACACTCAAGCAAATTGACAAACTTTGGTTCACGCAGAAAAAAACTAAAATCCACTATTGACCAGGGAAGACTGGTCCTTACCTAGAATGTTCAAAAATGATTTAGAGTTTCTGAAAAAATGCTGCGTTACCCATTTTGATCATACATCCATGATTATTGTCTCTTTTATTGCACTTGCCCACCAGAAATGTGTTTTTTTTCTCCTTGACCTAGTTTTCTTTGAGTAATTAATTGAGTTTTCTCTGTATCACTACACCACTTGAAAGCTTCTAGGATCGGAGCTTCTCAGTAATCCTGTCATTGATTAAATCAAATTGGAGCCCATCTTGCCATCTTGTGCTGACATTGACTGACATCATGGCAATTATCTGCAGTAATTGTCAGTAAACTGTAATGGGAGGAATCAGAAATTGAAGCTATATGGATTTTATACTGCTTAGATTATGACATCATCCACAGCTTTGCTCAGTTTTCAGTCCTATTTTTAAAATAAATAGAATTTAGGAATTACCCAATCTCTGAACAAATTACTGAGCACTTAAATTCACAGGACTAGGCTCTGTGACTACAAAAATGAATGAAACCACATCCTTGTCCTGGAGTCACTCAATGACATCATGTCATGCATTGAACAAGATGAAGAAAGGGACCATAGAATGTTTTCCAGCCCAAACTGTAGTGTAAGCATACAAATAACCTAAAGCTTCTTCTTGAATCCCAGTGATAAAATAGTGAAAAGGTCAGAAAAAATTATTGTTGAGAATTTCTATATGCTAAGACCATGCTAAGTATTTTAAATATTTCAATTAATAGTTATGAGAACATTGCAAGACAGAGATCACTCTTATTTAATAAAGAAACTTTCCTATTTAAAAAATGAGGGGGGACGCCTGGGTGGCTCAGTTGGTTAAGCAGCTGCCTTCACCTCAAGTCATGATCCCAGCGTCCTGGGATCGAGTCCCACATCCGGCTCCTTGCTCGGCAGGGAGCCTGCTTCTCCCTCTGCCTCTGCTCTGCCTGCCACTCTGTCTGCTTGTGCTCGCTCTCTCTCTCTGACAAATAAATAAAATCTTTGAAAAAAAAATGAGGGAACTAAGACTCAGAGGATTAAGTAGCTTTCCCAAGATCACAAGTCCAGTAATGGGAAACTGAGAATCTGAATTGAAGGCATGGGCATACTAATGGAAGGAGAAATTAGGTTACAACCTCTGCAGTCATACAGAGAAGAATGGAAATAAGCCACCAACATAGTCCCCCAAAGCACAATAGTCACCTCGTCTCCTGTATCAAACACCTAGATCACTGAGTTATAACTTTCTGGTTTCTTTTTCTCATTAGATCATTAGCTCAGTGAAAACAAAGACATGGTCATGTTCATTTTTGTTTTTTTTTGCCATGAATTCTGCTTTGTACGTGCCTACTGAACAATATTTGAACCAGTTAAGCATTTCTTCTATATAACAGCTATCTTTTGATATTTCAAAGCAACCATCTTAAGGAGGCAATACAAATTTCAGAGTCCAATTCTTGGGTCACAATTCTATGTTCTACTTTATAGATTTATAAATTTATATATTTATATAAATTTATATATATAAATTTATATATTTAAGTATAATTTTAATTATACTTAAATGTATAATTAAAATGCAACATAAAAGTTCCAAGTCTTTCAGTAAAAGGAAGTGAAATGTCTTGCCAAAATAGGACAAGATTCAAGTTCATTTTTTTAAATTTTTTATTTATTTATTTTGTTCAGCATAACAGTATTTGTTGTTTTTGCACGACACCCAGTGCTCCATGCAATACGTGCCCTCCCTATTACCCACCACCTGGTTCCACCAACCTCCCACCCACTGCCCCTTCAAAACCCTCAGGTTCTTTTTCAGAGTCCATAGTCTCTCATGGGTCACCTCAAGTTCATTTTTTAAAATTTTTATATTTATTGTATGCAACAGTCACTATTTATAATGCCAATCCCCTCAAAATTTCACTTTTTAAAAAATTCCTGATGTTAAGTTTTACCTTTTTATTTGTCAAATGAAGACTGATATATTTATCTCATTCTCAATTATCCCCAATACCTTTTATATTATAAAAATAATTAGATATCCAAATCTTTAAAAAGAGTTTCTCATAGCAAGGATTTTAATGTCGAGTTCATAGAATTCAAGTAGATGTCTCTTTAATTTCCAATAGTTCTACATTTTTAAAATTATTTCCACTGGTGAGTTTGAATCTATCCATAAATTAAGGGGCATTTTTATGAGTTATTTATATAAATGGAGAAAAAGAAGAAAAAGACAATCTCCTGCCTTGCATAAGTTCACAGCAGAGTTACAGAAATCAACAAACTAAAAAACAAGTTGTGAATTTTAAAAAGTATGTGAATAAAAGAGCTAGAGAAAAACAGAAGAGAGAATCTCAGGCTTGATAGGAATTTTAGGGAAACTCCAAAAAACCACTAAACTGGGTCTTGGAGGATGGATAGGAATATGACCAGTAGCTAAAGGGGGTAAAGATAGTTAAGAAAGGATCACAATGCACAAAGGCGTGGTGAGAAAACCCATGAGACAAAGGAAGAGGAGAATGTCATTCTGAGCAGGCAGCTTCCTTGGGGAGCAGGCCTTCATCATTCCTTGCACTAAGGGATAAGCGTTTCTCTTACCTCATTTGAGTCTTAATTCAAATTTATAAACAAAGGAAAATTAGATTTATAAGCAAGTGAAAGCTACAGGATGCAGATACTCAGGTCTTCCTGTACTCCCTGATTTGCCCAGGGATAAAGCAGCAGTGGTATCTGTGGAATGAACATGTCTGCTGGTTAGACACTCACTCGGGCCAACTACTTTGAACCATCCCACTGGTGCATCAACTAACAGATGAACCATTGTTCCTGCCAGGCTCGTTTGTTCTGCCTTCCACATCAAAACCTGTACTGCAATCCAAAGTGAATTTACCAAATAGACAAGACATCTCTCTGTAGAATTCAAAATTACACTATACATCCTGATGTGGCCATGGAAATCAATTCACTCAATAAACCGGTGCTTCCCAGAGGATGTCCTATATAAACTAGGACCTGAAGAGCATACAGTTATAGCTCTGTTGGAAGAGATGTATAGAGGAGAACAGGAAATAAACAAGGTTACCAGGTTAGTGAGAAAGTATTCAAACCCTTTACTTGACATAATTCATCCAGCTGATGGTAAAATGTTTTAATAATCTGGCTTCAGTTTGGTATAACTATATTGAGGCACTGGGATAGGCACTGGTGGTTTAGAGTGGAGGACACTAGACTTTGGAAGGAGCTTGCACTATAATCAAAACACATATCCATGAACAAATGCAAATGCATTATAGAATAACAACAGCACTAAGAAATTCACGGTATATGGTCAAGGTTGTCCAGAACATGGTATAAGTATAAGTTACATTCTTCCTAAGTGCCTTATACCACATTGAGAAAGGAAAAGGGCACAAAAGTGCATACTCATCAATACTTCATCACAGTAAGTAATAGTAAAAAAAAAAAAAAATTGGTATTTTAGAATTTGAATTCTTTGGACTTTTGAATAATTCCCTAACCGCCAGAGAAGTAGGGTGACAATATAATTTCCCATTTGAACCAGCACTATGTTGCCCATAAAGGAGATAATATTAATAATTAGGACAGGAAATCAGGAAGGCAGTGAGTGGGAAAGTCCCAGGCAAACCAGGGTTTATGGCCTCCTAGGGAAAAGAAGGGTTATCTTCAATGAATATATAATGCCAAAGACTTTAGAATTCACAGATGGTGTTTTAGCTAGAATCAAATGTTACTTAAAATCATTTTCTTGAAAAACTTTCTAAACTCCATCCATAAATTACTATACCAAGACAATATCTAAATTCCACTACAAATGTATTAATGTCAAAATCTAATGATGTTTACCAGTATACTAGTTTCAAGACATATTTTAGTTCCCTATTTCTTCAGGGAAAAAAATCGTTATCCTAACTTAATTTCATGAAAAGTAAAAATGATTATGTTCAAAATGCAACTACTTTATTAGATTTGTTAGTATTTAATGATCACCTTATATATAACATCTATACACTGCATCTTAGCTGACATTATTTAATATATTCAGATAGATTATGCATATATTATAACAAACATGATTAGATGTGCTTACAAATTAATTGCATCTTTAAAAATATTTAATTTGTTTTGATATAATATCATGAACAATGCTGGGTTTGGATCTCTGCCATATAAATATCAAAGCTAAACCAGTCTTTGTTGTAATGAAGCTCATATTTTAAATGTGTTTAATGCTTAGTTCCTTTGCTATAATCTAATAACAGCCAAGGCAAATCAGCCTGGAGTACTATTTGCAATAGTTCTAAAGCACAATTTCGTCTTTCAAATAGATAGGTTTACTCTTTTACTTTTATCAAAAAATGTTTGCACACAATTTAGAAACTTGGAAAGTACTACTCAGTTTAAAGATAACTGTAAGCTCTGTGTAATTTTCTAAGACCTTTAGGCAAAGCAACTATCGTAGGTATTTCTTCTAGTAGTTACCTCCATGTTTTTAACAGGTGCAAGCTATTTGGCTTTTTAAATTTCAGTCATTATTTGTTGGGCTCCTGCAAAGATGGATTTTATTCTTTTACCATCCACATGCCTATGCGATCTTGATCCTCACTCTCAGTATACTGTAGGCATACCATATCTTGAAACTAGTATTTTAACTATGTAAAAACTGATGCTTAGAGGCTCACACTTTGTACTATACTTTAACTTGTGGGATTTTTTTTTTTTTTTTTTAGTTACCGGATTAGTAAACTGTCTTGTTCTAATTTTGTTAGCCTTCTACACATCTATTATTCTTCCTTCTTACATTGTCTGGTATAACTCTAAAACACCTCTAAATAGGGTCAAACACACTGATCAGCTTACCATTTTTGAGAAATACCTCTGGGAGTTCTCCTACCTTTGTATGCAAAATGCCTTTTGTCCTGCTCTAATGAGGACTAATTCCTCTCTAGATCTGTAGCATAGACACTATCCTGGGATAGCTCTTTACCATTTTCCTGGGCATTCTCAGTGTCTTTTGAGATTTGGTTTCCAGGTACCTGTCTTTAATTCTGTTTTGCACTATTCCCTTGTTCTGGTAGACCAGTAGCATTCCTAAAAAAAGAATTGATATTTTTGAAGACAAAATTTATTCTACCCTCACACTTCATTGGGAATTTGACTGTGTTTATAATTCTGAGTTGGGTGTAATTCCCCTCAGCATCTTTTTGTGTCATGGATGCACTACTTTCTCTTAATCCTCTAAGGATATTAATTACATGGTTTGTTTTACTTCCTGCATGATCATGGACTTCTCCAAGGTACTTTTTTTTTAAGATTTTATTTATTTATTTGAGAGGGGGAGAGAGAGAGAATGAGAGGAGAGAGGTCAGCAGGAGAAGCAGACTCCCTGCTGAACAGGGAGCCCTATGTGGGACTCGATCCTGGGACTCCATAATCACGACTTGAGCTGAAGGCCATCACTTAACCAACTGAGCCACCCAGTCACACTCTCCAAGGTACTATATGTTATTGCTGTATTTTGATGAATTCTTAAATTAGAACTCTTCTGCTAACCTCTGTTTGTTCATATTTGAATGAAACTCTACAAAGCCTGATTCAGAGATTGTGTAAGGCACCTGGGTGCCTCAGTTGGTTAAGTGTCTGCATTCAGCTCACGTCACAATCCTAGGGTCCTGGAATAGAGCCCTATGTTGGGTTCCCTGCTCAGCGGGAAGTCTGTTTCTCCCTCTTCCTCAGCTTCTCCCTCTGTGCTCTCTCTCTCTCTCTCTCTCTCTAGCTCACTTTCTCTCAAATAAATAAATAAATAATCTTTAAAAAAAAAAAAAAGAAATTGTATCATGTATGGAGCACGTGGACTGGTGGAATTCTCTGTAGAATACCAGGCATACAAGATGCTGTTTTGTTAAAAGTCTCCTAAATGTCAGTATTTATAGATCCTTCTCCTGGGACAGATAGCCTCTACAGAAAGAAATATTCTACTTTTCTGTCTGGGTGACATAAGAAAGTTTTCCAGCATTCTAGAAGCAAAGCAGCAGCCTAACAGAAGAATTATGTAGAATAATGGTGAAGGAGACTGAACTCATTCTACTTTACAGAAACTTATTTAATCTTCCTGATTTAAGTAAAGCACAACAGAACTCTTCTCCCCTGTGCTGATATCTAAACCAAGAAACTTGCTCTTATCTTGAGAACAAACCTTTCTTCTTCAGGGACAGGGAAGGTCCATTCAACTGGCTGTGAGGGCTTAAGAAGAGAATCAGTTGTCATAATAACAACTTCCCTGGTACCTCTCAAAGACCTGTGACAGTTTGAATAATGACATGATCACCATATGCCAGGGCTATTGGTACTCATCTCGTGGCCATCCAACATGTAAATCACCTGCAA
The DNA here is from genome assembly GCF_922984935.1 of Meles meles. NCBI lineage: Eukaryota > Metazoa > Chordata > Mammalia > Carnivora > Mustelidae > Meles > Meles meles. The sequence continues at coordinate 10,246,668 of NC_060067.1, forward strand.
AATCCTATTTTAGAGTTCTTATAGTTTGCTCCTAGGAGCATTCTTGGTGGCATCTGCCATATGTTGGATTCTTGGAGATTCTGAGATGGAAATTTGCAGATGATTGCAGAGATGGGAAGAGGAGGAGAAGGGACATGATGCTAGGAACACTATGTGTAAGGATGTGAGAGCAGCAAGACAGGACAAAGGAAAGAGGGGAATTGCCATGTAGCTGCAGTGAGGCTTTAGCCAGTATCACAGGGAAATCTTGATACTGGGATGCCCTTTGGAGATATTCTCATTTGACTTAAGAGGCCTACGTTTTTATGCCCCAACACGGACCAGTTATTGAATGCAAACTGCTGACAGCAAGGAGGCATTACCCTTAAGAAATGCTGCTCCTTTTGGCCATAGCAGTTTCCAGTGAGGGACTCTGCTATTCGTTGTTAACAAATGAAACTCCAAGCCGTGGGGCAAATAACTACCTTGGTCCAGAAGACCATATCTGAGCAACACACAATACACAATTTAACCAGAAGCTTCTGCATTGCACTGATACCTAGCCCTGCTAATCCACTTGCAAGTACCTCTCAGTTCCAACCTGTAGTTTAGGCTTGGCCCATGGAAATACACATGCTTTCCTCACCACTAGTGATCATGCAAATCTGTTTTCATCACCACCCTCCTTCCTGGCTTTAACATCAAAGCAAAGCCATCATTCTTTCACCCTGTTTCCTGCAGGTAGGTTGGTGGGGACTTTGGGGTGGAGTTGAATACTGACCTATGTGTCCAGAACACTTCTAACTCCATACCCTCAGGTATAACCGTGTTCATGGTAACCTCAAGTCCAAGTGCTCCTTATTTAGCTTAAGGTCAGAAAATTCCCTTTAAAATGATCTACATACATTGTTTTTCTATTGAGACAAGTGTTAGTGACAAAAGGGGAGGCGATGATTTGGGAATCATTTAGTAAGTCTAACAATATACACAGCATTACTTTTTCAACTGGATGGACCCTCAATCTTCACCATCATCACATTGAATATCTTATTATACTTTGAATTCCATGAAGGCAGCAATTTCCTCTGTTATATATTAAAGATGATAGAAGTGCCACAAATATTTTAAGACAAAAAAAGAATAAGACAAGAAAAAATCAAATAAAGTTTAGAAAAAAATACAACTGTAATTTATTTATACAAGTTAAAGAAGAAAATTAGAATTGTTTATTCATAGAGGTACCAGACAGTATTGGATAAAATCCTACCAATATCCTTAATAAAAAGTCTAAGTAGCTAGAAATAAAATAGCATAGATAAAATCTGTGAATTTCAGTTTTACTTCTTATTACTTCTACATCATATTTTTCTCATCCTCTTAAAGTTTCTAAGCTAATATTTCCGTAGATGAAACAGCTCTTACATACCATTCTCTAAGCAGGAAATTAGGAAGAACTTTTATGTTTTTTATAAATGTGCTCTGGATTTCCTTTAAGTAAGAAAAACCTCTAGCAATTAGGTGATTCACGTTTAAGCATTCATCATGGATTGGCATCAATTATTTAATTGATGTTGGCAAGGTCAACGCAAACACTGAAAGTGGAATAAAACTTGAAAGGGTTTGGTAATAAAATAAGCAGTGCGCGATTAGTCAGAGTCACAGCCATGGGTATGTTTTCAATCTGCTTAAGGAGAATTTGAAAATACAACATCATATACATGTAGTTCTGAAAAGAAATTGGTTGTTTTGCATTTAAAAGTTCCAAGTCAAAATGACATCATGAAAATGAAAGGTCTAAGAAGCTAAATGTACTATCTCATATGTTCCTCAGAGTAAAGATGACAGATCATCCATCAAGCAAGGCTGATTCCCATCTAACAATGACACCTTCATTATTTCTATTGCACAAAACACTAAAAGGAAACAACATGAGCTCAAACTTTGCTTAAATTTTGGTTTCAATATGTATTAGATGTGTGAATTTTAGCATTTAGCAAAATTTCTGAATGTCTTTCCATATCAGTAAAATGGAAATATTAATATTCACTTGGCAGAGCTATTACAGTATTAATAATAAAGAATATAAACTACTTAGTACAATGCCTGTTGTAGGTCAGGTGATTATATTTCTAGTTGAAGACAATAGAACAAACTATATTATGTACATGAATAATATAAGGTTCTACACTAGAACTTTTATTTTCAGGTAAAATATATGACGTTTTGAACTAAGAAATCGTATTGGAAAGTCCATTTCTGCCATTGGAAAACTGTTAATATTACAACAGCTAAGAACTATAGACTACTTGATACATCCTGGGTAGTGTCTGAAGCACTTTATATTTTTCAGAAGCACTATATATTTAATCCTCACAACTTCTTATATGGTACTATTAGTTTTCCAATACTACAGATCAAAACAGTAGTACACAGAGGCACAGAGTCATTTAGTAACTGGCATTGGAAGTCTGCCTCCAGAGGTCTCATTTCTAATTACTATAGTACATTGTCTTCCATGATTTGACCCAAATGATGCAACATGTCATAAACATGTAAGCTAGAATTTCCTGAGAACATAATTTTTATGTCACTCTAGGTAGAAGAAAATATGAACTTCAAGGAGGAAGTTCTGCAGCTTACATAGTTATTTTGTCAAAATTAATATTAAAATATCTTCTAAAGGTAATAAAATCTATCTCAAAGAGATATTTACACCCCCATGTTCATTGCAGTGTTATTTTCAATAGCCCAGACACGGAAACAACAAAGTGTCTATCCAGGAATGAATGGATGAAGATGTGAGACAGACAGACAGACAGAGACACACACACACACACACACACACACACACACGCACACATACACACACACACATCATAGGAATATTTTGCAGTCATAAAAAAGGAAATTTTGATTTTTGTGACAACATGGATGGAACTGGAAGGCATTAGGCTAAGTCAAGTAAGTCAGACAGAGAAAGACAAATACTTTATGTTCTCACTTCTATGTGGAATCTAAAACAGTTGAACTCCTAGAAAGAGAGAACGGAATGGTGGTTGCCAGTGCCTAGGGAAAATGGAGAGATGTTGGTCAAGGAGTACAAACTTCTACCTGTATGATTAATAAGTTCTGGAGATCTAATGTACAGCATGGTGACTATGATTAAGAGTAATGTATTATATACTTGAAAGCTGTTAAAAGACTAAATGTTATCATCACACACAAATGAATAGTAATCATGTGAGGGAATGGAAGCATTTAACCTTATGTGGTCATTTCACAATATGCACATGTATCAAATCATCACATTGTACATCTTAAATTGACATAAGCATATGTCAGTAATAGGTCAATAAAGCTGGAAACAAAAAGGCCTTTTAAAGAAGTTGCCTTTGTATTTTGTGAGAGACTATAACTTTTTCAAAATGTTACCAACAAATATTTTTAGTGTACTCTGCTTTAGCCTGTCAAGGAAAGCATCAGGCGTGAAAAGGAGGAATTTGAAACTAATTTCACCTTATTAGGTTATCTTTAATTATTCAGAAAACATCCCTTCAGAGAGAAATTGGTGGTTATCCAAACTTTAAATACTATTGCTTTTCATGAAATGTGACATCTGGAAATGACTAACTGGTGATTAAAAATAGTATCTTTTGCCCTGAAGAGCAGAGAACAACTTGGAGACATTTTCTAGATAGCCCTAATCTGTGAATTTAATAGAATATGTGACACTGATTCTTTATACATGAGAGAGGTGCAAGCAGGACCCACCTTAGCTAATCACTGTGCTCACTTCGATCAGGTAGGAGACAGCATAAACAGGGCCTCATCTTCCCTTAGACCTTTCATTGTGATAATTCTAATATTAGATATAGGGACATGGCATAAGAGGTGAAGAATATGGTTTCTGGAGTCAGATTGCATGAGTTTGATTCCTGGCTCCAGTTCTTCCAATTGGTGTGACTTCGGACAAGTTACTGAACCATCTGTGCCCTACCATCCTCAGTTGTGCTCCTGATAGTACCTAGGCTGGTTTTACAATGAGGAATAGATGAGCTAATACATGTAAAATGCTTGTAATGTTTATGTCCCTAATAGTTTAAAATCATGCATAACTATATCTTAGCTATGTTACAAAAACTCACAGAATTAAAATTAACAGTGCTAAGGATGTCATAATTCTCCCTCCGTATTCATTTTAGGTACTCATAAAGCAATTTCTCAAAGTGTGGAACCCAGCCCACCAACATCCACATTACCTGAGAAACTAAAAATTTCACCTCACACGGGCTAAATCATAAACTCTCAAGTTAATGCCCAGACATCTGTGTTTTAACAAGTCCTCCAGGTGACCGTAAGGCACAATAAGGCACAGTAAGGTGACCGTAGGCACTGTACAGCACATTCTAGCCTACAGAGTATTCTTTAAGCTAAAATGACTTATATACCTATCAGCAACTGATATAAAGAAATAATAAAAAATGTCTGTGGTGATCTAGGATGGGAAGAAAAAAAATCTTTCCATATACAAAAACAAAATTGAAACAAATTCTTGGCAATGTTTTACTTGCAAAAAGAAATTAAGAAGTTTAGAAAAGATGCATATACCTCAGGCCCCAGGCATGGTTATTTTGAAGTTCAAAAGTAAGAGAATAAACATTAGATTCATTCCAGGGCACTGGGTGGCTCAGTTCAGCATCCAACTCTTGATTTCAGCTTGGGTCATGATCTCAGGGTCCTCAGATTGGGCCCCATGTCCAGCAGCGTGCTGGGTTGGGAGCCTGCTTGAGATTCTCTATTCTTCTTCTACCTCTCCCCCCACCTGAACCTCACATTCTCACTTTCTCTTTAAAAAATAAAAATAGGAAAAATTCATTCTTTAAACATTGCTTGAACTACTTCAAAATGTCATGCAAAGTACTGAGTACAGATCTGTTTAAGTTGTGTACTTTTAATAAATGATATTTGCTATTACTATTCACTAGTACAGTTCTATTCACAGAATCAGGAGAAATAATCATAGAATCACAGAGTCTAAAAGAAATCATCTAGATATTTTGTCCAAGTTTGGTCAGTTTTAATCTGTACCTGTACAGAACCATATCCAAGCTATCTAAATTTTAATTTAAATAACATATTTTAATTCCATTTAATTATGAAAAATATAATCATATACATCCATTACACTCTTTATTAATATTCAATTTGTAATCCATCTTAGTTCATTAGAAACAAGCCAATTGATATGTTTCTTACTACAATGCATTTTTAAATTTCTACTACTGTAACATGTAGGTATGAGACTATATATAACATCACTAATATTTAACTAAATTTTTAATTTTAAATAAAATATAAAGCTACCATCCAGCAAACTGAATACACAGTAAACCTAAAACAAGTTAGGCAGGAAAAGGTGGATATAAATCAAATCAGAAAGAGATTATTAATCTACAAAATTATCTCAAGCTTCGTCTTGACAAAGCTAGAGTTAAACTAACAGCATTTGCTGTGAGATCTTAAAAAGTAATTCCAAAAGCACCATACATGCTCCAAAATCAATAATTCCTATAAAGTTATAAAATAACCAGTATTATTGTTTGGGCTAAGCACTTCAAGACAATGTAGCACAAAACTATTCCAAAAAAATAAAAGAGGAAGGAAAGCTTCCAAATTCACACTATGAGACTACCATTGTCCTGATACCAAAATCAGATTAAGATATTACAAAAAAAAAAGAACTATATGCCAAGCTCTCTAATGAACATAGATGTAAAAATCTTCAACAAAATATTAGCAAACTGAATTTATCTCAGTTGAGTAGGATTTATTCCAGGGATACAAGGGTTGTATCATGCTGATTGATTTGTGAATATTGAACATAACTTAGCAAGGAAAGGATAAAAGCCATATAATCATTTCGATAGATGCAGGGAAAGCATTTGCCAAGGTAAAGCATCAATCCATGCTAACAACCCTCAACAAAATAGGTTGAGAGGGAACATACCTCAATATAATAAAAGGTCATAGATGAAAAACCCACAACTAACATCATAGTCAATGGTGAAAAACTGAAAGCTTTCCTCCAAAGGTCAGAAACAAGATAAGAATGTCCACTTTCATCACTTTTATTCAACATGGTAGTGGAAGTCCTAGACACAGCAATCAGAAAACAAAAAAGAAATAAAAGTCATCGAAATCAGTAAGGAAAAAGTTAAACTGCCACTATTTGTAGATGACATGATATTCTATATAGAAAACCCAAAAAACTACTAGAACTGATAAATGAATTTGGTAGAGTTACAGGACATGAAATCAATGTATAGAAACCCAATGACTTTCTGTATACTAACAATGAAGCATCACGAGGAGAAATTAAGAAAATAATCCCATTTACAAATGCACCAAAAATAATAAAATATCTGGAATTAAACTTAACCAAGGAGCTAAAAGATCTGTAATCTGCAAACTATAAAACACTGAATGAATTGGGGCCTCTGGGTGTTTCACTTATTAAGTGTCTGCCTTTGGCATAGGTCATGATCTCAGGGTCCTGGGATCAAGCCCCACATCAGGCCCCCTGCTCATCAGGAAGCCTGCTTCTCCCTCTCCCTCTCCTCTGCTTGTGTTCCCTCTCTCTCTGTCTCTCTCTGTCAAATAAATAAATAAAATATTTTTTTAAAAAATTGAATAGAAAAAATTGAAGATAACACTAACAAATAGAAAGATATCTCATGTTCATGTATTGGGAGGACAAATATTATTGAAATGTCCATACTATTCAAGCAATCTACGGATTTAATGCAATCCATCTCAAAACACCAACAAACAGCATTTTTTCACAGAACTAGAACAATTTTGAAATTTGTCTGGAACCACAAGAGACCAAAATAGACAAAATAATCTTGAAAAAAACAGAGTTGGAGGCATCACAATCCCAAATTTCAAGTTATACTAGAAAGCTGTAATAATCAAAACAATATGGAATTGATACAAAAATAGACATATAGAACAACAGAGTAGAATAGAACTCCAGAAAAAAACCCATGATTATATGGTCAATTAATCTTCAACAAAAGATGCAAGAATATACAATGGGGAAAAAGTCTCTTCAACAAATGGCATTGAGTAAACTTGACAGCTACATGCAAAAAGAATGAAACTGGACCATGTTTTTCCACCATACACAAAAATAAATTCAAAATGAATTAAGGACCTAAACATGAGATCTGAAACCGTAAAAATCCTAGAAGAGAGCACAGGCAGTAATTTCTCTGACTTGGGCATGGCAACATTTATTCTAGATATGTCTCCAGAGACAAGGGGAATGAAAGCAAAAATAAACAGTTGGGACTACACCAATATTAAAAATTTCTGCACAGCAAAGGAAACAGCCAATAAAACTAAGACATCCTACTAATTAGGAGAAGATATTTACAAATGACATGTCTAATAAATGGTTAGAATCCAAGATTTATAAAGAACTTCTACAACTCAACATCAAAAAACCTGAAATAATCCAATTTATAAATGGGCAGAAGACATAACAGACATTTCTCCAAAGAAGACAAAGAAATGACCAATGGACACATAAGAAGGATGTTCAACATCACTCATCAACAGGGAAATGCAAACTAAAATCACAGTGAGATAATCACATTCACATAACCACATTCCTGTTAGAATGGCTAGTATTAAAAAGACAAGAAACAACAAGTGTTGGCAAGGATGTGGAGAAAAATGAACTCTCATGCACTGATGATGGGAATGCAAACTGGTTCAGTTACAGGAGAAAACAGTATGGAATTTTCTCAAAAAATTAAAAATAGAGCTACCATATGATCTAGTAACTCCACTACTGGGTATTTACCTAAAGAAAATCAAAACACTAATTCAAAGGAATACATGCACTCCTATGTTTATTGCAGCATTATATACAATAGCCAAAATATGGAAACAACCCAAGCACCCATCAACTGATAAGTAGATAAAGATGTGGTACACACACACACACACACACACACAATGGAATATTACTCAGACATAAGAATGAAATCTTGCCATCTGCAATAACATGGATGATCTAGAGGGTATAATGGTAAGTGAAATAAGTCAGAGAAAGACAAATACCATATGATTTCATTGGTCGGTGGAATTTAAGAAACAAATGAACAAAGGAAAAAGAGATAACCCTCCCCCTACAAAAAGAGTCAACTATGGAGAATAAACTGATGGTTACCAGAGGAGGGAAGTGGTTGAGAGGATGAGTGAAATAGGTGAAGGGGAATAAAGAGTACATAAACAGTATATTTATCATGAGGCTCCCTGACTCATGTACAGAGCTGTTGAATCACTGTATTGTACACCTGAAGCATATGCAACACTTTGTTAAATATACTGGAATTAAAACTTAAAAAAATGTACATGAGATGGGTTAAAATAAAAATATTAAACCACTGGTTGTGGTATTAGTGATATTTCCTCACATTCAGTGTTGTTTGATTACTCTTATAACAACATGTGTTATGTATTTTTTAATTAAAATTATAAAACTACTGAAAAATCAAAGTAATAACATGAATATTGTGGAGAACATATTTATTCATATAAACATGTAGGACTGAGGGAGACTAGGTAGGGAATTATTGCAGTGGTCTAGAAAACAGACAATATTCTTAACTAGGTGAGCAACACCAGTCATAGAAAAGTGGATTCTTACAATGGTAGAAGTGATTTAACTTCATAACTGGATGCGAATGATGAAGAGAAGCAATCAATATCTCTGTGGAAGAACATTTCAGGAAAAAATGAAAACAAAATAGAAGAGGTATTCAAAAAATTTGATAAAATGAGACCTGTAGAGATAGTCTAAACATTGTGAGAAGGAAATAATTGACTTTTGAGAGTGGTGGGAAATGGTGAAAATAGAAATTGGATTGTAGGCAAGTGTTGATGGAATAGGTTTTACATGGAAACTTAGACTGAAAATTACTTTTGATAAAGCTGTGTAGTTAAGCGAAGAGATTAGACAATAGCTTGAGATGAAATCAGGGTACAGAAAAGTTTTGATCTAGGATGAGAAAAAGGTAAGCTTTTATAAAAAGGTAAGGAAGTCCAAACTATAAGAGAGAAGACAAGAAACCGATTAAATAATTTTTCAGAAAAGGCAGGAGGATATGGGCTCAAGGACAGGGAAAGTTTCAGTGGCCTTGATAAGCCCCTCTCCCTACAGAAAGAAAATAAACTGCTTAAGGAAGTCACGTGCACATTTTGAGGCTGAAGTGGTGGGTGTTAAAGGGGTTCTGCCCAGGAGTCTTTACTTTCACACTGAAGTGGGTTTCAAGATCATTAATTGAGAATGATCATGTGGGATGAGGTTGGAACTTGAGATGAGTTATATATCTATACACGAAATGATATGGAAAATGTAGGTAATTAGGACTGAAAAAAATATTCCCTAGTAATACTAAGATCTCACCTGAAATGAAGATATTGGAATTTTTAATAAGTTCAGCTAGAACCATTCCATGAGATTAGTATAACCTACAAGTGGCTAGGAAGATGGAAAAGTATGCTGACCCCCTTCCAGACCAAGAGGTCTGGGCCTCCAACTTTGAGGGGAAGGGAGAAGTACTGGCTTTTCTGTAAGGTCATGATTTAACTGTTTTGGGGAAATATTATTACTAATTGTTAGTGATTTTTCTTATTATTTGTGTTTGAGGAATGAACTATACTGAAAAAACAAGGTGGTAAGTCAGTAATGAAAATGTCTTTGCTCCATAGGTAATGTTTTCAGATATATCACTAACAAAAGCACAGAATCAAATCTTAGTCATTCACTGCACTAACTTAGAAATATTGCTTTGGAGATACGTCAGGATCACTTTTAAGCACAGGGATCATAAGTATATTGATTCCAAGCATTATGTAAAAATGATAATTCCTTAGTCTAATATCAAAACAAAACAAAAACAATCAAAAGAAGTTTCACATTGCTACAGTTTCAGCATGCCAAACTTAAAATCATGAGTTAGAGGCAATTTTCCTTATTGCAAAAGAGGAATACACATGACCTCTGTTTTTCCCCTTTGGTTGTCAAATTTTAAATCTCATTTCAATGCACTGCTTATTAACATCTCTGTGGGAATGTCAGATAGAACATAAGACAGTACATAAATTCAGCCACTCCTGTTAAAAAAATACCTAAAGTCAGATGGGAGTAAGGAGTGGAATTCAGGTGCTTAACATGTTTAATAATAGTGTAGGAATTGCTTTCTCTGGGCCAAAAAAAAAAAAAAGAGAGAGAGAAAGAGAGAACATATTCAGTGTACAGTGTGTTCTGATCTGGAATCTAACTACTTTTCTCCAAAACTGCTCATCTCCTTTCTGAGTCAGCTTGCCTCTGAATCTGGCAAGAAGAGGAATAGAAGTAGCACTGATATAAGTGTTAGGGCCCCAGAATTCTGGTCTTTATAGTGTTGCCACCTATCTTGTTTCTAGTGAATTAAATTTTCTGATAATGGTTTTCACATGTCATTTCTATATGTCTACATTAAGTGAAGGAGACAAGAGAAGCATACTATATTAAATGCTTTTTAACTCTTTCAAGTAAGTAGCAATGTATCCTTCCAAGTTTATATTGTTATTTTAGTCTATTAAATCTTAATTCAAGGAGATAGGAAAAAAATGGGCCAGAATCACAATCTACAAATATTCTTTTATGCCTTAGCAATATAATCATGGCCATTCTTCTAACATATATTAAGCCTATACACTCTATATAAGATAGATAAGATAAGCATATAATTTATATATATATAGAGAGAGAGAGAGAGAGAGAAAGAGAGAGAGAGCTATACTCTATATATAAACAAAACACAACCCCTCCAGCACAGAGATTACAGTGCAAATCTCTTTCTATTATCCACCTAAACATAAGCAGCAGGACATACTACTAAAGTAGAACATGGGTAGAGTTCTAGTAACAATATAAGCAAAGAGTGGGAAGACCAAAAAAAGGAGACCTAAGTATGGAAGAGGACAGTTAGGAAAAGCTTTGGATAATGGGCAGAATTCCCAAGGGAAAATGGAGAAAAGGACATTGCAGGTAGAGGGGACCTTACAATCAAAAAGAAAGCAGATGCAGAGATGAGTAATGGTCAGGAAGTTGAGTTGGTAGTAACAACAAATAGTCCTTTCACACTATGCATCGGGCACTGCTCCAACTGATTTATATGCATTAAGTGTTCTAATCCTCCCATCAGGAAAATGAGGCACATGGAAAGATATGATAAAGTATTAGAAGTCATTTAATATTCCATATAGTTTAAGTGTTGTACTTTATAAAGTGAGTCAATTAAATAAGAACATAGGCCCATGCTACATGATCAGCATGACCAGCCATCAATACTGAATAATTCCAATTTTTTAAAAAGATTTTATTTGTTTATTTGACAGACAGAGATCACAAGTAGGCAGAGAGGCAGGCAGAGAGAGAGAGGGAAAGCAGACACCCTGCCAAGCAGAGAGCCCGATGCAGGGCTCGATCCCAGGACTCTGGGATCATGACCTGAGCTGAAGGCAGAGGCTTAACCCACTGAGCCACCCCGGTGCCCCCCAGTTTTTTTTCTGAACAGGAAAACCAGTTGCTGAATGTAACACTACTGAACCATTTTTGTTTTGTTGCAGGTAAGACGACTGAAGAGCTAAAGTGGTAAAAGGGTAATGGATTAAAGCAGGTGTTTGTAAAATGCCTGTCAGAAAATCTTGCGGTTTCTGTTATTGACATATTATTTCCAGTAAAAGAAGATTTATATATATGGGAGTTTTCTTTAAGTGAGAGGTTATCTAGACACTTAAAGAAAAATTTTGTTTTGTTTCGCACCCTCCACCCGAAGCTGACTGTGCTATTGTTTGTCTTTCATGTTGTTGTTAGAAATCACCAGGGCCTTAATGTTCCATGGAAATTTGAAATCCACATATCACAAATCGAGGTCTGGCCCTTGTCTTTATTCATTGCTTTTTTTTTTTAAGATTTTATTTATTTATTTGTCAGAGAGAGAGCGAGCACAGGCAGACAGAGAGGCAGGCAGAGGCGGAGGGAGAAGCAGGCTCCCTGCCGAGCAAGGAGCCCCATGTGGGACTCATCCCAGGCCGCTGGGATCATGACCTGAGCTGAAGGCAGCCGCGTAAACAACTGAGCCACCCAGGCGTCCCCATTTTTTTTTAAGGTTTTATTCATTTATTTGAGAAAGAAAGAGCATGAGCAGGGGGAGGGGGAGAAGAGGAGATAGGAGCAAAGTCCCCACTGAGCAAGGAGCCTGATGCAGGGCTCGATCCCAGGACCCTGAGATCATAACCTGAGCCAAAGGCAGATGCTTAACAGATTGAGCTACCCAGGCACCACCCACTGTTTTATTTTTATGTTACTACTTATTCATGAAGCACTTCAGTGTTCCCTGAAACCCAGAGTAGGCCAAAGAAATCACTATGATTGACTTTAATATATAAGCCATATAGAAAGACAGCAGAGAGGAAGGGAGCTTCATATATGAAAGATAAACACTTTAAAGAATATGCCAAGAATAGTTTAATGTCTTATGGTGAATGGTACAAATACCATACTGCTATAGGGGAGGAGGGAAAAGGAAAACACAAAGAGATCAAGAAAGGAAAGGGCATCTGCACTCTCAAAGTCATATTTAGCTTAAAACAAAAGAAAATATATATGGAAAAATATATAAAAAGAAATATGAGGAAACAATGATTATAACAGAAACATTAAAATAACCACAAAATTGAAATGTGCTTGAGAGGTACATGTAATTTACTGAAATAAGATTCTATGAAAACCACCATGAATACTTTATATTCCTGTACCAACTGGTACACATACCATACTCATATAGATGGTACACATTAAGAAATACAGAAATAAATGTCTCCATTAAAAGGTTGACAATACTTCATGTGATTGGCTTTTATTTATGTGACATATAAATGATTGTCCTCTGAGGTACTGATTTGCTCTTGAATATTGCCAAATCTCAAAGTGCATTACAAAGTCCGCAATTGGGGAAATTGCCCCTCCTCAGATTTACTACAAAATCAGTACTCTGAGTCCTAAATTTTGTCTCTATGAAGCTATACAATGGTCATGCTGAAATTAGGTGTACAGAATTCCATTCTCAATAGTGTGAAGTACTCTTTATACTGAACCCTTCAGTGTTTTTTTAAACATCCTGCATGAAATAGTTCTAAAATGCCTCTTCATGGGTAAAACTGACAAGAAATTAGGAAAATATTCTATGCTAAAAATGGAAATTCAGGAAGATAAGCAAGCAATGAGGAATTGTATTAGTCCAATGGATTAAGACCTTTCATTTAATGGCCACAAACATGCACGAAGACCTGACAAAATGCCTTGGTTGTGATAGAAGGGAATAGGATTGGAAGCCCCAATTAATCAGGGATCTTCAAAATGCTGCCCTCAGAGGAAAAGGGTAAAACAAAATAAAATGCAGAGAGGCAATATTTAAGGCAATTGGTCTATTTTGTCCATGCCTCCGAACAGAAGGGAAGAAATATTTCCCTTGAGAATGTAACCCTATGACAAGCTCACACAATCTTGGGGACTAAATTCATATACTTTCCATGGTTTTCAAATATGCAAGCTGAGACACTTTATTTATAATGGAATTCAGTTGAAATTATAGCTGGACTCCAGCAGAAACAAATACAAATGCAATCTGAAGTAACAACTTCAAGATCCTTTAAAAATTCTTCTAATAGAGTTCCAAGAATAAGCTCACAAACCAAATGACAACACACAAAAGATCTAAGACAAGCAAAGATGCAGAAAGGAATGAAGATTAAAAAGAAAGGAGAACATGTTAACAAAATCTTTTTTTTTTTTAATTAGGGTTTAAACAGTACTAAGATAAAAATAATATACCAGGAAAATAATCGAGCAGCATGTGAATCTGAGAAAGTGACAATTAGGACCAAGTATTCTAAGATCTTTACTCTTTACATTCTTTGGTATGAGTGTAAGACACTAATCAACTTTATTATTGGTTTCGTGGAGAACTATCGTATTGCCCCAAATTAATCTAAATATTCAATATAACCCTAAACAAAATCCTAGCAGGTTTTGCTCTTGGAAATTGACTACCTGATTTTAAAATTGACCTGTAAAATGCAAATGGTCTAGAATAGACAAAACAACTTTGAAAAACAAAAAGTTGGATAACTATCACTACCTATTTTTAAAGACTTACAAAACTGGGTCACCTGGGTGACTTGGTGGGTTGGGCCTCTTCCTTCAGCCCAGATCATGGTCTCAGGGTCCTGGGATCAAGCCCCGCATCAGGATCTCTGCTCAGTGGAGAGACTACTTCTCCCTCACCCTCTGCCTGCCTCTCTAACTACTTGTGATCTCTCTATCTGTAAAATAAATAAATAAAATCTTTAAGAAAAAAAAAAGATTTACAAAATTATAGTAATCATCACAATATGGTACTGGCATAAAGATAGACAAACAGATCAATGATACAAAAGAATCTAGAAATAGATACATACATATATAATCAATTAACAACAAAGTTGCCAAAAAATGAAATGGAGAAAGAATACTATTTTAGCAAATGATGCTACAACAATTGGGTAGACATGCAAAAACAAAAATGAAGACTCAACCCTTGCCTCACACCAAAAAATAAAAATAAAAACTCTGAAATGGGTTTTAGGCCTAAATGTAAGAAATAAAATTGTAGGAGAGGAGGAAGCATGATGGCAGAGGAGTAGGAGACTGAAATGTCAGGTCCCAGGAGTTCAGCTAGATAGTTATCAAACCATTCTGAACACTTACAAACTCAACAGGAGATAGAAGAGAAGAGCAGCAATTCTAGAAACAGAAAATTGACCACTTTCCAGAAGGTAGGATGGGTGGAAAAGTGAATCCACAGCAACAGGAAGGTAGACCACAGGGGGAAGAGTTGGCTCCCAAGAAGTGAGAGAGCAGGGGAGCACAAAATTGGAACTTTTAGAAGTCTGCTCCACTGAGGGATGTTGCTCCAGAGGTAAAGTGATGGGTGGTGGGTGTCCTCGTGGGGACATTGTGGTCTAATGACCTGTGGGGTCACAGAACGACCGGAGGTGTCTGAGTGTAGCAGAGCTCCCAGGTATCAGAATGGGGAGCCGGCCAGAGATGAAGCTGAGAAGTGCACTCTCAGCTCGGGGTCACCTTAAACCTTAAACTCAGGCACAGTCAGGCCACTAGTCTTTGAGCAGGGACCCCGCAAGTGAAAGATCTGAAGAGACCCCCACCTTCCTCCTTTGGCAGTAGTGTCATGGGGGCACATGGCAGGAATTTGATGGGATTGGAGACTCCAAATAGGCCAGAGATTAGGAGGCTGCCATCTTCATCCTGTCCTCCAAACTTGTATGGAAAGCATTCAGGGTACAAAAGCTACCAAGAGCAAACATGAGCAGATTAATTAGCCTGGCCACTGGCAGTGAAGTTATCAATTCCTTGTTTACAGTCTTTTTCTAATTTTCATCTTTACAGTCATATGCCATCCCTTCATTGTGTTTACCCTTATATTTGTATATATATAAGTGTTTCATTTTTTAAAATTTTGGGGAGTAGTATCTTCTAAGAGACCAAAATATACCCAAAATCAAGTGAGTGGCTCTGTTCTATTCACCAGTCTGATATATATATATATTTTTAAATTTTTTTTAAAATTTCTATTTACACCCTTTCTTCTCCCCCCATGTGGGGTCTATTCTGATTTGGTTAGCATACATTTTTCTAGTGTCTTTGTCACCCTTTTAGTATTTTATTCCCTTGTTCATGTATTCTTATCTGAATAAAATGAAGAGGCAGAAAAGCTCACCACAAAAAAAAAAAAAAAAGAACAAGAGGCAGTACCAAAGGCTAGGGACATAATCAATATGGACATTGGTAATATGTTAGATCTAGAGTTCAGAATGATGATTCTCAAGGGGCTAGCTGGGCTTGAAAAAGGCATGGAAGATATTAGAGAATCACTTTCTGAAGAAAAAAATCCCTTTCTGGAGAAATAAAAGAAATAAAATCTAACCAAGCTGAAATCAAAAAGCTATTAATGAGGTGCAATAAAAAGTGGAGGCTCTTACTGCTAGGATAAATGAGGCAGAAGAGAGAATTAGTGACACAGAAGACCAAATGGTGGAGAATAAGAAGCTGAACAAAAGAGAGACAAACAACTACTGGACCACAAGGGGAGAATTCAAGAGATAAGTGATACCATAAGATGAAACAATATTAGAATAATTAGGATTCCAGAAGAAGAAGGAAGAGAGAAGGGGAAAGAAGGTATATTGGAGCAAATTGTAGTAGAGAATTTCCCTAATATGGCAAAGGGAACAAACATCAAAATCCAGGAGGCACAGAGAACCCCTCTCAAAATCAATAAAAATAGGTCCACATCCCATCATCTAATAGTAAAACTTACAAGTCTTAGTGACAAAGAGAAAATCCTGAAAGCAGCTCAGGACAAGAAGTCTGTAACATAAAATGCTAAAAATATTAGATTGGCAACAGACTTATCCATAGAAACCTGGCAGAACAAAAAGAACTGGCATGATACATTCAGAGCATTAAACAAGAAAAATATGCAGCCAAGAATACTATATCCAGCTAGAAAGATAGAAAGAGATAAAAAGCTTCTAGTACAAACAAAAATTAAAAGAATTTGCAAACACCAAACCAGCTCTACAGCAAATATTGAAAGGGGGTCCTCTAAACAAAGAGAAAGCCTTAAAGTAACAGACCAGAAAGAAACAGAGACAGTCACCTTACAGACAACACAATGGCACTAAATTCATATCTTTTAATAGTTACCCTGAATGTAAATGGGTTAAATACCCCAATCAAAATACATAGGGAATTAGTATGGATTGGGGGAAAAAAAGACCCATCTATATTCTGTCTACAAGAAACTCATTTTATACCCCAAAACACCTCCAGATTTAAAGTGAAAAGGTGGAAAACCATTTACCATGCTATTGGACATCGAAAAAAAGCTGGGGTGGTAATCTTTATATCAGATAAATTGGATTATAAGCCAAAGACTAAAATAAGAGATGAGGAAGGACACTATATCATATGCAAAGGGTCTGTCCAACAAGAAGAACTAACAATTTTAAATATCTATGTCCCTTACATGGAAGCAGCCAATTATATAAGCCAATAATAACAATATCAAAGAAATACATTGACAATAATACAGTAATGGTAGTGGACTTTTACACCTCCCTTACTGAAAAGGACTGATCATCTAAGCAAAAGATCAACAAGGAAATAAAGACTTAAATGACACATTGGACCAAATGGACATCATGGATGTATTTAGAACATTCCATCCCAAAACAACAGAATACACATTCTTCTCTAGTGCACATAGAACATTCTCCAGAAAAGATCACATCCTGGGTCACAAATCAGGTCCCAACTGGTACCAAAAGATTGGGATTATTCCCTGCATATTTTTAGACTACAATGCTTTGAAACTAGAACTCAATCCTAACAGGAAAGTTGGAAAGAACTCAAATACATGGGCTAAAGAGCATCCTACTAAAGAATGAATGGATCAACCAGGAAATCAAAGAAGAATTTTAAAAATTCATGGAAACAAATGAAAATGAAAACACAACTGTTCAAAATTTTTGGGCTGTAGCAAAGGCAGTCCTGAGAGGAAAATATAAGTGACACAAGTCTTTCTCAAGAAACAAGGAAGGTCTCAAGTACACAACCTAACCCTACATCTAAAGGAGATAGAGAAAGAATAACAAAGAAGGCCTAAACCCAGTAGGAGAAGAGAAATAATAAATATCAGAGCAGAAATCAATGACATAGAAACCAAAAAAAAAAACAAAAACAATAGAACAAATCAATGAAACTAGGAGCTGGTCCTTTGAAAGAATTAATAAGATTGATAAATCCCTGGCCAGACTTATCAAAAAGAAAAGAGAAAGGACCCAAATAAGTAAAATCATGAATAAAAGAGGAGAGATCACAACCAACACCAAAAATACAATTATAAGAACATATTATGAGAACTATACACCAGCAAATTTGACAATCTGGAAGAAATGGATGCATTCCTAGAGACCTATAAACTAACAAAACTAAGCCAGGAAGAATTAGAAAACCTAAACAGACCCATAACCAGTAAGGAGACTGAAGCAGTCATCAAAAATCTCCCAACAAACAAAAGCCCAGGGACAGATGGCTTCCCAGGGTAATTCTACCAAACAGTTAAAGAATTAACACCTATTCTCCTGAAACTGTTCCAAAAAATAGAAATAGAAGGAAATCTTCCAAACTCATTTCTTTTAAAAGATTTTATTTATTTATTTGTGAGAGATAGAGAGAGAGATCACAGGCAGTGTGCTAAGCAGAGGGAGAAGCAGGCTCCCTGCCGAGCAAGGAGCCCAATGTGGGACTGGATCCCAGGATGCTGGGATCATGACCTGAGCCGAAGGCAGACACTTAACCAACTGAGCCACCCAGGTGTCCCCCAAACTCATTTTATGAGGCCATCACTACCTTGATCCCCAAACCAGACAAAGACCCCCATCAAAAAGGAGAATTACAGACCAATATCCTTGGTGAACATGGATGCAAAAATTCTCAGCAAAATACTAGCCAATAAGATCCAACAGTACATTAAAAAAGATTATTCATTATGACCAAGTGGGATTTATTCCTGAGCTACAAGATTGGTTCAATATCTACAAATTAAAATCAATTGTATGTATTGTATGTATTGTAATGTATTGTATTACAAAATATATTGTAATATATTTATAATGTAATATATTTGTAATGTATTACAAAATATATTGTAATACAATACATTAATAAAAAAAGGACAAGAACCATATCATACTCCCAATAGATGCTGAAGAAGGGTTTGACAAAGTACAGCATCCTTTTTTTTTTTTTTTACTTGACTGACAGAGATCACAAGTAGACAGAGAAGCAGGCAAAGAGTGAGGAGGAAGCAGGCTCACTGCCAAGCAGAGAGCCCGATGCGGGGCTCGATCCCAGGACCTGGGATCATGACCTGAGCTGAAGACAGAGGCTTTAACCCACTGAGCCACCCAGGTGCCCCTACAGCATCCTTTCTTGATCAAAACTCTTCACAGTGTAGAGATAGAGGGTACATACCTCAATATCATCAAAGCCATCTATGAAAAACCCACAGCGAATATCAATCTCAATGGGGGAATACCAAGAGCTTTTCCCCTAAAGTCTTGAACACAGCAGGGATGTCCACTATCACCAGTGCTATTCAACCTAGTAATAGAAGTCTTAACCTCAGCAATCAGACAATAAAAAGGAATTAAAGACATCTGAAACAACAAAGAAGTCAAACTCTCACTCTTTGCAGATGATACAAAATGTTATGTGGAAAATCCAAAAGACTCCACTCCAAAACTGCTAGAACTCATATAGGAATTCAGTAAAGTGTCAGGATATAAAATCAATGCACAGAAATCAGTTGTATTTCCATATACCAACAGCAAGACAGAAGAAAGAAATTAAGGAGTCAATCCCATTTACATCTGCACCCAAAACCAGAAGATACCTAGAAATAAACCTAACCAATGAGGCAAAGAATCTGTCCTCAGAAAATTATGAAGGACTTATGAAAGAAATTGAGGAAGACACAAAGAAATGGAAAAATGTTCCATGCTCATGGACTAGAAGAACAAATATTGTGAAAATGTCTATGCTACCTAAAGCAATCTAAACATTTAATGCAATCTCTATCAAAATACCATCCATTTTTTCAAATAAATGGAACAAATAATCCTAAAATTTATATGGAACCAGAAAGGACCCCAAATAGCCAGAGGAATGTTTCAAAAGAAAACCAAAGTTGGTGGCATCAGAATTCCAGACTTCAAGCTCTCTTACAAAGCTGTAATCATCAAAACAGTATGGTACTGGCACAAAAACAGACACATAGATCAATGGAACAGAATAGAGAGCCCAGAAATAGACATTCAATTTTATGGTCAACTAATCTTTGATAAAGCAGGAAAGAATGTCCAATGGAAAAAAGACAGTCTCTTCAACAAATGGTGTTGGGAAAATTGGACAGCCACATGCAGAAAAGTGAAATCAGATCATTTCCTTATATCACACACAAAAAATGGACTCAAAATGGATGAAAGACCTCAATATGAGACAGGAATCAATCAAAAAACCTTGAGGAGAACACAGTAAGCAACCTCTTTGACCTCAGCCACAGCAACTCTTCCTAGAAACATCCCTAAATGCAAGGGCAGCAAGTGACTTCATCAAGATCAAAAGCTTTTGCACAGCAAAGGAAATCGTCAGCAAATCCAAAAGACAATAACAGATGGGAAAAGGTATTTGTAATGTAATTTGTAAATGACATATCAAGTAAAGGACTAGTATCCAAAATCTATAAAGAACTCATCAAACTCAGTACCCAAAGAACAAAGAATCCAATCAAGAAATGAGCAGAAGATGTGAACAAACATTTCTGCAAAGAAGACATCCAAATTGCCAACAGACATGAAAAAGTGCTCAACATCAGTCGGCATCAGGGAAATACAAATCAAACCACAGTGAGATACCACCTCACACCAGTCAGGATGGCTAAAATTAACCAGTCAGGAAATGATAAGTGTTGGCAAAGATGCAGAGAAAGGGGAACCTTCCTACACTGTTGGTGAGAATGCAAGTTGGTGCAGCCACTCTGGAAAACAGCATGTATGTGCCTCATAAGGTTGAAAATAGAGCTACCCTATGATCCAGCAATCACACTATTGGGTATTTACCATAAAAATACAAATGTAGTGAACCAAAGGGGCACATGCACCTGAATGTTTATAGCAGCAGTGTCTACAATAGTCAAACTATGGAAAGAACCTAGATGTCCATCAACAGATGAATAGATATACACACACGCACGCACACACACATACAATGGAATACTATGCAGCCATCAAAAAAAACCAAAATCTTGCCATTTGCAATGATGTGGATGGAACTAAAGGGTATTATGCTGAGCAAAATAAGTTAATCAGAGAAAGACAATTATCATATGATCTCTCTGACAGGAAGAATTTGAGAGACAGGGCAGGGGGTTGTGGGGATTAGGGAAGGGAATAATGAAACAATAGGGGATTGGGAGGGAGACAAAGCATAAGAGACTCTTAATCTCATGAAACAAACTGAGGGTTGTTGGGGGTGGGGGAGTAGGGATAGGGTGGCTGGGTTATGCACATTGAGGAGGGTATGTACTATGAGTGCTGTGAAATGTGTAAACCTGATGATTCATAGATCTGTACCCCTGAAGCAAATAATACATTATATTTTAATAAAAATTTTTAAAAAGAAATAAAATTATAATTTTTTATAAGATGGGAGAAATTCAAAATTTTTTGACCAATATTTCTTGTATAGGATACAAAAAGTACAAACTATAAGAGAAAATGCCAATAAATTGGAGTTTCATTGAAATCTAAAGCTTTTGCTCTTCAAAAGATACTGTTAAGAAAATTAAAAATGAAGTCTCCTCCTGGGAGAAAGTAGTTGTAAAACAAAAATCTGTCAAAGCTCTTACATCAAGAATGAACCTTTATAATTCAATAAAAAGAAGACAACCTAATTTAAAAGTGGATTAAAAAAAGGCATGCCATTGATAAATAAAGAATATGAAAAATTTTCATCATCATTAGTCATTAGGAAATTGCAAATAATACCACAATAGATGCCATTACACACCAATTAAAAATTCAAATATTAAAGAAGACTGACCACACCAAGTATTGGTGATGATATAGGGCAAATAAAACTCATACGCAGGTGGTGATTGGAATACTTGGCAATTTACCTTGCTTAAAAAGGTAAACATATGTTAACCTATGATCCAAAAGAAATGATGTGTTTACACAAGATTTATATGGAATTTATTGAAGTATCTTTGCTCCTAAGAGGTCAGTACTTGAAACAACCCAATTATCCAAGAACAGGTAAACAAATTATTTGTAGTATGTCCACACAATTGCTTACTACTTGACACTAAAAAATAAACAGCTAACATTGACATCAACATAGATGAATCAATCTCAAAATAATTATGCTGAGTAAAACACACATAATGTGTGATTCCATTTACATACAATTCTAGAAAATGCAAAGCAATCTATAGTTACAGAAAGCAAATCAGTGATAGCCTGGGAATCGGCAAAGCAACATTACTGGGAAACTTTTGGGGGTGATTGTTCTGCTCATTGTATTGATTGTAGTAATGATTTTTTACAAGGAGCTATAATGCTCATAGCACAAAATTTCTATAAAACCTGCAAAATACGTAATGTGCATTCTATACCTATATTATTACCCTAAGTGATTACTGGATTTGTTTCATAACAACATTTAGTATGTCACATGTTGTTTCACAATTTACACACTCATTTGCTTACTACTACATATGCCCATTAACCATAAAATCCAGCTTCCAGGAAAGTACCAGATTATGTTTGAAACCTTAAAATGCTCAGCATATTTTATAACACTTCTCAATTACTCGTACTGAATAAAATGGTCAATAGTGTGAAATGACATTTACCATTGGTAGGTTTGGACCTGTGAAAGTCACCCAAGAGAAAAATATTTAATTTATATCTAAAAACTACCAGTGAGAAAACAAGGTGAAATAATTAAAATTGTAAGTTGTGATCCTAAGCCAGCCTTTTCAAGCTTACTGTGGATAGCAATACAGACAATGGAGAACTAAAATATGCCCTATAAGTCAGTAAATAATAAAATACTCAGTTTATATAAATGACATATAAATACATAATGTGACTTGTTTAAAACTATGTATTTTATATTATCCATTAAAATTTTAGAATATTATGCTTATTCTACATACTTTTTAAAACAGTGTGTAAAATACTGGTGATAACATCATACATGGTTTTGAAGAGTACAGTATGCTAAATTATTTGGACACAAATTATGATGAGCTCTGGAAAATTATTAGATAACTCAAAAGTGAGTTCTAGTAAAGAAAAAAACTAATTTTACAAGTGGATGCAAACAATTTGAATAAATTTTGAATAAACAAAGCAATAATTCCCATGCCAATCTGATTTTATAGCGTATTTCAAATATATGAAATAAATCTCTACTAAGTATCATTAATAATTATTGGACTAATTCATTTTTATCTCTATAAGTTCATATATGCAAGTAGACAAAGAAGAAAGAGGAAATGACTTGTTTGGACACATATGGGTATTTGTAAATATTTCTTCAATGTGTCTCTTCTCCACTAAACAAAAAGATTCTCAGGGTGCCTGGGTGGCTCAGTGGGTTAAAGCCTCTGCCTTTGGCTCAGGTCATGATCTCGGGGTCCTGGGATCAAGCCCCACGTCGGGCTCTCTGCTCAGCAGGGAGCCTGCTTCCCCCTCTCTCTCTGCCTGCCTCTCTGCCTACTTGAGATCGCTGTCTGTCAAATAAATAAATAAAATCTTAAAAAAAAAAAGATTCTCAAAGGAGGTGTATCTATTTTATTAAGTACCATATTCCAACTCTAATCACAGTATCTAGCACATAATGGGTCCTTTATAAATATTAGTTGACAGAAATACAAAGTTTGTAAAATTTTAGAGCAGGTATGGTTGCCCACATTTTATAGTTTAAGACACAGGAGGATAGACAATTTAAATCACTTACCAGGAATTTTAGGGATACAATGTGACAGAACTGTGATATGTCTATCGGTGTTAAGCTCTAAGCTATTTCCATTATATACAATTGACCCTTGAACAACATAGGGGTTAGGGGCACTGATCTCCATGCAATCAAGAACCTGCATGTAACATCGGACTCCCCCACCTCTTAACAACTTATAGCCTACTCTTAACCAATAATAAACAAGTGATTAGCCCATATTCTGTATATTATCTGCATTATATACTGTATTCTTAAAATAAAGCTAGAGAAAAGAAAAAAATTTTTAAGATTTTATTTATTTATTTGACAGAGAGAGATCACAATTAGGCAGAGTGGCAGGCAGAGAGAGAGGGGGGGAAGCAGGGTCCCC
This sequence comes from Meles meles, assembly GCF_922984935.1. NCBI lineage: Eukaryota > Metazoa > Chordata > Mammalia > Carnivora > Mustelidae > Meles > Meles meles. Next base: position 10,270,790 of record NC_060067.1, read on the forward strand.
GCTGAGCCAGGACCCTGGGATCATGACCTGAGCTGAAGACAGAGGCTTTAACCCACTGAGCCCCCCAGGCATCCCAAGAAAATGTTTTTAAGAAAATCATAAGGAAGGGGATGCCTGGATGGCTCAGTCACTTAAACTTTTGTCTTTGGCTCAGGTCATGATCCCAGGGTCCTGGGATCAAGCCCTATGTTGGGCTCCTGTTCAGTGGGAGCCTGCTTCTCCCTCTCCTCCCTGCTTGCGCTCTCTCTCTCTCACTATCTCTGTCACTATCTGTCTCTCTCTCAAATAAATAAAATCTTAAAAAATATCATAAAGAAGAAATACTTTTACAGCACCATAAAAAACATAAAATCCATGTATAAGCCGACCCATGTGTTCAAACCTGTGTTGCTCAAGGGTCAACTGTAATGGTATCTCTTCATTGTTAGAGTATCATTTGAAAAATGTAGTTAATAATACATATTTCCTAATTGCTTCCAAATTTGTAAAACATAACCAATTATAATACGCTGACATGGAGTAAGATTTTGAATGACCTTATAAATTAGAACAGAAGATTCACTTGATAATAGAGCTAAGTACATCGTGCAGTTCCATCTCTGATCCATTAAACCTGGTTCTGTTTGAGTTGTTTTGTTCAGGAAACACAATTAGAAGAAATGCTATTTTCATGTCCTTGTTAAATATTTCCTTTCCAAGAGATTAGGAGAAGGAAAGATGGTGTTATGGACTGAATGTTTGTGTTCTCCCCCAAATTCCTATTTTGAAGCCTTAATCCCCAATATGGTGATATTTGGAGCCATTGGGAGGTAATTAGGTTGAGATGAGGTCACGAGGGTGGGGCCCCCATGATGGGGTTTGTGTCCTTCTGTGAAGAGGAAGAAAGGCCAGAACATACGCACACACACCCTACCTTGTGAAGAAAATGTAGCAATAGACAAGCTAGAAAGAGGGCTGTCACCAGAAACCGAATCTTCTCGGACTTTGATCTTGGACTTCTCAGCCTCCAGAATTGTGAGAAAATAAATTTTTGTTGTATAAATTACACCATCTGTGGTATTTTCTTATGGCTCCTCAGGATAACTAATAAAGATGGGAAAGGGGAACTGTAGAAAAATTCATATTGTAAATACGTAATTATATACATTATATTATAAATATGTAATATGTAATGTGTAAATATGAATTATAAACCATATTCATAAACATGGTTTAGACAACCACATTTACAATTATACCCAAGTTCATATCTTAATAAACTGTGTTCATTTCTCACTGTTTTCCTCATCATGTTACTCTAATCTCACGATAGTCTCCATTTTTTTATTCTAATACATTGCTTACCATTTTCACCTGAGAATCCTACTGGTACCTCTTTGTGTTCAAAATGAGTATAGGAATACCCTATTTTCCTTTTACAGACGTGTCTGTTTTCTAGAACCCATGAAAGATTATTTTATTGTAGAAAAATGACCAACCTCTCTATATCCCCACTGAAGTTTTAAGAAGAGTAAATGGAATTACACTGTAACAAGATATGTTTAGGTAGAAAGAGGAAAATTCTTAAAGCAACAGATGATAAAGTTTGGAAGGGGAGTATTTATTTCCCATAAAAATGGAAATCTCTATAATTAGGATACATTAAGACTTTCAAATAATTTCATTGAAACCTACCTACAGGGTGAGGAGGACTGAACATGAGTATTTACTCATCCCAAATAAGTAGTGGTATGACACCTCTTGTCATTCGGGCTTAAAGACAATTTTTTATGAATTAATAAAATCTCATTTTCAGGAATATTTGATTTCTAATAAAAAGTTAATTTTTTTAAAACATTTTATTTATTTGAGAAACAGAATGAGAGAGAGCATGAGGGCAGAGGAGGGACAGGGGGAGAGGGAGAAGCAGACTCTCTGCTGAGCATGACCTGAGCAGAAGACAGATGCTTCACCAACTGAGCCACCCAGCTGACCCTAAAGAGTTAATTTTACAGAAAACCAGTTATTCTGTTAGTACTTTGGAAGTGCATTTTTTAAAACACTTCCGCATTTTCTCCACTTTTTCTCTTAATAAATAGGAAACCACACGATAAGTATGACATAGACTGCATGGGCAGCAGAGTAGAGACATTTGTTGTCACATCATTTCTTCTGGTTTTTCTCTTACCATACATTTTGGCAATTCATTCATGACTCACCAATTTATCCACAGCAAGCTTTAGTCTTTTATAGGTTTTAGTCTTATAGCCAAAAGAATTGTTTTTTTTTTTCCTTTGGCATCTATGAGACCTGACAGGATAATAAGAGCAATAATAACAGCATTAGTAACTAATATTTGTTTAGGAGTCCTATAATGCAGACACTAAGGACTATTTCATTTTATTATTACAATGGTTCCATTATCTAAGTTTATATGGCTAGTATGTGGAGGAGAAGGCATTTGTATTCAGGACTACTTTATTCAGAGCCTGCATGTTTAGCCACTTTGCTCAGTTTCTTCTTGAGTACCCATCAATTCCAGCATAAAAGCACCAAAGTCTGTGCTTTTGCAAAACCAGAAAAAATACCACCTGATACTGTATACAGAATAAAGACACAAACTTCTGGAAGTAAGACAAACCTCTCCAGCAGCAATGGATACCTCCCTACATCAGTTTAAATTTATATGTTTAAATTTATATATATTATGACCAGGTTCATTTCAGACTCAAATTTAAGTTTACTCCATTATTTTATAGATTAGGAAACCCATCTGGAATTCTTCAAGAACTGAAATTCTGGAAGATACCCCTATTATCATTTTATTTTCCATAAGAAGCATATAAATCAGACATATAATGAAAGTGTCTTCTTAACTGACTTCAAACCTAGACATGCAAATGTATGTAAATTATAGTTATATGCTCATAAGCATGTCCCAGTGCCTGCTCGGTTTACCATCCTTTTGAATATGCACACTCCTTTAATTTTTTTTGAATCCTTCAAAGACACACAACATTGGAGCATTAAATTTTAAATAAGGCAATTGGATAAATTTTGCATTCAACAGATGCACACTTAAGATATTAAAGTATTGCTCATTAACTAGTTCAACAGGCACCTTAATTAGATCATCTGAAACCACTTAGAATTTTCTTTTCTTGAACTACTTAAAATGACCTGAATATAAATCATTGAATTTTAATTTAAATGGGGAATTTTGGTGAAGATAATCTACAACATTGTGCAGACACCTTATCAGTAAGTTTTTGCTCATTTGCATATTACAGTTCTGGATGAAAAAGAAAAAAATATACTCATTGGTGGTTCAGATAGGAGGGCCTAAGGGCCAGAATTCATCAGGACTTTTCACATCCTAGAGGAAATCTTGCAAGTTGTCATTCATCAGAATTTCTACTTTAGGTGAACCTGTAACTTTGAACAGGTAAGACCTTTAGTTGGAACCCCATTAGAAAAAGGGGATTAGGGGCACCTGGGTGGCTCAGTGGGTTAAAGCCTCTGCCTTCGGCTCAGGTCATGATCTCAGGGTCCTGGGATCGAGACCTGCATCAGGCTCTCTGCTCAGCGGGGAGCCTGCTTCCCTTCCTCTCTCTCTCTGCCTGCCTCTCTGCCTACTTGTGATCTCTGTCAAATAAATAAAATCTTTTTAAAAAAATAAATAAATAAAAAAGAAAAAAGGGATTAAAGTTAATTTTCCCAAAGCCTCACTCCACCCTAAAATATCAGGCTGATAGAGCCATGAGAAACCCAGATTTAAAATCTCTTTAGGGACAAAGATAATTTTCCATTTTCTCCATAGGAATTCTGTCAAAGATAAAAATGGAAAGAAATCCTCAGTAACCAGAGGTTTACAGAGATAAAAATTCAAAAGTAGGTCTCCTAGAATAGTATTTCTCAATCTGTCTTCAACATTCCACAACTCCATTTTGGCCAGCAACTCTGTAACTAAGTAGATCAAGGTCTGTCCTTATGTTTTATTCATCATTTTTACCTAACCTGAAATTCATTCTCTGACTTCAATACCCCTAAAAGTATGCATCTGCTCCAGACCAGATTTATTCACATAATTTCCTTCATATGTATATATATATATATATATATAATTTCCTTCTAAACAAGTCATTTTTTCAGCCCAAGTTCAGAAACCTCACAAGTTTACATCTTTCTTCTCAAGCACTCAGGAATGAAACAAGGTATTTTATGGAGCATTAATATCACCACTTTTGAGGGTATAATAATCCCTAAATTTAGTACACAGCAGTTCTCTCCAATCAACTCAATTCAATTCATGTACCACTCTAAGGTTTCGGCTTAGGTCATAGGCTCAGGGTCATGAGATGGAGCCCCACAACTGGCTTCCTCCTCACTCAGCACGAAGTCTGTTTGTCCCTCCCATTCTGCCCCTCCTCACGTGCTCCCTCATTTTCTCAATTAAATAAATAAAATCTTAAAAAAAAAAAGACAAGAAAATTCAATCGGGGGGGTTTTATATTTCCACACCTTATATTAAGCCAAAAGAACATGGCTCTCATTAGTTTTGCATATTGTGTTTTAGTTTAAGATTATAGTTGAAGAAAGCACAACTGAAGAAAACTTTGAAACACAGATTTAGATAACAGAGATCCTGGAATTAGGACATATATCCAGGGAGTACTTAAATTTGTTCTAAGTTGCCAAGTAAAGTTCTGTTTCAGGGGACAGGAAAATATTATGGAGCATCTCCTTATAATATTTATATCTGAGATGAATATAAAATAGGTTTAATTTAGAAACTAATGATACATCTAGTATCTACTTGATTTTCTAAAATACACCTTAGAGGTAATAAAAACAAAACAGTAACTATTTTTTAAAGGATAAACTATGTATTCAACTCACCGATAGGACAGACTATTAGACATTTTTTAAAATACAGTGTGACAGGAGAGGAGTCAAGATGGCGGAGAAGTAGCAGGCTGAGACTACATCAGGTAGCAGGAGATCAGCTCATAAGCTTATCTAAACATTGCAAACACCTACAAATCCAACGGGAGATCGAAGAGAAGAAGAACAGCAATTCTAGAAACAGAAAATCAACCACTTTCTGAAAGGTAGGACTGGCGGAGAAGTGAATCTAAAACGACGGGAAGATAGACCGCGGGGGGAGGGGCCGGCTCCCGGCAAGCGGAGGAGGAACGGAGCACAAAATCAGGACTTTTAAAAGTCTGTTCCACTGAGGGACATTGCTCCAGAGGCTAAACCAGGGTGAAGCCCACGCGGGGTCAGCGTGGCCCCAGGTCCCGCAGGGTCACAGAAGGATCGGGGGTGTCGGAGTGTCAGAGAGCTCGCAGGTATTAGAACGGAGAAGCCGGCTGCAGAGACAGAGCCAAGGACTGAACTCTCAGCTCAGGGTTACCTTGAACTGGTCGCGGGCTGGGTGAGCTCCGAGCGCGGCTAGAGGCTGGGGATACGGGAGTGATTGGGTGCTGTCCTCTGGGGGCGCACTGAGGAGTGGGGCCCCAGGCTCTCGGCTCCTCTGGGCCGCAGACTAGGAGGCCGCCATTTTCATTCCCGTCCTCCGGAACTCTACGGAAAGCGTTCAGGGAACAGAAGCTCCCAAAGCTAACCCGAGCCGATACTTAGTCCGGCCGCCGGTAAGGGCGGTACAATCCCGCCTCGGGCAAAGACACTTGAGAGTCACTACAACAGGCCCCTCCCCCAAAAGATCAACAAAATATCCAGCCAGGACGAAGTTCATCTATCAAGGAAAGTAGGTTCAATTCCTAAGACAGCAGCGCAATTCCAGAGGAGGAGAAAGCAAAGCACGGAACTCAGGGCTTTCTCCCCATGATTCTTTAGTCTTGCGGCTACTTCAATTTTTTTTTCTTTTTTCAATTTTTTTTTCTTTTTTCTTTTTTCTTCTTCTGCTAAATTTTTTAAAACTTTTACCCTTTTCTTTTTTAACGTTTTTTGACTAGTTTATCTAAATATATATATTTTTTCTTTCTTTTTTATATTTTTTCTTTATTTGTTTTATTTTTTAAATTTTTTTCTTTTTTTTTCTGAACCTCTTTTTATCCCCTTTCTCCCCCCCACAATTTGGGGTCTCTTCTGATTTGGTTACAGTGCATTTTTCTGGGGTCTTTGCCACCCTTTTAGTATTTTATTTGCTCCTTCATATACTCTTATCTGGACAAAATGACAAGGCGGAAAAAATCACCACAAACAAAAGAACAAGAGACAGTATCGAAGGCTAGGGACCTAATCAACACAGACATTGGTAATATGTCAGATCAAGAGTTCAGAATGACGATTCTGAACATTCTAGCCAGGCTCGAAAAAGGCATGGAAGATATTGGAGAAACCCTCTCTGGAGATATTAAAGCCCTTTCTGGAGAAATTAAAGAACTAAAATCTAACCAAGTTGAAATCAAAAAAGCTATTAATGAGGTGCAATAAAAAATGGAGGCTCTCACTGCTAGGATAAATGAGGCAGAAGAAAGAATTAGTGATATAGAAGACCAAATGACAGAGAATAAAGAAGCCGAACAAAAGAGGGACAAACAGCTACTGGACCATGAGGGGAGAATTCGAGAGATAAGTGACACCATAAGACGAAACAACATTAGAATAATTGGGATTCCAGAAGAAGAAGAAACAGAGAGGGGAGCAGAAGGTCTATTGGAGAGAATCATTGGAGAGAATTTCCCTAATATGGCAAAGTGAACAAGCATCAAAATCCAGGAGATGCAGAGAACCCCCCTCAAAGTCAACAAGAATAGGTCCACACCCCGTCACCTAATAGTAAAATTTACAAGACTTAGTGACAAAGAGAAAATCCTGAAAGCAGCCCGAGAAAAGAAGTCTGTAACATACAATGGTAAAAATATTAGATTGGCGGCAGACTTATCCACAGAGACATGTCAGGCCAGGAAGAGCTGGCATGATATATTCAGAACACTAAACGAGACGAAACATGCAGCCAAGAATACTCTATCCAGCTAGGCTATCATTGAAAATAGAAGGAGAGATAAAAAGCTTCCAGGACAAACAAAAACTGAAAGAATTTGCAAACACCAAACCAGCTCTACAGGAAATATTGAAAGGGGTCCTCTAAGCAAAGAGAGAGCCTAAAACCAGTAGATCAGAAAGGTACAGAGACAATATACAGTAACAGTCACCTTACAGGCTAATAATGGCAATAAATTCATATCTCTCAATAGTTACCCTGAATGTTAATGGGCTAAATGCCCCAATCAAAAGACACAGGGTATCAGATTGGATAAAAAAACAAAACCCATCAGTATGTTGCCTACAAGAAACTCATTTTAGACGCGAAGACACCTCCAGATTGAAAGTGAGGGGGTGGAAAACAATTTACCATGCTAATGGGCATCAGAAGAAAGCTGGGGTGGCAATCCTTCTATCAGATCAATTAGATTTTAAGCCAAAGACTATAATAAGAGATGAGGAAGGACACTATATCCTACTCAAAGGGTCTGTCCAACAAGAAGATCTAACAATTTTAAATATCTATGCCCCTAACGTGGGAGCAGCCAACTATATCAACCAATTAATAACAAAAGCAAAGAAACACATCAATAATAATACAATAATAGTAGGGGACTTGAACACTCCCCTCACTGAAATGGACAGATCATCCAAGCAAAAGATCAACAAGGAAATAAAGGCCTTAAATGACACACTGGACCAGATGGACATCACAGATATATTCAGAACATTTCATCCCAAGGCAACAGAATACACATTCTTCTCTAGTGCACATGGAACCTTCTCCAGAATAGATCACATCCTGGGTCACAAATCAGGTCTCAACCGGTATCAAAAGATTAGGATCATTCCCTGCATATTTTCAGACCACAATGTTCTGAAGCTAGAACTCAATCACAAGAGGAAAGCTGGAAAGAACCCAAATACATGAAGACTAAACAGCATCCTTCTAAAGAATGAATGGGTCAACCAGGAAATTAAAGAAGAATTGAAAAAAATCATGGAAACAAATGACAATGAAAACACAACGGTTCAAAATCTGTGGGACACAGCAAAGGCAGTCCTGAGAGGAAAATATATAGTGGTACAAGCCTTTTTCAAGAAACAAGAAAGGTCTCAAGTACACAACCTAACCCTACACCTAAAGTAACTGGAGAAAGAACAAGAAAGAAACCATAAACCCAGCAGGAGAAGAGAAATCATAAAGATCAGAGCAGAAATCAATGAAATAGAAACCAAAAAAAAACAATAGAAAAAATCAATGAAACTAGGAGCTGGTTCTTTGAAAGAATCAATAAGATTGATAAACCCCTGGCCAGACTCATCAAAAAGAAAAGAGAAAGGACCCAAATCAATAAAATCATGAATGAAAGAGGAGAGATCACAACTAACACCAAAGAAATACAGACAATTATAAGAACATACTATGAGCAACTCTACGCCAACAAATTGGACAATCTGGAAGAAATGGATGCATTCCTATAGACATATAAACTACCACAACTGAACCAGGAAGAAATAGAAAACCTGAACAGGCCCATAACCAGTAAGGAGATTGAAACAGTCATCAAAAATCTCCAAACAAACAAAAGCCCAGGGCCAGACGGCTTCCCAGGGGAATTCTACCAAACATTTAAAGAAGAACTAATTCCTATTCTCCTGAAACTGTTCCAAAAAATAGAAATGGAAGGAAAACTTCCAAACTCATTTTATGAGGCCAGCATCACCTTGATCCCCAAACCAGACAAGGATCCCACCAAAAAAGAGAACTACAGACCAATATCCTTGATGAACACAGACGCAAAAATTCTCGCCAAAATACTAGCCAATAGGATTCAACAGTACGTTAAAAGGATTATTCACCATGATCAAGTGGGATTTATTCCAGGGCTGCAGGGTTGGTTCAACATCCGCAAATCAATCAATGTGATAGAACACATTAATAAAAGAAAGAACAAGAACCATATGATACTCTCAATAGATGCTGAAAAAGCATTTGACAAAGTACAGCATCCCTTCCTGATCAAAACTCTTCAAAGTGTGGGGATAGAGGGCACATACCTCAATATTATCAAAGCCATCTATGAAAAACCCACCGCAAATATCATTCTCAATAGAGAAAAAATGAAAGCTTTTCCGCTAAGGTCAGGAACACGGCAGGGATGTCCATTATCACCACTGCTATTCAACATAGTACTAGAAGTCCTAGCCTCAGCAATCAGACAACAAAAAGAAATTAAAGGAATCCAAATTGGTAAAGAACAAGTCAAACTATCACTCTTTGCAGATGATATGATACTATATGTGGAAAACCCAAAAGACTCCACTCCAAAACTGCTAGAACTTGTACAGGAATTCAGTAATGTGTCAGGATATAAAATCAATGCACAGGAATCAGTTGCATTTCTGTACACCAACAACAAGACTGAAGAAAGAGAAATTAAGGAGTCAATCCCATTTACAATTGTACCCAAAGCTATAAGATACCTAGGAATAAACCTAACCAAAGAGGCTAAGAATCTATACACAGAAAATTATAAAGCACTCATGAAAGAAATTGAGGAAGACACAAAGAAATGGGAAAATATTCCATGCTCCTGGATTGGAAGAATAAATATTGTGAAAATGTCCATCCTACCTAAAGCAATCTACACATTTAATGCAATCCCTATCAAAATACCATCCATTTTTTTCAAAGAAATGGAACAAATAATCCTCAAATTTATATGGAACCAGAAAAGACCTCGAATAGCCAAAGGAATATTGAAAAACAAAGCCAAAGTTGGTGGCATCACAATTCCGGACTTCAAGCTCTATTACAAAGCTGTCATCATCAAGACAGCATGGTACTGGCACAAAAACACATAGATCAGTGGAACAGAATAGAGAGCCCAGAAATCGACCCTCAACTCTATGGTCAACTAATCTTCGACAAAGCAGGAAAGAATGTCCAATGGAAAAAAGACAGCCTCTTCAATAAATGGTGCTGGGAAAATTGGATGGCCACATGCAGAAAAATGAAATTGGACCACTTCCTTACACCACATATGAAAATAGACTCCAAATGGATGAAGGACCTCAATGTGAGAAAGGAATCCATCAAAATCCTTGAGGAGAATGCAGGCAGCAACCTCTTCGACCTCAGCTATAGCAACATCTTCCTAGGAACAACGGCAAAGGCAAGGGAAGCAAGGGCAAAAATGAACTATTGGGATTTCATCAAGATCAAAAGCTTTTGCACAGCAAAGGAAACAGTCAACAAAACCAAAAGACAACTGACAGAATGGGAGAAGATATTTGCAAACGACATATCAGATAAAGGGCTAGTATCCAAAATCTATAAGGAACTTAGCAAACTCCCAAACACCCAAAGAACAAGCAATCCAATCAAGAAATGGGCAGAGGACATGAACAGACATTTCTGCAAAGAAGACATCCAGATGGTCAACAGACACATGAAAAAGTGCTCCAAGTCACTCGGCATCAGGGAAATACAAATCAAAACCACAATGAGATATCACCTCACACCAGTCAGAATGGCTAAAATGAACAAGTCAGGAAATGACAGATGCTGGCGAGGATGCGGAGAAAGGGGAACCCTCCTCCACTGTTGGTGGGAATGCAAGCTGGTGCAACCACTCTGGAAAACAGCATGGAGGTTCCTCAAAATGTTGAAAATAGAACTACCCTATGACCCAGCAATTGCACTACTGGGTATTTACCCTAAAGATAGAAACATAGTGATCCGAAGGGGCACGTGTACCCGAATGTTTGTAGCAGCAATGTCTACAATAGTCAAACTATGGAAAGAACCTAGATGTCCATCAACAGATGAATGGATAAAGAAGATGTGGTATATATACACAATGGAATACTATGCAGCCATCAAAAGAAATGAAATCTTGCCATTTGCGACGACGTGGATGGAACTAGAACGTATCATGCTTAGTGAAATAAGTCAATCGGAGAAAGACAACTATCATATGATCTCCCTGATATGAGGACATGGAGAAGCAACATGGGGGGTTAGGGGAATAGGAGAAGAATAAATGAAACAAGATGGGATTGGGAGGGAGACAAACCATAAATGACTCTTAATCTCACAAAACAAACTGGGGGTTGCTTGGGGGAGGTGGGATTGGGAGAGGGGGAGGGGGCTATGGACATTGGGGAGGGTATGTGCTATCGTGAGTGCTATTAAGTGTGTAAACCTGGCTATTCACAGACCTGTACCCCTGGGGATAAAAATACATTTTATGTTTATTAAAAAAAAAAAATTTGGAAGAGGAGGCGAACCATAAGAGACTATGGACTCTGAAAAACAACCTGAGGGTTTTGAAGGGTCAGGGGTGGGAGGTTGGGGGAACAGGTGGTGGGTAATATGGAGGGCACGTTTTGCATGGAGCACTGGGTGTTGTGCAAAAACAATGAATACTGTTACGCGGAAAAAATAAATAAAATGGAAAAAAAATACAGTGTGACAATTAATACCCTATTTAACTTAACAGTTTTTAAAAGAGCCATGAATGATTGAATCTATCATGCTTTTTCTTCTAAGAAAAGATAAAATGGGTCGCTATCATATTATTTTCTCTACCCTACAAGAAATCTCATCCAGTATCTTGGAATAAAAATGTGCCTTTTTTTTAAACAATATAATTTTTAATGCTTCTGTCCTTAGAAATAACAACAAAAGTTACACTGAAGAGGAAATGGTCTTTATGAAGAATACATTCTAAACTGATTACATCACCACAATACCTGGTGAATAAAGTTATTTTCCAAGCCACATAATTTAAAAAGAGCAAAAGGGAAATTAAGATGAATACCTTTCTAGATGAATCAGGCTTATGAATTTAGAACTAAAAGAAAAGGAAAAGGATTATCTCTTTTTCAAATATTCTAGATTTAAGAGAATTTCTATTTTATATAGTCTACATTTTTCTATAACTTTTCATAATTCCCCCTATTAATTCAAGAACTCAGCATCCCAAATAATAAAACATATTATTGTTTGGTTCTCCTGCATATGTTTGAATTGATTATAGTTGTAAAGAACTATGAGGAGGAAATGGTTTAGGTCACCAAGGGAGGACAAGCTCTCCAACATGATACAGGGACACTTGGGTTATGAAAACATTATCTCAGCAATCTGAGTTTCCACTGAAAATTTTTAATTTTATGTTTTTAATTTGAGATAATCCAGAAAGTATAAGGGACATATTATGAATCAATTAGGTGACCTACAGACTGCTGAATATCATAATGTCTGGGTTTGTTTTTATTATTGAGGTAATGCCTCAATAATACTTAATACTTAATAATACTTAATAATAAGTATTCTTAATAATAATAATAATTAATTCTCTCAAGCTGATGACAAAAGAACAAAGGAGATTTAACACATAAAAGATGTATTTCCTCCCACATCCTAAATGAGTGTTAATTGATCTCCACAGTAATTTGAAAAAAAAAAGGAAAAAATGGGAGAATTAAGATATTTGCTAGGCACAAATTAGAATTGGCATGCTGAACACAAGATAAAATAGCAAGCAGAGATTTAATTTCAGCTAAGAATCATGGATCACATCAAATATATATTGTTGCCTTTGTTTTTATAGATTTAATTTCTAAATTTCTAAATTTATTTTGATTAAATTATTTTTTTTCCGTTTTATTTATTTTTTTCAGCGTAACAGTATTCATTCTTTTTGCACAACACCCAGTGCTCCATGCAAAACGTGCCCTCCATATTACCCACCACCTGTTCCCCCAACCTCCCACCCCTGACCCTTCAAAATATAGAGAATTTTAATTAGTTCTATATTTGTACATATTTTAAAAAGTTAAAATGAAAATAACCCCTTGTTATGTTTTCAATAGGCCTTAATATTTTTTAAGTAAGTGAATAAAGTTAGTTGTGAGGATTTTTGGACTTTTTTTCTTGTTTTAGAGAGGTTCATTCATGAGTCAAGCTTGAAAAACACCATCTTCTCATGCAAAACACAGTATTTTAATGTTTATCTTATAACCATAAGGTGAATTTTCTTCTCTAAGCACGTAATGCATAAAAATTAAGTAACACTCAATTATAAGTTAATGTATGGTACTTTGTGATGCATCAAAATGTATAGGAAACCTTGTCTTGATATTTTTTCTATGCACTTCAGAAGAGCAGCATATTGTGTGAATATAATTTAGCTAATATTTTGTTTATTTCAGGTCTCACATTTAGGCCTTTAATCCATTTTGAGTGTATTTTTGTGTATGGTGTAAGAAAATGTTCCAGAAAGTACAACATTGGGAATACAGTCAATATCGTAATAACACTGTATGGTGACAGAGAACTACACTTAATGGTGGCAAGCACTGCACAATGTATAAAGTTGTTGAAAAACTGTAGGGTACACCTGAAACCAATAGAACACTGTATATTTACTGTACTTTATAAGAATTTTAAAATTTATTGAATGCTTACTATATGCTAGGTCAGTGGAAATTCAACAGTAAAAATATGTAATTGCTCTATTTTCAACAGGACACACATGTAAGCTGAAATGTATGAGAATTTGTTGAGGAATGCTATGATCAGAGTAACTAGAAATCTTATACTCAGGTATCTAAGATCAGGATAACAACTGGAAGCTCATGTATAAGTGCCCCCACATGAGCTTTGATGGGTCACCAAAACTTCTTATAAAAGGTGACATCCTGGGGCGCCTGGGTGGCTCAGTGGTTTAAGTCTCTGCCTTCGGCTCAGGTCATGATCTCAGGATCCTGGGATCAAGCCCCACATCGGGCTCTCTGCTCAGTGGGGAGACTGTTTCTCCCTCTCTCTCTGCCTGCCTCTCTGCCTACTTGTGACCTCTCTCTCTGTCAAATAAATAAATAAAATATTAAAAAAAAGGTGACATCCTAATTAATTTCTTAAGCATATAATTTTCTTAAGCATATATATTTCTTATGCCAGACAAAAGAAGCTTAAATTGAATGCATGCATTCAAAAGGACTCCTAAGAAAGTAGACTTCACAGAGATTTAATATGAAATGATTATATACTTTCTAAATATAAACATAATCATTTTTTTGCATTCTGAAATACATTTGACCATTATAACCTCAAATATTGCATCTTAACCTATTTTTTCCATCTGTACTTTATACTAGATATTTGTTGGTTTTTCTCATTCTATCACCTCTATCTCATAACTTCTCTTTCATATTTCCTTTTTTGAGAGAGCACAAGAGTGTGGGAGGAGGGGCAAAGGGAGAGGGAGAGCAAGAATCTCAAGCAGACTCCCCACTGAGCTCAGAGCCTATGAGGCTTGACCTAACAACCCTGAGCTCATGACCTGAGCTGAAATCAAGAGTCAGATGCTTAAACCACTAAGTCACCCAGGAAACTCCTCTTTCATATTTCTCATCATTCTATAGATTTATGTGACATATGTAATTGGTTTAGATTTATACTCCAATACATCAGGTTTATCTTTGGCTATATCTAATTTGTTATCCAATCTGTCCACTATATGTGGATATTTTTTTCAATACAGTTTTTTATTCCTGAGAGTAGATTTAGCTTTATTGAATAAACTATTTTCAAAACATATTCTTTATTTATGGTTTTCATGAGTAGTTATTTTAATAAATTTAAATATAATTATTACCTCTGCACGACTGATCTATCATCTTCAAGTCTTGTGGGAGGGGAAACTTATTTTATCTGCTGTATATGCTCTATTGTTGATTATTTTTTCATATTTGATTTATAATTTTTTAATTTTAAATTCTTTCAGTTAAAATGCCTATTTTTGTGAGTCCTATTATCTTGAGTTGTGACAAATATTCCTACAGGGCAAGTCTGTGTTTACTTTTATTCATATCACTGTGAAAGTCCATAATGTCAATTATATTGAGACCTTAATGTTTCCTTGGAGGTAGGAAAAAATATTAAAAGTTGCCTACAAAGAAATGAGACACATGACAATATCACATTCTTCTCACAAGCATTTTATGTCAGAATACAAGGGAACATTGTCTGTAAAATTCTGATGGGAAACTAGCATAATATTCTGTGCATGAAAACAAAATAAAAATATACAAAGACTCAAAGTTTACCACCAGTCTCACCCTTCTGAAGAATGTCCTTGAAAATAGAATTCCATAAAAATACATAAAGAAAAAAATACGTAGGCTAAAAAAAAAACATGAAACCAGGAATTCTCACTAAAAAAAAAAACAAAACAAAAAACAAAACAAAACAAAACAAAAAAACCAGACTAAGAATTTTGTAATTCTAGAAAGCTATGTCCAAACTAGAACTGAAATTTGATGGGGTCCAAAAAAGTTTCCAAACAAAAGGATGGGACATAGTTGAAATAATAGTTATTATTGGTAAAGTGAGGAATAGTATTATTAATATAGAAAAGAAGTATATATTTCCTGTCATCAAGAGAAAGAGCCAATAAGAAATGCCAAGGAAGAGAAGTGAAGGAAGTAAGGCAAAGCTGAAGAGAAGGAAAGCATTTGCGAATTACCAGAGGGACCTAAGCAAGAGAAGATGATGGCCTCAACAAGAAAGTGGAATAAATACCATGGTTATAAAGAGAAAATTTGAGAAATATTCAGGATACAATATCAAAAATTCCTATTGACTGACTGAACTCAGGGGATATGAAGGAGTGACACGGAAGGAGTTAAGGATGGTCCAGTTTTCCATTTTAAACAACTAGAGATGACGGGTGCCTGGGTGGCTCAGTCTGTTAAGCATCTGCTTTCCCCTCAGTTCATTATCCTGGGGATTCCAGTGTAGAGCCCCACACTGGGCTCTCTGCTCACTGGGAGCCTGCTTCTCTCTCCCTCTGCTCCACCCCACCCTGCTCATGTGCTCTCTCAAATAAATAAATATTTTAAAAATTAAAAAATAAACAACCAGAGATGAAAGCTTCATTTATTGACATCAAAAATATCAAAAGAGGGTGCCTGGGTGACTCGGTTGGTGGGCGGCTGCCTTTGGCTCGGGTCAAGATCCCAGAGTGCCAGGGTTGAGTCCCCACATGGGGCTCCCGGCTCCATGGGGAGTCTGCTTCTCCCTCTGACCTTCTCCTCTCTCATGCTCTCTCTCGCTGTTTCTCTCTCAAATAAAATAAATAAGATCTTTAAATATATATAAAAAGAGGAATATATTTGAAGGAAAAAATATAAAGCTGAGATCTGTTGGCACACTAGTGATCTTTAAAGCCATGGTAAGCATCTTTCATTGCCCCATCATCCATTGCTTAAGTCAAAAATAACATTCCACAAAGTAAACCTGGGGAGTGGAAAAGTCACCTGCATCTGAGATTTTACAATGAGTGATCAATGCTCTGTATTTTAGTCCAAAGAAGAGAATAAGTTGGTGTATGTATTAGTATTTCTTCTCTATGATGAGAATTTTTTTAAAGATTATACTACCTCCTTTGTTGTGGCTACCAGAAGAAATAAATTTAATTTTCACATATAACATTTTGTTATCATTTTAATCCTGCTTCTATAGGAGAGCCTGTTTTTATACATAAATTTCAAAAACCCAATGGCACTTTTTGTAAGAAATGGGTATATATAAAAAGCTTAAACTGTTGGTAGCAAAGGAGAGCAGCATAAAAAAATCCATTGTCCCAATATGCAAACACTTTTATTCATACAGAAAGATGAATTTCTATTCATTCAGAAAGATGAACTGTTGCTCTAACACAACAATTCATATTCTGACAAAGAAAGCATCTCATCTCTCTTGTTCTTAATCTATTGTTATGAAAGTGCCACTCAGAGATGCATATGGTCATTAGAGAGGGGGCAAAATAGAAAACAAAGATCTTAAGCTTAATAAAAAATTTGCTCATTGTCTCCTCATTTGCTCATATGCTCCTGATAGAAGTTTTGGCTGACCGTCCAAGCTGTATATATAAATACAGTTTGGGTAACTGTACGTGGCCCACCCTGACTCCACTGGCTCTTTGTCTTGTCCTGTCCAGATGAACACTAGACATGCCTGAAGACTGTCCTGTAAATGGGAGGCTTATTTCTTTCAGATCTATCAAAGGACTTTGCTGGATATCTTTCCACACTGGAAGAAGTAAGATCAGTTCTAGAATATTTTCTATTTATAGATCACTTTGCTTTCATACTGATCCATTCAATGTATCAACTCAAACTTTAGGGCCTGTGTCTCTACAGCAAGGAATTTGAGGTCAGGGCCACTGATTTGGATCCCGTGTTGGCCACTTGCTGACTCTGAAATTTAAAGAAATTAAGTTGAGCCCTCTGAAAGCAAGTTTCCTATACCATACAATACAAGGCAGCAATCATAGCATTTCTGGCCTAATTTGAATTAACTCTCAAGCTCAAACCTCTGTTCTTAAATCAGTACCAGGGTAGCTAGGAACTATAATTTTATTGATTGATCTTTTTTTGTCTTTACCAAGGTAGGGTCTGATACATTTATTTATTTGTTGTAAATCACCGTGCACTGCCCTCATTTACCTCCCTACCTCTATCATAAGTGTATTTTTATTAAAATTAAACTTTTTCTTTAGTGGATTTCAGCTTTGAGGCTAAATGATTTTAAATGAACCATCTCAAATTATGCATAATCATGTTTTTCTTATAGCTTCACTTCTAGAATGCATTTTGGAAAGCTTATGTAAGAGCAATCTAATATTTTGGCCTTTACTTGTCAGTGTTCAATGTCCATATTCTATAGTGTAACATAATAAATTAGTAAGATTAATTTCTTGTTGGCCTACATAGTGTCTCTAAATTCAATTCAAAAAAGAACATCGAGGGCATTTAGAGCAATCAAGTAAGTGCTAAAACGATGTAAGATTTCATGGTGAATATACTGTATAACTTTTATGAGATTTGTACTTGTATGTAAATGTAGTGTTTATAAAGCCCCAGTACTTAATTGAAGTTGATATTTGCATAATTTAAGAGCGCGTGCACACATACACACGCACAAACACACACACACAGAGTATATTTATATATACACATAAATAAAGTCCTCACAACAATCTTGTTCAGTTTATCATAAGTAAACTTAAAAAATAGAAGTTTCAAGAGTCCAATTTTGCAGCAAACACATGGAGAAGCCAGGATCTAACCTCAGGCACTGTATTTTCAATTTTAATGCTATTTCTAATGTAATTTATAAACTGCTTTTAACTCATGCTATTCTTAAATATAAATTTTATATTATTATTTTGATTTTAAGTCTAAGAGACTATAATTCAAATAAGCTAAACTACCAGCAGAAGTCACACATTTACTTCCCACATAGAAGCCAGACAGAAGCTTAGACTTTCCAAATTTCCAAATAAGAGCTTACTTTCCCTGAGAAAAATACAAAAGGTATTTTTTGCAATTGTTTTGAAACAAAGGTACCTTCTTTATGTGACTATCCTCAAGTAGTTTAGGAGATTGACATTCATATTCAATAATGCCCCAGGATAGTTAGGTCTTTCAATTCTACATTGTCAACCAATTGCCCATTTCTATTGTGGCTTCACTTTCGTTTTATGAGCTGAATAAAGACAGAAATCTTACAGAATATGCTGGGAATAGAAATCTCTGAACACAAAAAAATCAAAACAAAAACAGAAAAAATACAAAACACAAAAATAAATTATCACAAACACTAAACAAAAAGATCTTTACTTTTCTTATTTTCTTATAATCTCTATACCTTACTGTAGATTTATTACCACATTACAAGTTTTTAAAAGTCAGCAAGAGCAAGACATAATTAATTGCTTAAGTTGCTGGCTATATGCAAATTAAAATCCAGGCACTAACACATAAATTTTTTCTTAAAGTATGGCTGATGCTTTTTACAGAAACAACAAACAACTCAAGAGAGCTATTCCTGACTCTTCAGGTTTGTTTGCTTTTAAGATTTTATTTATTTGTTAGACAGAGAGAGAGAAAGCATAAGCAGGAGAAGGAGCAGGCAGAGGGAGAGGGAGAGCCAGGCTCCCCGTTGCACAAGGAGCCAATGCAGGGCTCTATCATCTACACTTTTAAGTACCGAAATGGCCTTTTCCCTAAGAGTTTTAGCTACCTTCTAAACATGATCATCTTTAATACTGGATAAACACCATCTATTTCTTTCATTCTCAGGAACTAAATTTTATTGTGTCAGAAGGTCTTATGCCCTTTTATATAATATGGGAAATTTCGTTCTAAAATTCAGTAGTAAAAGAAATGGAACAAATCTCCTATTTCCCTCCCCGTCTCCCCAATCTTCTCCTCCCAATTAATGTCTCTTAGCCATACAAACCAAGGTAGACTTACAGGCCATGTGTTTGCAATGATTAGGATATCCATACATACTTCCAACATCCAGTCAACCAGCAGAACAACAATTAAACTGGATAAAATTAAAATTCACCTTATCAAGCTATGTGGTATAAAAGAACAACTGATCCAGAGCTAGAAAACTAGAATTCTAGCTCTGGCTTTGTATCTCCATTCCCATGTTCTAAGCCTACTATACCTTCTCTTGTCTATTAACAGACTAAGAGGTCCATTCTTTTTAGTTGAAGACTGTCTTTTTCATTGTGCTGGTTATTGAAAAATGTTATTTCTTCTGCCTAATCCTGCTCACTGCTAAGTTAAATATAAGATAAGGGGGCTTACAAGCACAGTGCCTTATTATAGTTGTGTTTCATTTGGCTTCTTTTATAAAGCATTTGTTTTTCTTTTAATTTCTTTAGGATTTCTGTCATTTGAAATCTTCTAAAGTTGGAGGGTTTTTATGGCACATTCTATTACAGCTTATATTTGATATTATATCTCACGAAACATGGTTTCATAAAGATACCCTTTAAAAACTAAATAAGATGTAATTGGATGTTTTTTTTTTTGTTTTCTTAAAGATTTTATTTATTTATTTGACAGACAGAGATCACAAGTAGGCAGAGAGGCAGGCAGAGAGAGAGGAAGGGAGAGAGGAAGGGAAGCAGGCTCCCCGCGGAGCAGAGAGCTTGATGTGGGGCTCGATGTGGGGTTCGATCCCAGGACCCTGGGATCATGACCTGAGCCAAAGACAGAGGCTTTAACCCACTGAGCCACCCAGGTGCCTCACATAATTGGATGTTTTTACCTATAGTAAAATATATATATATATATAGTGTGTGTGAAATTGAGAAGGATAAAAAAGTGGAATTGGAATTTATGTTACAATGAATAGAAAAAACATTTCAACACATCCTTGTCAAGATATCCTCACAAATACAGGGCTGAGTCTATAAATCCATTTTCTTTTTTAAGGCAAAGGTAAATGAGAGTTCAAACATGAGTGGAAATTGAGACAACCTTG
The DNA here is from genome assembly GCF_922984935.1 of Meles meles. Lineage (NCBI taxonomy): Eukaryota > Metazoa > Chordata > Mammalia > Carnivora > Mustelidae > Meles > Meles meles. The sequence continues at coordinate 10,291,140 of NC_060067.1, forward strand.
ACCCAACTCTCCTAGACAAGTATAATTAGTTGATTTAAAACATAGGGTGATTTTGTCACCAATCCGTGCAGTAAACAGTTTTCTCTTCATAAGGTCATAAAAAGATCTTCCTGTTTCTTGATGGTAGCACTTTCTTTTCCTTTGAGATACTGAAGGGTCTTATAGAAACTGTCAATACAGGGGTGCCTTGGTGGCTCAGTTGCTTAAGTATCTGCCTACAGCTCAGGTCATGATCCCAGGGTCCTGGGATGGAGCCTCACATCTGGCTCTCTGCTCAGCAGGGACCCTGCTTCTCCTTCTCCCTCTCCCTCTCCCTAAGGCTCCTCCTGCTTGTGCTCTCTCTTTCTCTGTCAAATACACAACCACAAACCAGCTAATCTTGATGGACAAAGAACCCTATTCTGTTAAGTAGAGAGATAATGAATGATAATCAAGGCCGATTGTCTGGCTCTTTGCAAAGTCTATGGGAACAAGTCACTGATTTCAATGTTTGTCCTATAATTACTGGCTGTTTTTGCTTCAGAGACTGCGTTTTACCTAGACAACTCAAGGATAAAAAAAAAAAAAATTAATGAGTGAATCATATTATAAGTAATCCAGTCAGGAGAAATGAGCAAGACAAATCTGTTTTTAATTTAGGCCCATAGCCAAAATTCTAACAGAGGAAGGTTCACAAATGTGATTCAAAGACATTAGCAATTAGTTATGATGTTGATAGTTCCACAGGCAAAGAACTCATGTGTTCAGTGTGCCTTTCTTTGGAACCGACCTTTTCGTAGATTGCCAGAAAAATCTCACTAACTTAAATGAATTGAATGCTTTCAAATAGGGATCAAAATTAAACCGAGACCCGAACAAAATTCAACCAACACATTTATGGGTGAAGCCTTTTGATAGCCAAGTAATCATGTAGAAAACTCATAGTAAAATTTAGGGAGTTCCTTCTTATTTAAAGTTTATAAAAAAGATTCTTCCCTTCATTTCCTGTTAATATGAAATTTTATGATCAGGGCAATAGAATCCAAAATAATTCCTTCTGTGGAAAGAGAAGTAAAATACCTAAGAATATGCCAAACCTCTTGCTCTAATCAAAACAAAATGGTTAATTGTGAAGAATATTCTCCAATCTAAGGGCAGACACATAAATCACATGACCTAGACAGGTACTTGAGAGGAAATTTGTCAAAAATAAATAAATAAATAAATAAATAAATAAATAAACAGAGAAATGAGAATAGGAGAAGATTTATCTTGATTATTTGGGGCCAAAAATTTTAAAAAATACAGTGATAGTTCAGTCACTCTGACAATTTTGACTTGTCCCTGTGTCATGTAAGCCCCATACTCCAAAGATGACATCAAAGAAAGGCATTACACAATCTCAAAAAGAACTTGTCTCACTTTTATTAAAGCTAAAATAGTCCAGTCAGATTTACCAAACAATAATTTAAAAACATAGTTATGTTTCAACAAATGGTGCTGGAACAACTGAATATCCATAGACCAAAAAAACAAACAAAATAAAACACACACACACACACACACACAACACAACCAAAACAGAACAAAACACCCTGACATAAGCCGTACAACTTATACAGTAATTAACTCAAAATGAATATGGGCTTAAATGTAAAATATAAAGTATAGATCTCTGGGAGCAGGGGTCGGGGGAACATAGGAGAAAATCTTCAGGACTTAGTGTTAGGCAAAGAGTTCTTAGTTTGATACTGAAAGGACAGTCCATAAAAAGAAAAACTGACAAACTGACCCTAGTCAAAATTTAAAATTTTGCTCTGTGAAAGTATGCACAAAGATGAAAAACAAGCTACAGACTGAAATATACTTATGAACCACATATCCGACAAAAAGACTAGTATCTAAAGTATATATGAAAGTCTCTCAAAGTTCAACATTTTAAAAAAAATCTTGTTAAAAATGTGGGAAAAGATTTGAACAGACATTTTACTAAAGAGGACACACAGAAGGCAAATAAACTCAATAAAAGATATTGCGTATCACTAGCCGATAGGAAAATGCAAATTAAAACTACACTGAAAAATTCCTATACACTTAGAATAACTAAAATCAAAAATGGTGACAACACCAGATGCTTCCACAAAGTTTTATGGAAACTCACATATTGCTGGTAGAAATATGAAATCATACAGCCACTCTGGAAAACTGTTTGCCATTTCTTATATAATTAAATATTGTTACCATATAAACCAGGTAAGTGAAAACTTATGTTCACACAAAAACCTATACACCCATGTCCATAGTGGCTTTATACTCAATAGCCAAAAATTAACAACTCAAATTCCCTGAACAGATGAATGGTTAAACAAGCTGTGGTACATCCATACCATGGAATACCACTCAGCAATTCCTGATATACCCAGCAACGTGAATAAATATCAAGGAATTTTGCTGAGTGAATCATAAAAGATTATATATTGTATGATAATATTTATATAATATTTTTGAAAACAGAAAAATTTTAGAAATGGAAGAAAGATTAGTGATCGCCAGGACTTAGAGATGGAGTAGGTAAGGAGAGTGATGGACAGACATGCTTACTAAGGGGCAACATGCAAGATCCTTTTACTATGAACTGAATGTTGATGTTCTTCCCTCAAATTCACATGTTAAAACCTATTCCCCAATATAACAGTACTTGGAGATGAGACTTTGGGGAGGTAATTAGGTTTGGGTGAATCATAGTGGTAGAGCCCCTGATGGGGTTGGTGCCCTTAGAAGGGGATGAGAGCCCACAGCTCACACTCTTTTTGCAATGTGAGAACAAAGAAGAAGATAGCCATCTACGAAAGGGGAAGTAGTCTCATACCAGACACAATCTGTGGGCACCTTAATCTTGGACTTTCCTGCCTCCAGAATTGTGAGGAATAAATGTATTTAAGTCAGCCAGTCTCTACTATTCTGTTAGAACAGACTCAACTGACCAAAACAGTTACAGTGTTGAAATTGTTCAGTTCTTGGCTGTGAACCTGCGTAGGTGATAAAGTTGTATAGACTTTAATACATATGCAGACATACACACACACACATTAATACAGTAAAACTGTGTACATCTGAATAAGATCAGTGAATTGTGTGAATAGCAATATCCTGGTGGTGTTTTACTATAATTTTCTAAAATGTTTTCATTGGGGAAACTGGGCTAAGTGTACAAGGGATCTCCCTGTATTTACTTTTTTTTAAGATTTTATTTATTTATTTGACAGAGATCACAATTAGGCAGAGAGGCAGGCAGAGAGAGAGGAGGAAGCAGGCTCCCTGCTGAGCAGAAAGCCTGATGCAGGGCTCAATCCCAGGACCCCAGGGTCACGGCCTGAGTCGAAGGCAGAGGCTTTAACCCACTGAGCCACCCAGGCACTCCAGTCTCCCTGTATTTTCTTAAAAGTGCATGTGAGTCTGCATTTTTTTTCAATAAAAAGTTTGATTACAGAAATTTAGTAGGATCAAGAATTTATACACTGGAGTCAAATTACTGGAGACAACTCCTGGTTCTAATTTTTACTATTACCTTGACCTTTGATATCTTTTTGGTAAAATGGCTGATAACCTTACCAATATCATTATGCTGTTAGAATTAAATGAAATGATTCATACAAAAACCAAGCACATTAGATGGTGCACTAAATAAATATGTTCTATGCTTACTATAATTATTGTCTCATTATTATATAAACTATTCTTTGAGGTGGAAAGATAGATTCTAAGCTTGGAACCAAATTTTAGGCCACATCTATTTGCCAACTGTTTGCAGAATCTTTTGGGGGTGCAAATTTACTGAATATTAAAAGTCTTATCAGATAGAATTCATGCCCTTTGATTTAAATTTTTTCCCTCTGCTTCAAAAATCAGTCTCTATGGAGGTGTTTTGAGAAACTTCATAGAAAACAGTATAGAAAATCAACATATTTCTACCCCCCCAATACTTTAAAGCCACTATTTATCCTTTTGCTTAAATTTTTCCACAACTGCAGAGTTTAATAATAAGCATAAGGGATAAAATGTGTTATGTGTTACATACCCATCTGACATAGATTCACAACAACTACTTTATTTATAATTTATCTTCAAAGCACATTTTCCTATCAGTATAAACTTCTATAAGGTTTAAGTCACTTTTCATCAAGTTGATTTCCTAAGAAGTGTGATTTTAAGGTTTCTCAATAAGTTGAATTGTGAAAAATAACATTTCTCTTTCATGATTTCATTTCTTTACTATAAATATTCCTGTGAGAAATCGTATTTTACAACCATGGAAAATAATCAAATTTACATATATGATACTCAGTATTTAGTGAGAGAGCACCTTTTAAGTGGAAAAAAATAAGATCTCAATGTACCTGTTCAACAAATTTTAAAACTGAAAATATAAGTAGAAAGTGCTAATCACCATTATGGGGACATCAAACACCAGCTAGGTACTGCAACACACCAGCCTCCCTAGACTATGGAGGTCTCAGTCTTAAATCTGTGAAATCTTTGTCATTGTCATGATATCATATAAAGGTTTTGACATCTTGTGGAAAGAAATAGGAAAATCTAAAAGATTCAGAATTTATTCAAAAAAGACAGAATTACCAAAAAGACAAATGTTTCCAAATGAATTTTAAGATCAGAGATAAAAGGCATCCAAATTGACAAGGAGGAAGTCAGATGTTAACTATTTGAAGACAATTTGATATTCTATGTTGAAAACACAAGACTCGACCCCAAAATTGCTAGAACTGATACATGAATTCAGCAAAGTTGCAGGATACAAAATCAACATATAGAAATCTATTGCATTTCTCCACACCAATAATGAAGATGAAAGAAAAATCAAGGAATCAATCCCATTTACAACTGCACCAAAAACCCATAAGATATTTACAAATAAACCTAACTAAAGAAGTAAAAGATCTGTATACTGAAAACTATAGAACACTTATGAAAGAAATGGGAGAGGACACAAAGAAATAGGAAAACATTCCATGCTCATGAATTGGAAGAACAAATATTGTTAAAATGACTATATTACCCAAAGCAATCTACACATTCAATGCAATCCCTATCAAAATATCATCAGTATTTTTCACAGAACTAGAACAAACAATCCTGAAGTTTGTGTAGAACCAGAAAAGACACCAAATACTAAAAAAAATGTTGAAAAAGAAAAGGAAAGCAAGAAACATTACAGTCTCCGATTTCAAGCTGTATTACAAAGCTGTAGTCATCAAGAGAATGTGGTACTGGCAGAAAAACAGACACATAGATCAATGGAACAGAATGAAGAACCCAGAAGTGGACCCACAAATCTATGGCTAACTAATCTTTGACAAGGCAAGAAAGAATATCCAATGGAAAAGACAGTCTCTTCAACAAATGGTGTTGGGAAAGCTAGACAGTGGCATGGAGAAGAATGAAACTATACCACTTTCTTACACCATACTCAAAAATAAATTCGAAATGAATGAAAGACCTAAATATGAGACAGAAGAAAATAAGAAGCAACCTCTTTGACATAGCTGTAGCAATTTCTTACTAGGTATAACTCCAGAGGCAAGGGAAACAAAAGCAAAAACAAGCTATTGGGGCTTCATCAAAATAAAAAGCTTCTATATGGCAAAGGAAACAATCAATGAAACTTAAAGGCAACCTACAGAATGGGAGAAGATATTTGCAAATGGCATATCTGATAAAGGGTTAGTGTCCAAAATCTACAAGGAACTTATCAAACTCAACACCCAAAGAACAAATAATCCAGTTAAGAAATGGGCAGAAGACATGAACAGACATTTTCCCAAAGAAGACAGATAGCTAGCAGACACAAAAAAAGATGCTTAACATTACTCATCTGCTACTGCCCTTCGGAAGAATTTCTTGCTTAAACTATAGCTCCTGGAGGATTTTACTAGTTGCCAAGCACATTTAGATATGGACTTAAGAAAAACATGTATTGGCAATAGGTCTTTAGGGACAAGGATGATATACGACCGTGAAGCTGGGCAGCTGGGGATGCCTGGCTCACTCAGGGCAGAACGCCGCCCCTTCACAGAAGCTGGGCAGCCGGGAATGCCCGGCCCGCCCAGGGCGGAACGTGGCCTGCTTCAGGGAAGCCAAGTACCAGAGAACTCCTGGTCAGCTCAGGGTGGAACGAAATACCGCCTGCTTCCCTTTTCCCTTATCACTCCTTTCTCTTCCCAGAAGCACCCATTGTCTTTTAGATGAGTCCTTTGAATGTGCTTGGTTAACTATAAACTTTATCCTCCTCCTTGCTTGTTGTCCACAAGACATGTGACTAGCGTTTGACCTTCATCAATTCTTCTGTTGGCTATTGTTTCAATCTAATAAAAGTGAGACTATGGAGTTGTTCGTGGTGGCAGTCTTTTCGACTGTTGCCCCCTGCTCCCAATCTCTTGAAGCTGACTTGTTTGTGCCTAATTCTTCTCCTGTCGTCGGGAACTGGGACTGGAAGCGGCACTCATCAGCAGGGAAATACAAATCAAAACTACAAAGAGATATCACCTCACACCTATCAAAAATGGCTAAAATTAACAACACAGGAAAAAAAGATGTTGGCAAGTATGTGGAAGAAGGGGAACACTCTTATAGTGTTGGCGAGAATGCAAACTGGTGTGGCCACTCTATATGGAGTTCCTCAAAAAGTAAAAAATAGAATGACCTTGGCAATGCCTGGGTGGCTCAGTCAGTTGGGCATCTGCCTTCAGCTCAGGACGTGATCCCCGAGTCCTGGGATTGAGCCCTGTATTGGACTCCCTGCTCAGTGAAGAATCCGCTTCCTCTCCCTCTGCTGCTCACCCTGCTTGCTTGTTCTCTCTCACTCTCTTAAATAAAAAAAAAAAAAAAAAATTAAAAATCTTGATAAAAAAAAAAGAACTACCCTATGACTCAGCAACTGCACTAGATATTTATGCAAAGGACACAAAAATACTGAATAAAAGGGATACATGCAACCCAATGGTTATAGGAGCATTATCAGCAGCCAAATTATGGAAAGAGCCCAATTGCCCATCAACTAATGAATGGATAAAGAAGAGGTGGTATATATGTACACAATGGATTATTACTCAGCCATCAGGAAGAATGAAATTTTGCCATTTGCAATGATGAGGATGGAGCTAGAGTGTATTAGGCTAAGTGAAGTCAGTCAGTCAGGGGAAGACAATTCCATATGATTTTACTCATATGTGGAACTTAAGAAATGAAACAAATATACATGGAGGGCAGAGAGAGGCAAGCCAGAAAACAGACTCTTTTCTATAGGGGGTTGCTGGAGGGGAGGTGGACTAACACTATATGCTAACTAACTGGAATCTGAAAAAAAAAAAAAACTTGTAATAAAAATTAAAAAAATAAAAATCAGCAGACAAAATATCTTAATCAGAAAGTTTAAGATATTTCCTTCCTTTATCTTCATTATCACTCATTTATCTAGTCCCAGTACTTGAAAAAGGAATGGAGTTAAACCAACAAATGGCTGGATAAGACCTCATGCAAGAAATTTAATCAAAGGAATTATATTTTTTGGTACATTATTGCTCATCTAAAATGTAGTGTATAAAATGAACCTTGAGGAAACATCTCCAAAAGATCTATCTATGAAAAGACAGAAAAACCTAACTGCAATGGCAATATATTATAAAATCAAGGTACAAAAATCATGCATTTCTGTTCATTGACAATGATTATCTAAATAAATGAAGGAAGGAAGGAATCCTACTCACAATAGCATCAAAAATAGTAAAATACTTAGGAATAAATTTAAGTAAGTAGATCTCTACAATAAAAACTATAAAACTTTGATGAAAGTAATGAAAGATGACACAAATTGATAGCCTATATTCATGAAATGAAAAAATTAATATTGTTAGAATGTCCATACAATCCATAACAATCTACAGAAACTGAATGTGGTCATATTAACTTGCATGATCATTTAACTGAAAAGTTTAAGTATAAAGTTAAATCACTTGAAATTTTTACTTTCAAATAAAAATATTTGCCTTTAATAAATTTTTAAATGGATACTGCCAATTTGAAGATTAAAATATTTGTCATATCAGCTTAAAGTTTAAATAGACTAGTTGCCTCATGAAAGATTGCAAAACCTGTGTTACAAATCAGGTTGAGTATAATTTTTGGCATTTTTCTGAATTGCAACAGTCTACCTTTTTCAACTTCTTTCTACTCTTTCCAAAAAACAGTAGTTTTTCTTCATCTATTCAGGTTATCTTTACTTTTCAGAGTAAGAGTTGATCAAAAGATAAAATTAAAAATAAAAGAGTACATTACTTGGAGACAAACCTTCTGCTTGTTTTTTTTTTTTCTGGAGTATCATTAATTTTCATGTTTTGAATTAGGATTTCATCATTCACTAATTAGAAGTCCATAATGAGACCAGAATTTACATTCTTTTGTCTATTAACATGAAAAAAAAAAACGCTTTCAAAAGACAACTTATGATAGATCTATCTTGGTTGAAGAAATCCTGGAGTTTGTGAATAAAACAAATTTTCTTAGGTGTATGAAAAATAAGGAATTTCATGTTCTGTGCTATATTAGACTTTTAAGAAAAACTATTTTTCCTTATTCTTTCATTACATTTCCAAAAGCTTATATACTACTAGATTGAATTCTATACAGTACTTTATAGGCAGATTTTGTTATTCTTCTAGGACTAAGCAACATACACAGAATGACATCAAAACATGGACATACGTAAGTCACTCACACATATTCATTAACAATGAAGATTATTTCAGGTCATACACATCTGACCTGTTCTTCAGAGATCAGAACTGGGAAAGAATTGCCCAGCAGAGACTGATCCCAAGAGAAGAATATAGTAGGTAACTAGAAGAATATTTATTACCCTTTTCAATGACACTGAGGAAAGAAACTCACCAACCACATAAAGTAAACAACACTTAACCAGCTCTGAAATACTAACTGACCAGAGAATGTGCTAGAATTTCCCCCCTAAGTAATAAATATAAAATCTTCTTAGGAAAACTTCCTGGGTGGGGGGCAGCATAGAATGAAGTTGGCATGCACATAAGAACAACAACAATTCCACTGCATATTCATTAAATAGCTATAATTTTGCTTTCTCAGGAGATTTAGTAATCCTAGCCAAACTGTGATTTGGTAAAATTGTTTCTCTTCTCAAAGATTCTCTTCCTTTCACTTTAACTATAGAGAATTCCATTATTGGAATTACTAATGAATATTTATATTAATTAAATATATTGGATTTATATTTTTATTGATTTGCAGTTATGCTTAATATATTATAGATGTGTCTGACGTGCTAATGAAGTCCAAGGTTTCTTTTTTCTATTTATGGGGTTTTAAATGTTTAATGAACTGCAAACCCATCATGCTTTTTTCTGTTTCTAGATTTGATGTCCTATACAGAAAAGCTCTCTCTGTCTTGAGTTTATAAAAATATACACTGATGTTTTCTTCTTGTAAATCTAGGTCTCCAATTTTGATTTGTCATTTTTCTTTTCCCATCTGAAACTTCTTTTCATATAAGGAACAACAAAGCTTTACTGGTTTTCTTTTCTTTTCTTTTTTTATTAACATATAATATATTATTTGCTTCAGGAATACAGGCTTATGAATCAGTCTTACACAATTCACAGCACTCACCATAGCACATACCTTCCCCAATGTCCATAACCCAACCACCCTATCCCTTCCCCACTAGCCCCAGCAACCCTCTGTTTGTTTCCTGAGATTAAGAGTCTCTATGGTTTTTCTCCCTCCCCAGTCCCATCTTGTTTCACTTTTTCCCTCCCTACCCCCCAAAACCCCTTGCCTTGCCTCTCAAATTCCTTATATCAGAGAGATCATGATAGTTGTCTTTCTCTGACTGACTTATTTTGCTTAGCATAATACCCTGTAGTTCCATCCACGTCATTGCAAATGGCAAGATTTCATTTTTTGCTGGCTCCATACTATTCCAATGTACATATATACATCTTCTTTATCCATTCATCTGTCGATGGACATCTAGGTTCTTTTCATAGTTTGGCTATTGTGGACATTGCTGCTATAAACATTCAGGTGCTTGTACCCCTTTGGATCACTACATTTGTATCTGTGGAGTAAATACCCAGTAGGGCAATTGCTGGGTCATAGGGTAGCTCTATTTTCAACTTTTTGAGGAACCTCCATACTGTTTTCCAGAGTGGCTGCACCAGCTTGCACTCCCACCAACAGTGTAGGAGGGTTCCCCTTTCCCCACATCCTCACCAAAATATGCTTTTTCCTGACTTGTTAATTTTAGCCATTCTGACGTGTGAGGTGATATTTCTTTGTGGTTTTGTATTTCCCTGATGCTGAGTGATGTTGAGCACACATTATATGTACTAGCCATTTGGACGTCTTCTTTGCAGAAATGTCTGTTCACACCTTCTGCCTATTTCTCTTTTTTTAAGTTTATATTTATTTATTTGACAGGGAGAGACACAGTGAGAGAGGGAATGCAAGCAGGAGGAGTGGGAGAGGGAGAAGCAGGCTTCCCACTGAGTAGGGAGCCCAATGTGGGGCTCGATCCTAGGACCCTGGGATTATGACCCAAGTCAAAGGCAGACGCTTAACAACTGAGTCACACAGGCACTCCCTACCCATTTCTTGTTTGGATTATTTGTTCTTTGGTATTGAAGATACTGGTTTTCTTTTGTAGACTACTTGTGAATAACATTTCTGAAGTCATGAAACCCCATGTGTACATAGGACATACTTCACAAGGACCAGTTAGGAATAAAATAACTAAACTGAAATTTGAGCAACTGTCTATATTGTCAGTTTGAGTAAAGCCAAGTATATTGTCAATTAAAAAAGACTGAGAATTTTAATAAAGCCAGAGTTGTTACAATACAACATTTACAATGTCCAGGATGTGATCCAAAATGACTTGGCAACAAAAGAGCAGGAAAGGGGTACCTGTAAAGAAGAACCAAATAGAGCGCCTGGGTGGCTGAGTGGGTTGAGTCACTGCCTTTGGCTCAGGTTATTATCTCAGGGTCCTGGGATCAAATCCCGCATCAGGCTCTCTGCTCAGCGGGGAGCCTGCTTCTCTCTCTCTCTCTCTCTGCCTGCTTCTCTGCCTACCTGTGGTCTCTCTCTGCAAAAAATAAATAAAATCTTAAAAAAAAAGAATCAAATATGTTATATGAATAAAAGTATAATATTTGAAATAAATGAGATTTAAAATGAAGGTAAATTATAAAATGAAAATTAGAATAGATCAATAGAAATCATATAATATGAAGAATAAAGATTTGAAAAACACTAAACAGTCTCAGAGACACGTAGGACAATATCACAAAATTACCATACACATAAGTGGAGTCCAAGAAGGAAGAGAGAGGTAATGAGTTGGGAAGAGATGCTTCAAGAAATAAGGGATGAACAAATTCAGTAAAGTCAAGGGATATAAAATGAGTGCACAGAAATCTGGTGCATTCCTATACACCAATAAAGAAGCAACAGAAAGAGAAATTAAGTAAACAATCCCATTTGCAATTGCAACAAAAATAATATACCTAAGAATAAACCTATCCAAAGAGGTAAAACACCTATACTCTGAAAACTATAAAATATTGATGAAAGCAATCAGAGATGACACAAAGAAATGGAAACATTCCATGCTCATGTTTCAGAAGAATAAGTTTTAACAAATGTCTATACTACCTAAAGCAATCTATACATTTAATGCAATTCCTATCAATACAACACTGCATTTTTTACAAAGCTAGAACAATCCTAAAATTTGTATGGAATCACAAAAGACTGAATAGCCAAAGCAATCTGAAAAAGAAAAGCAAAACTGAAGACATCAGATTTCCAGACTTCCAAGTTACATTATTAACCTGTAGTGATCAGAACAGTATGGTACTGGCCAAAAACAAGCACATAGATCAATGAAACAAATAGAAAACCCAGAAATGAATCCATAGCTCTATGGTCAATTGGTCTTCATTCATTGGGAAAAAGTCCCTTCAACAAATGGTGTTGGGAAAACTGGAAAGTAACCTGCAAAAGAATGAAACTGGACCAGTCTTACACTTACACAAAAATGAATTCAAAATGGATGAAAGATGTAAATTCATAAAAGAGAACACAGGCTGGAACCTCTCTCCCATTGGCCATAGCAACTTCTTTCTAGATAGGCTTTCTAAAGCAACAGAAACAAGAGCAAAAATAAAATATAGGGACTTCATCAAAATAAAAAGCTTCTAAACAGAGGAAGCAATCAATAAAATTTAAAGACAAATTACAGAATAGGAGAAGATATTTTCAAACAACAAAGGATTAGTATCCAAAATATATAGAGAACTTATCACAATCAATACCCCAAAAATAATCCAATTTAAAAATGGGCAGAAGACATGAAAAGACATTTCTCCAAAGAAGACATATGGATGGCCAGTAGACACACAAAAAGGTTCTCAACACCACTCATTACCAGGGAAATACAAATCAAAACTACAATGAGATATCACCTCAGACATGTCAGAACAGCTAAAATCAACAACACAAGAAACAACAGGTGTTGGTGAGGATGTGGAGAAAGGGAACCCTCTTGCACTGTTGATGGAAATACAAACTGGTGCAGCCTCTCTGGAAAACAGTATGAAGGTTTCTCAAAAAGTTAAAAACAGAACTACCCTATGATCCAGCAATTACACCACTAGGTATTTTATTTAATATAAAGGCATTCATTTTATCATTTTTAAAATTTAAACTAAATTAATTAACATATAGTATATTATTAGTCTCAGAGGTACATTTCAGTGATTCATCAGTCTTGTATAATAACCAGTGCTCATTACCTCATGTGCCCTCCTTAATGCCCATCACCCTGTTACCCCATTCCCCCTGCCCCTCCCCTATAGCAACACTCAGTTTGTTTCCTATTATTAAGAGTCTTTTATGGTTTGTCTCCCTCTCTGTTTTTTTTATTTTTCCCTCCCTTCCCCTGTGATCCTTGTTTTGTTTCTTAAATTCCACATATGAGTGAGATTATATAATTGTCTTTTTCTGATCGACTTATCTTGCTTAGGATAATACTCTGTAGCTCCAACCATATCTTTGGAAATGGCAAGAATTCTTTTTTTATGATGGCTAAGTAGTATTCCTACACACACACACACACACACACACACACACACACACACACACACATATATTTCTACCTCTTCTTTATCCTTTCATGTGTCAATGGACATGTGGGCTCTTTCCATATTTAGCTATTATTGACATTTTGCTATAAATATTGGGGTGCATGTGCCCCTTCCAATCACTATATTTGTATGCTTTGGACAAACACTTAGTAGGACAATTGTGGGATCGTAGGGTAGTTCTATTTTAAATTTTTGAGGAACCTCCATGCTGTTTTCTTTCTTTTTTTTTTTTTAAAGATTTTATTTGTTTATTTGACAGAGAGAGATCACAAGTAGGCAGAGAGGCAGGCAGAGAGGGAGAGAGGGAAGCAGGCTCCCCGCTGAGCAGAGAGCCCGATGTGGGACTCGATCCCAGGACCCTGAGATCATGACCTGAGTCGAAGGCAGCGGCTTAATCCAATGAGCCACCCATGCGCCCCTCCATGCTGTTTTCTATAGTGACTCCACTGGTTTGCTTCCCATCAACAGTGTAAGAGGGTTTCCCTTTCTCCACATCCACACCAACATCTGTTTTTTCCTGACTTGTTGATTTTAGCTCTTCTGACCCATGTGAGGTGGTATCTCATTGTGGTTTTGATTTGTATTTCCCTGGTAGTGAGTGATGTCAACAATCTTTTTGTGTGTCTGTTGGCCATCTGTATGTGTTCTTTGAAGAAATGTCTTTTCATGTCTTCTGCCCATTTATTGATTGATTTGTTCTTTGAGTGCTGAGTTTGATGAGTTTTTTTTTTTTATTTCATTTATTTATTTGACAGAGAGCAACCATAAGCAGGGTGAGGGGCAGAGGGAGAAGTAGACTCCCCACTGAACAGGGAGGCCAATGCAGGGCTTGATTCCCAGATCCTGGGATCGTGACCTGAGCCAAAGGCAGATGCTCAACCAACTGCTCCACTAAAGTGCCCCAAGTTTGTTAAGTTCTTCATAGATTTTGCATACTACCCCTTTATCCAATATGTCATTTGCAAACATCTTCTCCTATTCTGTCAGTTGTCTTTTGGTTTTCTCAACTATTTCCTTTCCTGTGCAAAAGCTTTTTCTTGATGAACCCCAATAATTGATTTTTTTCCTTTGGTTCCCTTGCCTTTGGAGACATTTCTAGCAGGAAATTGCTGTGGCCAAGGTCACAGACATTGCTTCCTGTGTTCCCCTCAAGGATTTTGATGGATCCCTTTCTCACATTTAGGTCTTTCATCCATTTTGAGTCTATTTTTGTGTATAGTATAAGACAGTGGTCCAGTTTCATTTTTCTGCCTATGGTTGTCCAATTTTCCCAATACTGTTTTTTGATGAGACTGTCTTTTTTTCCTTTGGACATTCTTTCCTGCTTTGTCAAAGATCAGTTGATCATAGGGTTGATGGTCTATTTCAGGCTTTATATTTTGTTCCATTGATTTATGTGTCTGTTTTTGTGTTGGTACCATACTGTCTTGATGAACAGCTTTGCAATAGAGCTTGAAGTCTGGAATTGTGATGTTACCAGTTTTGCTTTACTTTTTCAACATTCTTTTAGTAAATCTTGTTACAAGGTTATGCTACTCTCATAAAATGAGATGGACAGTGCTCCTTTTATTCTCTTCCCTGAAAAACTAATGAAAAATAAGTCTTTTATTCTTTAAATATTTGAGAAAAATTCCCTGTGAAGATAGCTGGGTCTGAAACATCCTTTGTAGGAAAGTTTTTTTTTTTTTTAATAGATTTAGTTTGATAGAAAACTGCTCATATTTTCTATTTCCTTTTACTCGGTTTTGATAAGTTTTGTTTTGAGTAATTTTTCCATTCCATCTAAATTTTCAAATTTATCACCACAAAGCTTTTCATACTTTTTTCTTATCTTTTTAGTGTCTATAAGATATATTACATAATTTTACTAATTAAAGTAGCATTCATGATATCTCTTATGATAGAACTTTATAACCTTTCACACATGCAGTAAGTAGTTATTCAGCGATGATAGGATGATTCAATAATTTCATCTTTAGTAGCATACCACACACAATTATCTAATTGGTTAATGTGGGAGGGTTTCTATAAGATCTAAACCTAAGGACTTTTTTTTTTTCATTGCCAACACCCTTTCCAGTTTCTCTCCTCCCAAAAATATTTGTATGTATCACAAGACTGCATGCAAAAGAAAGCCAAGTTAATGGAAAATTCTGACAAACTTGCTGATTAACAATTTCCCTTAGCAGTACTATTTGCTTTTAAAAAGCAAAACAAAAAACCTCACAGAGCAAGAAAGATGCTTACCTCATACAAAATAATCATTCTCATCTGGTAGAATTTAGGCACTGAAATTTCAGGCAAGCTATTTTGGGATGGAGAGGATGAGGGTAGGAGGGTACAGGTACATTCTGCATTCCTAGTCATTTTAAACCACCATCTATATTTAACTGCATATATCCTACCCCAAAATTCAGGCCTAATCTCCAGGATTTTCATGAAAAATATATCTAAGATTTTTACTTTCTAAATGATAAGCAAGTTTTTTCAGGGTCTCAAATATGTTCTAGATATTAAATGGGGAATATGGTTTTTCTAAACCATTTTTATTGTCAAGCAATTCATTTTTTTTTGTTTTGATTTAATCAATATGATATTTTATAATACAACTTTATATACTGATATATTCTAAATAACATTAATCCCTTTACTCTGTGGAAATCAGTTCATCTGTATGCATGAGAAAAAGGGCAGAATTCTTACACACCAATTTTTCTAAAGTCAGTAAAACAAGACAATAAATTGTTAAAAATATCTTAACTTTTGCAGTCATTTTACCAAATATCTTAAAGATATAATATTAAAATCATTTTATATACTTCTGACAGGAAATGGGTGGCAATTTATCGAGTCTCTAGAGTAAAATAATCCATAAGCTAATATACCCTTTAACTGTCAAGCAATATGGAAAATGATTGTCCTCATATTCTCAAGAGTCAAAAACCCTGGGGCCAATTTGCTATTTACAGTCAATACTTAAAGAGTGATTTTTCATCTGCTTCTCCAGGAGAGGACCAAGAAAAGTCAGAAACATAAAAAAATAAAAGATTGACAAGAGAAATCTGTATATAAGTCAGTAACCCTACTGGAAAATAACCCCAGGCTGTGGTTTGATATGCTTATCAAAAATAATAAAATCTTAATTTTTCTATATATATAAAAAGGTCAAGCAACATCATTTTTCTCATCTGGTAGCCAGACGATCAAGCAAAGTTTGACCACTCACAAGAAAGAAAGAGAAATGGACACTTCTCATTCTGTTAAACGTTCCAAACTGTTAAAATGAAATTTCTTAATTTCTTATTAAATTCTTAATCAGTTATTAATTTTTTTTAAAGATTTATTTATTTGACAGATAGAGATTACAAGTAGGCAGAGAGGCAGGCAGAGAGAGAGGAGGAAGCAGGCTCCCAGCTAAGCAGAGAGCCCGATGCGGGGCTCGATCCCAGCACCCCGGGATCATGACCTGAGCCGAAGGCAGAGGCTTTAACCCACTGAGCCACCCAGGCGCCCCAGTTATTAATTATTTTTACCTTAACAGTATTCAACTTAGTCCCTTAGTAACTGTATGTATGACAGAATATTCTTTCAAATGTGAGCTAAAGTGCTAACAAATATATATAATATAAGCAGTCTGTTCTACATGAAGTTGACATTTCATTTTGGATTCCCATCATTTTCAAGTTCTATACATTTCTTTCACTTGATAATTAACAACCAGCTAGAAACATTTGCTCTTATGTTCTCCTTTTGTTACTCTCTGCTTATAAGCAGAGATGAAAATAGCTTTTGAATATCATTGAGGTGGGAACATTTCCTGAGGCTACTATAGACTTTTATTTTGCTCCTTAGCTTGTGGCTATAGAATCCTGAGCACTTTCAGTGATTCCAAATAAACACATCTCCTAACCTCAGTTAAGGTCAAGTTACATATTTCTATTCCATTCCTTAAAGCATAAAAGAAAGGAATCACATATAATGGTTTCTAACATGAATTTATGTAATTTCCTTATCAACTATGGTAGGTACTACTATTGTCCTGATTTTACTGTAGAGGGAAAAAAAATGAAACAAATTGAAGTAAAATAACAGCTAATACATGACAAAGCTGAAATTTGAACCTAGGTCTTCTGTGTTCTTACCCTCTATAGTATAATATTCTATATTGGGTAGAGACATCAAGGATTATATTATTAAAGTAAGTGTTAAAATTAAGTGTAAGCCAAACTGACTTGAGTCAATTTGGTCATATGTAAATCTTAGGGGGATTTTGGTTAATGTCCAGATTCAGAGACAAATGATAGCTACAGGTCACTTTTTCACAGCTGCCCTAATCAGAATACAATGAAAGCAATTTCCAGACAAAAGTATACTACCCTTAGACATTACCAATAGGAACCACACACTGAAACACAGCTCTCTGTCCTTTTAGTTGCTCCAGCAGCAACTTGCATAAATGGTACATGCACAGTAATGGTGACAATTCTCTAGACACAGGCTGACAAGTCACCTAGAGGCAAAAGTTCCAGAAAACTCTCAATTAGCAGCTGAACCCAGAATTATATGAGAGTCAATCACTGTGATTATAGGATTCTTATATCCTATCTCTGCAAGGGTAGGACTGTCCCTCATTATTTCTGGCCTATCCACATATCATGAATATTGTGACTTTCACCTATCAAAATCCACTTTTGCCATAGGTTAAGCTAATAACAAAACCATTGGTGTTGATCAGGGATAGAGATAGCTCAAACAGATCTAGTAGCCTCAGGGGTGCTCTTGAGATTAAATGCTAGCCAACCACCCATGAACTATGCAACCCCTTTAGGAGAAAGTGAAGGTGAAAAATTCTAAGGTATAAATTAGAATTTATACTACTATGAATGCTGAAGTATTTTAAAATAAATTTTAAAACATTTCTTATTGGATTTTTCTCCCATTTCCCTTAATTCTAGAACCAGGCAGAGCCAGTTTGAATACCTAATTAGGTAAACTAAGCATGCACCTAAATTGCCAGCAAAGCAGAAATTTGAAAAAAAAAGTTTTTGTTTTTGTTTTTGTTTTTTTTATTTTGGGGAAAGACTTTAATATTTGACACTTCTCAAAAAGCTTCAAAGTATGGGGTGCCTGGGTGGCTCAGTTGGTTAAGCAACTGCCTTCAGCTCAGGTCATGATCCTTGAGTCCCAGGATCAAGCCTTGCATCAGGCTTCTAGCTCCATGGGGAGTCTGCTTCTCCCTCTGACCTTCTCCCTCTCATGCTTTCTCACTCTGTCTCTCAGATAAATAAATAAAATCTTAAAAAAAAAAAAAAGCTTTGAAGTAGTCCCAAAGGGTTATTAGTTTTATTACACTTAAATTTGGATTTTATATTTTTCTCATGCCTTCTCTCTGGAGTGGAAGAATGTAGACTTGGCCTAAAATTTAGGGACTCCAACAATGATGATCCAGTCCCAGGAAGTGCCAACTAAATTCACTTCCGCCTAAGATCCCACAGATGCATTTTTCCATGTAGTTCTGTACCATTTCCTTGGATTTCTATTTCTTAGTTACATGTTCTTATGTGCTATATGACTTTCGAAACAGTAAGACACATATTCACAGGAAGTGGGTTACCATAAGATGTGTAACTTTTTAATAATCCTCTTTGTTTTTATAGAAAAGAAGATGCCTCTATTCTTAGAAGTACAAATTTGTCCCAAGAGAATGGAGAAACTTTTTGTGTACTTCTTGAAGGAGAAATGAGTTTCCCCGATGGCTAGAGAAAGATTGAAGTGCTAGTACATGGATTATAATAAGAAGAAAACTCAATACAAAATGGTCAAAAGATCTGAAAGGACATTTTACCAAAAAAAAGTATGATCATTATATGCATGGAGAAAGTACTGAACATCATTAGTCACCAGGGAAACAAACTAAAACCGCAATGATACATCACTACCATCCCCCTACAATGGCTGAAATTAAGAAGACTAGTTATACCAAATGGTGACAAGGATACAGAACAATGAACCACCATATATACTTTATGGCAGTTTAACATGATACAACCACTTGGAAAGTTATTGGTAATTTTTTTTGTAAAATAGAATACTTAACCTATCACAGGACCTAGGTATTTATCCTCCCACAAAGAGGTAAAATAGAGAGATATGATCACAAAAAAAATTGGGGGGGGGCAGCAAAGCAAGGTTTATTGAGCAATAACGAAGTGATAGTACAAAGCTCCCAAGAAGGGAGGGGACTAGAGGGGGTTGGCCAGTCACAAAAATACTTGAGTAAGAATATGCATAGCAGGACACCTGGGTGGCTCAGTCCGTTAAGTATCTGCCTTCAGCTCAGGCCATTATTCCAGTGTCCTGGGATGCATTCCCACATTGGGTCCCCTGCTCAAAGGGGAGACTGCTTCTCCTTCTGCCTGCCAATCCCCCCATCCCACTGGCTTGTGTTAGCACTCTCTTGCTCTCTGGCAAATAACTAGATAAAATCTTTTTTTAAAAAAAAGAATATGTATAACAGCTTTATTTGTAATAGTCAAATTCTGAATAAAACCCTAGTGTTCATCATGTTCATCAGTAGAAGAATGACTAAACAAATACCCGTATTCATACTACTGGCAGTCAAAAATAAAGCATTGTTGATGCATACAGCCATAAAGAGGAGTCTTGAAAGCATAATGCTACTGAAAATGTCTTACAGAAAAGAGTACATCTGTGTGATGGCATCTTTTACTTAAAGTTCTAAAAACAACTAATGTTTGAAAAAAATCAGAACACTAGTAGCTGCTGGGTGAGGACTGGGGAGTTGACTGGGAAAGTAGAAACTTCCTGAAGTAATATTTTATATCTTAATAGACGTTTGGGTTGCACAGGTCAAACTTTAGTGGATGTATACTTCAGATGTATACATTTAATCATACACAAATTTTATATCAAGAAAAATCATAAATATATATTGACGTTTACTTAATAAATTTCATGTTTATTTAACAGGAAGTATACAGAGCTCTTTGCACTGAAATAGGTTTAAAAATGATATTTAATAGATGGACAGATAAAAATAGGTACTTAGGTATGTGATGAAAAGAAGACAGTAAAATGTCAATGGAAAAACCTAGGTGCTGAAAATAAAGTACTTAACTTAGAGAAGTCTTTCAGTTTTGTTCTACATGTAAAAATGTTCATAAACAAAACTATCTTTTTTTTAGCACTTGATATGGATCTAGTGTTCTTTAAGTTGCTGGCAATAGTGAATAAAATAAAGTATTTTTTCCAACAAATCATACATTTCCACTCTAGAGAGAAGTAATAACTAAATGTGTGCATGGGTAATATGTCAGGTGATGAAAAATTCTAAGAAAAACAGTGCAGAAGAAGAGTAGAAGCTATTCCTTAGATATTATTGGAGGGAAAGGAGTCTCTGCTAAGGTCACTGAAAAGGAGGAATGCCCAGGACATAGCTCTAAGGCATTTCAGCCTTCAAAGTCAACAGGAAGAAAATCATCCCGTAAGCAGATGAAGGAATGCCCAGTACAGCAGGATGGGAAGTAAAAGACTGTGTCCTGAAATTAAGAATAGGTCTCAAGAAGGAAAGAGTGATGAGATGTGCCCAATGCTGCTGGCAGACAGAAGATTGATAATTGACCTTCAGCTGACAATTATAGCTTATTAGTGACATAAATGCAAATTACTATATTACAGGTTTTTTTTCCAACCTTTGAAAATTCTTTTGTCCTTAACTCTTCTGTTGTACATTTAAAGATTCTTGGTCCTATTTTCTTTACTTCAAACTGTATTAATTTCAGTGCTTGCCCTTCAAACGGCAGTCCTCCCAAAAGATGGTGAAAAGAATTTCAAGATGAGAAAATGTTTTCTCTTCCCCTAGAGTAGGAGAGTAGACCATATTCTGCATCATAAAACCAGTTATGATAAGGTAGTAACTTGGGAACACCCACAGAAGAATTCTTACTTTCTTATCCTATTAAGTCCTATAAATGTATAATTCTGTTCTATTTTTCTAAAATTCTAAAACTGCTGTCCTTGAAGCATTATTTATAACACAAGTATGTTTAAAAGTATACCAACATCTTACTGTCCAGAGAAATATTACCTTTAATACCAAAAACTTTATGAGTCCTTTTTTGTTGTTTTAATAACTTTTGCCATGGCGAAGATAATGCCAATAACATGTTTATTTTTCAAAAGCTTAAATAAAAATGAGTTTCTCTGTAAGCCAAAAGAGCTGAAAGATTTCCTTTTCCTCCCTTTATTTGAAAAAGCATAATATATCTCATAACTCTGCTGGATTCCTTAAAAGAAGTGAGAGTCTTTGTCTCCTTTAAATTAGTAATGCTTTGCTTAGACTCTTTAGACAGTGTGGAGAAGACAAAACCCCTGACTGAAGTGCATGCACAAGAGAATGGAAAGAAAAGAATTCAAGACATTAAATGAAGGCAACTTATTCAAGGAGTTTTGCTAAAAGAGGGAGGAGATAAATGGAGCATTAGCTGAAAGAGCATGTAGGTGAAGAGAAAGACTTTTTTAAAAATTGGGAATAGCTATATCCTTCTTGCATGTGATGGGAACAATACAGTGGAGACAGAAAATTTGAAGATGTAGGAAGGAAGAGGTAGAAAATTTTATGTCTTTGAGGAGGCTAGGAGGGATGAGATTGGAACACAAGGGTAGTCATTGGTCTTAGGATGGCTTCATCCTAATAGCTTCATCCAGTGTGAAAGGAAGAAGGCCAAGAATCTGAGTATAGATGCCATAATTTTGTGGTAAGAACACATGAACCTTCTCTGTATTTCCCTTACTTTCTTGGTGAAAAAAAAAAAATACATCAGCTGATGTCAGGAAGAAAAGGACATGTTTCAAGTTTGTGGGGAGAGGAGACTGGAAAACGGATGTGTAGGACTGAAAGAGACTATGTTCATTAAGGAAAAATCATAGTAGTACTAGCTTCCCTTAAAACCTAATGCAGATTTGTGATCGTGAATTTAAGATGAGATCAGGCAACAACTTGGAAATTTAACTGAAGCATATATGCCAAGTGAAACTGGGGTACAAAGGAAGTAACAAATTCTTGGTCTGCACATTTACCCTTACTTCTCTTTCTCAGAAATGTGTAGATGGATGAACGGATGGACAGAAGGCAGGGACACACACACATACTTTAAGACCCTGAGAGACCCAGAACCCTCAATGCCACTCCTTCACTAGCTAAGCTGTACTTCCCTGATTTTAGCTTAATTGCTTCCTCAGAAAAGCATTCTGGCTGTCCTGCCACACCCGTCACTCCCAGATTCTCACATTATACCCCGGACTCCTCTGTGGCATTTACCCCAATTACATAAATGAATGCTTATGTAATTATTTTTCACTTTTGTCTTTCCTTGTAGGCTGTAAGCTTCATAAGGGTGAGAAATCATGTCAGCCTTGGCTGTTACATTCCATTAGATTGCCAGCATCAACAGAGCTTGACACTGTTAATCATTCATCCACTCAGTCACCAAATATGTGTTGAATGCCACTACTAGCCATAAACCATTAGGGCAGTGTACTCACACACAGACTTTATGCTCTCAGCAAGAAAGGATTCATCCAATCATCACACAAATATCTAATTAATAGCTATGATCAGTGGTTATATATTTAAAAATATAGACTTCTAGGGGTGCCTGGGTGGCTCAGAGGGTTAAGCCTCTGCTTTCAGCTCAGGTCATGATCTCAGGGTCATGGGATCGAGCCCCACACCGGGCCCTCTGCTCAGCAGGGAGTCTGTTTCCCCCTCTCTCTGCCTGCCTCTCTGCCTACTTGTGATCTCTCTCTCTGCCAAATAAATAAATAAATAAAATATTTTTTTAAAAAAAGACATCATAGGCAGAGAAAACCAGATATGGAGATACTGTGGCAGAAGTATACATGGTGTGCTCAAGCAACCGAATGAAAATAAGTGAGGTACAGCCCAAATAGTAAGACAGGGAGAGGAGCGCCTGGGTGGCTCAGTAGGTTAAAGCCTCTGTCTTCGGCTTGGGTCATGATCCCGGGGTCCTGGGATCGAGCCCCACATCAGACTCTCTGTTCCGCAGGGAGCCTGCTTCCTCCTCTCTCTCTGCCTGCCTCTCTGCCTAGTTGTGATTTCTCTCTGTCAAATAAATAAAATATTTAAAAAAAAAAGAAAGACAGGGTGAGGGAAAGTAGTTAGTGTTAGATGAGTCTGAAGAGTAGGCATGGACTGAACAAATGAATGCTATATACACACATATACATGCAAATTTTAATATATGCACACATGTATGTAAATCAATTCTCAGGGAGCAAAATAATTGCCCTCATACTGTGGCTGAGTCTAGTTTTTCCCATGATATCTTTTCACCATGTTTCTCACCTCTCAGTAATGTTCATGTAAATTCAATAGACAATGTGTTCATATCAGGAGAAGATCAAAGGCATCACAAGCAAAGATAAATAACAAAAATATGGTGTAATGAAAAGTGACAAAATCAACATATCACACAGGAGTATCAACAAGCCAAGTTCAGAAGAACCCATCAGTAGTAGAACATTTATATTGCAAGCTCCTCTTTTGTTTCAGTGAAAAGTTATCCATTAAGCTATATTAAATCTTTTTAATTTTATTAGATGTACACTTATGTGTGCTCTAAATTTTTCATTTTATTTAATCATTATTTAGAACAGTGTAAACATAAAGGATTTGTGCCTGGTTTTATGTTTATACAGATCTGAATAGAATTTTAATCAAATAATATAATCAAGTAGAATCCATATTATGCTTTTATAGATAACATTTATTAATTATTCTTGAGCAGCACTGAAATTAAAAAACTATGTCCGTAAAATTTTCTCTTTTTTAAAATATTTTATTTATTTATTTGACAGAGAGAGAGAGATCACAAGTAGGCAGAGGGGCAGGCAGAGAGAGGAGAGGGAAGCAGACTGCCCACTGAGCAAGGAGCCTGATGTGGGGCTTGAACCCAGGACCCTGAGATCATGACCTGAGCAGAAGGCAGAGGCTTAACCCACTGAGCCACCCAGGTGCCCCGTCCTTAAAATTTTCTGTTAAAATGAATATTTGTCCTAAAAGGACATTTTTATTCCCCTGAAACAAAATGTATTATTAAATTAGCAAAGAATAAACCATATATTTAGGAAAGACATAAGAATCGAAAAGCCCCTCCCACATAGGAAAAATAAGTTAACCTCCATAAGCTGGACATTTAACATGTATTATCTCATAAATATTTACATTAAAAATAATATAAAAACAGCCCCCATCATCAGGACTTCTGCCATTTACTAAGCATATTTTATGTGTCAGATAAAGAACAAGCTCTTTGTAAATATTATTTAATTTTAAAATATTAACTATATATCCTTAAAAACAATATAGGATAGGTACTTCCTTCTGCCCAGTTTATGGATGAGGAACTTGAACCATAAGAAATTGGTCTATAATCACCTAACAATTAAGGTCCAGGAATTAGACTAAATGTGTCTGAGCTCAGAATCTAAGTTATAGTGAGTTTTAAGGTAAAAAGGAGTTTGCCAGTGCTACACAATGTGTGTGGGGAGCTACAATTAGTCTGGTGTTTCCCACTGTACCACAAGCCAGTGCGAGCATGCAGTAAAGGATCCAGATGACAGGTCAGCTCTCCAGAAAGAGCTTGGACTGCTAATGAAAACTGGACAGTGAGATCCAAAGACAAGCCTCCCCTTTCACAAGTTTGTTTGGGTACCCTGTCCTCTTTGAAAGCCAGTCCACCAATCCCATGAGAGGACACTTAACTGTAATACATTATGGAGACTTAAGCTGAAGATAAAATACAATAAGGAAATAGTTCCACAATAAAAATCACTATGTAGCTGAGTTGGTCTAGCTGTCAGTAATGCCTGAAGGAACACACACCCAGACACACACACACCACCCACCTTAAAAAAAAAAAAAAAAAAAAGAACAGAAACAAACAAAACGAGAAACCCAAATCAAAAAACTTGGGATAACAGGAATTGGATCAAAACAAATGAGGATCAGGGTGCTGGGTCGCTCAGTTAGTTAAGTGTCTGCCTTCAGCTCAAGTCATGATCCCAAAGTCCTGGTCTCATGCCCCACATCCTGCTCCCTGCTCAGCATGGAGCCTGCTTCTGCCTCTCTTCCTTGCTTGTGCTCTCTTACTCCAAAATAGGTAAGATCTTTTTAAACAATGAATGAAGAACATCATCTTTTCTGACTTCTGAGACATTGCCAACCACCAGTGTAGAAGCAACACTGTATGCAAGGTGGGACTGCCTACTAAGCCCATAGAGGCAACAGCTTCAGGCTCTAACCTTTCTTCAGCTTGTCTGAACCCTTTAGAAGCCTGCCCTTCTTCTGACCAGGTTCTCAAAATGAGCCAGAGCCTTTAGCATTTCCAACGTGTTTCATTCCCTTCAAGGAACCAAAGATTTATCTCAGAATTGAAAACTACAATTAGTAAAACAAGAACAGTCTGTGTTACTTTACTATTGCAAAGGACAGGTATGTCCATTCACCCTGTAGTAGGTGCCTACCATATAGTACAGAGTAAATGTTTGGTATATGAATGCTTTTTTTTATTTTTAAGATTTTTTTTCATGTGTGAGAAATGTGGAGGCCAAGAAAAACAAGGCTGCACCCACCTCGAGTCTAGCCCTGACATAAGTTCAGCCATCTTGATGTTCCAGATTATCACAAAATATTTCTTGGGTTCTGACCTACTCAGGTTAGCACTTTAAAGAGTCCGTCTCTCCTTTAATGATTGACTTAAAATCCTGGACTGGAAAAGGGTTTTTTGTCAAATAGAAAAAAAAAAAAAAAAAAACAAAAAAAACTTATTTGAGCTTCATTTTCTTTTTGTTACACTAATCATGTTTTGCTATTTTCGCTGTCATAACTTCGACAGATGATCCTTTCCACTTGGGAAGATCACCTGAGCAGTCTCCCCTGGACTCAGCTGCCTCTGTCTTTCATAACTCCCCTACACATTCCCCAACTGACCAGTGTTGACCCGAGTAGGTAGGGACAACTCTGTGCCCCTATTCAGCAGGAAGAAGTTACAGAAGATGAGACCTTCCACCTTCAACAACCTTAAAGATATAAGGGTCAAAATTGTTCAGGGGGGAATGATGTGGGAAAAAGAGGCAGAAGAAAATCATTAAAATTCCTTACTTACTGACAAGCCCTTGAAGCAGACAGAGTGGCGCTCCACTGGGGACTCAACTCCCCTCACCTTGAGGTTTTGCTAAGGAAAATCCTAGCCTGACTGACCCCCTACTCCAACAGGTCCAACCAGGACCCTGTAAGTCTAATTTAATAATTCCTTTAGGAAACTTTATCTCTAAACCTCCAAGATAGTGTCAGCGATCATTCCTAAGCATATGACCCACTGATATATATCTAAAGGGTCTCACGAGAAGATTTTTATTACTGGTAGTAAATAACCTTTCTCCCAACAATAGCTAGCCCCTCAAGGTCCTGGAGACCTTGCTTCCAAAATTCCTTAGAAGCTAACATCATCCCTAACCTGTTTTGTCCTCACCCACCTCTGAGTCCACCCCTACTCTGCCTTTAAAAACTCTGACTGTGATCTGGTTCGGGGTCCAAGTCCCTACTCAGCTGTGTCAGGTATACTTGGGCCCAAGCTTAAGCTTGTTAAATAAACCCTCATGTGATTGCATCGGTGTTGGCTCCTCGGTGGCCTCTCAGATGCAAAAACTCGGGCATAACAAGAAATACAAAGAGATCCTATAAGAGACAGAACTGTGTGTAAAAGCCGATTTCCCTATTAAGTGAACTTTCACTTTCACACAAAATGAATGACCTTTAAGTCCATGTCACAAAAGGCTTGTTACCCAAAATGCCTTGAAAGTTTTTTAAAATGCAGTCTCAGGCTTTATCCCAGATCCAGTCAGTCAAAATCTGCAATTAAGTAATTCAGTTTCACATTCACGTTTGAGAAGCTAAGAAGTTTTCAAAGCCTAACCACCAACAACCTAGAATTCCTTAGTTCTTTCTGAATAAGAATTTTAACAACCTCCCCAACTTCATGTTTCTTAAATTGGAATCCCTAGGTGGGAGCCCAGGAATATGCATTGTAACAAGTATGCTCTAATTTCAAAGGGATTAATTTTTAATAATTGTTACTTTATTAAAGGAAAATAATATATGCCATTTTTATAGATCCACCAATACTATGAAAATAAGTTCCTTCATGGAAAACAATATGTGAATTCCAACTCTTTTTTTAAAAGAAATCTGAATTTGATGTGATGTAAATAAGTAGACTTGATGCATTAATACCCAGTTTTCTGAGAGAGATGTACAGGACTAGAATTAAAGCTAAACAAGTCATAATTGTTGTTCATATATATGAAGAAAAAAATAAAACTACACATGGAAAAGGTCAGCGCATAAAAGAATAGAACAGTTAAGAACACCTTCTGTAGCAGAAGGGTATGAAAAGGTATCTTCTCTACTTAGGTTAAACTCTACTCCTGTCATCAACATGCATTTTTTTAAAGATTTTATATATTTATTCAAGAGAGAGCATGTACACACATGCACACAGGCATGAGGAGGGGGAGAGACAGAGGAAATCATGACACAGGGCTCGGATCCCAAGGTCCTCATGTCATGACCTGAACCATCATGACCTGAGCCAAAGGCAGATGTTTAACTGACTGAGACATCCAAGTGCCCCTATCAATATATGTTTATACAGTGCCTATTGGTATGTGACCCATAATGTTGGTTTCTTCTATTTATCCAGGAAAATTATCAAGGACAACTAATTTTGCAACCTGGAGAAGCTGCCTTTAGGCAATTAACTATAATGATGGAAAACTAAGGTAGAAGGGCCCAAGTGACCCCCAACCCCCCCGGCTGAATACAAGCAGGTCCATTATGTGACCCACCTCGAAATATCCATAAACCCTAGCTGACCAATGGGTTACTTACATCCAGACCTAAGCACCAAAAAAAAAAAAAAAAAAAAAAAAAAGAGACAGAGAGAGAGAGAATTCCCTAGTTCTCATACCTCCTCACCTTTCCTTTTTTCTTTTTTTTTTTTAGGATTTTTTTTATTTATTTGAGAGACAGAGATCACAAGTAGGCAGAGAGGCAGGCAAAGAGAGAGAAGAAGTGAGGTAGGCTCCCTGCTGAAAAGAGAGCCCAATGCGGGGCTCAATCCTAGGACCCTGGGATCATGACCTGAGCCGAAGGCAGAGGCTTTAATCCACTGAGCCACCCAGGCACCCCCTCACCTTCCCTTTATAACTAAAGTGCCCCACCCCTGCCTCATGGCTACAATCTCTGCTTTGCTGTCCTGCCCACCACTTTCTTGAGGTGTATTTAGTAAACTTCTATCTCATTGTTCTGCCTCTGGAGAATTCTTTCACCCACTCCCCCCAATGCCTCCAACTTCCAACCAATTGGGCCACCTCACATTTGGGGGTCCACATCCAATCAAGACAGATACAACATTTGGTGGCGCACACAGAGAGCCTTTATGTCCCCTGCCACACAATCCTCATGTGTTGCCTTCCATAAGATTAAAGGGGATAAGCATTCCCAAGAGAGAACCTGTCTCTAGAGGAAAAGAAAGAAGAAGGTTCTCAGTGGTTTAAATTTCACAGAGGAAGAGAACAGATAACTGGCTCATACCCTCAGATTTCAAAGCTCACAAAGCAGAGGAGGAAATGCTTCAGAGATTTAAGGACTATAATCATCTACAGTCCTTAAATCACTCACATGAATTTGCCACCGAAAGTGTCCTTTTGAAATAGGGCTGGCTTCACATTAACTGCAAATCTTATGCAAATCAGAAAGCTTACATTTCTAGAGATTTTTAGCCTGAGTCTATATACCTAGAAATTTCTTATGTTGAGAAGTTCACACTGAAAGGTATGTTTTATAACATACCCCCAAATTTCAAACATTTACTAAGAATTTAACATTGACATAGAAGTTACTTTCTGTTCTTTGTAAGTAAATTTGCTTGATAGATGTGTTAATGAATTATTGGAACATGGTATGGGAAATTTTCAAATAAAAATTCCAAACAAATTCTCAAATCATAAACTTACCCACCTAAAAGATTTCTGAATATCAAATTGTATGTATCTTGGAAAGATTATCCAACTGATTAATTTCAAGTTTATATTTTTGGTTATTCCAAGTATCTTTATCACATTACTTTAAATATAAATATTTCCTGGGGCACCTGGGTGGCTCCGTCAGTTAAGCATCTGTCTCTGGCTCAGGTCGTGATCCCAGAGTTCTGGGGTTATGCCCTGTGTCAAGCTTCCTGCTCAGTGGAGAGTCTGCTTCTCCCTCTCTCTCTGCCCTTCCCCAACCCCCCAACCCCGTTCATGCTCTCATGTGCTCACTCTCTCCAATAAATAAAATCTTTAAAAATAAGTGTTTCAAAAAATCCCTACAACAAAATAACTTATTTTGAAGTTAAAAAAATTAAGTTGATGTTTTATGAGAAATTCTTTGTGTTTTTGAAAATGATCATTGCTTAGGAGAAAAGAAATCAATGATGCTTAAAATACTGTATTTTTTTCATTTAAACCTTGCTTCAAGATTGCAAAACATAAGCCTCTTACAAGATCACCACAGGAAATCAATTTACTTAAGAGATGTGAAAATAGTCTACTAAAAACTGTATGAGCTTCAAGCTAGAAGCAATGTTTTTGAGAACAAAAATTATTCCATTATGTTTATAAGAAGTCCTGAACGGAAAGATGGTCTGTCCGCCTATACTAGGAATTTAGGGTAGTTTATAAACCATGACATAGTCAACAGCATGTGGAAGCTTCTTTAGAAAACATGCAGGCACATGAATCTAAGAAAGATGACCCATATGCAAATTGCTGCAGTTAGGCAAGAATACTGCCATGAAAACAGGAGATAAGGCAGCTCAGAAAATCATCTGATGTTGAACAGATAAATCTAACGGAAGAATCAGACAAATCAATATGGAAGATTTCATAGAAATTTTAGGAAAAACTTCATTTAAATACAATAGAAAATATTTTACGGGTGAGAGACGAAAGATTTATCCCATTTTCTCTTTTTACTCTTCAAAAATCACATTAAGCAATGAATTCCATTCTTTATAATGTCCTATGTAGGAGAGAAAAGTTTTGCTGCTGTGAAACCCAGTATTTTTTTCTGTGCATGGCTTACATAGTAGCCTTCATGCTATGGAGAGCTTCCTTCAAGTCTTACATAACAATAGCCCAAGTACCTCTGGCCAGAAGTAGTTCAGAAACCTCCCTCAGATTTCCTCTCACCAAAAACTTCATCTGGGTTCCCAGTAGGGCCTAGAGAGTGAGGGCCAAATGGTGCTTTCCTAGGTAAACTGCAGTCTTGAAGCAACCCCCAGGAATAAAGCAGTCATTTTTACTTCACATTTTACGTCTTAATTTGGTAAAAGAAATAATGAATTATGGTAATAGCCAGTTTTCACTGTCTTTCAGTGATCACTGGATACCTGAAATTTAAAGATTTGAGAGGACAGAGAGAGAGAACACATGCACACATGAGCACATAAGCTGGGGGAGGGGCAGAGGGATAGAATCTTCAGGCACATTTCCTGCTGAGTGTGGAGCCTAACATCAGCTAGATCCCATGACCCATGAGATCATGAGCTGAGCTGAAACCACAAGTCATATGTTTAACCCACTGAGCCACCCAGACACCCCTCAATGCCTGAAATGTAGAAGATAATTTTCCAATAAGAATATGTATATACTCTAGGAAATTTACTTAAGCAAACATAGCATTTACTCAATCACTGTAAAATTCTCATTATGCAAAATAACAATAAACTTTTCCCACATGAAATTAGTAATGACATGATTTTGTTAAGTATAATAATTTGAAAAAAATCACATTTTCTTGTGGGAGACCACGATAAGGCTTGAGAGGAGGACCAAACCAGGCCCTGACTTGTGTCTCCTTTAAAGTCTGAATAGCCTAACAAAAGGCTTATTAGGATGGAAAAGTTGAGTTGCACTGAGAAAGGGTCTGTGCTACGTGTTGTGCGCTTGCCTACGTGACTTCCCACACGTTTTAGTGAGATGAAAGCAATTTGGGTAGGGTCCTAAATTCTTAACTGGTGCTTGCTGTTCCAGCGCAGCTCAAAGAACACTCTCAGGTTTGTTGTTACTTCTTTGTAATTATTATCTGAAGACAAAGACCACTGGCCTTGGAAGATCTGCATTTAGACCTTGAGAAGTAGTTAATGGAGAAGTCTGGAGGGTTTCATGCATATGTAGCAAATTCTTTCGTAATTAGCTAATGATGGACACTTCTTTGTATAATTAATGATGGACACTTCTTTGTAATTATTTCTGTTGGCTATATAATGCCTCGCTGCCCTGAATAAACTCGGCACTGTTGGATATCCTCCTCAGGGTCCCTCCTGTCCCCATCACTTTGTCTCTTTAACTTCTTTTCACCATCCTCTTACCCTCACGTTTCCTAGTCGATTTGTCCCACCGGCCGCAACATTTTCTCATGTAATTTTCACCTAATTTACTATATTTCATCTGTCATGGGTGATATTAGCATTTTCAATAAAGCCTGTGATTGCCTTACCTGGGTGAGAACATGCTATATCCATAAAAGATGAAGTAAATAAAAGACACATTTTAAACTAAAATCTGACATTTCCAATAAAGAAATAAGCAAAAACAGCCAGTTGACTCTGTGTAAACAAAATACCCTATGATTCTTATGAATTTTTAGATATCAGCTGCAACAGTTCGCCAATTGTGCTAACACTCAGGACCGATCCTTCATCAATGGACAGCCCACTTAAAGGATGAAAATAGCTGATTTATATTAGAAGTCATCAAGGAAACTCAGACTGGGTTTTAGGTCCAGGGCAGAAAACTATCTGATTACTTAAATATATGTATGTTCTCATCAGGCAAAGAATAGATACACCCCCCCCCACCCAAGTTCGGTTTGGCTTTTGAGATTAACACCATACATATACCAGGAGGGTATTGAAGGGTTTATTACTCACATAATGAGATGCCCTTGGGAGAATGGAGAAGGTTCCCAAGCCTGTCCAGAAATGGCTTAGGAGAGCATAGAAAGGAGACTGGCTTGGGATTTTTCTGGTGGTTAGAAGGTGGAGCTGGAGTTTGAGTTACTATAAATGCAGTTTGCTTGGTTTGAACTTCCCGCCAACCCCAAAGGTGGAAATACCCAAGTCTTCTTACCAACTTGTCCAATGATGGGACAAAAGAAAGAAGAGTAGTGAGGCTTAAAAATGGTCAGCAGACAACCATCAAAGATGGAGTTTAGACACCTTATTACAATTTATCTTTGATGAGTGAAAGCTGAAATGTGCCACATTTAATTTCATTGAACTTGTTTAAAAAAACATGGCACTCTGAGACCAGCAACCTGAGGCCAATAACAGTGCTGAAATATCCACCCTTCATCTTTAATTTGGTGATGATATGACCAAAAGCTAGCATGGTATATTGACAGAAGTGAGAGGAATGCTTTTGTCACTATCAATAATATCTGGAACTCTGAAGGGGGAAATAAGTGCCTGAATAAGGCCTTATATTGTGACTTTCATTATTTAGGGATTTGTATGATCTTGATTTTTATTCTGGGTATCTGTGAGGCAAGCGGTTCCCAGAGTTCTTTACCCTAAAGGTAAACCTTGGATAAGAATTATTGTAGTTACTATTAACCAGACCATCTGCCTAGACAGACCTTACACAATGGCTCAAGACTGTGTAAACCAAGCAGATGGAGCCCAGTGAAAGCAAGGGCATCCAGTACGAAACTGCATGAAATTCAGCCAATCAGGGTCACCCTTGGGACAAATGTTGGCCACTGGGGGTGGTCCAGAGATTTCAGGGGGCATAAAAGGGTGTTACTAAAAGCTGTACAATGCAAGATTCTCTGAAGGGTCTTGTTGTATTGCTCTGTATGGTCAGAGTCTAGAGCCTTTTGTTCTAGGGAACCCCATTCAAGGTTGTCCAATTTGCAAGTAACAACATAAATGAGCTAAATAAAATGTATAAGTGAGGATTACATTGCCTCTAGAATCAAAAAGGCCTAAAACATGCTGGAATTATTTTAATGGTGTCTGTATAGAAAGTGTCAATAGTTGTTTTTTGACAGCATCAGAAATGGAGTAGACTGAGTAATCCAATAATGCCAAGAGGCTTGTACTGAGGTAGCCATAACCTTGTACGTCATGTGTGGCCAATGATCTATTATTTCTCAAACATTTTGTGAATGCTTATAGGTCCTGACTGTAGGTTTCAAATGATTGTCGCTGAAAGAGGATGTTAACAGTTTAATGCCATACCTGTGCTCCCGGAGAAAGTCAGACAAGGTTTAAATTCTGCCTGCAAAGTCTGTGTGTGATGGTGGGGCTATTGATAAACTCCACGATGAAGCTGTATTGTGTCCCTTCAGAAGTAAAGGTCACCTGCAGTTGAGAGACTATTAAATGGACTCTGAATAGATACTACCCAAAATCTATGGCTACACGGTAATTACCAGGTGCTGACTGAATGGATCAGTAATTTCAGTAACATTGGCTAGGAGGTGGGACCTCCTAAACAGGTGGGACCACAGCATTAAGGTCATGGTAATCTACTGTGAGGTGGCATTCATTGGCTTTAGGCTTACGAATAGGTCAAACTGGGGGGTGCCTGGATGGCTCAGTGGGTAAAACCTCTGCCTTTGGCTCAGGTCATGATCCCAGCGTCCTGGGATCGAGCCCCGCATCGGGCTCTCTGCTCAGCAGGGAGCCTGCTTCCTCCTCTCTCTCTGCCTGCCTCTCTGCCTACTTGAGATCTCTGTCGGTCAAATAAATAAATAAAATCTTAAAAAAAAAAAGAATAGGTCAAACTGGACTGTTAAATAAAGAGGCACTGAAAATAATTACCCATTCTCTGAATAGCTCTTAGATAAGGACTTTAATCCTTGAGGGCCCCATTTTTATTTATATTGAGATATATTAACTCTTTTAACTGGTTAGGAAGATCCATGGAGTCCCATTTGTCAAACCAATTCTAAATGCCAGAGATATACAGTAATTTTTATTTCAATAGATCAGAAATTCCATGCCTGCTATGGGATATTTCAAGACATTGGATAATTAATTTGATAGAGGACAGTTAAGGTGAGGTATACCCATTTCATGTTTCACAAGTCCCCTACAACCATAGGGATTATTGTGTTTATATTTAGTGCAATCCCAAAGGTTTCTAATTTGATAAAGTATTGATAAAGACTTGCCAATTACTATATTTCAGCAGATATTAAAGTTAATTCAAAATATTATATTGAGGCACCAAGGCTATTTTGCACTTTTTGTTGATAATTCATTTAGTAAACTTTGACTTTCCAATTGGGTCAAATTTCAAATCTGTTTCAGGTTTTGCTTCTTTCTATATTGGAGTTAGGTCTGTTTTGGTTTGATTTTTGTTTTATCATTTTTTTTCTGTCTATTGGATATACTTGGGGTAGAAGAGGAGATCCTCTCCACCTACTTACATTAGATTACATTATGTTACATTACATTACTTACATTACATTCTTTCCCCAGAGAATCCTAATTATTATCACCAAGAATAGAGGTCTCCCATGGCAATAATGGCTTTAGTGGTTTTAAGGAGCTTAGATTTAAATTAGGTTTAAATTAACTCCTTGGCTTAGCCATGGGTATACCAGAAGTGGGTATTTTTCCTCTACAACTCTGAGGATGTGGGTTTTTGTTTGTTTTGGCAACAAAGGCATAGGCAGTAGCAGCAACAGAATTATTTTGTAGGGTCCTAGTGAGCCATCCTAGTAAGGTGTGCGGACCTCATTATGCCACATGGTAACTGCTCTCCTCTATATTAGTGGTCACCCAAAGGGCCCATATCACAGAGTGTTAGTCTTTCTCCTGAGCACTCTGTTGAATGAAGACAAATGCCTGGTTGAGACCCATAACCAGCAGTCACAAGGGTGTTTCTCAGAGCCTAACATTAGTCACAGCTTATGCTAGAATCGAGACACATGTTTCAATCTGGGACACACAGGTATGTCCAGGCCATGGACTGGACTCCAGGTGTCTCTCACATCCCTCAAGCAAGCTAGATCAGGCATGTTCTCATGGCAAGATTGAGGTACAGTAATGGCCAAGCTCATTTGAGTCAGAGAGCAAGCAGAAGTATACATAATCTCAGAAGCAGCACAAGCTACCTCTGCCATATTTTATTGGCCAAGCCACAGACCACTCCAGAGTCAGAGAAGATTGGGAATAGAGAATAACTTCCTCTATTTCTCTCTAAGGAGGCCTTTAATTGGGGCCATCAGTATAATTAAAATACAGAAAAGTCATAGTTCTTTAGACTAGCCACTTAACTTCAACCAATCTAAACATCTTCTTTTATGAAAGATCCAAAGGATAGTTTTGAGGATTAGAAAACATCTAATAGTCTTTGTATAATATCTGACATACGGTAGGCTTAAAAAAAAAAAAGTTATATTTAGGGACGTGCTGTATTTCTGATACAAGGACTCTTCTCTCCTGACCCAGCTAAGTTATGCAAAGTGGGTGTCTGATGTAACTGGACTGGCTCCCAACTATTTCTTCAGTTTTCTTTTGTTTAACTTAAGTTAGTGTTGAGTCAATGCCAGGGGCACCTCGGTGGCTTGGTGGGTTGGGCCTCTGCCTTTGTTTGGCTCAGGGCATGATCTCGGGGTCCTGGAATCGAGCCCCATGTTGGGCTTTCTGCTCAGCAGGGAGCCTGCTTCCCCTCTCTCTGCTTGCCTCTCTGCCTACTTGTGATCTCTCTCTTTGTGTCAAATAAATAAATGAAATCTTAAAAAAAAAAAGAGTCAATGCCAGTCAAATTATTAGGGATCATGAAATAGAAGGCTTGGGAGCTTTGAGTGACTCAGTTTCCTACCATCCTCTTATAAGAAGCAATCTAGAATATTAAAAAAAAAAGTTCACACAGAATATTTTATGGACCAATGCCAAAGAGAGAGTTTTAGAGAAGGTTCACATCCTTTCAAGTCCTTTTTCCCCCCTATAGTTTTCCTTAAAATCCACCAGCCCGCATACCTTCCTTTAGTTACAGAAGATACTCCCAGATACTTCCAACAAACTCTTTTTACTCAGAAATTTCAAGCTGAGATTCCAATATGGCTACCAAAAGAACTATGAGTAATATACAGATGCATGTCTCAGTTTCAGTCAAGAATTCTAACTGGAACTACTGAACAAGTTAAAAAAAACTAAAAATTGTTCTGACGGCTTTTAAACATTGCAAATGAGCATAAGACCTATAATTTAGGTAGAAAAATTATTTTAAGCAAAATACATCTACATTTGGTATTTATTTGAATCTTTAAAATTTGATATAGTATACTATGAAAATCTACATTTTTAATATGTAAGATTTGAAATAATGCAAATTCCCCACAAATGAAAAATTCATCTTGAATTTAGGTTTCCAACTGTGTTTATGCTCCTGAGACATAGTAATAACCAATTTAACTAAAAACACAAATATTGATTATACTTATGATTAATCTCATATTTTACAAAATTTCAGTTATGCAAGTGTTAAAGGCTATAACCCTCATGTAAAATATGATATTTCATGTTATCAGCTGACCAATAGTCTGGTTGAAGCCTGAAAATTATGACCTCTTGGTTAAGAAACTTAGAATAACACAAATATAGTCAGAAGTCATATTATTTTTTTTATTTTTTTTAAAGATTTTATTTATTTATTTGACAGAGAGAGATCACAAGTAGGCAGAGAGGTAGGCAGAGAGAGAGGAGGAAGCAGGCTTCCCACTGTGCAGGAAGCAGGGCTTGATCAGGAGCCTGGGATCATGACCTGAGCCGCAGCCGGAGGCTTTAACCCACTGAGCCACCCAGGCGCCCCGTCAGAAGTCATTTTAAAATCACTGGTACAAAGCATCCATAATTAACAAACCTTAAGATTATTACAAAATTTTATTTAAATATAAGAAATTATATATCTTAAGCATTGACTAGTAGGATATAATAAAGGATTTGAATAATTAAAAAAGTAGACATTCTCTTTAACTTTGCCTAAGATCCTTAGACATCAACAAAAATAAGTTTAGTTAAAATTTTTTGTAACTACAGCAAAGACTGTATGTATGTATGTATGACAGTATGTAGTAGAAATAATACTTGGCTAGATAGTCACATTAAAACAGTGAAACTGGATAAGAGATGGACAACAAGCAATACTAGTAACTAAAACATACTGAATGTTCAAATATCTTTCAATGTGTTCTGTATAATCCTTAAATTGAACATTTGATCTTTAAATATGTATGGGACAATATAGATCTAATAGAAATTTTAAGATTAAGAAACTGGCACACAGAGGCGCTAAGTACCTCAATCATGGTCAAAGGCTCTTCTTGATAGAAAGACAATGCCTTCAGACTCTGAAGGGACAAAGCAAAAATAAAAATGAAAGACCATGTAACAGTTATCAATAACTTAAGTACTTGACAGCAGGATGAAATGAGACTCAAGAAGTAGCTTGAAATTAATGCTTGCTTTGAGAAATAAGCTAATTGTAAGTCCATACCAGTAGGCCCCTCTTATATAGTTGTGGGATGTCACCATATCTAAACCAGAAAACAATCCTACACATTTAGTCTGTTTGGGCTGCTGTAATGAAATATCTCAGTTCGTGTAGCTTATAGACAGCAGCAATTTATTTTTCACAATTCTGAAAGCTGGTAAGTCAGAGATCAATGTGTCACCATGGTCAAACTAATTCCCTTTTCTGAGTCACAGATTTTATCCAAACACGGTGGAAGGGGCTAGGGATATCTGTAGGTTCTCTTAAATGGATATTCATCCTTAATCCCATTCATGAAAGCCATACCTTCATGGCATAATCACTTCCCAAAGGCCCCACCTCCAAGTACCGTCACACTGGAAGGTTAGGATTTCAACATACGAATTTGGGGGAGGGGGGAAGAGACAAACATTTAAATCACAGCCATACTCTTAGACTTTCCAATGTATGTGACATTGGGAAAAAGAAAAGGTGTTCTTTTTGGAAGTAACTCACAAAATGGAAGGTCCAGTTCTGTGCAGCCTTGTCCCATATAAAGGTTTTTAAAGTTGTTTTGAAAGCATGGGTCTTGCTGGGATTCTCAAGAAGAGGTTAAGACAATCTTGTCTTTGGCAAGAGAGAAATCCTGAAAATAGACGAGGATGCAACTTCAGGAAATCTTTCCGGCTCTATTACTCCTGTGCTGTAGAACGGCACCTCTTTTCCTCCTCTCTTTTGTAGGGGATGAACAGCCTTCTTTTGCAGGGCATTGACCAGAGTTCTGAATATATTCCTGCATGGCCTTCATGTTTTCTTCACTAATGTCCTCAGGTACAATTTTAAATTTAATCCAACACTACTGGTGGAAATAGGAAGACCCAACTCTTCTTATACAGCCCATTGAGCTCTCTGTAGGCCAAAGTCCAGAGACACACATGGGCCCCAAGTATTCATGTACATTCATTTTGTGAGCATTATATAGGGCCCAATTCTACATATTTGTCAGACAACAGTAGAATTTTAAAAAGTCCTTTTTCTCACACAGCTTACATGTAGTGGGGAAAACAGCTTATATCAAACGGTGATGGTGTTTAAAAAACAGACAACAGCAGAATCAGATAGATTCTGAAAGCAATGCATGAAAGGGTAGAGGGACATGAAGTCTACTCCATTAAGGTGATAGTTTAGCTGAGAAACTATTATGAAGGAGGAGAGTAAGTGTCCCAGGCAAAGAGATTCATTGTGGAAACCTTGAAGGAAAACATGTACGCTGATTATGAAGAACAGAATGGAAACCGGTGTGGCAGGAGCCATCAGGAGAATAGAAGGTGAACTCAGGGATAATGTTGGATTAATATTCAGCGAGAAGGACTGAGTGAGAAGGAAAGCTATTGGAAGGTTTGGAGCAGAGGTATCGAGACTAATCTAAGGGGTACAAGTACGAAGGGAGGGCGTCTATAGCAAGAATCCGATATAAGAGGACGGTGGCTTGTCCATGGTGACAGCAGTAGAGGGATGGGAAGCAGTTTAGATTGCGGGTATATTTTGAAGATAGGACCAGTAAGATTTACTGATGGGTTGGAATGGGGTATAACAGAAAAGTTAAGGAAAATTGCAATGTTTGGGGCCTGTGAAAAAAGTGTAGAGCACAGGAGAGAATTCAAAACTGATTACATTAAGCAGATCACCTGGAAGTGAGTATCTGATGGGAACAGAAGAGTTTCAGGTCAAGGTTCTAGGGCATGCCATGAAAGCAAAATTACTATATGAGTAATAACCATATTAGTAGCAATTGTTGTGAGAGTTTAATATGATTCACAGTTCATGTTAAGCACTTTATATCCAAGAACTCATTCAGAATCACATAGACAATAGGAAATAACATTAAAGTTTATTTTTTACATATAACAATTTTTTTAGATATATTCTTTTTTTTAATTTCTTTTCAGCATAACAGAATTCATTGTTTTTGCACCACACCCAGTTACATATAACAATTTAGACAATAGTTACTAAAATTTGGACCCAGATCTTCCTAATAAATGGGGGGAAAGCACAGACTCCTAGTTGGTTTGAACCCCTAAGTCTCCTATCCAAGGTATTCCTATAGTTCACTCACTCCAGCCCACTCAGGATGAATTTGGAAACTGTTAAATATCCCATATGAATCTGTCATGAGCATTTATTATTTAATATCCAACATCAATTTCCCCTTAAGTCATGGTAACAGTATTTCAGATATCTTGAAAGACTAGCAGGTCTTTGAAAACCCTGTTGAGCAACACGGTGAAGCCTTACCTGATGGGCACACTATTTTTGGACTTTTCAGTTATGTCATAAGTCAGTTTTGATTAATGTTTCAATTACTTGCCAGCAAATATTGCTAAATAAAACAGTCATGTGCACAAAACTGGCTTAGTGAAGTTTATCCATCTTTTCAATATTCTTTTACTTGCATTAAGAATCAAAGGAATATGCCAGGATACCCTCTGTGCATAGAGCCCTAGGACAACTGCCCCCAGCCTACATCAACTTCAGTTAAGTAAAGATGCTCATCAGAGAAGAGAGAAGAGTGGAAAAACTCAGTGAGCCCTCCAACTAACAGATAGATATTATAAAAAGAATCACAAAGAAGTGAAATGAGCATACTAGAAAGAATTAGCAATAGATTAGCAAATGCAGAACAGATTGGCAGTCTGAAAGAAAAGGTAATGGAAAGCAGCAAAAAGGAAAAATCATTCTTTTTAAATGGGAGTAGGTTAAGAGAGGTCTTGGATAACAGTGAGTTAACAAACCATTACATTATTGGGGTCCAGAAGAAGAGAGAAAGGAACAGAAAAGTTATTTGAAGAAATAATAACTGAAACCTTCCCTAACGTAGGGAAGGAAACAGACATCCACTTTCAGGGAGTACAAAGATGTCCAAACAAGAAGAGCCCAAGGAGTTCCACATTAGGACACATATTAAAATGTCAAAGGTTAAAGAGAAAGAATCCTAAAAACAGCAGAAAAACCCCATTAGGTTATCAGCTTTTTTTTCAACAGAAATTTTAAATATGTCATACCACTCCTTTCTGGCCTGCAAAGTTCTGAAAGAAAAAAAAAAAAAAACTATAATCAAGAATATGCTACCAGGCAAGGTTATCATTCAGAATGGTAGAGTTTCCCATACAAGAACTAAAAGGAGTTTATCGCCACTAAATGGGCCTTACAATAAACTTTAAAAGGACTTCTTTTATTTTTTTAAGATTTATTTATTTATTTTAGATAGAGAACATGATGGGGAGGGGCAGAGAAGACTTTAGCAGACTCCAGCCTGAGGAGCCTGACGAGGCACCTGATCCCATGATCTTAACGTCATGACCTGAGCCAAAACCAAGAGTCCAACATTAAACTATGCCACCCAGGCACCCCAAGGACTTAAGTGGAAAAGAAAAATAATTATGTCCCTAATTAGGCATAAGAAAATTATGAATGAAATTAAGAATAAAAATGTAGAATATGACAACATATACATAAAACATGGGGGAGGGAGTAAAGTTTTTTTAGAATGCGTCTGAAAGAGGAGGATGGGGTGAAGGGGTATAGGAGATATAAGCTTCCAGATATGGAAAGAAAACATTGAAATAAAAAAATACAGCAAAGGGAGAATTGTCAGTAGTATTGTAATAGCATTGTATGGTGACAGATGGCAGGTAGATGGTACACTTCTGAGCACAGCATAACTTAAACTTGTTGAATCACTATATTGTATACCTGAAACTAATTTAACATTGTGTGTCAACTATAATTAGAAAAAAAAGGGGGGTAAGTTGTTTTTTCTTATTAGAGTCAGTTAAACAATTTAACATGAAAGTAACATCTTAAGCTCTTGTCTTTTTATATATAAAAAAGAAATGTACTAACACATTAACTAGCAACATTTTCATATAGTCTAATATAATCTTATCAAGTAAATATGACTAACAGCTATAATCAATCATGCAATGAGTATTCACCACCAAGTGCTGAGAGCTTATTCATTTTTAGTTTAATGATCATTGTTACTTCTACCAAGCTTCTCTTAATAGAGATGGTATGATCATGCTCTTTCTCCAATTGGTTAGATTCATATTTTAAAAGTTAAGACTGCAGGGCGCCTGGATGGCTCGGTGGATTAAAGCCTCTACCTTCGGCGCAGGTCATGATCCCAGAGTCCTGGGATCGAGCCCCGCATCAGGCTCTCTGCTCAGCAGGGAGCCTGCTTCCTCCTCTCTCTCTGCCTGCCTCTCTGACTACTTGTGATCTCTATCTGTCAAATAAATAAATAAAATCTTTAAAAAATGTTAAGACTGAAATATAATAGCTTGACTAATTATACAATTAAAAATTAGAATAATTAATAAACTACAACCTTGATTACTTCTGGAGAGGGAAACTTGTTAACTGGGATTGGAACTAGAATACAATATTGCTTTTCATCTCATAGCTTATATATTTTGAATTTTTTCATCATGGACATATATCACTTATTACAAAAGAAAAATTTAAACATGGAGAAT
Organism: Meles meles; assembly: GCF_922984935.1. NCBI lineage: Eukaryota > Metazoa > Chordata > Mammalia > Carnivora > Mustelidae > Meles > Meles meles. The sequence goes on from NC_060067.1 coordinate 10,333,546, forward strand.
TTGTACACAGAAGATTTCTCTGATATAAATAATCCTTGTAATAGTCCTAATACTGAAAGGAAATAATCCATCCACATGCTTCATTTCCCAGCAGATATAGAAAAATACAAGAAAGAAAAGGTTTATCTTATGCCTCAATCTTTTTGCTTTAATAAAACTTACTGACAAAAGCCAACATACATATCACATCACTATGAGGAAAGGTTTAGATGTGATCTATTCATGCTACCTGATAAAGAAGTTTCCTCTACTGCCAGCACACTGAGATAGGAAAATACCAAAGTAATAAAACAAATATGCTTGAAGAAACTATTTGACCAATCAACTCTGAGGTATAGTAGCCTAATATTCAAACGTGAACCCTGAAGTCAAACTGTCTTCTGCCACATACATTCTGTGGAACCCTCCTCTTTGTTTCAAAGTCTTTTATGAACTAAGTATGTCCCCTTAAAATTCATACATTGAAGCCCTAACCCCAATAGGTCCGTATTATTTGGAAAATGAGTCTTCATTTGAGGTTTGTAATTAGGGTTAAATTAAGTCATAAAGATAGGGACCTAATGACACTGGACTGGTGTCTTTATAGGAGGAAGACAACAAGTTCTTTCTTTCTCTCCACACGTGAACAGAAGAAAGGCCATGAAGACACAGTGAGAAGGCAGTCAGTTACAAGCCAGCAAAAGGTTCCCACCAGAAAATGAATATGCCAATACCCAAATCTGCAACGTCTAGCCGCCAGAACCATGAGAAAATTCTGTCATTTAATACTTAGTCTGCAGTATTTTGTTATGACAGCCCAAGTTGACTAATACAGACTCTATCTATAAAACAAGGATAATGATTATAGCTACCTCTGAGATATATAAGAGGTAATAAAAGCTAAACTATGCAGAAGCTGTTACGTATCTTTCATGTTTTGTCCACTAATTTCCTTATTTTTTAAGCTATGTTAGAGCTTCTGATAATTAGACAAAATTTCACATCTCTTCTGCATGAAGACAAAAATCTGTATGTCCACATTGTTTTGGGTTATCAGAGGGAAAATTAACCCTTGTCTTCATTATTGGCAGCTCACATTATGGAATGCAGGCAAGTATGACTATAGTCAAATATTTTATAGGATTACCCTGGAATAGGTTGCTGTTTGATGAAGTTATCCTCTTATTAAACAGTTCTAGTTGGTACGGTGCATGAGTCTGAACAAAATTTTCCAGTTATATGAGAGTTTTAGCACATAGATTGACTTTATGAATCACTAACCGGTGGTGATTCACCCTTTATTCACCAATACAAAGATAAATTTCAGTATCAAAGGACAAATGCACTAGGAGAAAGATAATGTGAGGTAAAGGTGGCAACAATTTTTGCAAGATAGAAAATTAGATTGGTGATTTTCTGCCTTATTATGCAAGGCAGAAAGAGTTAAAATTTCACTGCCTACAGAGGGGAAACCCATCAGCAGCCAGCAGATCTCAGATAAGACTCTGAAATAGAAAGCATCAAATGTGTCTGAGGACAGGATGACATGACTGGCTAAAAACAGGACTGTTTGAATAAAGATATAAGGAGCAGGTAGACATCCAGATCCCCTCCTCTACTCTGTGAAACAGGCAGCTGGTCTTCTCTTCTCAGCAACGTGAGATTTTGGAGTCAGCCGGGAGACTGGAAAGAGCAGAAGTCAGTAACAAGTCAAAACAGGAGGAATAAGAGGATATAGTAAGCATTTCAATGCTTTCCCCCACTCAGCCATCCAAACACTGCAGCCATAACTATACTGCCCAAACAAGAAACTAGAACATTTCTTTCTGCAGAAGCAGATTCTCCTGAGATAACTCGCATACACTTTGCAATTCTTATGAATAGCAAAGTCGAAGAGACAACAAGACTTGCACACATACCCAGCACAACCTACCTATACAGCTTTTTAGTTCATGATTCTTAAATAGTGTGACTCATAATATATTAAGAGAAGTTTCTAATAGGATTTGGAGAGACCAACAAAAAGAAAAGGAGTTTGGAGTAAATGGAAACAATGTAGGAAAAATAAAATACTTTCAACAATGTATTAGTCAAGGTTCTCCACAGGAACATTTTATAAGAGATACAGGAATTGTTTCACACAGCTGTGAAGGCTGAGAAATACTATAGTCTGCCATCTGCAAGCTGGAAAACTAGGAAAGCCTGTGGTAGTATAATTCAGTTTTTGAGTCCAAAAACCCAAGAACCAGGAGTTCTGATGCTCAAGGGCAGGAATATGGGCATTATAGCTCAGGAAGAGAAAGAATTCTCCTTTCCTTTCCCTTTTTGTTCTATTTGGGCCTTCAGTGAATTAGATGATGCCCACCCACATTGGTGGGAGGAATCTTAGTCTACGGAATCAAAAGGTAAACTCTTTCAGAAATAGCCTCATAGACACACCTAGAAATGTCTCTGCAGCCATCTGGGCACTCCTCAGCCCCGACAAGTTGAACATGAAATTGTCACAAACAATACAATTAATATTCACAGAGAAAGCAAAGAATATGTTGCATACAAGATAGCAGAATAGAACTGGATTGAAATGGAAACTTTAAAAATGATAAAACACTATTGCAAACTAAAAATATTGTAGAAATAAGTCAGCAGACAAGTTAAAAAAATAAAGGAAGGGGAAATTAAGGAAATCTTACAGAGCAAAGAACAAAAGGAAGAAAAGTAAAAAGTTATCAAAAAAAAAAAAATCCAACATGTACCTAATAGGAGTTCAAAAAAAGAGTGGAGGAAATCATCACACCAACATGAGGAAATTTTTCAGAATCTCCTATTGTTATGGATAATATGTATATGCCAAGCCTCCGTGTTAGCACTGTGTCCTATTTTCTCGCATTGGTTACAAGACCAATTTCTTGTCTTCTTCCCCGTATCCCAATCTCCATTGGTTCCCTCTTACTCATTTACATCAGCAAATCAACAAGCTATTATTTCTCTCATACTTCAGTATAGTGTCTCATATCTAAGTTCTCTTATAGCAAAGCCCTTCAAAGACTCACTATATTTACCGTCTCCAAATCCTCTCTTCCTACTCTTTCTTGAACTCACCCGATGTAGGTTTCTATCCCCAATTTTCTACCAAAACAGTTATTACTGGGGTCATCAAGGCCTTCCATGTGGATAAATCTCACTTAAGTTATGATAATACCATATGACCCCAAAATTGAAGACCTAGGCATTCATCTCAGAAAAATGACTCATGTTCCCACAAAATCCTATATATACATGAATATTTATAGCAGCTTTACTCATAATAGCAGAAAACTAGTAATGAGCCAAATGTCATTTAATAGGTAAATGATTAAACAGACCATTGTATATCTCTACCATGGGATACTATTCAGCCATAAAGAAGAATGATCGATACATACAACAAACTGGTTGATTCCCTAGAGAATTATGCTCATTTTTTTAAGAGAGATTATTCTTCAGCCAATCCCAAAAGGTTATATAATGTGCAATTCCATTTACATGCCATTCTTGAAAAAAGGAGTAACTAGGGTAAGAGGAAAGTAGGTGTGGGTATAAAGGACAAAGAGCAAGATGAGGGAGTCCTTGTGATGAGAATAATGTTCTGTATCTTTACTATGTATTCTGTATGCCAATATCCTGTTTGTGATAATGCACCATAGTTTTTGCAAGAGGCTGCAACTGGGAGAAGCTGAGTGAAGGCTACATGAGCTCTCCATATTACGGCTTACAACTGGATGTGAATCTACCATTATTTCAAAATAAAGGAGAGAAAAGCTAAGTTGGAATTTATGTTGTTTTTTTTTACTCTTTAGAGAGAACTTTTAAATTCACCCAGATAGTACTCAGGAGGTAACTTACTCAGCTGATACAGTAACAGATTATTGTCCCTCTTGCAGTGAGTAAACAAACTTTTCCTAAATCCTTGAAGTCATTCAAACTCTATTTTCCAAGAAGGATATAATACAAAGGACTTGATTAATTTTTAAAACTTAATTTTGAAAAGTTAAAACAGAGACTATCAGGTAACTATAGAGGGGTCGACTCCTGACAACTGTACAGGAGCCATCATGAAATATTTTCATTGTCCAATAAGGAAGTGGAATGAACAATTGGCATTCAGGGATTGAAAAGGAAAGCTGTATGACCCCAAAAAGATCCAACAAACAGAATACAGAGATATGACTGTGGATTAGCTCACATCACCATAAACCCAATCAAGGTACTGTATTTCCGGATAGGCTGGCCCGTTTGTTGACCGGGAATGACTATGGTTTGTACTGAAAGGGTTGGGCCCCAGAAATACATCCTAGAAATGAGTATGGGGCAGCTGAACTATGTTTAACATTGAAAGAAGAGACTATCCTGAGACTCACACGCCCCCAAAGCCCACACTGGTCTATATGAGGAGCTGGGGCAGCACATGAGATTGGCAAGGTTTTCATACTATGAATGACTGCTATCAAGGAAACATAGTGGAAGAGGAAGAACCTATAGCATCACAGACTACAGCAAACGTTAGAAACTGGGACTCTCTGTACTCGGGCATGGCTTTCAGATGTACTTTCTTATAAACTGAGTAAACCCCAGACATTGAGGGAATGAATGGAAAGGGTGATGGACTTCCTACTCAAACTGGCATACTGATTCTTAAAATAACATTAATTTGTAGAAATAAAAGAGAGGTGACCAAATCTGGAGATGTGAATAGCAATATATTAAAAATAAATTTGCATAAGAGAATAAACAAAGAAAATACACTAAAGTATTAATGGTAGATAACATCTTTTCCTTTTTTTTTTTCAAATTTTCTTTAGGATGGTGTTATTGATCTAATAGAATAATAAACTTTGAGGAAAATGTAGAATGTAAATGTAAAAGAAAATAGAAAAATAAAATGAAACCTGTACAGAATAAAGCTTACCTCTATCTTTTTTTTTTTAAAGATTTTATTTATTTATTTGACAGAGAGAGAGGTCACAAGTAGGCAGAGAGGCAGGCAGAGAGAGAGGAGGAAGCAGGCTCCCTGCAGAGCAGGACCCTGAGATCATGACCTGAGCCGAAGGCAGCGGCTTAATCCACTGAGCCACCCAGGCGCCCCTTACCTCTATCTTTTTGAAGCAGTTGACTATGTAAAACTCTAATCCTACATTTACAGTATAACTGAATATCACAATGCCTGATTCTTATTTAAAATTCACATTGATTATTGTTGTAGTTCTTTGTTTTTAAAATCCTCACCTGAGGTGTTGCTATAGTTTATTTTCTGGAAACCAAGTTGACCTTTTGCCAATAGGCATTTTCTTTTTCAAAGTGTCCTTGCATAAATCAAGTCCAACATGGAATGCTTTTAGTTTTATACATTGTATTTATTTTGTGAAAAGATTTAAGCAATACTACCTACTTGTTAACATTCCTTCCAAATGGCAGATTCAGATAATCTGGAAAAAATTTATGAAATGCAGCTGCTTCAGAGACAATGGAGTCATTGCACAGAAAGACTCAACTGGGCTGATTTATGTATAAGAATCAATCTCTTCACGATGAAAAATGAATGAAACTTTTTTTCTTCTTATCTCTTGGACAAAAACAATGCAAAAGACTTTTCAGAATACAAGAAATAATCAAAGCACAGTCTGATAACAACCAAAACTATTTGATGTGAGAGCTCTGTATTGAAGGAAGCTATTCCATAGACTGAGGAGCTTACAGGTAAGTCATCAAACTACCGTAACAGCAAAGAGAAACCAGAACTCAGAAGAAGCTAGATGTTATCTATATATCTATCCAACTCCCCTGAAACTAAATATACTTGCGTGTGAGCAATATGTGGATAAGGATATGGCCATACATGTAATTAAAGTAGCTGTCTTAGAATGCTTGGGCCACTGTAAAAATTACCATAGACTGGGTAGCTTCTAAATAACAAAAGTTTATTTCTTACAGGTCTAAAGGATGGAAGTCCAAGATCAGAATGCCACCATGTCTGGGTTACAGACTGCTAGCTCCTCTGTGTATTCTCACAGGCAGAGAGGGAAAGCAAGCTCTCTCAGAACTCCAAGGGCATGAATCACATCATGAGGGTTCCACTCTATTGAACTCCCGAAGGCTCCCCCTCCTATAACTGTTACTGTTAGGATTTCAACATGAAATTGGGGGTATACATTCTTCAGCAGAAGCTGTGTGTTGTGATTTCAGCTACACTGGGACAAATAATACTCTTAAAATACCTTCTCTTCCAGCTATTAGAGATGTATTTGATAAACTCTTCCATTAAAGTGGAAATAACCTCAAGGAAGCAAGCCTTGGGGCACCTGGGTGGCTCAATAGGTTAAATATCTGACTCTCAATTTTTAGCTCAGGTCATGATCTCAGGGTCATGGGATCCCTGTGTCAGACCACATGCTCAGTGTAGAGTCTGCTTAATTTCTCGCTCTCCCTCTGCCTCTACCATGGCTCATGTTCATTATCTCCCTCCCTCCCTTCCTCCTTCCCTCTCTCTCTCAAATAAATACATTTTTTTTTTAAAGAAGAAGAAGTAAACCTTTTTCTGGGTCAAATTCTTTTTTGAAAGCAGTTTTAAAAATTATATTATATGAAGAGAACATAGTCAAAGTCATGAAAAGAGTTAAAAAGATGAAAAAATGAAAAATCAAAGAAAACTTGTGTTGATAGATCTAAATCTATGTACTTTTGCCTGCCTTAATTAGGGTGCATAGATTTTTTTACATTCTCTGGTATAAAGAAAAATCTCTGAACCTTAAGCCTTTCACAAAGCAAATGTTTTAAGATTAAAAAAATCCCTATCTTAAGATCACCAATAGGTTTTACTTTCCTATTCACTAGGATATTTGGACTCTGACATTCCAGATTTATAACCCACATGCAGAGTCCTTTGAGACTATTTGAGATAACCTCTGCTCATTCTTCTCATTTCAACTAACATATCCTCTAATTATTCCATGCCTGTCTAACTTTCTCTATTTAGCCAATAACCCACCTGATCTAGGATAATGGCCAGGTTCTTGTGCACTCTCTTTGCATTCCTCTCTATGGCCTATTTCAAAGAAAACTCCAGATTTCTTCCCTACATAAACACCCACTTACATGTGTTCACACTCCACCTTAAGACATGGTTCTAAATTCTGGCTGCATGTTGAATTTCTTGAAAGGCCTAAAATATAGGTATCCAGGACCCAAACCTGATCAACTGAATCAAAATCTCTATAGAACCAAAGCATAATCATCTAAATGCACACACACACACACACACACACACACACACACATATTTAAGTACATATAAAGAGTTCAGAACCACTGACAAAATGAGTCCAAATTCTTCAACCCCTGGTATAACAAAGAGTCATTTGAAAATCTTAGTAAAACTGCAAATGTGTAGACTCTCCAAATCTAGACTAAAATCCCAGTAATCAACATTCTTAGTGAGTAACTGTAGTTCTGATGGAGGTGGATGGGATCCTTAGATCCATCAGTAATATACTTTTTAGGAGCAGCCCTAATATGAAACTGGCTCTAATATATTTTTAAAATTTTAATAGGGCATTCCTTAATTTGTCATTTATTATAGAACTAATTCTCAGTCTAAAAAAGTTAATAAAAATTAGTTTAAAAGAAGACATTGCTGGAAATGTGATGAACTATACATGTTAAGAAACACCTTATTTTGTAAGAAACCTAAAAGTTGTGGATAATAAGTATTTTTAATGAATATAAGATGATAGTAAAGGATGGAAAACATTAAGAAGTCAGAATTGCATTTCTGTTGGCTTCTCTTTTTATCCCAGCCTCTCAATGTTGGATTTCTACAGAGCTCAACATTTCAGTCTTCTCTGTCAACATGAACTCCTTTGGTAAATCATGCTCTTTCATGGCTTTAAATATGCCATACATGCTTACAATGCCCAGTTCCTATCTCAATCCAATTATCTAATTTAAACTTTAGGGTCCATCTAATAGGTACCCAAATTCAACGTGGGGAAACCAAAGCAGTTAGACTTCACAGTGAAGAGGCCAAGAAAGAAAACAACTGCACACAGAAAGAGCACATACGATCTGTAGAGGGTCCATCCTGATTCTTCATAGAGTACTGATCAATGCACACATTTGAGGAAACTACATTAAGGCAGGAAAACTGCTTAGAATCCACAAAAGGCTGAAAAAAACCCTGTTCTCATCAGATTTCACGCAAAATCTTAGCACTCATAGGGCATTCAGTAGAGCTCTTAGAGTGTTGCTTCAGTAATAGGAAAAATTAGCCCCAAAAGAACCAGTGTTCTAAACCCATCTGACAAATTTAGAAGATCCAAAAGATTTAAAGCACTTCTTAATAAGAAAAGGTATATCCCACACAAAGCTTAAGACTGTAAGAACAGAAATATAACCAGCACCAAGAAAAGTATAATTCACTGTGTCTAACATCCAGTAAAAAGTTATTTATGCTTTTTCTGCATCAATTGAGAGGACCATATGGTTCTTCTCTCTTCTCTTATTGATTTGTTCTATCACACTGATTGATTTGCGAATGTTGAACCATCCTTGTAACCCAGAGATGATCCCACCTGGTCCTCTCAATTGATGCAGAAAAAGCATTTGACAAAATCCAGCATCCGTTCCTGATTAAAACACTTCAAAGTATAGGGACAGAGGGAACATTCCTAAACTTCATAAAATCTATCTATGAAAGACCCACAGCAAATATCATCCTCAATGGGAAAAAGCTTGCAGCCTTCCCGTTGAGATCAGGAACACAACAAGGATGCCCACTCTCACCACTCTTGTTCAACATAGTATTAGAAGTCCTAGCAACAGCAATCAGACAACAAAGAGAAATAAAAGGCATCCAAATTGGCAATGAAGAAGTCAAACTCTCGCTCTTCACAGATGACATGATTCTTTATATAGAAAACCCCAAAGACTCCACCCCCAAACTACTAGAACACATACAGCAATTCAGTAACGTGGCAGGATACAAAGTCAATGTACAGAAATCAGTGGCTTTCTTATACACCAACAATGAAAATACAGAAAGGGAAATTAGAGAATCGATTCCATTTACTCTAGCACCAAGAACCATAAGATACCTGGGAATAAACCTAACCAAAGAGGTAAAGGATCTGTACTCGAGGAACTACAGAACACTCATGAAAGAAATTGAAGAAGACACAAAAAGATGGAAGACCGTTCCATGCTCTTGGATTGGAAGAATAAACATTGTTAAAATGTCTATACTGCCTAGAGAAATCTATACTTTTAATGCCATTCCGATCAAAATTCCATGGGTATTTTTTTAAGAGCTGGAGTAAATAATCCTAAAATTTGTATGGAATCAGAAGAGACCACGAATTGCTAAGGAAATGTTGAAAAACAAAACCAAAACTGGCGGCATCACGTTACCCGATTTCAAGCTTTACTACAAAGCTGTGATCATCAAGACAGCATGGTACTGGCATAAAAACAGACACATAGACCAGTGGAACAGAGTGGAGAGCCCAGATATGGACCCTCAACTCTATGGTCAAATAATCTTCGACAAAACAGGAAAAAATATACAATGGAAAAAAGACAGTCTCTTCAATAAATGGTGCTGGGAAAACTGGACAGCGATATGTAGAAGAATGAAACTCGACCATTTTCTTACACTGTACACAAAGATAAACTTGAAATGGATATAAGACCTCAACATGAGACAGGAATCCATCAGAATCCTAGAGGAGAACATAGGCAGTAACCTCTTCGATATCAGCCACAGCAACTTCTTTCAAGATATGTCTCCAGGGGCGCCTGGGTGGCTCAGTGGGTTAAGCCTCTACTTTCGGCTCAGGTCATGATCTCAGGGTCCTGGGATCGAGCCCCGCATCGGGCTCTCTGCTTGGCAGGGATCCTGCTTCCCTTCCTCTCTCTCTGCCTCCTCTCTGCCTACTTGTGATCTCTCTCTCTGTGTCAAATAAATAAATAAAATCTTAAAAAAAAAAAAAGATATGTCTCCAAAGGCAAAGGAAACAAAAGTGAAAATGAACTTTTGGGACTTCATCAAGATCAAAAGCTTCTGCACAGCAAAGGAAACAGTAAACAAAACAAAAAGGCAACCCACGGAATGGGAGAAAATATTTGCAAATGACAGTACAGACAAAATGTTGATATCCAGGATCTATAAAGAACTCCTCAAACTCAACACACACAAAACAGATAATCATATCAAAAAATGGGCAGAAGATATGAACAGACACTTCTCCAATGAAGACATACAAATGGCTATCAGACACATGAAAAAATGTTCATCATCACTAGCCATCAGGGAAATTCAAATTAAAACCACATTGAGATACCACCTGACACCAGTTAGAATGGCCAAAATTAGCAAGACAGGAAACAACGTGTGTTGGAGAGGTTGTGGAAAAAGGGGAAACCCTCTTTCACTGTTGGTGGGAATGCAAGTTGGTGCAGCCACTTTGGAGAACAGTGTGGAGATTCCTCAAGAAATTAAGAATAGAGCTTCCCTATGACCCTGCAATTGCACTGCTGGGTATTTACCCCAAAGATACAGATGTAGTGAAAAGAAGAGCCATCTGTACCCCAATGTTTATTGCAGCAATGGCCACAGTTGCCAAACTGTGGAAAGAACCAAGATGCCCTTCAACGGACAAATGGATAAGGAAGATGTGGTCCATATACATGATGGAGTATTATGCCTCCATCAGAAAGGATGAATACCCAACTCTTGTAGCAACATGGACAGAACTGGAAGAGATTATGCTGAGGGAAATAAGTCAAGCAGAGAGAGTCAAGTATCATATGGTTTCACTTATTTGTGGAGCATAACAAAGAACATGGAGGACATGGGGAGATGGAGAGGAGAAGGGAGTTGAGGGAAACTGGAAGGGGAGATGAACCATGAGAGACTATGGAGTCTGAAAAACAACCTGAGGGTTTTGAAGGGGTGGGGGTGGGATGTTGGGGAACCAGGTGGTGGATAATAGGGAGGGCACATATTGCATGGAGCACTGGGTGTGGTGCAAAAACAATGAATACTGTTACGCTGAACATAAAAAAAAAGTTATTTATGCAAAGTAGGAAACCAGGGCCTACGAGAAAAGTCTATCAAGATATTTCAACCCAGAAATGATACAAGTCACAGATTTAGTAAATAAACATTAAAAACTATAGGTGTACATCATATGTTTGTGAAAGCAGAGAGAAGATTAGTCAGGTCAATATAGTTTTTAGAAGTACACAAATCAAAGTTCTAGAGATGAAAACAAAGTGTATAAAATGAAAAATAAAAATACATGTGGGATTAAGAAATTAGACTTCAGTTGAAAAGATTATTGAATACATATCAATAAGGTTATCTTAAGTGAAACATAGGACAACAATTTATTTGTGGGACAGCTTCAAGTATCTTAATATATATGTAAATGGAGCCCATAAGTTAGAGAACAAGGTGGAGGATATAAATAGTTGAGGATACAGTAATTGGGAAAATTTCATATTTGATGTAAAATATAAACTTATGCATCAAAAAAATCTCCATGAATACCAAACACAAGGAAAATGAGGAAAACTACACCAAAGCCCAATGTAATCCACTTTCTCAATATTGTCTCTGTCACTGGCTTTAAGTGTAAGAGGAGAAAAACAACCTGTTATATACAAAGGGTCAAAAATAATAATAGCATCAAAGTTCATGTCAAAAACAACATAAGCCAGAAGATCACAAAACATTATCTGATTGATTTATAAATGAATTACAGAAAAAAATATGAATTTAGATTGATCCCAGTGATAAATTTTGTTTAAGAAGCAAGCATTCAGATCAATAATCTCCACTACGAACTCAACAAGAAAAATAGTAAATTGTCAGAGGATGTCAAGAGGACATGATCACTGGTTGACACTTGAACTGGACCCTGACAATCAAAGGCTCCTCACCCCCTCCTCTCTATGAAATGGGAATTCTATTTGCCTTCCCCACTCCCAGAGGCTGACCCAAGGAAATAGCCTTGAAACAGTGATGTGGTACTGAGACTATCAGGACATTATATGTGACTGAATATAGTTAAGGCCCCTATATAAATTTTTTAAGATGGGACAGGTGGATGTAGAGATCTATTGGGTTTTGCAGCTGCCCAAGATAAACCTCATATGTAACTATTTACTGCAGTTCTATTCCAGAAAAGCAGTCCCACAGTGCACCAACACAGTGATTGAAGTCTATTGTGATGATTAGTGAAAAGCCGGGACCAGGCGAATTGTCCTCCATGCATGCCTCTGTTCCCTCCTGTTGAACAAATGCTCAAATGCTCCCAGCAGGTCTTTTGTCCTTGGGGAAGCAATACACCCTCTTCCAAATGTATTCCAGGAAGGGGTGTGATCAGGACACCTGGGTAGCTCAGTTGGTTATAAAGAGGCTGCTTTTGGCTCAGGTCCTGTTCCCAGAGTCCTGGGATCCAGTCCTGCAGCAGGCTTCCTACTCAGAGGGAGTCAGCTTCTCCCTCTGCCCCTTCCTCCTGCTCCTGCTCTCTAGCGCTTGCTCTCTCTCAAATAAAATGTTAAAAAAAAAAAAAAAAAAGGAAGAAGAAGAAGAAAGAAGAAAGAAGAAGGGGCATGATCTCTCCCAGGGCAACCCAGGGAACCCCCTCACTACAACCTGTCCTGCAAACCCTCTGCGCTGATCTCTCTCCTGCTCTCTCCCTCTCCCCCTGATTTTGCTCCATAAAAAGTGCTCCGTCCCCTCGCAGCACTACAGCTTTTCTCTCTTCCAGTTCACAGCTCTGAACCACACATCTGTCACATTCCCTCCCTCCAGTCGTGCAGATTCTTTTCTTCGTCCTCAGATCGATTTCCTAGTTGTTCAAAATGATTTGATGTTGCTCTACCTGTGTTTGAGGGACTAGGCAAGCCTTGGGTCCCCGACTATGCCACCATCTTAACACCTCCCTTATGCTTTTATGTGGCAACTTTCCACTTAAGGTTTATTTTACTTCAGATTTGTTCTCCAGATAAAAAGGTAGATAAACTGGTAGATATCTCCCTTGACTATGTCAGCCAGTCAGATCTTTATGAATGCTTTCAGTTAACTAAAATTTCTCTGGGAGCCTGATATATCATAAGTTAAACCCCGCCTCTGTCTTGGTCAGTTCTTTCTTATATTTTAGTGACACACAGTCCCTTTGGTGTGCAGGCTCTATGATTCTGTCACTTCCAGACTTTCCCCATCCCTGGTGCAGAGTTCCCAAAGCCCTAGTCAGTCTCTCTCATCACTTGTCTTTTACCTTCCTTTCCCTGTCCTTGTTTTTTCCCAGCATGCCCTCCTTCCTTCCATCCCCATCATCAGGTTCTTTCTCACCCACCACAAACACTACAGAAGTCTTCATCAGCCCTGAAGCACTTTCCTTGATCTGGTAGTGCTCACATGCACTGGCCTATCCTTTTGGTACTGTATTTCCTGAAAAAGTAGTTTGGGATAGCCTTTTCAATTTTTTCATCCTCACTTCTCAAGTCAGTTCTTTCCTTTGAATCTCCCTCCAATATTCAATATTAGGAGTATTCAGTATTAGGAGTTAGTTTTGAACATGTTAAATTTAAGAGAGAAAAAAAAGGGATTTTGCTGTCTTCATCATCTTTGCAACACTAGACCCTTTCTGCTCTCCTCCACATACGACCCTTTCCTCCCTTGATTTTCAACATTCTCACATGCCTTTCCTTTTACCCATCACTCTCATGGCATATTAAATAGTGGTAAAGCTGAGCTTGAAGCTGAGCTTGAAGCCCATGATAGTATTTTCCCAGTCTGCTTTTTAGATATATGTTTCAGTATTTACATCTGATAAACTATTTGGGAGTTGTATGAACCTGGGGAAGAATCATTTACATCTTTTTTCTTTTTCTATGACTTACCACAATTTGAAAATACAAATGATCAAAACCACAACTGTTTACAGTTTTGATAATAACCAGTATCAAAAACACTATCCATGAAATAATAAAGTATAAAAGGTTGTCAAACAAAAATGTGTAATGTACGAGTATGAATGAAGCATGAAAATTTTATTTTAAAGGATAAAATATTTTAAAGGATAAAGAAAGTAATATAGGAGTTTTAGACAAGAAAGTAAACCAGGGCAGACAAATTTTTTCTTTCTTTTTTTATTAACTATTTTTATTAGCATAAAATGTATTATTCGCCCCAGGGGTACAGGTCTGTGAATCGTCAGGCTTACACACTTCATAGCATTCGCCATATCACATACCCTTCCCAATGTCCATAACCCAACCACCCTCTCCACACCCCCCTCCCCCCGGCAACCATCAATTTGTTTTGTGAGATTAAGAGTCTCTTATGATTTGTCTCCCTCCCAATCCCATCTTGTTTCATTTTTTCCTTCCCTATCCCCCATACCCAGACAAACTTTTTCTGTAAAGGACCAATGAGTATATATTTTAGGATTTATGGGTCAGATATCTGGTCTTTGTTGAAATTGTTCAACACTGCAATTATAACACAAATATAGTGATGAACATTATGTAAAGAAATGAGCATGATTGTGTGTCAAGAAACCGTATTTATGAAAACAGGGGACAGGCTGAATTTGGCCAGTGGAATATAGTTTGTTTGGTCTTGAATTAAATTACTCATGGCAATTTTAGATAACTTATCAGTGATAAATTTAGATAACTTTTATTTGTTTATTTTTACTTATTTTTAAATATTTTATTTATTTATTTATTTGACAGAGAGAGACACAGTGAGAGAGGGAACAAAAGCAGAGGGAGTGGAAGAGGGAGAAGCAGATTTCCTGCCAAGCAGGGAGCCCGATGCCGAGCTTGATCCTAGGACCCTGGGATCATGCCCTCAGCTGAAGGCAGATGCTTAATGACTAAGCCACCCAGGGCCCCCCTTGCTTATTTTTAAAGATTATATTTATTTATTTGGGAGAGAGAGAAAGAGAGCACAGGTTGGGAGTGAGGAGGGACAGAGGGAGAGGGAGAAGAAGACTCCCCACTGAGCATGGAGCCCAATACAGGTCTCAATCCCAGGACCCTGAGATCATGACCTGAGCTGAAGGCAGATGCTTAACCAACTGAGCTACCCAAACACCCCAGATATTTAACTTTTAATATGACAGCATTGTTCCTAAAGCAGTGTTCCCTCAGACTAAGCTAGGATTCCAGAGATGTAACTCAGCATCTGCTTTGAGGTAGATCAGGGGTATTGAGAAAGAGAAGGTCAATGCTTCTTAACTAAATAGCACAGAATAGCTTGAATTCAAAGTCCCAGCTTTACCACCAAAGACTCTATGGTCCCAGGCAGATCACTTAACTACTGAGATTTAGATTCCTCATCCATAGCATAACATAAAGAAGAGAAAGGTAATTGAGAAATTACCAATTCTAGAAATTTTGTATTTTATCTCATAGATGCTCATTTTATTCTCATAGAACTGTGAAGTATACATTTTTATTTCTACTGTGAAAACCTAGAAGTGGAAAGTACAATAAAGTTATTTACCCGGGGTGCCTGAGTTGCTCAGTTGGTTGGGCCTCTGCCTTTGGCTTGGGTTGTATAAAAAGGGATCCTGGGATCCAGCCCCGCATCGGGCTCCCTGCTCAGCGAGGAGCCTGCTTCTCCCTCTTCCTTTGCTGCTCCCCCTGCTTCTGCTCTCTCTGTATCAAATAAATAAATAAAATTTTTAAAAAGGCTATTTACCCCAAGACTTCAGTGTTAGTAAGTAGTAGAGATGAAATTCAAACCTTCACATTATTTTACCCTATGATCAGCAAACTGTAGCTCAGAGGCCACGTACCGGCCTGCCACTTGGTTATGGATGGTGAACAAGCTAGCTAAGGAGAGTTGGGGGAGGGAAATCATAGGATTAGTATATCATGACTCAGGAGAAATTATATGAAATTCAAATTTCAGGTTCAATGAACATTTACTGAAACACATTCATGTTCATTCATATACATATTGAATATGGTTGTTTTTGTGCCACAAAATCAGAGCTGATTAGTTGTCACAGAGACATTATAGTACAGAAAGCCTAAAATCTTTACCATCTGGTCTTTTATGGAAAAAGTTTGCAGATTCCTGGTCTTGACTACTTCACAGGATAGTGGGGCATTATCAGATGAGAGAATATAAACAAAACTTCTGCAATCTGTAGAGCACAATATAAATCTGAGGGATTAGTATTCTAAGGTATAAGCAGGTAATTATAACAAACAAACCAACAATCATAACAGAAAAGATAAAACATTTTTAAAATCAAAGGCCATCAACAGAATAGCTCTTTGTGGCTTGCAGTAAAACTGCTATTTTGAGTTAAAGAATGTTTTGTGAATAGAATATTTTGCCTAGATTAGGTTGACTCTGTGGCATTCTGATCAATGAGGTCATTACTGTCATTAGAATCCTGCAAAAGCCCACGAATACATAGAGGTTAAAGAATATCTTACTAAAGAATGAATGGGTTAGTCAGGAAATTAAAGAAAAAAAAAATACATGGAAGCAATTGAGAAGATGACAGTCTAAAATCTTTGGAATGCAACAAAAGTGGTCCTAAGAGGGAAATATATAGTAATATAGGCCTTTCTCAAGAAGGAAAGTCTCAGATACACCAGTGAATTCTGGAACACTGAAAAGAAATTAAAATAAATAAATAAACACAAAAGGAATAAAAAAAATAAAAATAAAAAATAAAAGAGCTATAAAAAGAACAGCAAGTAAAGCCTAAAACCAACAGAAGAAGGGAAATAATTAAGATTAGGACAGAAATAAATGATATAGGAATAAAAAAAGCAGTAGAACAGATCAACAAAACTAGAAGCTTGTTCTTTGAAAGCATTAACAAAATTGATAAATCCCTGGTCAGACTTATCTAAAAGAAAAGAGAAAAGGACTCAAATAAAATCACAAATGAAAGAGGAGAAATCACAAACTGACACCACTGAAATACAAATAATTATAAGAGAATATTAGGGAAAATTATATGACAACAAAATGGGTAATCTGGAAGAAATCGATAAATTCCCAGAAAGATATGAACTACCAAACTGAAACAGGAAGAGATAAAAAATTTGAACAGACCCATAACCAGAAAATAAATTGAATCTGTAATCAAAAATCTCCCAACAAACAAGGGTCCAGGGCCAGATGGCCTCCCAGGAGAATTCTACTAGACATTTAAAAGAGAATTAATACCTATTCTGCTGAAGCTGTTCCAAAAAATACACATGGAAGGAAAATTTCCAAACTCATTTTACAAGCCTACAGTACCTTGATACCAAAACCAGACAAAGATCCTACTAAAATGGAAAATTATAGACAAATGCCCTTGATAACATGAATGCCAAAGTCCTCAACAAAATACTAGCTGAGTCCAACAGTACATTAAAAGGACTATTCACCATGGTCAAGTGAGATTTATTCCTGGACCACAGGTGTGATTCAATATCTGCAAGTCAATCAACGTGATACACCATGTTAGTAAAAAGATTAAAACCATATTATCTTCTCAATAGATACAGAAGAAACATTTGACAAAATCCAACAACACTTCTTGATAAAAACCCTCATCAGAGTAGGGATAGAACAAATATACCTCAATATCTTAAAGACCATATATGAAAGGCCCACAGCTGGTATCAACCTCCTTGGGGAAAAACAGAGAGCCTTTCTCCTATAGTCAGGGACAAGACAAGGATATTTACTTTAACTGTTATTTAACAAAGACTAGAAGTCTTAGCCTCTTCAAGCAGAAAGCAAAAGAAAAAGTCATCTTAATCAGCAAGGAAGAAGGCAAACTTTCACTATTTGCAGATAATTTGATACTCTATGTAGAAAACCTAAAGATTTCACCAAAAAATTGCCAGAACAAAGACATAAGTTCAACAAATGTGCAGGATATAAAAATATATGTACAGAAAGCTGTTGTATTTGTATGTACCAATAATGAATCAGCATAAAGAGGAACTAAGGAATTGGTCCCATTTACAATTGCACCAAAACCCAAAGATAAGTACAAATAAACCTAACCAAAGACGTAAAAGATCTCTACACTAAAAACCATAGAACACTTATGAAAGAAATTAAAGAGGACACAAAGAAATGGAAAAACATTCTATGCTTGTGGACTGGAAGAACAAATACTGATAAAACACCTACACTACCCAAAGGAATTTACACATTCAATGCCATTGCTATAAAAATATCACCAGCATTTTTCACAGGGCTAGAACAAACAATTGTAAAATTTGTATGGCACCACAAAAGACCACAAGTAAACAAAGTAATGTTGAAAAAAAAAAAAAAAAAAAGCAAAGCGGGCGGCGCCATAATCTCAAATTTCAAGCTGTATTACAAAACTGTAGTCATCAAGACAGTGTGGTACTGGATCAATGAAATGGAATAGAGAACCCAAAAATGGACCCACAGATATTTGGCCAACCAATCTTTGACAAAGCAGAAAAATATACCCAAGGGAAAAAAAACGATCTCCTCAACAAGTGGTGTTGGGAAAACTGAAGAGCAGCATGTAGAATGAAACCAGACCACTGTCTTATACTTTACACGAAAGTACATTCAAAATGGATGAAACACCTAAATATAAGACAATAAACCATCAAACTCCTAGAGGAGAGAACAGGAAGTGACTTCTGTGACTTTGGCTACAGCAATATATTAGACACATTTCCAGAGGCAAGGGAAACAAGAGCATAAATGAACCCTTGAGACCTCATCAAGATAAAAAGCTTCTGCACAGTGAAGGAAAACAGTCAAGAGAAGTAAAAGGCAACCTACAGAATGAGAGAAAATATTTGCAAATGACATATCTTATAAAGGGTTAGTATCCAAGATATATTAAGAACTTATAAAACTGAACACCCCAAAAATAATCCAGTTAGGAAATGGACAGAAAACTTGAATGGACAGTTTCCAAAGAAGATATCCAAATAGCTAACAGACAAATGAAAAGTTTCTCAGTATCACTCATCATCAGGAAAATACAAATCAAAACTCCAATGAAATATCACATCACATATGTCAGAAATGGCTAAAATTAACACAGAAAACAAAAGATGATAGCGATGCAGAGAAAGGGGCACCCTTTTGCACTACTGGGAATGCAAAGTGGTGCAGCCACTCTTGAAAATGATATGGAGTTCCTCAAAAAGTTAAAAATAGAGGGGCGCCTGGTGGCTCAGTGGGTTAAAGCCTCTACCTTCAGCTCGGGTCATGATACCAGGGTCCTGAGATCAAGCCCCACATCAGGCTCTCTGCTTAGCAGGGAGCCTGCTTCCCCCCTCCCTCTCTCTCTGCCTGCTTCTCTGCCTACTTGTGATTTCTCTGTCAAATAAATAAATAAAATCTTTTTAAAAAAGTTAAAAATAGAATTACTCTATGATCTAGCAATTGCACTAAGAGGTATTTACCCAAAGAGTACAAAAATACTGATTCAAAGGGACAGTTTATAGCAGCATTAATACCCAAATTATGGAAAGGGCCCAAAAGTACATTGACTGATGTGATGAATAGATAAAGAAGATGTGATATATATAATTACTCAGCCATAAAAAAGAATGAAATCTTGCCATTTGTAATGACATGGATGGAGCTTGAGACTATTATGCTAAGTGAAATAAGTCAGTCAGAGAAAAACAAATACCATACGATTTCACTCATATGGAATTTAAGAAATGAAACTGATGAACATGGGGGGGGAGAGGCAAATCGGGAAACAGATTATCTATAGAGAACAAACAGGGCTTCTGAAGGTAGGTGGGTAGACAGGCTAAATGCGTGATGAGCATTAAGGAGGGCTCTTGTTAAGATGAGCACTGGGTGTTATATGTAAGTGATGAATCACTAAATTCTACTCCGAAAACCAATACTACACTATAGGTAAACTAACCTGAATTTAAATTACAACAAAACAAGAATCTTGCAACAGTTTCCCACTTAGAAAACAGTATTCTAAGTACATCATCCTTTGATGAAAGGGGATCTTGTATCTGTTTAAGAATGTTGGACTTAATCTGAGCCCTGTGTTCCCTGAATGAGATGGTTTAGAATAGAGAATAAAAAAGACAAAAAAAAAAAATCTTCCCCCATCCTTTTGTGTCCTGATAAAGGCCATTATATGCTCTGAAATAGATCATACTTCCACCTTTCCTCAACCAGTTAATTTTCATCCCCACCCCCCCATGAGTCTTTTTTGGTATAAAATCCCAATTTTTATCCTTTTCAGACTTTCCTAAACAGAAGTATGAAAGCCTTAATCTTCCCCTCAACTTGGCTAACCTTTAGACATTTCTTCCTGACTATAGACCCCTGAGTTCCCTTTTCTTTGAGCATTTACTTACAAAATCTTACAATTACAAATCATTCCATGCCCTTTCAAGATGTTTATCTTCTCCCAGCCTCTCGTTAGCTTATAACCTAGAATGTCTTTCTCAAGGAATTGTGGACAATTCCTTTAAAATGTAACCATCAAGAAAGGGGAGGGATGGAGGATGGCATAAGTGGGTTATGGACATTAAGGAGGGCACATGATGCAATGAGCACAGGGTGTCATATAAGACTGATGAATCACTAACCTCTACCTCTGAAACTAACAATACATTGTATGTTAATTAATTGAATTTAAATAAATTTTCCCAAAAAATGATACAATTAAGAAAAATGCAGAGTTAATTGTTGAGCTTTCTAAAGGGGGGGGGGCAAAAAAAGATAGCACTCATCTCCCAGTCTCTGTGGGAGGTAGAAGCCTAACTTTGAAAAGTACCAATTTACTAAGAGTGTTGGTTTAATCCCATAGATCAACCTCCCCTCTCTTGAAGGTCCTCCTATAATTTTCTGCATGTTCATTCCAGCACATTTAAATTCCCACTTTTTGTCTTGGTGGATTTGAGTTCAATATCTCTGCTCTATTGCAATAGTCTCTCTCTCCCATTGCAATAGTCTTAAATAAAGTCTTCCTTGCCTATTTAATTCCATCCCACATAATTTCTCTGTAATATTACTCATTAATATACATACTCTTTATTGCAATTGCTTGAATAAAACTATGCCCTTAATTGTCCACTATGTTTTATTTTTCACAATTTCAAGGTTGTTATGAAATTTTTATTTTATGAAATTGTAGGTATTGATTTGAGAAGGTATAAGTAATGGTAGCAAATCTGTACTTATGCAAAGATAATTCTTAAAAGTTGCTAAAACATTTAAAACATTATTTCCTTCTCTTGATATCTACTCCTTCTACCTGAAGCTAAGTACTTTAATTTTGCTAGGTTTTTTTAAAAAACATTCATCCCTTTTATAATAAAGTTTTGCTGGATTTCTGCCAGTCCCTAGTACTCTAGGATACACTCTAAAATTAGCAACCTTTCCTTCTAAGAGTCTGGAAAACAGAACTTAGGACAGATACTAAGTTTTTTTTAAAGATTTTATTTATTTATTTGACAGACAGAGATCACAAGCAGGTAGAGGAGCAGGTAGAGAGAGAGGAGGAAGCAGGTTCCCGGCTAAGCAGAGAACCCGATGCGGGGCTCGATCCCAGGACCCTGGGATCATGACCTGAGCTGAAGGCAGAGGCTTTAACCCACTGAGCCACCCAGGCACCCCAGATATTAAAATTTTTAAAGTTCCATTTGTTAGATCACATTTCCTGCTCACATGGAAAAGACTCCCTTCCATTACTCATTGTGTTTCCCTAGGGACAGGACAAGGAAGTCTTCCATGAAATGTGTGAAATCAATGCAATCAAATTAAACACTTTTTTTCTGTTTAACAAAAAATAGACTGCTTTCAGTTAACACCTAAATGAATTGAATTGGCTTTCTCTTAGCCAAAGTTAAAGATGGTCCTGTATACTAATCTGTTGAAAAGTTAACAAGTTTCTTCATTAGCATTTTAATAATCAAATGTTCAGTGAAGTGACTATTGGCTCTCTTCTTCCATCATCTTTACATTCATTTGAAAGACACAGAAGAGAAAAACAAATTTTAACATGGCTATTCAATTTTAGGCATTTATAACATTTATCATTAGACTGGAAAGTGATAACCACAGACTATAGCAGTTAAAAGGATAAAAAATGAATATGTTTTATGCTACTTTAATCAGGTAACGGTTTTTAATATTGGCAACTAAATATAACCCTTCTACATAGCTGTGTATGTATCAAGTTTTTAATTTCCCTTTTGCAAATTTCCTTTCCACTCTTCTGATATTCCTTACCCAGGCAAAAAGTTAATCCTCAGAAGAGGTAGGAATATCTTAAAATTCAACTCTCTGAACTCAGACTATTGTTTCCTAGATGACTTTTTAATTTTTCCTAAGATTTTAACTTATTCCATGTGCCTTATTTTCTCAAGTCACCTTTATGTTATAAGGTTATTCAGAAGTCAAAAATATTTTCTTATATCCAGATAATTAAAAAAATTTTCTATACTTCCCACCTTCACTATAAAAATATGTTATTAAATCACACATTTGAGATATGAAATTTTCTCCCAACAAGTTTCTCTCATTTTAATCATATTAAATTCCCAAATAGTCTTTAACTTCTCCTCAGTCACCTTGAAAATCTGTTAAACTTTTATTTTGAGGAGAAATACCTTTTTGACTGAAAGCAAATGATAAAAAAAATAAAATAAAATAAAGTACCTGATTTCAGTTACCTCTGTGTAAACCAAAAATAAAAATGCATTCATAAAAAAGGATAGCTGGGTTCCTGTTTTGTTCATGGTGAGTTAACTAATGGTCCACATGAAATTAGGAGATATATTTGCAATTATTCTTTCTACAAATGGTTTCTTTTACATTACATTTAATGCATAACAGCTACCATCCTATTTTCAGCAGTCCCTAAGGGAAAATATGTGCTTAATTTCATCCTAATTGCAAGGACTGAAGAGGTATACATCCAGCATATAGGGCACACTTATCCCTAGCAGATTCACTAACCTCAACATTTAAAAATACATACTTTGATTATTCTTGGTTTCACCATGAAAAAGTGATCACTCTATTATGATGCTTCCCTGTCAAATTATATGGGACATCGAAAACTAATACAGTGTTATATGTCAGAGAAAATAACAAAAACCTAACAAGCAATGAGAAGTTGTGTGTTCTTTCAATGGAAGACACTTGACCACATACAAAATCACTGAGAAACACAATTGAAGAGGTGAGATTGAATCTACAAAGATGAATGTACATTCTGTAGCAATTTTGAGAAAAAGATAGGATCCAATTAAAAAAATAAACTTTTATAATGTGAATAATAAGTGATTTGCACAATGCCTAGTATATTGAATAGTAGCTATTGTATCAGTGAAGACAATAGCTTTTTATACTTTTGTTTTCAGATAACTCAAACTGAGCTAAATAAGAGTAACTTACTAGTATATATAACTAAAAACAGAGTTAACAGGCTCAAGTATGTTTTTAATTAGGGTTCCAATTCCATTTGCTAGGCTCTTCCCATTACTAAATATGAGCTTCATGGTAATAAAGGTTAAAATACTTTCTGATCTGTCATTCACAAAGCATCTCTTGAGGCCATTTCTTCAAAGCCTTACTCTGATTAGTTTAATATAGGTTACACACCTCTTCCTGAATCACCATGGGTAGATCAAACTGTGGCAATGTATGAATTATGCTAATAGGTTTCTCCAGACAGGGTTTACCAGATATGTGACAAATCTCACCTGAACATACCAGTTGCTGTGCAATGAATGGGTGGGGGGTGGGGAACAGGAGTTGTCAACAATGTATCAGGTTAAAATGAACTATCAAGATAGAACCAAGAAAGATTTCTCAAAATAGTGGTAGGTCATTAAACATTTACTTCCCTTCCCATTTCTCCCTTTAGGACAGGTTAAGAAAAGAATCTTTTCAATTGATTGGTACAACTTGAGGTTGATAGGAAAAGAAACTGCAACTTTGTCTACCAGAAGTTATCATAGTTAAATAGGTTGGTGGATGGAGGAAGCTTTATTAATAGTGTTATTAAGAACCAGAGTTAATATTTGCTACTTGAAATTTGTCCAGAAAATCTTACAGAAATGTAATGCAATTTAGACAGTAAGTACATTTTTTCTTTTAATCTGTAACCTTACTTGGATTCCCTGGACAGTCATTTCAGTTCTTGTTCTGAGAATGTATTCCATCCTTAGGACCTAAGAGATCAAGATTAAATCTAAAGTAGGATATAACCACTGCATTGATTACATCTAGAGTAAATATTCTCAATCTGCTCCATATATAGTAGCTATGCTATGTTCTATGTTCTTAATCTACCCAGTTCTAACAGGTCATCTCAAAATCCCTTGAGGCTTTAAGATTAAGAAGGTTTTTGTTCATTTCCCTGAATATGGCAAATCATCTTGTTACTTTATCATTCATGAACTCTTCTTTAAGCCATGAGGACTCATGAATAATTTAGAATAGGAACATTTGTATTCCTGCCTAATCTCAGACATTGTTTATTCTTCTTCTTTATATTTGCCCTACAAATTTTAGGATTGCTTACTCCAACTCTTTGAAAAATGCCAGTGGAATTTTTATCAGAATGGCACTGAAAGTATAGATTGCTCTAGGTAGTATAGACTTTTTTTTTAAGATTTTACTCATTTTTTGACAGAGAGACACAGTGAGTGAACAGCGAGAGAGGGAACACAGCTGGGGAGTGAGAGAGGGAGAAGTAGGCCTCTCGCCAAGCAGGGAGCCTGATGCAGAACTTGATCCTAGGACCCTGGGATCACGACCTGAGTGGAAAGCGGACACCCAACAAGTGTGCCACCCAGGCGCCCCTAGGCAGTATAGACATTTTAACAATGCTTATTCTTGGGATCCATGAGCATGGAATGGTCTTCCTTCTTTTTGTGTCTTCTTCAATTTCTTTCATGAGTGTTCTGTAGTTCCTTGAGTACAGATCATTTACCTCTTTGGTTAGGTTTATTCCCAGGTATCTTATGGTTCTTGGTGCTATAGTAAATGGAATTGATTCTCGAATCTTCCTTTCTGTATTTTCATTGTTAGTGTATAAGAAAGCAACTGATTTCTGTACATTGATTTTGTATCCTGCCACATTACTGAATTACTGTGTAAGTTCTAGCAGTTTGGGGTAGAGTCTTTTGGGTTTTACATAAAGTATGTCATCTGTAAAGAGAGTGTTTGACTTCTTCTTTGTCAACTTGAATACATTTTATTTCTCTTTGTTGTCTGAGTGCTGTTGCTAGGACTTCTAATACTATGTTGAATAAGAGTGGTGAGAGTGGGCATCCTTGTCTTGTTCCTGATCTCAAAGAGAAGGCTGTCAGCTTTTCCCCATTGAGAATTATGTTTGCTGTGGGTTTTTCATAGATAGATTTAATGAAGTTGAGGAATGTTCCCCCTATCCCTATACTTGAAAGTGTTTTAATCAGGAATGGATGTTGTATCTTGTCAAATGCTTTGTCTGCATCAGTTGAGAGGACCATGTGGTTCTTCCCTCTTCTTTTATTGATTTGTTCTATCACATTTATTGATTTGCGAATGTTGAACCACCCTTGCAACCCAGGGATAAATCCCACCTGGTTGTGGTGGATAATCTTCTTAATGTACTGATGGATCCCATTAGCTAAGATCTTGTTGAGAATCTTAGCATCTATATTCTTCAGGGATATTGGTCAGAAATTCTTTTTTGGTGGGGTCTTTTCCTAGTTTGGGGATCAGGGTAATGCTGGCTTCATAAAAAGTCTGGAAGTTTTCTTTCTGCTTCAATTTTTTGAAACAGCTTTAGGAGAATAGGTATTATTTCTTCTTTCAATGTTTGGTAGAATTCCCCAGGGAATCCTTCAGGTCCTGGGCTCTTGTTTTTTGGGAGGTTTTTGATCACTGCTTCAATCTCGTTACTAGATATCAGTCTATTCAGGTTGTCGATTTCTTCCTGATTGGCCTCATTAAACAGAGCCAATTAAACTGGGCCTATAAACTGAGTCCAGAACATCATGGTAACAAGAAAGCAATGGGAAGACCCCGAAGGATCAGGAAAGTAGAATGTAAGGTAGTTTCTAAAGATCCGCTCTGGTTGTCCTGTGGGAAATGGAAAAGACAGGCAGGAGAATATACAGAGAAGCCATTAAAAGGCTATTACAGTTATCAAAGAAAGAAACAACTGAGCACAGATTAAGGTGGAGGCAAAGAATATAAAGTGGAATATATGGACTAGAAGTGGGTAAGTGACTTTCAGAGCCCTGATTTGTGTGTGTGTGTGTGTGTGTGTGTGTGTGTGTGTGTGTGTGTGTGTGTTTTTCCCCTGGGAGATTGGGATACTAACAAGGATATAATCCTTCAGTCACATTTAATAATGTATGTAAAGTGATTAGAAGCATCCTTGGCAGAGAGCATAATTAAGGTTATCTATTGCTCTCACTGTTAAAATGATCATCTTGGAAGTAGAAGTGACAGGACTTATTAACAGCTTTTTTAAAACTGATTTGCTTTGTACTGGACACTTATCAGATGTTGTACCAACTTCCAGGTAGAGTCTAGTGGAGTAAAGGGCCATTAGTTTTAGTCTATGTCACAGTTTCAGAGTGCATATTCAGATTTTTACTGACATGCTTATTACATTATCGTTTTCAATGATAGCAAGTATGAAGTTTATTACTCATCTCTCAGAGATAGAGAAATTATGTATTATTATTATTATTTCTGTCTCTAAACTTCTGTCTATTTCTAATCTCTAAATCAAATCCCTTCTAAGATTCCCCTCATGACCAGCAAGAAATTCAATCTCATTAGGATTTGTAGAACTCTTCTCCAAGGTTATGTAAGAGCTCCGGGTTCTTATTTATTCCAATATTTTCAACAAGGACCTTTCATCAGTCTACACTGGAAAAGCCCTATGGTTAATATGAAGCAAAGAACACTGATATTTCATTGAGCATCTTGGACACCATGATCTTTGCCAAGTAGAGGAGTCAGGTCCCTTGGTAAGTAGCTTTCAATCTCATCTGAAATTCTGCTATGTTCCTGGGTACTGCATGGAAGCAGATTGCTGACTCCTACACATGAGTTGTCGCATATAATCTGAGGACTTTTCTTAGTTCCTGAGAAGTATATCTCTGGACAACCCTTTTTAGCTCCTCTATCATAAACACCACAGTCTATTTCCTCCCTGTGCTCACCTTTCAAAAAACACTACTATTCTTTTTTACTCTTTGTTTATGCATAAAAACCACCAGCATTTTGTAATTATCTGGGAATTCAGATCAATACTGTGGGAGCAGGAAGTGGGGGCTTTTTGATCATTCTCCATGTGACAGATGACTTCATCTATAAACTTATGGCCTCATTAAACAGAGCACCTTGTTAAACAGGTTATAGTAAATCCTAGGTCCTTTTACACCTAGAAGATCATTTATGGAGGGTTACCAAAGAGAGAAGAGAAAACATAGGAGGTACTTTTTACTCCTTATATCTTGCATTGTGTCATGGAACTCTATCCATGCTTGCTTCCTTGTCAGATAGGTGGACTTCATACATTTGATAACCTATCAATGTCCCAGGTAAGAAAAAGATTGTAACAGAAGTCATTCCTGCCATCATGGATAATAAAAGATGAACACTTGTTAGTTCTTGTTGAAAAACACTGACCAGGCCATGTCCACAAAGTTTGATGAAATAAAAATCTTATTTTTTTTTTCTTTTTGTCCTTGGAGTAGGTTAAAGGGTTAGGAATTTCCATTTATGCTCAAATCATTGAAACAATGCAAACAAAGAGACCTTATAACAGAGCCCCAAGAACCCAATGGAATTAATATTGGATGATTATTTAATACTATATTTAGTGGAAATAAAAACTGTTATAAACCCCTCTGATAGATGGCTCTTAGAGCTTTGAAACTTCTTAAAATACAGTCTGTGTTTTATGAAAGTCATAAGCAGAAGAGAGATTTCCCCTAATACTTGGCCAAGGATTCTCCTAAAACACACGTCTGGAACCCCAAAAATCTGTTAACTCAGATAATATCAGGCCCTTCTCTCTCCCTTATGTCCTACATACTCGGACCCCAAGAGCAGTTTGGCCCCTGTCCCAATAGGTCACAGAAGCCAGTCTCACAAAGGTAAATAGTTGTTAACCCTCCTTAATGAGCATAAACCACAAAGCTCGCTATTTTTCCTGGGAAGGAGGAGATGGTATAAGAACAGCTCAGACCTTCACTCAATTCTGTAAACAACCTGAATGTCTATTGAAAGGAGAATGGATAAATAAAATAGAGCATATCCACGTAATTGTTAGGTGGCTGTGAAAATGGAGTTACTGTTATCAACCCAAGTAAATTTCAAATCGTTTTTGAGGAAAAAGGCACATTCTAAAAAGTAGCTCACGGTGATGACTACATTATAGAAACATGCAAAAGACTGTTTAGCAAATCATTCAGTTAGAATAAAAACATTATATTCAGTGGAATGAAAAGAGCAAAAAAAAGATATGATGCGGGTACCTCAGAGGTAGGAAAATGTAATTAACATAATGTAATTAAATGTGATTAAGATGAAGTTCTTGAATTATATTTTATGTGACATGTACATAGATTTTAATTAGACTCTCTATCCTGCTCAGCATGTTCACAATAATACAGGAAACAATTAAAATTTGGAGCTCTCTCCTGGAGGTGAGAAGGGTTAGGTGAGGAGAGGTTAGTGCTATTACGTTCCTTCTTCAAACTGCACATGCAATATAACTAGACAGAATGAGCTAGGCTAAGTTTCACTAACCAATCCCAAAATCTTTATCTCATAACTGGACAAAAGTTCAACTTTCATTTTTGCAGAGCAGCTGGCTTTCTGGAGGTGGCTCCACATTCCAAATGGCTTCATATCAACAAAGGCTTATACGATTACCACGACTAAGAAAGAAAGCAGGAATAATTACCACACAGGGGATCTCAAGTATTTCTAAACATGGCCAAATGTCACATATCATCGCTCATTTTAAGGGGCTATGTCTTAGCCTGTGTCATCCTCCCCTACAGAAGCAGAAATCTGAGTCAAGGGCATGCCTGTAAATCATTTATTTTGTAAAGCAGTCTTAGAAATAGGAGGAAAATGGGTAGAAAAATACAGGGAAGGAGGAAAAGGCAATTCTAGGGATCATTGGCAAGCAGATTCTCTCTCAGTCATGCCTCAAAGTCTCACAGGAGTCACAGAAGATGTATCTGACAATTGCCTATTTGAGTGATTTTCAAGTATTTATTCATATTCTTCTAATCGTATTGCCCAAGAATTGTCCCCATGTAGTAACTAACAGTGTCTGGTTGGTGTATGTCTCAAAATGGCTGAGCTGGTTCTTGCTAATGTTCTACACTGCTCCACAGAAAAACGCGAGGGCAAACAGCAAGGGATATGCAGTACAGCTGAGGCCAGCTCCATCAGGTTACACCTCTGAGCAGTGGCCACCAGAGTAATAGCTGGAATAGGAATGTGCTGAAATTTGGGTAGTCATCCAATACAGACTACCACTTATACCACTCTTGTGGCCTACTTGTGCCCTACGTCAAAGCCAGTAGGTGACAGAGAAACAACATACTGTCCTCCACTGTTATAACTCATCTCAAGACAAACACTGGTATTTCTCTTCATCACACTCATAGATGGACCACATATGTAGACCTCTTGAGAAGTCAAAGCCTTCAGCTACTTCATATGGTTTAACCATGGTTGGTGCAATTACCTAGCTATAGTCATGACTAGGCATAGAAGCACCACGATACTCTCCTAGATTTTAGATGTATTCCTTGTCCCTAGTATATAACATCTCTATTATGATAGAAATGTTTAGGACCAACCACTCTTACTCATACATATAACTCTTTAAATGGTTCAACCACATTAATAGTTAAAATGAGGAAACAGTAGTGGGGTTTGAGGCAATTTGAAATTTTACCTGTGGTAGAAATATTTCCCTGGTGGGATCCAGATATTCTCTGCTATTCTAGCAGAGTCAAGGGATAGGAAGCACAAAGTCCAAAAGAGGGTCACTTGAGGATAATATAAAGAGGAGTCTAGTCTGTTAACCATATAAGCCAGTGCCTTATCTCCAGTATTCTTCTCAATCCATCCTCAAAGTTTTCATTATACCAATGTTATTGCACATGCCAGGGGTCATATCATCCTACCCCCAGTGATCAGAGAATTACCACTTCTAGAGTCCCATTTTTTTTTTTAAAGATTTTATTTATTTATTTGACAGAGATCACAAGTAGGCAGAGAGGCAGGCAGAGAGAGAGAGGGAAGCAGACTTGCTGCTGAGCAGACAGCCCAATGTGGGACTCGATCCCAGGACCCTGAGATCATGACCTGAGCCGAAGGCAGCGGCTTAACCCACTGAGCCACCCAGGCACCCTCTAGAGTCCCATCTTGACTAAAGATGACTAAAGTCAAATTTAATGAAATAAATAAAATTTAAAAAATACATAAAATTTTTAAAAAGACTACTGGAGCGATTTAGAGTACCGATTATTCTAGCCTGGGCTTCCCCAGGCAGAGACTGAGACAGGGCTTGCATATGTGTATTTTACTTTGGGATATGCTCAACCTCCAGAATGGTTTCCTCAGAGAAACCATTTAGAACTTTCAAATTCTCTGCCTATGGATAGAAATGAGTAGTATTAATCTACCAACTCCTATTCCCATTGTCTAGGTCTATCTCATGGGATGATAAATACCTCATCCTCCCAGCCTAGAACATCTATCAGAATGACAGAATTTTTACAGGTGACCCAAGCAGATATGGCAGAGAAGTGCTGAGGCAGAAAATGAAGTTCCCAGTGCAGGTGAAATGGGATGTCGTCAGGTTACACCTGTCCACACCAACCTTTTACAGCAACGTTTGAGGTGATGGGGGGGTGGGAATAGACTGAGGGAGTATGAGGTAAGGCACAAGCAGCGTCTGCCATATTCCTGGTAAGAAAGAAAGACTGGACATGCTGGTAGACACTACTGTGGTCTACCATAGGCCCCCTTGAATATATAGTTAGGAGCACCGTCTGTCACTCCATGAAGCCAAGGAGAGGATGTGTCTTATTTATCACAGTAAGTGCTCAAGTATACATTGAATAAATGATTAAAAGAATAAGTGAACAATGCTGCTTACTGAATTGTTGTGGAAGAAAATTTAAAAGCACGTCATCTGGATGGGTCCGTGATCAAAGCAATGAGACTGATGCAAAGCGAAAGTCAAGCAAAGCTTTATTTCACTCTAAGCATCGAGAATCAAACTGACCTTTCGGAGCTGCCTCTTACAGAGAGCCTGACCCCTCCCAGCCTCACAGACTAACTTTTATAGAGTAAAGGCCATGTGGTTGGGCCTGGCCACACACCGGTGGCCAATGAGATTGTAACACAGAGAAAGCTGCACATTCATGCTAGGTCACACACAGGTGGTCAATTGAGTTACAATTCACCCCATAGTAGCAATTTGAACTAGCCTATCACCTTGGTCAGAATTGGCACCCAAAATGCACCCAAAAGGCAGGGCAGGGCCCACACTCTTTGGTAGCGAGGGAGACAGTATGCATGCTTTACTGATTGGATGTCTCCACCTGGCCTGACTCATCCCTGCATTCAGGCTCTGTTACCTCCACCTGAACTGACCCTGTTTTTGGCCTCTGTTATCAGGGACTGGTCAACCATATTCTACTGGTTTTCCAGACTTGCTTTTAAGTAAGTTGCCCTGGAGGGGCGGGGGGCAGGGTCAGTTTAAGTTTTACTGCATAAACAACAAAATCACTGTTTAACCAGATGGACTCGCTCTGGCTAAATAGGCCCTTACAATCTTACCTACTACATGTTTAGACATAGGACTCCTGTTAAGTAATAGTGCATGGAAGCATTTTATCATGCACTATAAAATACATATTATCCAGGTACTCAGTATCCATCATGTCTTAATAGCAGAGATAAAAGGCAGACTCATGTTTCTATAGGTTCAGTCCATCCATACTTATAGAACATAATTAAATTACTCAGTGATTGTTCTTTAACCCAATTTAGCATGAAAGATATATTTGAAATGAAGTAGAGCATAACAAAATAATGCATGTGTAGTCGGGTTTTATTTTCATTTTGAGAAATACGTTCTGTTCTACCTAACAGCAAAGTAATGCACTAGTCTAGCATAATCCAAGTGCCATATAGCTTCATAGTAGAGCACTGGTTTAGGGATACCTGTGGATCAAACTGCTTGACTTGATAATCAGACTCTGCTTACTAGAATACTCTAAGGCACAACTTCCTGATCTATAAAAAAGAATGGGGACTTCATGTACTGTCAAAGATTAAATGAGGAAATCCATGTAAACTGTTCAGCATAGCATTTGAGAAGAGAGGACTAACAGTAAGAGAAATGTTAAGCTAACTTCATGTTAACACTTTTAGTAGTATGCTTATGAATCTGGCTTTTTTTTTTTCCTTTTACAATGACATTGATCACTTCCCCCTCAAAAAAATTGGGAAAAATAACTTTTGTTAATTAAACTAGCCAGGCCAGTTTGCTGAGCAATGAACAATGAAACCACATAGCTACAGTATAGAAAGATATTACCAGCTAGTGTCTGTACAGTCTTGAGACTTTTTTGGTTAGCTCATTGGGAAGTTATTTAAATGGCAATAGATTCTATTGGCATTTGACAACTTCAGAGTAAATTTCAGAATGATCCAAAACATGAGTTCATTATTAAAAGAAAAATTATCTTTGAGAATAATCCTTACCACTTCTCCAGTTATACTACAAATCTGTAATCTTAGTAAGAATCCCAGACTCCTTATTTGTAAAGTTAACATACAATGTTCTGTGTACCAATGCATAAAACAACCCTTCTTTTAGATAACCTTGAAAATGCTAATTTCTTAAAAACTGTACACTTCTCAGTACATTATGAAGGCTATACAACAGATGAAAGAGGAAAGTTAATAGCAATGGTAATGGTGTGGGTTTTCTCTTACTATTCACACCCTCTCACCTCACCAAAAGAAGAGGGGTTGCTTCATCTAGTGTTTATACACTTTGTGGTTATTCCCTGTTGTTCTATATGCTGCACAATACTTGTGTGCTTTTATTTTTTGTTGCCCATGGCTGTTCTACTTTTTCTGTAATTCAGTTAGAAATATTTTTTGTTGACACCAAGGTAAAAATGAACACAGCAGAATCTCAAGCCGAATTCTCCTGGATATTCAGTGACTTTTTTAATAAAAAAGATATGAAGCTTTAAAAACCAAGTTGTATTGGGATTGGAATGGGCTGCTCATTTTAAAACAATTTTCCTTGGGTTATAGTGGCTCAAATGTCCTTAAAATTATATAATTAATCGTATCTACTAGAAGAGTGAATACCAGAATAGATATGCTACACACAGTTTTTCTTTCTTTTTAAGTAGGCTCCATGCCCAGCATTGCACCCAACACAGGGCTTGAATTCACAACGCTGAGATCATGACCAGAGCTGAAATCAAGAGTCAGATGCTTAACTGAGTGAGCCACTCAGGCACCCTGCCACCCACAATTTAAAAGGACGTGGGCTCCTCAAGTTTCTCCCAGTGTAAATTTTCTGAATGAAGAGGGTTCACTAAAAACTTTTACCTGAAATGCAATTATCACTACCTAACATGTAACTATTTATTAAAACATAATTATCATCTTTTCCATCTCACTAGAATTACATTCCATGAAGGCAAATATTTTTGTCTTTATTTTCATTATCTTACCCCAATGTTTAGAACAGTGTTTGGGTCAATATAAGTTTCTTTGAATGAAGTATTGTGTTACTAATGCTGGTCAAATTACTATAATTAACAATGTAACAATGTAACATATGTTAGGAACAATGGTTACTACTTTTATGCCACATGACTACAGGTTAAGCAGAGTTAGGTTATTTTAAAAGGTGGGCTTTTTAAAATTTCTTCCTCTGACTTGTTACCTCAACATTTGTAGAATCAAAAATTTAAACACTTCTTATAAATTAGCCATGATAGAAAAATGACATATTCTAAAAAAGAGAAGTTATATTATACATTTTGAATTGAAATGTTTAGGTTTAGCCAAATGTCTTCATTTTTCCACTTAAACTCGTATCATTCAACTTGTATTGTATTAATCAAGGTTATTCGGTAATCTTGCAACCTTTAGTAAAGCTTGCATACAACTGTCTATAACAACCAAAGTCCATACTCTTCGCACTATTCTAAGAGATTGCTTACTCCATCAGGAGAAAATCATCTACCTTAGCTATCAATGGTGATGACCTGGACTAATTCAATTGGCAAGAAACCCTCTAGCCCAGAGTCCAGTTTTGTAATATAATCTCAAGAGATTTCAAGTACGATCAGTACTCTAAGCCTCAGCTTTCTAATTTGTGAAATTATTCTATAATCTTCTGACTATTAATGCATAAATTGTTGTCCAGAGCAAATGAAATAATTATAGGAAAGTGACTTACAAGCAACTGAAGCATATGATATGGCTGGTATTAGCATCTATATTCACTCTTATGTCAAAGCTTTTTTAATTTTTTATTTATTTTTTTTAAGATTTATTTATTTGACAGAGAGCACAAGCAGGGGGAGCAGCAAGCAGAAGGAGAGGGAGAAGCAGGTTTCCCACTGAGAAAGAAGCCCCAGGCAGGGCTCCATACCAGGACCCTGGGATCATGACCTGAGCAGAAGGTGGATGCTTAATGACTGAGACACTCAGGTGCCCCGAAGTATTGTTCTCTGTTTTTTGTTTATAAGAGCTATGATTTTACACCAAATTTTACTTCTGGAAATGCAGTAGAGTCCTGATATCTAAAGAAGACCAAAAAAAAAAAAAAGAAAAAGAATAACAAAAATAGCCAGTGTTTGTATCCTGCATATCCCTTTATTCAACTGGACTTTATATTAACTGGACTTTATTTCAGAACACATCTTGTACAGAATTTGCATGGAAGTACTTTGAATAAAGCAGACAGGGAGAAATAGGTAATTTATTACCACTCATTACACATTAAGCTATTGAAAGTCTCCATCTCTGAAGTGACAATCAGAAATAAACTTTCTAGCAGGTAATCAGATGCCTTTCTTTAAAAAATAAAACAAAAAATTGTTTCAGAAATAGAATGAGAATAAATTTCTGTTACCAGAAAATTTTTCTTTGCTAATTCCCTTTATCCCCAACCAAATTAGACGTTAGGTAGGACATCAAACTAAGTTCATCAGATTCTTCAATCTTAGTCTCACATTTTAGTACTTTAATGGTGGTTTGACTAAACTGGACAGCAATTTGGCAGCTATCCAATTGATTCAATCAAAAGGATGTCTGAACAGCACTAATTAAACTCTAGGATATCAAGAATGAAAAAAAGCAATGTGAAAACAACTTGATGGTTCTGTACAGTTTGATTTCTTAATTCCCGATAATGTCATGAGTGCTAATTAGACTATCCAAAGGATCTTGGTTTTCTGTTAAAAACATATTGAACTAACCTAGTCAGTGTAGGCACAGCTCTATGCAGAATGCCAATAGGATCTTGCATGTGAATAATGCTAGAAGGTAAATATCAAAATAAAAATATTAAGCTCGAATTCAAATAAACATTAATTGCAATAATTGAAAGTACTGGAGAACCTAAGACTATTAAAACAGTTCAATGGAATAGGTAAGAGTGAAAAATAATTAAAATAATAAGTATATGGAGCTATTAGAATAAAGGCTTATATCTAATACTTAACCAAGACAAATAAAATCTACTTTCCAAAGAAATAAAGGCATTATTCAAGACTACAATAAAGTCAATTAGCTCAAAAATGTAGATATTTTGCTCCCTTCTACAAAGTTAAAAATTAAGTTGGTATTTTCAAACAGTTCTTCTAATACTAAGATTAATTTTCCTCTCAAAATCAACTTTGAGAACATGTAAAAAGAAGAAACTATCATGAGGTTATAAGAAAGCTGATTACAAATATTTAAAAATTAAAGACTAGTCATTTAAAAATATGACAGTGATATTCTCAAACAATTATTGTTAACACTTATGGGCAGAGCTTTTATATTTTAGGTATTTGAAATTCTATTTACGTATAAAGAGTATTTCCTCTTCCAGGTATAAAGGAATAACAGGAAATCAAATACCATGCTAGAGTTTTTGCTGTAAGAAATCATTAATGAGGTACCTGCTTTCAGGCAATATACAATAGATAAGTTTGAATCCCTCTGAATAAGGAGCCTCAGAAGGTAAGCCCCAAGGTTATCCTGGCTCTCTATTTGCAGAAAGTGTGCTGATCTCAACTGCAACAAGCTGCAATTCATGCAGAGTGCAGTGGCCCCACTGAATTGAGGAATTTGCAGCATAGAGTATGGGGTTGGGGAGGAGAATATGCATGGCAGCAGGAAATGTGCTCGGAAGACTATGAACTTCCCCATATGATTTAGGACAAAGACTGGGCTGTGCATGCACAGGGCAAAGACATAAGCCTTGCTATGCTTTCTTTTTGATAACAGCTTTATTAAAATTCATACCCCATGCATTTCATCTATTTAAAATATTTGTCTATCCACAGATACTGGCAATCATGAGCACAGTCAATGTTAGAACCTTTTCATCACTTCAGAAAGAAACACCACGATGCCTGGATGGCTCAGTTGGTTGAAAGACCAACTCTTGGTGTCAGCTCAGGTTATGATCTTGGGGTCATGGGATCAAGCCCAGCATTGCGCTCCACACTCAGGGAAGAGTCTGCTTAAGAGTCTGCTTAAGATTCTCTCTCTGCCCACTCCCCTGCACATGTATGCATGTACACGCTTTAAAATAAGTAAATCTTAAAAAAAAAAAAAAAAAAGGATAGAAAGAAGGAAATGCTATTCCCTTTAGTTACCACCCTACTGATGCCCTCATTTCTCCAAACCTAGGCATCCACTAAGCTACTCTGTCTCCACAGCTTGGCTTATTCTGGATATTTCATGAATAGAATCATGTAATAGGTGGTCATTTAACATAACAGTTTCAAGGTTCATCCATGTTAAACAAGTATCTATATTTCATTCCCAGTATTCTGTATGGATATATAACATTTTGTTTACCCGTTTATCAGCTGATGCGCATTGGGTTGTTTGTACCATTTGGCTATTACAAGTTGTGTGACTATAAACATTTGTTAAAAGTTTTTGTGCAGACATAGATTTCATTTCTCTTGGGAAAAAATCTAGTGGGTCACGTGGTAACTATGTTTAACCATTTGGAGAATTTGCAGACCATTTTTCAAAGTGGCTGCACCATTTTATATCCCCTACAAGCAGTTTATGAGAGTTTCAATTTCTCCACATTCTCAACACATTATTATCCCACTTTGCAAATATTCAGCCAAGTGGGTATGAAGTGGTGCCTCATTGTGGTTTTGGTTTGCATCTCCCTGATGACTAATGAAGTCAAACATCTTTTATGTGCTTATTGGCTACTTACATACGTTTCTTGGAGAAATGTTTATTCAAAATTTTTACCCCTCTCTTTGTAAATTCAGTTCTGTTTCTGTTGTTGAGTTGTAAGAGTTCTTTCTATATATTTTTGATACAAGACCCTTATTGGGTAGGATTTGCAAATATTTCCTCCTACTCTAAGGATTGTCTCTTCAAGCTCTTGA
Source organism: Meles meles (assembly GCF_922984935.1). Lineage (NCBI taxonomy): Eukaryota > Metazoa > Chordata > Mammalia > Carnivora > Mustelidae > Meles > Meles meles. The sequence goes on from NC_060067.1 coordinate 10,371,240, forward strand.
TGAAAACTTTTGCACTACAAAGGACACTAGTTTTGATGAAGTCTGTTTATCTATTTTCTCTCTTGTTGCTTATCCTTCTGGTGTCATATCTAGGAATCCATTGTCTTCAAGATTACCTCTATACTTTCTCCTAAGAAATAGTGAAATAGAGCTGAGCACTTAGTGGAGGGAGCAGACATCAGCTCCAGGTCTCCTTGGTGTACCTTTCTTGTCCTTGAGCTACTGCCCACAAGCCAAAGCAAGGGCCATTACTGTTCAAGTTTTCTCAGTGATTCTATGCCCAAGGTTGAACCTATATCCCACAAGCAGGAACTAGGAAGAAAAGGGGCATTTACTTTTCAGCCACACTCACCTGGAGCTTATAGCCTCAACAGCAGGTAGATAAAAGGTAGGAGGAGAAATGCTGGCATCCTGGTCCTCTGGTGGGTAGCCCTACCAACTGAGAGATGAGGGAAAAGGGAGCCCCATGTATTTATACTTGTCTTGCTGAGCTGGGAGTGAGGAGTGAGTGGGTCTTGTTTTAAATACCACAGACTGTCACTTTCCTTACCAAGTTTAGATTTTCTTGGGGAAAAAATGTTTCTTCATTTGATATATACTCTTAGAACAATTTCCAGAGACTTTCACTAGTTTTCCTAGAGGAGCAAGTCCATGATATTCCTCATATTGTTATGCCAAAGGAACTACAAGGTTTCTTTTGGGGGGGATGATGAAAAGGTTCTAAAACTGGAGATGGTGATAGTTGCCTGACTATACTAAAAATCATTCAATCTTATATCTTAATCAGATGAACATTATAGAATTCAAATTAAATTACATCTCAGTAATTTTGCCATTAAGAAAAGAATATATGAGGCTTACCAAAACGTGGCTACTGTTTTGAGAAGGGAAAAGAGAACAAAGGCCAAGCAGCACTAGAACCTTCCATGTCCCACACCCTGCTAGTGGAAAGACTCCATCACCAACATTTTTAAACATCAAAACATCGAGCTAAGACACTAAAAAGACTATACTCTAGACATACAGGCCTCATTGGAGAGTAAGATCTATTCCGGATCCACCTATACAGAGCCTAATATCCTTGTCATTACAAAAGCAATAAAAGACAGTGTTTGGAGTGGTTCAGTCCCTCCAAGGTACAGGGACTTGGGAAATACTTTGTGCTTTTCACTCATCTACCCTAAGAAAGGGCAAAATAAATCTCAGACAAGTTTAAGATGAAGTTGGCCAGTAATTGAAGTGCCAACTGAAAAAGAAAAAAAAAAGTCAAATCTTTATAGGAATATGATGGAATGCAGCTTTTTAATAATGTCCTACATTTGAAAAGAAACAGAAAAATGTTACTGATAATCCAGATAAAAATCAGTCAATAGAAACGAACTCTGAGATGGCCCACACATGCTGTTTAGTATACAAAGACTACAAAGCAGCTTACATTAATATGAAAGAATATTTAAAGAATATGTTTGAAGAATTAAAAGCAAATATGGTCTTAAATGAACAGAAACTTAATAGTAAAATAGAAACTATAAAAAGATAGAAATTTCAGGGGGGAGAGTCAAGATGGCGGAGGAGTAGCAGACTGAGATGACATCAGGTCACAGGAGTTCAGCTAGAGAGTTATCAAACCATTTTGAACACCTAAAAACCCAACAAGAGATTGAAGAGAAGAGCAGCAATTCTAGAAACAGAAAATTGACCACTTTCTAAAAGGTAGGATGTGAAGAGAATTGAATCCAAAGTGATGAGAAGATAGACCGCTGGGGGAGGGTCCAGCTCCTGGCAAGCATTGGAGCAATGGAGCACAAAATCCAAACTTTTAGAAGTCTGCTCCACTGAGAGACATCACTCCAGAGGCTAAGCAGGGGTGGGGCCCCCGAGGACAGTGTGGTCTTGGGTCCCATGGGGTCACAGAAGGATCGGGGGTGTCTGACTGTAGCAGAGCTCATGGGTATCAGAGCGGGAAAGCTGACTACAGAGACAGAGCTGAGGACTGAGCTCTCAGCTCAGGATTACCTTAAACCGTGATCCGTGGCACAGTTGGAGAACTACTCATCGAGCAGAGATCCCACAAGTTGCAGATCTGGGGAGACCCACCTTCCTCCACTGAATGAGCAGCATGGCAGGAATCTGCTGGGTTTGGAGACTCCAAAGGGGGCTGTGTGCCAAAGACAGAAATGCTTGGTCACAGGCTGGGTGAGTTCGGAGTGCATCTAGAGAAAGGGAGACGGGAGTGATTGAGTGCTTTTCTTCGAAGGCACACTGAGGAGTGAGGCCTCAAGCTCTCAGCTCCTCTGGGCCAGAGATTGGGAGGCGGCCACTTTTCATTCCCACCCTCCATAGCTCTACAGAAAATATTCAGGGAACAAAAGCTCCTGAGAACAAAACCAAGCAGATTACTTAGCCCAGCCCCTGGCAAGGGTAGTACAATTCCACCTTGGGCAAAGACATTTGAGAATCACTACAACAGGCCCCTCCCCCCAGAAGATCAGCAAGAAGATCCAGCCAAGACCAAGCTCATTGATAAAGGAGAACAGTGGAATTCCAGAGGAGGGGACAGCAAAAAATGGAATTCATGAATTTCTCCCCATGATTCTTTAGTCTTACAAAGTTAATACATTTTTTTAATTTTATTTTTTCTTATTCTAATTTTTTATCTTTTCCTCTTTCCCCTTTTAACAATTTTTTAACTAGTTTATCTTAACAATAACTTTCTTTAAAAAAATCTTTTTAGGGATGCCTGAGTGGCTCAGTCAGTCAAACATCTGCCTTTGGCTCAGTCATGATCTCAGTGTCCTGAGTTGAGTTCCACATATGGGCCGAGTCCCGCATCTTGCTCCTTGCTCAGTAGGGAGCCTGCTTCTCCCTCTGTCTGCTCTGCCTGTTCTGCCTACAGTTCTCTGTGCTTCTGCTCTCTCTCTGACAAATAAATATTTTTTTAAAAAATCTTTTTAAACCTTCACAATTATAGTCATTTTATCCTTCATTGTATCTAAATTTATTTTTGTATACATATAGGGTTTTTTCTTCTAAAAACTTTTGGTATACAATTTCTTCTAATAGATCAAAATATACTCTAAATCTAATACAAGGCTTTGTTCTAGTTTCCACCCTGAGCAAATTCTCTCCACTCTCTTTTTCCAACCAACTTATCAATTCCTTTTTTAGAATTTTTTTTAAAAATTTTCATCTTTAGGGTCATATTCCATCCCTTCATTGTGTTTACCATTATTTTTGTGTATATATAAATGTTTCTTTCTTGAAATTTTTGGGAGGTAGTTTCTTCTAAGAGACCAAAATATAACCAAAATTAAGTAGGTGGCTCTGTTTTATTCACCAGTCTAATATATATATATATATAATTTTTTTTAATCCTTTAAAATTTCTTTTTAGCTCCTTTCTTCTCCCCCCACTTGGAGTCTTTTCTGATTTAGTTAGCCTACATTTTTCTGGGGTCTTTGCCAACATTGTAGTAGTTTATTCTCTTGTTCATATATTTTTATCTGGATAAAATGACAAGGCAGAAAAACTCACCACAAAAAAAAAAAAAAGAATAAGAGGCAGTACTGATGGCTAGGGTCCTAATCAATATGGACATTGGTAATATGTCATATCTAGAGTTCAGAATGATGATTCTCAAGCTGGGCTCAAAAAAGGCATGGAAGACACTAGAGAAACCCTGTCAGAGAAATAAAATCCCTTTCTCTAGAAATAAATGAACTAAAATCTAACCAAGCTGAAATCAAAAAACTATTAATGAGGTGCAATTAAAAAAATGGAGGCTCTTACTGCTAGGATAAATGAGGCAGAAGGGAGAATTGGTGATATAGGAGACCAAAAGATGGAGAATAAAGAAGCTGAGCAAAAGAGAGACAAAAAACTACTGGACCATGAGAGGAGAATTCAAGAGGTAAGTGATACCTTAAGATGAAACAATATTAAAATAATTGGATTCCAGAAGGAGAAGAGGGAAAGGGGCAGAAGGTATATTGGAGCAAATTAGAGTAGAGAATTTCCCTAATATGGCAAAGGGAACAAACATCAAAATCCAGGAGGCACAGAGAACCCCTCTCAAAATCAATAAAAATAGGCCCACATCCCATCATCTAATAGTAAAACTTACAAGTCTTAGTGACAAAGAGAAAATCCTGAAAGCAGCTCAAGACAAGAAGTGTCTAACATACAATGGTAAAAATATTATATTGGCAGCAGGCTTATCCACAGAGACCTAGCAGGCCATAAAGAACTAGAATGATATATTCAGAGCACTAAACAAGAAAAATATGCAGCCGAGAACACTATATTCAGCTAGGGTATTATTGAAAATAGAAAGAGATAAAAAGCTTTGAGGACATACAAAAACTAAAAGAATTTGCGAACACCAAACCAGCCCTTCAGGATATATTGAAAGGGGTCCTCTAAGCAAAGAGAGAGCCTAAAAGTAATAGACCAGAAAGGAACAGAGACAATATACAGGAATAATCACCTTGCAAGCAATACAATGGCACAAAATTCATATCTTTCAATAGTTACCCTGAATGTAAATGGGCTAAATGCCCCAATCAAAAGACACAGGGTATCAGAATGGGGGGGGGGGGACACAAAAAACCTAACAATATGCTTTCTGCAAGAAACTCATTTTAGACCCGAAGAAACCTCCATATTTAAAGTGAGAAGGTGGAAAACAATTTATCATGGAATTTATATCAAAATAAAACTGGAGTGGCAATCTGTATATCAGATAAATTAGATTTTAAGCCAAAGACTATAATAAGAGATTAGGAAGGACACTATACCATACTCAAAGGGTCTGTCCAACAAGAAGATCTAAAAATTTTAAATATCTATGCCCCTAACATGGGAGCAGCCAATTATATAAACTAATTAGTAACAAAATCAAAGAAACACATTGAAAATGATCCAGTGATAGTGGGGGACTTTAACACCCCCTCTCACTGAAATGGACATATAATCTAAGCAAAAGATCAACAAGGAAATAAAGGCCTTAGATGACAAACTGGATGAGATGGACATCACAGATATATTCAGAACATTCCATCCCAAAGCAACAGAATACACATTCTTCTCTAGTACACATGGGACACTCTCCAGAAAAGATCACATCCTGGGTCACAAATCAGGTCTCAACTGGTACCAAAAGATTGGAATCATTCCCTGCATATTTTCAGACCACAATGCTTTGAAACTAGAACTCAATCCCAACAGGAAAGTTGGAAAGAACTCAAATACGTGGAGGCTACAGAGCATCCTACTAAATAATGAATGGATCAACCAGAAGATCAAAGAAGAATTTTAAAAATTCATGAAAACAAATGAAAATGAAAACACAACTCTTCAAACTTTTTGGGCTGTAGCAAAGGCAGTCCTGAGAGGAAAGTATACAGCAATATAAGCCTTTCTCAAGAAAGAAGAAAGGTCTCAAGTAGAGAACCTAACCCTACACCTAAAGGAGCTGGAGAAAGAACAACAACAACAACAACAAAAACTAAACCCAGCAGGAGAAGAGAAATAATAAGAAAAAGGATCCAAATAAATAAAATCATGAATGAAAGAGGAGAGATCATAACCAACACCAAAGAAATGCTAACAATTATAAGAACATATTATGAGCAACTATACACCAGCAAATTTGACAGTCTGGAAGAAATGGATGCATTCCTAGAGACTTATAAATTCCCAAAACTGAACCAGGAAGAAATAGAAAACCTGAACAGACACATAACCAGTAATGAGACTAAAGCAGTCATCAAAAATCTCCCAACAAACAAGAGCCCAGGGCCAGACAGTTTCCCAGGGGAATTCTACCAAATAGTTAAAGAAGAATTAATACCTATTCTCCTGAAACTGTTCCAAAAAATAGAAATGGAAGGAAAACTTCCAAACTCATTTTATGAGGCCAGCATTACCTTGATCCCAAAACCAGACAAAGACCCCAGGAGAAAGTAGAATTATAAACCAATATCCTTGATGAACACAGATGTGAAAATTCTCACCAAAATACTAGCTAATAGGTTCCGACAGTACATTAAAAGGATTATTAACCAGGATTTATTCCAGGACTGCAAGGTTGGTTCAACATCTGTAAATCAACCAATGTGATACATTAATAAGAGAAAGAACAAAAACCATATGATACTCAAGGATGCTGAAAAAGCATTTGACAAAAGTACAGCAGCTTTTCTTGATCAAAACTCTTCACAGTGTAGGGATGGAGAGTACATATGTCAATATCAACAAAGCCATCTATGAAAAACACATAGTGAATATCATTCTCAATGTGGAAAAACAGAGCTTTTCCCCTAAGGTCAGGAACAGAGCTAGGATGTCCACCATCACCAGTGCTATTCAACATAGTACTAGAAGTCCTATCTTCAGCAATCAGAAACAAAAAGAAAAATAAAAAGGCATCCAAAATGGCAAAAAAGTCATCAAACTGTCACTCTTTGCAAATGATATGATACTTTATGTGGAAAACCCAAAAGACTCCACTCCAAGTGTGAGAACTCATATAGGAATTCAGTAAAGTTTTAGAATATAAAATCAATGTACAGAAATCAGTTGCATTTCTATACATCAACAGCAAGACAGAGAAAGAGAAATTAAGGAGTCCATCCCATTTACAAGTGCACCCAAAACCATAAGATACCTAGGAATAAACCTAACCAAAGAAATAAAAGAATCTGTACTCAGAAAACTATAAAATTCTCATGAACGAAATTGAGGAAGACACAAAGAAATGGAAAAACATTCTATGCTCATGGATTGGAAGAACAAATATTATGAAAATATCTATGCAGCCTCAAGCAATCTACACATTTAATGCAATCCCTATCAAAATACCATCAACTTTTTTCATAGAACAAATAATCCTAAAATTTATATGGAGCCAGGAAAGACCCCAAATAGCCACAGGAATATTGAAAAAGAAAACCAAAGTTGGTGGCATCACAATTCCAGACTTCAAGCTCTCTTACAAAGCTGTAATCATCAAAACAGTATAGTACTGGCATAAAAACAGACACATAGATCAATGGAACAGAATAGAGAGCCCAGAAATAGACCCTCAACTCTATGGTCAACTAATCTTTGAAAAAGCAGGAAAAAATGTCCAATGGAAAAAAGTCTCTTCAACAAATGGTGTTGGGAAAACTGGACAGCCACATGCAGAGGAATGACACTGGACCATGTCCTCACACCACACACAAAAAATAGACTCAAAATGGATGAAAAACCTCATGTGAGCCAGGAATCCATCAAAATCCTTGAGGAGAACACAGGCAGCAACCTCTTTGGCTCCAGCTACAGCAACTTCTTCCTAAAAATATCCCCAAAGGCAAGGGAAGCAAGGGTAAAAATGAACTATTGGGACTTCATCAAGATCAAAAGTTTTTGCACAGCAAAGGAAATAGTCAACAAAACCAAAAGACAACTGACAGAATGGGAGATGTCTGCCAATGACATATCAGATAAAGGCTAATATCCAAAATCTATAAAGAACACATCATACTCAATACCCAAAGAACAAATAATCTAATTAAGAAATGGGCAGAAGATGTGAACATATATTTCTACAAAGAAGACACATGAAAAAGTGCTCAACATCACTCAGCATCAGGGAAATACAAATCAAAACCACAGTGAGATACCACCTCACACCAGTCAGAATGGCTAAAATTAACAAGTCAGGAAACAATATGTGTTGGCAAGGATACAGAGAAAGGGGAACGCTCCTACACTGTTGGTGGGAATGCAGGCTGGTGTAGCCACTCTAGAAAACAGTATGGAGGTTCCTTATAAAGTTGAAAACAGAGCTACCCTATGACCCAGCAATCGCTACTGGGTATTTACCATAAAGATACAAATGTAGGGGTGCCTGGGTGGCTCAGTGGGTTAAAGCCTCTGCCTTCAGCTCAGGTCATGATCCCAGGGACCTGGGATCGAGCCCTCCATCAGGCTCTTCTCAGTGGGGAGCCTACTTCCTCCTCTCTCTCTGCCTGCCTCTCTGCCTACTTGTGATCTCTGTCAAGTAAATAAATAAAATCTTTAAAAAACAAAATAAAGATACAAATGTCATGATCCAAAAGGGCACATGCACTGGAATGTTTATAGTTTATAATAACAATAGCCAAACTATGGAAAGAGCCTAGATGTCTCTCAACAGATGAATGGCTAAAGAAGACACACACACACACACACAAACACATATATGATGGAATACTATGCAGCCATCAAAAAATGAAATCTTACCATTTGCAATGACGTGGATGGAACTAGAGGGTATTATGCTAAGTGAAATAAGTCAATCAGAGAAAGGCAAATATCATATGATCTCACTGATACGAGGAATTTGAGCAAGAAGACAGATGATCATAGGGGAAGGGAGGGTAAAATGAAACAAGATATGAAACCAGAGAGGGAGACAAAGCATAAGAGACTCAATCTCAGAAAGCAAACTAAGGGTTGCTGGAGGAGGGGGTCTAGGAGGGGTGAGGTGTCTGGGTGATGGACATTAGGGAGGGTAGGTGCTATGGTGAGAAAAAATAAAAATTTAAAAATTTAAAAATAAGTACATAAAATAAAAAATAAAATTTTTAAAAAAAGAGAAGTCATTCAGAGAAAGACAAATACAGAATGATTTTACTCATATGTGGAATTTAAGAAACAAGCAAAGGGGGGTAAGAAAGGACAAACCAAGAAACAGACTCTTGACTACAGAGAACAAACTGATGGTCACCAGAGGGGCAGTGGGTGGGAAATTGGGTGAAAGAGGTGATGGGGATTAAGGAGTACACTTCTGGTCATGAGCACTCAGTGATGTATGGAAGTGTTGAATCACTATACTGTACACCTGAAACTAATATAACACTACATGTTAACTATAATGTAATTAAAAGAATTGGGGGGGGGGAGTACCAGTGATGCCCTCAATGGCTCAGTCAGTTAAGCATCTGACTTTCCCTCAGGTCATGATCTCAGGGTCCTGGAACTGAGCCCCCCATAAAGCTCCCCATTCAGCAGGGTGTCTGCTTCTCTCTCTCTGCCCCTTCCACTGCTCATGTGCTCTCTCAAATAAAATCTTTAAAAAAAAAAAAGTACCCTACAATGTAGAATGTTCTATTTCTGCTCTGCTCATGAACTTTAAGGATAATACCTATGTTATGCTACTAACGTCCATCTCATGAGGTCATTCATCAGGGCAAGGTACTGACACCACACGTTAATAGCATAGAGAGAATCTGAATTACAAGAACACTCTGGCAAATGAAATCACTTTGAAGGTAATTTCTACTGTTACACTATAATGGAAGAGTTACTAAGCAGCCTATAGCAGCATAGGTGTGTTCAAAAAATAGCTTTGGTAAACTGTGTATGGTCTAAGAGTTACCAAAAAAAAAAAAGAGAGAGAGAGAGAGAGCGTAATAGGAAAAGAACTAAAGATGGGCTTGGTCTCACAATTTTGCCTAGAACTAGCCTTGCTTAGATAAAAAAAAATAATAAAATCTACATTTCTTCTAAAGCCAATGGCAAGATATACTGAGATTACTTCAATTCTTTTTTTTTTAAGATTTTATTTTTAAGGGGTGCCTGGGTGGACCAGTTAAGTGTCTGCCTTCAGCTCAGGTCACGATCCCAGAGTCCTGGGACTGAGCCCTGCATCGGGGTCCCTGCTCAACAGAGAGCCTGCTTCTCCCTCTCCGTCCACTATTCCCCCTGCTGTGTTCTCTCTCTCTCTGTCAAATAAATAAAATATTTTTTAAGTATTCTCTATAGCCAACATGCCCTGATATACAGAGTTTCATGTTCTATCAACTGAGCCAGCCAAGAGTCCTATTTCAATTCTTTACAAACAAGACAACTCCTTGCCCTCCTACTGCTTATTTAATAAAGAATTACCTTTAAAAATATATTTCAATAATAAATTTAAGTTGCCATAACTGCTACTGTAACACTTCAGATGTACTACTCATTTCAACATGAAACTTCTCATTTAAGCCAATTAGGATTATTTCTTCCCAAATTTTGAACCATTGTAAGTAATCGACATTTGAAAGGTTAAGGAAACTTACAGAAATAAGACAGAGCAAAGATTCATATATTTAGCTACTAGCATGTGAGTGCTAATTTTCAGTTAGCAAGATACTCAACCAAGAGAAGGCATTTGGCAGCTTGTGTAGACAGATTTCTCAAGAGACCTAAATGAGATGTTGCAATTCTTGCTACATGTAATTTGTCCTTAAACAGAAATGGTAGAGGCTATTGCAAAAGCAGAGATAAAGTCATCTTTTTAAGTGCAAGAACAGACTGATATTAAACCCTGTAGCAAGTTTAATGGGAAACCATCTACTTTATCTTTGAATGAACTAATCAGAAGAGGACTAAAATACTGTTAAATTAAAAACTATAAGAATACATATGTTGCGTTATCTTAAAAATGGAAATTAATCTGTCAGTTATTCTCAGCTCTGGGTTTCTTTATTTTTAGACTCTTTGGCCCTCATTTACAGTTGATTTCCAAATAATTCACAGTAAGACTAAAACATTGTTTAATTAACTTACAAAGTAAACTCATAGTTGAGCCAAAAGAAAAGTTTAGATGTTTTTTGGTAGGCAGAAAGTTAACCTTTGAACAGTATAGAGTTGGTTCTTGAACAGCAAGACTATCTTCCCATACTACCTCTCACAAGGTTTATAGTATCTTTTCATATCCTTTACCACATAGATTTCCACTGGCCTTACAGAGGTAACTAAACAAGATCAAAGTAGAGATCTTTTTCCAAATAACTGGATTCCATTTTCTTAACCTAAAACCCCACTATTTTCAATACAGCTGGGGGATCAGGCTAAAAATGTAATCGCTTTGTGCAGTTTACTAGGATTTGGTTGGAATCTGCCCATGCAATTAATCCTTAGCTACTAAATGGATACTGAAATTCTAGCTCATTTGTCTGCGATGGTCCCAAATCTGAGATATAGGGCTGGCTTTAAATGTTCCACAGAGTTCCAATGACCTTCATAGTTTGGAGAGCCAGTGAAGAAAGTGAACAATAACTAGAATAAGAGCAATAGCTAACATCAACAACAGATAATGTTATCTCTTTGCGTTTGATGTAACAGTATGTGTTTAATGTAACAGTAAAACCCTGTGCATGGATTATCTCTATTAAGCTCACAGCAATTTTGTGACAACAATATTAGAGTTACCACCATTTTACATAAGAGAAAAATAAGGCTTAGACAAAACTTCCCAAGGTTACGCGTCCCATAAGAGCTGAGTAAGGATCTGGTTTCAGAGCTTGTATACCAATCCTAATCTGATCCTGTTTCTGAGAAAGAGGGCTACTGCAAGACCCAGGCACTGACCTGATTCCCATGAGAAGATGAATGATAATTGTGCCACTCTGGGCAAGTTACAAAACATATCTGGGACTTGGTTCCGTCTTCTGTAAAATGCTCCCTCTTCAGCATTCCACAAGGGCACTGAGAGCTCTCCAGTTATCTTAGCCCATAACATACTTATTTTATAGAATTCAGGTAAAATTTTTAAAAAAGCTTTGAGAGAGAGAGAGAACACAAGCCAGAGGGAAGGGTATAGGAGGAGGGAGAAGCCTACTCCTTGCTCAGCAGGGACCTGATCCTCTCACCTCCCCAACTCAGGGCTCAATCCCAGGACCCTAAGATCATGACCTGAGCCTCAGGCAGACACAACAAACTGAGCCACACAGGTGCCCCCATAGAAAGAACTTTAAATGACCTCTGGGGAATCCAAGATTTGCAACTAGCTTTTGTGACTTGGGGCAAGTCATTTACCACCATCATCCTAGTTTTCTGCCTCATTCAAGAGTTATTTTTAATATGTATTAAAATAGGGATGCCTGGGTGGCTCAGTCAGTTCAGTGTCTGACTTCAGCTCAGGTCATGAACTTGAGGTCCTGGGATCGAGTCCTGCATTAGGCTCCTCACTCTGTGGAGCATCTACTTCCCTCTTTCCCTCTGCCCTCCCCCCCCCCCCATGCTCAGTCTGTATCTCTCATAAATAAATGTCTTTAAAAGTATGTATTAAAATATGTCAGTGCCTCAAAAAGTAATATAGCACATACAGTACTATCTTACCATCTTCAATAAAATTATAGATCATTAAGATTATGGAACTAGGAAACTGATAAATTGGCTTCTCATCCCCTTCCACCTTAGGATTTAAAAATATCTAGTCTTTAATATTTTAAGGTAATCCTTATTTGTAGTAAATTTGAAGAAAAGCAGTCCAGTAGAGAAAACTCCAGGTTCCCATTTATATATAAGAAGGGTAGGGAGGGTCCAAAGACATAATCCTCCAAAGGGGCGAGGGGAGGGATATGTACCAGTTAATATATTCAATCAATCTTAGTAAAAAGCAGCAGTGGAAAAAAAAATTCTATGTATTCCTTGACTCTTGTGCAGTTTGACAAAGTTAATGATTAAAATCTCCTACGTTCCCCCTCACCAGAGTGTCTATTTGCCTTGATAGATATTATTTTATCTCTTGTGGGCCAAGGATGACTGCCCTTGCTTCTGTGTGGAGATTAATAATTGATTAGTTCACAGTCAGGAGTCTCAGTAAAAGGAAATTGGTTACTTTGGGCTGTTACTTTGTACTGGGTCACCTACAGGGGACAGGGTGCTGCAGAACTGCCAGCAAGAGAATGAAGGGGATCCTGGTTCTTCTGCTTGCTGTAGCATTTGTGCATGCTCTAGAAAGAGGTAAGACCTTCCAGTGGTACAATCACTTATAAGACCTCTTACTAGTCTGATTTAACCATTACTATTTTTAAAAATTCTACAAAAAGGAGAAGAACAGAGAGTTGGTAAGCTTTGTGAGGATAAGGGTAGAATCAAAGAGGTACCAATCTGAGCTCAAATGGGGCATATAGCATTGAACTGGAATTTGCAAGAAATCAAGAACCACATAAAAGAAAAAAAAATCTTTGTTTTTTAACTATCCTTCCCTTCATTTGAAAATGAAGATCTAGAGTGAATCACTTGAAAATAGGAATTTTTTAGTGGCTAAAAGACAATGCAAATGGAAGCTGTAGTCCATCACTGAGCATTTCCCTGCCCCCCCCCCCCCGCCCCAGACTTCGAAGATTTATTGTCTTTGAGAGCATAGTATGCCATATCCATGATGCATGAAGTCCTCTAAGATTCTTGATCCTCTTTAAGGAATTCTGTGTATGTATAATACTTGAAAGTGTACTATAGTTTCCAAAGGATCCCACACAAAAGAATTTAATAAGATATGAAACAGAACTATCAAAATAATTAAGCATATTTTTCACTAATATTCTTCAATGGCATCTTCATCTCTGAGAAATGTTTAAAAGCTTATAAATGATACAAGCTAAAATATGTGAAGCATACAACTTTATGAGAAGTTCCCAAAGTGCAAAATTCAGAAGCTTTTCCAATTAACTTTTCTGGATGATTCTTCAATGCTTATAAGGAAATCTGCACTGGTCTCGCTTTGGCAAACTAAAACTTCCATCTACTGCTCTCAGTGAACAGTCTCGCCCAAGTCACAGGGTAATATCCATATCGGTAATCTATCTAACCAGTAGAAGATGTGTATCCCAGAAATGGTTGGTTACCAATGGTGATGTGACTAACGTTATTGCTCTTCCTTTTACATTCATTCTTCCTTGATCTTTTGTCCCTTTGATATTTTAAGTTACTTACTTATAGATTCTTAGGCAAGCTATGGGTCCTTATGTTGAGACTATGAGTCTGAGATATAAATAAAATAAATGGCATTCTTTACAAGACCTCTGGATAGACTAAGTCCAAAGAAGCCCTGAAAGCTTACTCTTTTGCCCAGGGCTTCTCTGGGACAGATCTGAACCTGGAAAATCCTAGTGAAATATGTTCAGATGAAGATCTTTGAAACAGAAAATCTAGGAGTGATTAGGTCCTGGGATTATGTGTGGACCCATAGCATAGGGCATGAGTCATTTTGAAATAGTGACTCAGTAATTGTATGTTGGCTTCACCACAAAGGATTACAAATGTCCTCTGGAAAGCAGGGGTCTGCACCCTCTGTTTGGACACCATTCAGCACTATCTCACACTGTAATGAAATGGATACTAAAAACTACAATTCGCCTTCCTTAAAGATCTGAACCTCAAGGTCAGCTTCAGTCAGATTACCTAGGTGCTACAGGCCGGATGATATCCTGAGATATAAAATACATCTATAAGTACTACCTGTCCAATAATTTGGGAAGAGTAGTCCTGATACATTAGTCCTCTATTCTATAATGCAAAAGCATGACCCAAATGACCAAGCCAATGATTTACCTGGAAAGTAGGTATACGGTCTGCTGGAAGAAAGTTACAAACTACCAAGATTAAAGGAATTGAGAGGAGGCTTGGCTAGTAGGGGATGGGTTTGGATTGCAGTTCTCTCTGCCTGCTATAGCTCTAGAGAGCAGACCAATAGTCCATAGCACATATCTAGAACACGTTTTTGAAAGTGTATTTCATTCAAGACTCCTCTTGGAAAAAAAAAACTTTCTATGGCCAACATATTTAAGAACTAGGCTATACATTAGTCTTTCTTGGTCGGTTTACAATCAAGGTCCTTGTTATCCTAAAGGTCCTGAGAAGTCCTATAGGAAGGAAATGTTATTTCATCCAGTTTCCCAAACACACGGGCTCATTCCTAAAATGTCTTTGGGAAAGGAAGTGTTCTTTGGGAAACATCGGGTTTAAGATGGATACCACTATAGTTTAACATGGATATCAGCTCTAGTCAGGCCAGTCTTCTAACAAATGGCCCTGGAGATTCAGTTCACAAGCCCTTGGGTACATCTTGGGAGAGAGGAACTTTACCCAATATGCCACAAATCTGGATGGAGTCTAAGAAAACATCCAGTTTAGCTACCCCATGAGAGGCAAGCAGTCTGGGTGTGCCAATTGTTTCTCCACTCAGTTTCTTTCCTCAGGACTGAAAACTAAATTGTATCTTTCCCTGTTCCCAGTGAAGCAGCAGGAAGGCAGCTGACACAGCAACAGGATCACTAAGGAATAATGCTACCGGAAACACAATTCTGCATTTTACATGAGCTGTTGGCTGTAACAGGATATTTATTGTGAACATTTTTATTTTCTTTTTTGCTTTAAGTCACTCATTCTCTGCATGCATATCATTACTAGATGGGATACCAAACAGCAAGAAGAACCCAAGTCCTTTGGGTTGGTGGATGAGCTGCATTTTCCTTCTCCCACTCGCCTGCCAGAACAGCCCTAGGTTATATGGGTTATCCCAATCTCCCCGATCACCAAGGACTCACTGTTTCTCTTTTCTACAAGTTGCCCCTTCATCAGCAGTCATACTAAAAACAAGTTGTCCTCAATTTGGTTCAGGGACATTAGCTGTACAGCATGCAGGATAAGTAGACATCTTCTTTATTTTCCTCAGCGAAGTCTTTGTATCCTCTCTGCCAAACCTATATAATGGTTAATTGAGGGGGTGACTGAGGATAAGAGATCTACAGGATGAAAAGGCAGCCATGCAAAGATCTAGAAGCGTGTTTCAAACTGAAGGAACGGGATGTAAAAGTCCCAGGAACAAGCAGGACCTGATTCAAAATCACAAAGAAGCCAGGGCCAAAGCACAGAAGAGACTTAGCCAGGAAGGAGGAGGAGGAGCTGAATGAAGTCAGAGAGATAACTTCATCAAAGGCAATATTAAGCTCCCAGGAAATCAAAAGCAATGTGATACCCCACTGTTGTAAGTGGAATGTGGAATCCCAAGTATGCCCTCACCAGCTTGTGCATAGTGTAGGGATAAGTATGCATGCTTTTAAAGGCCATGAGATTAGGAGTAAGAGATGAAGACTCTTTAAGAGGCATTTATTACCCTTTTCCCTGGGTATCTATGGCCACTTCACCTCTATATTCTGCCCATAGCTACCCTGCTCTATTTCCCCCAGGTTCACTCTGCTTCAGCCACAGACCTCTACACTCACCCACTATGTGCTCTGCACCTAAGGGGCTTGTACTAACTCCCCCCTCCTCTTAGAACACTGATGCCCCTGAGATGAACATGGCTCCCTTCCTCACCTCCTTCATGTGTCTGCTCCAAGTTCATGTACAGAAGAATCTTCCCTGTCCAACCCTCCTCAAATAGCACTGACCACTTCATTTTTCTCTATCTCCTTACCCTGCTTTATATTTTTCTTTTTAGTATTTCACCTTACCTGATTACCAGCTGTTTACTATAACAAATATAAAATGTAGACCCCTAAGCTCCATGAGATCAAAGTGTTCATTTTTTTCCTTAATTCTCAGCTTTAGAATACTACATGCCAGGTAGTTCATGTTCAATAGATGTTTGTTTTTGGTGTTTTGTGTTTTTTTTTTTTTTTCGTAAAAAATCACAAAGTTAGGATTGTTAGAGTACTGATCTCAAAAGATAGTTTTAAGTATTTAAGGAAAATTAAATTTCAATTAGAATACCTAATAGACATCCTGGAAGTAGTAAACTCTAAGATAATTATAAAAATAAGATTTATGAAGTATTCACTGTGAAACATTGGTCTTAGAGTCCATGCACTGAATAGAATAGACAATATTCACAATGTTCTAAAATGTTCAAGATCTTTTAAATAGATTTATTTCATCATTATAACACCCTGATCAACTCATTACTATTATCCCCACTTTAAAAGTGAGACTCTGTAGGAGGAAGGAGTCAGTAGCTTATTTAAGGAAACTAAACTAATAAGTAGCAGAATCAGAATTTTACAGAGACGAGTTATGTTTACAAAGACAAAGCTCACAGGCATGGCTTTGCTGCCTCTCATGGGACAGAAATCTCAACAAGCTTTCACTAATATAAGAACAGGGGAGAAAACCAGTTCACTAGCACCAGTTTAAGGGAAAATAAGTGAAATTCATGGTCGTCCCTAACTGATCCAAACTCTAGTTCATCCATACTCCATGGACCTGGCTCTGTCTCCTAGTTTCCCTATTTCCCAGCACCTTGGAATCATTTATGTCCAATCCCATAGACACTTCCCAGATTTTACTGTACCCAGTTTTGCTATCTATATCCAATCATTTCCATATTCTACCAATTTCAGCCCCAAATACATCAGCTTTACCCAGATCCTTCTACTATAGAAAGCTCCTCAGTATTCCCTTTGCTTCCCTCCTTTACCCTCCTACATGTGTCTAGCTCAAGGCCTGTGAACAATACTTCTCATATCCGTTACATTTCCACATACCGTCTTTGTCCAGATCCTTGTCCTCTTCACCTGACTATTGCAATGGCTTCTTAATCAAATCCCATCTCTTCCTCAATTCATATTAAGATACAATACAAAACCTGGTAAACTGGTAACTGGGATCTGAAAGATGGACTATATCAAAGTCAGGATCGCTATTGAGAAGCTAATAAACTGATGAGTTTGAGCATATACAACTGGCTGGTAGGATTCAGGGGTTCATTTTTCTGATACAAATCCACCACAATTCTGGTCTCTGTTTAGAGTCACCTGATGATGACTTGAGGCTTAAATAAGAATGTATGGTACGTAGAATGAGAGCCCTCCAAAATGGTCTACATCTAAGGCCCAGAAGCTGTGAATAGGGTAGGATACATTGAAAAAGGGAATTAAGTTTGCAGATGAAAAAAATAAAAAAAGAATCAGCTGGCTTTCAAACAGAAAAATAATGCCAGATTATCTGGGTGGGGTCAGATTATCTGGGTGGGATCAGATTATCTGGGTAGGGTCAGTGTAATCACAAGTAACCTTAAAGTGGAAGAGAATCAGAACAGAGTCAGAGGAAGGTGTGACTAAGGAAAAAAGAGGCAAAATTTCTGGCTTTGAAGATGGAGAGGAGGGTCTGGACTTAAGAAATGTAGGCCAACCCTAGAAACTGGAAGAGGCAAGGAAACAGATAATCTCCTTGAGCCTCCAAGAAGAACACAGTCCTACTGACAACTGACTTTAACCTAATGAAACCTCTGCCAGAACTGTAAGGTAGTAAATTTGTATTGATTAAACAACTAAATTTGTGGTAATTTGTTACAGTAGCAATAGAAGTCTAGTACAGTAGGTTTCTGGGTCCTGTGACAAGTTGAAACTTCCCAGAGAAAAGGAGCACTGAGCCAAGGCATCTCAGTGTTGACAGGCTACCATTCTGTTTGCCAGATCCGGTAAGAGTTCGCCAGACAACTGGGGTGCATGTTAACTCATTTCCCTGCTCTCTGGGAGTTTTCTATTTTTATTTCTCTTCCATATTCTAACCAGAAAGTAATTTAAGCTACCACCTGCAAGAAGAACTGAAAAAAAAAAAATCTCAGGATACCCATATCACAAGATTATAGAATTTGATAATATATATCATCATTAAATTTTGCTATAAAAAGTTGCTAACACAGGGTGTTTATCACATTAGGCAGGAAAGATGCTAAGCATTTTTACTTAGATTAACATATTTCATAGAACAGCCTTATGAAAAAGGTACTACTGACTATCTTAAATCCAAGATTATTCTTCCTTGAATTCCCCTACAGGAATATATTTCAATTGATACCCCATTACCTAGAAAGTAAAGCTTTGACTATCAAACATGTGTTAAAGTCCACATTTGCATTTCCTTATTGGACTTTTTTTCCAAGCAGACTTGTGATTCACTACCTTTAGATCACTCTTCAAGTTATTCTCTCCACATAAAACATTTCTTCCAATTCATCCAATCCTGTTAAAATCCTGCCCATTGTTCATGATTCACTTCAGATAATAGCTTTCTAAAAGCCCTCTTCATTCTGAGGTGTATCTGTTTCAATCTCCTCTATGGCAATGAGCGCTATTGGTGTTATATGCTTCTCTCTACCAGACTTCAATTCCTTAAGTATTGGTGACTTCAGAGTTTCTTGCAGGGTACCTTTTTGTTCTTATATTTCTTATTTATTTATTTCTTTGTTTGTTTTTAAATTTATTTTCAGTGTTCCAGAATTCATTGTTTATGCACCACACCCAGTGCTCCATGTAATACATGCCTCCATAATACCCACCACCAGCCTCACCCAACCTCCCACCCCCCGCCCCTCCAAAACCCTCAGATTGTTTTTCAGAGTCCACAGTCTTTCATGGTTCATCTCCCCCGACCAATTTTCCCCCAAATACGCTGACCTTTTCTGACAGATAAGTCTATCAGCATACAATAGAAAAGAAAATGCCAAAGGAATGAAATTACAAAAAAAATACAGAATGCCCAGGAGAACTCTTAAAGACCATGATTTTCCAGAACACAATAGGAAAAGAGCAACTTAATGCAGTTTCTAGCATTCTATATAAGCACTGATTAAATCAATGTTATTTAGGATACAGCCATCATTCCTGGTATATAACAGCTTTTGTAAGGGACCAAAATGGTTTTAGAAAAATATTCTAGCAGTGGTTAAAGCATTCAAAAATACACTTTTTTTTAGCAAAGTTTGCACCAAGATGATAGTATCTTATTTCTATCACACTAGATTGAAAGTTCCATGAGAGCAGAAATAAGTCTATTTTGCTCTCCATTGTATATTCAATACTGAGCCCAATACCTGCTACAGGTCTGCAAAACATATCTGTTGCATGTATGAATATCGTTATCGGTGTTGAGAGGAAATGAAGCAATAAAAACTTCCTGAAAATAAATCAAGTTTTCAAAAGTCTAGAAGTAGACACCACTTACCAGAATATTTCACAATACAGATAGAAATGGGACAGACTATTGCAAAAAGGAAAACTGTTAATGAAATTTGTAAACATTGAGTGCTTAGGGGTCACTTAATGTGACAATGATTTCACCAGAGTCACTGAGATTATGCTAATATTTACCGGGCTCATATCAAAGTTCAGATCGCCTTCTTTACAACCACATGGAACATTAAAGAACAGACTATGTCATTTACAATGCATTCTAGATAGGATTTAATTCTATGAATCAAAGGGAGTTCAAACAGTATGAAAACATTTAGCAATACTCCATGGAATAAGGAATCCATTTGTAACAATCACATTGCAAATTAACTTCACTACTTGTTTTTTGGACCATGAGAAAATGATAAACATATTTACTTGGGCTTAGAAGCTAAAGATCTTGGTACATAGACAAGTGGGAAAAAAAAAAGTTTTAATCAGAAACATATTGAGTATTCTACCTGAAAGATACACAGTACAGCAGCTTCCTCTACAGGTTATTTCTTTAAGAGCTTTTTACCCTTATATTTTAATTCTACACTTTCTCAGTGACTTTCTTCCCAGCTTCCTTCCTTGCTTCTACCAAGCCCAAGGCTGAATTTTCAGCAAAAATCGTTCCCAAACAACTTTAAGTCATTAGTTGATCAAATTTCCCCACTTCGTTGCTGTTATTTTGCATTCTCACTAAAGCAGTACCTAACACCAGGCGAATTAATTAAAGCTATGGAACAGGGGATAATCTGCATGATCTACTGATACCACATTCACTTGTTCTCCCATTCCCATAACACACTGAAACTTCTTTTTTTTTTTTAAAGATTTTATTTATTTATTTGACAGAGAGAGACCACAAGTAGACAGAGAGGCAGGCAGAGAGAGAGAGAGGGAAGCAGGCTCCCTGACAAGCAGAGAGCCCGATGCGGGACTCGATCCCAGGACCCTGAGATCATGACCTGAGCCGAAGGCAGCGGCTTAACCCACTGAGCCACCCAGGCGCCCGAAACTTCTTTTTTGATTAAGTGAGAAATCTGACCCTAGAAGTCTAGAAACAAAATATTTCTTTAAATGTTCATCAGAGGTGCATCATTTGAATACAGGCTCTCACTTTTCATGTTATTGAGTGTTTGCAATCAAAGTAACAAAAATGACCTCTTTAATAGGGAAAGTTTATTAAACAGAGTTAGCTCCTCTGCATTAAAAAGAGAAAAGCTCTTGTTAGAGCTATCTTTTGTGGTTTTAAACACAGTAAGCTTTGGGGGGGGGGGGTGTCCATATAATTTACAATTACCAAAAGGAATTATTTTGTAAACCTTCAGATGTGATCTTAGAGATCATGAAGACATAATCTGGTACTACATTCAAGAATCTTTAATACTTATGGTTATTTAAATTCCACTTGATTATTTCCAGCGCAAAACAAACTCACCTGTTTAAAAAGCGGTTCATCGTATATGAGTCATGGCTGTAAAAAAACAATTTTCGTACATTGAACTAAAATCTAACGCCCAACTATTTTTCCTAGTTCTACCTTAAGAACAACATAAAACAACTCTATGGACATCCTAATGGCACATTCTTCCTTATAGGAGGACGGCTCTCACCTAAGTTCTTTCCCCTATGCCTGAATCGCTGGTCTCATTGGATACCGTTAATGATTAATGGAAGTTTTTGGCACTCGTTGACCCTTGGAAACAGTGACAATATCTGACCTTGTGAACTAGTCGATACATTTCAGAAGATGTACTAGAAGTGAAGGTCCACAGCTTTAACAGGTTCATTCCAAGTAGTTCTTTATACTCCAGCGTTAACTTTATCAATCCTACTGTCTTGTTCTAATTTCCAAGATAACATGAGATTTGAACCTGTAGTTTCCTTACCATCCTTTAGGGTTTTGATGGAATTTGTAATAACGGGCTCACTCAAAGTGCTGCTAAGGAATGTCTTTGTCCCTCAACTCTGACTCTTTCTACCTCAACAATATACTTTGAGTTGTCCACCTGAAAGATAGAGGGGCAATAGCTTCCTCCATGGGAACTTTTGCCATTAAATCTAACACAACCTAAAGGGAACATTCTCAAAAGGAAAAAAAATATGAGAAAAAAAAATTTCTCCCCAGCCTGTATCAAGCATCCCCACCTCTATTCCAAACCATCAAATACCACTTTCTTCCGTGGCTTCCTTATGTTCATGTTCATGCTTTCAAAGCTGTGACTGTGAGAGGCAAGGTCATGCAGGAGGGTCAAAGTCATGACAGAAGCTGCCATTATGTCACCTGAGATGGATGGCTTAACATTTAAAATCCAGGAAAAATAACTTGTTAAATCTTAACACACTTAGATACTGGGCCATTTATATACTTCTTACAGCTTTGGGGGAGAAAAATGTATCATGAAATGTTGGAATGTTTCCTAGACTTACTTGCATAAGTGATATATCAGGAAATAGCCCCACGGACAGCTTCCACACAACCACTCTGTTTTATTAGATAGTAGGTATGTTGAATGAGTGGGACTTAATAAAAAAAAGCTCATCTCCTCCTGAGGGACCTAACTCTTCCCAACCATTGGAACAGACCTAAGAGTAAGTTCAGTGATATTTCTTTTCACTTAAAAAGGTCTTCTGGTCCTTTTGAACCTCAAAATAACTACCTCTTAACAGTCATGGGGGAATGTCTGGTTTGTTTAATAGTCAAACATTTGTAAGTTCTTTTGAAGTTGAAGCTACTCACCCCATAGCAGGCCTATTTCAGTCCTGTTGCCTGTGGCGGCAACAAGAGACATATACACTTTTCTTCTGTTCTCTCCTCCTTCCTCCCATTCTCTAGACTTGTTTTTACCTTTTCCAAGGTTAACATAGGGAAGGGAGAAGCTAGCAGGAGAGGTAAGCATCAGAAACATTAACTCAAGGGACAGTTTTGTGAGATAGTGTTTCCCCTGCTTACGGGAGATATTCCAGGTTGATATTTTTTTCCTTTATGGTTTCTTTGTAGCACTCTTTCCTATCATTTCTGGGATAGGAATCTCTCATATCCAGCCACACCTTCATATTTTAAGTTGTCACCTTTGCACAGAGATGTAACTGTGGGCAGCCAACTGCCCTCTAGATAGCTTAGCCCCACCCCAACATTAAGAAAACTCCAGGTCAGCTTACTCTCCTGCTTGATCTACATCAGGCCCACAGGTCACAATACAGCTTCCCACTCAAAGTCTTCTCCTTTGCTGCCCCAGGCCACTTCCCCAGCTCCTTCCTCTAGCATTCTCTAGTCTGAACCAGACACCTGTCATCATTCCCCAAACTCCGGAATTCATCTGTCAGGGTCTGAGTGTTTTCCTTTAAGTCTTTCACTGTGCTTAAAGTGAGGGGAAGTTCTCTCCACCCATTCCTCCAAACCCACCACACAGGCAAATTATTTTTTTGGAGAAAGTGGTCGAATTTCCATTTTTCCCCCCTCAGCTTAATGCCTAGCACTCCTGGATAGAATTCGGAGGTGGATAATGGAGTTACAGTGGCAACACCAGCTCACATACACCCCAAAGTTCTGCATCAGGTGGGGCTAGCTCTCCACTAAGTATGTGCATAGACATACTCTTCATTTATTTTTTTTTATTATTTTTTCAACACTTTGGTGACATGGAGACAAAGAAGGGAAGGATTAAAAATTTCCATCTTAGCATTATTGTAAAGAAGGGGCCTATGAGAAGGATTGCCATGTCAAGGGTTCGGACCTCATTTGACTTTTCTACTTTCAGTATTAGCGCTTTTGTTCTGCTGTCTGTCACAGTGTACAGCAGGCCATAAAATTCATCTGTAAGAAAATAGCTAAAAAGACAAGCAAAAATGAAATTATATAGAGAGAAAAGTGCTACTTTTGTCTTAGATGAATCCTGTAGAAGACTTACACATACAATGTAGCATTCATCAAGAAGGAAAAGATACAGATTTTTCTATTTCTGATTCCTAGGCCGAGATTATGAAAAGGATAAAGTTTGCAAGGAACTTGCCAACCTGGGAAAAGATGATTTCGCATCCTTGTAAGTATGAGGTGTTTGCTCATGCTTTTGGTCACTGGACCTTGATCTCCTTGACCTTGAATGAAGCCACGTCTGAGGAAACTTCAACTCAGCATGCTGAACTGCTCTCTGCTCATTTTAAAAGGATAGAACCGAAGCTCAATGTGGGCATGGACATCAGGCCAGGGGAGGACATTCAAAGATTCCAGTTGAATTATTGTTATTAGGGTCTAAGAATTTGTTTGCAGTAAGTTTATTAAGAGTTAAGAGAACAAGCACAGTTTTCTCAGGTAAATTATAATGCAAAGAGTATATAGAAGGACCGTGGCAAACAAAGACAAGATACAGAATGGGTCCTACTAGGGAGGCTTGAGAGAGGAAAGAACAGAAGGCTGCTCAGATAAAACCCCAAATTCAACTTCCACTTACAAGAGAAGTTTGCCTGGAACAAAAATGAAGTTTTAAAAGTCAACCTCCTTTCCTTTTCACTAATCAAGGTGTGCAATATGCTTGTTAAAGACAGAACGAATATCATGTTTTAATTTGTGCAAATGTGAAATTTTTAAAAATTCTATATATATTGGCTTTTTTCCTCAGATCAATGGTCTTGTACAGCAGAAAGTTTCCCAGTGGCACATTTGAACAGATCAGTCACCTTGTGAAAGAAGTTGTCTCCTTGACAGAAACCTGCTGTGCCGAAGGGGCTGACCCCGACTGCTATGACCGCAGGGTAGGTTCCCATGGCTGGCCATGCCCACGATGGCCCAGAGAAAGAAGCCAGGATAGGCTTTTCTTCCATATCATAGGGAAATCCTAGCCATTCCACCTACTCCAAGTCTGAGAGACTTATACAGCCTGTTTCCCTCAGAGCCCAGACTTATTCTAGTATAACGAATCAGTTTGGCCATCAGTCCTACAAGGTTCCAATGAGAAAACTGAGACATATATTAATTCATGAACCTCCTGTTATAATATATTGTTTCTCTTAAAAGCCTACTCCTATGCATACATCTATCATGTTAAGACTGGTACTGAATGCCCCAGAATAATTTGGTGTCCCCCTCACATTATTTGGGGGTTCAAAAGTTGCCCTAAAATCATGTACCAGATCCTCCCTCAAAGTGTGTATGCAAAAGTTAAAATGTTGAAGTGACAGGGTTCGATACTCCGCAACCACCAAAAAAGCCCAAAATCTTGCCATTTTCCGTGATGTGGATGGAACTAGAGGGTATTATGCTAAGAAAAATAAGTCAATCAGAGAAAGACAATTATCATATGATCTCATGATAGGAGGAATTTGAGAAACAAGACAGGATCATAAGGGAAGTGAGGGAAAAAATGAAACAAGATGAAACCAGTGGGGTGCCTGGGTGGCTCAGTTGGTTAAGCAACTGCCTTCTGCTCAGGTCATGATCCTGGAGTATGGGGACTGAGTCCCACATTAGGCTCCCTGCTCTGTGGGGAGTCAGCTTCTCCCACTGACCTCTCTCCTCTCATGCTCTCTCTCACTCATTCTCTCCCTCTCTCTCTCTCTCAAATAAATAAAATCTTTGAACCATAAGAGACTATGAACTCTGGAAAACAACCTGAGGGTTTTGAAGGGTCAGGAGTGGGAGGTTGGGGGAACAGGTGGTGGGTAATAGGGAGGGCACGTTTTGCATGGAGCACTAGGTGTTGTGCAAAAAGAATGAATACTGTTACGCTAAAAAAATAAATAAAATGGGGGGAAAAAATCTTTAAAAAAAAAATGAAACCAGAGAGGGAAACAAACTGTAAGAGACTCTTGTTCTCAGGAAACAAACTGAAGGTTGCTGAGGGGAAAGGGGTGGGAGAGATAGGGTGGCTGGGTAATGGACATTGGGGAGGGTATGTGCTATGGGGAGTGCTGTGAATTGTGAAGACTGATGAATCACAGACCTGTACCTCTGAAGCAAATAATACATTATATGTTAATAAAAAAGAAGTTATATGCAAGATTGAATGTAGTTTCAAAATGTAGAACTTCAAATTTTAAAAGGTCAGTAGAGTAACAATGAAAAAGTGACCACATACAAAGCATCCAGGCCAGCATGTAAAATACAGCTGAGCAAACAAACACATACCTTCAGTGTTGTGTAGACTGGCTACAAAGCTTTTGCTCTAAATAAAAGATTAATTAATTCTGGTGTGGGTGTTTTTGGAAAAAGCTTGTATTACTTAACAAAAATAGAAGAGGAAAATACATTTTTTTAAAATATTTTGTTATATATAGTTTATTGAGGAAAAGATTTTCAATTTCCTGTTTTTGAAATCAAAGGGAATAAAGTTGGATAGATTACATGACTTTAAAAACAGACAGGAGCTGAAAAAGTGCAACCACAGGTGTTTCTACTAATGCAGTCATGGAGCCTCTTGCAATGGATATTTAGATGCATCTTGATAAAGGTCTCTACAGACAATTATCTGCTTCTTCAAGCCTGCAGAAACCATGCTCCAAAGATCTGATCAGGATATATCCTACACAGTGATTATTCTCACCCATTCATTTCTTCATCTGGCCCTTATGCACCTTCTGAGAATTTTAATCTTTTTTTCCTCCCACCACCAACTCTGTAAATATCCATCACTCACAGCCTGACCTTCTGCATCACCTTAACATTAACTACCAACCATGATCACTAACAGAACACATTTTTATTTTATTTTATTTATTTCATTTCATTTCATTTCATGTATTTGCTAAGTGATGCCTTGACCACAGAAAATCTCCAGGTTTATAGAGACAGATTATAACGAAACAGAGATGGTACTGCCTTTAAAAAAAAAAAAAAAAAAAAAAAAACAAAAAAAAAAAACTTCTTTCTATTTGTTCAAAGCATTTTTAAAAACATGTTGACTCCTCAAACTTTTTTTTTTGCAAGGAGGTAATTAAAAAGATTTTCTAGGAAAGCAATAGAAAAGGGATTCACTGAAAAAAGAGATAAAGATTAAAGAAAAGAGTTCCTAGGAATTCCTAAGTTCTGAGAGTCTGATGGAAGTTGGTGTGGAAGAGGAAGAGGAGGAAAGGTTTAGGTTTGGTTTATACAACTAATTCATCATGTTGCTTTCCTTCATTTATAGGAAAGAACCTTAGAAGTTTTGTTTAAAAAAAATGACTAACTTCTAGAATAAATATAAGGATGTCAAGGCTTTCCCCAAGGAAATCCCCAGATAATTTTTATTATTATGGGGACATAATATTATGGGGACATAATATTATGGGGACAAATTATTATGGGGACAATTTCAATTCTACATTTATTCCACTTATCAAATTCTTTCCAAGAAGAACATTTTGCTACTCCAGTTGCTTCGGTGGTAGCCTTACCATGGGCTTCACCTGCCCACGGGCTGGCAGTGCACCAGTGAGGAGGCAGTAAATTAATTACCCCAGTGGTTTTCAAGCTGTGCATGTCAGCATAAACTTTGAGGCTTTGGGAAACAGCTCCTTAGGCCTCCTCTTTGACTTACTCAATCAGAATTTCTACATCGTACACCCCAGACACCTAGTTTTATACATAATGATGCTGATGCAAAAACAGACTCATGAACCACTGAACTCATGAACCATTCTCATAAGAGAATGCCAACAAATGTAGACTGACGCAGTCCAGAATTAAGAGACTGCTCATTTAGTAAAAGGAGGTGCTCCTTCTCATTGGGGTATTTGCAGCAGAAAGTAGGTGGGAGATCATATCAGAATCACCAGTGGATGGGCGCCTGGGTGGCTCAGTGGGTTAAGCCGCTGCCTTCGGCTCAGGTCATGATCTCAGGGTCCTGGGATCGAGTCCCGCATCGGGCTCTCTGCTCAGCAGCGAGCCTGCTTCCCTCTCTCTCTCTCTGCCTGCCTCTCTGTCTACTTGTGATCTCTCTCTGTCAAATAAATAAATAAAATCTTTAAAAAAAAAAAAAAAAGAATCACCAGTGGAGCTGTTTCAAATGACCTCCCTTATTATCTCCCTAGAGCAACACGGAGCTAAACGATAAAACCTCTAATGGCTACAAACACGGTCCACTTGTTAATGAAGGTTCTGTTTTTATCCCAGTGAGTCCTTTATTACCCCAAGACCCTGCATTTGCCTATAATTCTGCATATTGTTATGTTGACAAGATATCCAATGAAGCTATTGGCATGGAAGGTTTGTTGCTAATGAGAATTTTTAAACTTAAGACTAAGATGACATATTGAATGTAGAAGAGCCTGGAATCTTCCATACAGGAGTTGACTTGTCTCCCTCCTCTCATTCTAGACTTCAGCATTGTCTGCTAGGTCCTGTGAAAAGGACTCTCCATTCCCAGTACACCCAGGAACTGCTGAATGCTGTACCAGAGAGGGCCTTGAACGGAAACTCTGCATGGCTACCCTGAGGCACCAGCCACAAGAATTTCCTACCTACGTAGAGCCAACAAATGATGAAATCTGTGAGGCATTCAGAAAGGATCCCAAAGACTTTGCTGAGCAGTAAGCTGCTTTTTTCCTAAGTAAAAGTTCTCAGGGCATAAAATATCAGAAGTATGTAGAATCTAACCCCTTCTATACAAACACCTCTTCTATGGCAACCTGGATAATTTCCAGTAAGAACTTGACTCCTACCCAAGACTTCTCATCTCCATCAGTACTAAATATTATAAATGTCTTTCTCAGACAGAGATGAAGTCAACTTTCTAAAACTCCCAAACTTGGTTCTATTGTCTGAAGCAGAATCAGTTGGATTCCCTCTCTGTGATTTTTCAAATATTTGATAGCTTTTGGGATTCTCCCTATGTGCGGGGTCCTTACATACTCCATCAGATAGATTCTTCCCCCATTTTTGTTAGTTTTTGTGATCTTCCAAGGCTAATATAAGAATATACAACCTGGATACTCATGAATATTAAATAATGAGATGGTCAAAGTTACATGTTCACTTATGTGCTATAGCAGGTCACATTCACACCTGTTTCTAGGGATATAGGAATAAAAAAACAAAGCTTTTCTGAACATTAAACATTTAAACTGTGTACAGCAATACATTTCTGTTTATGATAATGGCAAAATACATATACAAAAGCTAAATGCAATGTCATTCAAATTGGCTTTAGAAGTTTGAAGTTAAGGTCATGATTTTATTTAAAAAAAAAAAAATCCATTGACTTTCTCATCCCTGAAAATTTCAGAGAGGATTTTGCCCAAGATTTCAGAGTATCCTATAAACCCTTAAGGCTTATGTTCCTAAAAATTAGATTTCAGCAAATAAGCAAGCCTACACATAATAATTATCAAGAATAGTAAACTGGGATAGATCATGAAAGGTAAATATATCTCATTTTAATTTGTTCAATCAACATTAATAAGCAATTAACACGGGCCATGCAGCTGGTAATCACTAACCAGAAAGAGACAAATAGCCATTCCTCTCAAGTAATTCACATAGAAATTTAAGAAATTAATGAAAATACTGATTAAAAGTGACTAGTATTAAAACCCATTCTTTAAATCCTTGGTGCTTTTTATATAATAAAGCTAAACTAATGTAATGAATCCTTTTCTGCATAAAAAGCCTTATGAAAATGTAGATTCTGCTTCCCACAAAATGCTTTAACCAATCTTACTTTCCTCTCCACAGATTTATGTATGAATATTCCATTAATTATGGGCAAGCCCCTCTATCGCTCTTAGTCGGTTACACCAAGAGCTACCTCTCCATGGTAGGGTCCTGCTGTACCTCACCAAACCCAACAGTATGCTTTTTGAAAGAGGTAGGTATCATTTGATTATGTAGTTATGTTCTATTTTTTTTCTTCTGTTAATGCCGTTCATCTTAAATAATAAAAGTTCTGAATCTAGAATCAGTAAAATTTTCTAAAATGCCTCTTTTACATGTTGTTCACTGGAAAAACAAACATAACTACCTCTAGAAAGGAATATCAATAAGTTTCTTTAGTCAGAATTCAGAATTTCCTGCACACTGTTTTCAATGGATCTAAACCATCTAATAGGATTCTCTCCCTTCTTTCCTAGAGACTCCAGATGAAGCATTTATCACTGCTCACCACCATGTCAAATAGAGTCTGCTCACAATATGCTGCTTATGGGAAGGAGAAATCAAGGCTCAGGTAAAGATTAAGCATCATCAGTATGTTTAGCCATTTGCTTCTACAGTATCCATAATATTAGGATTCTCTGAGAAAATATTTGTAATGAAACATGTACACCTCAGTCTTACGTTCCGATCATTCACAAAAACACAGTCTAGTTCTTTTCCTCTACATAAAATAGAATAAATAAGGCTATGTTGTAAAACATGAGATTTGCTTTTAATCAACCTTTCCACATACAGATGGGAAAACTGGTAGACCACTAGAAACTGTTTGTTCAGTATTCATGTTAGTACGTATCACAAAAACAAAAACAAAAAAATCTCCTTTGTTCATCACCTGTTACTTCCTTTGCCTATTTTTTTCCCTTGGCATGAGACTTCTTCAATTCTTATTTGTTCTATGAAGTTTTGTGGTTTATATAATGTGTATCTCTTAAGCTTTGTGAATATATTCTAATTACTTTATTTGTAACCTTCACTTTGGTTGTGTGGCTACTGTTAACATAGAAACTATCAAAGTTAAAATATAGTGTTAACACAGTTCAGACTTCTAGACTTCACAGATTTATCTCTCCAGTATCTACAGTCTCTAATTCTTTTTACTCTGATACACAAGCTTTTTTCCCCTCTCATGGTAATGAAAAAAAAAAAAAAACTATTTTGTGCTGGCATCAGATCCTAAGGTTCTCTAGTGGTAATAGAAACTACTTTCTTAAGTTCTTCAAAAATAATCTTTCAATATAAATATGAAAATACTAAATGGCATTTTCCCTAGATCTTCCCTCTAGTTTTCCTTTTGAATTAAGATAGTGTATTTGGCAAAGAGAACATAAAGGTTTATAATACAAAACCTCCTATAAAATGTATATCTGTCTTAATCATTAACTTATACTTGCATTAGTGTCTGGGAATTTATCCCAGGGAAATAGTATTGAATGTGGACAAAGATTTAGCTGACATATTGCTGTACCATTTCTTTTTAAATACAAAAAATTTAGAAGATTCTCCACTTTAGGGAAATTAGGAAGACTCTCTTAGTTATGGTATATCCAAATGAGAATGCTATATGGCTTGCTATAATGCTATTGTAAAAAGATATTTAATGAAAACTATTAAATACTGACAAAAGAAGCTGAAGAAGATACAGATAAATGGAAAGAGATTCCATGCTCATTGAATGGAAGAATACTGTTAAAATGCTCATAATATTCAAAGCAAGGTACAGATCTAGTGCAATCACTAGGGATACCTAATAGCATTTTTACAGCAATAAAAAAAAATCCTAAAATTCATATGCAATGTCAAGGGACTCTATATAGTCCTAACAGTCTCAAAAAAAGAAAAACGAAGTTGGAGACTTCAGACTTTAGGATTTCAAAGCACACTATACAGCAATAATAAAGATGTTATGGGACTGTCATTAAAAAAATACATATGAACTAATGGAACAGAGAGCTCAGAAATACACTCTTACATATTTGGCCAAATGAATTTCAACAAAGGTGCTGGGACTATACCATTGGAAGGGACAGTCTCTTCAACAAATGGTGCTGGGAAAATTGGATATCAACATGCTGAAGAATGAAATCGAACCCTTACCTTATACACATATTAAAACTCAAAACATGATTAAATCTAAACATGAGGTCTAAGACTAGAAAACTCTTAGAAGACAACAAAAGGGAAAGCTTCAGAACACTATAAATGGCAATGATTTCAACAAATAGACAAGAATAGACAACAAAATCAAAAGTAGATAAATAGGACTACATCAAACTTAAACTTCTGTGTGTAAAAAGACAACCTACAGAATGAGAAAATATTTGCAAGTATACCTAACAAGAGTTTAATATCCAGAATGTAAGGGGCTGCCATAACTCAATAAAAAAGTATTCAATTCTGTTTCATCACGTTGTTTAAACAATTATCCAAGAGGTATATAAAAGGCAAACAAGCATATGAAAAGATGCTCAGCATCACTAATCATAAGAGAAATGCAAACCAAAACCACAAAGAGAGGTCACTTCACACCCATCAAGATGGCCACTACCAAAACAGAAAATGACTGTTGGCATAAATATGGAGAAGTTGAAATTCCTGTGCACTATTAATGGAAATGGAGAATGGTTTAGCAATTATGGAAAACCGTATGGAGTTTGCTCAAAAATTTAAAAATAGAACCCTATGACTCAGCAATCTCAATTTGTATTCAAAGTGGTATCTCAAAGAGATATTTTCACACCCATGTTCATTGCAGCATCATTCACAATAGCCAAGAGGTAGAAGAAATCCAAATATCTATTGATAGAGTAATAAAGCAAATATAGAATATACATAGAATGGAATATTATGCAGCCTTGAAAAAATCCTGTCACATGCTACGACAAGGATGAATGCTAAGTGACATTATGCTAAGTAAAATAAGCAGTCACAGGAGGACAAATACTGTAAGACTCCACTTCTGTGTAGTATCTAAAGTGGTGAAAAAATCATAGAAACAAAGAAAGAAGGTAGCTCCCAAAAGACCAGAGTAGAGGCTATCAGGATTTAATGGGTCTGCAGCTTTGGTATAGCAAGATGAAAAGATTCTAGGGATCTGTTATATTTACAGCTATTTACTTACAGTAAATAATTTCAACACTACTGAACTATACACTAATAGTTAAGATGGCAAACTTAAGGGTTTATGTTTTACCACAATGTAAAAAGAATACTTAATACAGAAAATATTTCTGGTATATTAAGTGAAAAATGCAAATGTATAAATAGTTTGGCAGAGTGTAATCCCTTATGAAATACTTAATACTTGATAAACCTTGTAAAATGCTCCAGGGTTATACACCAAAATATCAACACTTATTCATTCTATGTCCTAGGGCTATAGGTCTTTTTTTTTCTAAACTGTGGTTTCTAAATGGATTTATAAGCCATTTTTAGAAGTACAAAGAGGGGCCACAAAAACAGGACATTGGCCTTATGAACAGGGATATTGGTACATTATTGCTCTTTTGGATCTAACATTTTTAAGGCATGCTTTTAGTAGGTAAATCTGGCAAGAAGAAAAGCTGCATATCAGGCTTAAAATAGGATGCCTTAGGGGTGACTGAATTTTGAATAGTGGCTCTAGCCCGTGGGATCCAACACACACATAACAGATGGGTTCCGTGCAGCTACTGAGGGCAAAGAGTTGAAACAATGGTTATTATTTCTCCAGAGTGTAGGTTCATAATGAAATCAAGAAAACTATGAAATCAAGCTAACAATTCATTTTTAACTGTTTAGCCATCTCATAAAATTAGCCCAGAAAGTGCGAACTGCCGAACTGGAAGATGTCTTGCCACTCGCTGAAGAGATCAACACAGTCCTCTCCAAGTGCTGTGAGTCTACCTCTGAGGACTGCATGGCCAAGGAGGTAAGAGAATCCTCATCATGGGCCATGTACTGAGTGGTAGGCACTCGAGGTTGCTTCTCACATACATCCACTCAATGAATCCTTATGAAGTTTAAGTGTATTGTTAACTCCATTCTATAGATAAGGAAACAAGGTTAACCAGGATGAACAATTTGAAGTTTTACAACTAGTAAGAAGCAAAGTCCATACACGAGGACAAGATCATCTAACTCCTGAGATCTTACTCTACCCGCACAGCCCAATTCAGTTGAATTATAATTTTAAACAAGTTATTTAACTTAATTATGATTTCTAAAACTTAGTATTTTTTTTCTTTTTTTTTTCCATTTTATTTATTTTTTCAGCGTAACAGTATTCATTCTTTTTGCACAACACCCAGTGCTCCATGCAAAACGTGCCCTCCCCATTAGCCACCACCTGTTCCCCCAACCTCCCACCCCTGACCCTTCAAAACCCTCAGGTTGCCCCAACCTCCCACCCTGACCCTTCAAAACCCTCAGGTTGTTTTTCAGAGTCCATAGTCTCTTATGGTTCGCCTCCCCTCCCCAATTGTCCATAGCCCCCTCCCCCTCTCCCAATCCCACCTCCTCTAAAACTTAGTATTTAAACTTCAGTCCCTAGGTAACACTAGCCATATACTTTAAAATTTCTTTTTAGGGATGCCTGGTGGCTCAGTCGTTGGGCATCTGCCTTCAGCTCAGATCATGATCCCAGGGATCAGGCTCCCTGCTTGTTAGGAGGACTGCTTTCCCCTCTCCCACTAACCCTGCTTGTGTTCCCTCTCTTGCTGTGTCTCTGTCAAATAAGTAAATATAATCTTTTAAAAACAAATAAATAAAAATAAAAATTCTTTTTAAAATTTAGGTAATCTCTACACCCAGCATGAGGCTGGAACTCTCGACCCTGAGATCAAGAGCCGCATGCCCTACCAACTGAGCCAGCCAGGTGCCCCGCTAGCTGCATTTCAAATGCTCAGTAGTATTGGGCAGTATAGATTCAGATCACTTCATCATTAAGTTCTACTGAACAATATTGCAATCATTAGATTATTGGAAACTGCTCATGTTTATACCTGTTCTACACTGTGTCAGTTTTCTTTTCCCACCATTTCTCATTTATATAATCCTTCCAAGCGGATATGAATGTGAAGAGTTGCTTTATATAAAGGTTACTCCAAGTCTGTGGACCTCTTTAGAAATAGGTATGTAGTATTGCCTAGTCTTTTTACACCAAGAAAACAGGTCTGGGTTCATAGGTGTTTTTCTATAACCTGACTTAGAACCTTTCCTATATACCATGCCAGGGTTTGTAAGTCTCCCTAACCCTTCCTTATTTTTAATGAAGCCAACCAGGAAACTAACAGTGCACAAACTCACAATTGCTTTTATAGCTGCCTGAATACACAGTAAAAATCTGTGACAACTTATCCACAAAGGACTCTAAGTTTAAGGACTGCTGTCTAGAAAAAACGCCCATGGACGTGTTTGTGTGCACTTACTTCATGCCCGCCGCTCCAACACCAGAGCTGCCAGCCATTGAGTTGCCCACAAATTCAGACGTATGTGATAAAGGGAACACCAAAGCCATAGATCAGTAAGTACAGTTGATCAGAGTAATATTTTCCCTGACAGTATTGATATTCACTAGCATTAAATGACAAAGAAATTAAAGATTTACTATTTCTTCCCATTCGTCTCTTTTCATCCAACAAAGAACTAAAATATGCCGTATGTTGCATAGACCATGAACTGCATAAACTACGAGTATGTGCATATCCATGGCATAGAAATAGTTCACAAGTAGGATGGATTAATGGGTCAGAAAATTACCAATATTAGAGAGGAGAATTCAGACTAACTTTAGACTAATTTATATTTGTCTAAATATTTTCACAAATGCAATGAGAGCAATGGAATAAGACAATGGAAGGATTTGCACAAACCTACTTTCACAGAAAAGCCATTCAAGGTACCTACTTGATGCTTTATGTAGTGTTCATTGTATTATAGTTCCATATGCATCTGAAATAGATAGGTTTATATAGAATATATGTGTGTGTGTTTGTGTGTGTGTAGCACACATAAAGCTTTAATTCAGTATTAACTAATCTGAATAGCTCCAAAGCACCTATTTTTTTTTCAAAGCAACTATTAATAATTTGCATTTTGATGAGACTCTTAATCCCAAACCTGTTGATTTGGAGTCGGTTGTACCTAAATCTTTTATTTTTTTTTATTTTTTTTTTTTGAACTGCACTTTTACCATTTTATTTATTTTTTCAGCATAACAGTTCAGTATTCATTCTTTTTGCACAACACCCAGTGCTCCATGCAAAACGTGCCCTCCCCATTACCCACCACCTGTTCCCCCAACCTCCCACCCCTGACCCTTCAAAACTCTCAGGTTGTTTTTCAGAGTCCATAGTCTCTTATGGTTCGCCTCCCCTCCCCAATGTCCATAGCCCGCTCCCCCTCTCCCAATCCCACCTCCCCCCAGCAACCCCCAGTTTGTTTTGTGAGATTAAGAGTCATTTATGGTTTGTCTCCCTCCCAATCCCATCTTGTTTCATTTATTCTTCTCCTATCCCCCTACCCCCCCATGTTGCTTCTCCATGTCCTCATATCCTCAACACCCAAAGAACAAACAATCCAATCAAGAAATGGGCAGAGGACATGAACAGACATTTCTGCAAAGAAGACATCCAGATGGCCAACAGACACATGAAAAAGTGCTCCACGTCACTCGGCATCAGGGAAATACAAATCAAAACCACAATGAGATATCACCTCACACCAGTCAGAATGGCTAAAATTAACAAGTCAGGAAATGACAGATGCTGGAGAGGATGTGGAGAAAGGGGAACCCTCCTCCACTGTTGGTGGGAATGCAAGCTGGTCCAACCACTCTGGAAAACAGCATGGAGGTTCCTCAAAATGTTGAAAATAGAACTACCCTATGACCCAGCAATTGCACTACTGGGTATTTACCCTAAAGATACAAACATAGTGATCCTAAATCTTTTATTTTTAATTAAGATGCAGAAGCCAGGTGGTCAGCCTTCATAATAGAGGTCCAATTTCAAACGTGACACACATACACCAATCTACTCATGTTAAAGAATATTCTCTCCTTCTCCTCTCGTGCCAGGTACACATTTGAACTAAGCAGGAGAACTCATCTTCCCGAAGTATTCCTCAGTAAAATACTTGAGCCGACCTTGAAAAGCCTTGCCGAATGCTGTGACTCTGGGGATGCTACTGACTGTATGAATGTTCAGGTGACATTCTCTACCATTTTCTTTAGCCACCTTGGTAGAAGTCAAGGATTGGAAAATTGTAGCTCATGGGCCAAATCTGACCCAGTGCCTATGTTTGTACAGCCGGTGAGCAAAGCATGGTCTTCTATTTTAAAATGGTTTGCTTTTAATTTTATGACAAAAATGCGATACTCAAAATTCAGTGTTCAATAAAGTTTCATTACAACACAGCCTTACTCCTTGTTTACACGTAGTTTATAGCTACTTTTGTGCCATATTGGCAAAGTGAATAATTACAATAGAAACTATATATAGCTTACAAAACCAAAAATATTTACTATCTGGTCTTATGCAGAAAATGTCTGCCAATGTCTGATGTAGATAATAAACACATATCCTAATACATTAAGCAAAATTCTGATTTAATGTCTTCTAGAACAATGCTTCAAGACAAGTAATTTTGTATGTAATTGTTTTCCTACAGGGCCCTCAACTGAAAAAGGAGTTATCTTCTTTCATTGAGAAGGGACAAAAACTGTGTGCAGATTATTCAGAAAACACTTTTACTGAGTATAAGAAAAAGTAAGGGATTTTTTGGCTGTTTTCTCCACATCTATCAATAATAGTTTGGTATTGTGATTTGAAAGTAGAGTTGAAGATTAAGATAAAGAAGAGATGCAATCAAGAGTTTTAAAAGTCGAATCTAGTATCTAGGTAGGAAGAAAGGAAGTCCTTTTCAGAGGGAAAAAAAAAAGTCATGTGCTTCAGGTGAGAGGTGAATTACAAACAGTCACAGAAGTAGGAATTACAAGACCTGCAGGAACTTGATTCAAAAAACAACAAATTAGCCCAAAGTTCATCAACATTCTTGCCCTAAAGCTTACATAGGTGTCCCCACACATAATTGAGGAACTAGAAAACTGCCAAAAAAGGTTACCTGACTTAATGGCATATCGGGTCTGACAAGACAACACAAACTTTCCATCAAGTGTAGTATCACCCATGACAGATATGTGTTCTTTACAAATTGAAAATAACTAATCATCAGTCATGTTGTATGTGAGTCAACAGTCTTGTTTCTCAAGTAAGAGAAGAAAGGCCACTATAGTGAAAGGAATTTTACTGGGTTCCTAAAGATCTGTTGCATTCCCAACTTCATTAAATACATTTCTTAGATCCATTTCAAATCATCCTTATCAACACAGGCCTAAAGCAAGCACAAATAGAGCTCCACAAAAAGACATAAGAATCCCAAAAGTAGGTCACCTCCTTCAATGACCCCCATGAAGCCTGCTTTAGCAGAACTCTAAAGAAAATGAAAAATTGTGAAAACCTTAAGTTCAAAATGCTTATTTCTCAGTTGTCAGAAAATAGTATAGGATAACATTAAATAGATAATACAAGTTTTTTACTCCAGGGTTACACTGGGCAACGAACAATTTATATAACCTCAATATATTAAAAATAATAATAGAATAGAACTGACATTTGGGGTTATGAAATCAAAGGCTGAGACAACTGCATCCAAGTATTTGAAATCCTGCACAAGGGTACACACACACACACACACACACACACATTCACACTTTTTCTCCATTCTCTGAGTTCCTTCTGATCTGACTTGTCTCCTGTTCCAACTTAGGACCAACTACTTTCAGTAACGCTTTTATGAGTCAACTAGCCCCCTCATCCTCTTGTCCTTTCCCAGCACCCACCTTGCCTCAACTAGACAATTTTGGGTTTCTACCACCTCCCATTGCCCACAACTAGACTGGCAAGTAGTTCCTGAAGAAGGTCATAAAACCAGGCTGAGTTACTCATTAGAAGGGTCAAGAGATACCAAGATTATTACAGACAATCCAGAGAACTCAAGTCCTAGCACCATCTTGGAAGCTAGAGGGAAAGTTAACTGATAGTAGAGCTAACAAGAGTCAAAGTTTCTGACCTTCTTTGTGTTTCTCCAACACAGCCAGTTGAGAAGTAGGCACACTGAAGGGGAAACTGTATAAAATAGAGAATAGAAAAAGTATTAAGGTGATATAAAGTCCCATGATGAAAATACTCTTTAAGGAGCTTGAAAACTAGCCCTGGAGAGAAGATGAAAAGTCAGAAAGAATAGGAGAGGAAGGAGCCATGTTAATATAATTAAGCAAGTGAAAGGGGAAAGATAGGAATTCAAATCCAGCAACGAATTGTAAGATTACTTTTAGGATCTTAAAAGAGATGGAGATTCACTTTCTAACCTCGAATTGAGTTGCCAAAAATCACTCCACAGATCTGAAATTTAAGAACTATTTCCACTTTTATTTTTATTATTATTGTGAGAGACCTGAAGTGAGTAATCATCTTGCATCAGAAAGGTTTATAAAATACATCTAATAAAACCTTACATACACATGGTCTTTCAGACTAGAAGAGCAATTAAAAGCACAATTGCCTGATGCCAGTGCCGTGGAACTCCAAGGGCTGATTGACAAGCGCTCAGACTTTGCCTCCAAGTGCTGTTCCATAAACTCACCTCCACTCTACTGTGATTCAGAGGTAAGAAAATTTAACCCTCTACTTAGCACTGCACAGTATTTTAAGAACTTCTATACTCAAATTTACTAACTCCTCTATTACTGAGATGCCATTATGTGTCAGACTTTTCCTGACACTTTCATGGGGAAAGACAAAACAATTACTGTTTCCTTATTATGCTAATTTGAAAGCAAACTGAGGCAGTTGAAAACTTTGTTGCCTATATTCATCAACCCTTATGTTAACAAAGTATACTGCAGTGTTTTTCAAGCTGAAGGTTATAACATATTAACAGCTTTTTAAGACAAAAAAATAGTGGTAGAAAGAGTCCATCTCACACAGTGAGTGTAAATATTTGTGAATTTTACTTCATATATGTACATGCATATCGGTATCAGTAGATAGAAACACTTTTAGAAACCTGGATCACAAACCTTCTCTCTTAATCAAAAAAATTTAATTTTGGGGCGCCTGGGTGGCTCAGTGGGTTTAATCCTCTGCCTTCGGCTCAGGTCATGATCTCAGGTTCCTGGGATCGAGCCCCGCATCGGGCTCTCTGCTCCGCAGGGAGCCTGCTTCCTCCTCTCTCTCTGCCTGACTCTCTGCCTACTTGTGATCTCTCTCTCTGTCAAATAAATAAATAAAATCTAAAAAAAAAAAATTAATTTTAAGAAAAAAGTGCAACTGAAAATTAATGGTCACTAATGTCTCTTTAGAGTAAGAGGTTCTAAAAGTTTAAAAGGAGTCATTTTTAATTACAAAAAAAAATTTAGACACTATTGATTTGCTTCCAAACTTTAAAAGCTAAAGAAATCAAAAGTCACACATCTTCCAATTACCCTCCCCACTCCCACCAGTTCTTGTGTTCACTTTTCTTTAAATGTAAATGTTAATCCCCCTCCTCCTCCATTCCCTTTCCCCTATTCCCTTCCTCACTTTCCTTCCATCCCTTAAATAAAATTTACATAGATGTCAGGTGATTTATTTTTTTACCTAGTGCATAACAGGCATTTCCATCAAGCCCTTTTTCTGTAGTCTGTTAGTGTATCCTTTCTACTACATCTGAGACTGCAGGTTTTCTCCTATAAGCCAGTGTGAGGCAAGTACTTAGTGTCCTACCTTTATGCAGACTGAACACTCACTACAAAGGAGGGGAGGAGAGCCCAATGTAGGCCATATGGGTTCCCTGCCTGTAGGTCTGGTCATTCTCTGAGATTTTGTTAAATGTTTTAAGCTAGGATGTCTTCTACCAAGTCAACTTGTATCTATCCCATTCCATGGGGAGAGTTTCTGTTGGCCTTTTTCAGATACAGTAA
Source organism: Meles meles (assembly GCF_922984935.1). Lineage (NCBI taxonomy): Eukaryota > Metazoa > Chordata > Mammalia > Carnivora > Mustelidae > Meles > Meles meles. The sequence goes on from NC_060067.1 coordinate 10,411,603, forward strand.
GTCCTTTTGCATCTTCCATTTGGCCTGTTACTCCCCAGCACTCATTAATCATTTAGAAGAGTCAAAAAGACAACATTTCATTCACTTTACTGTGAATTTGGAGGTATTAGTAATAATTCCAAGCACTGTGTTGTCTCACCAATTCCACTTCTGGAATAGAGAGGCTGGGTTAAGAACAACTCTATGCCAGGGCACCTGGGTGGCTCAGTGGGTTAAGCCTCTGCCTTCAACTAGAGTCAGGATCTCAGGGCCCTGGGATTGGGCCCCACATCAGGCTCTCTGCTCAGCGGGGAGCCTGCTTCCCCCCTCTCTCTCTGCCTGCCTCTCTGCCTACTTGTGATCTCTGTCAAATAAATAAATTGAAAAGTATTTTAAAAAAAAGAACAACTCTATGCCAAAATATTTTCTTCCTTTGCTCACCTCTTTCTGCTTATGATATTAAATTATATCCTTTTCTTACTCTGGTCGTGGCTGTTGAGATTGGATTGATTTTACTATTGTTTATTTTGTCATGTGTTGGGGAAACATCCTTTATGATCCATTATTGACCCAACATTTTTGTGTGTTTTTTAAAGATTTTATTTATTCATTTGACAGACAGAGATCACAAGTAGGCAGAGAGGCAGGCAGAGAGAGAGGGGGAAGCAGTCTCCCCGCAGAGCAGAGAGCCCTACGTGGGGCTCAATCCCGGGACTCTGGGATCATGACCCAAGCTGAAGGCAGAGGCTTTAACCCACTGAGCCACCCAGGCACCCCCATTTTTGTGTTTTTACATGAAAAGAATTTGACTATAGTGTAAGTCAATATTTGGGCTAATAATTTAATGTCAGAAGTCCTCTTCTATAAGTTGGATAAACTTGTGTAAATTCTTGAAGATCTTCATTTAAACCATGAAAATGACAAAAGCTTGGTTTCATCTTATTATTCTACCATTTTTCTATTTCTAATATTCTATTAGAGCACCTTGAGAATACTTATATGTATATAAGTACAATTTTTTATACTTAAAATGGCTTTTTAAAAGTTAGTCAAGTCTTAAATGATATATCTGATAAAGGGTAAGTATCCAAAATATGTAAATAACTAGAAGCCCCAGTGGCCTGATGGATAAGGCATTGGCCTTCCCAAATATATAAATAACTTATAAGATACCACCCAAAAACTGAATAATCCAATTTAAAAAAATTGAATAAATGTCTATTCATGTCTTCTACCCAAGAAGCCATATGGATGGCCAACAGACATATGAAAAGATGCTCAACCTCACCGAGTATCAGGGAAATACAAATCAAAACTCCAAGAAGATACCACCTCATACCTGTCAAAATGGTTAAAATTAACAACACAAGAAACATGTGTTGGCAAGGATGCTGAGAAAAGGAACCTTCTTACACTGTTGGTGGGAATGCAAACTGGTACAGCCACTCTGGAAAACAATATGGAGTTTTCTAAAGAGGTTAAAAATAGAACTGGCCTATAACCCAGCAATTACACTACTAGGTAATTACCCAAAGGATACAAAAAATACTGATTCGAAGAGGCACAGCCCAAGTATCCATCTATTGATGAACGGCTAAAGAAGAGGTGGTATATATACACACAATGGAATATTACTGAGCCATAAAAAATGAAATATTGCCATTTTCAACATGTAGGAGCTGCAGAGTATTATTCTAAGTGAAATAAGTCAATCAGAGAAGGACAAGTACCATATGATTTCCCTCCTATGTTGAATTTTAAGAAATAAAACATATGAGCAAAGGGGGAAAAGAATCAAGAAACAAACCCTGAACTCTAGAGAAAAAACTGATGGAGGGAGACAAACCATAAATGACTCTTAATCTCACAAAACAAACTGGGGGTTGCTGGGGGGAGGTGGGATTGGGAGAGGGGGAGCGGGCTATGGACATTGGGAAGGGGAGGCGAACCATAAGAGACTATGGACTCTGAAAAACAACCTGAGGGTTTTGAAGGGTCAGGGGTGGGAGGTTGGGGGAACAGGTGGTGGGTGATGGGGAGGGCACGTTTTGCATGGAGCACTGGGTGTTGTGCAAAAAGAATGAATACTGTTACGCTGAAAAAAAAAATAAAAAGGGGGAAAAAAAAAGAATAAAAGCCTATTCTTTAAATTCTGCTGAGAAATAGGAGCACCTGGGTGGCTCAGTGGGTTAAGTGTCTGCCTTTGGCTCAGGTCATGGTCCCAGGGTCCTGGGATTGAGCCCCACATCGGGCTCCCTGCTCGGCGGGAGTCTGCTTCTCCCTCTCCCTCTGCCTATCTCCCTGCTTGTGCTCTGTCTCTCTCTCAGATGAATAAATAAAATCTTAAAAAAAAAATTCTACTGAGAAATAGATTATCTTCATCTTTCATGAAAATGCAAGCCAAGTGAAATTCTAAACAAAAATTGGAGGAGTTGGATTGCTAGAATATTTTGGTCATTTTCAGCATTAAAACGCTTAGCATAAAACAGCTGAGCAGTCCCCTTCCTTTACTACCAACCTACAACAGCTGAATTAGGTTTCCTTATCCCAGAAAAATAAAATTACTTCACCTAGAATTTATTACCAGCGGATTTTGCTGAGAGTCTCAATTATTAAAAGGACTAAGTATTTATATTTTTACATTTTGTCAAAAAGCAGTTTTTGTTAATCTGTTTATCCATAGACACACTTTTCTTTTTGACATCATACAAGACATACTGAACAATAGCACACAACACATGCTTCCTTCAAGTCTGTTGCTTTTTTTTTTGAGTTGCATTCAAATTTTTTATTATAACACATTGCCATTTAGAAATGTTGTATTTTCAATTACAATGATGAAGAGGCAGGCTTATAATGATTTTCTTGCTTCATCTCCAGCTAATGTAGAGCAGTGCTGCCGCCGAAGAGCCAATCTTTCAGTAATTGCTAGAGAAGAGGGAGACAAATGGAACAGAGGCTCTCGCGTACATGTGATTGTCTGGATCGCTGGGAGAGGAGACCCTCTGCTGTTTGTCTTAGCCCTTTATTTTTTTTAAATATTTTATTTATTTATTTCACAGACAGAGATCACAAGTAGGCAGAGAGGCAGGCAGAGAGAGGCAGGAGGGAAGCAGGCTCCCCGCACAGCAGAGAGCCCGATGCGGGGCTCGATCCCAGGACCCTGGGACCATGACCCAAGCCGAAGGCAGAGGCTCCAACCCACCAAGCCACTCAGGCATCCCTGTCTTAGCCCTTTAGGTGGTTTTCTACACTAATCTCACAGCTAGGTTAATGAGCTGGCCTCTGGGACTTTATGTTAGAACAGCATTTGTTTTTTTGTTTTTTTTTTTTAGATTTTATTTATTAATTTTGACAGAGAGAGATCACAAGTAGGCAGAGAGGCAGGCAGAGAGAGTGAGAGGGAAGCAGGCTCCCCTCAGTGCAGAGAGCCCGACGTGGGACTCGATCCCAGGACCCTGAGATCATGACCTGAGCTGAAGGCAGCGGCTTAAACCACTGAGCCACCCAGGCGCCCCAGAACAGCATTTGTTTTGATTCTCAGTGCTTGGTGTCAATATTTGGCCTGTCTTCCTATAATATTTGGGATATAGTTTATTAAATCTCCTTGCCCTGCATTTGCTTAACAGATTTTTCCTTAAAAATATTGCCTATCTACTACATTGACTCCAAGTCATTTATACCCAGGGACTCACATCTATCTACCTTTCTAAATGTACTCGGCACAGCCACTAGAAGAATGACAAAAGGCACTTCTGAATCAGACTGAAAAAGTGTTTCATTAATTTCAACATGTCCAAACTCTTCCCCTTAAAAACCTTCTTTTGTGTTTCCTAAGGTTATGAGTATCACCACCATTTAATCATTGTCTAAGTTAACAAGTGACCTTGATACCGTTTTTTAATATACGTCCAAATACCAAATCCCATCAATTCTAACACATCAGTTATCTCTACCTCCCCACTTCTACATTTATTGGTACTTAAATTAGGCAAACTTTTGCCTGAATTACAATGTCCCAGTTGGTTTCCTGTCTCCAGTCCACCACCTTCCATGTCTCACACTGAACCTCATCTCTATACAGAGGTCAAAATAACCTTTGTAAAATATAAAATAGTTAGCACATTCCTCTATCTCCATTGCATCTAAAGTTTTGTTTTTGTAATAGAGAGTTTGGACACTTAACTTCTTTTCCAGTCGGACCTACCATTACTTCTTGCTCCTCCTGCCTTTTTTTTTTCTCTCCTGAACTTCTTGCAGTCTTTCAAGTACATTCAGCTTGCTCTTACCTCAAGGATTTTGCACATAATGACTCATCCCAGACTGCCTGATGCTCACTCCAACCTGTCTAAATCTTTCATCAAGTCTCAGGATTCAATTTAGACCTCACCTACCTCCTTTGGGAATCCTCCCCATGGCACTCAAGCTCTTCTGGTAGTCCTTACCATTCCGTGCACACCCACTAACTGGCACTTGGTAACTACGGTCATTTCTTTCTTGTCTGTTTTTCCTGGAACACTGTAAATTCTAAGGGCAGGGACAGTATAAAACTAAATAAATGTGAACGATGACTAATAAAAAATTTAATATAAAGCTATGTTTGACAAGACTATTTTCCCCCAAGCAAGGTTCAAATTTGTGTATACCTTCTGCAGCAGTTTACGAGATACTTTATGACTTAGATAACGTTTTTTCATTTCAGATTGATGTTGAAATGAAAAACATCCTATAGTCCTGATGCATGTGTGTGGTCTTAGGTAAGTATAGTTTTTAAAGGCAAGTAAGTATAGTTTTTAAAGTCCCAGATACGTACCTTAAAAATCCGAGAACAATTTGAATCGTCTCCTTGCTATCTATCATCTATTCAAATTCATTTTACAGTGAAAACATTAAGCATATGGAAAAGTTAAGGAGCTTCTATACACATACACAACCAACTTCTGACCCATTTAGGCCTAGAATCTAGGTCCCCAGCTTGGTACTGTACCCATTACAGCATCACATCTAAGATAATGACAACATGGAGATCATTTCAGCAACTTTGATGCATTCAAAGTTTAAAGACTCAGTTTAAAGTGAGAATCCATCAAGTATTAAAGAGAACAGGGTTCTTAGAAGGAAAGAGGCATTTTTCAAATTAAATCAACATGTTTAAAGTATTATCACTTGCTTATTTTAGATATTACACTTTCACCCATAAAAAAAAATACATGATGATGTTAAGAGCATAAAATAGAACCACACAGCGTAAACTGAAGTTGACCTCAACTCTGCGTGTTACAAGATTATTCTCTCCAGATTTAATTGCACTCATTTTAAAGATATTACTTTTGAGATTAAAAATGATGAAAATCATTTCAGTTCATTTCAGACCTTCATTGAGCAGAGAGGCTTTTTAATGTTATAAGATTATTATTTTGCTGATTTATTGACAACATTCCTCAAAATGATATGGAAGCAAAGACCATTGACTAAGGAAATCAAATCATTCCATCACATCCAATATAAACTCTTTGAATATAAAACAGTAAAAAAGAAAATTAACATCCTGAGAGGCAGGATAATGGAGGTGGTCACAGAAACTCTTGAAATTAGCCACCCCATGTTAGAATTCCCCCCTCCAACTATCTATCTTTGTTAGCAAGTTATTATACTCCCTAAAGCTCAGTGTCTTTTTTTGTGAAAAAAGCATTACAGTATCTAGCTCTCAGCACTGTTATAATGATGAAGGGGAGGGAATGTATGGAAAACACCTAGGAAATGGCAGTCCTATCCGCAAAATTGCTGCTGCTGCTTCAACTACAGATAACATGAACCTAAACTCAAATGGGTTTCCCCCAGATAGATCAGTCTTCTCGTATTTTACATTGCTCTAGAACAGATTTATATTCTTCTGAGTTTTCTCTTACAAGAATGTGTCAACTCTCCCATGGCAGAAGGGACACGTTCCTGCGAAATCTCATGAGGCCAGTTAGCTTTTTTTTTCCTTCAGCTTTGGAAATAGTGTTCCCTGGGTTGCCGAGAGATAAAGGAGCCAGCTCCCATCACAGATTCAAGTTGGATAGAAACCACCACCAGAATCACACTCACCACAGTCAGGTGCTTACACCTTGAGAGAAACCCATGAGGAAAGCATGAGTCTCCTGTCTCTCCTGTCTCTTCCTCAAAGGCATAAGCTCAGGACAATGAAAGATGGAATCCCTTGCGCTGTACAAATTGAACTATGGTATAACTCTGCTGCCGCATCTCAGTGGGTTTGGTAACCAAGGAGTAGAGGGGACATATTTGCCTCATTACAAAGTAGAGGGGGATTTGATAAAAACTTACACTAAGTGTTTTACTTAAGAAACTACTCTCTCAATCCCATGACTAGGAAGGCTCATATGCTATTGAGTTGCTGCATTTTTTGTTTTGGCTGTAACCATTCATCCTCTGAGCACAAGGTTACACACACATTAATTCAAAGAAAAAAAGAAAAGCTACGATGTACCTTGACATAACAACAGTGATGGCCTTCTAGACAGGTCTTGGGAATTTCTTACATTTTTGATCTGGACCCATGAATTGGGTCATGGTGGATATATGCATCATGCTAGACAAGTTTCTCTTTAAACATAAAAATAACCGGACCTTATAAACATCTGCTAAGCGATATTATGATTGTTGCCCATTAGCTGTCTTTCTAACATTTATTTTCATTCTTCTTATAGATCTGGTTTTGAAACCACCTGGGAACCTAAGCAAAACCAGAGCTCCTGGGAAGACCAGTAGGATACTCCCTGCTTTTTATCAGCTACAATATCTTTATACAATGATAAGTTTGATAATTTGCTATGAAAATAAATATAATGCAGACCATAAATGTTACCGAGGATAATATTACAATGTTGATCTTCAGCTCTGTCCCTATGATTTTCACAAAGATGCTGTGATAGGCAGCCCCAACCTCATGAGCACCTGCTTTCTTCTAGCTCTCTGCTCTTTCTAGAAGATTCACAACATTAAGTATCCACTTTCCAATTCCCAGCACACTAAGCTCCCTTTCTTGATTGCTTCTCAGGTTTGATAGGTAATATTAAGTAGAAGTTAGCCAGACTTCTATCATAAATGGCCTGGGATAGCTCACTTCTTAAAGAACCACCACCACCTTCCTGAGAACACCTTTGTGAGCCCAGCTACAGGTTGTGTGGCACTGAGTAGGTAACATCTGCCTTGCATAAAAAATCTCTGTGGTCTGAACATTTTTATCTTTGCTAAAGATGACCCCTCAGAGCAATTTATTGGGTCAAAATTCTAAAAACCTGAGTGCAGCTTAATTCAACTTACCACACGTACACTGTATAAGATATTATTTCTGTGTGCTTCCTTTGCTCAGGGAAAAATGAATGTTCTGAGTGGACAGGTTTTGTTTTGAAAAAACAGTCATACTTTTAGAATAAGCACTTCTCTGAAATCAATACAAGCCAAGGAAAACTTCTCTATTTATAAGTAATCGCCTGAAGGAATTTACATTTATCTCATGGTAGATGTAGAGTTCTATGGTAGAGATGAAGCAGATTTTGTAGCAAATATAAGTGGAGTTACATTAACCAAAATCATCCCTGGTCGAGCCTCAAGATTCTAAGTCTTCTCACCAGGAAGAATATCATTAACTAAGCCAAGGTCAAATCCTCAAGACTTCAGTGGCCAGTAATGGGAAAATAAAATGCCTGTCTCCTTGCAGCTTCTGAGGAAGGGGCCAGTCTTACCTCCCATAAAGATTCCAAAATGGGAAATTAACCTCAAATAGAAAGTTCTTCAGATACCATGGGAAAAAAAGCGGGGGGGGCAACAAACTATGCACTACATATTTAGGCAGAATTTTAGATTTCTTAAAGTCCTTTTTTACTTCCAAAAGTATCTTGATGAAGCTTCAAAACCAACTCTGGGACGTAACCATTATTGATAAAAATAAGAGAATGAAACTCCCAAAAGGCAACTGAGTGGCCTACGGTAACAGGGAAGAATAAAGCAGAGACTTAGCCTTCAAGCCCAGATGCCATGCCCATTAGTCTTGGAAAGTATATTGGAAGAATGTGCTCCCTGAGGAAATTAGTTCTGGAAACAACATAATGTATCTTCCTTGAAAAGTCACAATGGACCGTGTATAATTTAGTGTCCCTAATTTAACCACTGGCTCCTTTTTCTCTAAATATCACCCAGAATTATTGCTCTGTAAAATTAATCTTGGAAAATTCTGCTCCATTCTTGAGAAATTACGTTTACCAATCATTCATAAACCACTACAAACATGCCCATTTTGGTCAAGCATTTTTATGCCCGACCAAGGAGAAGCGGGTGTTTTTTGTCACTAAATATTTAATAAATGTTATATAATGGGTTGAAGTAGTGTTTTCATGGTTCCCCTGAATATATTTCTCAGCAAACTCTGAAAAACTTTCATCATTTTTTTATATTAAGGATCTCTGACCCAAATATACCATCATTATACCCAAATATACCATCAAGTTTAAATTTCAGACTTTATATGCATAATTATGCTTGTATTTGTTACACTTTATGGGAAGCAAAGATCTTTTGAGAAGATATTGTCAAAACTTACACTTACTTCCTAAGTGCTTCTCGTCATTAAAGAGATGATTCTGAATTTCCATCTACTGTCAGCCAGAGGTGACTTTACTTGTTAGTGTCTATTATATATATAAATGATCCCCATTTTTTATGCATTACCTATCACCTTCTTCCAAAAACGAGGTACTCACCATAATAGAAACAAATACAATTCTCTGTTTCTAAAAATGGCACTCACAAACTGTATCAGAAAGGGTTCTCCAAGGAAACAGAACTAAGAGGAGATAGAAAAACAGAGAGAGTTCATAGAATTGGCTTACCCAGTCATGGAGTGGAGTCTGAAGTTCACCAGGCAGGCGGGCAGTCTGAAAACTCACACTGGGTTTCTATGTTGCAGCCTTGAGTTAAAAGCAGAGTTTTGCTTTTAAGGCCTTTGATTGGACGCGGCCTATGCACATCGTAAAGGGTAGTAAACTCTTACTTAAAGTCAGCTGGTGGTTGATGTTAATCACATCTACAAAACACCTTTACAGCAACATCTAGACTAACATTTGACTAAACAAATGGCCACCATAACCTAGCCAAGTTGACCCATGAAGTTCAGCCATCACACAAAACTTCTGGAAATTGCATTGTCCTTTATAAGACTTAATCTCTTTCAAATTGTAGTACTAACACCCTGTGTTTTTCTAGATGCCTAAATCATTCCACAGGCGATTCTTTTTTTCTTTTCTTTGTACTTTTTTTTTCATTTTATTTTATTTTATTTCTTTTCAGTGTTCAAGAATTCATTGTTTATGCACCACACCCAGTGCTCCATGCAATACGTGCCCTCCTTAATACCCACCACCAGGCTCACCCAAACCCCAGCCCCCTCCCCTCCAAAACCCTCAGTCTGTTGGTGATTCCTAAACCATCACCTGAGAATCATCACCGTAAGTGGTCTACACAGGATTAGTATATTAATACCTTTTCTTGGAAATTCTTAAAAAAACAAAGCTCCTTTTTATGGAGATTTTAATTTAAAAACATAACAAGGGGAAAGCCTTTCTATTATGTCCTTTAATCCAATAGCAATATGCTCTAATGAAACAAGAATTAAGCCAACTTAACGTTTACCCAATTTCCAAACATCTAGAAATAAACAAGAAGATTAAGAAGCTTGTGTTTTTATGACTCTGGCCTTCTTTCTGTGTACCCCTCCCCACAACTAAATCCTCACCTTCACCCAGTATACAGACCATCGATTCTCAGAGATTCAGGTTTAATCAGTCTTGAATGGAACTTGCTATACAAAAGTCTAACTCACTGCTTTAGAAGCCCAGCACATGGGGCACCTGGGTGGCTCAGTTGGTTAAGCATCTGCCTTTGGCTCAGATCATGACCTTAGGGTCTGGGGATCAAGACCCCAAGTTGGGCTCTCTGCTCAGTGGGGAGTCTGTTTCTCCTTCTCACTCTCCCTCTGTGCTCTCTTTCTCTTTCCTTTGTCTCTCTCCCTCAAATAAATTAAATCTTAAAAACAAACAAAAAAAAAAAGTCTTGGCACCCTCACCCAAACTAGAAAAAGGGAAGCATCTGAAATCAACCAGTGAAGGTCGTTGGCTAAGTGGTTATACTGGGCAAAGGTGAATTTCTATTACCACTTTCTCTCATCCCACCATTGCATTATGAAAATGCTGTCAATTATGGAATGAAATGTTTGTTTCCCATTACAGAAAACCCAGTCATGGATAATCAAGTCAAAAGATGGCCTTTCCCAGAGGCAGTTTCTTCCTTGTCCATTTCTCCCAGGATCTTAGATATTCTTTTCCCCACCAGGCCAAGAAAGTACCTAATTATTCTTTCAACTAAGCGCACCACCGCAAGTCTCATCATTTTACAACTAATTCTTTCCGGCAAATTCTAGTTTGCAATTAACAATAATACCTACTTGCCCATCCACCAAGGAGGGGTCTGGAATTCCTATATTACCTCTGCCCCAGTAAGAAAGTTTCCAATAATGAATTAGGTGTCTTTTTCAGGCTACAAGCCAGAAATACAGATCCTTGCAACCCTGTATGCACCATGGCAAGCCTGGGCAGGACATGCTTGCTTCAAATAAAAATATCTTTGCCTCCACCTTGTGGCTAACAGGCCTAAATGCAGATAGCTGTGCAGAAATCTGTTCTGAAATCAGTCTTTCCATAAAGTGGGTGGGAGCTGATCACCTGGCGTATGCTGACCTTGTGCTACAGCTCTGTTTAGAACAATATGAAAAGCCAAGCTGAAAGAATGGGCAACCTTCATTCTCAGAGATTTTAGCAACTGTGTGAATTTCACCATTTTATACACAACAGGCCAGATGATCTAATTTTTTTTTCATTTAGTTCCTGAGGATGTTTAAAATTTTGCCATTTTTTTCTCTTAAAAGATAGCATTAGTGATGGAGTAGGAGTATCATCTAGATATTAAACTCCTGCTAAGATTAGGTAAGAAAATGTAAAAAAAATAGTACAATACCTCACTTTTTACACACTGTGTTGTTGTCAATATCCGACCTCTGTGCTTCCAAACCAAATTATAACTGGAAGACACGCTTTGGGATAAAGAAGAAAATAGCTCCTAGCTGGTTAAGTGGTTTGGGATAAAGAAGAAAATAGCTCCTAGCTGGTTAAGCGTCTGTCTCCGGCTGGAGTCATGATCCCAGGGTCCTGGGATGCAGTCCTGCCTCTGGCTCCCTGCTCAGCCCAGAGCAGCTGCTCCCTTCCCGTCTACCCCTCCCCCTGGCTCGTGCTCTCTCGCTCTCTCTCAAATAAATAAAATCTTAACAATACATGCATACACACAAACAACAACAACAAGGCTGCAAATCCCTCCCAGAGCAAGGGACGGGCGTTTTTACGGGGAAATACAGGGTCTAGCTGGTTTCATCAGGAACTGCCAGCCTTTGTCCTCTTCGGTGTGGTACCAGGTTCCTGAAGCAGAAAGCTAAGAAAGGAGGAGGGGAGTTTTTCAGAAAAGAGTTAAAAGGTTTCTTTTAAATAGAGCTTCCCTGAGAGCCTGGGCGGCTGGGTGGGTGCAACATCCAAGTCCATTTCCGCTCAGGTCAGGATCTCAGGGTCTTGGGTTCAGCTGGGCATTGAGCTCAGGGTGGGCTAGAGATCCTCTCCCTCTGCTCCTCCCCGCAATCGCTCTCTAAATAAGTAAACAAACAAACAAATAAAATCTTTTTTTTTTTTTAAGATTTTATTGATTGGGGTCACTGGGTGGCTCAGAGGGTTAAAGCCTCTGCCTTCGACTCAGGTCATGATCCCAGGGTCCTGGGATGGAGTCCTGCATCGGGTTCTCTGCTCAGCAGGGAGCCTGCTTCCCCTTTCTCTGCCTGCCTCTCTGCCTGCTTGTGATCTCTGTCTGTCAAATAAATAAATTTTTAAAAATTTTGGGAAAAAAAAGATTTTATTGATTTATTTGACAGAGATAGAGCACCCCAAGCAGGGGAGCGGCAGAGGGAGAGGGAGAAGCAGGCTCCCCGCAGAGCAGGGGGTCCCATGCGGGACTTGACCCCGGGACCCTGGATCATGACCTGAGTGGAAGGCAGATACTTTGCTGACTGATCACCCAGCCGCCGCGATCATTTTTTTTTTTTTTTTTAATATCGAGCTTCGCTGGAGCACTGGTGCAGCCGTTTTGATTTTTTTTCCAACTTCATGCTTTTGAGCGGTTTCAGTGTTACTTTTTCCGAAACTTTCCCATCTTGTCTCGTTCCGTCTTTCTCCGATTTACAGGAGGCAGGGAATCTGGTCCTGATACGACTCATGTACAGGTGAGACGGGCCCCGCGGGACGAGCTCGTGCCCACAGCAGAGACGCAGCGAACGAAGCGCAGCGCTAAGTGCCTCCCGAAAGCCAGGCTGGCGGGGGCCACTCGCGCCCGAGCCCCTGACTGCTCGGAGGCCGTCGCGCTGACCGAGCAGCTGAGAGCAGCAGTAACAGTCCAAACTCTGCCCACGCCTGTCCGTGGGGACTGAGCGCGGGGTTTCCTGTGCAGTTGCGCTCAGGCCGACGGACGTTCGTCCGTCTTCATTCGCAGAAGCTGGACGGAGTGGAAGCAACCAGCCGCGGGGCCCCTTGAGCATCTCCCTCCTGGCGCTCGGTGCACAGGGTCCCCGCAGGCAACCAGCCCGTTCCTGCAGCGGCTGCAGATGCCTGAGGTTCCCAAGATAGACCGGCGGGAGCTGTCCTTTCGCATCAGCCCTCGGAAGGCAGGCAGCGTCCTTCCCACTGCGTTCTGGCCGGCAGGCCCTGCAGATGCCCCAGCAGCTTGGAGAGGATAGACTGCGGTGTTTGATCAATGGAGTTTCCACCATCCGTACAAAATGTTTAGATCAACACATTTGTCATCCGCGGTGGTAATGCAGAACACGACAACGCGCTCCCAGGCTGGGGAAATGATGTAAATAGGGGTCAGATCCAAGTATAGATTTGCTGACCAGAAGGAAAATCACCAACATCTTATAAAAATTACTTTCTAGGTCAGTAATCTGTGGAGTAGTTCGTAGAATAAATTTAGATATAAAATTAGATGAAAATAATAAATATAAACACAGAATAAGGTCAATACTGCTTCGAACTTAAGATCAAATAAAGTGAATTTGTCTCCAATGAGTTTTTTTTCACCCAGTCTATCATATCTGGCTCCTTGTCATTCATATGTTCCCAGTTATGATGTCTCATACACTCCCGTTAAACCAACAAATACACTCAGCTGTTACTCTAATTTCTAATAGATTATCTGTATGTAAAAAGCAGAGAATTGGGGACACCGGGGTGGCTCAGTCAGTTAAACATCTGCCTTTGACTCAGGTCATGGTCTCAGGGTCCTGGGATCAAGCCCCACATCAGGCTCCCTGCTCAGCAGGGAGTCTGTTTCTCCCTCTGACCCTCCCCGCTCTTATGCTCTGTCTCTCTCTCAAATAAATAAAATCTTATTTTAAAAAAAGAAGCAGAGAATCACATAGTGATGCATCGTCAGTAATTAACTCAAAGATAGCAATGATGAAAGCTGTGATTAATTTTGATGCAAGTAAAATCAATACTCTCATCGGTTGGCAATTATATATAGTCATTTATATAATTTTTAATTGGTATGTCTGTACTTCAAAATGGTGGCTCCAAGCATTTCCATGTAACCATGGAAACACTGAGTAAATATAATGCAAACACTAAGTAAAATTGTCTGACATGTTAAAATTTTAGAACTGCAACATTATGTCCATGAATATACGATAGATCATGGTTCCTGAAAATAGACCTCCCAGGTCTTTCTTCTATTACTTAGCTATTCCTGAAAAACAACCATGAAGCCAGGATGTGCTGTGGTTTAATACTTAACTAAAAAGAAGAGACGGTTCTCTCCGGAGCACGTGTCTGTGACACTGATCACTGTCTCCACTCGTCTGCTGCAATTTACGAGAAGAGTATGCAAAACATGAAAGGACTGGACTTCCACCTAGAAATTCGGGCTTTCAGAGCATACCAGCTGCAAGACCTCGATCTACCCACACCTTTGTTCGTGCTCCAAGGGCAACGAGGTCATCACTATTTATCATTCATCTCCTTCAGGAAGATTTGAGACAAAGGAAAGACAAGAAATAACAAGTCATTTGAACACCACTGTCTCTCTGACTTGCATACCTAAGAGATTTGATTCTTTTCTGCTACTTTATACAAAATTCAGTACCATTGACCCCTTTCCAATCAGAGATTGATCTGTGACTCTGCCAGTCCAGAACACAATCTTTACAAAATAGAATCAAGGGTTGTTTCTCGTGCTCCTCACCCTCCCCTCCCTCATAAAAGACTCTTTTATCTCATTAACTAGGTTGCTAAGAACATCAGTGATGATTAGGACTTTTCTGGATGGAGCCCTTTTTTCTATGCACAGATAATTAAGAAAACACATGATTTGATTTTAAACCCAGCCACAACACAACTTTAAAATAACTATTGTCCATACTTAGTGAAGTTTCATTTAGAAAGACATGCTTTCCCAGCCACCATCCACACATCCAGCCTCTGTGTTAAGTCACTCCACTCTCTTTTAACAACCAGGCTAGGGGCACCAGGGTGGCTCAGTCGGTTAAGCAGCTACCTTCAGCTCAGGTCATGATCCTGGCATCCTGGCACCCCGGCACCCTGGCATTCTAGGACCCAGCCTTGTTTGGGGCTTCCTGTTTTTCAGCAGGGAGTTTTCTCGTCCCTCTCCTTCTGCCCCTCCCCACTGCTCATGTTCTCTCATTGTCTCTCAAACAAATAAATAAAATCTTCAAAAAAAAAATAGCCAGGCTAAGAGGGAACTTGTGGTTCATATCTACATTATGCAGGTAGAACAGAAAGAAGAGGGATTTGGGGGAAGATGTCCCTCATCTCATAATCCATACTTTATTTGACCCCCAAAATGGAAACCTCTCCCCTGCATCGGGGGTTAGGCAACAAGTAAGCCTCTTCAGAATTTAAAAGGAATGGATGATGCTTCTTCCTTCAAAACCTAAAAGAAGGGGCACCTGGGTGGCTCAGTGGGTTAAGCCGCTGCCTTCAGCTCAGGTCATGATCTCAGGGTCCTGGGATCGAGTCCCGCATCAGGCTCTCTGCTCAGCAGGGAGCCTGCTTCTCTTCCTCTCTCTCTGCCTGCCTCTCTATCTACTTGTGATCTCTCTCTGTCAAATAAATAAATAAAATCTTTAAAAAAAAAAAACAAAACCTAAAAGAAGCAGTAGTACTTGACCAGTACCGCTCTTGGGCCTAGGCACACAGAGCTCTAACTCTGGGCACCAAACTTTAAGATACCCTATCCTCCCCTTTGTCCAGCCAGGACCCCCTGCCCTCCCACCATGGGGCTACGTATATATCAAGCCAAAGGGACATGCCCACCCTAAAATCAACTCTTCCTCCTTCTAGACCTCATTCTAGTACCCAGGATGCCAGAATTCCATTCCGTTCCAGCACCTACATAGGTCTCTTCTCTAGGGGAACACATGATTGGTGTGCCAAGAGGCACTTGTTTGTAGAGGTTGTAGACAGGCTTTAGATAGATGGACCAACATCTTCACGTGCATACTATGACATCGTCACAGAGGCAGACAGAGCTGGATCTGGGAGGGAAACAGAGACAGGCCACAGGGTCGAGGCGGCCTTTCTGCATTTTGCCAAGTTCTTCTACAGAATTCAGAGGCATCTAAGAATTTCAGGCCTAAACCTGGATTTTCAGGTTGTTATAAAATTATGTTTGCCAAACCAGGAGGATAGAACATATTTTATTTATTTAACAGTTTGTCAGATGTATTTCAAACTGTCAAATATTTAAACATGTGCTCTGTGGGCCTCTATTTCTGCCTTTCCACCTGGGCCGGCAGTTCCAGGTCAGGTCCTCATTTTACAGGTACTGAAATGGATCAAGTAGGTGACTTCTTCCTCCCCCCACCCCCACGAAAACATGAAAACAATACACAGCCTCATTCACACAGGCTTCTTTTTTTTTAAGATTTTATTTATTTATTTGACAGAGAGAGATCACAAGCAGGCAGAGAGGCAGGCAGAGAGAGAGGAAGGGAAGCAGGCCCCCCGCTGGGCAGCTTAAGAGCAAATTGCACCCAGGCTCTTCAGCATGGTGACGTCAAGCAAGCTGCTGGCACTCTTTCCTCCAAGGCTGGAAAACTATAAACGTGAAGGGAAACTAAAATGATTCAAAGAACCAACAACCAAAATAACAAGAATTATGAGAATCTTTGGAGAGTCTGAAGGCTGGGGAATTCCCTAAAGTCCGTCTTAGTCTCGGGAACATTGAGTTGGGAGAGAGATTGAGTGGAATGGATTCAACCCTGGGCAGAGTAAGTGGAAGAAAGCTTCTATAATCTGCTCAGGCATCCAGGAAAGTTTAAAACACTAATAAGATCATAAAACGTGGGCTGAATAAATGAGAAGACAGTCCATGCTCTTGAAGTGAATAACTCACTATCACAAAAATATCAATCCTCTTCAAATTTATAAGTTAAATGCAATCCCCCATTAAAATTCCAGGTGAATTTTTTAAAAATTCATTCAAAATCCTTATTTGAAAATGTATGCAGAAATTTTTAAAACTACAAGAAAGAAGTCAAAAAAGGAAGAGTAATGTGTGGGAATGTACATAAGCAGATATTAAGATATAATAAAAAACATACAAATATTAATTTTTTTCAAATATTAAACAATATAACAACATACAAATAGTTAAGTAAAATAGAATAGAAATCCAGGTCTATATGGAACTTAAAACTATAGTAATGGCATCATAAATCACTGTGAAAAGGTTGAATTGTTTTGTAGATATTGTGACTTTTTTCTTCAATGTGTAGGAAAATTAAATTGGAATGTTATCAAATAGCATATGTGAAGATACAATGGGACTAAACTCTTTAAGGTAAACTTAGAATACTCTGGAATTAATAGGGAAGACTGTAAGTAAACATATTCATAACATGGGGTCAGGAACAACCTACTTCAAAAAGATTCAAAAAAGGACAAATCTTTAGCAAAATAGTGATGGATTTGCAATTCTAAAACTAACAAGGCATTAAAATTTAGAAAATAAACGAAAATCCACAAATAAAATGAAATAAAATGCACCATCAAATGACCAGTGGAACCACAGAGGATTTTTAGGGTAGTAAAGCTATTCTGCACAATTCTGTGACAGTGGACAAAGGACATTATGCATTTGTCAAAACCCACAGAACTGTACAACCCGAATGCTGAACCTTAATGTATGCAACTTCAAAAACATCATTTATTAGGTCAAAGATCACAGGAAAGAATGCAGACTTTGACAAGAGAATTTAACTGTATTATAAATGTATGAAACAACTTCACCAGAAGGGTTAGGGGGAAATGGTGTCAACCCACACAACTTTAGAAACAAATGAAGTCTGTTAAGATGAAGGACAAAAGGAATAATGCCTAAGCACTGCACTCCAGTTGATAAAGTTGTTTCCCATGGAGATACTTGTTAACAATTCTGAGACTGCTACCATGGGTATTGGGACTGAATTATTAGTAAGTGGATGGAAGATACTAGGAGCCAAGTTTCTCGCTGTTGGAACGGACATTTACAAATAAGCGAGGCGAGGAGGCTGAAATGATCCAGGTGGGAATGGAGTCGAGTTGGAGACACCAGTAAGAACCCATGTTTAACTTAAGGTAGCTACAGATGGTTACACACAGAAATATTTATGAATGTGTGCATATACACTGGGTTTCGTACACACACGTGTGTGCTTGCTCTGTCCACAGAGAAGGCCTGAAAGAAATGATAATCCAGAAGCCATGAACATACCCAGCACTCTGACCTTAGTTTCTAATACCATTCTCGCCAACAAAAGGAGTTAAGGATCTTTGGAGAAATGACCGTTAGTATTCAGAATGAGCCTAGAGTATACTGTAGTATCAGGAAGAATGGAAGTACTCAAAAAGGGGGGGGAACCCCACGAAGACTGGGGTAAGTCAGTGGGACAAAGTAACCAATATAAAGAGTTCCCAGTGGTCAAAGCTGGAACAAAATATATACAGTAGTATTGAATTATAACCTGAAGTATAAATAAATGTCCATGAGTTAGTCCACACTAATATAAATAAATGATTGTGTAAATTAATAAATGAGAGAGAAAAGACAAAACTTTCCTGCAAAAGCATTACAAATAAAGTATGTGAACATTTCCCCCTTAAAAAAGGGACCATATGTCCCCACGCCTTCTGCATGGACATTGCATAGTGAATTTCTTCCAAAGAATTATATTTAAAAGGGGGGGGGGAAGAGATTTCACAAGAGAGAAACCTGAAAAACACTGCTTTGGCCCACTCATCAAAATCAACATCAACAATCATAAATCATGCTGATAGAGTGTACCCTTTTTTTTTTAAGATTTTTTATTTATTTATTTGACAGAGAGAGATCACAAGTAGGCAGAGAGGCAGGCAGAGAGAGAGGAGTAAGCAGGCTCGCTGCTGAGCAGAGAGCCCGATTCGGGACTCGACCTCAGGACCCTGAGATCATGACCTGAGCTGAAGGCAGCGGCTTACACCACTGAGCCACCCAGGCGCCCCTAGAGTGTACCCTTGATATGATGGAATGAAAATGAAACTTGACTTCTTTGTTCTCCCTCCTAAAAAGCTGTAAACTCAATTTAGTAATGAGAAAAACATGAGACAAATTCCAAAAGAAGGACATTCTATAAAATACCTGGACCAGTATTCTTCAAACCTCTGTCAAGTTCATCAAAAACAAGAAAAGTCCAAGAAACCATCACTCCGGGAGGAGCCCAAGGAGACCCAAAGACTAAATAAAATGTGTTACCTGTTTGGGATCCTGGACCAAGAAAGCATATGAGGTAAAAAGTTAGGAAATCTAAATAAACTATCATTAATTAATTGTAACAAACGTATTATTCAAATGTAAGACGTTAATAGGGAAAACAGTGTGGGAGAAAGAAAGTGTGGGAACTGTACTATGGGCTCAGCTTTTCTCTAAATCTAAAACTGCTTTTAAAAAATAAAGCCTATTAATTTAAAAAAATGCAATTTACAGATGAGGAAATCCAAAAGACTTAAGAACATATAAAGAGATAATCACCAAACTCATTAATTATCATGAAATGCTGATTAAAACAACCATGAGATATCACTCTACGTCTGTGAGACTGGGTGAAATTACAAAGCTGTGTAAGGCCCGGGGTTGGTGGAGATCTGGGGACAAAGGCCCCCCGTTCACTGCTGGTTGGGGAGCAGGCTGGTCTACGTGGTCTGGGAGGAATCTAGAGGCTCATAGTCAATTACACACACACATAAACTCTGTACGTTCTGCACCTGGAGATACATAAAACATACCAAATTTTCACATGGTCCACAGGAGAACATGCAGGAGAATGCCTCAGTAGCACTGTTCGTGCAGGTAGAGAGTCAAATGAAAACTGTAAACCCTAGTTTACATGAAATGAAAAATGAAAACCCTAGCCTAGAAGAATAAACAGGTAGAATATTAAGAATGCACACCATGGGAAATTACACACATGTTAAACACAGCAAACAGTGTATGTATAGCAACATGGATGGGTCTTAAAATCAGTGCTGGCAAAAAAAATACAAAACACATAACATTTTTATACATAACCAATCTATATCAATTAAAAATACATATACGCATAGGCAGAAGGAAATGGGGTATGAGAAATGGGGGTAAATTAAATGAGAGCTGAGCCTTCCGTGACCCAAAGATGATAATGTGCATTAACGGAAGGGTATGATTAACAACATTAACTAGGCTTTGGCACTTGAGACCCAACAAGAGAAAAGATCCCAAGTCAGATATAGAATTAAGGCCTGATGGGGTGCCTGGGTGGCTCAGTGGGTTAAGCCTCTGCCTTCAGCTCAGGTCATGATCTCAGGGTTCTCGGATGGAGCCCTGCATCAGGCTCCCTGCTCAGTAGGGAGTCTGCTTCCCTCTCTCTCTTCCTGCCTCTCTGCCTACTTGTGATTTCTCTCTCTCTGTCAAATAAATAAATAAAATATTAAAAAAAAAAGAATTAAGGCCTGAGGACTTCATCATTCCTACAATTGAGGTCTTGTCCAGCTCTACACTGTCCACAGTTTTTCCAAGACGTCTCTCACAGTCTGTGATACCAGCTGAGGGAGACGAGGATACTACATGGTGTCCAAAAAAATTCTCCACTGTAAATCATTTAGGGCTCCCGTACCCATATCTCCTTGGTACAGGCCCAATCTGTCATAAAGATGCCATTCTCAGAGATCAGGGGCACCTGTGGTCTCCTGCTCAGAAACCAGTAAATCCAGGAGCAGGCCAAACTTTGCATCTTCTATGTGCTCTCGAAGAGTAGCCTATGTTGTCGTTTACACTTGTAATACCAACCAGCTCCAACAACTGTTGAGAAAGAAAAGTGATAATGGCTCCCCAAGTTTGAGTCCTGCCGCAATATCATAACCCCTACATTGTACTGAGCAGAGCCAACTTTAACAGACTCAGAAGAAACTCTGATTTGTTCAAAACATTGAAGAACTACTCTCCAAGGAACAGAATTAGTTCTATGTGGTTAAAACAGAGACTGGTTCACGAGAAATGTTACCAGCCTCATGATTCCACTGAGTTAAGACTAGACTTTAATCCCTTCAAGATCTCTAACTGGAGCCATTAATAACAATTATTTTAACAGCTGAAAATTAGTGTGGACTATGTGCCAAGCATTGTTCAAAACAATTTTAACTGCACTACCTCATTCCAGCACACACACACACACAAAGCTCTATGAAATAGCTACAGTAATTATGCCAATGTGATAAAGCAGAAAATTGACAACCTAGGACCTTAAGTGACTGGCTGAAGGTTACCCATCAGTAAACGGCGGTGGAGCTGGGATTCAGAGCTGGGCAGGCTGATGTCAGAGCCGTGACTGATTGAAATATATATATATCAATATCACTGCCTCTGTCCACTAGGCTTGGCAACTTCTGTAAATTATGCCAAAGTTTCAATAGAAGAAATTTTTCATGGTTTGGTCAGGAAAGCATTGTCTACCCATATATTCTAATAGCCAGCTTCATTTTGTATATTTTCGTCTGGTCTGAAGATTTTAAAGTTTCCTTCCTCTCCTACTTCCTTCTTTCCTTTCTGGTACTGCCACAGAATTGCTAAAGATATGGCAGAATTTTTTTTAAAGACTGTATTTATGGGCGCCTGGGTGGCTCAGTGGGTTAAGCCGCTGCCTTCGGCTCAGGTCATGATCTCAGGGTCCTGGGATCGAGTCCCGCATCAGGCTCTCTACTCAGCAGCGAGCCTGCTTCCCTCTCTCTCTCTCTGCCTGCCTCTCTGTCTACTTGTGATCTCTCTCTGTCAAATAAATAAATAAAATATTAAAAAAAAGACTGTATTTATTTATTTGAGAGAGAATGAGAGAGAGAGAGAGAGAGTGCACATGCATGAGAGAGGGAGTGTCAGAGGGAGAAGCAGACTCCCCACCAAGCAGGGAGCCCAATGTGGGACTCAATCCTGGGACTCCAGGATCATGACCTGAGTCGAAGGCAGCTGCTTAACCAACTGAGCCACTCAGGTTCCCAATATGGCAGAATTTTTTAAATGTGCCCAGCATTTTGCAAAAATGAAAATTATAACAACTGATAAGACACTTGGTGATAGTTCTCATCTATTGGAGAATTTTATCTAGAACATATAGAAAAGAAATAAAAATAAGAAAAATCTTTAAAATTTTCCCTGTGGTTGAGATACTCAAAAAAAAAGAGAAGA
Source organism: Meles meles (assembly GCF_922984935.1). Lineage (NCBI taxonomy): Eukaryota > Metazoa > Chordata > Mammalia > Carnivora > Mustelidae > Meles > Meles meles. The sequence goes on from NC_060067.1 coordinate 10,433,476, forward strand.
ACTATTTTTTTTTTTCCTGATAGAAGTCTGTCTCTCTCTGTCCCGGCCCCCATGCTATTTTTCAAAAACACCACCACCAGATAAAAACAGTTCTTACCTTCCCAGATATTCAGTATATTGTTTTAGGTAAAAGAATTGAAGAAACAAACTAGCACACATGCAAACAGAGAAGCCACCATTTTAAGTTACTGTCCGTTTCATGCATAGATTCAACAAACAAGTTCTTACAGAATATTTTAAATCTTGTATGGTCCCTGATATACAAAACAAATTTATCAGAAGTAGAAATAAAAGTCTATTTTGAAATAAGCATCTATGAAACGTGCTATAAAATTCCTCTACTGCTAAGACTATAATGGCATAAAGTGTATTTTATCGATGTATACTGTGCATTCTATTATGCCTACTCTATTAACTTTTTAAATCTCATCAACATCTTAAAAAATATTTATTTGTTTATGTGAGGGGGGCTGGAGCAGAAGGAGGGGGGAGAGAATCTCAAGCAGACTCCCCACTGAGCGTAGAGCCTGACATGGGGCTTGATCTCGAAACCCTGAGATCATGAGCAGAGCTGAAATCAAGAGTCAAGCGCTTAAAGGACTGAGCCACCCAGCCCACCCCTAATCTCGTTAACTTTAAAAAAAAAAATACTGACCAGCAGTCTGTTGATAGCCAATGTACTTGAAGGCTATCATAAGTTATCAAGTGTCTAAGAAATAGAAATTTATTCTAGTGTAAGCTTTAAAAAAAAAAGACTGCAGTTGTAGATCAAGGTAGAGACATAGTCGTAAAATATATAGATATGGAGACATAGATATATGTCCGCATTATACATACTAGTGTTCCCTTCCATTGCTATTATTAAGAACTGTCAGATAAAAATCTGTCAAAATAAAAAGTTGAATGATAACACATGTGCTGAAAGCCTCACTATACTTCAGGCAAATACACTGATTTTGGAGTCTGAATGGAAAGGAACTTTTGTTTCCCATCAGTGGAGTACTCGAGGAAAAGAGCACTGAGCTGAACAAAAGTAGAGACCAGAGTTGTATATATACATATAAAATAAATTCCCCAATCCGCCCCTACCCAGTCCCATCTGCAAAATATTGCCAGTACACTAAATAACCTCTCCAATTCCTTTTCCTCCTTATATCTCTGACAGCAGTTTACTGTGTGTGCTGGTGGTGCGGCTCCAAGCCCAGTTTCTGAAACTTTTAAAAATATTACTCAAATGAAACCAGATGGGGTCGGGAGGGAGACAAACCATAAGAGACTCCTAATCTTACAAAACAAAATGAGGGTCTCCGGGGGGTAGGAAGAGGAGGATGGGGTTATGGACACTGGGGAGGTTATGTGCTATGGTGAGTGCTGTGAAGTGTGTAAACCTGGTGATTCACAGACCTGTACCCCTGGGGCTAATAATACATTATATATTAATTTTAAAAAAATTAATAAAAAATATATTACCCAATTGTCCCACTAGATGGCAGCAGAATCCTGGTTACTGTGCAATTGCAGGCCCTGAATTCCCCCTTCTTATCATCCTGAATCCCGCTATCAAAAAGTTAATGGAAGGACTTTGCCCTGGTTATCAAAAGACCTGAGTTTCGCTCTCAGCTCTGCTATTTATTAACTGTATGATCTTGCGCATATGAGTGTGTTGAGGTTTCTGATTACCTACCACCACATTAAAGGGCGTCTTCCAGATCTAACGCTTAGATTGAATATTGTCGTCATAGCAAGAACATGATGTGTTCGAACAGGAATGACCTCTTTTTCTACCTTAAGCCATTCAAACCGTCAGCATTTGGCACGAAGAAAACTTCCATTCTTTCTCTGTAAGACCTTGGACAATTAACAATATTTTTGTTGCTTCGTCTGTAAAATGGGGAAAATATTAGTATTAACTGGTGTTATAATGAGTAAACAGATATGACGAGTAAAGCAGTGAATAAATGTTAGCTGTGATATCTTTTTATTGTTATGGTTTTGCTCCATGGCATCTGGCCTCTCGCAGACCATTATTCCTACCAGCGTTTTCTCCTGATACTTGAGGGGATATGCCAATGGCTTCAGGCTAACTCTCACTTACAGGCTGAGAGTCTGCACAGAACCAGCACACAGGTCCAGAAATCCCTCAGAGAATCCTCCCCACTCTAAGGAGCTACAAAAGTTCCAGGCTTGGATTTCTAAGTCCTAAAGGGGTCTAGGTGTTCCGCCTCAATTAATTCTCACTAAAACTCCTTGAAAGAGCCCTCTAAGTGTCCTCTGATGTGGAGCTCTACCCTGTAGTCTCGTGGATTCCTCCTTAAGGAATGCAGAGTAGACTTGAAGGTCAGCAGGTAAGGCGGGTGAGCTTCCGATCTTAGCAAAACACTGCAGAGACTAGTAACAGAATGATACCTATACCTTGATTGCAGAAGCCAATGTATCTGGCTCCTCCTTAAACTGGCTCTCTTGAGTCACCACAATCATCCATTATATTACTTCCAAATTAACATACTGTGTTATGTATTATGTGACAAGAGTTGCCACCTTCTCTCAGGTATTGGTTTAAAGCCTTGAACACATAAAATATTAAGGATGCCAAAGACATCAAGTCACTGAAACAGAATTCCTAGGAGTCTCTGTGCTGCTTTGACCTCATTAGCTATCATCGCTTTGAGAATACTGGATGCTAATAGCTAGCAAAATCAAGGTGCAAAGCAAAGCAAAACTAGCTGTAGTCACTACCAGGAACCATCCCTTAACTATCTATGTTGCAACAAATTTCTCTCTTTTTTTTTCTTTAATTCTATGTTTGGTATATAATTTATTTAGCAGTAATATAGATGTATGTTGAGGACTTGTTCTGTGTGACAGGATGAGTCCGGTCACAACACCAGGGCTGACAAGCAGTGATGAATCAGAGAACATGGCCCAACCACCCTAGATCAGAGCAGGTGGTGAGAAGGCAGCACCAGGGATGAGCTTGAACATCCAGCACCCTTTACACTCTGGCAGGGATGAGGATAAGAACGCGGATACTTCGGAGCATTCTGAGATCTGAGGCTGCTGGAGTCATGAGGAAACCAGAGAAAGCTGTGATTTCCCCTTTCATGAGGCAGTATTAATAACCCGTCTGCTTACACAGATTCTTGATTCACCAAGGATGCCAAAGGGCCTTCCAAAAGGCAAGTAAGATTAAATAGTTCTCCCATGCCTATCTCACCTTTAGAAAGAATAATGAATACAAAATAGAAGAACGGGGGAGGAGGGAGAAAAGGCCAACCTCCATTTACGTATTCTTTAGCTCAGGAAACAGTTCTGCTAACAGACCAGACTACACGGCTCTCAGGAGGGCAGACACCAAACCTGGCCTGTTTCTCACCAGCAACCCGTCCGGTGCCTGGCACTCACATGCTCGCCGTGAAGGTTAGCCTTCCTTACTGTGGCTGTGGATGATAACTGAGTATACACGAACTGCAAAAGTCTGTGATCGTGTCCTGCTGAGTGACCAAAGGACAGAGTCATAAACCCCCTGACCTTTAGCCCTCTCCTCTTCTTGGAGCTGAATTCGTATACGAACACACAAAAGAACATAACCACCTCAAACAAGAAGGGAAGCCAGGATATAGGCTTCAAAGGAGGCAAATGCCCCATGTGCCTGTTACAACCGGGGACCACCGGCACCCTGAACACCATCCCCACTACTGGTGAATTCTTTAGAATCACTTCACAAACAGTACAACAGGCGGCAAGTCAGAAGACCTGTAGCTTGCTCCTGCTCTGGGTATCCACCAGCCGTGAGACCTGAGCAAGTCACTGAATTTTGTTTGTTTATTTTTTTTCTTAAGTTAGACTAACAGGCTAATTTCAGCAATAATAGCCTGTTTCAGCGACAATATTCTGGTTCTAAGCTGATCACGAAGAAGAGAAAATTGGATTCAACAAGGGCCAGCCAGCGTTCCTGATCTGTATAAATTCCCACACAGTCTTTTACTCTCCCTAATCCACATACTTTTCAGTGTGTGAACAACTAAACTGCTTACAGGAGATTTACTAGTGACATAAACTCAAGGAGGATTCCAGGAAAATTACATGTAATCATCTTTCTGTGTGCTTTAGAGCAGTGTGAACTCTCACCGTTCCAACACGCTCCTGAATTTGCTAACGGCGAGCCTGGAAAAATTGAAAACAAAAACAAAAACAGTGAAAAACAAAACAAAATTTTTAAAAAACCCTTTAGAAATTGGAAGGGGAGGCGAACCATAAGAGACTACGGACTCTGAAAAACAACCTGAGGGTTTTGAAGGGGCGGGGTGGGAGGTTGGGGGAACCAGGTGGTGGGTAATAGGGAGGGCACGTATTGCATGGAGCACTGGGTGTGGTACAAAAACAATGAATACTGTTACGCTGAAAAAAATAAATAAATAAATAAATTTCTGACATTTAAAAAAAAACCTTTTAAACAGCTTAACGTTAAGCTTTAAAAAAATATAAGGATCGGGGCGCCTGGGTGGCTCAGTGGTTTAAGCCTCTGCCTTCGGCTCAGGTCATGATCTCAGGGTCCTGGGATCGAGCCCCGCATCGGGCTCTCGGTTCAGTGAGGAGCCTGTTTCTCCCTCTCTCTCTGCCTGCCTCTCTGACTACTTGTGACTTCTCTCTCTCTGTCAAATAAATAAATAAAATATGAAAAAAAAATAAGGATCTTTATACTTTATTCAAGAAATTTTAAGTTTCCCCAGCTGTCACATGAAAATGACGGTGAGCAAGTGTTAATAAATGAAATTATCAGAAGACAATGGCGGGGGTGGGGGTAGGCAGAGGGAAGTGAGCCCTGGGGTTTCTGGGATGCTCAGCTTACATTCTTGCGACCCTGACGCTTCCTGTGTATGGTGTCCTACAGCCTTCAAGGAAGGGTAGGAGCGGGGATGATGTGTTTGGGAGCTGAGACAGCCTGGGTGACATTATGAGAAGACCCCCTTCACATGACCGCTCATCCACACCGTCCCACCTGGGCGCCCCTTTTCTCCACCAAGGCTATGACTGCAAAGGTTCATCCCTTCAACGTCACTGCCTTCCGATCTAATATGCATTTTCTATCCAGTTCCAGTTGGGAGGAAGACAGAATCAGCCTTCTGTTCTGTTTCTCCCACAGAATGTAGCTAGAAACTGAAAGGTAATTCATGGAACAGGTGGGCTAGGAAGGAGGACGGGGTCTGGAACACCATGGAAACAACAGTGTATTTACCTTTCTGTACCCCTGTTGTCCCCTGGCCTAACTGCCAAAGTGCCTACACCCAGAGGTGAACATTAGCGAACAAAGAAAGTTCCAGGCAAACCTCCCTAGTCTAGGCTTGAGGAGTGAGGTTGAGGGGTCACTTGCCAGCACAGAGCAGGAGGGTCCATGGGGGTCTAAAATTCTGAAGGAGGAACCCCTATTTCCCTGCTTGGAAGAGCTACGGTACTAAGACCTCAGAGAGTGGGGAGGCAGAGGTGAAGTCTCACTGTCTGTCTCCCTCTCTCTCCTTCAACCTCCAAGCCACAAACACTGGCAGAGCCATGAGAAATGCTGGCAGAGCCATGAGAAATGCTGGCAGAGCAGAGTAAATCAGATTTCAGATTTCTGGCAGCAGGACTTAAAAGGGGGGCCTTGGGGACATGGAAAGGCATGGGGAAAACACAGAAAGGGAGGAGCTCAAGGAAGCCATCTTCCAGAGTTCGCTGTGCACTCCTGGTCTCACCCCAACCTGGGCATGCATGGGGCTGACCCCAGATGCCCCAGGAAACACTCTGAGAAGTCAACTAAAAGTTCAATCATTGCCCAGGTACCAGACTTGCAAATCAAATATGGTACACTCACAGGTCAGATCCAAACAGGACTGTGAAGACTTGGAGAGCAAGAATGAAAGAGGAGCTATCCCAGCAGACTCAGCTGACACTGAAAGAAAAATGAGGGGACACGACACAGATGTCTATGCACATAAATTTGGTGAAATAATATAGATGAAATAGACTAATAATTGTTCAAAAACCACACAGTATCTAAATTTATCTGAGATGAAACCATTCTGGAGCTCAGAAGCTAAAATCAAAGTATGGGCAGGTCTGTCTTCCTTCCTGAAAGCTCAAGAGGTGAATCCCGAATCCTTTATGTAGCCTCTTCCAGGTTTTAGAGTCCACCCACATTCCTTGGCTCATGGCCCTCTTCCTGCGTCTTCAAAGCCAACTTCACATCTCCCTCTGCCTTTGGTCTGTAATTACATTTCCCTCTGACTCTTCTGCTTCTTTCTTCAGTTTTTAAGGACCCTTGTGATCACATTGGGCCCACCCAGATAATCCAGGATAATCTCCCTATTTTAAATCCAGCTGATTAGCAACTAATTCCATTTACAACCTTAATTCCCCCTTGCTATGTAACTTGACATACTCACAGATTCTAGGGATTAGGATGTGGACATCTTTGAGTGGCCATTATTGCTCCTGACATAGCAGACCAAGTACTAGCTGATGAATTTTAAGAATCCAACATGGAACTTAAAAAGATCCTGGGATGTTTAAGGCAAAGCTAAAGCTAAGGAAGGATTTCACACAGAGACCAAAGAGAGCTTACTCATATATGACTGAAAATTCAAAATTTTTCTCATAAATTCTCCATACCTCGTTAATGTTACCCAAAGGTCAGTGATGGTTTGGGTCAATAATTCCATAAGCAGAGGTTGAATTTAGAGTCCATTTGGGGCACCTGGGTGGCTTAGCCAGGCTTCGACTCAGATCATGATTTCAAGGTCCTGGGATGGAGTATAGCGTAGGGCTCTCTGCTCAGCGGGGAGGAGTCTGTTTCTCCCTCTCCCTCTGCTCCTCCCTCCCCTTTGTATGCTCTCTTGCTCTCTCTCAAATAAATAAATAATTTTTTTAAAAGATAAATAAATGAAAGTCCATTTGGTGTTCTGTGTGGTTAGGAAACCAAAGGAAGACATCATGTATTATAAAATATAAGCCAAACTGAATTTATAAATGTATCTTAACCTGATAAATGTGATCATAGAACACAAAGAAGCACAACTTACTGATGTACCTGAAATAAAATGAATAGAATTTCATTAGTGGAGGAAAAATTCTGGGAAGAAAATAGAAAAATGTATAGAAAAATACCATAATAACCAAAATTCTTCTTTTTTTTAAAGATTTTATTTATTTATTTGACAGAGAGATGACAAGTAGTCAGACAGGCAGGCAGAGTGACAGGGGTGAAGCAGGCTCGCTGCCGAGCAGATAGCCCGATGCGGGGCTCGATCCCGGAACCCCGGAATCATGACCTGAGCCGAAGGCAGAGGTTTTAACCCACTGAGCCACCCAGGCACCCCTCCAAAATTATTCTTACACAATGTGTGTTTTTGAAAAATAATCATGTGATTAATCATATAATTATGACCATATAGGGTGAATGGAAGCAATATTTATAAAGACAATACCCTTGTGTTGGAAATAAAAACATCTCCATCTGACAATAGCTAATGAGAAATGTAATCTAGGATTCTATTAGAAAGTGGACAATCTGTGGCTTGTCAATAGACAATATTGACAAGTGATTGTTGCTCTATGTTAGTAAGTATATTTCTGGGGAACAGAGATACCAATGATTCTCAAGCTTTCTTCCTCAGAGGATATGCAATGGTCATAAATGAGATTGAAGCTCAATTTTCTATACAGTTTCTATACTATTTCTATACTCTTTCTGATGCCACCTTTTCTTTCACTCAGGTAATATAGTCAACAATTTGAGAATTAAATTCATGTTATTATAGACATAACACAAGAGCTTCTTGTGTTTTCTTGAATTTTCCCTCCTTCTAATACCTAAATAATTACCATCTGGATCTCCATTATGTATGATGACACAAAGTACTCCTTCATAAGTTCTGAGAATCTGCAAATGGAGCTGACATCCTCCTGGTTGTGGCCATGCCAGGCTTCCCCACCACTTTTCCCCAGCCCCACCATCTCACAGCTGTTCTCTGTGCTGGTGAGGTTGTCTCTGCTCTGCCTCACTCTGAAACTAGTCACGGCCTTCCTTTCTACAAACACAGCAGACGTGAGCTTTTTTCTTCAAAAGACCGCACTAGGGGCGCCTGGGTGGCTCAGTGGATTAAGCCGCTGCCTTCGGCTCAGGTCATGATCTCGGGATCCTGGGATCAAGCCCCACATCGGGCTCTCTGCTCCGCAGGGAGCCTGCTTCCTCCTCTCTCTCTGCCTGCCTCTCTGCCTACTTGTGATCTTCTCTCTGTCAAGTAAATAAATAAAATCTAAAAAAAAAAAAAAAAAAAGACCGCACTAAAGGAGTCCTGCTACACATAAGTTTCACTCAGTTGGAGATCTTTGTTTTGTCCATGAGGTATCTCAGACTCCTAGAACATTGCCTAACATGCAGTAAAGCCCTGTTGAATAAATGCAAAGTATATAGCAACATAAGGCAGTTACAGCACAAAACAGTAGGAAATCCTATTCCTAAAATCAGTCATTCTTCAACTCTCAGCTGAAGTCCTAGGGCCTATTCATTCATCCCACTGAGGAAAAACCCATCTTTACTTTGTTCTAGCCTCTCAGAAGAAATCAAACCAGCTAACCCTATAACAATCTTACAGACGTGCTATTGTGACCACAGAAAACACAGTCATTTACGTTGCTTTGTGGAGCAGTTGGATTTCTTTTATTCCAAATCCGGCATTCTCAAATAGGATCTTATTTTACCTTAACATAACTGAAGGTTCATGCAAACGTTTACTCCAAAAACCAAAATGACAACTATATCTCTCCCCAAAATGATAAGAAATTTATCTTTAGCAACACCAAGTGCCAATGAGAGCTTTGAAGTTCCAGGGTTTTTTCCCTGAACACTCTAAAGAATTCAGATCAGTTCCCTGCCTTCCCACCCCTCCTACCTTGCATACACACAGGAGCCTCACAAGTGGAAAGTGTTTCCCAATCCATTGTTAATGGAAAGGAAGGAGATAATGTGTTTGTTTATGGAATTGCTGGCCCCTGCCCTACCATATACATGCAAAAAATAATTTTGTATAGCCTCTAATTCTTTTTATTTTAAAAAATAACTGGTATGTAAATTGCCATGTGATGACTGTTATGAGTAACACATCACCGTTGATCTTCCCCCACAACCAGTGGTCCATCCAGTGTGCTGTGACCGTATGACTCAGAGCAGGCAGTCGTCCTAATCTAAGATCTTCCCTCTCCTACCTTTGTTTCCAAACTTACACATGCTGTGAAAGGAGTATTTTCCAAAGTACATGTACAGATTTGGAATTGAAAGTGCATATATGTGTATAATCAAAGCAATAATACCTCCATATCATAAGCAAAGAAAGCTTACATAATATAGCATGGAACAGCTATAAGTCAATGCCATAAGTAGTGCTTGATGCTACCTAAAAATATACAAGGTAGTAGTTAAGTATACACATTTTGGAATCAGAAGGATGTGGATTCAAATCCAAGCTCTACCTTTCTTTACTGTGAATGTGAGCAAGTTATATGACTTCTGAGTCAGCTTTCAGACCTGGAAAAAGGCACATTGATATAGATCCCAGAAGGTTATCATACAGTGAAAGAGATACAGCAGTGCTTCTAGAAAATCAGAACCCCAACTCGGCTGGGCCTGAAGTACCATCTTACAGCCGTTGGGGCTCTAGTCAGCTTACTCTTCATCCTCCATAGCTACTCCTTCACATCCTTTTCCTTTCCTCAAACCTGTGCCTGTGTCTCACCTCTAATGCTACTGAGATAACAGGAAACCATCCTAAGTAGGAGGGCTATACAATTTCTCAGCCAGAGTGAGACAATTTTGAGCGCGAAGGGGTATAGTCTTATAATTACATCAGGACAATAAGTGTCAATCGAGAAATTAAAATTATAATTAAATTCTTATCAAAAACTCAGACTCAATATATTCCAAACTAAATTTATCTTCTTCAAAATATCTGGACCATCTTCACTGTTTCCAGTCTCAGTAAATAGTTTACTGGTGTCCCTGGTTGAAAAACTGGAGCCATCCTTGACTTTTCCTTCTTCTTCTTCCTCTATATCCACTCAGTTCTATTTTATAAATATCATTCAAGTCGGTTCACTTTTTATCATTCTCATTGATACTAACCCAGTTCAGAGCCTCACCATCTTTCATCTCTATCACAAACCTTCTAGAAAGAGATTGTAGTCATCAGCTACAAGTAAAGAAATATACATTGCAGGGCTACTATTTTCCTTTCTTGCTGTCCTTTAAGGGTAACCCACCTAAAAAGAAAGCTGTCACAAAGAAAGTAAAACACAGAAGTGAAGAGCAGGTAGATACCTCTTGTAGCATTTAAAGAATTAGGGGTTATAATCTTCTTTTTATACATGAAAAAATAGTGTGTAGGAAGAAGATGTAACTGAACCTAAAGCCACATCTCTCAAAGTTTCTAGCTATCTGAGCCAATGAATTTCATTTTTCTTTTTGATGAAGCAAGTTTATTGCATTTCCATCACCTGCAATTTAAAAGTCCCAACTTACACAATTATGTGACCAGATCACAATCTAGCTTCAGTCCTCAGTTCCTAGCATAGTGCCTGGCCAGGTGATTAACCTCTTGAATGGATCATGTACACAAAACACCCTACAAGCATCTTTATCTCCATACCAACAAAGAGCAATGTGTTTTCATTCATTTATCAAGTATTTATTGAACACATTCTATGGATCACTATTCTGGATACTGGGAATACAGCCCTGTACAAACACACAAAGTTTGCTCTAATGAAATGTATATATAGAATAGTCAAAAATAAGGAGTAAGAAATTAAAATAAAGTAAAATATCTACTATTTTTGTCCTTGGATCTTAGAAAAGCCACCTGGATTTTGTATAGCAAGATATTATGTCTGAACCAAAGAAACTCTTCAGTGTCCATCGGCATAATATATTTATATAAAAATGAATTGGGGACATTGTTTTAAAATTATGTCCATTTAAAATTATGTCCAAACAAATGTCAGGGATTAAAATTTCATCAGAAACAAATTATTTTTATAGAGTGTTAAGATCCTCATGACAGAAACTCGGGCTCATTAACCCTTTAGTTCAGTGTTCAAGGTACCATAGAAAAAATTATAATACTTAGAGTCAGAAGTCCTAAAGTTGAATCCTCAATTTAAGTAAAAGCTATGTTTTTTCCTACACACTACGTTCTCATGTATTAAATGTGGATTATAAAACTTAATTCTTTCGGCCTCTTCATTTCACTCAGAAAGTTAGCCAGCAATTATTAAATATTAGTTGAATTAATGAATGCTAATATCCATATTAAGTGAGATCATAATATGAAAGCATGTGTCAGCTGTAATGTGCTATACAAACAGTAGTTGCTTTTAGTGCTATTATTATTATGATTTTATTATTTCTGTGAGAGCTGAGGTGGTGGAAGTGTTGTGCAGGGGATGGTACTAGAAGGAGGAGGAAGTAGTGTAAGAACTGACTCGAAACGAATTAAATGTCTAAGTGTCTGGGGTGCCTGGGTGCCTCATTTGTTAAGCCTTTGGCTCAGGTCATGAACCCAAAGTCCTGAGATCAAGTCTTGCATCGGGCTCCTTGCTCAGTGGAAGCCTGCTTCTCCCTCTCATACTCGCCCTACTTGTGTTCCTCTCTGGCTGTCTCTCTCTGTCAAATAAAATCTTTAAAAAAAAATGTCTAAGTGTCTAAGAGGAGAGTGAGCAAGGCCCACAGTAACAAGCACCATTTCCAAGTGGGGGCGGGTTGGTTCTACTGCTCTTGGGCTCTGGGCTCCCTGCTTTGGCACCTTCATGATTCTCTCCATAAAAATTCCTAGTCCCACCCTCTGTCTGCCTACCAAAATTACCTCTTTACTCAGCCACACTGCCATTTTTTTTAAAGCTGGTTTTAGGAAAGTAATCTGATTAAAGTGATAAAATTACAGTCTTGTGAAAATGTTGCTGTACGTGTGCCCCACAACTTTATTTCCCAATGAAATGTCACATCCTTCTTCAGTGACTTTTTAAGGTTAAAATTCTCCATAACAGTAGTATTCTGTGCATGACATTTTTCCTTCTTGCTTTTGTATTTTCTAATTTTTTAAAAATATTTTGTTTATTTGTCAGAGAAAAAGAGCACAAGAAGGGGCAGCGGCAGGCAGTGGGAGAAGCAGGTAGAGGGAGAAGCAGGCTCCCTGCTGAGCAGGGAGCCAGGTGCAGGTCTCAATCCCAGGACCTTGGGGTCATGGTCTAAGCCGAAGGCAGATACTTAAGCAACAGAGCCACCCAGGTGCCCTGTATTTTCTAATTTTTAATAATAATTTGAAATTATAAAAAAGGTAGAAATATTACTTTTTTTTAAAGATTTATTTATTTTTTTTTCCATTTTATTTATTTTTTCAGCGTAACAGTATTCATTCTTTTTGCACAACACCCAGTGCTCCATGCAAAACGTGCCCTCCCCATTACCCACCACCTGTTCCCCCAACCTCCCACCCCTGACCCTTCAAAACCCTCAGGTTGTTTTTCAGAGTCCATAGTCTCTTATGGTTCGCCTCCCCTCCCCAATGTCCATAGCCCGCTCCCCCTCTCCCAATCCCACCTCCCCCCAGCAACCCCCAGTTTGTTTTGTGAGATTAAGAGTCATTTATGGTTTGTCTCCCTCCCAATCCCATCTTGTTTCATTTATTCTTCTCCTATCCCCCTACCCCCCCATGTTGCTTCTCCATGTCCTCATATCAGGGAGATCATATGATAGTTGTCTTTCTCCAATTGACTTATTTCACTAAGCATGATACGCTCTAGTTCCATCCACGTCGTCGCAAATGGCAAGATTTCATTTCTTTTGGTTTAAGAAAATACTCTCATAGGTGTACTATTTCTTTTTCTTTTTTTAAGATTTTATTTATTTGAGACAGAGCAAGAGAGGGCACAAGTGGAGTGTGGGGGGGGAGGGAGAAGCAGGCTCCCCTGAGCAGGGGGGAGCAAGCCTAACACAGGGCTGGATCCCAGGATCCTGGGATCACCACCTGAGCCAAACGCAGATGGTTAACCAACAGAGTTACCCAGGCATCCCTCTTTTCCTTCTTTATTATCATCTGACAACTTAGCTTCTAATCATCTGAATGAGTTTCTCTAAGTGGCTCTTTTATTTTTATTTCTTAGAAAACTTTACTGAGCATACTTGAAACTCTAAATCCTTGGCTGACTTGTTTACCTACCCCAGCTTCTGGAAATTTAGAACAGGTGGATAATGATATCTAGTCTTAAGGAGTTTTCAAAGTAAATGCTTGAGTATGGGCAGAAACTGCCTTAAAATAATACTTCAGGATTTGGGGAAGAAGAATTTGATCAAGACAAGAGAAAACCAAAGTAACAGACTTGTATTCTCCTATCTCTGAACCATTTTCTAGACTATCTTAATTACCTTGGCTGTATAGAAATACTATTTTCATATAAATGAACATCTTACTATTAAAATGTTATTCCCAGAGCACTGGGTGGCTTAGTTAAGCATCCAACTCTTGGTTTCAGCTCAAGCCCTGACCTCAGGATTTTGAGATGGAGTCTGGCATCGGGCTCCATTCTCAACATCGAGTCTGCTTAAGATTCTCTCCCTGTCTCTCTGCCCCTCCCTACCACCCCCCCAACCGTGCTTGTATGTGCACATTCTCTCTGTGTCTCTAAAAAAAATTAATTTATTAATTAACTACATAAAATGTTATCCCTAGCTAATAAACATCATGCATATAATTGAGTGAATTATAAATATAATTATATATAATTAAATTAACTTAATGTGTTGATTTAATTTTGTTGTTAAGCTTTCATTGGGACAAGCACTATTATTATATAGTCTCTGAACTTTTGAAATTCCTGACATGACATGGCTGCTTGCTCAAAACCTTTTGAAGAAAAAATGATACTGGTCATGGACACGCAATCATTAGGATGGCTGAGACAGGGCTGAGGACATAGAATTAAGTCAGATTCAGGAAAGGCCTCAGAGCCTAAAAATTAAGGTATTCTGGAACCCCAGAAGCCATGGGCAGTGGAAGCATGTATTAATTCTAGAAGACAAAGGCCCACAAGGGGTCAAAAATCAGTTCAGAGTATATAAGGGTTCACAGCAAACAGGAAAGTATATGGAGCAGAAGTTGATAACCTGGCCAGGTTAGGAGTGCAGCTCCTAGTACCAGTAACAAGCAGAATCTTTCCATTTTGCAGCTTCCAGTTTCGCCTCCTGGGTTTTTATGGGGTTCCCAGAGAAAAAATAGAGATAAACCAGCACAATGTGTCTAGGTCTGAATGAGGGTGTATGTCATAGAATTGTATAGATGAGAAAAGAGAAGGTAGAAAAATTTCAGTTTGTTGGTGGTGCGGTGTGTGTGTGTGTGGCAAAAATGGTATAGAGCAAAGTTCTCTTAAATGAAAAAGAACCAAGTCAAGAAAAAGAAAATTTCCAATGTTTGACTTTGGGAGTAAAATAATCTGAGCATTTTGAGTACCTCCATTCTCCCTTCCCCCTTCATCTGGTATTCTTAGAGTTGGGAGACTTGATAAACACATTGAGGAAATTTAAGAAAAGGACAAGAAAATATACCTTTACTATAGCTAAAGAAAAAAATGGCTATCCTCACACTTGTCTCCTAAGGACCTTTTAAAGACTTAATATTTAGTCACAAACACATCTTGAATAGTTGTATAAGGGGACATGCGGTATGGAAGCATCTTCATTCAGAATTTTCTCTAGGGTGTAACTGAGACAGATTTCATCTCTAGACCTACAATGTCACTGTGCAGTAAAGAGGAAGCGATCTTGCCCCAGAGGGATCAAGAGAAAACAGAACACTAAAATCTTATTATCTGACAAAGCTGGAGAGAATCTGAAACAACACCCTTAGACACAGATTTTTTAACTTTAGCCAGAAACCTCCTCAAAGGCAATACAATTTGAAGAATAAAACAGGGATAAATTAGATCTTCTTGAAAAGTATTACTTTTAATACTGATATTTTAAAAAAAAATAAACTATAGTTCTTTGTTTCCACACTTAAAAAATCTCATACCCAATACTTGCCTATTCCATTTGTTTGATCCATGTTTCTCTCCATGCAGTGGTAGGGAAGAGATCTATGAAAATAGGAATTAAGGATTTCTGTGAACAGAAATAGAATGATCACATTCTATGTCAAGTTACATGTACTTGGTTCATCTGAGCAAATAGTATGATAATTTCAGAATAAAAGATACTATGAAAAAGCTAACTAGGGTAAACAGTGACAGACTTCCTCAGAAAGCTGGACTTTTACTTTGAAAATGTATAAAAGAAGCAAAGGTATGTCCATATGAATTTAGGGTTGAGAGCAGCACATTGGTATGGAGAAAACGATTCTAAAGCAAGTTAAGAAAAGCTTACCATCGTCTTGCCATTCTTGCAAACAGCTTAGTAAATTGAAAGGCCTTTTCAGATCAATCCTTAAAATTAATTAATTCCTAAAAATTCCTGGAAACGAAATGACAAACTCTTGACCTTTGTCTACTGTTCTTTTTAGTATCAGCAACATGAAGGCAGGAGAACAAGTACCAATGCTCAGGGACATTTAGTAAAGCTTGTTCTCTTCCAAGAATCTGGAAATCTTAAATTTCATTAACCGTGGGATCTTGGCTTACTCATTTCCCCTCTCTGAATCTTAATTCCCTCATCAGAGGATTAAAGTGTGATATAAACCATTCATTCCCCCAGAATTCTTTGTAGTAATAACCCCCCCATGTTTTATTTAGTCATGGGGTGCCCAGCTAGAGATTATTTTAGCTAGATGTGGTCATGAAATACCAAAGGTGACTTTGCAATCCTTCTATCATTTCTTTAAAGATGAAGCCCCTTGACCTAGACTCTTCCCCTTCCCACTGGCTGGGAAATGTCCACAGTGGCAGCCACTACCTGAGTCCCAGCCTGAGAGCTACAGGATGGGGATATCAGAGCCTCCCGTCCAGCTTGGGATCCTGATGAACATCACTGAACATTAAATTTCTGAATGTTAAGGGTGCCTGGGTGGCTCAGTAGGTTAAAGCCTCTGCCTTCAGCTCAGGTCATGATCCCAGGTTCCTAGGATCAAGCCCCGCATCGGGCTCTCTGCTCATTGGGGAGCCTGCTTCTCCGTCTCCCTGTCTCTGCCTGCCTCTCTACCTATTGTGATCTCTGTCTGT
Source organism: Meles meles (assembly GCF_922984935.1). Taxonomy (NCBI): domain Eukaryota; kingdom Metazoa; phylum Chordata; class Mammalia; order Carnivora; family Mustelidae; genus Meles; species Meles meles. Next base: position 10,449,709 of record NC_060067.1, read on the forward strand.
CAAATAAATAAATTAAATCTTTTAAAAAATAAAAATAAAAAATAAATTTCTGAATGTTAATCGATGTAACAGAAGAAACAGAGAAGTTCTGCTGTAGGAATCAACCAAAGAGACTAAACCTTGTTATTCTGACAATGGTGATCACAGAAGCACATGTTAAGGGTTTGGAACAGTTTTGAAATGATGGTCTTTTCTTCTTTCTTAGTAACTTAGACTCACAGTCCCCTTCATTCTATCTTTTAATTGCTCTGTTAATCACTTTCCATAACCTTCCAGTTTACTACCATGCAGTATGACAATAGATTACCTTCACTACAAAGGCTATCTTTAAATTCCCACGGGCATTTAGTAAAGTTTTATTATCCTCAGCCATAATCCTATGAGAAGATTAGATCAACTAAAAGTAGTTTTCTGCCTATCAGCACAAAGCACCGGGGAGGGCTTGCAGATGATGTGGGGTTTGAAACCCAAAATCCTGCAGCTTACACGGGGCTGCCAGAAGGAGCTCTGGGAAAGTCACCTGAATCAGACTTGGTTTTGCTTATGCAAGTCACTGACCAAAAAGGAACTTAAGGAACCTTCTCGTGGCTTTGTGAAAGCCCAAACTAAAATACTTGATTTTACGCACATTTTATACACACCCACAAATTGTCTTTTCATTAATTTTAAACGTTTTTATTAGCAATATGTTCACTGGAACGTCAATGTGAGGTATCAATGAGCTCAAGAGATCAAGAGTTGATTTAAGTTCTTTGTACCAAGTTATACCTTGTAATCTGTTGACGTCTAAAAGAGAAAAATGCGTCAAGGATGACAGATGAATTCAGAAGCATAGAGAGTCTCCCAAGAGAGCATTTTACCTAAGGAAGAGATTTGGGCATCCCCGAGACTGGTTAAATGGCATTCGCGACCTTGCAATAGAGAGAAATAGATCTAAGGGAAGGACTAAAGGAATGCTAAAAAAGAGGAGAAGTAGAGGGATGTGATAGAGTTAGTGTCTTATCCTCCTACTAATTGGTCACCCACACTGAACCCAGAGACAACTCTTAAAAAACAAAAAACTTCTCGTTTTCATTACCCTGCTTACCATGTCCCTTAGAAAAATGTACAAAATCCTATCCTGATCTAAGAAATACTGTATGTTCCTGGACCCTAATTATCTTTCTGATTTCACCTCAAACCACAGTCCTCATTCCTCTCTCCAAAAGATGCACGCTGGCATTATGGGTTGAATTGGGTCCCTCTAAAACGTCATATGTTGAAGTTCTAACTCCAGTACCTCAGAGTGTGACCTTCTCTGGGTATAGGGTCCTAGCAGATATAATTAGCAAACATGAGGTCACTCTGAAGTAGAGTGGGTCTATACGCCAACATGACTGATGTTCTTGCAAAAGGGGGAAATTTGGACCTAAGCACACACACACAGGAAGACCACCATGTGAAGAGACAGGCAGAAATGAGAGTGATGCTATTACAAGCCAAAAAGCACCAGAGATTGCTAGCCATCCACCAGAAGTTGCAGGAAAAGCATGGAACAAATTCTTTCTCACAGCCTGTAGAGGGAAACAACCCTGCTAACGCCTTGATGCTGGGCTTCCAGCCTCTAGAGCTGTGAGAGAGTAAATACCTGTTGTTTAAGCTACCCAGTTTGTTGTACTTTGGTTTAGCAGCCCTAGCAAACTTAGGCACTAGATTTCTCTCAACTCTCTGCATGGGCCTTGGCCAGTGCTCTACCCTTCAGCTAGAGACAGCAATTTCCCTTCTTTCCTAGTCACACCATCCTTGAGTCTTGTGGTAAGCACCATTTCTCTGAGAAAGAAACCTTCCTTAACATCCCAGAGTCGGTAATATTCCTCTCCTTCCTAACCTATACTTATCACAAATCCAACAGGACCCTGAACTTCTTCAGAACAGTGGACCTTCCTGAATTATTTGTTTCCTTAATGTCTATCTTCTGCATCCAGCTGTAAGCCTGCGGTAGGAGTGTGTCTGTCTTACTCACGGTTGTACCTTCTGTGATTTGCACATAATTAGTGCTCAAGAAACATTTATTAACTGGGTTCCTTTTTAACTTTGAATTCTCTGTTCCCAAATATTGTTTCAAAGATCCCACATCCTTAGTAATAATTCCCACCAAAATATTTCTATCCTCATGTATATATTCATGTGCCTGGAGGCAGCCTCATACTTCTATAATTTGTTGTTGTCATACCTAACATTTTATTTCATTCCACCACACATCTGTATAAGCAATAACATTTGTATATTTACTAGTGTCCAGGAATGTTTTTGATTTGGATCCTATATTACCGAAAAGAATTTCAATTATTTGGCAAGCTGACATCCTCATAAGATTCTATCTGTCCAGCAAGGCAGATGAGGGAAATCACGTAAGAAAAACACTAGAGGAATGAGGCGGTTTTTTTAAAAAGACACCCATTTAACCTGTGTTTACTGATAGGAAAACTTTTGCTAATGTACTGGAGTGAGAGGCTTGATGATAATTATCTAGAATTATGGAATAGTAAAAGTTAATCTCGAAACATGTATATCACCAACTATCTATCTATCTTTAAAGATATGGATATATTTATAAAAAAGAAAAAAAGAGCAAATAATTCTAGGTAGATTATTTTACCTCTCAAGTCAATCCTAACTTAGTCTGACTTTTGATCTCAAAGAATCACACCGATGTAGATCAGAAATCTCTCTACAATAAAGTTCTTAGTGAGTGTGTTACTGAGTGGGAGCATTTTGATTTATTTTTTTATTTTTTATTAACATATAATGTATTATTTGTTTCAGGGGTACAGGGCTGTGGCTCATCAGTCTCACACCATTCACAGCACTCCTCATAGCACATACCCTTCCCAACGTCCATCACCCCAACACCCGATCCCTTCCACCCCCCTCTCCTCCAGCAACCCTCAGTTTGTTTCCTGAGATTAAGAATCTCTTATTGTTTCTCTCCCTCTCTGATTTATTTTAAAGAGAAGTTTCTAAGCAAATGTGAGTTCAACAGATATTCTTTCAATAGGAGGATAGCTGGCAATACTACATTATTCAGTACCATTTTTCAGATGGATTCTGCTGGCTACAGAAGGACTAAAGGATGGAGAGTCTGTTTTGAATTCCATCATTCACTACGGTAAACTACGGTACAACTGTCTACTCTTGGGCACAAAAAGAACAAAGTGACTAGACTCAACCCAGTCATTCATTTAGTAAATCTCTCTTCCGAGCATTTATTGTGTCAACTGCTGTGGCAGACACAGCTGATAAAATTTTAGTAACAATAAGAATAGCTTATTCTTATTGCCTGCTAATTATATGCCAGGTTCCATACTAAATGCTTTCCACACATCATCTCCTCTAATCCTCTCCATAGCACTATACAATATGTACCATCATTGTCCTCGTTTTATGAAGAACTGAAATCCCAGGCAGGTCTGGTAGTATGAACGAGGTCAAAGAGCTAGGATTTAAGTATAGCTACACCTGACTCCAATGCCTGACTGAGTTCCTACCCAATGCATTATACTACCACACAATATAGAATGACTCAATTACTATAATTTTTCCCCAAATCCATAAAATTCAGGTTAAGATTCTGAGCTGAGAAAGATAATGTAAAGTGAGTTTGAGAAACAGAATTTAATTCCACAATAATACAGAAACGGCATTAAGTAATATTTTCTTAGAATGAGTTTATGGGCCATTTCAAATAAGCTCCCCAAGTTCAAAAGTCAGGATTATAGTGATTTTGGCTCGTCTCAAGTAAGCTTAAGAAAAGCAAAAATGAAAGAAAGGGCCTTTAGAACCTCAAGTTCAGTATGTGAGAATGCAAAATAAAAACAGTGTGGAAAAGAGATCTGAAATTTTTAGTGAAGAAAGAAGCCAATCTATTTTTTAACTACTAAGGCAGAAATTGAGTGTGTATATATTTTTGGTAGAGGAGAACCCATAGTTTTCATGAACTTCTCTGAAAATACTTTTACCCAAAATTTGAGCCAAAATAGGAAAGGAAAACATAATGTTCAAGGGTCTAGAGAGAAAGGTATATAAATATAACTATTAGTTGAATGCAGAATTCCCTAAGTAATTATTTTAGACACCCCAAAACAGGAGAATAATTGGCCTCTGATTCTCACATGTGTCATTTTGGTACTTTGCCTTTCATGTGAGGGAAGGTCTGTATCTTCCCTCCTACTGACCTTGCCTTCCCTTAATTTGACGCTCGTGACCCCTCTCTGCCTCTTTAACTCCTTCAGTCCTGGTAATAGCAGGAGTGACTTAACCTAATTGTTGAATTTGAGAAAGAAACTGTTGAGAGCTCTCAGGAACCATGTGCTTTCTTTGACAGCTTGGCTAGATTATATATTTGGAGATGGAGATGTCTGGTTGGTCCTAGGGCAGGCAAAACTAAACAGTTAGTATTCCTAATTCTAGAGTCAGCATTAGGAAGCCAATTTGTCTACAGATATAAATCAAAGTCTCCAATAGTAGTTTTGTCAGTAATTAAGGGCATTTTTTGGCCTCTCTCTACTGATTTTCTTCTTATTTATCAATTATTCTGAAACTGAATGAGGAAACAGCCTATTATTTATTCGTCCCCTTCAAAGACCTCAAAATTGCAGATAAAGTGACAACAGTAGTTTGCAAGCAGAACACACACACAAAAAAGAGAGAGAGAGAGAGAGAGAGAAAACTTCTCTTTGGTATATTCTGAAAATTTAAAATAAAAAACTAGAATTTGATAGAAGTGGTTTAAAAGTAATATTGGACCAGTTTTCCTACCCCCAAGCATTACTAATGCAGTTCTGCTTGGCTGGATCCACTGTGATCCATTTATAAATGGATATATTAACAGTTGAACTGAAAAGCCCAAAAAGGGGTTGTGGGGATGATTCTGAGGCATGGAGTAGAGACTCCTATGCAATGTTCAGATTTTTATTTTATAGCCATCCTATGTTTCATCTTTCATTTTCTTGTCTATCCAACAGAACTGAAGCAGGCATTGTACAAAGTGTGGGGGGCATGACAATGTGCTTTGCCCACCTCCTGCTGCAGAGAGTGTGATTAACCAAGGGCCTCAGCTTTGGAAATCTATACCAGAATTTGTTTTTAGGCTGCTCCTTCCACTGGCTGTTTGAGCCAGTGACTGAGTGCAGTAGAGATACTACGGCAGATGCCATTCCTGAAAGACCAGAGACTTCTGTTGGCTAACTTTGTCTAGAGGAGTCCCTGATGGGTTTGTAGAAACTGTAAAACTGTGTGACACTCCACCCAACATTCTTTCCCTCTCTCTTTCACCCTGGGTTAAACTTGCTGATGAAGTCATTGGACGAAAAAAAATTTCAAATTGACCAAAGATACCAACAAAATATGTTGGTTCTTGATCGTCATACCAAACGAAACTGAGCTCCCTCAGTGGCTCCTAAAAATCTCAATGGCCTGGAGAATAGTCTTCAAGCCTCCTTAGTAGAAGTGAGAAGAAACTGTGCTTGAGGAGTGAGATTTCAACACTTCCTCCCTATACCAAAGATAGTAGAGTTAGTTTTAAATATCAGATAACTATGTTTCCCTGAGGAAATTCTCCTCAAACAGCACTGTTTAGTAGAACATTCTATGATGACGGAAATGTTCTATATCTGTGCTGTCCACTGTAGAAACTATTAGTCACATATGGCTGTTGAACATTTGAAAGTAGGTATAATGGTGAGGAACTGAATTTTAAGTTTTATCCAAGCATATATAATTTAATTTTAAATTTAAAGAGCTGCATGTGGCTAATGGCTACCATATTTGACAACATAGCTCTAGAATCTGTCTGCAAATACAACACAATACAAGTGCAAAATTTTGTGCTTCTGCTTGTTTATCAAGTACGATTCAATGAAGAGATTAGCAAGAATCAGAACTATTTTGGAAGAGCACAACACATAAACAAGAATATATCATGTTCAGGTACCAATTTGTAAAATGTCTTACTTCTTATTCTATTCGCTCTGGGAACCATACTAAATAGAGCCAAGTAAGGTATTTCTAGTGTTAATTCCCAAATAGTTATTTATGTGGTATTGATAAAACTTGCAGTTAATATGGTTAACAAGGTATATGACACTTTTTCTTTGGTTTAAAACTGCACTGACAATTCACTCTCAACTAAACTCCATAATAATTCGTCTTTAATACACGTGCTTGTTACAAAGTCCGTATCAATTCTGACAAATCCAAATGCTATTCTCTTTCTCTGACATTGCTCAGAATCTATCCTTTAAAGTACAGACCACTCTGCTCTGGCTGTAGAGTCACATTAACTATAGATTAAATTTTAGGACAATCGAGTAGCCTTATCAACCTCTGGGTAAGTAAGCAACAGGCCTAAAGAAAGGACACACCAGGGGCACCTGTGTGGCTCAGTGGGTTAAGCCTCTGCCTTCCGCTCAGGTCATGATCCCAGGGTCCTGGGATGGAGCCCTGCGTTGGGCTCTCTGCTCAGCAGGGAGCCTGCTTCCTCCTCTCTCTCTGTCTGCCTCTCTGCCTATTTGTGATCTCTGTCTGTCAAATAAATAAATAAAATCTTTAAAAAAAAAAGAAAGGACACACCATCCTCTTGTAGAAAGATGGGATAAACACAGTAGTCAATGTGATGCTTGGTGTGACTTAGAGGATCCAGGGTTTGGGAGTCTACTGTAGCTAGATGGAAAAATTGAGTTTCAAATGGGAGGTCAAAAGGTAGCATACCTCACTACACAGAGACACCACAGCTCTGTTTCTAAAATAGTCCATGCGTACAGAGTATCCTGAAATTTAAGCAGAGAGGTGCATCTCAAGAGAAAGGAATCCTTCTGCTAGAATTGTTGACCCTGCTGGGGGGGGAAATAAGCACTCATTGACAAACTCAATTGAGAATCTCCAAGTCTTCCCTGCTGATATCTAGGTGATCAGGGAAAATTATGGGCAACTAAATGACTGAGGAGGAACATCTCTGAGGCACAGATGCTGCACTGGAGAAGGAAAGAACCATAGAACTACACTTACAGCATCTAGGACCATGCATCTGGGTCTTATGTGGGTACTTTACTCATATTTCCATGACATTAGTTATTCCATTACCTTCAAATTAGTTTGGTTTTATGACTCCTGTTGCTCATTTTAACTTTAACTGAGACAGCTCATTCTGGATTAAGGTTGATTTTATTTTCAACTGCATTTTCCCCTTTAAAACAGGGCAATTGTGTCCACTAAAGCATTTGTCCATGATCATTCTCCTGCTCACAGTCTTACCACATTCTCAGCTCCATTCTGCTCAATCCTCTTTTCTTCCCCCAAGTTATACTGGCTTGCACTGATACCAATGGTTCTCTTCCTTCATTCAGATTTATAGATGGAACAGGATACATCTTCTAAGAATAGATTTGTATACTCAGTTCACTTTCCAGAGGATTAAGAATTCTTTGCCTTTTGATGAATCACTGAATTCTACTCCAGAAAACCAATTTCTGTATGTTTTTTAACATACAAGAGCACTGTATGTTAATTAAGTAAAATTTTTTAAAAAAAGGAAAAGAAAAACATTAGTTCTTTGACTTCTTCAGTTTTATTATTTCAATCTTTCATTAAATTATCCCTTCATTCACTAATCAATAAATATTCACTGAGGGTATATTACACGCCCAAACACTAGTTTAGGACTGAAGATACAACAGTGAACAAGGCTTACAAAGGTCTTGAACACAGTTGCTAACATTTTAGTGAGGATAAAGAGATAACAAACAACTTGAGAATTAAATTATTTCTAATAGTAATAATTGCTATTTGAAAATAACAAATGGTGAGGTTGTAGGATTTAGATTATTAGAGGAGACAATGAAGTTCTCTCCAAGGATGTTAAAATTGAGGAGAAACATGAATGATGAGAAGGAGTTAGTCATATAAAGACCTAGGGGAAGGCTTTACCAAGTTGAGAGAATAGCAAGGATATAGGCCTAGGGCATAAATAAGTTTGGCATGTACATGGGAAAGAAAGAGGATCATGTGGTTAGAACAGCTTAAGAAAGAAAGACATTGGAAAGAGATGAAGTTAGATAGTTAAGATCATGAGGTTCTATCAAGGAACTTGGATCTGATTCTAGCTGTAAAAAAAGATCTTTAAAGAGTTTGGAAGAGAGGAGTAATATTATTGACTTTGGCTTTAATTGTAATATTATTGACTTTGATTTTAAAAGTGCTCTCTGAACAATATATGGAAAGAAATTTATATCAGTCAGGATCTCAGGAAGAAAAAAGGCCACATTCAAAAGGGGTTTAACTGAAGATAAGTTAATGAAGGGGATACATATAGAGGCACAGGTAGGACTGAGGGAACCAATAAGTCTTAATGAATTACCTAGGGACTACAAAAGAAAGGAGCTGATGTTATGCCAAAGCCTTAAGGGACAAACAGAAGGTACCTGAACCATGGAGAACTGAATCAAGAGAAGAAAATCACTCTTCAAGAGCCACTGCTAGGCTGTGGAAAGGAAGAGATGGAAAAATAATACCTTTTCTTTCCCTCTTTGTCCCTCCAGGCTTCTACTCAGACGCTCAATTTTTCAGACCCAAACATCAAGGCAAGAGGGTAAATGTTTGTGTATATCTATGGGTCAAAGCAGGGCAACAAAGAGTAGAGGGTGAATATGGAAGGGAAGATGGAGAACAAACAGGACAGGTGGAGCAGGAGTAAATCTGTAAGAACCAGTTGAGTACGTAGAGTGATAACAGGTACTACATAAAATGAAATTACAACATAGTGTAAAGAAGATTTGTCAATATTAAATACCATTTTCTTAAAATACAAAGGTACAGAGACATAAATATTGTGCTTGACTAGTTTATACAGTGACTTCTTTCTACCTAAAGAAAACAGTGTCTATGAAAAATAACCTCAGTATCTTTTGAAATAAATAAAGGAAGAACTAGTTATGTCAAACTCATAAAATAAAAAATAACAAAAAACAGGTCATATGGGAAAAATTTACTTTATCTTCTGGGTCCGTTCCCCAGGGTACTCATGCTGGCCTCCCTAGCTCTTAAATAAATACTCTCCCAGGTAGAAATATGAATGATAAATGATTGTGGGAAGACATTAAAACTATGCTTCCATGAGAAACAAACATTAACTGCAAGAAGAATGTTCTCATAACCACAGAGTGAGACGCAGTTTTTCTCCCACTTTTGTAATATCTTAGGGGTTTCTTCACTCTTTACTATCTTCTGAGGGATACTAATCCATAAGAAACTTAAAAAAAATAACAAATGAGTTTTGTTAAAACAGAAGGAAAAAAATCAGAGAATCTTTTAGCATTATAATATACCAGACTTATGAGAAGAGAAAATTAACAATATTAAGAAAGGCAGAAAAGGGGGTTAGAAAATCCTTTAGCAAAGCAATGATTGGGAACCTTGTTAATGGAAGAACCAGTCTTAGAAGGAGAAACGTTTGTTGTATGTAAGTGATGAACCACTGAATTCTGCTCCTGAAACCAATATTGCACTGTACATTTAACTAGTTTTAAATAAAATCTGAAAAAAAAAAAAACCTACACAAAAATCAGAAATAAATGTATTAATTTTGTCAGAGGGGAAAAAAAGAGAAATATTTGCTTGCCTTGATGCTTTGTGCTATTTTTCTTAACCCCCTTTACTTGTGCACAAGTTCTAAGCCCTTTCTAACACTTCCACCCCCCAAAATAAGATAAAAACAAATGCTGGTGGCCTGGGTTATGGAGAAAAGAACATGACAATGGGGAACAGGCTGAGGGCTATGAGGCAAAACACACATCTATTTCTGTCCATAAGAGGGTAAGGTGGTCTGGAATTACCCTGCAGGACACTAGAAAACTAGAAAAGAAATATAAGAAACAACTATTTTCAGTTACAGGACAACACTCAGCACAACCATTTGAGAAATGGAAACACTGGGTGGGGAACTAGATGAACCTTATCAGCACTGTAGTGATGCAGGGAGAAAGAACCCAAAGGGAGTGCAACAGTCTCACTGTGTTGTGCAAGCACAGATCAGAGTTCAGGGAGGCCAGACTTGCTAGAATTTGCAAAGCAACATACCTAAAAGTATAAAATCACATACAGAAAGAGCTTCAGAAATCTGTGTAAGGTTCACCTTGAGTCTCCAACTAAACAGCTGTCTGCCTGCTTATAAGGTGAAATCTCATGAGGACAGACAAGAAAATTTTCTAGGAAAAATTTCTAACAAAACAGCAACCACCAGAGAGTTGAAAGAGATATAGTTCCTGGAGTTAAGAACCCATTCAGGAAGAGTTTGTATTCCCTGCAGCCAGAATGGAGAGACTTTACTGAATACACACAGTGTACAGTGGAGTGTATGAGGGCCACACCTTAAAAGTGGACATAAATTTTGTTCTAGAATAGAAGCTACTCTATATCCACCCAAGATAAAAGAGCTTAAAAACAAGCCACAAAATGATCAAACTAATCCACAAGTGACTTAACTTTCTTCAGAAAAAATTCAAAATTCATTAAATTAACAAAAATATCCAGCAATTAAAAAGAAGTTAGATATGCAACGAAACAAGAAATCTTGACAAATGACCAGGTAAATCAGTCAATAGAAACTTTCAGAAATAACAGAGACAGAATTAGAAGATTGAGGGCTTAAAATGATATACGTTTGCTTCAAATACTCAAGGATGCAAACAGACAAAATAAACATAATGGAAAAAAGTGAAAGAAATATAAGAGAATCATATGGAACATCTAGAAATGGAAATTATAATAATTAAAATTAGGGGTGCCTGGGTAGCTCAGTGGGTTAGGGCCTCTGCCTTCTGCTTGGGTTGTGGTCCCAGTGTCCTGGGATCCAGCTCTGCACTGGGCTCACTGCTCAGCAGGAAGCCTGCTTCCTCCTCTCTTTCTGCCTGTCTCTCTTCCTACTTGTGATCTCTGTCTGTCAAATAAATGAATGAAATCTTTAAAAAACAATTAAAAGTTTACTAAAAGCAATTAAAAATACAATGAAAAAAATTAAGTTTAAATAATTTAAAAATAATTTTAAATAGTTTTAAAGATTATTAAGAAATACAGCAAAATTGACAATAAAACTTATCCAAATGAAACATAAAAATTTAAAAACCCTAAAAAAATCAACAGACCCTCAGTGACCTATAGAATAATACAAAGTAGTTTAACATGGATATGACTGGAGTCTAAAGGTTGGGCAGAAAAATCATTTGAAGAGTAAATGGTGACACGTTTTCCAAATTTGATGAATTCTATCAACAAACAGATCCAACAAGCTCAATGACACCCAAGAAAGATGAGCATAAAGAAAACAACACAAAAGCATTTGATAATCAAATTGCTGAAAACAAGTATCAAAGAGAACATTTTAAAGCAATCACGGGGAAAAAAAAAAAACACATATGCAGAGAAGAACAAAGAATGTCTACAGACATCCTGTCAGAAAATAAGCGAGCTATGGGACAATGCAGAGAGAGGAAAATTATCAATAGGCACTCTATATTCAGTGAAAATATCCTTGGGGAAAAAAAGGAAAAATTAAAATTTAATAAGAAAAATTAAGCTGAGGGAATCTAATGAATAGACAACTAGTAGAAGTAAGATGGAACCCTAAAAACACTGAATCAATCCAAAATAAGGCAGGAAAAATGAAAACAGAGAACACACATACCAAAATGATAGATTTTAACTCAATCATCAGTTATTACATTGCATATAAATAGTCTAAATATTTTAATTATCAGACAGAGATTGTCATACCAGATTATAAAATAAGATTCAACTGTATACTGTTTACCAGAAACCTATTTTCAAGATAAGAATAAGATAGGTTAAAGTTTAAAGGATGGAAGAAAGACGTTATCTGCAAATATTAATCATAAGAAAGTAAGAGTGGCTATATTAATACCTGACAAAGTGAACATTACAATGTTATCATGAAATGCTTTTATACATAAGTACACATGGAACATTCATCAAGATAGACCAAATTTCATGCCATAATAACTAGTTTCAACAAATTTAGGAGGGTTATAATCATATCACTTATACTACTTTATTTCAACCAAATAAAATTCGATATTAATAACAGAAAAAATAGAAAATCCCCAAATATTTGGAAATTAAAATTTTAAGCAACATATTGGTAAAAGAATAAATAACAAGAGAAATAAAAAAAATGTTTTAAAATAAATGACCATAAAAACTGGCATGCTGGAAACTGGGGGGATGTAACTAAAACTGCATAGAGAGGAATTTATAGCTTTAACTGACTGTAATAGAATCTTAAATGTATGGCCTAAACATAAGCCTTAAGATTTAAGCTAGAAAAATAAGAACAAGAATATGTTATACCCAAGGTAAGTAGAAGGACGAAAAGAATAAATAATAGAAACCAGGAAAAATAGTAGAATAAAAAGCAAATAAAGAAAATCAATGAAACCAAAAGAAAGTAGCTTGAAAATAATCGATGAAACAGATAAACTTGTGGCTGTAACTGATTAAGGGGAAAAAAAGAGAAGAAATTATCAAATTCAGAATGAAACAGAGGACATCATTATAAATTCTGCAGACATTAAAAGGATAAAAAGAAAATATCACCAAAAAATTTTGGCAAAATATTGACAACTTACATGAAATAGACAAATTTCTTAAAAGACACAAATCACTAAAACTGCCTTAAGAAGTAATAGAAAAATCTCAACAACCCGAAGTCTACTAAAGAACTTAATATATAATTTGATGTATAATCTATATTAACATATACTAAAGAAAACTCAAGGCCCAAATGCTGCTTTAGTGAATTCTTTTAAACACACAGAAATGTAATACCAATCTTACATGTACTTTTTTAACAAATAGAATTAACTCCCAAGCTGACTGTCTTTGCAGAGAGTGTAAACATAAATATTCAGTTAGTTCTTTCTGATTCTGGGAGTGATAGTGCCAGGCCCCCTCCCAGGTTGCCCATAGGCCATCAGCCTCTAGTGGGTGTGTGGCCTGCGCCTGGTATGGCCTGACCACGCATACCAGTGTCATGTCTTCCGCAGTGGCACCATTGATAACACTGTGGGTCTGATATACTTTTTTTATGTATAAAAATGTATACATAAATTTCCTGAAATGTCAAGTCCAATCTTGTTGCTGTTGTTGTCACTGGGGGAGTTCGTCACTAATGAAGAAGCTGGTGCACACTGAAACCTCCGACCCAGTTTTCCAAAGTGGTTTTCCAAAGTGGAGGCCTTTCCTAGTTCAAACAAGTAAGAGAGCCCCATGAAGGCAGGAGTGAACCAGGCCTCGGAGCTTGAGAGGGCTGGGGGCATGGAGGCAGGGGCCTAGAGCTGTCAGTACCAAGTATGATTCCCATTACCTGTTTTTTCTATTACAATAGAGCGGAATCTGACATACACACACAAAAAAGAACCGTTTAATGACCTTAAGAGACCAGAATAAGCCTAACGCTTAATAGGGAAAGACTAAATGCTTCCCCACTAAATTCAGGAAGAAAGTGAGAAAGTCCATTACCTCTTCTACTAAAAATTTTTAGTGGTTCTAACACAAAAGGCAAGAAATAAAAAAGACATACAATTTTGAAAGAAAAGTAAAACTCTTTGCAGACAACATAATCATGTTTTTAGGATCACATTTCTTAGAAAGGAAAAGTGAATTGGGGCAAATTGGAGGGGGAGATGAACCATGAGAGGCTATAAACTCTGAGGAACAACTGAGGATTTTGGAGGGGAGGGGGTGGGGTATTGTGCGAGGCTGGTGGTGGGTATTAAGGAGGGCATGTATTGCATGGAGCACTGGGTGTTTTATATAAACAATGAATCTTGGAATGCTGCATCAAAAACAAATGATATATCTTATGGTGACTAATATAACACTATATATCTATATGTATATATACATACACACACATATATAATTTTTTAAAAGAATCTGTTTAAAGAAAACTATTAGAACCAATAATCTAGTTTAACATGATCAAAGGGTACAATGTTAACATACAAACATTTCAACTGCATTTCTATATCCTAGAAACAAGCAACTGGAAATTGAAATTTAAAAACAATGCATTCACAGCAGAATCAGAAATATGAAATGCTGAGGAATAAATTCAATAAATTATGTGCAAGAATTGTTTAATGAAAACAACAAAATGCTGCTAAGAAAAATGAATGAAGATCAGAAGAACTAGAGATATATACCATATTTCTGTATTGGAAGATTCAATATTATTTAGGTAACAATTCTTTCCAAATTGATCTCAAACATTGGAATGGTCTTGCCTTCCTGCAGTATGTCCTCTGCCACCCAAGTGACCTTTCTAAGGATTATGGTTTGATCATGGAATTCATCCACTTAAAAAATATTCTATGGTCCCCAGGGCTTGTAGGATAAAGGCTAAATTCCTTAGACTAGTATACAATGGCCCTCATTCATTTTTGTTTTTCCATCTCTAGGATCATGTCTGGCACATAGTAGGCACCTCAATAGTGTTGTAATGAATCATTGTCTGATATACTGATTGGATGAAAGAGAATAAGATTTCTTTCAAGGATGAAAAACCCAAAACAGGCTGAATTTCAAAAGTGAATAGAATACTTTCATTAAGTTTGGCTAAAATAAATATGCAAAAAGACATTTCATAACAGGAAGAATTATTAAACATTTTTATTCTGGCTTCCTTTTCCTTCTGGCATTGCTTCTAATCTAAAGCAGCTCTGAGGAAATTATGTTTGACCACAAGTCTCACAAACTATTTCTAGTTTCCCATAATAAATCCAAGGGAGAAAATCTTATAATATGTCATCTATAACCTCATCCTACCTCAATCTTCAAATCCACCGCACCTCTCGTTCCCTCTCTCTTCCACACAAGACAAACTTCCCCAGGGAAGAATGAAGATATTTATAGCAACCAAACAAGGGACTCTGAACAGGAAAGTCTGGCTGGCCCAGGGAAGTTTGCCTGCTTCCTTTCCACAGTCCACACAGAGTACTGAGAGCATGCCCACCTCTCAGTCCTCAAGAATGAGCTGCTGCCCTTTCAAGAGCCTGACTTTCCTGCATTGTCTTTGACCTGTAAGTTTGGGTATGTGCATGTTCCTTTAAAAACTTTTCCCAGATCCCCAAAATCACACAAACATAACTCTTCCAGATACAAGAGTTTGGGAACCCCACAAAAACCTGTTTCCTTTTGGTATCTGGAGAGAAATATATTTGTGCTATATTATTTTAAATATTTAAAGTGCCATTTTTGAAACAAAGTCTAAAAAATAGAAAACTATGCAGAATATAATGACACGGCTAAAATAAAGGCAATAAACACCTGGGAGATTTCCAGAAGCTCCTGTTTCGGCTAGGACAGGCAGAGGAGGCTGGCAACATGGGCGTGGAACAAAGCTTGCCTTTTGGAATAGCTAGTCTCCTCCCTTCTGTACCCTGATGCCCTGTCCTCATGCTGCCTTCTGTCTCCCACCCTCCCAGGCTGCTTTCAGGAAATGATCTCATATTGCTTCACACTGAAACTATACCTTAATGTGTACTAGGAACTAATGAATTTCCGCTCCTCAGGATTTGCCTTTTATCAGAGGACAAAGGTCTTTCCAACACCACTTTGGATTAAACCAAAAGGAATTATTTTTATGCAATAAACAAGCCAAAGGGAGAGGAAGCAGACTTAGAGAATGCAAAGCTGATGGGAAATTTCCTCAGCTAGCACCAAGGAAAGTACTCAGGGCCACTTAAGCAAAGGCCAAGGAGTCATCAAGTGTCCTACTGAAGATGTAGCCAGACTTTATCAACTTAAATTCACACATACTGAGAGAAACGAACACATTAAGTGACAGAGTTAGTACAGAGTGCCCAACTTCCTTTTACCTTATTGTCTGCCAAGACCCCAAGATCTTGTGAAAAGCTTAGAGTGGGATGTGTATCTCTTCCCCTTGATGTGTATCTCTTCTCCTTCAAAGTGAAGATAATCTGTTTTCTCCTTCCTGCATTAGCATTCCTTTGCTCCCTGTTTTAAATTTTTCCTTTTGTCCTTTCACTTCAGCTTGTCAAGTTTCCTAAATCCTATTATTATATCCTTACTTATTACCTCTTCATCCAACTTAATGCCATCAACCAGCTCCCAAAGGGAGGGAGAAAACCTTCTGGTGTGTTAACAGCATTCCATAAATCTGGTAGTACTACAAGGAAAACTACAGCAAGTACAACCTAATTTCCAGGGCTCGAGGGTTTAGAAATCATTTTGGCAGGTGCCACCATTTTTACTACTTAATAAATGGTGTTAACCTTTTGCCACTCTTTCCTCCATACAGGGGTGAATGACTGGCAAGAAATGGCCTGGCTGGGTCTTAGTGCTACAGAAAACTTATTACCTCAGCCTTTCTCAAGTGCCCCAGACCCAGAGGAGATAAAATGATAAGTGAAGAGAAGTAAAGCAGAATATATTTTGAGTCATAAGAGTGATTATTCAGGGGGCACCTGAGTAGTTCAGTTGTTAAGTGTCTGCCTTCGGCTCAGGTCATCATCCCAGGGTCCTGAAATCAAATCCTACATCGGACTCCCTGCTCAGGAGGGAAGTCTGCTTCTCCTTCTCACACTCCTCCTGCCTGTGTTCCCTCTCTAGCTGTGTCTCTCACTGTCAAATAAATAAATACAATCTTAAAAAAAAGTGGTTATTCAGTAAATTCCTCCTTTGGTCAGGTGAGTTGTTAAGCTTAAGGAGGGACATGGAAAAATATGTATATCAAGAATATTTCAGGGAAGTTCATAAGGCCTTTTAAAATCTCAGAGCAGCATCTTCATGAACTTGGTGGAAGGGCCCAGCAAGCACCGGGGCTGCATCACAGCAGGGACCCCCTTCTCTGGGTGAATAAAGAAGATGGAAGGGTCTCATCTGCTTTTAGATGAAGCCCTATCTTGAGAACATTTGCTCCTTTGTCAGGAAAGTAAGCATCAATTACACACACTCAGCTTACAAAAACCATGTTGAGAAGGTCACAGAGCCTGTTTTTTAGATAACCCCCGACCCAGCTTGCATGCCCCCCCTTCTACTTCCAAGGGGTTACCTACACAAAACTGAGTCACCACAAGGCTCAGTCATGCTAACAGGTGCTATGATCCAAAAATAATTGGAAAACATCTGTTCTCAAGGTCTCCTTTTATCCCACTCTAAGCTTTTCACAAAAAGTAATCTCTCTAGAATGCATCCCAAAAGGCATCTTAAAATTCTTGGCTTCTATCCTCATCCTTGCCAGACCTCTTCCATCAATGACTCTCTGCCTTTTCTAGGATGAATCCAGCTGGCCTCTCATTTCCCCACCTTTCTCATTTATTCATTTCCTCCACACACTCAGCAAAATGTACAGGCTGTGATCTAGTCCAGACTTCCCAATTGACATGTAGGTGACAAACTTATCCTGGGTTGCCTGAGAATTCACCCTGTTGTAGCCCTGAAATTTTCATGTCTTAGAAAATTCCTAAGTTGCGTATAAATCAAGATGATTTTTTCCTAATGCTATGAAATGATAGGGTTAAGATATTGATCCACTCAGCTCTAGAGGCAGCAGGGCAGAACCTGGAGTCACTGAAGTTCCTAGACCCATAATTTCCAGCCACAAGGGCCCTCATCCATTTACCCAAATGGCCTATACAAAGATCATTATTTTCTACGTGTGCCGTGAAAAGTTTATGAATCATTGGTCTAGGCAACTTCTTTTTAGTAATTTTCATTGGAAGGGGTGGGTGGAGAACACTGCAAATGAATAGTTTTCTTTTTTCTCCAGTGTCCCTAGTCAGAGTCTACAGATTGAAAAAGAAACTCTGAGAGGCGCAGCCCAAGGTTGCTTCTCCTCTCTTGGGCTGGAGTTTCAGCACAGTGCCACACCATCACCTATAGGAGGCATCACAAAAGGGCACGACCAGGGCAGGAGCACCCTCTACACCAGGCACCAGGAAAGGGAGCATGATTTGGAACACAAGTTGCATCTCATGCCCAGATGAAACATGAGGATGCATCAAAGGTCCTTGGTGTAATGGGAAAGGATCACAACAATTCTGATATTCATTGAATGCCTACTGTATAACAATACTGCACTGAGAACTCCACACTAAACTATGCTTTATAGATATGGGAAACTAAGACCAGCTGAGATGAAAGTACTTGCAAACATCACTCAGTAAGTAAAGGAAGGGGTCAAAATCAAACGCAAGTTTTTCTGACATGGAAACCCATGCTCTTGCCATGCTGGTAGAGATACCAGTAGTATCCACAGATGTGGCCAGCAGTATCATTGGATCTTAATTGTCCAAGAATGAAAAAAAATCCTTCATATTTCATAACTAGGATTCAAACAAGACCAGATCTGCTATGGTCTTTCCTCAAAACCTCAATTAAAGTGACTATATTAAAACATAAAGAAAGTTGTACCTTTCTTCTCCTCAAAACCATCTCACTGTCTGGGAAAACCCCAGTCCTCAAAAGGGACTCCCAAGTCCTGGTCTGTCTCATTTCTCTAATTTCACCTCCAACTTCTCTTGCCCTTACTTACCTCCACTTCTGCAACTGGGTCTCCTTGCTGTCCCTCAGGCATGCTAAATCCACTTCAGTCTCAGGGCCTTTGCACATGAGGTTTATTCTGACCAGACGATGCTTCACACAGTCATCCACATACCCCATCCCTCACTTTTTTTAGATCTCTGCTCCATGTCATCTTCTCACTGAGGCCTTTCTGACCACTTATATAAAATGGCAAATCCCTAAAGCTCACCACCTGGCATTCTTTATCCTCTCTCCCTGCATTATTTTTCTTCTTATCAATATTCAATATACTTTGTATTTTCTTTATTATATGTCTCCCTTCTTTAGCAAGTAAACACAATGAAGACATGATTTTTTTTAACCTTTTGGTCATTTTTGTTCACTATTTAGCATTTGGAATGATAAATATATGTTGAATGAACTAATAAATCTATGACAGAATGTTGGTGTTCTTTTTTTCCCACCAAAAAATCCTCCTTCCCTTAGATGACTCTATGTACCCGAATTGGCCTCAGAAGGTTCTAGGTGAACTTAATGACATTGGACTCATAAGATGAGAAATAACTGCCTAAGGTTTCTATTGATTTTGGTCTTAGCTGTGGGATGAGAGATATTACATTTCCTGAGCAAAAGGGGGCCTTAAAAAGAAATTGAGAATTAAGAAAGAAGTTGTTTCTTGGTTGAAACAATCCTTCTACTTATCTCTGCTTTTAATCGTGTTTCGTGGGGTACTTTACCTTCCCCTGAAACTATTCTTGGATCAGGCTTTTTCTCCATTGTGAATGTAATCACCTCAACCATCAGTGAGAACCTAAGTAAGAAAAATATTCATATTTTTGTTAGAAAATTCCCAGAATGACTTTATAACCAAACAAGTAATTAGATTTTTCTGAGTTTGATGCTATTTCTCAGGATAGAAAGTACAGAATTGCATCATTAATTTCATTTGCTTTGTACAGCTTCCAGCATAGAGAGATAGATACCCATTTATAATTTCATGGATTTTTTTCTGTAGTGACTACTAAGGTATTTATTTATTTAGTATTTGATGATGTGTTGGAACCATGGTAAATCCAAGAAACATAGTTCTTTCTAGCTAGGATATTACAATCTTAAATGAAAGGGAAACTAATAACAAAAAAATAATGTATGTTCAAGTATTAAATAAGTTTATTGGATGTGTTCATTTTACCAAAAAAAATTACTTTTTATCATTCTCCCATTTCTTTGAGAATTAAGCTTTCTCTTTTAATCAAGAGATCTAACATTGCTGGTAACCTAATAGGTAACTTAATTTTTATTTCTGGACCACACCCAAAAGTCCGATAACTCCATTTTTCACCTCAGTCTTGCCTCAGAATAAACTGTATTTTAAAGCAATGTTAGCGTAAAGAATCAAATTTTGCTCAAATTGTCCTTTAATGGAGGAAATTCGTTTTGTCCATCAAAGAGGATGTAGTATGTAGTATCAATTAATTGATGATAATGAAGTGTTTTTTAAATGCTGACTGAATGAATGTTCACCCGTGTGATGGTTAAAAGTGAAATTCAGTGACTCCATAGTCCATGTATTAGTGGTGAGAGATCAAGTCCATAGACTATTGGTTATTCATTCAAACTGTTCTCCAACTTTAATTTTATAAGTTCTATTAACAAAGATACTTATTTGAGAATAATTATATGGTAGCACATCTGCATTAATTAAACCTATCTAATTTGGTCACCATAGGACTCAAAATTTATTAAATCCCAATAAAACTGTGGTTGTTTTTTAAAGTTATAGGACTCTTTCTCCAAGTTTAAGATAAATTGTTTCAAACGTAGATGTTTTAGGAGAATTTGTAAAGATAGCTTCAAATTACTCACCCACAACTCTTTATGCCAGCTTTTATCTAAAATAATTTTTATTGCCAATTCAGGTTTTTCTCTACCTTTGCAACAGCATGTTTCTTTGTCAACAACTTCTGTCACTCAGTAGATAGAATACAAACTGACTTTTAATAGTATCAAAAGGAAAATAACATTAGGATGGTAGGACACCAAAAAAAAAAAAAAGGTTTGCTTCTAAATCTACGATAAGTTTGTTGAGATTATCTGTACTGCTTCTCTCCTTTATAAATCTTATCATTAAATATTCAAGTAATGAAGGGTTGCCCTTAATTAGTTTTCACAGATCTAGAGACTTAATCCTACAAGGATGAGAGCAGTGGCAGGGTAGTGGAGAAGGTAACTATAGCCTTGGAATCAAACTTTCCTGAACTCTTGTGAGAACCTTAAAAGACATTAATACTTCTGAACCTTAATTTTCTCATCTCTAAAATGAACTTATAATAACTTATTCACAAAATGTTTATGAGGATTCAATCAACTTGCTATAAAGTGAATGTTTCTGTCTTCCCCCCGACACATACCAATTTAGGTATTAAATCCTAACTTCCCAGAATGCCTGGGTGGCTCAGTCAGTTAAGCAGCTACCTTCGGCTCAGATCATGTTCCCAGGGTCCTGGGATCAAGACCCACATTGGGCTCCTTGCTCAGCAGGGAGCCTGTTTCTCCCTCTGCCTGCAGCTCCCACCGCTCATAATCTCTCTGTCTTTCATTCTCTGACAATTAATAATAATAACAATAATAGTAATAAATTTTTTAAAATAAATAAATAAATCCTAACTCCCAATGTGATGGTCTTTGGAGCTGGGCTCTTTGGAAGGTGATTAGGTCATGAGGGTGAAGCCCTCATGAATGGGACAGGTGTCCTTATAAAGAGATCCCAGAGAGCTTCCTTGCCCCTGCAGCCATATGAGGACACAGCAAAAAGCTGAAGAGGTGGTTGTCTATGAGCCAGGAAGAAGGCTTTCACCAGACACCAAATCTGTCAGCACAGTTCATCTTGTACTTCTCATCTTCCATAACTCTAAGAAATAAATTTGTGTTGTCCATAAACCACCCAGTCTATGGGGTTCTATTTTAGGAATCTGAATGGTCTAAGACAGAAATTGGTACTGACAAGTGGGTATTGCTGTAATAAATACCTAAAAACGTGGATGTAGCTATGGACCTAAATAATGGAAAGAGGTTAAGAGAGCTTTGAGATGCGTGTGGGAAAAATCAAACATTGTCTTGTATGAACAATGAAACGAATTCTGATGAGAAATCAGAAAGAAAAGAAGAGAGCTATAGAGAAAGCCTCCACTTCTTAGAGAGTCCCAAAGTAATACTGAAAAGAATAGTAGTAAGGACTATTTTGATGGAGTCTGAGATAGAAAAAATGTATATTATTGGAAACTGAAAGAAAGGTGATCTGGTAATAAACTGGCAAAGATCTTGGCTGACCTATACTTGTGCCCCTAGTGTTTCATGGAAGGTAGAACTTGTGAATGATGACATTGTAGAGTTGGCTGAAGAAATCTCTAAGCAAAATGTTGAAGGAGCTATCTGGTTTCTCCTGACTAATTATGTGAAATGTCAGAAGAGAGAAATGATTTGAAGATAGGATTGTTAAATCAAAAGAAAGCAGAACTGATTTGGCAAATCAGAAAGCAGATTTGGAAAATTTGAAAGCAGAAAGATTTGGAAAACTCACAACCTCTCTATATTGTAAAAAATGAGAAAGCTTATCCAAAGAGAATGCTAAAGGCATGGCCAAGCAACTATTTAATAAGTATGGATATGCCAATCTCAACAGTGGTTAGGAGCTATTGTCCAAGGTAAGGGAAGAATGATGTGAAGGCAATTCAAAGATCACCAGATTTGCCACATTCACCACAGGCCCAGAATGCAAGGACCACCAGGGGCAGAGTGTCTTCACAGGAGGGACCACCAGCGCCTTTGGGACCTCAGTGTACCCTTCTTGGGCCACCTCACTTCGCAGGCTCCATTCCCAGCTTCTTGGGCACACTTGGCCCAGCTGTGATGGGACCTGCTGCTACATGGGCTCTACCTAGGAGAACCATGGGAGCTTGGCTGCCTCTACCTGATTTCAAAGGGCAGGACTTTCTGGCAGAGCAGAAAACTTGGGATCTCAACCCCAAAAAGAAGTGGGTCCAGGCGAGAACCACCATAAGGGTGGAGCCACCTAGAACTTTGGGGGTACAACCCCTGTCTGGCAAAGCTGTGGGGGGCAGGACAGCTGCCTCGGCATGTCTAGAAGGCAGGACTCCCCCAAACCACTTTGTGCCTGGAAGGTAGGACCTGTACTTGTGGGTCAGAGCATTGAGCTAAAGAATTATTCTCAAGCCTTACAACCTGAGGTAAAAGAGAGTTGTTGACTGCAGAAGACTAATGGAAGAGTATTTCATCCAGTGAAGTTTCTAGAGTACAAGAAGGCCAGGAATTTCCACACGGCCTAAGGTTTATGATAGGTGCTGCAGTGAAGGAATCAGCATCAGGCAACATAATCTGGCTATATGGAGGAGAAAAGAAAAATTGTAATCTCTCTAGACAGCAACATGGGTCCCATTTACAGTCAGATCTGGATAATGGTTTAAAAGTCAAAACCATCAAATATGAGTAATCTCTGTCATTCCAAGGATTCCAGCAACCTGTGGTGTTATTGTCTACTAGTCCCTCTTTCTTGAACTTACTGTGCTTAGGGTCATCTGGTATTATTGTTATAGTGTAGTTTCTGAGTCAGTAGAATTGGGGTGGGTAGATCTTCCATATTTCTAACAAATGCTCAAGTGATGTCTTCAAATGAAATTCTGAGGATTCATGAGATATATACCTGGGAATATTGGGAATAATTGGAGCATCACTGAAGGGGCTGGAAGCCAAGAGCCACCTGGAAATCTCTACTCAAAGTTTCAGAGTCATTTCTTCTCGTCCTGGCTGCCAGCTAACCCTCAGCTAGTGAGCTGGATAAACAAATCCCTGTAGATTAGAATAATTGATTCTTCAATCTTTATAAAACAGATTTAGAAAAGTAAGAAAAAAATTAAAAGACTAATCCTATATAAATAAAATCTGGCTTCAGAATTAAATGCTCACTCATACAGGGTAAATAGCTCTTTCAAGGCTAAATGCTTCCCTAAATTGAACTTCCTTTTTTTAATCTCACATGTCCCTCCTGTCCTTGATACTGTTTTGCCTCAAGGGAGTATTTGATTTCTCAAGAGTGTATCACATTTTATGATTCTTGATTTGATCTGAAGTTAAGTTAAATGTTTAAAAGTATCATAAATATTTCAATTAGACTCTCAAATTTTGTGTGTACACAGAAGTAAAGTATTCAGATTGCTAACAGTAATTGATCCTGAGAAGATGTGAAGATTATAGGGAATTTAAATGTTCTTTTTCATATACTTATATGTATTCCAAATTCTCTACATTTTCATATAAATCAAGTGCATAGTTATTGTATTTGCAAGTAATTTTTCAAATCAAGCCATATAGCCAGCATCAGATTTTGTTGTGTCCTGAGATCCAGAAATTAAGCAATATTAATTAGCTTCTACTATGCTTTAGACACAATACTTGAAATAGAATACACACACACACACAGAGTCCATGTTCTTGAAGACCTTATAGTTCAGTCAGTGCTTTAAGTATCAGGAAAAGGACACTTTTCAAAGAAAACATGAAAAGATATCAGTTTGGGCCACTCAAGGAAGTCTCAGAGAACAAATCAGAGTCTGCCAAACTGAAAAGCAAGGAGAGGACATTCGAGCTAAGGGAAGAGCATGAAAGACACCTTCACTTGCCTAATTTTTCAGTTAGTCTGATTTTAAAGCACATCATCCTCATTAACTGGTTAGTCCATGTCAAATCTCTGAGGGCTATTTCTGTGAACAGTAAATTTGGTTGATTAGATTTTGATGTTAATGAGAACCTCATGTTAATTTGATGGCTTTCCAAGAGAATGTGCACAGAGAAACTAGAATAAAGAACCCTAAAATTCTTTAATCCTAAACCATAAGAGCATTCTGGGACAGGTAGTCCCAGGGATTTATTCTCCATTGTTCCTGAAGGCTGGGTTTTCAGGATGGTCATTTTTCCTTCAGCTCTCCCATCCACAAACACACATAACACACACAGGCACATATTCTCCCCATCACCATGAACAGCCAACATATACATATAACACTTCACTTCATGGAAACCAATAGAAAGAAAATCAACAAGTCAACATAAACCAGTCCCACTTCCAAAGAGAAAATACCAACTCGAAATTATGCACCATGAATATTAGTAGACCCACTCTGGTTATCCCTTCCTTAATTCATTTATCCAACAAAAACTTATCAATACTAAGGATTCAAATCTGAGACATGGCAGTCACCCTCTAAGCTGCAATCAAAGACCATGCACAGTGAAGTGAGTGTGTAATAGATGGATGGGGATAGAGAGTGTGTTGGGGCCACAGGTATTGTGCATGTGAGAGGGAGTGGTCCTGGAAGGTTGTCTGATTCTCTGTGAAACTGCAGAGAACTACAAATTACTCAGTATTGCGGGAGCAAAGGGTAAATATGCAGGAGTAGCAGACAATAAAGCTGACAATATAGAATGAAATGGGGTCACGAAAGGCCTTATATACTAAATGAAAGAACTTGAACTTTATCCTTGAAAACTGTGGGAAGCTATTGAAGGATTTTAAGCAAGGAAATGGCATGATTAAAAAGATCAATATCATACCAGGGTGGAGAATGGATTGAAAGGAGGCCACACCAGGGATTGGAAATGCAGTTAGTGAGGTATTGTGGGATTTAGAAGAATTTAAGGAGTTCAAATTAGGGTAGTTGTGTAAGTAAAGAGGAAGGGAAGACTCTATAAACAAGATCCTCACAATAAAATGAGTCACCAAGGATACTGATCCCAACTCCAGGTTCTGAAGTATTTAGTATGGGAACAAAAAATCACAGGGAGAGCACTAATGTTAGAGTAGTTTTCAGTTAAAGTAAGAAGGTGGAAGGAATGCTCATGGAAAAGATTAAAAATGAAAGCCAGTTTACATCTGGCTTGGTAATAGGCCATGAGTTCTGGAGGCTACAATGGAAAGTTCTGGAAGGTCAGGAGGGGAGGTTGATGGAGCAGGTTAAGAGAGATACAGGGCAATTTGAAAATAAGCACTCACATAAAGACAGCTTATCTGGAAGTCTTGAAGAGGAATGTGGGATTGATGTGGTCAATCTCAGATGCTCGAAGGATGTGGTATATCCGTGTCAGCCAAACTTATTTGACCACGAACCATTTTTAAAATTGTAATGTATTTCTGGAACATCAAAAGGAGTTCACGAAATATGAGGAGTTCTTTGATCAATGTAAGTAGTTAAAAATGGCCTCAAGGATAAATTAGTTGCTGCAAAAAATTATCAAAAATTTTTTCTGTCATTTTAGTGTCTAGTAGAAAACAAACTAGAGGGAAAAAATTCTTTTTTTATTTGTTTGTTTGCTTGTTTGTTTTAGAAAGAACACAAAAGAAAACCACAAGAAATGAAGAAGATACAGGTCTGGCCCTACAACAAGGGATCTGTCTGCCTTATGCCCAGAAATTCTCCTGACTCTATCGAGTCCATGCTAAGTAATTTCTCCCCATAGTGTCCCAGGCCCTTTCTCTGATTGGTATCAGCCTTCTAGTTTCCTCAAAGGAACCTAAAACTGGAAAGGCAGGTTTGAATTTATAATGAGTAGACTTCTTGAAGTTTTGTAACTGAAGCTAATGATGAGATTCAACCTCCAAGGAGTAAGGAAGCTTTCTAATAAATACGAACTAATTTTTCTCCCAAATTTCATTCAGACTTCTCTTTTATATAATCAGAGCATAATTAAATATCTTGAAATTCAGATTCTGAGGAAATATAAAATACTCTTCTAATTCTAATTTTTCATGTCATAAAAGCAAGGCCAATGACATACTGCCAATTCTTTCCAAGGACATTGAAAGCTGTAGTCAAACTTTGTCCAGACTTTTTTTTTTTTTAATTCTCTCATGAAGTCTTGTGGTAAAACAGATGAAAATTATGGTCTGAAAGTGACATTGGTGATTTCCTCCCTAATTTATATTTATAACAATCTAATTATCCCCTCTTTTGCCTCAAATGACTGAAATTTTAGTATGAGAGATTGAATCTCTGTTCTTTGGAACCATTGCTCCATAGTCAGCAAATCTTCCTCTATTCTACCCTTCCTCTTCTGAGCACTCTTTTTCTTCTTTACCATAATTAATGGTTCTTCACTTAGGACCTCATGTTCCTGGCAGCCTCAGTGTCAGCAGTTGAGATTAAGTTCTCCTTGTTCCCACTCCCACTTCCAAACTATTCTTCCCCACTCTCTCCTTGAAAGCGAACAACAATCCTGAAACCAGTGCTGCACTGTATGTTAACTAGCTTGAATTTAAATTTTAAAAAAATAGTAATAAGGCTACTCTCAGAGAATGGGGAACACAAAATTCAGAAAAGTGGTTGGCTTGGAGTGAGGTCAGCAGGTGACTCCCAGACTTCCACTCAACATCCTAACTTTAACGTCACCTTAGTGCCTCCCTAGTGCTTCAGGAAAAGCAAACACTCATCCGCAAACTCATTCTTTTTTTTTTATTTGACAGAAAGAAATCACAACTAGGCAGAGAGGCAGGCAGAGAGAGAAGAGGAAGCAGACTCCCCGCGGAGCAGAGAGCCCGATGTGGGGCTCGACCCCAGGACCCTGAGATCATGACCCGAGCCGAAGGCAGAGGCTTTAACCCACTGAGCCACCCAGGCGCCCCCGCAAACTCATTCTTATTTCCCAGAAATGGAACCAAATTTCACTGAGTTGGGCAAATAAGAAGCCCAAGTAACTCCTTGCTATTTCCTTTTCCCTCAGACCCACATACAAGCCATCATGTTTTCCCACTAAGTGTACTTCTTGTGGATAGTCTCCCTTCTTCAATCTCTGCTCCTTCCACTAGTCAGTTGCCATCACCTCTAGCCTGGTCACATGCAATAGTTGCCTGATTGGTCTCTCCACAATCAAACCCAGAGCCCCCACCCAATCTTCTCTCCATCCAAAGATGATTCTTTTCAAAAAACTTATCTGATCATGCCACTGCTTAAAAACAGTAGCTTCTAAAAATTTGTAGGATGAAACCCAAAACATTTGTCAACACCTTGCCTTATCCTCTGTCTCAAACACCCTTAGCATAGGGCTCCAGTCACATTGGCCTTCTTTACAGTCCTGGGACATGCTACATACCTATTCACTATGAGCTGCTACACTGACTACTACCTCTGTCTGAAATACAAGAACAGTTTTCCTTCCTCCTTCACCCTTCTGCTTTTCCCATGATTTTCACTTCATCAACCCCTATTTTATTCAAGTCTCAGATTCAATTGCTTCCTCAGGAAATCTTTGAGGCCAATGGGTAGATGAGATCTATTTCTTACATGTTCCAAGGTTATGGCTTTTTTGCCCCCAGAAGTATGTAATTATATTAATTCCTGCCTCCTCAAATAGACTATGATTTCCATGAGAACAGGAATCATGCTTAGTTTTGCTTAGCATGACACTTGAGACATAGCAGGTTTTCAATCAAAATGTGTTGAATTACATAGGATAGTATCTTAATTAACTTTTGCTTCATTACAGACAACCAAATAAATCTCAGAGGCTTTCAGCATAAGGATTTTTTTCTCACATTCACTGATCTGCAGGTTGATTCCAGTTCATACTCAAGGGTCTGTTCAGCTGGGTGGCTTTGCCTTAAGCCAAAGGTCAACTGTGCCTGGCTTTAGGCTAAATGTTGCATTCAAGTCTGCTTCAAATGTTTTTCTCAGGACATGATTTCATGGCAAAGGCAGAAGCAGAAGATCCAAGCCAAACCACACAAACTCATTTATGGCCTCTGCTCATGTCAGGTCTACTAGCATTCCTTGGCCCAAACAAATGATACAGCCAAACCCAATACTGATGGGACAGAGAAACATATTCCATCCAAAGGTAGGAGAGGAAGGGAGTGACTATTTGCTGGGCAATCATTCAAACTAAAATACATAAATACAAAACTTACATAATTCAATTTAGAAAGTGTTAGATGACATGAAGATGGCATATTAATAAAAGTCCATGGAACTCAGGAGAGATAAAAAGCTGCGGCATCATAAAAGAAAAAAAAAGTTTTTATGAAAGAAGTTGCATCTAAGTTAAGCCTTGAATAAAAAAAAAAAGATTTGAACTTAGAGACACAGATACCTAGATATTTCATGAGAGTGAAACATTGAAAGTAAAGGTCTAGAGATCAGAAGTGTGGGACATGTTTAAATAGTTGTATGGCTAGAATACAGAGTACCTGTTGCACAGTAAAAAGAGAAAGTTCATAGTCATTTTACTTGGCAGTAGTTAGTCAGTAATGGTTTTTAAGCAGTGGAATAACATGTTCAGGGCTGGGCTTTGTAACTATCAATTTGACAGTGATGCACAAGACATACTAGAGGGGGGAAAGTAAATGGAGCAAGATCCATTAGTAAATTCTTAGAATGTTTGTGAAGGCATGACAATTCCTTGATCCAGAAGAGTATCAGTAAGAACTTAGCAATTAGTTGGCTGTGAAGAGTCAAAAGGGAAAAACATCAAAGAAAATAGGGATTTTTAATTAATAGGCTTAGAAAAGACTAATACAGCCATCTGAAATAAAAAACACAAGAAGAGGGAAAATTTAGAGAAGATGATTGACTAGTTTTAGATATATTTTTCTTGATACCTTGGCATGAATATCCAGCTAAAATATCTGAGAGGTGTAGAGTTTAAAAGTGAGACTAAGGGACACCTGGGAGGATCAGTTGGTTAAGCATCTGCCTTTGGCTCAGGTCATGATCCCAGGATCCTGGGATCGAGTCCTACATCAGGCTCCTTGTTTCTACCTCTACCTGCTGCTCCCCTTGCTTGTGTACTTGCTCACTCTCTCTCTCTCTGACAAATAAATACATAAAATCTTTTAAAGAAAAAGTGAGACTAAGGCTGAAGACAGGTACTCACCCATCAATTCAAGAGTTATTTATTACTATAATCTTTTCAGGGCTCATGACCATCCTATTGCCATTGTATGTTTTGTATCTACCAGGTTCCTGGTTTAGCACAGGCTTCTGGAACATACTTACTGAATGAATGCTAGGCAATGGCCCTACAATGGTGGAGAAGATACAGGCTATGCTATCAGTAAGTTCACAGTCTAGATTTGGGAGTTACCATATGACTGAGGCCATGAAAAGAAATAAAATTACTTAGAATCCTTTACCCAACCCTAACTGTCCCA
This sequence comes from Meles meles, assembly GCF_922984935.1. Taxonomy (NCBI): domain Eukaryota; kingdom Metazoa; phylum Chordata; class Mammalia; order Carnivora; family Mustelidae; genus Meles; species Meles meles. The sequence continues at coordinate 10,479,518 of NC_060067.1, forward strand.
AAGCAAACTCTTGGTAACTATGAACACACAGCAATAGAGGAGGAGAATAAGGTAAAAACTGGAGCCATAGAAGAAGAAATTACAGAAAAGAATAAAAGCAAAATAATCCAGTCTCATAGAAGCCAAGGTAAGAGAAAATTGTGAAGACTAACAGAATTTTAATAGGATGAAAAATAAAAATATGTTATTTAACTTGACAACAGCAGGTCCATGATGTCTTTAAGGAGTCAAACAGCTGGGGAAGAAACCAGATAGCAGAAACTTCAGGAAACAATAAGTGCTATATGAGTGAGGGCAGTAAGTGCAGTCTAAACTTTTTTAAAAATATTAAATATTTATTATTAAATAATACTATTAAATATTATTAAAATTTATTTGTTTATTTAAATAATTTATTCTTTATTTAAGTAATATTAAAAATATTAAAAATTAACTTTTTTTAATATTAAAGTAATTGGAAAAGAAAGAATAAAATAGTGTTTCAGGAGGATCTTAATTTTTTTTTATTTTTATTAACATATAATGTATGACTTGCCCCAGGGGTACAGGTCTGTGAATTATCAGGTTTATACAGTTCACAGCACTCACCATAGCACATACCCTCCCCAATGCATATAATTCAACCACCCTATCCCTACCTCCCCACCCCCCAGCAAACCTCAGTTTGTTTTGTGAGATTAAGAGTCTCTTATGGTTTGTCACCCTCCCAAACCTATGTTCTTAATTATTGAATTAAGATAATTCATAATCATGCATGAATGACTAATATACTTTGGTTGCCCCCTGTCCTGTCATTCCACAACCTAAACCAGGTAAATTCCTACCGCTAATCATGTTACTTTAGTTCTCAAAAAACTTCCATTGGTCATTTCCTCTGGAACAAAGTCCTAGATTAGTTATTTTGCTCTTGTTCAAGTGCCAAACCTATATATAAGGCATTTTCATCCAGGTCATTTCCCTATAATATGCATCCTACACTACAAACATATTGAATAATATTCTATCCACCTCCTCCATTACAAAAACAAAAATTTGTCACCTAGGTGACTGCTCACATACATCTGTCTACTTATATCACCTATTCCTGCAATCTTGCCTTCCCCCAAAGCAAGTGATCCATGAAGCCTTTGTTAGTCTCTTCAAGAGCTGTCTTTTTCTCTTTTCTGAATAGAGAGATGCAAATACAAAAATAGCAAACACACGCACACACACACACACACACACACACACACACACACACCAGAAAAAGAAAGAAAGAAGAAAGAAGCAAGATGGCAGAGGGGTAGCAGACTGAAATAACATCAGGTCCAAGTAGTTCAGCTGGATAGTTACCAAACCATTCTGAATACCTACAAACTCAACAGGAGATAGAAGAGAAGAAGAGCAACAATTGTAGGAACAGAATATCGACCACTTTCTGAAAGGCAGGATGTGTGGAGAAGTGAATCTGAAACCCCGGGAAGATAGTCCGCCTGGGGAGGGCTGGCTCCTGGCAAGTGGTGGAGCACTGGAGCACAAAATCAGAACATTTAGAAGTCTGCTTCACAGAAGGAAATCGCTCAAGAGGGTAAGTAGGGGTTGAGCCCTCACAGGGACAGTGTGGTCTCAGGTCCTGCAGGGTCACTGAAAGATCGGGGGTGTCTGAGTGTGGCAGAACTCCCAGGTATTAGAGCAGGGAAGCCATCTACAAAGACAGAGTTGAGCAGTGAGACCCAAGGCACCGTCAGGCCACTGCTCTTTGAGCAGGGACCCCACAAGTGGCAGATCCAGAGAGACACCCCCTCCTTCCTCCTCCAGAAGGAGCAGCGCAGGAGCACATGGCAGGAATCTGCTGGGTTTGGAGACTCCAAACAGAGCCATGCACAAGAGACAGAAAATCTTGGTCACAAGGTCAGGAGAGCACAGAGTACAACTGGAGACGAGGGAGACAGGAGTGATTGACTGCTTTTCTCAGAGGGTACACTGAGGAGTGGGGCCCCCAGCTCTTGGCTCCTATAGGCCGGAGATTAGGAGGCTGCCATTTTCATTCCTGTCCTTCAGAGCTCCATGGAAAGTGTTCAGGGAATGAACCCAGCAGATTACTTAGCCTGGCACATGGCAAGGGCAGTGCAATTCCACCTCAGGCAAAGACATTTGAGAATCACGGCAACAGGCCCCTCCCCAAGAAGATCAGCAAGAATATCCAGCCAACACCAAGCTGACAAATCAAAAAGAACAGTGGAACTCCAGAGCTAGGGGAAAGCAATGCATAGAATTCATGGCTTTTCCCCATGATCCTTTATTCTTGCAAAGTTAGTATTTTTTAATTTTAATTTTTTTCTTATTCTTTTTTCAGTGTTTCCTCTTTCTTCTTTTAATGTTTTTTAACTTTTATCTAAATACCTTTCTTAAAAAAGTCTTTTTAAACCTTCATTGTTATAGTCATATTTTATCCCTTCATTGTATTTAACTTTATTCTTTGTATAAACATGGGTTTATTTCCTTAAAACTTTGGGATACAACTTCTTTTAATAGATTAAAATATACCCTAAATCTAGCACATGCCTTTGTTCTAATCTCCAGCCTAAGCACATTCTCTACTCTTTCTTTTTTTCTTTTTCCAACCAACTTATCTTATCAATTCCTTTTTTAGAATTTTTTTTAAATTTTCATCTTTACAGTCATATTCTATCCTTCATCATCTTTACCCTTATTTATATATATATATATATATATACACATATATATATATATGTGTATATATATATATATATATATATGTGTATATATATATATAAGTTTTTCTTTCCTTAAAATTTTGGGAGCTAGTTTTTTTCTAAAAGACCAGAATATACCCAAAATCAAGTGGGTAGCTCTGTTCTATTCACCAGCCTAATATGTATATATGTTTAATTTATTTTTTATTTTTTAATTGTTTTATCTTTTTTCCCCCCCTTTCTTCTCCCTCCAGTTTTGGGTCTCTTCTGATTTGGTTAGCATACAATTTCTGGGGACTTTGCCACCCTTTTAGTATTTTATTCTCTCATACATATATTCTTATCTGGATAAAATGACAAGGAGGAAAAATTCACCACAATAAAAAAAAAGAAGAAGAAGAAGAAGAAGAGGCATTACTGACAGCTACGGACCTAATCAATACAGACATTGGTAATATGTCAGAATTAGAATTCAGAATGACAATTCTCAAGGTGCTATCTGGGCTCAAAAAAGCCATGGAAGATATTAGAGAAATCTTTCTGGAGAAATAAAATCCCTTTCTGGAGAAATAAAAGAACTAAAATCTAACAAGTTGAAATAAAAAAAGTTATTAATGAGGTGTAATAAAAAATGGAGGCTCTTACTGTAGGATAAATGAGGCAGAAGAGAGAAATAGTGATATAGAGGACCAAATGACAGAGAATAAAGAAGCTGAGCAAAAGAGAGACAAACAACTACTGCACCATGAAGGGAAAATTCGAGAGATAAGTGATACCATAAGATGAAGCAATCGTAGAATAATTGGAATCCAAGAAAAAGAAGAAAGAGAGAGAGGGGCAGAAAGTATATTGGAGTGAATTATAGTAGAGAATTTCCCTAATATGGCAAAGGGAACAAGCATCAAAATCCAGGAAGCACAGAGAACACCCATCAAAATCAATAAAAATGGGTCCACACCCTATCATCTGATAGTAAAACTTACCGGGTCAGTGACAAAGAGAAAATCCTGAAAGCAGCTCAGGACAAGAAGTCTGTAATATACAATGGTAGAAATATTAGATTGGCAGAAGACTTATTCACAGAGATCTGGCAGGCCAGCAAGAACTGGCATGACATATTCAGAGCATTAAATCAGAAAAACATGCAGCCAAGAATATTATATCCAGCTAGGCTGTCATTGAAAATAAAAGGGGAGATAAAAATCTTCTAGGACAAACAAAAATTTTAAAAACTTGCAAACACCAACCCAACCCTACAGGAAATATTGAAAGGGGTCCTCTAAGCAAAGAGAGAGCCTAAAAGTAAGAGACCAGAAAGGAACAGAGAAAATATACAGTAACAGTCACCTTACAGGCAATACAATGGCAATAAATTCATGTCTTTTGATAGTTACCCTGAATGTAAATGGGCTAAATGCCCCAATCAAAAGACACAGGGTTATCAGAATTGATAAAAAAAAAAAAAACATCAATATTCTGTCTTCAAAAAACTCATTTTAGACCCAAAGACAGCTCCAGATTTCAAGTGAAAAGGTGGGAAACCATTTACCATGCTAATGGACATCAAAAGAAAGCTGGGTGGCAATCCTTGTATCAGACAAATTAGACTTTAAGCCAAAGACTATAATAAGAGATGAGGAAGGACACTATATCAGACTTAAAGGATCTGTCCAACAAGATCTAAAAATTTTAAATATCTATGCCCCTAACATGGGAGCAGCCAACTATGTAAACCAATTAATAACAAAATTAAAGAAACACATCGACAATAATACAATAACTGTAGGGGACTTTAACAGCCCCCTCACTGAAAAGGAAATATCATCCAAGCAAAAGATCAACAAGGAAATAAAGGCTTTAAATGATACACTGCACAAGATAGACATCACAGATATATTCAGAACATTCCATCCCAAAGCAACAGAATATACATTCTTCTTTAGTGCACACAGAACATCCTCCAGAATAGATCACATCCTGGGTCACAAATCAGGTCTCAACCAGTAGCAAAAGATTGGGAACATTCTCTACATATTTTCAGACCACAACGCTCTGAAGCTAGAACTCAATCACAAGAGGAAAGTTGGAAAGAACTCAAATACATGGAGGCTAAAGAGCATCCTACTAAAGAATGAATGGGTCAACCAGGAAATTAAAGAAGAATTGAAAACATTCATGGAAGCAAATGATAATGAAAACACAACTGTTCAAAATCTGTGGGACACAGCAAAAGGTGGTCCTGAGAGGAAAGTATATAGCAATACAAGTCTTTCTCAAGAAACAAGAAAGGTCTCAAGTACACAAGCTAACCCTACACCTAAAGGAGCAGGAGAAAGAACAGCAAAGAAAACCTAAACTCAGCAGAAGAGAAATCATAAAGATCAGAGCAGAAATCAATGAAATAGAAACCCAAAACAAACAAACAAACAAAACCACAGTAGAACAAATCAACAAAACTAGGAGCTCGTTCTTAGAAAGAATTAATAAGATTGATAAACCCCAGACCAGACTTATCCAAAAGAAAAGAGAAAGAACCCAAATTAATAAAATCATGAATGAAAAAGGAGAGATCACAACCAACACCAAAGAATACAAACAATTAAAAGAACATATAATGAGCAACAATACGTCAGCTAATTTGACAATCTGGAAGAAATGGATGCATTCCTAGAGACATATAAACTACCAAAACTGAACCAGGAAGAAATAGAAAACCTGAATAGACCCATAACCAGTAAGGAGATTGGAGCAGTCATCAAAAATCTCCCAAAAAACAAGGGCCCAGGGCCAGACGGCTCTCCAGGGGAACTCTACCAAACAGTAAAAGAAGAATTAATACCTACCTATTCTCCTGAAACTGTTTCAAAAAATAGAAATGGAATGAAAACTTCCAAACTCAGCATTACCTTGATCCCAAAACCAGTAAAAGACCCCAGCAAAAAGGAGAATTACAGACTAGTAGCCTTGATAAACACAGATGCGAAAATTCTCACCAAAATATTAGCCAATAAGATCCAACAGTACATTAAAAGGATTATTCATCATGACCAAGTGGGATTTATTCCTGGCCTGCAAGGTTGGTTCAACATCCACAAAGCAATCAATGTGATAAAATACATAAATAAAAGAAAGAAAAAGAATCATATGATACTCTCAATAGATGCTAAAAAAGCATTTGGCCAAGTACAGCAGCCTTTCTTGATCAAAACTCTTCACAGTGTAGGGATAGAGAGTACATACCTCAATTTCATCAAAGCCATCTATGAAAAATCCACAGTCAGTATCATTCACAATGGGGAAAAACTGAGAGCTCTTCTCCTAAGGTCAGGAACAGACCAGGGATATTCACTATCACCACTACTATTCAACATAGTATTATAAGTCCTAGCCTCAGCAATCAGACAACAAAAAGAAATTAAAGGCATTCAAATGGCAAAGAAGTCAAACTCTCACTCTTTGCAGATGATATGATACTTTATGTGGAAAACATAAAAAAAAACTCCTCTCCAAAACTGCTAAAACTCATACAGGAACTCCGGAAGGTGTCAGGATATAAAATCGATGTACAAAAATCAGTTGCATTTCCATAGACCCACAGCAAGACAGAAGAAAGAGAAATTAAGAAGTCAATCCCATTTACAATTGCACCCAAAACCAGAAGATACCTAGGAATAAACCTAACCAAAATGACAAAGAATCTGTGCCCAGAAAACTATAAAGTACTCATGAAAGAAAATGGGGAAGACATTAAAAAATATATGGAAAAAATTTCCATGCTCATGGATTGGAAGAATAAATATTGTGAAAATGTCTATGCTACCAAAAGCAATCTACACATTTGATGCAATCACTATCAAAATACCATCATTTTTTTTTCAAAGAAATGGAAGAAATCATCCTAAAATATATGGAACCAGAAAATACCCTGAATAGCCAGAGGAATGATGAAAAAGAAAGCCAAAGATGGTGGCTTCAAAACTCCAGACTTCAAGCTCTATTACAAAGCTGTAATCATCAAGATACTAAGGTACTGGCACAAAAACAGACACATAGATCAGAACAGAACAGAACAGAACAGAATAGAATAGAGAGCCCAGAAAACTCTATGGTCAACTGATCTTCTACAAAGCAGGAAAGAATGCCCAATGGAAAAGACAGTCTCTTCAACAAATGGTGTTGGGAAAATTGGACAGCCACATGTAGAAGAATGAAACTGAACCAAGTCCTTACACCACACACAAAAATAGACTCAAAATGGATGAAAGACCTCAATGTGAGAAAGGAATCCATCAAAATCCTTGAGGAGAACACAGGCAGCAACCTCTTCGACCTCAGCCACAGCAACTTCTTCCTAGAAACATTGTTAAAGGCAAGGGAAGCAAGGGCAAAAATGAACTATTGGGACTTCATCAAGGTCAAAACTTTCGCACAGCAAAGGAGATAGTCAGCAAAACCAAAAGACAACTGACAGAGTGGGAGAAGATATTTGCCAATGACATATGAAATAAAGGGCTAGTATCCAAAATCTATAAAGAACTTATCAAACTCAACACCCAAGGCACAAAGAATCCAATCAAGAAATGGGCAGAGGACATGAACAGACATTTCTGCAAAGAAGACATCCAGATGGCCAACAGACACATGAAAAAGTGCTCAACATCACTCAGCATCAGGGAAATACAAATCGAAACTAGAATGAGATACCACCTCACACCAGTCAGACTGGCTAAAATTAACACATCAGGAAATGACAGATATTGGCGAGGATGTAGAGAAAGGGGAACCCTTCTGTACTGTTGGTGGGAATGAAAGTTGGCACAGCCGCTCTGGAAAACAACATGGAGGTTCCTCAAAAAGTTGAAAATAGATCTACCCTTTGACCCAGCAATCACACTACTGGGTATTTACCCTAAAGATACAAATGTAGTGATCCGAAGGGGCACATGCACCCAAGTGTTTATAGCAGCAATGTCCACAATAGCCAAACTATGGAAAGAACATAGATGTCCATCAACAAATGAATGGGTAAAGAAGAAGTGCTATATATATATATACCATGGAATACTATGCAGCCATCAAATGAAATGAATCTTGCCATTTGCAACAACATGGATGGAACTAGAGGGTATTATGCTGAGTGAAATAAGTCAATCAGAGAAAGACAATTATCATAGGATCTCCCTGATATAAGGAATTTGAGAGATGGAGGGTTGGGGAGTAGGGAAGGAAAAAATGAAACAAGAAGGGATCAGGAAGGAGACAAACCATAAGAGACTCAATCTTAAAAAACAGACTGCGGGTTGTTGGTGGGGGTGTGGAGAGGGTGGTTGGGTTATGTACATTGGGGAGGATATGTGATATGGTGAATACTGTGAAGTGTGTAAGCCTGATGATTCACAGACCTGTACCCCTGGGGCAAATAATACATTACATGTTAATAAAAATAGTTAATAAAAAAAGAAAAATACCTAATAGTGATTTTGTGCTGCAGATTTAGAATATGTACAATTCTGAATACCCAGATTGTTAACAAATAACATTTTCCCTTTGAGGTTTTAAGAACATTCCAATGTGGTGAAAGTCTTGGGGGGAAAAAAATCTCTCTCTCTCTTCCTCTCTATCTGTCCCTGGTTACCTACGTCCCGATCTGAGTTTTACTATGGGATCACAATGCTGAACAACAGAATGGTGTATAAATACACTCACAAAAATATTTCTAGACATTCTAAATAGAAATAATTTTTGCATAAAAGTGTTCTCTGTAGAAAACTGTCGTAAATATTACTTACAAAAATTGCAGTGATTAAGCCTTGGACTCCAGAAAGTGAGCTTTTAAGAACAGCCTGGATAAATGATAAAACTTGATGCTAAATCAAGTAACATTTGAAGGTAATTCAGTAAATTTTTATGAAGAACATGCTATGAAAGAGGGCCTTGCATGGCAAAGGGAAAATCAGTGTCTCATGTCAAGAGCTCATCCATCCAAAGCTGAAGTGGCTTGAAATATTTTGATGGTAATTTCCCAAGAAGAATACTGACCATAAAATAAATATCTACCATGTAAAGTAAAAGATCCAGCTAATAACCTAAAAACAATTTTGACTAAGTTAAAGACAATCCATGCAAATCTGGCTTTATCAAGGCTGCTGAGTTTAAATCAGAGAGTTAAATTATTGACTCCACTCAGGCAGTTTCTGTTAAGTTATGAAACAAAATCACTGCCTGGAAAAAAAACCTAACAAATATTGTTGTAGACCATTGACCTCATCCATTTGGTATGGCAGTTATTTTGCTAAAATCTTTTGAAGCAATTGATTGTGTCCTTCTTAAATTCTGTTTAAAAGGTTTTTTGTTGTGAAATAGATGAATTTGAATGAAATATTGCTTCAATGTTTGTGACCATTTTTCTCTTTCTTATAAGAGTGAAATTTATTACCTATATCCTCCCTGGTTGCTTGAAGAAAATGTCTCCTTAAGATGGCTAATATTAGTATGAACAACAGCTGGTGAGTCTAATTTGCATTTAAATGAGCAATTCACAACCATGTCCTTCAGGTCCTGAGATGCTCTTGATAGATTCTCTATGCACACATGCAGTAGTAGTTGTAGTAAGTATATGCAGTCAACAGCACAATCTAAAATCTATATCTGTTAATGGATCAGTCAGTCCAAGAAGGGCTAGTGATATCCTCACCGCTCTTTTGAAAAATTAATCCCAAATGTAATGCCAGCTCTGCATGCCAGGCCAACTCCTAATATATCAGGCTGTTCATGAATTGATTCCAGCAAGACTAGAATTGGCCTGAGCTATTTTATCAAATAAAAGAACTACCCAAAGTCCTTTATCCCTGGTCAAGGAATGAAACATATGATTCTAAGGTTGTTTTGTACCCATGGATCCAAAAAGTGTCAGGGAAGTTCGTACCAGCTTGTTAGCATTGTTTATTGATAATGGTGAGACTGATGATTTGTATCTAATCTTCATGGGACCTCTCTGCTGTTAGTGATGCCAGTAGTGACAACCCGACAGGGTTCAAATGCTAAAGAACATTCCCAGGACCTGAAGTGACAGTGTTTTCAAATCTACAATTTTGCAAGAAAAGCATACAATATCAATAGCATTGGTGGTGATTACACAGCAAGAATACAGCTACACAACCAGCACGTATAAGAAACCATAGCCAAGATTTCTAAATGTCCTCTTAATTCTGAGGTGTCCGGTACACATGTCAGAGGTTCTTGATCTAAAGGAACAATTGCATCCATCTAGCTTTTTACAAAGATGGGAGAATTGGAGCTCCTGCTGGCCACTGGGAACTCCTCATGCAGGAGAGGTTTGGACTGTGTATTAAAGTAAGATATTTTTACTTTAATACTGCTGCTACATTGTATCCTTAAAGTTTTAGTTCTACTAAACTCAGGCTCATTTTATGGTAGAGATAAATAATCTAATTTTTCTGAAAATAAGATGTGAATTTTTCATCATCAGCTGTTAAGGATTCTAATTTTGTTATTTATCAAGCAAAATAAACCTTGTCACATACAGCAACCAATGTGTATTTGTCACCAGATCCAAAATTAAAACACCAGATCCTTTACAGAAATATGTACAAAATAAATACATATTTAGGATAAAGCTTAATAGATTTTTTTAAGTTTTATGTTTAGATTACTTCTACTATACCTAAAAATGAGATATTTTTTAGGACTAAATGATATAAAAACTACTTCTGGGGTTCTTATATTTATCATATATGCAACTGTATTCATATTGAATTGGCACAAGGCAAATGGGCGGATAGATGATGGATAAGTAGATAATGAGGAAGGAAAAGAAGATAACAGTTTTTTGTGATACACTTATAAACAAAAACTGTCATTTCTTGAAATCCAATTAAACTATTGTGAAGCTGAAATTAAAACAAATAGTCACTAAAGATCAAGAGTATGAATCAAATAATTAACCCATTTCACCACCATTTCTATCTCATTGAGAATGGATTCACTGCAAATTTTCAGGAGTAAAACTTGGTTCCCAGGCTAGCACAAGTATTTCTAGTTTCCAAACCTTGGATATTCTACTGGGAAATTTTAAGGGTAAAGTAAATGGAGTCAGTTCTTCTATAATGTTTGTTTTGAAAATGCAAATTTATTCCAAGTTAATGGATACATTAGCAAACAGTTTGAGAATAACATGAATTTTGCATCGATTTGTGCATGATTTCATCTGCAGAAAACACTACACAAAGGCAAAAACAAAAACAAAAACAAAAAACCAGACCTGCATCCAGTTGATCTGAGACAAGTCAAATGCACAAGTAGGTATACACACAGACCTTGAACATCTACTAATGACCTCATTTAATGGGCGTGTTAAACTGCAAGGATTTTTGCTATTATTTTGCATTAAATTTATCTCTTTAAAAAGAAAAATATATTCATCATCTTAGATGTGTCTAAATGGTTCAAAATGCCAACCTGTGCATGCAGAAACAGAGCCTGAAGGATTGAAATGAAACTTGAAATCCTAAGACATTTTGAAAGAAATCAGAGAACATGTGATATTTCCCAACCACCAGAGACAACACTGGGAAATAAAATTCCATGGTTGGAACAACTTCACGTGCTGAAAAGTCAATAATAAGTCCTCAAGAAGCATAAAATGTAGAAAGATTGTTAAACATATGCATTGAAGACCACACTGTAAGAAAATTAGAACTGGAAATCTTCTTTCTCATAATCAAAGAGAAAGCACTTTCTCTAAGCTCTTTTTCCCCTTGGCCAACATGTAAAGATTTCTGATCAGAATAGGGGCCCCGTAAGATTGTTTTCCTGTCATTTTCTCTCAATTTTCCAAATATAAAAATTCCATTAAAAAAGGAGAAAGAGAAAAATGTGATCTATCTACAAAGGCCTTCCATAAAAATCACCAAACCCAGCAAGTGACTCCCTTTAGCTCAGTCCTTTTAGTGGCATGTGCAGTGGTTTTAAACATGACTTAAATTTCCGAAGTTTTTGGCTGTTTGACTAAGCCATAAGTAGAAATAAGGAAGCCTCAAAAAATTTCCAAAGACAGAAAAACATGCCGTAAGATTTAAGGTTGTGAGCATAAAATTTCAGGTCCTTCTCAAAACAAAGTGCTGTATTGATTGCAGTACTTACGTATTTCTTAAATATTTAATATGTATGAAGCTATGCTACCATTTTTATTTGGTTCTTTTCTTTAAAAAAAAAAGATGTATCTACTAGATAGCCCATATGGGGAGGGAGTACAGAGGGAGGGGGAGTAGCAGGCTCCTTGCTGAGCAGGGAGCCCAAGGCTGGGATCAGGACTTGAGCTGAAGGCAGACACTTAACTGACTGAGCCACCCAGCCACCTTTTATTTTTTTTAAAAAATATGTCACTGACGAAGTCTTTGAGGGTTGTGACCCATTTTTCCCATAAACCCTGTGGTTTTTGCAGTTTTCACTTTGGACCTTTCACCTTGGGGGCGCCATAAACAGTGTTACATCAGAACGGACTATACTACCCTTCAGAAATGGCCACTAGCTTTCTGCACATACAACTCATCCATACATTATATTTAATATGACAGTTATGCAGAAAGATTAAGTAAATAAAATTAATGGTTGGCAATAAAGAGAGAAGAAGAGGGAGAAGGGATGAGGGCTCCATGTCCATGTTAACAGCAGCATACTTGACATCTCCTCGGAGATTGCTTGCATCATCTCAAATGCACTAAGATGTCCAAAACTGAACTCTTTATCTTCTCTTGAAAAATTGTTCCTCCTCCAGTTCCCACCATCTCAGTGAACTGCCCTTCTGCTCTTGCCCTTCCTCCCATGCAAGCCCAAACCTTGGTCATCCCCGACAACTCTTGCCTAGCCAAACTGCCCCCAACCCATCACCAGGCCTGTCCATTCTATCTCCCTGGTGCATTTCCAGTCTCTCTCCTTCTCTCTGTCTCTGCCTTCTCAACCTGGTCCCTGAGGCTGTGATTTCTTTTTAATGGTGCCCACCTGTGAGTTCTTGTTGGAGTATTTTGTGAGAAAGGAGGATCAGGTCATACCTCTGACTAAAAGTTCAATGGCTTTTTGTATAGGGTTTATAATTCACAGAATTCCGTTAGTTCAACTTGACACAACCCAGACCAGCTTTGAAATCTCATCTCATTCTCCTCCTCCCCCTCCTCTCCATTCCCAGCATCCTGAAACCTGGCTCAATGGAGCCAGGCTCTTTCTTGCCTCATACCACCCGCCATACTGTTCCTCTGGTGTGCACGTTCTACCTATTTAATTTCTGCTCAGCCGTCAGGTCTTAAGTGACTATCACTTTTTCAGAAACACTTTTCTACCTCCTACTCTGTGTTAGCATCCTCTTCATTCTCTGACTAATCTTGCAAGTATTGTCCTTCTTGAGGCTGATCACCATTTGCATTTATATATTTATACATTTGTATGATTATTTGCTAAATTCTTTATTTCCCACTAAACCATGAATCCGATGAGGTCAGGCCACATCCCTATTTTGGTCATGATGTTGAATAACACATGCCTCACAGAACATACACTTCAGGGATGCCTGGGTGGCTCAGTGGGTTAAGACACTGCCTTCGGCTCAGGTCATGATCCCAGGGTCCTGGGATCGAGCCCCACATCAGGCTCTCTGCTCAGCGGGGAGCTTGCTTCCCCCTCTCTCTCTGCCTGCCTCTCTGCCTACTTGTGATCTCTCTCTGTCAAATAAAAAGTAAAATTTTTATAAGAAAAAAAAAGAACACACACTTTAAAATATTTTCAGAATAAATAAATTCCTTCAGAAAATGTTTATCCCTTCTTGTTTCAGATGTTGGATTAAACTCTGGGACTATATCTAAGAACACATGATCTTTTCAGGGAGACATAATCAGATCATCATCATTATAGCCATAATTAGCACTTTGTGGACTTGTAATGGGTTATGCATGGTTAAAATTCACCTTTACAACAACTCTATGAAGTTGACATCATTGTGTTATTATCCCCCTTCACAGAAGAAACAGGCTTAGCAAGGTTAAGTCATTGTCCAAGGCTACACAACCAGTCAGGGGCAGAAGCTTACTACACGAACTCCAAATACTCTCTACAGGAGGACCTACTCATCCTGGGGAAGTTGAGAAATATTTCACTGAAAAGTGATCCTTTGATCTGCATTTCAAAGAAAGGGTCAGAATTTTCTAGATGGGAAAGGGGGTGAGGACATGCCAGAAAGAAGGAAAAGCAGATGCATGTGTGTGAGAGGTATGGCATTTTTGTGGTAGGGCAAGGAGTTCAGAGGAGCTGAAGTGCTCAGTTACGTGGCAGAAAGTACAAGGAGAGGATGCAAAAGAAAGAGGTTGGGACCAGATTGAGAAAGGCCTTAAATCTGATCTGATCAAGGGAGGGCTAGTCATAGTTTTGATCTAACAAAAATAGAAATATTCCATGTACTTCCTATGTCTTAAAAAGCTGGATCCACAAATTCTACCACAGAAAAACAAAAGTGCCAGACTTATTAAAACCTATGGGTAACTAAAGTCAGATGTTAGAAATTCCCAATTAAAATAAGTCCACAGCCCTCTTCCTCCTCCATTTGCTTATGTGGATGTATCAACTATAGACAATCAGGTGCAGCTGAACGTCATAGATGTGCCCCACCCCCCAACAGCATAGGCGAGCCATGGGGATCCGGAGTGAGGTTTTGGAGCAAGGTCAGTGTGAGATGAGTGTCTACTCACAGAGGTAGCCCAGGGTAGGATGTCAGTTCTCTGGAAAGGTGAGAAGACATCCATGTCGGGGACAGTCTGGCATAAGGTGTTGGAGTCTGAATATTTACACAGAAGCACAGCCCACTGCAGGATATCATGGCTGAGGAAGGTAAGGATGATACCTATGAAGGAAGGTGCCTGATACAGGGGGTCAAAGCCAAAGCAGAATGGGGAGGACATCTGGGAAGGGAGGATGCTTGGCGTGGGGAACTGGGTGAGAAGGATGTCTGGGTGGGAAGGTGATTCAGTGCAGGGTATCACAGCCCACAAGAGCTGAGGAAGTTTCCTGTGTGGAGAGCCCAATGTGGGTCATAAGAGCCCATCTGGAATAGAGAAGGTGCCTAGCACAAGGACTAAAACCCAAATGGAGTGAGGAGGATATCCCTGGGAGAGAAAGGGGCAGGATCAGTGATAGGATTGTAGGTTGTATACACTATATACTTCAGTATATAAAATATGCATTAAGTATATTACAAATAATGATGCAGGTTTTTCACCGCCAGAGAATGGGGTTACAAAGATGGAAAGGAAACCTAACTGATTGGAATTTAAAATGTCAGTGTAAACTCAGGGCTTTATAAAATTATCTATATGATAGAGAAGTAAATATCCAGTAGTCTCCCCATATCCTCAGGAGATGACCCAAGACTCCCAGAGAACATCTGAAACTGCAGATCGTACCACACCCTATATCTGCCTCGCTTTTTGCTGTACATATAGATGTATGATAAAGTTGAATTTATAAATCAGGATTTAGGAGATTAGCAATACTAACTAATAATAAAAGAGGACAATCATAGTGATATGCTGTAATAAAAATTCTATGAATGTGGTCTCTTTCTCTTTCAAAACATTTTCCTGGACTGTGCTCACCCTCCCAGTGACGATGTGAGATGATAAAATGTCAATGTGATGAGATGAACTGAGGGGAATGACAGAGGCCTTGTGACATGGTTGTTAGGTTACTATTGACCTCCTGAAGATCAGTCAGAAGAAAACTCATCTGCTTGCAGACTGCGGCTAGTTGACCGTGGTAACTAAAATTGTGGACAGAGCAACCACAGATAAGGGGCTCCTATTGTAGAGGTGCCTGTGCGTGTGTGGTATGTGTGTCTACATATATTTCCCAGCCTCATCTGCCGCAAGTGCCTGATAAGGCAAACGCAATATGCACACCTAGCAGCAAGACCTTGGATTTTAAAGACTTTTATCCACTGGAAACAGGGCTTCTTTAAAGAAATAACTGATTCCAAAGCTGGGTAACAGTAAGTACAAGATGAGCCTAGAATATTTTATCATGTCTGAAAGGGAGGATATACTCAAGAAATGATGTGGACTTATCAAAAGCCACCAAAGACAGATAGGAGGGGCTCCATTGGCCAAGTCAGAAATAATTTCAAGGTCAAAATAAGTATGAAGTAGCAGATTATAATCAATTAAATTAAATAAAATTATAACAAATATACCATTCTGGTGGGAGGATGTTGACTATGGGGGACATTATGCCTGGGAGGGGGGCAGGGGGCATATAGGATATCTCTGTTCCCACCTTTCAGTTTTGCTGTGAACCTAAAAAAATTTTTAAAAAATAAGTTTTTCATGAACAGACACTTCTCCAAAGAAGACATACAAATGGCTAACAGACGGATGAAAAAAATGTTCATCATCATTAGCCATCAGGGAGATTCAAATCAAAACCACATTGAGATACCACCTTACACCAGTTAGAATGGCCAAAATTAACAAGACAGTAAAAAACAAGTGTTAGAGAGGATGTGGAGAAAGGGGAACCCTCTTACACTATTGGTGGGAATGCAAATTGGTGCAGCCACTTTGGAAAACAGTGTGGAGATTCCTTAAGAAATTAAAAATAGAGCTACCTTACGACCCTGCAATTGCACTATTGGGTATTTACCTCAAAGATACAGATGTAGTGAGCAGAAGAGATATATGTACCCCCAATGTTCATAGCAGCAATGGCCACAGTCGCCCAACTGTGGAAAGAACCAAGATGCCCTTCAATGGACGAATGGATAAAGAAGATATGGTCCATATATACAATGGAGTATTATGCCTCCATCAGAAAGGATGGATACCCAACTTTTGTATCAACGTGGACGGGACTGGAAGAGATTATGCTGAGTGAAATAAGTCAAGCAGAGACAGTTAAGTATCATATGGTTTCACCTGCTTATGGAGCATAAGAAATAACACAGAGGACACTGGGAGATGGAGAGGAGAAGTGAGTTGGGGGAAATCAGAGGGAGAGACAAACCATGAGAGACTGTGGACTCTGAGAAACAAACTGAGGGTTCTGGAAGGGAAGAGGGTGGGGGGTTGGGTGAGCCTGATGGTGGGTATTATGGAGAGCAGGTACTGCATGGTGCACTGGGTGTGGTGCATAAACAATCAGTTTTGGAACACTGAAAAAGAATAACATTTAAAAAGTCTTTCAAAATAAATTAAATAGGACAAGCAGAGAGAGTCAAGTATCATATGGTTTCACTTATTTGTGGAGCATAACAAATGACATGGAGGACATTGGGAGATGGAGAGGAGAAGGAAGTTGAGGGAAATTTGAAGGGGAGGCGAATCATAAGAGACTATGGACTCTGAAAAACAACCTGAGGGTTTTGAAGGGGCGGGGGTGGGAGGGTGGGGGAATCAGGTGGTGGGTAATGGGGAGGGCACGTATTGCATGGAGCACTGGGTGTTGTGCAAAAACAATGAATACTGTTACGCTGAAAAAATAAATAAATAAATTTAAAAAAAACAATGAATACTGTTACGCTGAAAAAAAATAAATAAATAAAATATTTAAAAATAAATAAATATAAATAAATAAATAAATTTAAAAAAATAAATAAACGCAAGACAAACAAACAAAAAAATAAATTAAATAGGAGATCATGAGCCCGT
Source organism: Meles meles (assembly GCF_922984935.1). NCBI lineage: Eukaryota > Metazoa > Chordata > Mammalia > Carnivora > Mustelidae > Meles > Meles meles. The sequence goes on from NC_060067.1 coordinate 10,496,916, forward strand.
ATTAATAGAAATAATACATTGAACAAACAAATTGGAACTAAGATGAAACGGGATTTTATATAGTCTTAAAATAGCTTTTCAAGAAAAAAAAAACCGCAAAAGGGAAAAGGTAACTTCACAGCTGGAAGATACCACCTTATTGAGTGACTAAAGCAAATTCCACCAACAATAGGATAAAATGTAATTGTGACCCACCTGGTAAAATGCAAAGAAAGGAATGTAGCATCACTTTTGAGATCTTCCTGCCAAGATGCAGAATCTGAATCTAAAGATAAGAAAATAGTAGACAAACCTAAAAGGAAGGAAAATCTGTAAAATAATTGGCCTGAAATCTTTAAATGTGTCAGGATCATTAGTCAAGGAAAGGCCGAGGAGCTGCTCCAGATGGAAGGAAACTGAAGAGACATGACAAGTATCTGCAATGTGATTTTGAGCTTTATCCTTTCGCTATAAATGATATCACTTAAATGTGATTTGAGGATGAGAGGATAGTAACACATCAATGTTAATTTCCTAATTTTTAGGGTGGTATTGGGGTTATGTCCTTCTTATAGGAAGTACACATTCAAATGTTCCAGGGCACGGAAGCATAACACCAACAACTTACTCAAAAATAGGTTCAGGGGAAAAGAAGTCTTTTGTATTTACTGTAGAGGATTTTTCCTCTTAATAAAGAAAGAAACAAACAATAATATCACATTTACATATCAGCTCAGTTCTCCAGAATTCAGCTTGATCTCAAATATGGTACAAGTAGATCTTCGTCTGTCAAACCCCTGGCAATATGCTGCTTCCCTTAGCAACGGAATAAAAGTCACACTGGTTCCCACTTAACACAGTTCTTAACAAATTATACTTGGTTTTCAGTCTTTTCAGCCAATGACTTCTTATATAACCACTGTCGAGGTTTACAAACCAAGATTGCTAAAAGCACGCTGAAATAAAAATAAAAATAAAATAAATAATAAAATAAAATGGGTGAGTGGGTTTAGCTTGCTGTAGCAAGGGACAAGGCACCCCCTAGGAGCCACAGGAGCATCTTTGTAAGTGGGAGTTGAGAAAGGCTTTTTATGGGATTTGAGTTTATGTTGGATGATCCTACTAAGTTAAAAAAGCAGGGGCCAATTCTGGATTAGAAGCAGGGGAAATTCAGTGTTTGGGAATCCTAGTGCTTTTCGTCTAAGACATGGAGGATGAAGGCAAGCCTAAAGTCGCCCATGGTACGGACGCAGCAATCATCCACGTCAGTCAGAAGAGGGGGGTGTTTAGTCATTTCTGTGGTCAGGTAGCAGCCTTGTCTATGGCTTGATCTTAGCAATGCTTGTGTTCTATTGAAAATACTGTGGTCTGGTTGCCATCAGGGCTGTTTTTAATTTCTCACCAAAAAGGTGGAAGGAAATAAGTAGTCCTATAAGAAGCAGACATGGTAAACAGAGGAAATAACCACTGCAAAAGTAAGTAAGGGAAGAAACAGAGCTAAAATAATTATATGAAGGAGGAGGAGGGAGAGATGGAGAGGGAGAGGAGTAGGAGGGAGGTGGAGGAGGAGAACTAGCAGGAGCAGGGAGGAGGAAGAAGGAAAGAGGAAGAAGGGGCGTGGTTGGAGGATGGGGATGCCACAGCAGCAAGCTGGATGCTGATTCTAAGGCTCTACATGCACAAAACATTTTTAATTCTCAAAGCTATAGAGTAAATTAGCTAATACTACTACCTCCATTTTACAGATGAGAAAACTGAGGTACTAAGAGATTAATTTATCTGATATCACTCAGCTAGCAAATAGCAAAACCAGGATCACTATACAACATGCAATGCTGGATTTATACATCCAAGGGCCAAATATTTACCAACGCTACCATATACAAAGTACTGTCTGGATATTACAGGAAACAATATGATGTATCACCCTCTAAAATATACCGAAAAACCTCATCCAAACATTTGCCACTCTCGTCAATCCCCCTTCCTCACCTCAGCTCCACATTTTCAAAGGCTACAATGTAGTCTGTTTCATAATTGAAATATAGGATCAATAATGTACCTCCCCTTAGCTTACCCACAACTCAGTCCTTTATCTCTCTTCATTCTTTTCTCCATGCTTAGATTTTCTTTTTTGAACTCTGTTGCTCATATATGCTCCATGTGTTGTGCTAATTGCCTGCTTATATTTCTGTATCTTAGGAGAGATTTTTTATTTATATTTTTGGCTGTTCAGCATCTTGATTTCCTTTTAGGGAATTACTCCTACCCAGCATGTTGATAAATGTTTAAAAACTGGCTCTCCAGGGGGAGAAAAAATATTTTTAAATAATATTTTTAATAATAAAATGTTATTTGTTATACATTTTTATTGTAAATTTTATTCATAGACTTTACATTTTATAATAAATTTTACTCATATAAAGAACATGTAACAATCCATAAATAATAAGAAAAAATATAATACTGTCTCTTCGTTGTAAATTCCATATAGCAATTAATTCTCCCAGAACACTTTGGTTGTTTTTGTAACTTTTGTAGCCAAACTGCAGTTGTAGGTGATGACGGAGTATAGTTACGACTCCAGTATTGTTGGTGTTTTCATGCATGTAATGAGTAAAGAAAAGGAAAACAACAGAGATGTACGTGAGAACTTTTTTGTTTGTCCATGACATGAGTCCTTTGCTGAATCTGATAGTAGTGTTTGAATACTGGAAGAATATTTCTTCAATTTCTTTACCTCTTCATAACGTAATGGCTGCAGATGTGACACGATTTTAAGTTTCATCTGCATCATTTACAATTCTCCATCACTTTCTTAAGCATGAGCAACCAACAAAAAAAACAAATTGAGTCCTACTTTGTAGCATTTGTGAATGTGTACACCATAAAGTAGTCCCACCCCGGCCAATTTCAAGCTACCAATGTGATGCACAGTAGCACAATGTATAATATATCCACTCCACAGCCACAATATTTGTAAATAACCTCAAGAACATGAATAATAGTAAAATGTACTAAAATCATTAGGACGTGGTAGGTTTTGAGTATTTGTAATCTTTGTTTCAATATAATTTATTTAATTGTAAGTTAATATAATTTAAATTAAATTATAACTTTTTAATTTTTTTAAAATTAAAATTAATAAAATAAAAATTAAATAAAATAAAATAAAAATTAAACTATTTTTAACAACTGGATTATAAACTCCCTGAAAATTTAACAATTATCTCCCATGAGCAGTACAAGCCAGTCCAGCAGCCTACAACTGCTTCTTCCCCATTGGTCATGGATAGTCTTGGGTAGAAGGGACCAACTTCCTGTTTCGTAAAGAAGACCACAGGAAACAGGTCTCCCGTTTACCTTAAGGAATCAAGGGACAAGCCTAGAAACTATGCTTGGCCCCTTATGTGCCTCTCCTGGGGCTCTGAATCTTGACTGACTCAAAAAAGGAGGGAAGAAACAGTTGGAAAGATCCACCACTCAACATGGTGGCAGCAGCTAACCAACCAGCTCCTGCTATGGAACTGGGCTATGCTTCCCTTTCTATTGTCTGGAGGTGCCTTGGTTACTACCTCTCTCGACACCTGTTCTCAAGCCTGTGATCCTCCCATGTTCTTTCCATAAGTTACATTTGTTATGTTTCTATTGCTCACAGTCAATAAACCCAACAGTTATGGCATGCGTTCCTTAGAAGCAAGGGCTGGATCTTCCTGTTTCTAAGTCTTACACCTCACATAGTTTTAACACTAGGTGAAGGCTCAATAAGTTTCTGCTAAAATGAATATGTGAATGGACTTCACAGTCAGGGTGACATTCCAGATTACATAGATCATCTACAAACCCCTAACATAATTTGAAATAATAAAGTTGTGTTATGAGTTGCAGAGGTTAGGAATGAATGTGGCAGCACAATGATAATGTGCCTCTGATAATGATACAGAAGTCCCCTCCCAGCTGGAGAGGAATATATTCCAAAATCACCAGGGGATGGCTGAAACCACAGATAGTAACCAGCCCTATATATACTGTTTTTTCCTATACATACATACCTATTATAAAGTTTAATTTATAAATTAGGCACAGTGAGAGATTAACAATATTAATAAAATAAAACAACTATAAGAATACAGATTTCTTCAACTTATGATATGGTCATATCCTGATAAAGCCATTTTAAGTTGAAAATATCATAAGTCAAAAGTGCTTTTCCTACACCTAACCTACCAAGCATCATAGCTGAGCTTCGCCAACCTTAAATGTACTCAGAACACATACATTACCCTAGAGCTGGGCAAACTCACCAAACACAAAGTCTATTTTATAATAAAGTGTTGAATATGTCATGTGATTTAGTGGGTACTGGACCAAAAGTGCAAAACAGAATGGCTGTGTTGGTAGGGAATGCTTGTGTGTGTGTCAGTTATCTACACTCATGATGGTGTGGCTCACTGAAGCTGCCTCTCCCAGTTTCACGGGAGAGTAGCACACCGCCCAGCTATCCTGGGGAAGAGATCCAAATTCAAATTCAAAATTTCAAAGCAGGGTTTCTACTGAATGCCTATCGCTTTAGCACCATCCTAAAGTCAAAATATCTTAAGTCAAACTATCATAAATCAGGGTCTGTCTGTATATGTAGTAAAAGTTACATGAGACTGCACCTGGATAGCTCTGTCAGTTAACCACCTGATTCTTGATTTGGGCTCAGGTTATAATCACAAGGTCATGAGATTGAGTCTCATGTTGGGCCCACACTGAGCATGCAGCCTCTTTGGGATTTTCTCTCTCCCTCTCTCTTTCTGCCTTTCCTTGCTCATGCTCATTCTCTCTCTCTCTAAAAAAAAAAAAAAATTTATTATTATATGAATGTGCTCTCTCTCTTGCTCTTTCTCTCTCTCTCAAAATGTCTTATTGTACTTTACTCACCCTTCTTCTTGTGATGCCGTGAGAAGATAAAACACCTAGAAGGAACCATGACCTAGATTTAGGCTACCATTGCTCTTCTGACGATTCCTCAGAAGGAGGTTCACCTGCTTCCAGACATCAACAACTGAAAGTGCTCAAAACAAAATCACAGATAAGGAATTTCAAGTGTCTTTGTCAACAAGTCTCCCTATATATTATGATGTTGATAGTCATCTTGGTAGTAACAATGATATTGGCTAGTAGTGGGGAGAGGTGGTGTTTGTCAAGGGTTTGGGTATTTACTATTCCTACTCTACAGCCTCTCCACCCACCTGTCATGCCAGCCATTGCGGAGCCATGAGCATCTCACAGGTGAGCCCCACTAACCCCTCACCTCAGCTCCACCACATTCTCTGGTACTCGCCTGACTCCTTGATATGGCACACCCATGTGTGCACAATTGAGAAGTGAGAGAATCAACAGACAAGTCTTAGTCAATGGGGATTAGACATGAGTAGGTAATTCTTCCTGTCTTTCATCCCCCCAAGAGAAGATTCTGAGGAACATTTGGTCTACATGGCTTTTCATGTAGCCCCTTTTCATGGGGCTCTCAGCAAGACAGAGCCCCAGTTGCCCAAGGTAGTGTAGACTCAGTAACATACTCTCATGTTGGTTTTCTCTCCTTCTCTACTAGTCCAAGTTGCCCACTCCTATTCCCTCAGATCATTTCCCAAATAAGCTGCCTTGTTTTGGGCTCAGATTTTGGGGGAAGTCCAGACTAAGATAATAACTCTGAAAAATACTTTCTTTTTTTTAAGATTTTATTTATTTATTTTAAGATTGTATTTATTTATTTGACAGGCAGAGATCACAAGTAGGCAGAGAGGCAGGCAGAGAGAGAGGAAGGGAAGCAGGCTCCCTGCTGAGCAGAGAGCCCAATGTGGGGCTTGATCCCAGAACCCTGAGACCAGGACCTGAGCCGAAGGCAGAAGCTTTAACCCAATGAGCCACCCAGGCGCCCCTGAAAAATACTTTCTTAAAAGAAAGAGTGATTTGGCATTTTTCCTTTTCAATTCTTCCTAATATCTTAGTTATTCACAACTTCTAAATTGAATCAAATTTACAAATGCAGTTGTCAGAATTCAACAGTAGGTATGTGTAAAAAGCTAAATTGTGTCCTTCCAAAATTCATATATTGAAGACTCTCTTCCTAGAACCTTGGGATGTGAGTACAGAGCTTGAAGGTGGCCATCTGCAAACCAAGGAAAGAGGCTTCAGAAGAAACCAAGACCTGCCAACACCTTGATCTTAGACTTCCAGCCCCCAGACTGTGCAAATAAATAAATTGCTGCTGTTTAAGTCACTCAACCTATGGTACTTTTTATGGTAGTCCTGGCAAAATAATTCAGTATTTTATCAGAAAATAATATTTTTTAAGATTATTTATTTATTTATTTGGCAGACAGAGATCACAAGTAGGCAGAGAGGCAGGCAGAGAGAGAGAGAGGGAAGCAGGCTCCCTGCTGAGCAGAGAGCCCGATGCAGGGCTTCATCCCAGGACCCTGGGTCCATGACCTGAGTCGAAGGCGGAGGCTTTAACCTACCCTTTCCTAGTATAGGATCTACTTACAATCCATCAAGAGAGAATTGTTTTAGAAAAGTACACATATTAATAATCATTATGATAGTGCTGAGTCACTGATAAAAAAATGTGAAGTTTTTCTTGGATTCTGTCTATATGACACCAAAAGATTTTCTAAGGTTTTGGAATTTAATGACACAAAACTTCTCTTATCTGGGACTACAACTTATCAGAAATGAAACTATATGTTGGCTAACTGAACATAATAAATTTTTAAAAACATTAACCACGGGCACCTGGGTGGCTCAGTGGGTTAAGCCTCTGCCTTCGGCTCAGGTCATGATCCCAGGGTCCTGGGAGCAAGCCCCGCATCGGGCTCTCTGCTCAGCGGGGAGCCTGCTTCCTCCTCTCTCTCTGCCTGCTCTCTGCCTACTTGTGATCTCTCTCTCTGTCAAATAAATAAATAAAATCTTTAAAAAAATAAAAATTAAAAATTAAAAATTAACCAAAGACCTACAGTAAAAGCAAAAACTGTAAAACTCCTTTAAAAAAACCAATACAGGGGCGCCTGGGTGGCTCAGTGGGTTAAAGCCGCTGCCTTCGGCTCAGGTCATGATCTCAGGGTCCTGGGATCGAGTCCCGCATCGGGCTCTCTGCTCTGCAGGGAGCCTGCTTCCTCCTCTCCCTCTGACTGCCTCTCTGCCTACTTGTGATCTCTCTCTCTGTCAAATAAATAAATAAAATCTTTAAAAAAAAAAAAAAAAACCAATACACAAATATTTAAAAAAATCAAAGAAATGAAACAATTCCTTACATTGTTGTATAAATAATACATCTCTACCACAGCAGAATTTTTTAGCTTTCCGGTTTGGAAGGAACATTCTTTTCTCACGTTGCCATAGAGAGAAGCATGACTGGACATTATATTAAACACTGATAAAACCTGGAAATGTTCACAGATTGTGGAAAGTATTTCAGATTGTGGAATACAGAGTGAGGGTGAATTACATCGAGTTGTTTTCTGTATTGATTTAATGCCTCGTTACTTTTTCTGGATCATAGAGAGTTCCCAGAACACTCTGCTTTCCTCTTTACTTTTCCTTTGATGGATACTAAACAATTGTGCATGTGGATCAGCCATTGCTACGCTGACAGGAAGGAGAGAGACCTGGAAAAGGTAAGAAAATAGGTGAGGCAGACTCGGTGAGGGCTGTGAGCTCAGCCAAAATGAATGAAAGGCAAGACATACTCTAAGGGGAAAAAATTATCTCAATTATTTCTCCCATAACCCACGGTTAAAATTCAGCATAGAGGGATCATTGGAAAATATTAAAGAGCCGTGATTAATATTATATACAGAAATTTTATCTGAAATTATTAGGAGACTGGGACACAGAAATACCAACATCCATAAGTAAGCAACTGCTGCTTGATAGCAACACATCACTGTTCACATTTATCAAAATGCCAGCCTTAAATTCCTGTAAGAGTTACAACACATATTTTCTACAACAGCATCAACAAAAATATATTTCTAAGTTTGAGTGTAGTAGCTAAAACTGATTTAATCAAATGAAGTTGTCTACCACAGAAACATGCTACCATGGAATTCTATGACAATGGGCAGAGAAGTGACTTCAGCTGAAACAATATGACGTGGTCTGGAGAAGCACACTTCACCGGGAAAGCATGTGCCAAAGATACACAAGCCCATTGTCTATGTAATCCCAAAGAGGACAGTCACAAAAGGTATACTACTTCTCCTGAGGGATTGTTGAATTTTTTACGTGTTTCAGAATGAAGACTGAAACGCCTTTTGATATCCCACTATCTAATTTGTTTGATGTGTTTATAAAAATTGGGGGGCCATTCTTTAATGTGAACATGAGAATGTAAATTACTCTAGGCTCCATTGGTTTGAACCACTTGTAATGTGAACTAATTACATGATTTATTCCAGAACTGTAATGAGATTACCGGTTAGTGATCAGTCATGTGCTGGATCACTTTCATTGGTCATCAATTTTTAAGCTTAGTTGAGGGATTTACTCAAATGGCATATTTAATTACCACAGATAAAGAAGAAAAAAGCCATCCACCAAAAAAGAGATGGCCATTAGGGGTTATCTAAAGGCCTGTCTGAGATGATAGAAAAAGTAAACTCATGCTGGGTTCAGTAATAACCAGCCTTCATGTCTAAGCTTCAAAGACGACTCTGAAATACAGATGTGTTCCTTCTTACCACAATCTATGCTTCCCTTTTTATTCTGCCAGTGAACAGACCACTTGCTTCCTTTATCCTTTCTTGCTTTCATGCTTTCTTCCTTGCATTAGGAAGGAGCAAAAGCCTTGGGCCCTACTTTATGTTCTAGACAGTCTGTCAGGAGGATGAAGTGGGTAGAACCAGGGGAGAAGCTTCGAGGCCTGCACCTGAGGCATTAAACACAAGTTCTGGAAAGAAGTAAGAAAAGCCTATCTGGAAAAATATATTCCATATACACAGGGACCAGGGTCTATACCATAAAAAGTTCTGGAATGGTTGGTGTATGCTAATAAATAGATAATGTCATGCACAAATAGTGTTTTAACCGGGTGGTTATTACTTATTAATAAAAACAAAACAAAATTTGGACTCTCCCTAAACCCAAACAGATTAAGAAAAAGATAGAAACTCTAAAACCAATACAAAGGAGCATATACACAAACTCCGGATAATCTATGACAGCAACCCAGCAATTTATTTACTACTATTGAGAGGAGAAGGTGGAGGCGCCTTTCCTTGGCCGCTTATGGATATGTGAGTGTGTGTGGCCTGGTGGAAACAGACACTGAATTTAGACAAATGTGCTGCCCACTCACTGGCATGTGGTTTTGGCAAGGTGCTTAAACCACTCTGAGAAGTGGTTTGTATCCTCTATAAAGTGTGAAGAAGAAGAATATGCACTAGGGTTATTTCCAAGAGGCTAATCACGTTTGTAATTTGTTCCGCAATCAAGTAAAAAATGCACTTAAAGCACATCGCTTAGGAAATACCTGATAAGTTTTCATTTCCATCTTTTCTTTTTCCTCCCACTATATCTGTATCCCTGCTGCTAGTCTTTCATGGCATAAGGAACAGAGGCAATGGGTTCACAGACACTGCTTAGGCAAGTGTGCTCAAACAGTCGGGTGATTCGACCGTGTGCTGAACAGAAGCTCCACAGGAGAGGAAGGCAGGGGGAATTGTTTCTCCCACTCAGCACATAATCCACAAGAGGCACATTTTTAGCAATTCTGTCACAGAATTGTGACAGTACTACGTTGGCATGAAAGGATGAGAACAAGTAAAACATGGCAGCCAGACCCCCAAATGGGAATGAGAAGGTGGTCAAGATCACTGTGTCACTAACTTCTTGCCTTTCCCCTGCCACAGTGGGGCAGATGAGGTCCCTGAGGCTCGGCCACACCCAGGCTGGCTCCTCCAGAATAATGTTATATCCAGAAACAAGGCAAAATTACCCAAAACTAATCTTAAAATTCTGGCCCCCATTCCTTCTTTTTCAGAGTAACAAGATGAACCTTTATGGCAGAGCACAGGAAAATACACAGGGAAAACCTAGACAGGTGCTACCTTTCCTGCTCTGATGTAATTAATCCTTTTGGTTGTTAAATATCTTGTTCAGTACCATAGCAGATCTTCCCAAATCACTGAGCAATATTTCTTGAAAATACTCCAGATGATTACATCACGAGGCATTGTCGTAATGTGCTTCAACACGAAATGGGGAGTGGAGAGGGGGAAATGATTCAGAAGACAGGTCTGGAGCATAATTGGACAAACCCTGCAGTCTCCAGCTCTCTGTCAGCAGCAGACTTGGGAGGCTAAGTTTCCACAATATTTGTAGAAAAACAAATACTCTGTAGCCACAGGCTTATGCTGTTCTTGTAATGATTTCATCCAAGTCCTCAGTCCCTTATGAAGGCTTGAGAGAATTATGAATTTCAGGACAGACACACACATAGCAGAGGGATAGACTGTAGAAACCAAGAGTTCAGGAGCAGGGGGGTGGATCATGACCTTGAGTAAACACTTACTGCGTGACCCATTTGTTTCCAGTTGTAAAAGCCAGAGCTCCAAACTTCCATAGGAGTTTATGAAGATGAGTTGGGTATCACTTGGTCAAGTCTCTTTAACAACCTCCCCCTTTTTCTTTAGTCTTCCTCCCTCTGCCTATACTCCTCCATTTATCTTTCTTTCCTTCCAACCTATGATGAGGTTGAAACTACACTGCAAAGCTCAAAAAACAGAAACCCTACATCTCAAGCTGAGAGAAACCCTATTCAGACCAAGTTCCCTTACTTTCCATAGACCTGATGTGAAGGTAGACTGGGAACAATTCTAGCTCAAAGCATAATATTATTATCTTGATACATGAGGTCAAGTTATAGAAACTAAACCATCCCCAGAGAAAAATACCAAAGTATAGACCCACTAAGATGAAAAGGAATGTCTATTTATTTGAAAGATGGTAATTAATTGTAGAAATATGAAACTACTTAAATTTTGGCAACCACAATAAATTGAACAGAAATATCAAGGAATAGTTGAGTTTAATTTAAAAAAAACAGCAGAATTAGTTTATACTTGTACAGAGATTTAATTATGCAGTTTATCTAAAATCCAGGTAAATATTCTACTTCATGGATAGACACCATACCCACCAATCCTCTTTTGCAAGTTAGCATTTTCCCAAGAAGAAGTAGGTTGGTTGAAGCAGGAGGTAAAATGCAGAGGTTGGCAAAATTTTCTGTAAAATTTCCGGATGTAAATATTTTGGGTTCTACAGGCTGCACGTAGGGATTGTGGCCTTTGTAGCAACTACTCACCTCTCTAATTGTAGCTTGGGAAGTAGCCATAGATGATACGTAAGGAAATGGTGTGGTCATTCTCCAATAAGACTTTAGTTATGAACATCAAAGTTTAAGTATCTTACAATTTTCCCAAGTCGCAAAATATGAGTCTCCCTCGAATTTTCTTTAATCTTTTAAAAGTGTTTTGTATGGCTCATGGGCCACACAAAAACAGGACATGACTCCTGGTCTGTGATTGTCAACCTTAGCACAACGCAAGGAATAGGAGTCATACAGGCAGAAAATATTTGTCTGAATTGGGTAAATCATGAAAACTCCCTATTTTTTATATCAACTTCTTGTGAGGAGAAAAAGTTATACACATGAAAATAATTTCAAAATTTTTTACTATACACATAATAGTTGTTGGTGATATTTATTTATATAGACACTGCCACATACAGAAGCACACAAATCAGCATAGATTGTCACAAATCACAAAGGCAGTAGATGTGTATATACATAAGTCATAAAATCTCCACGGTGTCCAAGTGAGGTATGAATTTGTCTCCAATATTGTTGGCAGCCGAAGCAAAAAGGAAACATTCAATTCAATTCAATTCAACAAATATTTATTTTGTTAGTATCTATTATGAGCCAACCATAGTTCTAGGTGCTAGGAATACAATAGTTAGAACAAAGTCTTAGCTGTTGTGACACAAAATAGTCTGTTATATGATACTTTCGTGACAAGAGAGGATAACAACCCTTAAAGGAAAGAGAAGCTTTCCTAGGTATGTAGTGCTGAAAATAATTTTCCTTGAGGCTTCATATAGGCAACCCTGCTCTTCTGTGAAGACTTTTGTCTCAGTGACATGCCTATGAAAGTGCCATTAATTTGTTTCTTGCATCTTTCAATGAAAACTGAGGACAGGACACAAAAGCTTGTCTCAGTAAAAGTAACCCTGCAGTAAGCCAACACAGCCGAAGGTCAGTGTATAATTTTCAGCTGATCTAACTTAATCGAGAACAGGACATGGATTACTAAATAGAATCTACATCTCAAAATCTGCATCAGAATGATTTTGGAAGCTTCTGGAATATTGTCAATGTTTGGACTACACTAGTGAATCAGAGTATCTGAAGGTAAGCCTAATAATCCGCATTTTGAAAGAGTTCCTTGAGGTTTTCTTTTACCCATCAAATTTTGAGAAACTTTAACTTTTATTTAGTAGGATTTTTTAAAACTGTTTTCATTCTTCAGAGTTTGTGAAATCAATTCGGGGACAGCATTTTTCACGAAAGAGATTAAAATAAAATAGAATGGAATATAATAGATATTAAAGTGGATTACATTTTATTTAAGTATGTATTTAAATAATACAGGTGGTAAGCAGAGTATATTATTCAGAAATTTTTGTTTTTATGTATACATACTGTGTAATAAGTCATACATATTTATCTTTACTCTGGGCCTCACTCAAAAAATTCTGAAAACACTGAACAAGAGGTACACATCGACTTCAGACCCTTCAAAAGTGCTCTGAAAATGTCAGTCTTCTCTGATCTGAGAACCAAAAGCAAATAGTTGCATGTAGCATTCTCAGGCAGGAGTCTAAAGGGCATATATTCTGTACTTTTCTGATTAAAGTTGGAGACAATAGGGTTAAAATCTTTGGATGGATGTGTTTAAATAAGAACATCGACTGGAAGATGATGGTGCAAAAGATAATGGTGTTTTATAATGATAGTAATAGATGTGAAGGAAATTGGATCTAATGATCTCATAATAAAGTAATTATGTTTCTTAAATTGTAGTGTGTATCACTAAAGCCAATTTCTATTGCACGTATCTATGCAGAGGCACCTAAAGATATTTATATCATTACATATATATTTAATCTCATAAATATTATTACATATGTTATTACATATATAATATATAATTTTATCTATGCAATTTTATTTATTTATTTATTATATATCATGTGCTTTTGTTCTAAACATACAGTAGTGAGGGAAAACATCAATTATCCTTTGTTGGCCATGATGTTCATTCGTATTTCTTAAAAATACATACTGTTAGAGGGCTGAGGTATCCCTGTGGATTAACACTCTGGCAAACCATGTACAAGCTCATTACCAGCAGCAGAAGTCTTCTGGCCATAAAATAGCAACAAATATCCGAAGACCACTTTTGCGTTCTCCATTTATTGTTTTCTGTAAAATAATAACACATTCCAATTTTATTTATCATATTAGAAGATAATACTTAGAACATTTTGGTGCATTGGCTTCTTTATGATTAATGAACCTAAATTTAATTTCGCGTCCAATCCTATATAGTCAACTCTTTATGAATTCACTCTCCTCCCAAAATCATGATGCATGTCCCATTATAGCAGGTACTATTTCAGACAGAGCAGATGCTTCCCTCCGTTTCAGTATTTGTAATATGAATGCACATGCATTGCACAAAAAGCATAACTCTCAAAGATTCCCAGGCAGGCAGTCTCTTTAGATCTGCAGCGTTCCAGTAAACAGTTACTAAGTCCAGAAGTAAAACAGCAAAGGCCATAGTTCCCATTTGAACCAATCTTCGTGGAAAGCAACTTAGTTAAGTATGAAACAATCTTTAATACTTGGAACTTGTTATTTTAACACAGAATTTATAGGAGATTTTCAGTATGTTAATGAACTCAGAAATGTCATGAATTTTGTGACCATCGATGCAGAGATCTCTCTAGGGAGTGGACACATGGCTTTCATCAGTTTCTTGAAGGCATCCATGGCAAACAAAAACATCACAAAACAAACTTTCACAGCTTTAAAGCCAGTCTTTACTCTTTCATTTAAATTTACACCCTGAATCTTCTCTGTCCTCAGATAAGATCAAACACAGTTGTTTTTTTCCCTTGTACGTGGATAGTTTATTCTTGAAGGCTTTCATTAGGTAACACCTGATGTTCTCTTTTCTAAAAGACAGACAAAACTTCGTTGGAAGGAATAAAAGTGGAGAAGAATGGTTTTAAAAGAAGGAAAAAATGCCAAAGTCTAAGTCTCTTTAGGGATGTTTATGTCCACTTTGGCGCAGCAAAATAAGGTACAAAACTTGCTGATAAATAATGTGTAGCTTCTATAGTACTAAGTGGAATCACAATGGAATGTCAATCCAGGTAAGTTATTAGGAAAGTGCTTTTGTTAAGTCAACATTTCTCTCAAATAGCAGAGGTTAATATTAACGTGGTTTCCTAGAAAATGATTCTCTCCTTACCATAAATCACACGACCATCGCACAACAGAGGCCATGTTTGAAATATCTCTTAAAATCTGCAAACAAGGAAGTTTAAATACATAACGTGTGGGAAAAGATCTGTGGCAAACTTTGTGACATGGTGAGATTCGATGCCTTTTGCCTCAGGTAAAGCTGATCTTCCTCCATTAGGTCCAGATAAGTTCAGAACACAATAACCTTGTGTGGATTTTCATTAAGTAATCCCAAACCTGCAAAAGTAGGTCAGTTTTCTGAATTAATACAAAACCAAAGTCTCACTTGTTCAGTACAAGTTTTGTCAGTGTCAAGGAAATGACCAGATTTTTTTTTTTCAGTAACACAAAATGTTGTTTTCAATATGTGTGGCACCAGTTAGGAGTGATAAGTTTAATTTGCTTGTTCTTAAATCACAGAAATTAATCAATTATTCCTCTATTACATCCCAAATGCATTCACTGAACAAATCATTCACTGCTTTCTATGTGTCAGACACAACTGACAAGTGTAAGTGGTTGTTCCTAAGAGTTTGTGATGGTGAAAAAGAATAGGAATGATTCCTTAACTTAAATGTAGATAGAACAGTTGGTAAATGAATAAATCACTTTGTCTTGGGCAAGCATTGGTAGTGATTAAGAAATCTTGATATCACAAGTGAGATGGCAAAAAGCGCATCGTTTTAGATTACAACAACCACATCCTGTGGGCTTAGTAAGTGCTACATATTATGCTAAGGAGTCAAAAGAGCTTACTGGGCCTAAATTACACAGAAACCTCACAAGGCAGATATTGGTAATAGGACTCTGGGTCACAAAAATGACAGAAACCCAACTCCTAAAGCCCAATAAAATAGGAATGTAGTTAGAATTCTAACCACAGGGAAAAGTGCTATTCAAGTTCCTCACTGGGTTTGTCATCTCTGCTCTCTTTGCAAGTCTCCTACACTCTTCCTTCTTGGTCTGTGGATGGATTTCCTCTGGCAGGAAACAAGACCACTACTAACATTCAAGTTTTACATCTTAAATTTTTTACACCTAAGAAAGGCTATCCTTTTGGAGTTGTAATTCTAATATTCCTAGAAAGGGACATTATTAGCCAAGGTTTATTCAGATGTCCAACACCAGACCGGCAGTGTTCAGTAGGTCATGTCTCTTATATTAAGGTAATAAGATCTTGAAATTTCAACCTTTCTCATTTTACTTCCTTTCAGGTACTTTTATCCTTCTTTCAATTGTTCAGAGGAATCCAGAAGCATTAGCATTTTTCTACAAGGTAAAATGAAAAAAAAAAAAACATTCACATTCATTTGTGGGTTTGGGTTAATGAATGTTGGTTAGCTGGATTTTGTGTTGTTTTGTTTCTTATGCTTCCTAACTAGTATCTTGAGACTGAAGGGGAAGTCCCTGAAGAAAGTGGGTCAAAGAGTTTATGTAACAAAGATTTAAAAGCCAAAATAGAGGGAAGGAAATGACTCTAACTCTCACACTTGGAAGGAAAATGGTTGAAGGCTACCTGGGCTGAGAGAGAAATGAGGGAATGGTGGAGCCAAGACTTCAGGAGACAGAATCTCTAGACCAGAAGGATCACAGGAGAATTAGGGATGAGAGGGAGAAGTTAGCATGACAATATGGCCAGTCATCATAAAGGGCCAGCTCTAGGAAGCAGAGTGGAAGCCAAGATCACAGTCTATCCTTGTGGATGCAGAAAAGCCCTGTCAGTGGTTGTCGTCACTATTGGGCAGAGACCGGTTGTCATTTTCAGCTGCCTCTACTTCGGGGATGTATTTATTACCCAGCATATGAGCCTATGCCTGTAACTTCGCAAATCCCCTTGTGGACAGTGTCTTTATCATCATCTCAGGACACACATGAGTACCCCAAAATGGCATAAGAAACCAGACCCACCAAATACAGAAGTGGTGGAAAAGGGAAAAACTCCAGTGCAGGTATATGAGTGGGCTGAAGAGGGGAAACATTCACCCTTATTTCACCACTTAGACAATTGCCAGGGTAGTCATGTAGATGACAGGCAGGAAAGGGAAATTTTCAGACCAGGTGCTGGCATGGGTTGCAGGACAGATGAAAACATAATGACCTCCTGGATATAAATATTCTTCTTTGACATATGAGGCAACTGAGTTTTAAAGTTAAATACTTACCAAAGATCACAGAGCCAGGAAATGCCAAGCCACAATGCAGACTCAGCCGTGGCTCTGAACCATGATGCAACAATGCCTCAACATTCAGATCTTTGCAGAAACTTCTTTAATAAATAAAATTGTGCAAGAGGTATTTGTGGAAATTTTGGAATCAAAATTCCAGCTTTTTTTTTTATGGTTCCAGTTTCTGGCACCATAGGAATCACATAGCTATCTGAGCAGCCATGGAAACAGATGGTTCTAAGATAATGTATACAGTATTGGGAGAAGGGTTTTTTGGTTTGGGTTTTGTTTTTTAAAGAAAAATGTAGTTATCTCCAGCCATTATTTTTCTAGATCTGTGTGTCTTGAACTCACATTGGAATCTGAGGGGGCTTTTTTGTGGGTATTTTGCATATGCCTGCTTTCAGACTGCTCCAAGTAGAGTTTTGGAATTGTTTTTTACATGGCATTTACTCATTTCACAAGTGTTCAAATAGAGGAAAATAATATTAATATGTTCCAAGAAAGAAAAAAAAATACCATCTACATTCAGATAATTCTGTAAAAACATGACCTGTATACCATGGCATTTCATTTGGAGTAAATTCTACCTCAGCTTTTCCTCAGGTCATTTATGGAAAAATAAGCCTGTGGTTGAGTCTGTCTTTGCCAAGGAAAATATCATACACTTATGCCTGTCACCCATGTTAAATAATGATACGTTATGATAAATACTTCTAAAACTTTTTTCAAATCCCCACATGCTATACAACAGCCATTATCTCACAAATATTAGAACACTATCCACATCCCAGTCTCTGGTTTCATTTTAATGCAAGAGTGAAGGTGAGCAAACTTCTATGACTCTCTCTCAATGTGATATTTCTAAGATTTGTGGACATTCCTTGTAAAATGACTCATGATCATGGGCTAGGCTGCCTAATTGAGTGCCTTTTTCTTAGTCAGATCATGCACAGGGCTCCCTGTTTTTGTGTCAAAAGAGGTTTGTTTTCTTTGCACAGCAAAGGAAACAGTCAACAAAACAAAAAGGCAATCCATGGAATGGGAGAAGATATTTGCAAATGACAGTGCAGACAAAAGGTTGAAATCCAGGATCTATAAAGAACTCCTCAAACTCAACACACACAAAACAGATAATCATATCAAAAAATGGGCAGAAGATATGAACAGACACTTCTCCAATGAAGACATACAAATGGCTATCAGACACATGAAAAAATGTTCATCATCACTAGCCATCAGGGAGATTCAAATTAAAACCACATTGAGATACCACCTCACACAAGTTAGAATGGCCAAAATTAGCAAGACAGGAAACAATGTGTGTTGGAGAGGATGTGGAGAAAGGGGAACCCTCTTACACTGTTGGTGGGAATGCAAGTTAGGGCAGCCACTTTGGAGAACAGTGTGGAGATTCCTCAAGAAATTAAGAATAGAGCTTCCCTATGACCCTGCAATTGCACTGCTGGGTATTTACCCCAAAGATACAGAAGTAGTGAAAAGAAGAGCCATCTGTACCCCAATGTTTATTGCAGCAATGGCCACGGTCACCAAACTGTGGAAAGAACCAAGATGCCCTTCAATGGAGGAATGGATAAGGAAGATGTGGTCCATATACACGATGGAGTATTATGCCTCCATCAGAAAGGATGAATACCCAACTTTTGTGGCAACATGGATGGGACTGGAAGAGATTATGCTGAGCGAAATAAGTTAAGCAGAGAGAGTCAAGTATCATATGGTTTCACTTATTTGTGGAGCATAACAAAAAACATGGAGGACATGGGGAGATGGAGAGGA
This sequence comes from Meles meles, assembly GCF_922984935.1. Classification (NCBI taxonomy): domain Eukaryota; kingdom Metazoa; phylum Chordata; class Mammalia; order Carnivora; family Mustelidae; genus Meles; species Meles meles. The sequence goes on from NC_060067.1 coordinate 10,515,444, forward strand.
GAAGGGAGTTGAGGGAAACTGGAAGGGGAGATGAACCATGAGAGACTATGGACTCTGAAAAACAACCAGAGGGTTTTGAAGGGGCGGGGGTGGGAGGTTGGGGAACCAGGTGGTGGGTAATAGGGAGGGCACGTATTGCATGGAGCACTGGGTGTGGTGCAAAAACAATGAATACTGTTATGCTGAAAAAAAATAAATTAATTAATATTAAAAAATATATATTTTAAAAGACTTAAAAATTTAAAAAAAAACAATGAATACTGTTATGCTGAAAATAAATAAATTTAAAAAAAGAGGTTTGTTTCCTTGTTTGTTTGTTCCCAAGAGAAGCTTCTTTTTGTTAAGTTTTTGTTGTTGTTATAGATTTTATTTATTTATTTGACAGAGAGACAGACAGCAAGAGAGGGAACACAAAGAGAGTGGGAGATGAGAAGCAGCCTTCCTATTGAGCAGGAAGCCTGATGTGGGGCTTGATTCCAATACCCTGGGATCATGACCTGAGCCGAAGGCAGATGCTTAATGACTGAGCCACCCAGGTGCCCTTCTTTTTGTTAACTTTAGATGTAACTACATTTATTGAGCAAGTGATAATAATAGCTATGGGATAACTTATCACATTAACACAGCTAGCATCTATTGAACATTTACTAACTTGCCTGGTTGGCACTGGGCTACAGAGCACCTTACTTTCACCATCCTACTGAATCCATACAACAACCCTAAGAGACAGGAAATCTTATTCCCTTTTGACATATGAGAACACTGAAGCAGAAAGAAGAGAACAAGCTCTCTCAAGGTCACAAAACCATTGAATGGCATTGCCAGGAATCAACCCCTGCTGTGACCCCAAATTCCATGCCCTCAACTCTCTGAGTCTGTTAGCTAAGGGACTAAGGCACTTTGCGTATCCATTTCCCACTCAGTTCCCACACACAAAGTCTCTGGGGTGCAGGTTTTGTTAGTTACCTTTGCAGATGATCATAACAGGGCTCAAAGAGTTTAGGAAACATGCCCAAATTTCTAAAGCCACAAGCAGTAATTGCCTGAAGTGGATTCCAGAGCCAACTAACTCCTTACCCTGAGCTCCTACTCCTACTGTGCACTTCTCGGCAGAGTTAAGGGATTTAAATGTGTTAAAGTTTGGTTACTTGAAAATTTCAAGAAAACAGCCTTAAATGATGAATGTATCGGTGTTTGGCTATATTAAAAACATGCCATTTATTCAGTCTCAATTCTATTAGAGTTTAGGGTAACAATAGGGAGTGAGTGCTAGAGTAAATCACAGACTCCCACCAATTTTCTGGGAAGAAAATGTCAGAGGGGGAATCTATGCTGGAGAAGAACAAGAAATGTATCTACATTAGCCAGTAGAAATAGAGTCGATTATTGAATCCAGGAGGCATTATGCCAGCCAGGCAGAACTCAGAGAAAGAGAAAACAAACAGAGAAATTGGGCAGAATCATCTGTACCCTTTAATCACAATAGAGCAGCCAGAACAGACCAAGCCGAGTTAAACATCCATCAGAACCGCACTGCACATAGCCAACTCCGAGTCACTCTGGCCCGAGCACCAATTCTTACTGTAATGGCATCAGAATGAGAAAATGACATGCAAATGAAGTAAACAGTGGTTAGGGGCAGTCACAGACCTGTAATTGCCTCAATTTGGGGGGAGTTGTGGTGGGCTTAGGGGGATGGTGTGAAATTCAGAACAAGAATAATTTTCATGAAATGACAGACCATGACTCCTATGAGAGTTACCTGCATACTGGGCCTGTGCGCTCAACGGAAGGAACAGAGCCCGAGTCCTGTGACCTTGTCACGTCTCAAGTGGACTCCAAGTCTGGGTTAATCTAAGTGATAAAGCATGTAGATTTCCTCATTGTCTTGCCACACCTGATCACTGATGCATGGAAAGGAACCCTAGAAATCAGAAACAATGGGCTGGAATGAATAATTGGAAAAGTATACCATGTTTCTCATAGCAGAATCAACACCACAAAGGTACCAGTTCTCAAGGAGCACAAAAAGCACCAACAACATGACCACTTTGAACCACTTTAAAATCTTGAAATTAAGGAAAACTTAAAACAAAGTCCCTAATAAAACAAAGGTAATTGGTTAAAAGAGTCCCTGATCATAGGTTGGAAGGGGGTCTAGGATTCCTAAAATTCCCTTTCTCAGTAAGAATTCTAACAAATCAGACAGAGAGTATGGTAATTAGGAAGGTGGGGATGAGGAGTATTATGGGAGAAGGTGTCTGGGAAGGTGGGCAAGGATGAGTTCTGTCATAGTGGCAACAGGCTCAGAGATAGTCCAGGAAATTTTCAAGATATTTATTTATTTATTTGGAGAGCATGTGCTAGTGGGGAGGGCAGGGGGGAGGGAGAGAGAAGTTCAAGCAGGCTCCACATCCAGCTCAGGGCTCACTCTTACTACCCTGAGATCATGACCTGAGCTGAAATTAAGAGTCAGTTGCTTAAGTGACTGAGCCACCCAGCCACCCCCTCAAGATCCAAATTTAGGTGGCTATATACACACTAGCAGACTTGTAGACTAGGGAATCAGGAACTTCTGTTTGCCTTCTGGAATTATAAGCAAAGACAGAAAGCTTTCCTCACCGCTTTTAGGCCAGATGAAGTGTATCACTTAGAGCATAGGTAATAAGCGTTACCACACTGCGTGCTCAGATCTGTCTTCCCCCAGCAGACTGCGAGCCCCTCACAGACAGAGAAGTCCCCTCACACAGCAAAGGCCAAGCAAATATTTATTGGACAGAACAAATGAAGAAGTATTAAAGTCTACTTGTTTTGCCCCAACTCATCTTGAAATTGTCTATGTCAGGAGAGCAATGGAAAGTCTTTGTTCCTGCGTGGACATTCCTCTCCCGTTTAAACCCAAACTAATTCAAAGTCTGATAATTCCACCTTTTAAATGATTTCTTTCTGAGGGATACTACTGCTTGTTTGAGCTACCCACTTTGTTGCTGCCTCATTTATCTTGTTCTTAACTCTGGATCTGCAGCCAGTGTCCTACGGGGTGGATACCACTCGACACAAAATGAGTGGGAGTGGGATGGCCCAAGCTGCCCTTCAGCTGAAGTGTGAAGTAATTAAAATGTGAGTTTGCCTGCCTCCCGCCTCCTCTCTCAGTAGCCTAGATTGGGAAGACATTGTGTATATTTTCTTGGAATAATGCCACTCAATAAATATGGCAATTAGAGCTTAAATCCACCCTTCTATTTCCTAATATCCCTGTTGGGGGTGCTGTGAGACTGTCTAAGGGTTAACATGACCACTGCTATGACAGGATTAGGGTTAGGGTTAGGTTCCCAGTAGGGTTAGGTTAGTGTTAGGTTAGGGTTAGGGTTAAGGTTAGGTTGCAGTTAGGGTTAGAGTTTGGGTTATGGATAGTGTTTGGGTAGGGTTAGGGTTTGGATTAGGGTTAGAAGTAGGGAGCATAGTACTCCAACAAATATGAAGAGAGAATGTGAACATCTTGTTCCCATTCCTGAGATGTACACGCTTACCTTAAAAAGGAAATGAGGGAATTTAAGAGATATGTATTTGGACTTTAGAAGAGAAAATAATTATTTGCTACTGACCGGATGATTCATTCTTGTTAGAAAACAGCTGGTGTCATCCTTCCTTCAGGTCTCAGTTTGTACTGCAACTTTGAATTCTTGTCTGAATTTGTTCTCGTACAAGTTACTTTCTCTTTTTATTTTGTCCTATCTCTGCTGCCCTCTAAGAGCCCACCTATGGTAACTTCAATGGCCAGAATCCTGCGGAACCCTTTTGGATTGATTATCATTTTCTCATCTCTCAGTATTTTAAGAATTCTGCTATTAATGTAATTATTCTGGGTATCATAATCCTCATTTTTAAAGTGGGGGTAAAAATACCATTTTTGGTGGTGTCGTGTAGATGAAATGTGTTGAAATATGTAAAATACTTGAAGGAATGCCTCACTCACAGTAAATACTATGTAAGTCTGTGACCGTATTATTCTTCATCATATTTACAACTGCCTATTTATTTATTCATTTATATAGTTAAGATCACTTAACATATGATCTACCCTCATAACGTATTTTAAGTGTACAATACAGCCTAGTTATCTACAATCACCATGTTGTATATTGGATATCTAGAACTAATTCTTCTTTCATAAATGAAGTTTATGCCTGTTGATTAACAACTCTCCATTCCTCCTTCCCTTAGTCTCTGGAAAATCCTATTTCATTCTTTGCATCTCGAATTTTCACTGTTTTTAGTGAAGTGGAATTATGTGGAATTATGCAGTATTTGTCATTCTGCAACTGGTTTATTTCACTTACCATGATGTTCTCAAAGTTCTTCATGTTGCCTCATAGTGCAGGATTTCTTTCTTTTTTAGGGCTGATAATATTCCATGTATATATACCACATTTTCTTTATCCATTCTTCTGTTGGTGGATATTTAGGTTGTTTCTATATCTTGGCTATTGAGAATAGTACTTCGATGAACATGAGAACACTTATATCTCTTTAAGATCTTGATTTCAATTATTTGAATAAATAGCCATAAGTGGGATTGCTGGACATTCTTGTAGTTTCAGTTTAATTTTTTGAAAAAACTCTAGACTGTTTTTCATAGATGCATGATTCTGCATTCCCACCAACAGCATACAATAGTGTCCAATTTTTTCACATTCTTGTAAACAATTGATGTCTTTTTTTAAATAATGGCTATTCTAATAGGTGTGAGGTGACAGCTTATCATGGTTTTGATTTGCATTTTTCTCATGATTAGTGATTTCGAACATCTTTTCATATAACTGTTGGTCATTTGTAAGTCTTATTTGAATAATTGTCTATTCATGTCTTTGGCTCATTTGTTAAATTTAATTGTTAGATGTTTTTGCTATTGAGTTACTGGAGTTCCTCATATATTTCAGAAATTAACCCCTTACTAGGGATTTTGAAAATTCTTTTTTTTTTTTCCCATTCTATAGATTGTCTTTTTACTCTGTCAATTATTTCCTTTGAGTCACAAAAGCTTTTTAATTTGCTGTAGTCCTAGTTGTCCAATTTTGCTTTTTTGTTGCCTATGCTTTAGGTGTCATATCTATGAAATTATTGTCAAAACCTATGTCATGAAGATTTTCTGTATGTTTCTTCTAGGTGTTTTACAGTTTCAGGTCTTATGTTCAGGTTTATGTTTAGGTCTTCAACCCAGTTTGAGTTGATTTTTATGTGTTGTGTAAGACAAGGGTCCATTTTTGTTCTTTTGCCCGTGGACATCCAGTTTTCCCAACACCGTTTGTGGAAGGGACTATTGTTTCCATGTTTTATATTCTTGGATCCTTTGTTAAAGATGAGTTAACTATAAATGTGTGAATTTATTTCTAGTCTTTCTATTCTGTTCCATTGGTCTACATGTCTATCTTTATGTTAGTACCATATTTTTTAATTACTATAGCTTTATATTTTTAAATGGGAAATATGATGTCTTCAGATTTGTTCTTTTCTCAAGATCATTTTGAATATTCAGACCTTTTGTGGCTCCCTATGAATTTTACTCATTTTTTTCAGATTTTATTTATTTATTTCAGAGAGAGACAAAGAGGGAGAGAGCAGGTGAGTGGTGGGAATCGGCAGAGGGAGAGGCAAAAGCAGACTCCCCCCCCCCCCCCCACTGAGCTGGGAGCCCAACAGTGGGACTCAATCCTAGGGCTCTGAGATCATGACCTGAGCCGAAAGCAGACGCTTAACTGAATGAGCCATGCAGGCACCCCCGTATGAATTTTGGAAAAGATTTTTTTCTATTTCTGTATAAAATTATATTAATTTTTTGATAGAGATTGCATTGAATCTGTAAATTACTCTTGGTAGTGTGAACATTTACACAATATTGAGTTTTCTAATGCATGAACATGGACTATCTTTCCATTTGTTTTTGTTTTGTTTAATTTCTTTTATCAATGATCTGTAGTTTTCAGTGTGCAGATCTTTTACCTACTTGGTTAAATTTATTCATAAGCATTTTATGATAGTGTTTCCTAATTTCCTTTTTAGATAGTTCCTTATTAGTGTATAGAAACACAACTTATTTTTCTGTGTTCGTTTTATATCCTGCAACTTTGTTGAATTCATTTATTAGTCCTAGAAGTTTGGAGGTCAGGTGTAGAGTCTTTAGGGTTTCCTATATGCAAGATGATGTCATCTGCAAACAGATAATTTTACTCTCCCTTTCCAATTTGGATGCATTTTGTTCATTTTCCTCACCTCACCTAATGGCCCTGGCTAAGTTTTCCATACTGTGTTGAATAAAAGTGGCAAGAATGGGCATACTTTCCCTGTTGTGCTTAACCTAGGAACCACAAGCCAATGTGGGACAGGGAGATAAGCAGGACTCATCTCTTCTGAGACTGTAATAATTATTCTCCATTGTCTGTGAAGATGAAGAGAAGCTTGTCAATTGTGCGGAAGGGGAATTTCTCTCAGTACAGACGTTCTGTGTACAAATTGTGTCTCTGAAGGCCTTTCTGCACGGTTTGAGATGGTTTCTCAACTCATGTTGTTACAATATTTGTGGTCTTAAAGACTTCTTAATTCGGTATATCATTTGCCTGAGAACACAAATAACATAAACTCTATAACAAAGAATTTGTCCTTAAAATATTAAAAGAAGCTACCCCTGAGGCAGTTTGAATTGTAAATAATGGTGAATGTAACACAAATGATGTAACATAGGACAAAATCTACTGCAGATTGTAAATAATTTCTAAAACTTTTTGGCTATAGTTACAATCTAAAAATGCAAGGAAACAAATACAAAGGAACAGTAAAAGAAATACCAAATGAGAAAATGCCCCATTAAGGCTAGGTCTCTACTAGTGAGTCTATGTTTTTCAAAGGATTTTCCCATTTCATCTCAGTTGCTGAATTTGTCGCATAAAGCTGTTCCGAATATCCATGTCTATTGAAACTGTGGGGATAACCCCTGTCTCATTCCTGATATTGGTGACTCACTGTTCTATTTTTCATTATTGGTCTAGCTTCAGAAATGATCAGTTTGATCTTTTCAAAGAACCAGCTCTAGGTTTTGTTAATTTTCTCTAATGTTTGTCACTTTCCAATTATATTGTTTCTCACTTTTATTATTTCATTTTTTCTATTTTGTCAGAGTTTATTCTGGGTTTTTTCTAACTTTTTGTGGTGAAGTCTTTTGATCATTGATTTCAAACCTTTCTTCTAAAATAAACATTAAATGTAATATATCAGTTGCCTAATTGCTATGATATGAGGCAATACATATTAGGTATCAAATACATGATATAAACAATCAAAAAAGATACTGGGAAAGCTTCATAGAAGAGGAGATAGCATTTGATATGGGTGTTGGTTAAAAGGTTGACTAGAAGGGAAGTTTGGAGGCAGAAAGAATGAATCCAGGGCACAGATTGTTGGCTGAGGGGAAGGTGCATGCCAGGGAGTGGAGGGAGACACTATGAAAGAAACAGTTTATAATACTCCCAGGAGTATTTGTGTTTTAAAGAGGATTATTAATTCTGGAAAGTTAGACAATGTCACACCTGGATTGAAAAGATATTTTAAAGCAGCAGAACCCACAAATCATACCGCAAAGATCAATTTCTATTTGACCAACTCTAAGATGTGTATTCACTCTTGACTTACGTTTAAAAGTGAGTCTCTAACTGAAGTAAGGGGAAAACTATTCATCAGTAGATAAATGCATTAATGAAAGCAAGTGCAAATTTAACATGGGGGTCATTTTTATTCCTTTCCCTCCAGACTGAAAGCTCTATGAGAGTAAGGACAGCAGCCATTTTATCTATCAATTTTATTAAACATATGGCACACTATGTAGTAAGAGTCTGTACTTAATAAATGAATGCTGAATACATTGTGGATAAATAAATTCCCAGTGTGTAGCTTCTTTAAAGTTTTTTTTTTAAGGCACCTGGATGGCTCAGTTGGTTAGGCATCTGCCTCTTTTTTTTTTTTAAGATTTTTTTTTTTTTTTAAGAGAGAGAGAAGGAACAAACAGGGGGAGGGGCAGAGGGAGAGAGAGAATCCCAAGCAGATTCCCTGATGAACTTGGAGCCCAATGTGGGGCTTGATCTCTAGACCCTGGGATCATGACCTGAGCCAAAATCAAGAGTCAGATGCTCAATAGACTGAGCCACCCAAGAGCCCCTAGAATTACAGGTTTGTTTGTTTGTTTGTTTTCATACTGTTTTATCATTTGCAATTTTTCCAGTGATGTCTTAAAATACAAACAAATTTAAAATATTTTAAACTTTGAATTTAAACATAACAACAACTTTCTGCCATCTCTCAAAACATTTGGAGTCAACCAGAATCACAAAGTCAGGGTTGGAAAATCACGGCTACAGGTAGTTATGCTGCAGAGATTCAAAAACTCTCTTAAAACTCTTTTTTTAGCCTTCCAAGTGAAGGTTTTGTTAACCTTGTGAAAGCTGCGCATGTGAACAGATGTACTCTGGAAAAACAAAATCGGATCAATACTGGCCAGAGAACAAAGGGGTTCTGACCTGAATGATTTCCACGTTTGGCTAGTATATATCAATCACAGGCGACAGCAGCGACTGTTCTGCTGTGACAGAGAAGAGCTAGACTGATTTCCGTTAGACATGCTTCTGCTAAAATAGATTAATTCTTAGTCATCAGAATCTGATTTGGGCTCAAGCTTAGCAGGCTAATTTTCAGCCTATGGGAATAAAGTCACGGTAATTTTCTGATCATTTAATGGAAAAGAAGCCAGCAATGATAGAAGAAAAACACCACACCAAGAAACTACCAATGTCAAATATTTCCTACATCTCTGGCCTATTAAACAGGATATGATCAGAGTTTACTTTTAAAGGCATAATTCTCCTAATAATTAAGAGGGGGATTTTTCTCAGGGTGCATAGCTTACTACTGGGGGAAACGTCCCTGGAACAAGGCTCATTAAACCTTTGCTTTTCATCACAGTCTAACTCTTGTTGCTGAAGTTCCCTACAACTTGATGCAATGGTTTGGGGCAATTATTTCACTTCCAAAGGAATATAGGGTGTTTTGGAGCAAACAGTAAACAGAAAGGGATACTCCAGTGGGAACTTGGTTTTTAAAGAATAGTAACTGGTGGCTTTTCTTTACTTTCTCTCATTGAAAAGCTGTGCTTGCTCCATAACCAACTTGGCTCGAACACACAGGTACTTATTAAATGCAGGCATACCTTCCAGCAGCATTTTGCCAGATCCTGAACACAATGTGATGAGGAATAGCTCCTGATCCTTGCCCTTGAGATTGCCCAGTGCCATGGGGAGACAGTGTGAGATGTGCTATAAAAGGAGGGAAGTACAAGGTGCAGTGGAAACCCTGAGCCTGAAGAAGTTAGAGGACACATCCCTCAGGCGGTCACGATCTCACTGAGTCGTGAAACATAATGAGAACTTTGGCAGGATTATGAACTAGCGGTCACACCCGGAGGTGCAAATATTATTAAGTAAACAACAGCCATTAGTCCTATTTTACCATTTTTTCCACCAATGTCTTTTTTCTCTTCTAGGATCCAATTCAGGATACAACATAGCATTTAATTGTCACATCTCATTAGCTTGCTCAGCTCTACAACGGTTTATCAGTTTTTCTTTATTTCCCATGACTGACAATTTTAAAGAGACTTGACCATGTGTTTTGTAAAATTCCTTCAGTTTATATTTTTCTGGTGTCTTTTTAATGATTGAATTGGAGTTATGCGTTTGCAGGAAGAATATCATAGAGGTGAGGGGTCTTCATTGCATCAAATCAGAGGTACATGGTATCAACCTGGCACAGCCTGACACAACCATTGATGTTGACCCCCAACCCCTGGTTAAAGGTGCTTCAAGTCAAGTCTGCCAAGTATAGCAAAGTTATTAATTATTCTCTTTTCTTACTCTTGTCTTTGCCTAAGAGTCAATAAGTCCACTCCACACTCAACGGAAGAGTATCTACACATACCATTTGAATAATTTTGTAAGGGAGATTTTTCTTTCTCTCCCATTTATTTATTTAATCATTTATTTTATTTCAGTTGGGACAAATACATTTTACCTTGGGTTATTCTACTTATTTAAAAAAAAGACTTTACCTATTTATTTGACAGACAGAAATCAGAAGTAAGCAGAGAGAGAGGAGTAAGCATGGTCCCCACTGAGCAGAGATCCCAGGACTCCGGGATCACTACCTGAGCCAAAGGCAGAGGCTTTAACCCACTGAGCCACCCAGGCACCTCACGGTTATTATTCAATACTACAGAAATACCTTTTGTTCAAATTGTTCCAGCTTTGGCCATTGGGAACTCTTTCTGGTCATCTCCTGTGTCCTTTGACAGACACCCACATTTACATTCTTTTAGCATTTCCTTGCTTTTTGGGCACAAGATGCTATGAGATCACATTGTACTATCCATGAACCAGTCCTAGAGATCAGCCATTTCCCAGTGAGCCCTGCCTCATTTTATGCGAGAACAGTATTTATTAACCAAGATATGTACATTGGGTGTGGAGTTTTTGCAATGTGTTTATAACCTGAGGTAAAAACACAGGGATGAAGAGACTGTCTTTTTTCCACCATATATTTTTTCCTTCTTTGTCGAAGATTATTTGACCATAGAGTTGAGGGTCCATATCTGGGCTCTCTACTCTGTTCCACTGGTCTATGTGCCTGTTTTTGTGCCAGGACTATGCTGTCTTGGTGATCACAGCTTTGTAGTAAAGCTTAAAATCAGGCAACATGAAGTCCCCAGTTTTGTTTTACTTTTTTAACATTTCCTTAGCAATTTGGGGTCTCTTCTGGTTCCATACAAATTTAAGGGTTGTTTCTATGTATAGAAGAATAAAACTTAACCATTCTCTTACACCATACACAAAGATAAACTCGAAATGGATAAAAGACCTCAATGTGAGGCAGGACCTACCAAAATCCTACAGGACACCATAGGCAGTAACCTCTTTGACATCAGCCACAGCAACTTCTTTCAAGATATGTCTCCAAAGGCAAAGGAAACAAAAGCAAAAATGAAGTTTTGGGACTTCATCAAGGTCAAAATCTTCTGCACAGCAAAGGAAACAGTCATCAAAACAAAGAGGCAACCAACTGAATGGGAGAAGATATTCGCAAATGACGCTACAAAGGGCTGATATCCAAGAACACTAAAGAACTCCTCAAACTCAACACACACAAAACAGACAAGCACATCAAAAAAAAGGGGGGGGGGGCAGAAGACATGAACAGACACTTCTCCAAAGAAGACATACAGATGGCTAACAGACATATGAAAAAATGTTCATCATCATTAGCCCTCAGGGAGATTCAAATCAAAACCACATTGAGATACCACCTTACACCAGTTAGAATGGCCAAAATTAACAATACAGTAAACAAGAAGTGTTGAAGAGTATGTGGGGAAAAGGGAACGCTCTTACACTGTTGGCAGAATTGCAAATTGGTACAGCCACTTTGGATAATAGTGTGGAGATTCCTTAAGAAATTAAAAATAGAGCTACCCGATGAGCCTGCAATTGTACTATTGGGTATTTACCCCAAAGATACAGATGTGGTGAAAAGAAGGGCCATCTGTACCCCAATGTTCATAGCAGCAATGGCCACAGTTGCCATACTGTGGAAAGAACCAAGATGCCCTTCAATGGATGAATGGATATAGAAGGTATGGTCCATATATACAATGGAGTATTATGCCTCCATCAGAAAGGATGAATATCCAACTTTTGTATCAACATGGACGGGACTGGAAGAGATTATGCTGAGTGAAATAAGTCAAGCAGAAAGAGTCAATTATCATATGGTTTCACTTACTTGTGGAGGATAAGGAATAACATGGAAGACATTGGGAGATGGAGAGAAGTGAGTTGGGGGAAATTGGAGGTGGAGACAAACCATGAGAGATTGTGGACTCTGAGAAACAAACTGAGGGTTCTGGAGGGGAAGAGGGTGGGGGGGGGGGGTTGGTTGAGCCTTGCGGTGGTATTATGGAGGGCATGTATTGCATGGAGCACTGGGTGTGGTGCATAAATAATGAATTTTGAAACACTGAAAAAAATTAAATTTAATTAAAAAAAAACACAGGGATGAAGGAAATAGAAGAAATAATAGTAAAAAAAAAAATACTGGAAGCTAGAAAGTAACTGGCCAACTGGAAAATCTCTTAACAAACTATGAAAAATAAAAAGCAACCCAGCACTTGCAGAAATAAAGAAACAAGCCAACAAGTACCATTGAACCCCCAGAAAGACTTGGAATTAGAGGTGCCAGCTACCTCTGAAAAATGGATAAATGGCCATGTGATAAGTTATTTGCTCCCTAGATCCCTTCCCACACTCTGTACACCCTGACAATTATTTCTGCCAGGCTAGCCCAGACTTGGCCACTGTAGACTTAGTTGAGGGGGTGTCAGACTGAAAACAAGAGAATTAAATAAGAGGTTCTACATGAAATTTTGAGACTTCCTACTCCCATTCTTATTTGTCTCTCAAAGCACAAGCAGCCAGACTGGAGGACTGCTCTCTGGATAAACCAAAAGAAAAGACCCACAAGTAGTGACAGTCGGGGGTCCCAATGCATGTGGTCCAGTCTACCTCCCTCATGGTGAATCTTGTTGTGAAAGGTATCAAACATAAAGAATATGAATAACATATATGTATAACATACATAGGTTTATTTGTGTATATATGAAAAAATATAGATGAAGAACAATTGTATAATATAGAATAATTATAAACATCTATAGCAACTATTAAGGTAAAATAAAAAATAATTATGAAAATAAACATTTTGTAGCTATCACCAAGGTTAATAAATGGCCAGTGCTATAGAAGGAAACCACTGATTCATTCTCCCTTCCCTTACTTATAGGGATAAACATAATTCTAATTTTTAGGATTATTTTACCATTATGTAGACTATATAAATAGCCCTGAAAATATACTTTTTTTCTTTTTAAAAATTTACAGACAGTGTTATACCAGTGTATTATTTATTACTTGATTCTTTCCTTCAACATACTATTTGAGAGATTGATTTATGTTGATTGTGATGGTTGTAATTTTATGTGTCAACATGACTAGTCCACAGGGTACCCAGATATGTCATCAAATGTTACTCTAGGTGTTTCTGGATAAGATTAACACTTGCATTGGTAGACGGAGTAAAGCAGATTGCCATCCCCAGCTGATAGGCTTCATCCATTTAGTTGAAGGTCTGAATGGAATTAAAAAGCTGATGCTCCAGTTTTTTAGTTTAAAAACTAAAAAAAAGTTTTTACTCCAGGAGTAAAAACTCCTGCCTGACTGCCTTTGAGCTGGGTCATCATTAATACTTGGTTTTTCCCCTGACTTTGGACCCGGCCTGAAACATTGACTCTGCCTGAGTTTGGGCTCTCTTGGTTCTCAGGCAGAGAACTTGGGACTGGAACGACATCACTGACTCTACTGAGTCTACAATTTGTCCACTTACCTGCGGATCTCACAAAACTTGTTCATAATCATGTGAGCCAATTCCTTTAATAAATCCCACTCCCTCTTTCTGTGCACATCCTATTGGTCCTATTTCTCTGGGACACCTGTGACGAATACACGGATGAGTGTAATTGTAGTTTGTTCATTTCCTTTTCTGTATAGCATATATTTATCTATTTTTAACATTAATGGATATTTGTTTTGTTCAGAGTTATTATTATACCAATTTGGGATTATTATAAATAATACTAATATGGGCCTCCCGGTACATGTGTCCTGGTCCACATGAGAAAAATTTCTCTTGGATGTATAACAAGGAATCAAATTCCATCAGCTCTATAGGTTCAGCAGTGTTATTTTTAAAAACTGAGCAAAAAAAAATTTTTTTCTTTTTATAAATTGACATGCTTGTTAAAATATACATGAAATTTGGGGCCCTGGGTGGCTCAGTCAATGAAGCTCTGCCTGCAGCTGAGATCATGATCCAGGGTTCTAGGATGGAGGCCCACATTGGCTCCCAGCTCAGCGGGGAGGCTGCTTGTCCCTCTGCCTCTGCACCCCTCTCTGTCTCTCATGAATAAAGAAATAAATAATTTTAAAAATGCATGAAATTCAAAAGATTAAGAATGGCCCAAGCACTTTTGAAATAGAGTTGAAAGACTTAACCTACCTGATTATTTATTTATTTATTTATTTATTTGACAGAGAGATCACAAGTAGGCAGAGAGGCAGGCAGAGAGAGAGGGGGAAGCAGGCTCCCCGCTGAGCAGAGAACCCGATGTGGGGCTCCATCCCAGGACCCTGCGATCACGACCTGAGCTGAAGGCAGAGGCTTTAACCCACTGAACCACCCAGGTGCCCCTTAACTGACCTGATTTTAAGGCTTATTATAAAGCTACAGTTATCAAGATAGTTGACTATTTGTGTCAAGAATGATAAATTGATCAGTAGAACAGAATGGAGAGTCTAGAAGTACATCCACACATATCGTCAATTGATTTCTAGCAAAGATGCAAAACAATTTCATGGAGGAAGAATAGTTATTTGCCAAATGGTGCTGGAGCAATTGGATACCCATATGCAAAATAATGAACCTTGACTATTACTTCCTAATATATATACAATTTATCTTAAAATAGACCATAAAACTAAAAGTAAGAGCTAAAATTATAAAACTTCTAAAATCTTAGTGACCTTGGGTTTGGTAGAATTCTTATATATCACACAAAAGGCACAAAATCTAACAGAAAAAAAATCAACAAATTGGCATCAAAGTTTAAAATTTCAGTCTTCAAGAAACTATTAATAAAATGAAAAGGTAAGCCATAGAGTTGGGGGAAGTTTCTTAGCGATTCCTTTCCTCGGTCTATACCTCAGAGTCTAGAGTACACACAGCCACATGTAAGGAAGATCATAGCAGCTTTCCTCATAATAGCTTCAAACTGGAAATAACTTATATACTAGAAAATTACACAGAACTAAAAAAACAAATTACCAATACACACTACAACATGGATGTCTTTCACAGATATTATGTTCAGCCAAAGAAACCAAACAGAAGAGAGTATACATTATATGATTCTCTTTATATGAAATTTAAGAATAGACGAAACTAAGGTGATCACAGGTGATGCAAGTCAGAACAGTGGTTACTTACAGGAGATGGGAGAGGTGTTGACTAAGAAACTCACAAGTGTACCTCTTGGATTTTTGAAAATATTCTGTATCTTGTTCTAAGTGGTGGTTATACAGGTATATACAAAGGTAAGATTTCACTGAGCTGAATACTTAAATTTATTATACTGTATGCTTCAGCTATAAAAAGTTATAGAAATGAAGGAATAAGTTATATGTACATAAAATATATATACACATAAAAATACATATGCATATATATACTTAAAACATGTATGTGTTATATAAATACACATACACACACATATATATAACACACATATGTTATATTAGAATGAGGAATTGCACTAGGTAAAAATAATCCATTAGAAGCAAGCAAAATCATGTCTTTGAAAGCAATCTTCAGTAAGAAACAACTTATTGATTTATAGTTTCTGACCTCATCGATTATGTTAATGTTACTGACCAGCCAAAGCAAGGGAATTTTACAGCATATGTTTATAGGCTAGATAAAATGTGTCTCTCCTTAACTTCCTTTTATAGAGCTGATGAGGTTATAGTTGCTAGATTTTCCTGATTACAGATTTTATAGATTTATAGAGTTGGATTCTTCCTCCATCTAGGAAGATTACACTTTACCACTTCCAGTCATGGCCACATCATTTGCTTTGGTCAATGAAAAGTGAGAGGAAGAAAGGGGGCCACTTGTGAGAACAAGCTCTTAAGGCTGCTGTGTGTGTCATGTTCTCTGTTCCCTCTGCCAAAAGACTGGTGGTGTCCAGATAGAGGTGCCCCATCACCTAGGTTCTAGAATGAAGATGACCTGGTGGAGGACCATATTGGTAAGCAGCCTGAGAAATGAATCTTTGATGTTAAAATCCACTGAGATTTTTAAGTTATTTGTTAGCATAGCATTATTTAGCTTAAACTAGTTTATGTAGAAATTGGTACCTAGAAAGGCAGTGTTAGCCTAATGAAAATCCAACTAAGCCATGTGACATTGGTTCAGGAGACAGTCAGTAGGCAATAATGAAACTTTGTTTCTCGAGAGATGACAATCCATATTATGCATTGGCAAAACATTTGGTAAGACTGTTGCTTGTGTTTACTTGGGAGATAATAAATATATTGAGTGATCTTTGAATTTTAGGTGTAGGTATAGAGGTTGACAATCAAAATTAGTGGCAGAACTTACTTCTTTTTTATTATTTTTTAAATTTTTTTATTTTGTTCAGTTAGCCAACATATAGTACATCATTAGTTTTTTTATGTAGGTTCAATGATTAATTAGTTGTGTTATACACACCTTACTTCTTATATATTATAAGACAGATTCATTTAAGAAAAAAACATCAATTTGCAATCAGAGATGAAAGGGAATAGAGTTGAAAGATACATTTGTTTCTCTTCCCTAAACAGAAAAGGCAAAACTGAGAGGGTGTTTGACCTACAAAAGGGCAAGTAAAATTGACCTCATTTCAAGGGCCAAATCTGATAAATGGCCATTATATTCTTTGTTACAATGTTTGAATTAATTAAGATGGAGTCCTTTCAGTTGGATAAAATAGTTCATGGGTAAGAGATTAAAGGAATGACTTGACTCCCACTTCTAAGGAACTTGATTAGCTAAAGTCACCCATAATTAAGTTTAGAGAGAGAGGCATGTCTTGAAAAGAATAGAGGATGAGTCTATAAGCACATGAAGTTGGATGGAATCAAATAAAGGAGCCTAATTCTGAGAGCATTGTACTAGTTGGGACTAAATAGCATTGTGATGAATCTTGACTAAAAATGACCCTTGTGTCCCCCAATCGTCCATGTAGTGGAAGTAGACTGAGAAAGTGGCCTAGTCCCCAAGGAAGACATATTCTCCAACGTCCTCTTCAATTGTAGCCAAGAAGGATATAGGAGAAAGAGTAACTTTCCAGAGAGTAGAGCCAAGAACCACAGAGAATAACAACCTGGGAGCTTATTCTCTGAGAACAGAAGAGGGGTTCAATGAATGTTCCTTATTTTGGGGGGTTGGGGTGGGGGCACATTGTTGAAAAATTTACCCACTGTGATTTCAGAATTGCTTTATGTCTCTCATTATTTCTCTTTCTGAAGGGGAATATGTGTTGCAATTATCCTTTCTGTCTTCTATCATTGACTTGTGGATGTGTGGATCCCTCAATGAAGAGAAACCACACTCAGACCTGATGTGGTAAAGACAATCCCAAAATGGTTTACTTTCATCTTGATGCTATTCATCTTGATGCTGCCTGAAGTTTTTGAGTTTTTTTCCTCTGGGAGGGAAATGAGTGTATTTTGTGTGCAGTGGGAGAGAAGCAGAATATCTGAATAAAATTTGGGACTGCATAAATCATGTTTTATACTATTCTTCATTTATCTTTATCTGAGGAAGGGTTATGTATCCCTCCTTGTTGACCTCAGGCTTGGTCATATGACTTGCTTGAAACAACAAAATATGAGCAGAAGTTATCCATGCTTCTCTTTTGCTCTATTTTCACTCTGCCATGAATTCACTTGTATCCACTTATGGGGCATTCCATAACCCTGGCTTATGAAGCAAAGATGACATGCAGCTGAGTGCAGCCAACCTGTAATGGATTTGTTGCAGAATGCAGAAATACACCTTTTTTGTTATAACTATGAGTTTTTGAAGCCATTGTTCCTCAACGTAATTTTTCCGGAGCCAACCGATAGGGCTTTTCTTCCTCTTTCGGAGCTTTGCTGAACATATCGACCTTTTAAAAGATAAACCTGGGCCCTGTAGCACCCACCTCACCCAACAGACGCTTTAGCTGTTGGCTGAGAACATGAGTCACTCTATCGTGCTAGAAGAATAAATACTAAAATGTAGTGTTGGGAGAGTTAGGCTTGCTTTCTTGGGTTCTCATGACATCACTGAGGGTGGGAAGAGACTTGTGGAAGCTTAACTCAACAGGTTCCCACTTTGGCTTGGGATCAAGAAGTATTCCTAACAAAATGCCCGAGAGATGGAAAACCTACCATAAAAGACTAGAGCCATCAGCACATTGTGCTTGTTTTGAACTGGAAAACTGAGTTTACTCCCATGGTGTCACAGAAACTCAAAAATCTTGAATATCTAAGAGGATGTGAAGAAGCCTCAATCGTAGAGCTATTTTTTAGCTTCTAAACTACCACTAAAGGTATGTATTTGTCATCTTAGTCAGAGAGGCCCTTGTTGAGTCCATTGACTTGTCATTGTAGTGGGTTCTAGCAGAGCTGAAAGATCTCAGAATATTTATCCAGAAAAGGAACAGCATCAAAAACCTTGTCCACCTGGGTGAATAGGGAAGAAAAATGGATTACTAAAAAATCAGTCTTATGGGATATTTCTTAAGTAAAAACTTTGACTTTACAAAGCATATTCTTAAAGCGAATTATTACAATGTATTAGTACAGCTTAGTGGTTAAGGGGAGAGATCCCGGAGCTAGATTGTTCCAGTCAGCTCTACCACTTATTAGATATATGATTGTCTTAGGTTGGGCTTCAGGAAACAGGCTTTGAGGCAGAGATTTCCATGCAGGAGACTTTTGGAGGGTGCTCTCAGGATGAACACTCACAGGGAGTGAAGAAAACACGATTGAATGGAAAGATGAGTTGCAGTATGACATAGTTGCAACAAGGCTGCCGCTGACCCCCATGGTTGCTTGGTAGCTGGAATGGATTTCAGAGATGTCCTGAATTGAGGTAAGGGGCATTGGAAGTGGGTTGCTCTTGAGGGAGGGGAATAATCTTGGATAAAGCAACTTCCTGTGGCCAAAGGAAATTTCTGAGGAAGGACTCCCCTGTGACTGTCAACAGTCAACACACCTAGAATAGAGCCTGAGTCCTGAAGGAGTGCTGAGAAGCACCCTGCAGCATGAAAGCAATTAAGGGCGAAGTTACTTAACCTCTCTACCCCTTGGTTTCTTTGACTATAATATGGAAAAACAATGGTACCTCTCTTACTGGGTTGTTTTGACAACAGATTAATATTTGTAAAGCATTGGGAATATTGCCTACCATACAGTGAGACTATATAAGTGATTGTTAAATAAATAATGGTCCAGTGAAGGTTTTCAGGGAATATACTTTAAGAAATGCATGGGGGAGGTTTATAATTAGTGTATTAATTGTTTCTGTGAGGACCATCACTCTAAAAGTGCTTTTAAATATTTAAAAGCAGTTGCGACGACGTGGATGGAACTACGTGGATGGAACTAGAGCGTATCATGCTTAGTGAAATAAGTCAGTCGGAGAAAGACAACTATCATATGATCTCCCTGATATGAGGACATGGAGAAGCAACATGGGGGGGTAGGGGGATAGGAGAAGAATAAATGAAACAAGATGGGATTGGGAGGGAGACAAACCATAAATGACTCTTAATCTCACAAAACAAACTGGGGGTTGCTGGGGGGAGGTGGGATTGGGAGAGGGGGAGCGGGCTATGGACATTGGGGAGGGGAGGCGAACCATAAGAGACTATGGACTCTGAAAAACAACCTGAGGGTTTTGAAGGGTCAGGGGTGGGAGGTTGGGGGAACAGGTGGTGGGTAATAGGGAGGGCACGTTTCGCATGGAGCACTGGGTGTTGTGCAAAAAGAATGAATACTGTTACGCTGAAAAAATAAATAAAATGGGAAAAAAAATAAAATAAAAGCAGTTAATTCTCAAGTAGTTTAGAAGTTCTCCATGAAAATCTTAAGAAAAGTATTAATTTGCTTGGAAGCAGCTTTTTAGCAATCATGCACATACAATTCATCTCAGGCTTTCTTCAAATTACTATATACTTTGAATTTCTAAAATATGAATAGAAGGGGTACGATTCTTGACAGGTGCTGTACTAAATATCTTACATGTGTTTCTCATTACGACCACTTTAAGAGATAAATACTATATTGTTATTGTCTCTGTGTACAGATGGGAAACAGACTCAGAAGGTTTTGTAAGACTCCAAAGCCTTGATACCTAACCACTGCATCCTTCCATACAAGCCACCCACACACTCAGCTGTTCCAAATCTTTGAAATGTCTGATTTCTTAAGCCCTACACTCAAAGAAAATGTAGCCTACCAGTGTTGCCCTTCACAGATGCATAAATAACCCAACAGCATCATCTTGCAGCTTGTTCATGGAATACTCAAGATTCCCATCTTAGATAATAAATAATTAAAATACTGAAATGTTAAACCTAACTCATATTCACATTGTAGATGTCAGCTTGCACGGTATTCTAGAAGCATTATATGAAAAGATACATTTTTGTATTAAGCTACGTATTTAGGAGGAGGATATGTATATCATGGCATCAAAAATAGACTCAGCATTTTCTAATCATAGCATCTCTCACAGTTTCACCCTTCAAAAAGCTGATCCTTTAAAAACAGCCTATATAGTCACTAATCCTCTAATCCATAGATACTTGTAGCTCTATCCCAAGTCAGCAGTTGTGTCTGCCCGTTGAGAAACCTAATCAATAACTGAAGCTCCAAAGCTGCCAATGCTTAACCGGTGCATCCCTGACAATTCTATCACTGAATCTCAAATGTTTGAAATCATCCAGCTGAGCTAAATTTTTACCAGGTCCATCTGACATACAAGGTCAGGTTATATAGGGTAAAAGCATACAAGAGTGTCCCCACTACTGAACGATGCTCGTTTTCAAAACAGAACATGTTAAGGTGTCATTTCACCTTTAAACCACCATTCTTCCCACCGCATCAAACCAACTCCAGTTTGTTCAGGTGCTAGACTGAGACACGGTTGAGCTCAGGAACGAGAGACCCCAACACTAGCCTAACCCCCAGGAGAAGCTAATCACATTCCCTTTAGTGATTGATGTAAACATGGTGGGTGAGTCAGATCTGCCCAACAACACACAGGAGGAGCCTGTGGGATGGAACTTCCTT
The DNA here is from genome assembly GCF_922984935.1 of Meles meles. Lineage (NCBI taxonomy): Eukaryota > Metazoa > Chordata > Mammalia > Carnivora > Mustelidae > Meles > Meles meles. Next base: position 10,536,533 of record NC_060067.1, read on the forward strand.
TGCCAAATACAAAGACAAAGTCCAGAGAAGGGAAAATCTTTGGTCTCTCTCCCTGCTTCTTCCTATTCTGATGTTTCTGAAAATGCAACAGCTCTCTTTGAACATGAATCGAACAACTGAGAGAATTACAGAGATGCCAGCTCTGACAGTACCTACGCAAGGAGCAAGATCCAGAAGCTGCCTAACCCCAGACTATTTAAGCCCAAATTAAGAGTTATTAGTTTGTCCAAACACATTGCTAATGGACACAGTGTCCCTGCACTTGTCTCCATCTTTTCTTTCTTGCCATTGCCCAACCTTCTGTCAGCTGCCTTTTACATACATGGTCATGGGTAATCTCATTGGCATATGGTTCCCGAACATTTTTTTAAATGTTGAAACCAAAAAACATATTTCCATTATTATGACTATGCTAATATTCTATTACGGCTATATATAATATATAGTAATATAATATATATTATGGCTATATATAATATATAATTCATTTTATTACTATTTATATATTATGTAATATTAGTATATTATATATAATATATATTTATTATATATTATTTATTTTATTATTATTTATATACTATATAATATATAGTATATATAGTATATAGTGCATAATATAACATTATGGCTATGTGAATAAACCCAAGTAGTGGGATATAATTACTGGATATAAATCACTGGATGTAATATACTGGATATAAAATAATTACACCTGAGTCACTCAAAAGAGAATGTCAAGTTCAAGTATAACCTCTTTCCTTACACTCCATTAATAGCTCAAAAAAATGAGTCTACTACATATTTGGAGTATTTACTGCTCACACAGTATTTAAAAAAATTTTTTTCCTAGAGTTTCTCATTGCAAAATAACATATGCCTTCTTTACCATATTCCCAATAGCTTTCAGATTCTTACTCTTTCTTGGAATCCAGTGCATTTTTTTCCTTGATGTCTCCTACCTTTTATTCCAATTTGGATTGATTTCTTAGTATTTGGAGCATGACTTTCTTGTACAACTTTTATTTTTCCAGAAGTTTCTAATTGCCCCTTTTTTCAATGCCTTCAATTTATACTCAAGCTTTTCAAATTTCCAGTCATTTGAGCTGTTGCATGGAGTAGTTTTTCTATGTCTTTTCCCTAAGCCCTCCAACCTTCTGCTTTAGTATTGGTTGGTTGCTCTCTACGCCTGATACACACCTACTATTCTGGGACTTTACTATTTAACAAGGTTCAGTTGATTGGTTTGTGACCTTGATTCTTTCTCACTTGAATCATAGTGAGGTGTATTCTTGAGTAATATCCTAAGAACAGGTGAGTGGGAAAATAAACTGTTTGGAATTTCATGATTTCTAAATATTTTATTCTTCCTTACACTTTATTAATAGGTTAGTTGCACCTAGAACTTCAGGTTTAAAATCATTTTCCTACAGAAATTTTACAACACTGCAATCTATCTTCTAGCATCCAATTTTGCTTTTGAAAAGATTGTCGTCTTGGTTTTGATTTCTCTGTAGGAGGCCTCTTTTTATGGACAACTTTAAGATATTCCTCTTAGTCTTGTGTTTTGAAATTTTTATTCCCGCTTACTTGAAATTCCACAATGTTATGTGTATATAATTATTTGTTGTTCACCTTTATATCTCAAGATGTACATGTACTCTCATTTCGGAGAAAATTTCTCTATTTTATAGATTGATATATTTTGCCTTTTCTAACACATTTTCTCTTTTCTTTTTGCTTCTCTATTTTGGGATATTTTATAAACTTTATCTTCCAAATCTCAGTTTGTAAAAAAAAATTGGAATTGTACTTTAAATTTCCATTTAATAGAAGTACTCTCTTCTTTTCTTCGTTCTCTTTTAAATGATCCTATTCAAACTTTGTATAAGTAGTGTCTTATTCAAGTATAAAGAAAATTACAATGGGAGAGGAGTCAAGATGGCGGAGAAGTAGCAGGCTGAGACTACATCAGGTAGCAGGAGATCAGCTCATAAGCTTATCTAAACATTGCAAACACCTACAAATCCAACGGGAGATTGAAGAGAAGAACAGCAATTCTAGAAACAGAAAATCAACCACTTTCTGAAAGGTAGGACTGGCAGAGAAGTGAATCTAAAACAACAGGAAGATAGACTGTGGGGGGAGGGGCCGGCTCCCGGCAAGCAGCAGAGCAACGGAGCACAAAATCAGGACTTTTAAAAGTCTGTTCCACTGAGGGACATTGCTCCAGAGGCTAAACCGGGGTGAAGCCCACGCAGGGTCAGCGTGGCCCCAGGTCCCGCAGGGTCACAGAAGGATCGGGGGTCGGAGTGTCGCAGAGTTCGCAGGTATTAGAACAGAGAAGCCGGCTGGAGAGACAGAGCCAAGGACTGAAATCTCAGCTCGGGGTTACTTTGAACCGGTCGCAGGCTGGGTGAGATCGGAGAGTGGCTGGAGGCTGGGGATACGGGAGTAATTGGGTGCTGTCCTCTGTGGGCGCACTGAGGAGTGGGGCCCCGGGCTCTCGGCTCCTCCGGGCTGGAGACTAGGAGGCCGCCATTTTCATTCCCGTCCTCCAGAACTCTACGGAAAGCGATCAGGGAACAGAAGCTCCCGAAAGCGAACCCGAGCAGATTACTTAGTCCGGCCCCCGGTGAGGGCGGTGCAGTTCCGCCTCGGGCAAAGACACTTGAGAGTCACTACAACAGGCCCCTCCCCCAGAAGATCAAAAAAATATCCAGCCAGGACGAAGTTCATCTATCAAGGAAAGCAGGTTCAATACCTAAGACAACAGCGGAATTCCAGAGGAGGAGAAAGCAAAGCACGGAACTCATGGCTTTCTTCCCATGATTCTTTAGTCTTGCGGTTAATTCAAATTTTTTTTTCAATTCTTTTTTCTTTCTTTTTTCTTCTTCTGCTAAATTTTTTTAAACTTTTACCCTTTTCTTTTTTAACGTTTTTTGACTAGTTTATCTAAAATATATATTTTTTCTTTCTTTTTTATATTTTTTGTTTATTTCTTTTATTTTTTAAATTTTTTTCTTTTTTTTTCTGAACCTCTTTTTATCCCCCCCCCCCACAATTTGGGGTATCTTCTGATGGGGTTACAGCGCATTTTTCTGGGGTCTTTGCCACACTTTTAGTATTTTATTTGATCCTTCATATCCTCTTATCTGGACAAAATGACAAGGCGGAAAAAATCACCACAAACAAAAGAACAAGAGGCAGTACCGAAGGCTAGGGACCTAATCAACACAGACATTGGTAATATGTCAGATCAAGAGTTCAGAACGACGAATCTGAACGTTCTAACTGGGCTCGAAAAAGGCATGGAAGATATTAGAGAAACCCTCTCTGGAGACATAAAAGCCCTTTCTAGAGAAATTAAAGAACTAAAATCTAACCAAGTTGAAATCAAAAAAGCTATTAATGAGGTGCAATAAAAAATGGAGGCTCTCACTGCTAGGATAAATGAGGCAGAAGAAAGAATTAGTGATATAGAAGACCAAATGACAGAGAATAAAGAAGCCGAGCAAAAGAGGGACAAACAGCTACTGGACCACGAGGGGAGAATTTGAGAGATAAATGACACCATAAGACGAAACAACATTAGAATAATTGGGATTCCAGAAGAAGAAGAAAGAGAGAGGGGGGCAGAAGGTCTATTGGAGAGAATTATTGGAGAGAATTTTCCTAATATGGCAAAGGGAACAAGCATCAAAATCCAGGAGGTACAGAGAACCCCCCTCAAAGTCAACAAGAATAGGTCCACACCCCGTCACCTAATAGTAAAATTTACAAGTCTTAGTGACAAAGAGAAAATCCTGAAAGCAGCCCGGGAAAAGAAGTCTATAACATACAATGGTAAAAATATTAGATTGGCAGCAGACTTATCCACAGAGAACTGACAGGCCAGAAAGAGCTGGCATGATATATTCAGAGCACTAAACGAGAAAAACATGCAGCCAAGAATACTCTATCAGCTAGGCTATCATTGAAAATAGAAGGAGAGATAAAAACCTTCCAGGACAAACAAAAACTGAAAGAATTTGCAAACACCAAACCAGCTCTACAGGAAATATTGAAAGGGGTCCTCTAAGCAAAGAGAGAGCCTAAAAGTAATAGATCAGAAAGGTACAGAGACAATATACAGTAACAGTCACCTTACAGGCTAATAATGGCACTAAATTCATATCTCTCAATAGTTACCCTGAATGTTAATGGGCTAAATGCCCCAATCAAAAGACACAGGGTATCAGATTGGATAAAAAAACAAAACCCATCAGTATGTTGCCTACAAGAAACTCATTTTAGACGCGAAGACACCTCCAGATTGAAAGTGAGGGGGTGGAAAACAATTTACCATGCTAATGGGCATCAGAAGAAAGCTGGGGTGGCAATCCTTATATCAGATCAATTAGATTTTAAGCCAAAGACTATAATAAGAGATGAGGAAGGACACTATATCCTACTCAAAGGATCTGTCCAACAAGAAGATCTAACCATTTTAAATATCTATGCCCCTAACGTGGGAGCAGCCAACTATATCAACCAATTAATAACAAAATCAAAGAAACACATCAATAATAATACAATAATAGTAGGGGACTTTAACACTCCCCTCACTGAAATGGACAGATCATCCAAGCAAAAGATCAATAAGGAAATAAAGGCCTTAAATGACACACTGGACCAGATGGACATCACAGATATATTCAGAACATTTCATCCCAAAGCAACAGAATACACATTCTTCTCTAGTGCACATGGAACATTCTCCAGAATAGATCACATCCTGGGTCACAAATCAGGTCTCAACTGGTATCAAAAGATTAGGATCATTCCCTGCATATTTTCAGACCACAATGCTCTGAAGCTAGAACTCAATCACAAGAGGAAAGCTGGAAAGAACCCAAATACATGGAGACTAAACAACATCCTTCTAAAGAATGAATGGGTCAACCAGGAAATTAAAGAAGAATTGAAAAAATTCATGGAAACAAATGACAATGAAAACACAACAGTTCAAAATCTGTGGGACACAGCAAAGGCAGTCCTGAGAGGAAAATATATAGCGGTACAAGCCTTTCTCAAGAAACAAGAAAGGTCTCAAGTACACAACCTAACCCTACACCTAAAGGAGCTGGAGATAGAACAAGAAAGAAACCCTAAACCCAGCAGGAGAAGAGAAATCATAAAGATCAGAGCAGAAATCAATGAAATAGAAACAAACAAACAAAAAAAACAATAGAAAAAAATCAATGAAACTAGGAGCTGGTTCTTAGAAAGAATCAATAAGATTGATAAATCCCTGGCCAGACTTATCAAAAAGAAAAGAGAAAGGACCCAAATCAATAAAATCATGAATGAAAGAGGAGAGATCACAACTAACACCAAAGAAATACAGACAATTATAAGAACATACTATAAGCAACTCTACGCCAACAAATTGGACAATCTGGAAGAAATGGATGCATTCCTAGAGACATATAAACTACCACAACTGAACCAGGAAGAAATAGAAAACCTGAACAGGCCCATAACCAGTAAGGAGATTGAAACAGTCATCAAAAATCTCCAAACAAACAAAAGCCCAGGGCCAGATGGCTTCCCAGGGGAATTCTACCAAACATTTGAAGAAGAACTAATTCCTATTCTCCTGAAACTGTTCCAAAAAATAGAAATGGAAGGAAAACTTCCAAACTCATTTTATGAGGCCAGCATTACCTTGATCCTAAAACCAGACAAGGGATCCCACCAAAAAAGAGAACTACAGACGAATATCCTTGATGAACACAGATGCAAAAATTCTCACCAAAATACTAGCCAATAAGATTCAACAGTACATTAAAAGGATTATTCACCACAATCAAGTGGGTTATTTCAGGGCTGCAGGGTTGGTTCAACATCTGCAAATTAATCAATGTGATAGAACACATTAATAAAAGAAAGAACAAGAACCATATGATCCTCTCCATAGATGCTGAAAAAGCATTTGACAAAGTACAGCATCCCTTCCTGATCAAAACTCTTCAAAGTGTAGGGATAGAGGGCACATACCTCAATGTTATCAAAGCCATCTATGAAAAACCCACCGCAAATATCATTCTCAATGGAGAAAAACTGAAAACTTTTCCGTTAAGGTCAGGAACACAGCAGGGATGTCCATTATCACCACTGCTATTTAACATAGTACTAGAAGTCCTAGCCTCAGCAATCAGACAACAAAAAGATATTAAAGGCATCCAAATCAGCAAAGAAGAGGTCAAACTATCACTCTTCGCAGATGATATGATACTATATGTGGAAAACCCAAAAGACTCCACTCCAAAACTGCTAGAACTTGTACAGGAATTCAGTAAAGGGTCAGGATACAAAATCAATGCACAGAAATCAGTTGCATTTCTCTACACCAACAACAAGACAGAAGAAAGAGAAATTAAGGAGTCAATCCCATTTACAATTGCACCCAAAACCATAAGATACCTAGGAATAAACCTAACCAAAGAGGCTAAGAATCTATATGCAGAAAACTATAAAGTACTCATGAAAGAAATTGAGGAAGACACAAAGAAATGGGAAAATGTTCCATGCTCCTAGATTGGAAGAATAAATATTGTGAAAATGTCTATGCTACCTAAAGCAATCTGCACATTTAATGCAATCCCTATCAAAATACCATCCATTTTTTTCACAGAAATGGAACAAATAATCCTAAAATTTATATGGAACCAGAAAAGACCTCAAATAGCCAAAGGAATATTGAAAAACAAAGCCAAAGTTAGTGGTATCACAATTCCGGACTTCAAGCTCTATTACAAAGCTGTCATCATCAAGACAGCATGGTACTGGCACAAAAACAGACACATAGATCAATGGAACAGAACAGAGAGCCCAGAAATAGACCCTCAACTCTTGGTCAACTAATCTTCGACAAAGCAGGAAAGAATGTACAATGGAAAAAAGACAGCCTCTTCAATAAATGGTGCTGGGAAAATTGGACAGCCACATGCAGAAATATGAAATTGGACCACTTCCTTAAACCCCACACAAAAATAGACTCAAAATGGATGAAGGACCTCAATGTGAGAAAGGAATCCATCAAAATCCTTGAGGAGAACACAGGCAGCAACCTCTTTGACCTCAGCCACAGCAACATCTTCCTAGGAACATCGGCAAAGGCAAGGGAAGCAAGGGCAAAAATGAACTATTGGGATTTCATCAAGATCAAAAGCTTTTGCACAGCAAAGGAAACAGTTAACAAAACCAAAAGACAACTGACAGAATGGGAGAAGATATTTGCAAATGACATATCAGATAAAGGGCTAGTGTCCAAAATCTATAAGGAACTTAGCAAACTCAACACCCAAAGAACAAACAATCCAATAAAGAAATGGGCAGAGGACATGAACAGACATTTCTGCAAAGAAGACATCCAGATGGCCAACAGACACATGAAAAAGTGCTCCACATCCCTCGGCATCAGGGAAATACAAATCAAAGCCACAATGAGATATCACCTCACACCAGTCAGAATGGCTAAAATTAACAAGTCAGGAAATGACAGATGCTGGCGAGGATACGGAGAAAGGGGAACCCTCCTCCACTGTTGGTGGGAATGCAAGATGGTGCAACCACTCTGGAAAACAGCATGGAGGTTCCTCAAAATGTTGAAAATAGAACTACCCTATGACCCAGCAATTGCACTACTGGGTATTTACCCTAAAGATAGAAATGTAGTGATCCGAAGGGGCACGTGTACCCGAGTGTTTATAGCAGCAATGTCTACAATAGCCAAACTATGGAAAGAACCTAGATGTCCATCAACAGATGAATGGATAAAGAAGATGTGGTATATATACACAATGGAATACTATGCAGCCAACAAAAGAAATGAAATCTTGCCATTTGTGAAGATGTGGTTGGAACTAGAGCGTATCATGTTTAGTGAAATAAGTCAATCGGAGAAAGACAACTATCATATGATCTCCCTGATATGAGGACGTGGAAATGCAACATGGGGGCTTGGGGGATAGGAGAAGAATAAATGAAAGAAGATGGGATTGGGAGGGAGACAAACCATAAGTGACTCTTAATCTCACAAAACAAACTAGGGGTTGCTGAGGGGAGGTGGGGTTGGGAGAGGGGGACGGGGTTATGGACATTGGGGAGGGTATGTGCTATCATGAGTTCTGTGAAGTGTGTAAACCTGGTGATTCACAGACCTGTACCCCTGGGGATAAAAATACATTATATGTTTATTAAAAAAAAAAAAAGAAAAAGAAAGGATGAATACCCAACTTTTGTAGCAATGTGGATGGGACTGGAAGTGATTATGCTGAGTGAAATAATTCAAGCAGAGAGAGTCAAGTATCATATGGTTTCACTTATTTGTGGAGCATAACAAATAACATGGAAGATATTGGGAGATGGAGAGGAGAAGGAAGTTGAGGGAAATTTTAAGGGGAGGCGAACCATAAGAGACTATGGACTCTGAAAAACAACCTGAGGGTTTTGAAGGGACGGGGGTGGAAGGTTGTGGGAACCAGGTGGTGGGTAATAGGGAGGGCACGTATTGCATGGAGCACTGCATGTTGTGCAAAAACAATGAATACTGTTATGCTGAAAAAATAAATAAATTTAAATTAAAAGAAAATTACAATGATTTTTTAAAAGATTTTATTTATTTATTTGACAGATAGAGATCAAAAGTAGGCAGAGAGGCAGGCAGAGAGAGAGAGGAGGAAGCAGGCTTCCTGCAGAGCAGAGAGCCCAATGCGGGGCTCGATCCCAGGACCCTGAGATCATGACCTGAGCTGAAGGCAGAGGCTTAACCCACTGAGCCACCCAGGGACCCCAGAAAATTACAATGATTTTTAAAAGACTCTTCTGGTCCTTGAAATACTTATTTTCATAAGATTAATATTTTCTATTAATGTTTGTCTTTCTCAGTAATACTTAAAGGATTTCTTCACATGTTTTGTGATTCTTACTGTCCATACATATCTCAACATTTTAGAATGAGAAAAAAATATTTGACAGGGAACTTTTTGCCAATGGATGAGTCTTGTTGACTCTCGGGCCTTGCCTCAGTGTACAGAAAGATAATTATTCATTAATGTCAGATGACAAAGTTTTTGTTTTTAAACAGGTGTTCCCACTTTTTCCTAAGGCAATTTATTCAATTATATTTTTTAAGATTATTATACTTTTATTTTTTTCCCCCATTTTATTTATTTTTTTCAGCATAACAGTATTCATTGTTTTTGCACAACACCCAGTGCTCCATGCAATACATGCCCTCCATAATACCCACCACCAGACTCCCCCAGCCTCCCAGCCCCTACCCCTTCAAAACCCTCAGATTGTTTTTCAGAGTCCATAGTCTCTCATGGTTCATCTCCCCTTCCAATTTCCCTCAACTCCCTTCTCCTCTCCATCTCCCCATGTCCTCCATGTTATTTGTTAAGCTCCACAAATAAGTGAAACCATATAATTGACTCTTCTCTGCTTGACTTATTTCACTCAGCATAATCTCTTCTTCAATTATCTTAAGAGAAGAACTCTCTGATTTTTTTTTTAACCTAAGGATAAGAGCTGGACTTCAGGCTGACTGACAAGCAGAGGTAGGAGAGGAGGTGCTTTAGGCATACACACATCCTGTTAATATCCATTCTCAGCCAGCCCCAATTTCCATTCCCACTTCTTATTCTACCTGCAACGTCTGAGTCTGAGACTTACTGAAATTCTCTGGGCCAACCATGGCGTTAACTGGATCCTCCTCTGCACATGTTCTAAGCTGCGGCTTCCTGCAGTTTTCTTCATCATCTAAACATGCATTTGCCTTTCATTAGAATTTGTGGGGGTCTCTAGTCCACTTGTGCCCCCTTCCATAATTCTTTTATTCCTTTATAATCATTTTAACGGAGTCTTGAAACGGAGAAATCTTGGTTCACCAATTTGTACAGAAGTCAGTTTCATTAAAAAAAAAAATTCCTGGAGGCAGAATAAGGAGTATATATTTTCAATAGGCAAGACATGTAATCAGTTTAATCATGGCAATATAAAATCAACACATTTGCCCTTAGACTTATTTTGGTGTCCTTGCCTCCATACTGAATAGACTGAATTGGTTTTTTTGTTGTGTTTTTTTTTAAGTAGGCACCACACCCAGTGTGGAGCCCAACGTTGGCCTTGAACTCACAACTCCAAGATCAAGACGTGAGCTGACATCAAGAGTCAGATGCTTAACCGACTGAGCCACTTAGGTACCCTCTGGTTCTTAAATTCTTCTTTTTTTAAAAAATATGTCTTTTTTTTTTAGATTTTATTTATTTATGACAGAAAGAGAGATCACAAGTAGTCAGAGAGACAGGCGGGGGAGGGGGGAAGCAGGCTCCCCGCCGAGCAGAGAGCCGGATGTGGGGCTCAATCTCAGGACCCTGAGATCATGACCTGAGCTGAAGGCAGAGGCTTAACCCACTGAGCCACCCAGGTGCCCCTGATTCTTAAATTCTTTTTTTTTTTTTTTTTTACATTTAAATTTCTTTTTTTTTTTTATTTATTTTTTCAGCGTAACAGTATTCATTCTTTTTGCACAACACCCAGTGCTCCATGCAAAACGTGCCCTCCCCATCACCCACCACCTGTTCCCCCAACCTCCCACCCCTGACCCTTCAAAACCCTCAGGTTGTTTTTCAGAGTCCATAGTCTCTTATGGTTCGCCTCCCCTCCCCAATGTCCATAGCCCGCTCCCCCTCTCCCAATCCCACCTCCCCCCAGCAACCCCCCAGTTTGTTTTGTGAGATTAAGAGTCATTTATGGTTTGTCTCCCTCCCAATCCCATCTTGTTTCATTTATTCTTCTCCTATCCCCCTACCCCCCCATGTTGCTTCTCCATGTCCTCATATCAGGGAGATCATATGATAGTTGTCTTTCTCCGACTGACTTAAATTCTTAAGTATATTTTGTAGTTTTAAAAATATCTTCTCTCTTCCTACCAGGATAAAGCTATTCAATCTTGCTAACTCAGTTTTCCTATCAGTAATTTCCTCTCTTATTTCGCATGTCCTGTGTTCTGAGAAAGCCACCGATGACCAAGCTTAACACATTCAGGCATTTAGAATAAGGTCAGTGTGAACAGATTCTGTGGGAGGTTTTGAGTTCTTCTTCCAAAACTCTGGTGCTCAAGCTGTGGTGCCTAGACCTCAAGACCACATGGTTTGATAGTTCAGAGATCTCTGCACTTTGCTTCCCTGTTCTCAGGTAAGTCAGGTAGGTGAAGGAGCGTAATGAAGAGTGGCTGGAGTGCCCTTTTTTTTTCTTCATAACATACTTAAATACAATTTGATCCTAATTTCTTGACTCAGTTATTATTATACATGACAATATTTAGAATTCTCTGTAGGTACATTGAAGAATTAGCCAATTCTCCCATATTCGCTATTCAGAGTGTGGCTTCCGTTGCTTTTTCCAGCTCAATGATAAAATTCAAACCCCATTTCGCCACAGCTACCTCTATCAGCTATTGCCTCTATATTAAATCTTCAGACTGAAAGATTGTTATAGCTAATGTCTCTGTCTCATTATCTTTTTTTTTTCCCCAAGGTACTTTTTAACTGCTACCAGTGGTTCTTTCTCATCCCTTCCATTTGCTCCCCACCCCCCCGCAACCAACACTCACTCTCTGATCATAACTTGGGGCTGAACTGAAGTTCCCGGGAGAATTGTAGATATTTCATAGAAGCCTGAATAGACCCAGCAGGAAGAAGTATGTGTCATGTATCTTCTGAGGAGTACCATTCCAAGATTTCGTTCATTTGAATAATTATTTTTTAGTAAGTGCTGTACTTAGCAGTATTTTAAAATATTTATTTCAGACAGAGAGAGAAAAAAGGGGAGAGAGCATGAGCAGGGGAGGGGCTGAGCAAGAGGGAGAGAGAATCTTAAGCAGACTCTGCACTGAAGACAGAGTCCAACACAGTGCTTGATTCCAGGACCCCAAGATCATGCCCTGAGCCAAAACCAAGAGCTGGACACTTTGCAGACCATGCCACCAGTGCCCCTTAGCAGTTTTTTTTTTCCTTTGAGAATCAACTATCTACATCACCATGGATTCAAGAAAATGGCATATTTCACTAACTTTATAAATGAAGAATAACAATTAGCACGGTTAGCTGTTTTCCATCTCCTCACTTTAAATCTGGAGGTGCCTTGGGTCTAAAATGAGTTTCTTGCAGACAGCATGTCCATAGGTCTTGTTTTTCTCATCCATTCTGATACACTGTATCTTTTGGTTGGGGCATTTAACCCATTTACACTCAGGGTAACTATTGAAAGATATGAATTTAGTGCCATTGTATTGCCTGTAAGGTGACTATTACTATGTATTGTCTCCATTCCTTTATGGTCTGCTACTTTCAGGCTCTCTCTTTGCTTAGAGGACCCCTTTCAATATTTCCTATAAGGCTGGTTTGGTGTTTTCAGATTCTTTTAGTTTTTGTTTGTCCTGGAAGCTTTTTATTTCTCTTTCTATTTTCAATGACAGCATAGCTGGATATAGTGTTCTTGGCTGCATGTTTTTCTCATTTAGTGCTCTGAATATATCATGCCAGTTCTTTCTGGCCTGCCAGGTCTCTGTGGATAAGTGTGCTGTTGATCTAATATTTCTACCATTGTGGGTTACAGACCACTTGTCCCAATCTGCTTTCAGGATTTTCTCTTTATCTCTGAGATTTTAAGTTTTACTCTTAGATGATGGGGTGTTGACCTATTTTTATTGATTTTTGATGTGGGTTCTCTGTGCCTCCTGGGTTTTAATGGATGTTTCCTTCCCCAATTAGGGCAGTTATCTGCTATAATTTTCTCCAATATACCTTCTGCCCCTCTCTCTCTTCATTCTTCTTCTGGGATCCCAATTATTCTACGATTGTTTCATTTTATGGCATCATTTATCTATCAAATTCTCCCTTCCTGGTCCAATAGTTGTTTCTCTTTTGCTCAGATTCTTTATTCTCCATCATTTGGTCTTCTATATTACTAATTCTCTCTTCTGCCTCATTTATCCTAGCAGTAAGGGCCTCCATTTTTCATTGTACCTCATTAATAGCTTTTTTAATTTCAACTTGGTTAGATTTTAGTTTTTTTATTTCTCCAGAAAGGGATTCTCTACTATCTTCTATGCTTTTCTCAAGCCCAGCTAGCATCTTTATAATCAACATTCTGAACTCTGGCTCTGACACTTACTAATGTCCATATTGATTAGGTCTCTAGCAGTCAGTACTGCCTCATATTCTTTTTTTGAAGTGAGTTTTTCCGCCTCCTCATTTTGTGCAGAAAACAACAGATGAATGAGAGAACAAAATCCTAAAAGGGCAATAACACTACTTTTTCAACGAAACCATTCCATTGCTCTTTAAAAAAAAATTTATTTAAATTCTAGTTAGTTAACATACAGTGTAACGTTGGTTTCAGAAGTAGAATTCAGTGATTTATCATTTACATACAATACCCAGTGCTCATCACAAGTGTCCTCTTAATACCCATCACCCATCTAGCTTATCCTCTATGCACCTCCCACGCTCCTCCCTCAGTTTGTTCTCTATTGTTAAGAGTCTCTTATGGTTTGTTTCCCTCTCTCTTTTTTTTCCCCCTCTCATATGTTTCATCTGTTTTGTTTCTTTTTTTTTTCTAAGATTTTATTTATTTATTTGACAGAGAGAAATCACAACTAGGCAGAGAGGCAGGCAGAGAGAGGGAAGCAGGCTCCCCGCTGAGCAGAGAGCCTGATGCGGGACTCGATCCCAGGACCCTGAGATCATGACCTGAGCCGAAGGCAGCGGCTTAACCCACTGAGCCACCCAGGCACCCCTCATCTGTTTTGTTTCTTAAATTCCACATATGAGTGAAGTCATATGGTATTTGTCTTTCTCTATTTAGCTTAGCGTAATACTCCAGCTCCATCCATGTCACTGCAAATGGCAAGATTTCATTCTTTTTGATGGCTGAGTAATATTCCATTACATATAGATATATAGATTATATATATATGAAAGGATAAAAATGAATGGATGAATATAAAGATGAATATAAAAGATTAAATATATAAAAGATGAAAATATAAAGATGAATGGGAAAAAGATGAATGGATATATATAATTCATATATATAGATATATATACACATATATATAGATGAATTCATATATATATATGAATGAATATATATGAATGATGAATGGCTAAGAGGATGTCGCATCCTCTTTAGCCATTCATCTTTTTTTTTTTAAGTTAAATTTTATTTTACATACAGTGCAATATCAGTTTCTGGAGTGGAGATCAGTAGTTCATCACTTACATACAAAGCCCAGTGCTCATCACAAGTGTTCTCCTTAATACCCATCACCCAACTAGCCCACCCCTACCCACCTTCCTCCATCAACCCTGTTTGTTCTCCGTCATTAAGAGTCTCTTACGGTTTGTTTCTCTCGCTCCTTTTTTTACCCTTTTCCCTTATGTTCATCCGTTTTCTTTCTTAAATTTCACATGTGAGTGAGGTCATATGGTATTTGCCTTCCTTTGACTGACTTACTTCCCTTAGTATAATGTATTCTAACTCCATTTGTGTCATTGCAAATGGCAAGATTTCAATTTTTTGAAGCCTAAGTGATATTCCATTGTATAGAAATACTGAATCTGCTTTATCCATTCATTAGTCAATCATACCACTGCCCCATTGCTCTTAGCTGGACTTTTTTTTTTTTTTTTGCTTTGAACCCTTGCATAATTCTACTTCATTATTACTTATATAGATAATTCTTACAAAGTCTTATTTTATATAATTTGGACACTTATTTTATCCTCCTATCTTGAATTTTAAAAAGCCATCTGAGACCAGTCAGGGACCCTAACTTACTCAAATCTTTGTACTGCTGGTAACACCCAAAGAGTAAAGTAATAAGCACTTAATAATTATTTGAAGAGTTGAACAGAAGCACTTGACACTCATAAATGCATAAAGTTACTTTATTTTAAGTATACATTTAATTTTGAAAAATATAAATGCTAAAATATCTCATCTTCTTCATCTCTTAATTCCATAAAAGTCACAATAGAAAGCTTCATAAAACTGTAAAATACTATAATGTTATAGGAATTTTAGGTTTTATATTGGAAAAAAATCATTAGTAATATATTGAAATGTTTTCTGTTCTTTATCATTTTGTTCCACCATGTTGATCTACTTCATTTAAAATAAAAAGATGCATCATTTCTCCAAAGTTAATAAAGACTTAAGAGAATAAAAATAAGAATATCTGAAAGTGCGTATTGATTCTGAAAAGTAAGGTGTACAGATATGTACCAGCCATGAAAATGGCTAAAAAGAGGCAACTATTCACTCTTTTCACATTGTAGGACTGGGACAAAGTTAACTTCTGGCTCTAAAAGTTTCACTGGATGACTTTAGCCCTGAGTTGCAATTATCTGCCTGGGAAACAGAATTCAGGATTTTTTTATATACCCATAGAGCACAGAGAAATGAGCTAAGAAATAGGTCATATCCAAATTTCCGGTCAAAACACAACTTGACTGGTTAGCATATGTCATAGAACTTTTTTATTTCAGGCTGCAATGAAGCTCAATGAAATTATCATCTGAAAACTCCCAAGGCCCATTGGTCAGTCAAGTGTTATAAAGTATCATTTGATTGTATTCAGCCATTTGGTGCCACTGGGCTTTATGTTCATGCTGTGAAGAGTAGATGTGAAATTATCATGGAATAAATAAGAAAATCTCAAGTTCCTGCACCAAAATCATTAAGTGGTAGGAAAAGAATTGAAGAAAGCTTTGTCCCATCCCTGAACAATGTCAACCTTTGTAATACAACTCAAATGGTTTTGTTTTGTTTTTAAAGGATAGTCAGCAGTCAATACATTTCAAGTACTTTAGCACAGTTAAAAAAAAAAAAAAAAGGAACCAAAAACTCGGAAGACAATCGTTCTCTGTATTAAACAGCAATATATAGCTGATAAAAGATTGACTCTGTGTGTGTTGGTGCATGTGCATAACATAGACCCAAACTGAATGACTAAGAGCAGATAATCACTTCATCCTACCCCCCATTTTCTGTGGTGGGGTCTGATCAGAGAGGGTTTTGATTTTTATTTTTGTACATCTTGAAGCCTCCATCTCCCACCCCCACTCCACTGCTTGATTGGAAGAAGAGGCAGGAACACTACAGCCTATGGCACAGAAAATAGTTCGGATTCCAAGTCCCTGTCTCACACAGTAGAAAAGAGTGATCTTTATCGAGGAAAACAGTGTCTCCAAGAGATTTTTCTTTCAAATGCAAAACCAGAGGCCTTTATGTCCTTTGATAAGGCCAACTCTTGGCCCAGTGATCTCTTGGACAGTAACTCTGTACAATCACAGGACTTCTGCTTGATATCCTGGGAGCGTACCCTTAGTCTTGTACCCTTAACAACTGGAATATTTCATGTCTCCATATTCACATCAGGAAAAGATACTTATTAAAAAAAATTCCTTGTTGTACTATATTCTGTGTGTGCAGTTTACATAGAAATAAAACCATCCCACAGTCTGGTGAGTTCTCAGAAAATGAGTAAATTCAGTTAAAATACAGATGATCTGGAGGCTCTGGATGGACTGCGGGTTTTGTTTGCTTATTTGGTAACTACTTCTAGTCCTCTGAAAGTAATGATTTTTTTAAAAGCTTCCCTGGGTTCCAAAATATTGAAAGGGTTTGCTATTAACTGCTACTTTGAGCAAATGGAAGGTACTGTTCTGCATTCATATCATGAATTTCAACCTTTGGTCACAGAATATGGATCATAAGTGGAGGTGCAGATCATCTTTAGATCTACTCAAAGGCTGAAATATTGAGTTAAGTTGCTTCAGGAGTTCTTTGAAAGAGATAGAAGGAGGCACAAATCCTCAAATACTTGATTCATGATCAGAAAAATAAAGTATTACATCCAGGGCCTTTATAAAAGTGAACAAAAGTGTCTTTAATTTAACGAGAGCATAGGTCAGGCTAAACTTATGCATGGCTCTTAGACATTATATTGATGCTTCCCTTGGTAAAGAAAAAGGAAAAGCTTCTTATAGTTTTATATTAGAGTAATGAAAAAACTAGATAATATAATCATTTAAAGGATAGTTCTAAATACAAATCTGATGCCAGAACTTGGCATGTAAGGTTTTAACAAATAACATGTAATTTGCTGTTTCCATTTTAATGAAAAAATTAAAGGTCATTTATGTCTAATTTGGATAGTTCTAAGATTATCAGATACTATAAAAGTAACCAGCAATTCAGGGTAATAAAGTTTTTATAATCAAAATTTTAAGGGGACAGAATTATAATTTAAGTAATATGAGAATGAATGGGAGTCACTATGTGCATATTACGAAACCAAAACACATGGTTTCATCCTGCTTCTGGTACTCCTCCAACAACCTGTTTTAGTTATATATATTTAATTTAGATGGATCACAAATATGGTTAGATGAGCCCCAGATTATGAATTTAATATTTAAAGTGTTATTTTTAATGCAGATTCACAATACATAATGTCTATTAAAAACATTACATTTAAATTACATGCTAAATTTGGTTAATAAAAGCCTAATTTTCTTTTTTCTAATATTTAATATGATACTTTGAAATACATGTGTACACACACACACATACACATATATTCTAAATGTCCTACTCATGAGGAATAATTGCCTTTCCATCGTAAACACATTTGTAAGCATTTTATAATGTGTGTGTGCATATGTGTGTGTGTATGTGTGTGTGTGTGCAGATCTGTCTGCAGTCCCATAAACACTGTACAGATAAGTAAATTATCTTTTAATATTCCTATGGATTTTGTATTGTAAATATGAGCTCTTAGATCAATGATGTCATTCAGCAATAAAATTATATTTACCCTCATTTGCATAATAGTAAGTCTCTTAGAACTCTGATGAATTTTTCACATGTGGTTTGGGTTTTGTGAAAAGTGACACAAGAGGCTGGATAATTTTGTCTACCCCCTGCCTTCACTCTGTCTCCCCAACTTTGCACATATGTGCACCAGCCACACACAGAGTATGTACACAAACACACAAATATTTCAAAATGAAAACAATGTCTAAAAATACTGCATAGGACATTGACATGGCAATACAATCAGCATCTATGCCCGGATATTACTATTATCAAAACATCAGTTATGCCCATTACAAAGGAGCTTCTCCCTTCTCCCCCAATCTCTTCATAGAACAGTAAGTTTCTTTTAAAGAAAGGGAAAAATGGATGCTAAGAAACATGGTGTTTTTAATCTGATCCAGCCCTCTGGCTTACCTTAGAGATTGTGTATTTGTGTGTGTGTGTGTGTGTGTGTGTGTAAAAATCACATTATATACAATACAATTTTTACAGAAAGCCTGGCAGCTACAAATAAGAGGTAGAACTACTCAAAACTATGTTTCCTGCTGCAGGAAAAAATTCATTTTCTTTACAGTAATTAAAAAAAAGTTTAAAAAATTGACAAAAAATAAGTTGCAGGTTAGGCCCCATAATTTAAACAACAAAATCTACGAAGAAAATATTCTTCAATGTACTCAACAGATAAGTTCATTAAAGGGTTAAAAAAAGTTGCATAGGAAAAAGGGATATTCCAGCACTTGCTACAATGATGGCAATAGTTTCTCTACAGGGAGTAAAGTACCTTGAGTTTTTCTTCTTTTGATAACTCTAAGATTAGGGCTGACAAGCAAGAGCAAGTTAGCATATAGCAGCACTTTTTTTCCAGTCCTGGAGAGCTCTAAAAGCAAGGAGGAACTCTGCCTGGAGGTCAGGGTTTCTTCTACCAGACAGGCACACAAGCCAGTAAGCACAGCCCCAAAGCTAAATTTGTAAGTTCCTTCAATATTTTAATCAAAGGTGCTACAAAATCCTTAATGCTTTTGCCCTCTGCTTAAGAAAGGAAAAGGACAGGGTCTCTGCGTGTCTTAAGTGACAAAGGAATCTGGTTGTCAGAGGACACATCTGAAAATATGAAAAGAAAAGGGGAGTCTTCAGATGTTTTTAAGGAACGGTGAACTATTGTCTTGATTTTACCTATGCAAGAGAGAAGCAGAGTGAGTGCTATATTATTTGGCCAATGACCAAAAACCAAAAGAAAACAAAAATTAAAAAATAAACAACTAGACAAAACCCAAGAACATTAACAACAAAAACTGTCCGTTTTAAGAAAGACAAACAGGTTACAATGTAGTTTCTGTTCCCTTGCTCCTCCAGAAATAATCATTGTCTTCAGGCTCAAGTTCTATCCTAATTTGAGGCACAGCTTTTACTGGAGTTCTAGGAGGACTAGAAGGGGAAAAAAAGGGAGAGAAAAGAAACAGTAAGTAAATCAGATTCCCTTTATCTTCTGTCAAATGTATGTGCATTGTGCAGAAGCGGAACGGAAAGTGTCCTCTGTCCTCTTTACTTATCTACTCTCTCTGTGTTCAAAGCAAACATTTTTAAATGGGATGAAGGTACAAGAGTCAAGAGATTCAAGTAGAAAATTTCATAAACATTCACACCTAGATTAAAAACAAAAAACACAAAAATCAAGGAGGACTGCCAGCTGGGTGATACTGTCAGAAATCAAAGGACGAATAGACCTACATGAAGAAAATGTTCCAAGCTTTTGCTTTTTAGAAAATCAAGGAGGATCTGAAATGTCTAGAGCCGTGTTAAGATTGGGGAAGAAAACTACCGGAGAGCTGCCAGAAAATGGCTGTTATCCCTTAAATCAGAGATGATATGAATATGGTAAAAGCAAACATTGGTCCTGGGCTTTACCATAACGATAGTGAACATTTCCATTACTTCTAAGGTAGTAGGTCTCTTAGAATACTTCCTACATAAAAGCTGGGGCGAGGCTTGGGGATTGAGTAATTGATTCAAGATAGCTTGTGGACAGGAAGGAAAACAAAGCGTTCAGCCAATAATCTGCCATGGACTACATTTCTGTGGGGCAATCATCCCACAGAACAACATAAAACACGGAGCTGTCCTTTACCTTGGCATACCGAGTGACTGAAGGAAAGGAATTTTATCAGCATGATGTGTGGCGTTCAAGGAATGTTGGTGATCTTTCTCCTGGAAAAGAAAAATTTCTTTAAATTGTGAATAGTACTCTTTGGTAATGTATAAAATTAGAGTAAAAATAAAAATCTTCGTAAAAATTCATGCATGACAATTGGAAAGAGAAAGGCAAGTTTAGACAATTTCTTTTTTTAAGATTTTATTTATTTGAGAGAGAAAGACAGTGAGAGAGTGTATGCTTGAGCAGGAGGAGGAGCAGAAGGAGAGAGACAGGCAGACACCATGCTGGGCATGGAGCTGGGCTTGATCTCACCACCCTGAAATCATGACCTGATCCGAAAGCAAGAGTCAGATGCTCAACATACTGAGCCACATAAGCACCCCTAGACAATTTCAAGAGACATCATGTGGAGCCAAGAAACTAAGTTAGTGACCAAGATAAAAATCTGTTTATTTCATTTCCCCTAGGTATGCTGGGGTGGACCACTGTTGTTTTCTTCCATGAAGGGGTAGGAGGCCAATCAATTTTAGAGCATCTACTTAATGTCTTAGGTCTTGCCCTTGGATTTCCTTTCATCTTCTGCATCCACAGTTTTGTCCTGCTGTTATTCATGGGGGAGAAAAAGATTGTGAGGAATTTAATTATCCTGCACCTCTACTATCAATTTTGTTCTTTCATGGATTCTAAAAGATTAATATGACATTAGAAATGATTTCAGTTAGAATGATCTAAGATATTTTGCTTAAGTAAATTTCTAATATCATATCCATTTCCTATATATCCTCCTAATGGGTTTTTGAGGGAATGAATAACAACTAGCACTAAATAATCAATTTGCCATAAACTTTTTCCAGGAGCCTCAAGTTCTAGCTGGGGGTGCTTTTTAAATTTTTTTTATTTTTGAAGCAACCTTTAAACTGTACTTAGAAGAGCTATACCAGGTGATTATGCCAATAGAAGACATGTGTGCCATGTCCGTTTCTCAGTTTCATTTTGCTATTAATGCTCTAGCATTAATAACATGAAAAATGAAGCCAGGATATGGTTTGAGGAGCTTGAATTCAGAAAAGAAATATTCATTAAATCCTGTGGAAAGGACTGAAAAGAAATTAGCCTCAGTTACAAGTTATAGGTTTATGCCCTGAACACCAAAGCTAAGACTCTTTAAGCCCAGTGTGGCAGCCAGCCACCAGGATGACCCCGCTGCTCCCTGTGCTCCCTGGTATTCCTGTCCTTGTGTAATTCCTCCCCACACTGTACCAAGGTTGGTCTGTGTGGGACCAACAGAACCTGGTAGGAGGGATGGCAGGTCACTTCTGAGATTCAGTTATAAAAGAGTAAAGTTTCTGTCTTGGTTTTTCTCTCTGTTCTCACTGGCACTGGGGGCAACGATATGATAGGCAGCCTCATGGAGGTGCCCATGGGCCCAGGAACTGAAACTTCCTCCCAACTGCCTTCCACCTAAGCTGAGAAGCAGATCCCAGTTCCTGTTGTCTTCAAGCTTGGCCCCAGCCGAAAGCTTGTCTGCAATCTCACAAGAGACCCAGAGAGAACCACCTAAATCCTCTGCTCCTACATTCCTGAATGTCGGGAACTATGTAAGAAAGTACTTGTTTGTTGTTTTAAGCTGCTAAATTTTGTGGTAATTTGTTCCATAGCAACAGATAACTAATATACCTATTTTTCATAAATAGTCATTCATTTCCAACTTCTCGTGGTAACCTCTTACTGAAGTTAAAGTGGAATTGTCAAATGAAAATAAAAGTGTCTCAACTGTCTTTTTTCCCCCATATCAGTAGACTTTGAAGGGCATCTGGATCTAAAAGAAGGTATTTTCTTCAAGTGAGAACCCAAAGTGAAAGTAGTTTGGAAGCAATTGCTATGTGCTACTAGAAAAGCTTGAGATATTCACTAATATTACTATAGAGTAGTAATAGTTTGCTTTTTCACATGGCCTGTTACCTCAATTACAGAAGAAAAGATGGTATGTCAGAAACCATTACAGTTTAGTCACTAAGCTATTACCCCAAAAGACCAGTCCACGTAAAAAGGTGTTTCTGAAATAGCAGAAAAGGAATAAGGAAATTAGGAAGAAACTGCATATATCTTATAAGTGACACCTAAAAAGTTGTATTAATATTTTATGATTGATTGCTAATTTAATTGATAATAACAATTACTCCAAATGCTCAGTAGGAACAACTGATTCACTGATCATTTAGAGACTCATGATGCAATTTCTCTCTTGAGCTCATTTGGTCATTGGCTAATGCCTAAGGAAGACAAACAGTAACAGACAGTGATGTAGTACTGTAAGCTGCAATTCTACATATCAGCAGGAAAAATGAAAAATCAATTAAAAACATGGTTACAAGTTTAGCAATTGAAAGAAACCGGTGATAATTTGGATCAGAGCAAAAAACTACCAAACAAAAACTTAAAAGGTTATGGATAAAAGGAAGAAAAGTGAAGCTCAAGGAATGTAAAAATGAAGTTTTATAGTAATTACATGGAAATCTTCACATAGAAAAACAGAAAAGAAAATAGAGGGAAAGTTAATGTAAATGATAATTCTAAGGTTTTCTCTCTGCAAGCGCAAATCATATTTGAGCAGACAGGCAAGAGGTTAGTTCTACTCACTGTCGGAAGGTTTGCTATCACTTAGGAAAGGTTGCTGTTCCATGATGTCCATTGGAATTTTAATACTTGGAACTTTTTCTGAGTATGGGCAGTCAGACTGTGAAAGAAATTTACAACAGTTTTTAGAGCGTTTTTACCATACAGCCCTCCCTATCTCCCAGTATTGATCAAACCTACCATATTAACATTTACATTGTATATGATCATTTTTACTTCTTAACTTTTCAAATTCTACACAATTTTTCTCAAGTTTGTTTTCCTCTCTTCTGAGTTAATGGGGTAAAGTCAATGAAAACTAGAACCACACCAAAAAGAGATCACTACAAATTAAAACAATTGTAAAGCTTTCCATAAGCTGGATTCGCAATCAGCAAATACTGATGGCTTTGTTGTAGGGTAAAGTAACTAATCTCAAGGTCAAAGATTAAATTTAGGAAACACCCTCAACTAGAACATGGTCTTGAAATTTTTGTTTTTTTATGCTTTCTGATTCCACGTCCAAGACTTTCCTTCCAAGACAGGTAGAAGACTAACATTCACTATCAAGGAACCCCGATATGGAGTTGAAAATGAACCTCTCCCTCCTACTCTAATAATCCATCAAAACTATTTTTGAGTCAAATGTTCATTTTAATTTGCTTATACCAAAAATATTTGAAAGCTTACCAGAACATGAGAAAATAAAAGGAAAGTACTTATGATCGTCAGGTAAATCACAATCAAAATAAAATGATAAAATCGGGTAGCTATTCAGGGTCTGTTTGAAAAAACAGGTCACCAAAGCCAAAACTATAACAGATTTTCACAGGATTACCACCTTCCTTTTTTAAAGAATTCATTATATTGAAAACAACTCTATGTTTGGACTGAAAAGATCAAATCCATCCCTTAACTGGAAGTATCAAAGAGATGCCCGTTAGCAGAAAGATTGGGGGGGGGGGGGGGAAGAACCAGAGTCGAAGAAAATAAAGAAAATATAAACCTTTGTAGACTACTATATACATTGAAAATTCCTTTAAGGTGAATATAAAGAGGGTAATAAGCCACGATATGATTTTAAAGGACTAAGATATTACACTTAAATTGACAAAAGAAAAAAATGAAGATGCCACATGCATGTGCCTTTAGGAGAACGTCAGGAAGGACAAGTTTTGTTTTTTTGTTTTTTTTTTTCCTGTTTCTTTTTTTTAAATTTATTTATTTTTTCAGCAAAACAGTATTCATTGTTTTTGCACAACACCCAGTGCTCCATGCAATACGAGCCCTCCCTATTACCCACCACCTGGTTCCCCCAACTTCCCACCCCCGCCCCTTCAAAACCTTCAGGTTGTTTTTCAGAGTCCATAGTCTCTTATGGTTTGCCTCCCAGGAAGGACAAGTTTTAATCACAGTATTTCAAATGTTTCCCCAAATACTAGCATTTATAGATGAACAGGTTGGAAGCCGAACCTTAATCATAGCCTACCAGCCAGATCCAAAAATGACTGAGTGGCTTAAAATATTGGCAAGCCATAATTTTCATGAAAGTTCTGTAACCACCATGCCCCTGTGTGGCTCTCTTTATCCATGGACCCCAGCACCCCTGATTACCAGGTGAACACTAGGAGAGCCCCAAATAATGAGCTCAGAGAACTTATTACAGAGAACTTACTACACACATGTACTCTAAATTGCCTGGGTGAGTTCACTAGGACAAATATATACGCTTGTTGTTTTCTGGCAGGGACCGGAGGTAGAAGAGAAAGAGGAAAAGAAAAGGAACAAGTATCACACATTATCTTCAAGAAATCTGTTGGAAATACAGAGCTGGAAATGAGAAATATCATTAACAACATAATAGAACTGTTTAAATAAAATATGATTTACTGGAAACTGAAACAAAGAATTAGAAGAACTCAGGAGCTCATCTAATCCAACCTTTGACACCAGAGAACACAAATTTAAAACATCTCAAAAGTTGATATTTTTTTTTCTTAAAAACTATTAGAGATGAGGATTCTATAGTATCAGTTCATATGATAGTAATATGTAGTAAATTTTAAGTTTGGTATCCGTGTACATACACTGGCATACTTGTTTTGAAAATTCAAGATGAAATATTACTTTAATTATGTCAGTATTTTAGGCACTCTTTCTTTATTTGTCTTGAGAGGTCTAGAAATTAATTTCGAATCTTGATTTCTATTCAATGTGTAAACATATCCTTCTTTTAACACTGCACCCTAATCTGTCCTGCAATTTAAACCCAATCTCTTTTACCATCATCACTGGAAACAGAAAATCTATACACCTGTTCTCATTGAAGATGGATGGTGACAGTCACAAAAGCTCCATTGGACTCTTTTTCTCTTCAACTAAATGGGCCTCATATATTTAGCCTTTTTTTATTGGATCAATTTATCTGAAATCCAATTTTGTCTGTTGCCTTCCTTCACTGTACTATTTCTAAATTCTCCACAAAGAATACAATCAGATGGCCTGACCAGCTGGAAATAACTAGACAGGCCTGGATGGAGTTCTGGCTTTGCCACTATGACTGCGTACACTTAGAAAAATGACTTCACATTTCTCAGTCTAAATTTTCTCCTGTAAAACAGGAACAAAATCAGATACTATAAAGAGCTGTTATGGCAAGTCAGGACAAGTATGCATGATCAATCAAAATGATCATGTACAGATACCAAAACTTAACTATACTCACACTTTAGAACTGTACACCAGGACGCAATTGGAATGGGGATACTGCGCTGTGTGAAATACAGAACAAATCTGTACACGGAAAATGTCATTGTGGCAGTCCGTTCAGAAGGCTACTGGAATAATTGTATGTGTTCGTGTGTGTGTGTGTGTGTGTGTGTGTGTGTGTGTGTGTGTGAAATAATCCCAGCTGTTCTCCTAGTACTGATTACAGACCCCAGTTGGAGCACCTGTGAAATGATTTCCTCAAGAAAAAAAAAAGGGGGGAGCAATAATTTTATTTCTCAGATTAACCACCCAATTGCAGGAGGATCATCTGGACTACAAATTACCTACTACAATTATGTAGAAAGACCCTAAGCTCCAATTCCCCTCGCTTTTCATTGAAAGGTTACAGAGAGATCATCTTACATCACATCAAAGTTCAATGTGAGGATGAGTACAATAGAAGAGAACCGTGGCTGAGAGCCTATGCAAGCGGACGCACAGATCACCGGAGCTGAGGTCACAGGTGTTTGCCCACAAACACCTTGAAATTACATAAAACTGAGTTATTAATTCATATTTAAATCTGGATTACCAAGAGCAAAACAAATACATTTTAGACATTATGAAGCAAATTTCCTTTTTATCTATGAGATGGGAGACTGGAGTTCTTTAGATGTGGTGAGGTTTTCTTTGGAAGTCATTTCATCGCTATTAGTGTATTAATGGCTACAGAAGGACTTCAGAAAATATACAAAACTAAGGAAAGAAAATAAAGGGCAAAGGAAAGTGAAGACTGATATGTAACACAGCCAGGTGAACATTCTTGGAATTCAGCCATATATCTCACATAAAGGATTATTTTATTTATATATATACACATATATATGTATATATATAAAACATATAATATATACAATTATATATTTCACATATATATATATGTGTATATATGTATATATATGTATGTGTATACATATATTTCACATATATATATATTTTTCACATTTATTTCTTTAGCTTTACTTTGGAATTTTGGAAAGTTCCTTACATCATCATTGTCACTGTCCAGACTTCCTTTCTTCTTTTTCTTTTTCTTCTCATCTTCCTTCTTCTTCTTATCCTTTTCTGGAATGACATCATCGAGGAAGCTGAGGTCATGTTGGGAGAAGAGGTAGTCCATGCCTTTTCTGACAGCTACAAGTGCCAAGATCTGAAAGGATAAATATAGAAAGTATGAAAAAAACCATGTCAGATGAAGTCACGGTGAGCACTGATATTACCCTATCAAAGGCAGTAGAAACCTATCTTGCATAAGGCTAGAATATGATAGAACTCATCTTGCTTATATGGATTTATATTACGTGGACCATAAATGTTTTCTTTACGAGGGATGTTGGGTCATAAAGTCTTAAGTAAAACTTACTTCATTCACTGATATGTATGATTACATTCACTTAGAATGTCGACACAAAAGGATTATTTTTTTATATCACTTTCTTCCATGTCAGATTTTTAATAAAATGAAAGTTTAAAGAGAAAAAAAGCCTATATTATTATTTCTAATTATTCAAAATTAAAACATTATATAGATTTTTGAAAATCAAGAAAATCTGTACAACAGCATACTACAACATTTTCTTTTTTTTTCATTTTTTTTCCATTTTATTTATTTTTTTCAGCGTAACAGTATTCATTGTTTTTGCACAACACCCAGTGCTCCATGCAAAATGTGCCCTCCCTATTACCCACCACCTATTCCCCCAAGTTCCCACCCCTGACCCTTCAAAACCCTCAGGTTGTTTTTCAGAGTCCATAGTCTCTTATGGTTCGCCTCCCCTCCCCAATGTCCATAGCCCCCTCCCCCTCTCCCAATTCCACCTCCCCCCAGCAACCCCCAGTTTGTTTTGTGAGATTAAGAGTCATTTATGGTTTGTCTCCCTCCCAATCCCATCTTGTTACTACAACATTTTCAAAGTGCTGATAATGGAGGTAATCCTTGAGCATGCTCAAACCATTTAATCTATGGGGTAACTTCAATCACTACTATGACCTGAAAACTTACAGTGTGTTTTCACACTGTAAGTTTTTCACACTGTAACTTTACAAGGCTGTGCTAAACTCTTGGGCAGGATTTTCTCATTTATTCCACCACAAAATCAAAAAGTAGATATTATAATCTCCATCTCACAACTGAGGAAACTGAGGCTTGGAGATATAAGTATGTCATCCAAGATGACAAAGCCAGGTAAGGAAAAAATACAACAAAGGACCCCAGCTGTCTGCCTCTAAAATCAGTATTCTTAAAATACATATCTTTGATTCTACGAGTTGCTCTTGAACAGTAACTTCTAAAGGTACATTAAAGATGCCTTTGCTCAAGAGTAAACTTAGTGTGCGCTGGGCTTAGAGTCATGACACTGTGTCAGATTAAACAGTTGTGTTTACCCACGTCATGCTCTACACCTGTTTCTTCAGCTCGTGGGAAATTAACAACATCTGGCCCACTGATATTACATTATTGATTTGTGATCAAATAAAAGCTCTAGAGAGATTTAAAAAATACTCTATAAAGGGAATGCATTTTTTATATTACTTAGCACAAGCAGTAAGTGATTTACTGGACATATTTCAAATTTATCCGGGTCTAATTTTGTTTTCCTGTCTTTAGCAAAACTAACAGGTAGACTATACCAATAGTCAAATGGGAGTCATTTGACAAATAAGTCTTTGTTCTTATTATTGTTTTCCAGTGAGCTAATAGAGTTCAAGAAAACTTGATATAAGGGGATATAGGGACCATCATGAAAAAATATGACTCTACAAATATCACTAGTATTTTATAGCATTTTTTCCTGCTTCCTTGGAGAAGAAAAAATCACAAACAACAAATAGACATAAGATAAAAAATAATCCTGGCTAAGAGTAAGAGGATTTTTATTTAAAAAAAAAATAAAATATGTCTGTGAATGAGAATTCTGTTTCCAAAGCTGTGGGAGAGACAGATCAGACCTGAGGCTTGCTTGGTGACTTGCTTCAAGTATATACATGTGCATTTTCTTGCAAGAAATGGAAAATTATGGCAAAGTATAAAATTTAATAATAAAGCCAAATGCAGAGCTAGCGTTTTCCTTTTTTCTTTTTTTCACTTGTAATTCCAAGTGCAATGGTAGTTATTTTACCTTGCTTCTCATCAAGTTCATGGCAAGGACTGAGAGCCTGGACTTACCCTTAAGCTTAGCTAGAACTTCAAAAACTTCACTTTTCACTCCATTTCTTCTAATTCACTGGGACCTCTCTGAAGTTGACAAATTTGTTTTCTTATTATTTGGACTGAAATGTGCTGTACTTGTTATTTAGATTGGTTCTATTGTACAGTATTTTAAAAATAACCCATGTGCACTTGTGTCTACTGGAGGTCAGGCATCATGCTAGAGACTTAGTGTTTATCATCGTTGCTCAGAACAACAGCACGAGAGCCATGCCCATTTTACCAACAAGTTCATGGCAGCTCATGGAGGTTCCCTGACCAGCAGAAACCAGTGTCAGTATCTGAACTCAGCTGGGTTTTTCAGTAAAGTCCAGTGTAGATGACCACAGACATAGAAACCTTAAATCACACCTGATCAAATCAAAACTATTTGCCAAAGCTGGAAAAAAATGAGAGCCACATGGAAAAGACAGATGGGTCTTCTCTATGACGACACTTAATGTTATTGCTCTGACTTCATGGGGAGGTTCAGTCAAAGGAATCCCTACCATGACTGGAAAGATGATAGCAGCCACGGTGGACTTGAGGATCCAGAGCAGAGCTAGACACAGCACCTGCAGGAAGGTGAACAGGTGGACTCTGCGCAGGGGGACGTGGCGCAGGTAGATAAAGTCTGGCTGGTGCTTTAGGGGCATGAGCAGCAGCTTCAGACGATCCATGAACTGGGGAGGAAAGGAGACAAGGATACAATCATATTACTTCAAGAGCAGGTACCCAGAGCCATTTCCACAACGCCTACCTAACAACTAGTGGTTTATCTATTCTATAATCTTAGGCAAGCAGTGTCCTTGACTCTGGTCAGGGAATTCAGAAATTCAGTCCAGCACAGTAAGACATGCTAGGGGTTTTCCAATACTGTTCCTCTGCAGGAATGTTATGCAGATATAGGAGACAAAGTGGCCACCAAAGAATAAAGTCACAAAGCCAAATATAAATTCTCGATGCTCATCTCTTACTTTCTATTTTTACTATCTGAGTCTCTGGAGAGAGAATCTTGTGACTATTTTTGTCATGAAGGAAGATGTCTCACTCATGGATCTCACTCTGCCTCAGTCACCTTGTCTGAAAGAAAAGGTGCTACCGTGCGTGGTAGACGTTTCAGGGATGTGTCAAGGGTATATAGGAAGTATCTAACTTGAAAATGGGAATGCACTGGTATTTTCAAAAATTCCACATTATTTATTGATGGCATAACTTAAATAATAACTGTCGGCAATTCATTGCCATTTCTTTTCAAAGAAAAGCCATATGACTATGATAGTGAGTTTCAGAGGGTCAACACCTAGACATTGGAATCCAGGAGAGGCGGTCAGTGTTGTGCGGAACAGGTCCTATGCTGGCCGCGGAGCACCTCTCTGACAGGTGCTGTGCTTCAGAGATTAACTGCTGAGTCTCCATGGATAATGATGAGAAGGATGATTTTTGGGGAACCTATCAGAGGATCTCTCAAATGAAAGATACTCACTAAATAGTGGCTGAATTGAATTATTATGTATTAGGACTCCGACATAGCATCTGTGCTTTCTTTCTGGAGGAAAAGGAGAAGCGTGCAAGTAAACTAGACCATCACAGAGGAGCTTCTCGGAAGCTATTTCCGATGTAACAAACTATCTTTCTCTGTCTAGGCCTATTTTTGACCACAGCAGGCCTTGTTGTTTATAAAGACTAGGTTACAAAATTTCATTGCTAAGTGAAATTTTACCAAAAGGTCTAAAAGAGGGAGTGTCGAGAGAAAAAGGAAAGAGGGAAACAGCATTGCAGAATTCAGGAATCCACTGGCTATGCCTTTAGCAAAGGATTTTTTTCCCCCAACATTATTAAATTGTTGATTTTTTTGCCTTCTATTTAATTTAATAAACACATATTGAGCTCCAACCATTGGTTGGGCATCTAGAACACATAAAAATCAAACTTCTGATCTAGACTGACCTATTTAAGCCCCCTCCCCCCAAAAGACTATTAGTTTGGGAGCCATATAAGTTTCATATTTTTCCATTTAGGGGAAAAAAGAATATTTACAAAGCCAGGTAAGAATAAAGTATTTTTAAATTTATTTGTACTTGCCCAAAGTTTCATAAGAACAACAACAACAAATCCATTCACATCCATCTAGTCCAATCTATGAAGCCCCATCTTGTATTCTGTGAAAATATCCCAATGGTGAAGAACTTTACCCAGAAGGGACCTAAACAAGGGAAAAATAAAACAGCCTTTTCTGCTGTTGGGGGCCTGGCCACCTGCCCAGCTCTATCTGACTCTAAAACCAAATTAATCTAAATTCAATAAATGAAAGCAAGGACTATTATGAAGGGGTTTAAATAAATTCTTATGATGTTCACAGAACACACAGTCTTTTCCCATTAAAACATTAGTAAGTGCTAAATAAGGCTACAGTTAACAAGGTGCCAGAAAGCAGCAGAAGTACTTCCAGTCTCCTGGTGCCAATTAAATTAAACCTCAATTGAAAGACAAAGTCCCTTACAAAGTTTTCCCTAATGATTTTTTTTTAAAGGGGGCCCGTTCTACCCAAATTGTGAATAGCTGAAGTTTTGGACAAGGGTAGCACTAAACCACATTGACTTTACTCTTATATTGGTACAAAACTTTTGATCACTGATCTCAGCCATGTGAAAAGTGGATCAAATAATAGCCTGTTCCTAGTATGGTTTAAGGGCAGAGGGATAAACAGTGCCTGGAGAAGCACCCCAAAGAGTTTGATTTCCTTCTTGAGATGAAGGAAGGAAGGGGGGGGGAAGGAGAGGGGAAGGAGGGAGGGAGAGAGATCACAGCCCTCTCATTTCCCTAGTTAAATGACTGGTTTTAACAGCTTATTTCAAGAATGGGTACCTGTGGCAACATTTGTTAGCACAAATTAATTTTTTTTAATTAAGCCAGAAGTAAGAAGCAGGTATACGGCAGAGAAAGTAGAAAACAAGTGCATTTTATCTATCTATCTATCCATAAATCTTACAGTGCTATATTCTTTTCAGTATATAATGTAATGATTCAACAATTCTATATACTACTCAGTGCTCATCATGGTAAGTACATTCTTAATCCCCTTTCTGGATTTCATCCACCCCCCCCCACCTCCCTTCTGGCAACCACCACTTTGTTTAATGTAAATACACACATTCTAAAAACTCAACAGTTAATGAGTAGCACTTTTCATCAAAGATCTGTCACTGGACTACTCCCACTATTAGAAAAAATCACAACTATACTCAGATTGCTATGGAAAACTCACCTGCACACCATTAAGGGATGCTACCCCCATATACAGGAACACGCCATAGAGAACAGGCATGGGAATAAACTAGAAAGAAAGAAAAATGGAGAAAGGTTAAAAAAATAATAAAAACAGTAATGAAGAAGAGTAGTTTAAATAAAGGCCAAATCTGAAACTAAAAGATATGACATAATAATATAGTGAACTCTAATTAGTATATTCATCATTGATAAACTTCTAAACTCTATACTAGAAATAAGTAGAGGGAGATTTTCAACTTTCATCTGATGCCTGCTGGCATTTTTTTTTAAACAATGAGCATGTATAACCTCAGAAATATTTTTTTTAATGGAAAAAAACATTCGTTTCCCTTTCCCCTTAAAAGGAATGATTATGTAAACCAGATGTTTGCATGAACTGTGAGATAGAAAGGTTGACAGTTGCTTCACTCCTGAGACCAAGTTCCTTTCCAACAGCCTGTTGATTTTTTCCTTAATAATTTTTGCCAAATCGTCTATCAGCTTGGTGTGTAAATGCCTCTTTCAATTAAGCAAACATCAAACGGCTGTCCCCTTTCTTCCTCTCAGGAATATTAAGAGGACTAACTAATGAGAACCCTGCTTGAAAGGAGCATCAAGCATACGGAGGCAATTAATTACACACATGTAGTAATACCCATCTTTAAAAAGTGAATAATACATTTTTATGCATTAATTAGCAAGAGTCTTTTTACAATAATACAAAGTGTTTTAGCAATGGGAAGTTCCAATTCGATGTTCCTTAAGTTTTATCTGTTCCTAGACCTTTGAAATGTCCTTAGTACTGTAGAAACTAAGCAACTCAAGGTTGATTCTGTTTCTGGGAAGTCTTCTATTTGAACACCAAAAGGTTCTCAAGCTTGGATTTTGAAAAGAAGTTCAAGTAATTTCTGTTTTCAAAACCCACAATCAATTAAGTTCAATCTTACCAAATCTACATAAAGGAGGCTTTGTAGGCAGGAAACAGTATGACTTCAGAGTAATTTTTAAAGAACTATAACATGTATTAAATGAAACACAATTTCTATGTCTGTATCTGAGACCCTTTGGTCACTACTGGAAATTAGTAAATTCAAAATTTGTCATGACAATCTCCAATTGCTACCGGCTAGCTATAGGAATGATTAAATTTATATGTAACACATGTATGTATTTCTATAAAACATCCCACGTTCCTTCTAGAAAAAAATAGTAATTGTAACATAGGTAATTTGACCTTGAGCTCAGAAAAAAATAATTGATGTTGACTGTTGAGGGGGTAGGAGGCACAGTACAAGTGTTGGGGAAGCCATGTGGCTGTAATACCCCACAATCACCACAAAGAGGTGAGCACATCACATTCAAGCCACTTGAGTTCTGACACATGCCTTTATTTCCTTTAGAATGTATTTATTCCCATTCCCCTGTACAAACTGACCAAAAGAATAACCAACAAAGAAACCATTTCACAGCATTCACTCATTTTTTAATTTTTTAAAATATCCTTTGAAAGCAAGGGCACTCCCACTTTTCTTTAATATATGATGATTCCTCTCATATATCCATTTCATTTCTAATTCCTTGGGAAGGAAAGAAAGGTGGAAGGGGGAAAGAGACGCATAGTTCTCTTAGAGAGTTGGGCATGCTGTTAGAAATCCTGCAGTAGTTACTTTTTAATCTGAGTAAAGTGTTTTCTCTGGCTTGAAAGAAAGTAATCACAAAGGTGATACTGAGAGTTATCTCCACCCCTCCCCTAAGTTTAGCTAAATATTTTCTTTAATGTAGCTCTAGCACCAGAGTGAAGGAAAGTTGTACCATAGTGCTGAAGTCTATTCTCTCTGAATTTATGCCAGATTTCGCCAAATCTACCACAAAATAAAATCAGAAGGTACCATTAACTGAGAATGCGGTACAGGCAGGAAAACAGCTTTAGAGATGATGACGTTTTTTAAAAAATATTCTTTGGTGAAAAGGATTATAAGTAAGTATTATATGTTTCTCATAAACATTAGAAATGAAAAAGTTAAATGCTTGATCCTATAACCAGACAGAAAAATTAAATTAAGTCAATGGAGGTTTAGCCTACTCAGATTATGTCACCCAATTTTTCAAATTCTGGTGAATGTAGTTCCATTTTTTAACTTAGCCCTCCCTTTGATTTTTGATAGTGTTAGAATATTGCCGTAAGAAAAAAATGTGAAAGGGTAAATTTAATAAGAAAGGTTGATGGTAGTTGTCCACAGTGCAGAACTCAGGACAGGAGTGAGGCCACCCAGCGGAATAATAGTCACTGTGTGCGTGTGCGCGTGTGTCTGACGCTCAGGATGAAGTACTGGTGAAGGGCATGGAAGTGCAGGAAGTTAGACCTGGGTTCCAATTCTGGCTCTACCCATTGTGGAACCGAGAGAACTGTCAACTGCTATCCTCAGTCTTCTCATCTATAGAGTGATTATGATAAAGATTATATAAGATCTAGTTCAGGGACTGGCTCATAATAGATGCTCAAGAAATGACAAATGTGGTACTGATGTCATTATCAGCATCAGGACCTTCACAGGCAAGTCAAGAAGCCTGCAGCCACCCAGCACAGCTCCTTCTGGTCCCTCTGTGGTAAGGGTGGGGTAGCAGGAGTACAGGCCACAAAGATGGCCACAAAGGTCGGACTCAAAACCTCGGTTTTCTTTAAGCTCTACAATATTGTCCTTTCAACTACAACAACTGTCTTCAGGAACATGTTATCAAAATAACATCCTAATGCCCTTAAGCCCTAAAAATCTAGGACCATAAGGAAGCTGCCGACTTGCAATCTGGTCCTTAATCTCACGATGACAAAACCACGGAGCGACTTATGATGAAGAGGTTGTGAAAACGCCATATTTCTCTCTATGTAAGAGACCTGGAAATTGGATCAAAGAAACGGGAAGATCATCTCCGGGAAATGAAAGTAAAGGAGCTCTTTAAGGCCAATACTGTTTTATTTAAAAAAGCCAATACACCATGATGGTTATGAGATCAGCCTTTTGGAGTTAGAACTGCCTGAGTTCAAACCTTGGCTCTGCCATTTAAGAACTTTGGGACTCGGCCAGTTATTTATTTATTTTTTTTTTTAAATCTGTAGGATGGATACAATTATACATAGGTTTTTCATAGGTTTTACTGGAGAACTAAATAAAAACAATCTGTGCAGAGCTCTTGGTCCAACGCCAAGCTCCCAGTGAACGGGAGCCAATATTACTACCATCCTCCTCCTTACTACCCTCTCTCCTCATTTCCCTGATACCGAGTAGGGTGTGTGGCACATTGGAGGAGCTCAACGAACGCCTGCCAGGTAAAAATTAAATGCTAGCCTCCGCATTTTAGAACCCTAAACAAATCTGAAAGACCAATTTTGGCTACACCTCATGTTAAAGATGAACTGCTTCAAGCAAAGACCACAGAAGGGGCAGTGAACTTTACTCGATCTTTATTTCTTTAAGCTTGCCAGAAGCATTGTAAAAGGAAGCTCTAGGAAAGGTCTTTCATCTTTTTGCTGCTTTGCGGTGGGCCCCATCCTCCCCATCCAGAACACGAGCTCAACAGGCAGTATTTCTGCGGCAGAGACACGGATTGAAACTGCAACCAGCCTGGGAAGCCAGTTCCCCCTGCTTCCCCACAGCTCTGTACTGGCCCCGGGGTGGGATTTGAGGCATGTGTGAGTGCAGCTGGTTGAGGTCATGGGGTATCCTCATGAACTTAAAGCTAATACACTATGACTCCTTACATTTTTTCCATGTAAAAAGAGAGACTCTGGCAAAGAGATCAAAACAGAGGTCACAGACTTCCTGTTCAAAGAAAGCCTGCGTAGGGAGGTGCAGGGAACAACCGCCCACCCTGCTTAGTGCAGGGAAGAAATTCCTGGCATCCTCTGAGGCATGGGAAAAGTGGGATGCAGGGAGCTGGGCAGGGAAGGTGTTGAGCCATGTCCCTTTAAAAAGTGAAAGGCACATATTTCTCTTGATTCCATGCATTTGATCTGCCTTTCAAAGGCAGACTCTTAAGTAAAACCATTCTCTAAAGTTGTCACCTGTCCCTTTAAAACACACAGTTGAATGGTGGAGGAAAAAGGTTCCCTCCTCCCAAGTAACCCCTGGTACCTCTTTCTGTGTGAATTCTAGGGTTAATTGTTAATCCTGACTCCACTTAGTCATTACTTAAGTTTTAGTTAAACTATACCCTCAACATCTGCCTCTTCCTGTACTGACTTCTTACATGAGCCACCAAGAACTCTCTGGTGAATGCTTATAAGCTACCCACTTTCAATGGCAAGAAGGCCACATGATCTAGAAATAGCTGATGTGATTCCTAAAGTAAAGAACAGTTCTACTCACCGAAGTCTGGAATCACAATTGTCAGTGCTGGAATACTTTATTGTTGTTTTAAAATCTGTTTCCCACCATATATTGGAAGCCATAGTAACAAAATAATTTCATTTCCCACATTTTGAGTATAAGCCTTGCCCAATAAAAATGTTTGCTGGACTACCTTTTCCACTGATTCTCACAATGATTCTTTGCATTTCCCAAAGTTGAAATGGCCATAATTATGAACATTAGCCGCTGAATAAGGGTGAGCTTAAGGAAGGTCAAAAGGAAAAGCAAACTCATACTCATTGATCACTTACATCTCTCTTTCTCCTTTCTCTGTATTCTAATCTGTTCCTGCAGATACTAAAGTGCTTTGCACATCAGGGCAAAAAAAAATCATTGTACAATAAAGAACACAAGGGCTTACAGCTTTAATTCTTCTGCAGCCACATTTGGGTGCAGGGTTAGAAAATAGTTAGGAAGAGGTGTTGCTGAAAATGTGAGTCTTGCATCTTTTCCTAAAAATAGCAGTTTATACAGTATCTGTTCTCTGTGTCCCTTTGGGATCATATGTGATTACTCAGCTGACAGATTCTCTTAACATTAAAGCCAATTTGCTGTAGCAAAAAAAAAAAAGAGCTCTTAAACAATGAATTTTTTGAGTTAGGATTTTATACTGTATTAATGAAAAGACATAATATAAAAATAAAAGAAAAAAGGGTGGGGGTTGATGGGCTAATAAGCTTATTTGAACTGATGGAAATATTTCTATTTATCCCTTATTAGGAGCTAATCACTAAGAGACCCCATAAAAAAACTCTGTGGTTGCATCATGTGAGCCCACCTTTGGGGAACCCCGGGGCAAATTCATTCCTGTGTATCCTCCTACAACATGAGGTCACAATTGCCTACAATGACCTTTCTAAAAATGGATCTGTCCAGATGAGGTTCTATGGTCTATGTGGCTAGACATTTCCACGAGTTGCTGTGCTGGTGTCTGTGGGGCAACAAAGGAACATAAAGCCTTCAGGTTGGGGACTTGATGCAGTGAAATCCACAACTTCAAACCTACCCCATAACTTGCTGTGCACTGGCAAAAGGGATCACAGATTTCCCTCTGTCCCTGCAAAACCTTAAGACCTGTACTCTCCTGAGGTTCTTCCTATGTGATCAGAGATTACTTCTTCGAGGTTATTTTAAATTTTACTTTCCCACATGTGCATGAAATATATATTCCTTCATGATCCCAGGCAGAAATTAGTTAAGCCAGTTAACTGAAATTGTGGAAACCAGGAACAAGAGATGAACATTTAAATCTTTTCGCTATTTACCAAGTATTTTCTGCATAACATATGTGTTTATCTAAATTCCCTAAGGGGCAAAGCCAGTCTCAACTATAGGCTACAAAATTATAGTTCCACTTTCCTCAAGTTCATCTGAATGGCAACCCACTCATAAATGTGCCAACCTGAGAGAAACAGAGGTCTTTTGCCTTTCCCTCTCTATACTTCTGTATGGTTTGAATTCTTTACAAGAGTGTACTGCTTCATCACTTGTGTAGTTAAATAAGCATCTTAAAAATCTGAAAAATGAGAACTGTTTAAAAATAAACAAAAATTCTCAGAGACAAATTTGAAAGGATATTAACTGGTTGTTTAGAGTTTCTAGGTCTATAGGTAATTTTCACGCTTTATTCTGTGGTGCAAAGCATCAAATACAAATTATCAATAATTGGCCAGTACTGTTTATGCAATAGAAGAGAGCATAAAATGCCTCTGTCAGAAAAAAAGAAATGGAAGCTTCATGACAGCTAAACCTGCTCTTTTAACCCTATCTCATCTTTGTAATAGGGTTTCCCATACAGTTCATATTCATCAATTTTGTCAGATAGTCACCCCAACGATCAAACATATATATTTGACTCCTAATTTTCTAAATCATCTAGCATGTCATTTTTTTCTTCTTCCAAAGTTCATTTCTAAAGTTTTCTAGTCAAAGACCAGTAATTTTACTCAACTTTCCCTCTGTGGAGATTAGGCCTTCTGATTCAAAGAAAAGAGAAACATAGTCGGCAATAATTAAGACTAGGAGAAAAGCTACAAAATGATCATTCATGTTATCCAGGAGTCCAGTGTGCGCCTGTGTATGGGGGGAAGGGAAGCAGGATTTAGGGACAAGTAATTGGAAAGCAGTGGGAAGAAAGAATACAAGGAGAGTAAGAAATGCAGAGAGGAGGGGAGATCAGTTAGACTAAACTATGCAATTATCATTTGTACAGGTCAAAAGCTTGAATACTGGTTATTTAATATGGCTCAACCAAGTAACTACAACAACACTAATAATAATTCATAATAGAAGGAGTGAAGGAGTGAGACATCAAAATAAAAGTTTTAAAAGTACTTGTTCTACCTGGCCCCTGCCTGCTTCAGTATGTTCCAGAACTGATGAGAATCGTGCAGATAAGGAATTCTACTCTTCACATACCCAGTTATCTGTCACGTACTGAGAAGGAGGAAGAGACAAGTACTTTACATATTTACCTTCAAGATGGGAGCCATAAAGACTGACAGACCAGTCAGAATAAACACGAGGGTTCCAGTGACTCTTTGTTCCCTGAAACCAAATCAAATGATTACCAATTTATCTCTTGTTTTCATAAATAAGAATTTTCATAAATTCTTTCATAAATTCTTTTCATAAATAAGCTCCTTGTATTTTCACCTTCAAAAAAGACTGTACATTGACCAAATTAATGTTTGACTAAAACAGCAAAGGTCGTGATATCTTATATAAGTGAATTCCTCGAGGACAGCATAGAAGCTCAACATTACTATAAAATTCTCTTAAAACTGTTATATAACATGATTTGAATTCGTCAAGAGAAAAGTGGTTGTGCTAAATCCTTTGTTCCTTTTAGAATTTTAAAAAAAAGTCATTTGCTCTTGGTCCATCAATTCCTGGCCTCTTTGAAGCCCTTATTTTTTAAACACTTACACTGTTGTGTAATTACACCTTCTTTCACAGGAGACAGATATTACATTGTCCTGCATTCTAATTAACAAACAGCTCAGGGAAATTTCATAAGTGCAATAAATCCCATAAATCTAATTTCCAAATCTAAACAACAAGAGTACTTTTTAACAAATAGGATTCCTATCCAACACCCCCTCCCCCAGCCCCCAAGAAAGAATCACCCACTGTTATGGCGTGGGAAACAATGGCTCTGTCCTGCAAGCTATTCATCCAAGCACTTAGAAGCAGGGCTTGCTGCAAAAAGTATTCAACACAGTATGAAGATCTTATGCAAGCCCTTCTTGGCTACCCAAATTTAACAGCTAGAGGTCAAGGTTTCTCAGTGCTTATGGGGACAGAAGAAGAACTGGAAAATAGGAATTCCTTTCCCTTCATAGATCTTAAAAATCATAAGCAGACTCAAGAGTTTTGGGGAGTCTCAACAGAGCTGAAAGGTAAACGGTTTGGCCTTTACAATACTTGGGATCAGGTAAGTACCACAGCACCAAAGTGTGCTCCACAGTGAAGAAAATGAATGACTATTTATGCTTTTATGTTGCGTCATTTAGCCTTCATTAATTGAAGCAAATTTATGTAACATAAGAAGTGAAGTTGAAAAGTTATTGAAGACTCTCTTTCTAATGAAAATGTAGTCCTTTCTGGAATAGTAACTAAAGGAATAAGTTAGTCACCACTAGCCTTTTCTCCTCCCATTCTGCCCATTTCCTATGAAATGACAACAGAGATGCGGCATGATGTGTTCCTTAGAGCCGTTTTCCTCTGACTTAAACATACCTCACACCTAGAAACTTTGGTTGTTCTCCAGGGGCAGAAGTCTCTGTCTCCATCTTCAAACTGTCGATGTGAGCGATGGAGATGACAGTCGCAGCCACATACCATGGAAGAGCCATGAAAGAGCACACCACCATGAGGATGGCCACCCAAAAGAGATCCAGGTGGTATCCAGCTCCTTTCTGCAGAAAGAGGTAACAAAATCATATGAAAAAAAAAATTCTCACCTTTCTATCTTGTCCTATTTCCAGATGGGAATTAAGATGACCAAAAAAAAAAAAAAAACCCAACTCACTTGGCTTGCTAAGAATATCTACTTCAAGGTAAGTTTTTCAAGGACAGGGACTTTATCTTCCTCATATTATTCCCTTGAGCAATTAAACACAGAGCTGCCACATGACACCTCCTCTAGCTTGACTGAGGTTCACAGCTTACTTATCATTTGCTTATTGCTAGTTATCCTCTCTCTATCCAATTCTGTAATCAGAAAAATGGAGATAAAGATCTACCTTGAGGAGCTAGTGGGACCATTCAGTGCAGTAACAGAGGCAAAGCATTGTATAGGAACTTACAAAGTAGTGGTTGTTGCATAGTAGGGGCTCAAAAAAATGGTGACGCAGCAGTGGTGGTGCTGGTGGTTGTTAACAATAAGCACAATAAACAACTTAGAAGCAGGCAGCAATCCTTCTCTGTGTGACTGTTTAGCAATAAGCTGTTCACCTAGACAGTAGTCAGCAGATGCAGACCAGAGATCTGAAAGCAACCCTGAGAAGGTATGCCTAAGATG
Organism: Meles meles; assembly: GCF_922984935.1. NCBI lineage: Eukaryota > Metazoa > Chordata > Mammalia > Carnivora > Mustelidae > Meles > Meles meles. Next base: position 10,577,395 of record NC_060067.1, read on the forward strand.
ATTTCTCACCTTTCAGAGCATATGAAAATAATTGTTTAATAACCTATTAAACATGATCATTAAGGTAATTAATACACCCTTAATCAGAATGGGCTGATTTCAAACACTGTCCACTGGTCACAATAACATTTATTGACTGGAAGAACAGCCTATGTAACAAAAGGTCTTGCTCTTTTACTCACTAAATAAATATTGTTGAATGTGTCCACAATGTTATTCTGTGGTTATATTTCTCTGCTCTATTTATGAAGAAATCAAATGCTTAATACCCTATGGAGCCTGAAAAAACAGAGCAGTCCATTTTCACAGCATGGAAGCAGAAGAACCAAGAGCCAGAGTATGACCAATATGAGGGAATGGAGACTCTGGCTTCAAAAAATGGGAATGTAATTTACACTAGAAACCTGGTGACTGTTATCATTCAGGTCCAATTACAGTAAGTTAGAACACTGCTCTCCTCTCACTGAAAGGCCAAGATTTCACCCCTGGCTCCCAAACATGGGTCTCATCATGTTCTCAGAGAACTCATCACAGGGAAGGGCAGCTGACACAAGAAAGAAGGGCACACATTGACTTAGTCCAGGTTTGACCATGAACAAAAATATCCTTGGGAGACTAAGGTTAATATGTATACAAAAAGCAGTTCATTTCAACACAAATGGTCTGAAACCATAGGGTCTGAATTGGGAGTGGGATAAGGTAGGGGAAAGGAAGGCAAAGGGTGGGAATGAGCCCAAATAAACTTGTTCAACAATAACTAATGAGGTGGGGCGCCTGGGTGGCTCAGTGGGTTAAGCCACTGCCTTCGGCTCAGGTCATGATCTCAGGGTCCTGGGATCGAGTCCCGCATCGGGCTCTCTGCTCAGCAGGGAGCCTGCTTCCCTCTCTCTCTCTCTGCCTGCCTCTCTGCCTAGTTGTGATTTCTCTCTGTCAAATAAATAAATAAATAAAATCTTAAAAAAAATAACTAATGAGGTGAGTATCATGATATATCTGGCTCTCAGTCATTCCATTCCAACTTGAATAAATACCTGAATAAATACTACTACCAACATATTAACTGACACAGTTAAGGATGTTCATGTCATATCTGTGAATAAAACACAAAAATTCCCATATTTGAGATGTTTCCATTCTACTGAGACAATAAACAACACAAGTAAATAAACTGTAAACTATACAGTATCTTAAAGAGTACCAAGTACTAAGCAGAGCTATGAAAATTTGGGTTTGTATGAGGAGTACGATGTGAAGACACTGGAGTGTTTTAAATGGAGAAGTGACATGACCTGCTTATGTACTAAACACTACGGCTATTGTGTTGGAACAGCCTGAAGAAAGTCAAGGACAGCACGAACCAGTTAGGAGGTTGCTACCATAATTCATGTAAGAAATTGTGATGGTTAGAGCCAGAGTAGTAACAGTCAAGATGGCAAGAAGTGTTTGGATTCTGACTATACTTTAAGATGGAATCCACAGGATTTGTTCAGTCCTGCCTATGGATGTGTCTTATGACCTTACTCTAGACCATTCATAATCTGGCCTCTGTTCACATGTGCAGCCCCAACTTTCATCTCTCCCCTGCCCTAATCCTATACCACGGCCACCTTCAATCATATGCAATTCCTTCAATATGCCTTATATGCTAATGCCTTTGTGTCTTTGCCCATCTAACACACTTTGCCCGGAATAACCTCTACTCTTCCTTCTTACCGTGAATCAGTCCTACCCATCCTTAAGACTTAAATCAGCCTTTATCTTTTCTGGTAGTTTTGCTGCCTCAGTCCAGGTGAGATGGGTAAGTCCAGTTAGGTTAGATTTCCTCTTCAATGTTCCCCTGTAACTCTAAGCTTTCCTTTACCACAGCACTCATCACACTATTTTGAAATTATGTGTGCATTTAACTGTCTTTGGCATAGACTAAAAGAAACAGGAAGACCTGGACTATGTCTCTTTTTCTCTCTATCCTGAATACCAAAGTAAAGCTTGTGGAGCACAGTCAATTCTCAATTAATATTTGCCAAAAATTGAATCATAAATGGCATGTATACATTCTTCTGAATGGCAACTATAAACACTTAATCAGCCATACAAAAAATTAAAACTTGATTTGTTCATCGGTAGAAATAGGAACCACCTGGTTGGGGGCGGGGAAAGAAGGTGAACAATAGTTGGAAATATTACTTAGTTTTAAGCCCTATTTAGACAAAAACACTCAAGACTATAGTAGAGGTACCAACATGGTGATCAGTGGACAGGATTCCCAAATTGTGGCACCAAGGAATCTATAATAACCTAAGGATATGCACACTGTCTATATCAATGGGTCAAAAGAATCGTTGCTGTAGAAAATATCATGTAGGCTACCATGAGCCAAATCCATGCTTTCTTGCTCTATTTCAACAAAAACAAGTTTAAACAAGATATCCTGGAGACTAACAAAAAGGGGCCACATATACCAAGGAGAGTGCAATAAGGATTTTAGAAAGTAGAATACAAAGGAAACTATGCAAAACCACCAAAATAAATAAAAGCTCTGGGAGAAAATAATTGTAGATACATAATTACTGTGTGCACTGACATCATTCTCCTCAAAAAGTCTTCCTTTCCCTCAACCATGTTGAGACTTCTTGATACACTTAAGAGGAAGGGGAAATCATCAGCATGAACTGAAGGCCCTGCTAGGCACCTCTGTGTGGCTGGTTCCCTCTTTGCCCTCAATTCTCCCTCTCTCACTGCTACCACACTGGGTTCTATGAGGCATTCATTCTTGTCAGGTTATTTCCTCTTAAAAAGCCTGTACATCCATAGTGATTCCTGTACCCCAAAGGAATACTCTTCCCACCCAGCCTCATCCAGTTAATTCCTACTAATGCTTGAATCTCAGTGTTGCCATCACCTCAGGGAACTCCTTATAGTTCCTGCAGTAGACTAAACCCTCTCTTATAGCTTCTTAAAACACCATCATTTCTCCTTCACAGCACTAGCCACATTTGCAATGTCACAGTTTGAGTGATTCCTTGAATGATACCTCTCACCCTCATGGACCAGAAGCTCTATAAGGACAGGGACCATGGTGCTTTTGTTCACTATCACTGAAAGCCCAGAACCTGGCATAGTGTCCATCACAGAGTGAACACTCTAGATAATGTTTTTTGGACACATGGATTCATTTGTTCAATGGCCAATTGAACAAAATTGAACAAGCTGAACAAATTCTAGATCCTCGAAGTACAATTACAGATAACACAGTCTTTGTCCTCAAGTGGCTTACAATGTAGTGCTAGAGCTAGAGAAATCAAGAGGCATTTGCAATAATACCACAGTATTCTATACTTGGGGTGAGCTTGAGGTGCCATGCAGAAGAGGTATTAAGCCCAAAGTCAAAGATGGTATTCCTAGGAAGTGGTATTTAAGCTGAGTCCTAAAATGTGAGCCATACTTGAAGGCAAGATATGGGGAAGCAGGAGGGGGGAAAAAAGGCAAATAAGCCACCATTTTGAGAAAATAAAATAGAGTTGGTGCATAGGAGGAGATGGGAGAGGTAGGAAATAAGGCTATAGAAGAACTTTAATGTTTTGCTAAAGACTTTGGAATTTTTATCCTAAGAGCAAAGGGAAACCATTAAAGGCTTTTAAGTAGGTAAGTGATATGATCAGATTTCTATTTAGAAGGACGGCTCTTTTGGTTTGTAGAGCACATACTGGAAGTGGTCAAGGCTGGCAGCAGAGAAGACGGACATGACAGTATTGCCATAGTCCAGGCCAGAGCTGACACAGTTCCAACAAAAGTAATAATATGGTGGAAGGACAATGGACAGATGGGAGAGATTTTAAGGAGACTGAGTCCAAAGAAGGAAAGGCCATGAATTCATTTTGCCAAATTTCAATGCTTGAGGCTTATAATGTCTATCTAGTACAGTGTCCTCCAGTAAACACTGGAGACATATTTGTTGACCAGAATGGTAAAAGCTATGCTAAAAAATTCATAGTGCTCCAACGATTGCCATAAAGACCTGGAACCCAAATGGTTATGTCAGAGAAGTTGTTCCTGCAAAACAAACGTATGCGTATGAAAACAAGCCACCTCTAAAATGTGTCTTTAGCCAATCGTATCTGAATAACTAGATTTGAATGAAATAAAAACAGTATTCAAATATAGGAACTTTTACTGGAAATAGTACTGTAAGAAATACAGAAAACCGCATTTTTCAAAAATAGCATGTGAGTTGTTCATTACCCTTCCTCCCCATCGCCACTGCCTTTTGCAGATTTTCTTAATGTCCTACTTGGATTATTCAAGGGCCTTCTAACCACTCCCTTTCACCCACCCCCACTCTGGCACTTCTTCCTTCCACCCTGAATGCTGTTAGAGAGAGTGATTAAATGCGGCCTTGGTGCCATCCATCCAGGCTGGAATGCTGAGGGAGCAGGGAAGGCCAGCAGGAGATGAACAAGTCAAACAGGACAGAACCAGTCACGGCAAGCACCTGGCTGGCTGGCCATGCTGGGATGCTCCCCACCCAATACTGTGACAGCGGCCCTCAAAGATTACTGAAGCTTCATCATTCATCAAACAGGCCTTGCACATTCTGCACCACTCATCAAACTGGTCCCCTGTTTCTAAGTCTTGACATTGAAGTCTGTTCTCTCTCTTCAAGGTCCAGCTTAAATTCCCTGCTTCCTTGACATCACTAAGCAACCCCTGACCCTCAATGCCGTCCTCACCATAGACGTCTCTGCTTCATTCCTGTCCCTGACAGCCTGCTCTCCTTACAGAGTAATCTTTTTAAAATCGCAATTATTATAGGCACTTCCTTGCTCAAAACCCCCCAGCAGCTTCCTGCTTCCACCTAAAATAAAACACAGTAAAGTCATCTAAAAGGTTCCATATCAGTGTTTTTCCTGGAACTATTTTGCACCGCCCCCCACCACCAAGGGAACACTTGTCAATGTCTAGAAACATTTTTGTTTGTCACAACTTAGGGGAAAGGGTGCAAGTGGCATCGAGGGGGTAGAGTCCAGAGATGCTGCTAAATAGCCTACAATACACAGGACAGCCACAACCAACAAAGAAATGCAGCTGAGAACCTCTGTTCTACAAGATCTGGCCCCACTCCCTTTGACCTCATCACGCATCACTAATTTCCCTGTGTTCCAGTCACACTGGTCTGTTATTTGTTCTTCAATATACCAACATACCTTCCCACCCTGGGGCCTTTGCATTTGCTCATACCTTTGCTTAGAAAACTGTTACTTAATAAACACCCACTGAACACCCTATACTATGTTAGGCCTTGTGTTAGATAAAATAATAAGACAGAACATGTGCCCCTAAGGGGTTGGTAGATTATTAGTTGAAGCCAGATATGGAAGCAAATAATTTATTGTATGTGCAAGATACAAGGTGCAAAAAAAGCCAAGTCAATCCTAACCTTGGTGGTAGAGTTAAGTGGTCAATAAGGAAAATCCACTAAACTCCTTCAGGGCCGAGACCATAACTTAGAAGAACAATTTTTATCTTCAATATCTAACACAAGTGTTCCATACATAGAAAGGACTCAAAAATATGTCCAAAGGTTATGTATGTCCTTTAAAGTTTAATAAAGTCCTATATTCATGAATATAAATGCAAAGGATAGTCTACTTTCTGAATCTAGATATTGTTTTAAGTAGGACAGGAAGTAAAATTTTACTCCTTTTGATATTGTATATGCTTCACTAGTACAGAACAAAAGTCAATTGGAATAAATCCACAGAAATCAAAATCTATGGGAGAAAAAGACTAGTCTAGCAGTCTGAAGTTTACATCTGGTAAATAGATGATAGCAAAGGTCAGGAGAAGGGCACACACACATGCAGAGACACAGAATAAACATTCATGCTAGGAGCCCCCGATGGTCCAGACAATAAGCTGGTTTATGGGGACACCAAGAACCATGACGTAGTTCCTCCCCACAAGGCGCTCACAATCAGATGAGGGGACTCAGATTTGTACACAAATCATAAAGCACTCTAAACAGAGATTCAAAGAGGTTTGAAAGAGACACCCAAAGTAGAGAGGATAAACTGTTTAACAATGTCTAGAGTGAACCAGCAAAAACTTCCCACTGTGATGACATCTAAACAGGGCTTTGAATAATATGAGCTCTCACTGTGAGAACTGGCGATGGGATGGCAAGCTTTTCAGCTATCACCCATCTCACACAGCACAACAGCTCTGAGAACCATGTGGCCCAAGATAACCAAATTCTTCAAAATGTACTTACTGAGCCTACTATATGGAAATTGTTGAGATGGGTCACGAAACAGAGCTGGAGAAAGGACTAAAACATATCCTTTCCTTGAAAACATCTGGCCCAGAAAAGGAGATAAAGTCATTATACAACCTAACCTCCATGCAAGATACCATGTGACCAGTGCTAATGAGTAATGCATATGTAGCAAGAATGAAAATAAAAACACAGAAGTCACATTAGGAGTGAAGGCTACACTGACAAGTTCATATCTGAGGTTCTTAGAAGATGGGAAGGATTTTGGTAAGTGGTAATCATCAAGGGTGGAGAGGAGAGTTGGAATAACTGGTAGGAGATGCTGCCAGATTTGAGGAGAAACCAATAACCTATTTGATCTGAGCATGGTAGAGTATGAGGAAGGCATCATTCTGAATTTAGCTTAAAAACATATTACAAAGAGATTTAATTCCCAGGCTAATCAAATGAACTTTCTTCAAGGGGCAAATGTTTAGAGGGCCAGGGGGTGAAGGTTTAGAAATATAAGACTGACACATAATAACAACACTTTAAAAAATTGCTGCTTTTGAAATGAAGCAAGGGAACCTGATTATTAACTCATGGCTAAACAGTTAGAATAGTCTAGACATGAAATAAAATGACTGGATTTAAGATTAGGATAACAAGAATGGAAAGGAAAAATAAAACAGGGCAAATTTTGGAGTGACCCAAGAAAGTGACCTCAAATTAAGAGTTTTACTACAGAGGATATCAGAAAACTTACTGATACACCAGCTTATCTCTATGTCTAGATACTTATCCTCAACTACTTCTCCCTCCCACATACTTAAAATCATTTTCCTGGTGAGAAGTATCCCTTGCTTTGCAGTGTAAAGCTCAGACTTTTTTCCTACCTCTGCAATGATTCAGGAAATAACCTTGGAGAAGTCATGACCTTGCTGAACCCCGTTTGCTTTTGAGTGCTCTGCAGGGAGAATGTGGGATGTAACTAACCAAAATGATGGCCAAGAAAAGCCAAATGGCTTGGCACTCCTACATCAATACAGAGCTATTCAGCAGAGTGGAAAGGTGGATCCATCCCAACAGGGCAGTCAGCCAGCTAAGGCCACATGACACAGAGCCAAAGCAAATGACACCCCAAAACATGCTGCTTTTAATATTACAAAGCTTCCTTCTCTCTCACTGTTTCAGGTTTCTCTTTTAAATCAATTTCATAGCAGTCAGGGCCCTTTAATTTTAGACAGGATCTCTGATGTTCACATTCCATAGCCATCTTTCCCAACAAAATGTGAATAAGACAATATCCAGAGTGAAAAGTCTTTCATCCACTATGTCTCTCCACTGGTATCGTTAGATTTGTGTCAAAACACTGGCACTTATTCTGTAACCACTGTCATTCAAAGAAATTATTTCAAATAAGCAATTTCTGAAAGTGATGAAAACTTATTTTTTATATACTCAATTCCTCTTTTAAGGGGCAAACCTTAATATGTCTTGATTTTCCAATGTTTTCTATAAGGAATAGGAGAATTTTTTAAAATTCCGTATTTTATCAGCAGTGCCTGGCTGGCTCAGTCAGTGGAGCATGCAACTCCTGATCCAGGGGTTGTGAGCTGGAGCCCCGACACTGGATGTAGAGATTATTTAAAAGTCAAATCTTTTTTAAAATTCTTTATCTTACCATTTCTGCATGTGTTAAACTTGAAATTCTGAATTTTGTTAATGAGAACTTAACGAGCAAAAGTAAATAGGTATTCAACTCAAAGACACATAACAAATCTGGTCAACTATATAACAAAATTAAAAATGTGCTTCCTAACTCTTTTCAGAATAAAATACATTAGTAATCATCCATTTCCAGCCTTTAAAACTAAATCAACGCTGAAACCCCTCCCAGTATAGAGCACCTAAAAATGCTCAACAAAATACAGAAAATATCTTTTAGAAATCATGGCTTATCTACCAGAAAGTAAAAGAAGCAGCTGGAGACAAAAAAAAACAATGGCAACGAGAAAAAGTGAATCTATAGGGTCAGTAAGCCCTGGGGCTTAGGCCCACCCTGAGAGACCTTAGGGCCTGGATTTAGAATGACCATCTGAACTCTAGGGACAGCAAACCAACTCTAGGGATATGGGTTAAAGAGTATAAAGGAAAGACATCCCTTGAAATGGAATTAGGATACTCTAAATACAGCATATTCAGCTGGCCAACTAGGAAATAAGACACCCTACAGAGAAAGACAGTGGGGGTACATGCCTCTCTAGGCCTTATCTGTAGATATAAAGCCATAAGAAAAAAAGAATCTCGAAAGTTATTTCTAACTATAAACTTACAATTAAGTTTGAAGCTGAAATTCGCATTATCTCTATGGTCTAGAAATCCTGAAGTCAAAAATTTAATGTAAAATGGTCCTGATCTTCTATGAATGTCTTGCCACCATATCCTCAAAAATAAAGAGATATAGATATGAAATGACAAACTATACTTCATAAGTTTCTGGATTCCATGACCAATTTAAAGAAAATACAGAAGACAAAGAGCATGCTAAATGACACCACAGGGAAACAAGCTAGACTATGGCAAATTCTATAGTGCAAATGTGGCAGATTTTTTTTTTTTTAAGAGAAAGAGAGTGTGTGAGGTGGAGGTGGGGCAGTGGGAGAGGGAGAAAGAGAACCCTCAAGCAGACTCCGGCTCTGCACAGAACCAGACACAGGGCTGGATCCTAGGACCATGACCCGAGCCAAAATCAAGAGTTGGATATTTAACTGACTGAACCAATCCAGCTATCCCCAAATTTGACAGATTTTCCAAAAACGACTGGAAAGACATCTCCTATCCTGCATATTTTTCTACAAGTGTAAAATTGCCACTCCTCCATCAAACAATGGAGCCCTTTCCTGCCCCATCCAATGGGGGCAGGGCCTGGAACTATTTTGACCAATCAACAACAGCAAAATAAAGAATAAAGTTTTGCCAGTTGCAGGTGTAACCATGAAGTGGCCTTGCATATTTCACTCTTAACTCTGGGTCATCAGTTTCCATGTGGCAAGTTCCAACAGCTCAAGATCGCAGTGCTACAAGAAGCCCGACCCACGCTGAAAGCCTCTGAAGGTGGAGATGCCATGTGGTGATAGAGAAGTTGGACAAACAGACACACCAAGGAACATCAAGATACTAGGTAGGCGAGACATGGGTGTGAGTAAAGAAGCCATCCTGGGCAATGAGTCCAGTGTACCCTTCAGGTGACACTAGCTGCAACTGCAGGAGAGACGTCAGCAAGAAGTAGCCACCTGAACCCTGTAGACCCAAAGGAAGATGAGATGGTAATAAATTGCTGTTTCACTAAGTTTTCAGGTGGTCTGTTATATCACAAAAGATAAACTGAAAAACAACCTGGTTGCCTTCAACAAATAAATTACTAGGGTAATAATATTTGAAATATAATTGGATCCTGATTTCACCAAATAAACTATACTTTAAAGGTTATGATATTTGTGACACATTAGTAAATTTAAATATTGACTGGAGAGTTGATGATATTAAAGAATTTTATTAACACCTTTTAGACAGATAGTGGTCCTGTGGTCATGGTTTTAAAAACAGATCTTAGGGCACCTGGGTGTCTCCGTTTGTTGAGCAGATGACTCTTGAATTCAGCTTAGGTCATCATCACAGGATCCTGAGATCCTGTCTCTTGTTGGCCTCTCCACTCAGCTGATCTGGGAGTCTGTTTGAGGATTCTCTCTCTCCCTCTCTCCAACCCCTCCCCCTATACTCTCTTGCATGCATTCTATTTCTAAAATAAATAAATTTAAAAACCCAGATCTTATCTTTAGAAGTACAAACTGGAAAGTTTACGAATAATATGAAATACCGTCTACACTTACTTCAGAGTTATAAGAAGAGGATAATATGATGCGGATATAAAGGACAGAAGACGAGACAGAAGTCAATAATTGTTAGAGTTGGGTGATAAGTATCTGGAGCTATGCCATCTGTCTACTTTTATATATGCTTAAAACGTTCCATAATAAAATATTTTTACAGGGATAAATAAATGTAAAGTGTTTCTGGGCTGGTTGGACTCTCTTATACACCCCAGAAGCATATAAAATCTTCTCTGGAGGGCTTTGAAACACTGGCATAAGAAGATTAGCACACAACTTTCTCTCTTAAAAAAAAAAAAAAAAAGACATGAGGAAGACAGACACCAGAAGTAAGAGTCAGCCAAGAAAACAAAGTTCAAAATCAAACCAGCAAAGACAGCAAATGTTTAAAATAATAGATAAAAGAGTGTATGGAAAAATAATAAAGGGGCACCTGGGTGGCTCATTCAGTTAAGTGTCTGGCTCTTGATTTCAGCTCAGATCATGATCTCAGGGTCCTGGGATCAAGCCCCATGTCAGCCTCCCCACTTAGCAGAGAGTCTGCTTGTCTCCCTCTCCCCCTACTCACTCTCTCTGTCTCTTTCTCCTTCAAATACATAAATAAGTCTTTAAAAAAAGAAAGCAAAAGAAAAAGAATAAAGAATTCAGGAATATCAAAACTGAACAGGAAGATTTGGGAAAGAACAAAATAGAACTTGTAAATATAAAAAAGTATAATTCTTGAAAGGAAAAATCCAGTGGCTGGTTTATGACAGAATAGAACCAACAGAATAAAGAGTTTAATAAAGAGAAAGATCTGAAGAAATTACCCAAACTATAACACAGAGCCCAAAAGGCAGGAAATGTAAAACAAAACCAAAAACAGATTAACAGAAATAGAGCACAAGATGTGGATATACAGTAAAATTTCTACGCAGAATTCCAGAAGAATGTATTAGAGCTTGAAAGAGTCAGACTTACAATATTCCACAACTGATAAAAGACAAGAAGATTCAATAATCTAATAATTAATATCAGACCAGAAACCCAATTATCCAACATATAAGAAAAATAAATCTATGCTAATACAACATATAGTGAAACTCCAGAATAAAGACACAAGAGAAGAATGATAAAATCATCCAAAAGACAAGAATGATTACTTACAAAGGAATGAAAATTATACTGATACTTCACTTTTATGAAAATCAGAAATAATGGAAAATAGCTTCTACATGCTGAAAAAAAGAGCTTTCAACGTACAGTTATATATCCAGAGAAACTATCTTTCAAGAATGAGGGTGAAACAAAAGCATTTTCAGACAAACAGAAATGAGAGAGTTTACCACCCAGAAATCCCTACAGAAAAAATTTCACAAGTCTAGTAAGAACTATTTAAGGGAAATAATTCAGTCTAAAGAAAAATATTTGAAAATGGAAGGTCTGAATGAAAGAGAGAGAGAGAAAGAGAGAGAGAGAGAAAATAAGCAAAGAAAACGGTAAACCTGTATTTAATTCTAAAAACACTGACCATGTCTAACTGTATTTTTAAATCCAGATAGCAATCAAATCTGGGTAATCACAACATATGACTCAGGAAGGAATATCAACATTAAAGCATTCTGTAGCCATTAGTGTATTTCAGCAGAAAGATAAACATGCTGACTAGCTTCAGAACTTAAAGATGCATATTAAAATATACAACATAATCACTAAGAGAAAAGATAAAATGTTTAACTTCCAAACTAACAGAAAACAAGTTAGATTGAAGACAATAAAAAATAAAACTGTACCAACCTAAAAGAGGGCAAGAAAGGAGAATAAAAGAGAAAGAATACAGAGAAAATTAGGCAGGTAGAAAGCAAAAATAATGTGGTAAAAATGGATCCAAATCTTTTAGTTGTCACGATCCATTTAAACAGATTAAATGTTTTAGTCAAGGGAAAAGACTGCAAAAATGGATCCTATGTGTTATTTCCAAGGAGACATGGGACACAATGCATACTGAAAGTAAAAGAACAGAAAAATACATATCAGATAAGTGAAAATTAAGTTACCCTAGCTTTATTAGAACAAAGTAAAATAAGCTTTAAGACAAAAAGCATTACTAGAAACAAAGAGAGTGGCATTAAAAAGTCCAAATCACTGAAAAGATGAACTAGATACAAACGTGGATGTACTTAAAATGGTTTCAAAACAAATAACGAAATAGTAACAGAAAACAACGCAACAGTACAAAAAATCCAATGTAGTAAAAAACTGCTTCCTTGAAAAAAGACTAAGAAAACTGACAGATGACAGGCTAGACAGATCAAGGAAAATGATAAGCACAAGTCAATAACATTAGGATTTAAAGTGAAAAGTAACAGGCTCGGATTAGAAAATTAACAAAAGAGAATACTATAAACAACATATCAATAAATTTGAAAATATCGGGAACTGAAACAAAATAGAGAAAAGTTTCTAAAATAGAAAAATAGTAATTATGAATGTTTTATAATCATCAGAACATTATTTTTTTTTTCAGTGTTCCAAGATTCATTGTTTATGCATCACACCCGGTGCTCCATGCAATACGCGCCCTTCTTAATACCGACCACCAGGCTCACCCAACCCCCTTCCCTTCTCTCCTCGAAAACCCTCAGTTTGTTTCTAAGAGTTCACAGTCTCTCATGGTTCATCTCCCCCTCCAATCTCCCCAATTCATTTTTCCTTTCCTTCTCCTAATGTCTTCTGTGTTATTCCTCATCAGAACATTTTGATCATCAGTTTTTAAAAGTTCCACCCAAAAACTACTCAGCCCAGATAGTTTTATAAGCATGTTTGATCATTCACAGAAAAGATAGTTGGCATGATACATATAATAAAGAGAATATTATGCTCTATTTCAGAGAATGGAATAGAAGTGGAATAGGAGAAGAAACACTCCCCAGCTCATTTTATAAGGATAATATAGTCCTGACACAAAAATCAGACAGGGATGCTGTAAGAAAGAAAATCCGTGGGCCAATGTTACTCGTAAACATAGATGCAAAAATCCATAACATATACATATATAAAACACTGTATATTATATATTACATAACTATATAATAATTTATACATAAAGATATAAAAACTATGTATAAAAGAAACTATATTCTACCAGGTTGTAATGTTGGTTCGACAACAGAAACCTATTACTGTAACCCACCAAGTCAACAGATTAAAAACAAAAATGCTTTTATCTGAACAGTCTCAGAAAAAGTATTTGTCATCGCCTTCATTAAGGACAGTTACCACATTAAAATCAGATGTAGGATGACAGTGGTTGAGTAGCAAACAGTTTATATTGTCCTCGTTGGTGGTGAAGGAAATATGGTTTCAGCTTTTTCAGATTTAAATGAGGTCTTTCTAAAGTATTACATCAAGGACATGTGTCAACACCAAGTGATCTGTGACTCTGCCAAGTCGGAAATATTACCTATAATCTAACTCACAAAAATTGTCTTGGTCTTGAATAAATTAGTATTTTCAAGTACTATAAAGAACGTGGAAGGCAATAATGACCCCTGTTATGAACATTTACCTTGAGTTTATGTTCTTTCCTGTTCACGATCACAGCTGTGATTTGCTGGTCCATGAAAATCAGAATGGTGACCAACAAAGCAGGGATAGCGGCTGCAAGGTACACCCACCAGGGGTTTCCTCCAAATGGTGGAACAAACCAACCTCGGTTTGGACTTGTTGGCTTGAAGAAGAGAGAGAACATTTTCAAAGTAATATTAAAACATACTATTTGGTGAAAAAGCAATGGGAGAGATACAATTTTATTTCTGAAGAGACAACATATTCAAAAACAGAAGCAGTCTTACTTATAGGTTAAACAAAGATTAGTCACCAAAAACTTCCTGAAGGTGTCATTTTAAGGCAGTATTTTAAATGAAGGAGACTAAGAATATAGGCTGCGGGGAAATAGGTAAATGCCATTTTGTGCATTTAGGATGATCTAAGATAAGGACTCAAGACGCAAGACAGTGAAAGTTAAGAGGCACCATAAGAAAAACTCAAATAAAATAGTAAAGACATAGGCAAAAAAATGACAAAATGACATTGAATTTTGTCCATGAATTTTGGCAATTATACTGAAGTTGTTTCTACTACTGTCAAATTGTAATTGTTTCACAGAATATAAGATAGAAAAATCTACAAATATTTTTATATGCTATAATTGAACTTGTTTAAATACTCCTGTCTTTCTTATACATATAAAAAATGAGCCAGAATAACTGCTTAAATCCTCAGAAATATTACCAAAAATGAAAAATACAACTATTTTTCCAGTTCTCCATCTATCCTCTGTCAGATCATACATCTGTACTACATGGAAAAAGATTTTTTTTTCCTTTCCTTTTCCTAAAGCTAAATAATCAAATAAACCAAAACAGAATCCTATGAATTATTTTCTCCACATTTACTATCAAGAAAGTCACTTCTCTGAAGATATTTGTCTTCCATTCCCCTTTGCTCATAACTACGTCCCTGAATCCATCCACATTTTACTACCTTTATCAGGTTGAGAACTGGGAAGGGAAGAAACTTTCTCTCGCTCATCAGTGCATTCCAAATCCCCTATGAAGAGCCTAGCTCAAAGCAAACATTCAAGAAATGTTAACTTAAGTGAAATCATCATTGAATGATTGAAAACTTATCTTTGCTAATGATTATGAGAGGGCAGAGATAGTGCAACAATAGTTTGCTATACCATAGATACCCCTTCCTCATTAAGTAGTTACTAAGCTAAAACTGCAGTTAGTTTAATTTTTCTTAGCAAGTGTATAGTCTCAATGATGGAGAGAGAGAGGGGAGGAGAGTTCTACAAAACAAGTGGAAGACATAATGAAAAATTACAGAGGAGCAGGCAAGAATGACTGAAACGTGAATTTTACTCATTAGGTCTGCACATACCAACGGATCTATAAAATGAATAACTCCTGTATCTTCTTTGTAATAATTAAAATGCACTTTACATACAAATGTGTGTATATGGCAGGTAGTTTGGTAGCAGGAAAAGAGCATTGAATTAGTAATATAACCTTGAGCATTTCCCTTAATCTTTATGAGTTCCAACATCAACTTCATCAAGTAAAGATGATGATAGTTACATTACATCCTAGAATTACTATATGGATCAAAGGGATAAGTTGTATGAAATACTTTAACTCATCTTAAATACTCTAAAAATATAAAGCAGTGTTTGTATTTTTCAATAAAAATCAGTATAATGTGAACCTTGCATTCGATCCTAATGAGGCATTTGATTTTAGGGAAGAAATAGATAAAGTGTATACACATGCCTAGCAAAAGACCACTTCTGAAATTAAAAAAAAAAAAAACACACACAGATAATCATACAAAACTAACTCAAAAACATACAACAAAATGTAACAGGGAAAGAAAGTCATAGCATCCCAGGAATGACCCCAAGCAGAAGTTCACCTACCTTGAATTCGTTTGGCACAATTAGTTTTGGAGTATCCACACCTACCAGGGCATCTATTACACAAAAGATGAGAATGGACAGGATAATGGCAAAGTCACTAATCAGTTTTCTTGCCTGAAAAAAATAAAAAAGAAACCAAGGACTGTTTAGCACCAGATCAATATATTTGCCTGTGTTGGAAATGAGCAAAGTATTCTGCTTTGGCGAGCGGTTTATAATAACACATCGCCAGCAAATTAAAGGTGTCTCACTGCAGAAAGATTATTTTTCAAATTGATTTTGCATCACTTTCTCATCTGACCAGACATAATCTACACATAACAGATCAGTGTGTGTGTGTGTGTGTGTGTGTGTGTGTGTGTGTGTGTGTATAGGCAGGGGAAGGGAATCACAGATAATATACTGTACAAACACTCTTCCTGTATGCAGCACAAGGATACGTATGTAAGAATGAAATCTCATGGCACACTATAAAAATCTACACAAAAATAAAGAATTCTGTTTAGTATTTGGGAGATAGCACTGTGTGTACAGGACAAGATAATTCCATAAATTAATCTGAAAAGACAGCGAATCTAGCAGGAGAGGGGTTACAAGTTCTAGGCGACTGAGGACTCAAGACCTCAGAGATGATGGAAGAGAGAAATTTGATGACGTCACTACCTTTGTCAAAGAAATATTTTTCACTGTAGGCTAGTACTTAGTGTCTCCATATGTGGGGCATCCCTGGTCCACCATCTCTTAAGTGTAGCTGCCACCAGTTGACAAACTTGAAGCTTCCAAAGTGTCTGCCTCTGGTCAAGACAAGGGCCAGTGTTTATGGGCTGCAGCATTAAACCCAAACCTCTCCAATGCAGAATGGTGCAGAATGGTGCAGAATGGTCATTTCAGAGTCAGCTGGGGAGCATGCGATGACTCGCAGCTCCGCTGTGGGATTCAGTGGCCCTGACAATGGCCTCAGAGCCCCACTAGAGCACAGACATCTGTGTCCCTGTAAGTACATGCACATGGCGGTGTGTAATCTGATCACTGCACAAGAATTTACCCAGTGCCTTATACTCTGATTGGTGCTAGGGCTACCGCAGTGAATAACACAGACGCAATCCATGTCCTCGTGAAGGTCGTATACCCAAGGCAGCCTGCTTTAAGCAAATCAGGGTGGACTCGGCAGTGGTGAAGTTTCCTCAGGGTGAGCAGTCAGTGTTCTGGGACCGCTGGATGAAGAGATCAGGCAGGGGCTGAGTACTGGCACAGTTCTGTGGGGGTGGACTACTGCAGTCAGATGTTCGGTAGGAATGGAACTGAGGAATGCAAGTACTTGGCAAGTGGATATGCTGAAGGCCATCATCATGCTCTCTTCTTGACCACTGCCCAGTGCCAGGAGCCTTGGGTCATAACCAGCAGCAAGATCAAAGATGGCCCTGTTGGCTAGGAGATCCTTTCCCTTTTGAAGGGCTAGGTTCTGCTATGCTTAGCTCTCTTAAGCAGTACACAGAAGAAGCAGAAAGCCAGCTATGGGCTATGTTAGGGGCAAATTAACACCAATTACACAATAATGTCAAGCACAAAAAGAGGGCAGGGATCAATCTGGGGAGAAAAATATAGTGCCTCGGGTTTCTGGGTTGGAATATAGTTTCTGGGACGGAACTCCAGCACATTTGTTTCCTATCTGTAAATATCTAGCCTTTCTTAGCTTCAATGACTCCACCTGCAAAATGTAGCCAAAATAATCCCTACAATCTCACCAGTGCTTTATAAAGAATTAAATAAGATAAGCCATGAAAGTGCTTAACATAACATCTGGAACATAATAAACTCTCCTAATATATGTTAACTGTTGTTATTTCAAGTTCTATGAGGCTTCTTTGGCTGTAGAATCAACTGGAATAACTAAATAATCTACCATCAGGAGGTCTTTAGAAGGAATCATCAATTCCAAGAAACAAGATATAAAAGCCCAGTAAAAATATGGAACTGCCACTCAACTAATTTTGGTTGGAAGTATCTGGAATCCCTGCAGAAAAAGGATGCTTCCCAGGGCTCAGTACTGGGGGGAAACGCCCATCTCTTAAGCTTTGTGCAAGTAAGTGTTGACACGGGCAGTTCAGAATGGTCTGGCAAAGATGGTCATACGAAACGGGTCCAAGAATATATTAAGTTGATACAACAATCTCTCCATTCTGGTAGGTTATAAATCATGGGAAGACCAGAGGTCTTTTGCAAAGGCAAAAAAGAAGTTATCTCTCTCCTTTTTATCATTCTCCCAATCCTTACCCAGTAAATCCAATTTGTTGACAATTTAGACATGCTAGAAGTTGTTCAAAAGAGGGGAATAGTTATTAAAAAGACAGTGCTCTGCTTTCTCATAAACAGAAGGGAAGTAGAGGGTAGCAAATGAATCAATCTTCAATTCCCTGGAAGAAAGCCCCAGGGGACCTTATACCTCTGGCCCTGCTAGGGAACAGACCTATATGACTGGAATCACTACCAGACACCTGGGACATTAGACGCATTCTTACCCTTCCATAAACTGAACACTCAAGTCCTAAACCTACTTTCCATAGTTCTCTCCATCTTAATTAATGGCCGTTAATTTTTTTCTATGGCTAAGGCCAAAAACTTTGAACGACCCGCATAACTCTTCTCTCTGTCATACCCTACATCTCATAGTTCAACAAATTACCTTTCAGGATGCTGTCACTTCTCACCACCTCCACTGCTCTCCCGTCCAAGGTGCCATTTTATCTCCTGTGGTTTCCTGCTTCTTATCTTATCTCCCTTCAGTACATTGTCAAAGTAACCCAGAATAGTCACGTTAAAATTTAGGTCAGATCGTGGAGTAGGCAAAATAATGCCTCCTTAAGGATGTAAATAAATATCCTATTTCCTGGAACCTATGAATATGTAATGTGTGGTTAGAGAGAATTAGTACACACACAGCATTAAGGTTGCTAACCAGATGACCTTGAGATTGGGGAAATGATCCAAGATGACTCTGGTAGGTCCAGTGTTGTCACCAGCATTCTCATAGATGAAAGGGGGAAGCAGAAGAGTCGGTGTCACAGTGATGCACTGTGAGAAAGACTCAAATGCTCATTGCTAGCTTTGAAGACGGAGGAAGGGGCCATGAGCCAAGGAATATGGGCAGGCTCTACAAGCTGAAAAAGGCAAGGGAATGTATTCTCTCCCAGAGCCTCCTGAAAAGACACAGCCCTGTCAACACCTGGACTTTAGAGCACTGAGGCCCATTTTAGCTTCTGACCTCCAGATCTTAAGACAATAAATTTATGCTGTTTTAAGCCCTCATATTTGTAATAATTTGACATACCGGCCATAGGAAACTAAAATAAATAATCTATTTTAGTTATCAGTTTACCAAACTGATACACATGATATATATTTGTGGAAGAAATATTATATGTGTGTGTGTGTGTGTGTGTGTGTGTGTGTGGATAAAATACCATGTATTTGGAAGAAACCCTCAGCAATGGTATTATTGTCAAATGTGGCACTTACGTATATTTATGGTGTAAAATTAGCTTAAGAGACAAATATTAATAAGATTCAGGACAACGATTCTTTAAATTTATGGGGGGGGAGCTAGTTTATTAATAATATTGCTTAACCTCATTAAAAATCACAGCCAGGGTGATATGTTCCATATAAAACACTCACTTCTATTTCCCCTTCCTTTTCCTTAAACTGTATAGTACAGTTCAGTTACAGCAGAAAACGCTCCTGGAGAGTGTTTATGATCAGACATGCATTTCTAAGATACTAGATCCAGTTTAAACTTCATAGTAAGGAAATTGATTTTTCCCAGACTACTTTTGTATTCAACTCCAAATCCTCTATTTGGAGAAGGCAGGTAGGGGTGCTATTTTAGTCGACTGATCAACTCTTACCCTATAGTAAAATTAAACTTTAATTTGAACAAGGGAAAACTGACAGTAGAACTATAAAGTACCCTAAAAATGTCAAGTGCTCAGTAATTATAGCTTTTACTAGATACACTCTAGGACCTGTGAACAAGAGCTTTGACTTTAAGGTGATAAGAATCACTCTCTTGAGGTCCTTCTCACATTCCCAAACACATTTAGAAAAAAAAAATATATGAATTTCCCTTCATGTATTCTGTTTATTTTAATTTCCATTTTCATCAAACTTGAGCTCTTTCAAAAACTCCAAAACAACAACCTTTTATATGCCAACGTATAAATAAAGAAATCAAATTAGAAACCCATAGTTCCTAATTCCCTTCTAGCTCTTCTTGGTAATGATTAGAAATGCCAAAGTTTTCATGAGAAACCTGTTTCCACAAGATTTCATACTTAATCCTGTGGTTTCGGAAGGTTTCAAATCTAGCTTGGACAGACTTGTGTCTGTCCAACTTGTGGATGTCCTTCCAGCCAAACACTAAGTCCCTCCAGATTCAAACCTCAATATCCTAGGAATATAAACTATGACAATCTGAGTAAAACACAAATTAGGACAACTCATCTATAGCAAGGGCTCGTTATTTAAAAAAAAAGGTTTGTTTTTTAATGGTATACAGATGTGCTAAAATGTAAGATAATTCCTACCTCCATCCAATAAGGCAAAGAAAAGTGTCCTTTTCTTTTATAGATCCTTTTATATCAGACTGGTTTTGAGCACTTTTATTTTTATTTACCATTTTTTTAAATTATAGGAATGACAAGAAGAAAAATATTTCTGTCCTCTACAAAATTAATTATCAAGTATCTCAACTAATCTAATAAGAAACACTAAGAAACAAGCTTACATATTTAAACTATCAAAGCAAAAAAATTACACAGATGGGAAGAGCAGTTCAAATAACCATACACTGTTCTCTTGTTCTGGGGCAAAACCAACCTAATAAACTACTATAAACACACTCTTCATGAAGGATGGTACTTATTAATTATTAAGAGAGTCCTAATCATGGAGACACCAGCAGGGAGAAGCCAGTTCATTTACAAGAGAGAAAAATGAATTTGGTATCTCTGAAGCCCCAGAGGACATTTGGTTTTCACTTTGCGAGGGCTGCAGCTGCTCCTAAGTTAAGCAGGGAAAGGCTGTGGGCCTGTGGAGCAGCTCTCAATGGATGGGGCTGTTACAGAGACAAGGACAGCAGCAGGCACCCTGTGGGTTCTCGATAAATATGAATTCATGTCAATTCCCCTCACGACGGTGGTGCTTGGAAACTGCTAAACAACAGTGAAAAAAAGCGTTTATTGTAGATGAGAAAAAGTATACCAGACAAATATGTGCCTTTTGGCAACCACGAAAAGGCACAAAATACCATGAGAATTTTGAAATTTGATCCCCTTCTACCAGTACAAGCAGAGCACTATAAAAGAAACAAGCATTGATATCAGTATAGCAATCATAATATGCTGTACTTTGAATCAATAATACCCACTGTAGTTAGAATTCAATAAAAGGAAAGTCTGATTTAGCCTCCAGGATTTTAATGCTGTGAATTCTAGAGTCAGAGATCCAGGGAACAAAGAAGTGAATTGGATTGGGCACTTCCTCTGGGTGGTGCTTAGAGCTTCCCGATGGAAGTTTACCTTTAAAAAAATTGTTTTTCCAAGCATGGAACAGAGGGGAGTAGGCCTACGAAGTCTTTCAGCAGGAATGCTAGTGAGACTTCAGCCCACTCGGGCCTCTTCCTGCATCCTGCTTCAAAACTGAGCAGCAGAACAAAAAAACCTAGCAAGTGTATGCCAGAAACAAATGATCAAATCCCATGGGACATGCTGTGTCTCAATCTGGCCATTATATTCTAAGTAGAAAGTGAAAATATGGAGCTGATCCAGAGATGGGTAACCAGAGGAATAGGATTCTGAAAAACACATTGCATAAAAAATGATGGTAGGCCTCAAGAAGTTGTTGGGAGACCTGTCTTCAAATATGTGAAATCTGTCACAGGGAAGAACGACTGACTTGTTTGGAGCAGCTTCTGAGGGAAAGGGCAGACCCCGCAGACAGGGGCTGTGGCAGGGAAGATCTGTGTTTGTATCAGGAATGCCTTCAGAGATATGACTTCCTGTTCTAGGAGGCATTCAAGCAGCCCACAGATGACTCCTTGTCAGGAGTAAGAGACAGTTTTGGACTAGATGGTATTCGAAGTCCTAACATTAAAGGCGATGAATAAGACCCAATTATCAACATTTCTTGGCCCTCTAATAGATCTTTTTTTATATAGTCCCCCAAAAACATTATAATGAAGAGTTCCAGGGGTGCCTGGGTGGTTCAGTTGGTTAAGCATCTGCCTTGGGCTCAGGTCATGATCCCAGGGTCCTGGGATCGAGTCCCTATCAGGCTCCCTGCTCCACAGAAAGGCTGCTTTTCCCTTTTACACTCCTCTTGCTTGTTTTCCCTCTCTCCTATCTGTCAAATAAATTAAAATAAAATATTTTTAAAAATAAATAAATAAAATGTGCAGGGGTGCCTGAGTGGCTCAGTCAGTTAAGCATCCGACTCTTGATTTTGGCTCAAGTAGGGGGATTGAGCCCTGCCTCGGCGTTGCACTCAGTGGGAGTCTGAGATTCCCTCTCTCCCTCTGTCTTTCTCCCGCACTGCGCAGCTTGCTCTGTCTCTAAAATAAATAAATTATCTTAAAAAAAGAAAGAAGATTTGTCTCCCTCCCAGTGCTATCGTGAGTGCTGTGAAGTGTGTAAACCTGGCGATTCACAGACCTGTACCCCTGGGGATAAAAATACATTATATGTTTATTAAAAAAAAAAAAAATTGGAAGGGGAGGCGAACCATAAGAGACTATGGACTCTGAAAAACAACCTGAGGGTTTTGAAGGGTCAGGGGTGGGAGGTTGGGGGAACAGGTGGTGGGTAATGGGGAGGGCACGTTTTGCATGGAGCACTGGGTGTTGTGCAAAAAGAATGAATACTGTTACGCTGAAAAAATAAATAAAATGGAAAAAAAAAGAAAAAAAAAGAAAGAAGAGTTCCAGAACTTAAGAAGAAAGGTGGTTTTATAATTATGTTAAGGTATAAAAATTGAAGTTTTAAAGAGAATAATTAAGTCATATGTATCAATGAGACCATGTGGAAATGGAGCAGGAGACCATTTTGTGTTAAGGAATGGATTTCAAGGCTGATGACTTTCCTATGATGGGCAAGTAAGCTGAAAGTGTTTAGGACCACAAAGTACCAGGGTCAAAATTAGTGTCCATAGACTGTTTGAGTGCTACCATTAAAAGCTCTCAAAAAAACACTTGGTTGATCAGTGCTCCCAACCTTATCTTTCTTAGGGCTTGTTTCAGGTTGGCTGCCTTTTTTTGTCATATACCCATATGAACTGAAGTATTTATAAACTTTGTTAAATGTTTAAGAGGTTGAGTTGGACTTATAATCAAATATCCCTTTGCACTCTTAAGAAAAAAAAAACACGAAAATCAATTTTGGATTAAACAAATTTGACTTTGAAAATTATATTCCTTGGTACAAAATAATACAAGAACTTGAAAGTCTGATTCACCTTCGCTGACAACAAAGTCTTTTTCTGAATTTAGCTTCAATGCAATGATGTGGTCTGATGTTTCTGCAAGAACCAGCCAGACATCACCCAGCATTACTAACACTAGAATGGGACAGAGAATACATGCCCTTTATTTCTTCCTAATTTTTGGATATGTTATTTGTTTTAATTTGATAGTTTCTCCCACTCACCAGAGAGTGTCTGGAAGAAAAAGAAAACAAAGAGGGATGTCACCTGATTCCTATAAAGAACTGTTTACCAACTAAATACATCCAACTTTAATAGAACTGTCACAGGCCAAAATGTCAACTACAAGTCATGGAAATACAGCAAATTGTGGAATTCTAGACTGTGTTTCACATGGATAAAAACTAAATGTGTCACCTAACTATAATGCTCATTATATTTCTGTCGAAATCCCTAAAGTCCTGTATTTTTATTCTCATCCATAAAGCCAGTTCCTCAAAGACCATCATATACTTAGGAGACAGGAAAACATCAAAGTGTGATTCCACAGAGGATAGAAGCATGAATGGAGAGAAGAATCAAAACGAGTCACACTCATTTGGAAACCCCAAAATCTAACTTACTCAACAAATATATACTTAGTTCCTACTAGAGGTCAGGTACATGGATTACCTGTCTTTGTATCCTAGTATTGTATTAAGCACACATTAGGGTCACGGTATTTTTTTTTAATACTGAATGAATATACTAATTATAGAATACTGTTATTTTTTAAAGGATATCAAAGAACCTTCTGCTCAAGTGTCATCTAAATAAAGTGTAGAAAGTGTCACAGCTGTTAAAGTTACCTGGAATTTATTTTATTTAACTGACAATAGCGATCAGAAGGCATATTAAAAAAAGAATCATGGGGCACCTGGGAGGCTCAGCTGGTTAAGCATCTGACTTGATTTTGGCTCAGGCCATCATCTCAGGGTTATGAAATCAAGCCCCAGCTTTGCTGGGCATGGATCCTGCTTAAGATTTTCTCTTTCCCCTTTCCTTTGCCCCTCCTCTCTCTCTTTCTCTTCAAAGAAAGAAAGAGAGACAGAGAGAGAGAAGGGAAGAGGAGAAATAAAAAGAAAAGTAGAGGGGCGCCTGAGTGGCTCAGCGGGTTAAAGCCTCTGCCTTCGGCTCAGGTCATGATCTCAGGGTCCTGGGATCAAGCCCTGTATGCATCCTGCCTTCGGCTCAGGTCATGATCTCAGGGTCCTGGGATCAAGCCCTGTATGCATCCTGCCTTCAGCTCAGGTCATGATCTCAGGGTCCTGGGATCAAGCCCTGTATGCATCCTGCCTTCGGCTCAGGTCATGATCTCAGGGTCCTGGGATCAAGCCCTGTATGCATCGGGCTCTCTGTTCAGCAGGGAGCCTGCTTCCCCCTCTCTCTGCCTGCCTCCTGCCTACTTGTGATCTCTCTCTGTCAAATAAATAAATAAAATCTTTTAAAAAAAAGAAAAGAAAAGAAAAAAGAAATCCTATCAATATATCAATTCATGTGAAGGTCAAAACTGTTACTTATTCTAACGGGGGGCGGGGTGGGGGAGATGAAATTAAGTGATTCCTCAAGAAAGACATTTTCATGTCAATTACATGCATCAGCCAGCCACGCTATATTTGACTATATATCAAAGTACCAATAAATTTTGCCTAATTCAGAGGTTCTACAGCTTTATGAGTTCTACTACCACTAATGACAATCTACTGCTAGTTACACTCCTGCTCTAAGCTACTGCTTCTACTTTACCAGCACAGAGGCGGGGGTGGCATCTCTGTTGCATGCATATGATCACTTGTTGGCATGGCGCTCTGGAAGAGCATTTCAGGTCGTGCCCTGAGCCATGTGCCACAGAAGATCACAGATGATGCTGTCATGCTCCTATAGAAAGCTCTGATGCCAAAAGCCTCAAGTCTTTCTGACCAAAGACTTGAGGCTGACGTAACAGACCAGTAACCGCATGGGGTAATATGAGGTAACAGTCTGATGCACCCCTCTAAAAAGAATGGGGAGTGCAAAGAACACAGGAAGTGGAGTGCTGGTATTCCATTCACATTCCCCTCAGCACTAGGGCTCTTTGGATGTCCCTGATACACAAATTAAATTCCTGACAGGCAGGCTAACAAACTTTTTTACCTCAAGTGCTCATACTGATGGATTGCCACTAGCCCCCTGAGGGAGAGAAAGTGTGGATAACTGACCCTGGTCTTAGCCAAGGTAATGACTGAACTAGGTCACTGACTGAACTAGGAGAATAGAAATGTCAGTATAAGGGAGAGAGATTTGAGCACGATAATCAAGGGAACTGTGACAAGTTTAATTTGATTTAAAAAAAAAAAACTTGGAGAGGTAAATGTAAGAAATATCATCTTTTGTCACACCAGATCTATTTGGTACACTTGTCACCATGCTCTTGCTTTGGGAGATGGGCCTGTGTGGTCTTCAGTAGGTTCTCTTTCTTTCCAGCTGGGTTTAGCCTGGAGCAGCACAGGAAGGCCCTCAGAGGGAAAAGAGAGATCAAGGTACTTGTTCCCTAGGCTTTATCGCTATGAGGTTGCCTCAGGCTGGCGACATCCCTCAGTCCAAGGTCACAGCAGCTCCCAAGACAGTTTTCTCCAGCCTTTTCTCCTCTTCTGGGTTCCAGCAACCACTCCTTTGGCACAACATTTGGGCCAAGGATAGATAGTAACAACCCCACTGTTACAAGTACTGGACACTATACTCTCTCTTGTGGATACCCTAAACGTAACTGCACTTTTGTAAATAATGCTTTAGTAGACCTTTCAAATCATCCCATCAGAGTGTATAATTTATTTCCTGCTGAGACTCACTGATCAACCAATTATGATCCTGAGATTTTGATCTTGGGTGTCTGTGAGGGTAGATGATATTATTAGCTGAGATAAGGAATACAAGAAAATGAGTCTGTTCAAATGTGGAAAGAAAAACCATGTAACTAACACTGTCAATGAATGGCAAGTGCTCATACTACACTCTATAGCTTCTGGGTTCTCACATCTGCACTTTGTCCACAAAACGCAGCATTCATCTCTACTTCATTGCATCCCACCAGTCATCAAGGATGGGGTACTGAGTCTGAGTCCAGGATTCTGCTAACCAATGTGAGGAATCCTATAGAAGTAAAACAGTTTTTTAGCAGTTTACAGCCTGAACTAACCTACAAATGTTTAGAAATGAGCGTGCAAAAGACAAACGGCTGGTCCAGCTGAAGGAAAAGAGGGTATTTTGTACGACAAGGGTACTGCCATCCAGCATTAGCATTCTGTTTTGTGTGAACGGTTGGTGTGAGCGAGAAAGTAGTAAGAGCTGGTTGATTCTTGTCACAGCAGTAGAGGAGTCTAATTTATTCTGTTTAAGCATACAAGTTGTAACTGTAGAAGGTAATATGTAAGCATAAGAATCTATTAACCTATTGGTTCCTGCCTATAGAGACCACCCTTCTAAATGACAGCTTAAATCCAAACATATTTTGGCAAATGAAAGAGCAAAAAATGTGTTATTAGTTGTGCATGTATGAATTTATGTATGGATTGCTACTGTTTAGCTGTAAATACAAAATGAGTAGGAGAGATGACAGTCTGAAGCCTATACACCACAACATAGCTCCTCAGAAATCACATATTTTTTCCTGCTTATTTTATGATTGTTATAGACAATTCTAAACTATGCTGGGAAGCCTCTTCATAGGGATTGTAACCAGAGCATCATTATTATTCTATTTTCATATGCTCATGACTTTCTCAGCAGCATTTATCAACACTAAGAAATGACCACTTGAGCTCTTATAAGGGGAAAATTCCTTTAAGTCTGAAGAGCTGTTATCAGTTTGGGAGTTCTTGTTGAAAGGTGATGCCTACATGGGCAGTTGAAATGATCTTTATTCATCTTAGGGTCAAAACTAGCTTATTTTGCAAATTACAACTTACAATTGCTTCACAAATTTTCTACTTTTCACCTGCTATGTCTATATAATTTCAGACTTTAACAAATGGAAGAGATAAAAAGGGTGATAATTCCCAAGATGTGAGCCAAAGAGAGAGAGAGAGGGAGAGAGAGAGAGAAAGGTCTAATGAATTAATAATTAATAAGGAAAAACCTTAATAGGGAAGAAGAAATCATCCTCAAAGACATTTTACCCAAGGCATCTGGCCTACACAACACTACACCATTGGAGAAGTGGATTGAGTTAGCACGTCTCCCTGAGTGTGAACTAGCGTTATGAGCTCAAATATCTTCCAGGATGGGCAGTTAATCTGAATGTACAGAGCAGCCAAGTCTTAGACAATTGAGAATTATGACAACAGTAGCTACCTGAAAAGTACAGGTTCCATCTAAGGCCTCAAGCATATGCATGTGTGTGTGTTTATATAAACTATGATCTAAATGAAGAATGGCCATAGGCTAAATTCTGCCTGTTGACCACAATTTTGTGACGCCTGTTTTAGATACATTAAGTTGAATACTTCTACATTTCACTTTGTGAAAATTTTTCATTCCTTGGCCCAGCTAGTTTGGGACATCTCATTATTGCTATGGTCTTGGTGTTGTGCCCCCATCAAATTCTTATGTTGAGATCCTAACACTCCAAAGAGATTGTATGAGGAGGTGGTACCTTCGGGAAGTGCTTAGGTCATAAGGGTGGAGGCTTCATGAATAAGATTAGTGTTTTTACAAACACTAGGAGAGACCTAACCCTTCCTCCGTGCCTGGACACAGTGAAAAGGGACAGACTATGAGCCAGGAGGGCCCTCACTCAACCTTGCTGATACCTGACCTTGGACTTTCCAGCCTCCAGAACCATAAGAAATAAATTTCTGTGGCTTATAAGCCACCTAGTCTATGTTATTTTGTTATAGCAGCTCAGACTAAAAACAATGATCAAATTCTTCCTTTTGTTTTCAATTTTATAAGAAAAATCAATTTTTATAAGAAAAAGTCAAAAAAATTTCCTAGGTGTGAATATATTAAGCTTCATTCTGTAGGAAATAAAAGAAAGTAATTTCAGCAACTCTATCTCATGTCTTCTAAAATCTTTCCACTCCTTCTACACAAAACACAAGGGCAGAAATTTCATGAGATACCAGTTGCAAAGAGCACCTCATTGATAAAAATCAGGTATAATCAAGATTACCTAAGAAATACTGACATCCTAAACACTGAGGACTGAACTGCAAAGCAAAGGATTATCTTAGTTTCACTCTGCAGGTAAAAAAACAAAATGCCATTAACTAAATGTTGGTCTTATCTTGTAGTCTCTCCACGAACCACAGTTTTGACTTTACGTTCACCCAAGCATATTAACGGGAGACAGGATGTCTGCACAATCCAGCTCAATTATCTGTTTTTCTGTTCTACAGCATTCATCATTATGGGAAGGAAATTTTGGCTCAGATGACGGTCCTATCTTATACCAATACTGGTGTAACAATACAGTTTAAATTTACTCCCACAGCCCATAATTCAACTACTTAATTACCACATGTACAGCTCATGAATTAGAAATTCTACCTCAAAATTCCTTGCTAGTATGAAAAGTTTTTGCTTATGTACTTTAAAACTATGGATTTAAAAGGTCTTTTCTTACTCATGCATTTTTAGATATTAGAATACATCCCACTTTTTCCTTCAGTACAATAAGAATTATGATAAAATTTATGACAGAATTATGTGATTAAAATTCTTGAAAGGCTTTTCAAAGCTGAACATTAATTAGATTAAAAATACATAATACGCACATGGACAAAAACTAGATATCGATGTTTTAATGCATAAAATTGTATTGTGAAAGATGAATTACAGGAGACTTTTTTATTCCATAACATCATATTATTGTTGATACAGTATATATTCAGTGAAAGGTATTTAAAGCTCAGGTACTTACCGTAGTTGGAAAATAACGGCTAGTTTTGAATTTTTTCAGAGCCATAGAAGAGGTGTAGGTGCCCAAGAAGAGGATGAAAGACATGAGTGTGATATCGGGAACAAAATCACAGTTGTTCCCCACGAGCTTTCCTCCATATTTCAAACACTTCTTCGTTGACAAAAACGCCCAGTCAAAAGTAGCATTATGGTACTGAAGAGGAAAAACACAAAAATTTTTCTAGAGAGCACCAACGCCAAAAAAGCAGCATTTGGTATCTGATGGGCTATGTAGGGATTAGCTAGAAGTCTCTGCCCAACAGCTGTTGGGTAACCACTGGAGGGTGAAACCTGAGGAAGTGTTAATGGACTCGCAGGTAAGGGAGGCCAGGAAGCTAGCAATTACTGAAAATACAATGGAAATGATGCAATTTGTTAGCTAGGTTGAGCTACAGTCCTACAATCATCCATTTGTTAACAGAAAACAAACCACAAAATCCTTCTCTCCTGTCAGCCTTCCTGAGAGTAAACTGAGACACACTAATATCCAAAATGTGAGACTCTCTGAAACACCCTTGTTGTTCAAACAGTACTTTCTTTTGTAGTCCACAGCTTCTTTGCATTCAAGTTGATGGCCCTATGGTCAATGCTCTCTAAAAGCTTTATTAGGCTAACCATGAACTTACCCAGCACTTTCGCAAAAAGAGCTATTTCTTTTCTAAAGCACTAGAGACTAGTGGTTTACTGAATTAGATGGTAAAAATGCTGATGGTCCCTGCTTTTTCAATTGCATATCCTGATAAAATATAGCTTTTTTTTCTTGTTGACTCCAGGTCAGCTTCATGAGTAGCCAGTACTGGAATACTCTGTAATGGACTATGGAGTTGTGTGGGGGATACTAATCTATCCCAATGTTACATGGGTCATGGGTCAAGTTCATGGGTCAATTTTCAAATGTTCTTCTATCTCATGAATTGCTATTGGGTTGTCAGTACTTCTTGAAGCAGCTAACTCCTGTTCCTATTTCCTGTTTCTAATATGCAGGAGAATCTTTTTGCTAGCATAGTGGGTAAGGCCAGGGTACTCATTTCCTAGCTGTTCAGAGTTTTAGCTGCCCCCAGCTCACACCTGCCTCCTTCTCTAGAGAACTGCCTTCAGTCACATAAGAGCTACCTCACCTAAAATGTGATGCCCTCTTGTAGACACTTAGAGACCAATACTAAATGGGGTGCAGACTATAGTTCCCCTAAATATGTCAAAAATCATATGTGATAGTGTTTGAAAGGTGATTTGGTCATGACAACGGAACCTTCATGAATGAGTTCATGTCTCTATAAAACAGACCCCAGAGAGCTCCCTTGTTTCATCTAACATATGAAGATTCAATGAGAGGAAGGTTGTCTAGTAACCAGGAATTGAGTCCTCATCAGACTCTGAAACTGCCAGCGCCATAATCTTGGACTTCCTCTTGGGTCTAAGGCTAATGAGTATGTCACATGCTAACAGAAGAGTTATTTGAGATAAATAAATATGGAAATAAATATGGAAAGATAAATTTCTCCTGTCCAAATAAATATGGAAAGATAAATTTCTCCTGTCCTTTGGAGCAAGAGTTCTATCTCACACCAAACACATCATCAATATACTTTACTATTCAATGAATTCTCTTGATGTAAGTAACCTAGTCATAAAATATCACATATGTAAAAGAAAGATCTCTGGCCAGAAAGAGTTCATATTTTTATAGAGCTCAAAAGATAAAGTGCTTACATAAGTCAATAAAAATATAAACTCTAGATCTTTCCCTGAAATATTTTTTTCTGTATTAATTTCAACTTATAAACAGCTGAGTTACATAATTATTCTTTTATCAAACTCTTCTTCTGAGAGGTGATTAATCATGTCTCATCTTGTTTTTCAGATTTCTGCATATGGATGTTTTTAGCAGAACACATTTAAAGGTTAGAGGTCATAATAGGTAACAGATTTCTTTGTTTTCAATTCAGCAAAAATTTACCGTAATATCACTTCAGCATTTTAATATCAGCAGACTCCTTCTTTATAGCCCAAAAAAGTAAGCTGTGTTAAGACAATCCCAACAGGCGAATTTTATTGATTTTCTTACAGAGATTCAGGATGAGGTGAAAACAATACACATGTACATAAAAATGATAGATATGTTTTCTCATTTGTATCAACCTAAAATGCCAGTATCACTATTTTGTAAGCCCCAAATGATTCTATGTCTCATCATGCAAAAATTTAGCTTCCAAAACACCTAAGGACGTTAATACAAAAACTTCAGGCAGCTTGCATAGACATCTCAGGATATATATACGTGAAGTTTCCCACTCCCATAAAAGTTTAACACTAGTGTATAAATAATTCTATTTAAATATCACTGAAGAGGCATCTACATTTTTGTGTTATTTCAGTGTTTTTATTCCATAAAGCTAATATCAATGAAGATGATCTCCACTGGACTTGAGGAAGCACTGATACCACAAAAAAAACTAAACATTAAGACAAAGCATGGCTCATCTATTAATGGTGTATATATGTAAATCTGAAAAGTAAAATTTTAGATAATTGGCTAATAATTTAATTGTCACAGATACTATTTATATAACTTTTACCCCAGTGTATCTCATTTTGTTACCTATGAAACAAAAACTTTTGGGTATAAATGGTATTTTTTACTTCAAAGATCCATTTTGCTTTGCCTATGTGAAGGGAATATACAAAAGAAACTGTACAGATTTTAGTTATCACTTGCTATAACCCAATAGTTTTCAAATTTTAATTATCAGTGAAATAACTCTTCATGTAAAATTTACCTGAAATCCTAATATTTAAAACTGATAAAACTGAGCTATTCTTTGATATGTAGTTAAGAGGCATTGAGCTTCTCTATCTTAATATCCCTAATCTACCTCAAAGAAGATTGCTGAGTTACCTCTCAGGAATCCTACCTTAGTCTGAAAGGAAGACTGCTTTAAAAACAATGCTGTCTTATTGAAAGTTATCTATATCTGGGGCACCTGGGTGGCTCAGTCAGTTAAGCATCTGCCTTCAGCTCGGGTCATGATCCCAGAGTCCTGGGATCGAGCCCCTCATTGAGCTCCCTGCTCAGTGGGGGAGTCTGCTTCCCCCTCTTCCTCTGTTCCTTCTCACCTGCCACCTGTACTCTCTTTCTCCCTCTCTCAAATAAATAAATAAAATCTTAAAAAATATATAAATTTTATCTATATCTATCACTTACAAGTTGTCTCAAGTTGCCATGAATAGTTTAACCCAAGACTGAACAAAAGATATTCCACAGGCCAAATTCAGCCCATGTCCTATTTTCATAAATAAGGTTTTTTGAAACACAATCATGCTCACTTCTTTACATAATGTTTATCACTGTATTTGTGTTATAATGCAGTGTTGAGTAATTTCAACAACGACCAGATATCTGACTCATAAATCCTAAAATATATACTGTCTGATCCTTTAAAGTTTATCTGCCTTGATTTAATTTCTTACCTAAGACTCCTATATTACTTTCTATTATCCTTTTTTAAGTAAAAATTTCATGCTTCATTCATGCTAGTACATTACACATTTTGTTTGACAACTTTTCATACTTTACATTATTATTTCATGGATAGTGTTTTTTTATTTATTTATTTTTTCAGTATTTAAATTTATTTATTTTTTCAGCATAATAGTATTCATTGTTTTTGCACAACACCCAGGGCATGGATAGTGTTTTTGATACTGGTTGATTCACTGTAAAATGTTGTTGTTTTGATCATTTGTATTTTCAAATTGTGGTAAGTCATAGAAAAAACAAAAAGATGTAAATGATTTTTCCCCAGGTTCATACAACTCCCAAAGAATTTACCTGACGTAAATACTGAACATATATAAAAAAAAAACAGACTGGAAAAATACTATCATGGGCTTCAAGCTCAGCTCTACCACTATTTAATTGGAAAACAGGAAAAAAAATAATTTCACTTCCCTGTGTAAGTGCCAGTAGGACTTTTCACTTACATGGCTGAAAAAGAGGCCCATGAAGGTCACAATACAGAATAGTACTCTTCACATGCAAACCACTCTGGTTATGACTCAGGACGTCATGGTGGAAAGTGTACACCATGTAACACTGCCTCCTAAAAGAGGCAATCCTGGGTTGGACATATCTAGCGTGGATGCTAAGTAACCTGAAGAAAGAAATCCCTGAGTACCCTGAAATATCACGTAAGACACTGTGTGCATGAGTGTGTATCGAGGAAAAGCAATCACAGATTTCATTAGGACCTCAAAGGAAGCAGCGATGGAAGAAGCTTCAGGAGCACTGCTCGGGTGCTGGCACACGTGGG
Organism: Meles meles; assembly: GCF_922984935.1. Lineage (NCBI taxonomy): Eukaryota > Metazoa > Chordata > Mammalia > Carnivora > Mustelidae > Meles > Meles meles. The sequence continues at coordinate 10,610,758 of NC_060067.1, forward strand.
ATCATTCCATCTTCATAGTACGGCTCTCTCTTTGTATGTCAACCACATGAACTCAAAGAGCCAATTCATGATCACAAGACTAATGATGATTTGTTAACGCATCAGCAAATGTTCTCCAAATAAGAGAAAAATTGTTTGGTAATTACTTCTTCATAAACTACATCCCTGTTTGAATCCTTGTGCGCATTTTAAAATTAACATGTCCAAAAGTAACTTCTAATCCTTCCTGTTCCCCTAGGATCTTGTCCATCTCTGTTAATAGCAACTTCATCCTTCTAGAGTCTAAAAACAGAAAACCTTGCAGTCATTGTTAATTCCTCTCTTTCTCACATGTCACATTATGGCAAAAATGATCTCAAATCACATCCAAAATTAGGGGTGCCGGGCTGGCCCAGTTGGCAGAACATGTGACTCTTGATCTTGGGGTTGTAGGTTCAAGATCCAGCTGGGTGTAGAGTTTACTTAAAAATAAAATTTAAAAAAAATCACAACCCCACATGGACTACATCTCACTCATAACCACTGTTGCAACCTTATTCAAACCACCATTATCTATCCTGGGCTTAATTTGGGAGCCTTTTATCTCACAGCTTCTGTCCTTTATTCCTTATAGGTGATCCTTACTCCTCTGTGGATTTGAGCTTTATTCTCTATGCAGAATTCTATACATCATAACTACTACTTACATCAAAAATTTAAGAACAAAAGGGAACATAATCTCAGAAGTCCCTCCTGTCAGAACTCTCAGAGTACATTTATCTCTATTTCTTATGATGCTTAGAACTTTCCATTGCAAGAATACTGTGGCTGTGCTGCACAGAGAGATGCCTAATGGATTTCAGATGTGAAGATGTCAACTTAGGGGAAGGAAGAGACTGTAAGACATCTAAGGTACCCACAACAAAATGAAGATACCACAAAAGATTATGCATATGCCATGAGAGTGATGGGTAAAAGGAAAGGCATGTGAGAATGTTGAAAATCAAGGGAGGAAAAGATCATATGGGGAGGAGAGCAGAAAGGGGCTAGCGTTGCAAAGATGATGAAGGATAAAGACAGAAAAATCCACTGTTTCTTTTTTTTATCTTAAATTTAACATGTTTGGGGTGCCTGGGTGGCTCAGTGGGTTAAAGCCTCTGCCTTCGGCTCAGGTCATAATCCCAGGGTCCTGGGATCAAGCCCCACATCAGGCTCTCTGCTCCGCGAGGAGCCTGCTCCACCCCCGCCCCCGCCTGCCTCTCTGCCTACTTGTGATCTCTGTCTGTCAAATAAATAAATAAAACCTTTAAAAAAATTTAACATGTTTAAAACTAACTCCTAGTACTGTATACTCCTAATATTGAATACTGGAGGGAGATTCAAAGGGAAGGACTGACTTGAGAAATAAGAGGATGAAAAATTGAAAAGGCTATCCCAAACTACTTTTTCAAGAAATATAGTAGCAAAAGGATAAGCCAGTGCATGTGAGCACTACCAGATCAAGGAAAGTTCTTCAGGGCTGATGAAGACTTCTGTAGTGTTTGTGGTGGGTGAGAAAGAACCTGATGATGGGGATGGAAGGAAGGAGGGCATGCTGGGAAAAAACAAGGACAGGGAATGGAAGGTAAAAGACAAGTGATGAGAGAGACTGACTAGGGCTTTGGGAACTCTCTGCACCAGGGATGGGGAAAGTCTGGAAGTGACAGAAGTATAGAGCCTGCACACCAAAGGGACTGTATATCACTAAAATATAAGAAAGAACTGACCAAGACAGAGGAGGGGTTTAACTTATGATATATCAGGCTCCCAGAGAAATTTTAGATAACTGAAAGCATTCATCAAGATCTGACTGGCTGACATAGTCAAGGGAGATATCTACCAGTTTATCTACCTTTTTATCTGGAGAACAAATCTGAAGTAAAATAAACCTTAAGTGGAAAGTTGCCACATAAAGGGAGGAGTTAAGATGGCAGAGTAGTCAGGGACCCTAGGCTTGCCTGGTCCCTCGAACACAGCTAGAACAACATCAAATCATTTTGAACAACTAGGAAATTGATCTGAGGATGAAGAAAAGAATCTGCATGACTGGAGGGAGAGAATGTGGCAGATGCGTGGTTCAGAGCTGTGAACTGGGAGAGAGAAAAGCTATGGTGCCATGAAAGGTAGGGAGTGATTTCCATGGACTGAAGTCAGGGAGAGAGGGAGAGAGCAGGAAAAAGATCAGTGCAGAGGGTTTGTACAACGTGATGTGGTGAGAGGATCCCCTCAGTTGCCCTGGGTGAGATCGTGCCCCTTTTTTTTTTAACATTTTATTTATTTATTTGAGAGAGAGCACAAGCAGAAGGAAGGGGCAGAGGGAGAAGATAATTCCCCACTGAATAGGGAGCCTGCTGCAGGACTCACTCCCAGGACTCTGGGATCATGACGTGAGCTGAAAGCCGCCTCTTAATAACCAACTGAGCCACCAGGCATCCTGATCACACCCCTTTCTGGAATACATTTGGAAGAGGGTATATATTGCCTCTCCAAGAACAAAAGACCTACTGGGAGCCTTTGAGGACCCATTCAACAGCAGGATACAAAGGCACGCATGGAGGGCAGATAACCTGGTCCTAGCTTTTCACTGATCATCACAATTTACCTAAGCGCCATGTTTGAGCATCATGGGACTGCTTTTCTGGGACAGAATGGTGCCAGGTGCAGCACTGTGAGGCTTTCCTCTGGAGCAGGCAAGTAGGTCCATAGCTTGTTGTGCCCTTTAAGATTTGGAGTTTTGAATCCCAGCCACTGGCCAGAGATAAAACAAAGAGAACTGTGGTGCCACCCATGCCAACAGCCTGGGCATGGACAGGTTGAGGGCAGGGGTCTGAGAAAAGTCTAGGAGACAGGAGGGGAGACTATTCCCTTTCCTGTGAGGGCCTCCTGAACAGCAGCAGCCACAGGTTCCCCTCCTCAGGGATGAGAGGGTGGAGTGATGCCATCCTCCAACCCCTACCCCTCATTAGCATAGTCAGACTTTAGAGAGAAACACAGTGGAGGCTAGAGTTTCTTATACCAAACTCTAAACCTTCTGTGCCCAGCAGGGGCATCTTTACCAGGGCAGGTCTGACTGTAAGCCTGCACAGTGCGCCTCTCACCAAGAGGACCAACACAGGTTCCCCGCATGTACCAAGTCTACCCATCATAGAGTGTTCTAAAGCATCAGCTGCAGTTCTGGTGAAAATAGGACCAGGATTTCTTTTAATTTTTTTCTTTTTTTTTTATTTGGTATCATATTATAGTTTTTTGTTCATCCCTTTGCTTTTTTTGTTCCTTTTCCTGTTCTCTTTTCTTAGATCTGGACTTTTTTTAAAATCAGGCTTATATTAACAAGCAAATCAAAGCACACCTAGTTAAAGGTCCAAACAATCCTCAATGCAAGCAAGGAGGAACTCTGTAGGGGACTGACCTGTGGGAAAGAGCAGTCCAAACACAACAGTAGGGTGTGCACAGCATATACCAGAAATACTTCCTGAGGAGCAAGGCCCTGGACAGTATATGACCCCTTCTTAATACAGTATTACTCTCGGGAGCAGGAAACATAACATGCTTTCATAATATGCAAAAGACAGAAACCCAGACATAATAATAAGATGGAGAAATTCTCCCTAAAAGACAGATCAAGAGGAAATTACAGCCAGGATTTGTTTAAAACAGATATAAGCAGTATATCTGAACAAGAATTTAAGTCAACAGTCATAGGAATACTAGTTGGGCTTGAAAGAAGCATAGAAGACACCAGAGAAACCCTGGCTGCAGATATAAAAGACCTAAAAACTAGTCATGTGGGTGAAAAAAATGCTGTAACTGAGAAGCAGAACCAACTGGATGTAATCACAATGAGGACAAAGAAGTACAGGATCAAACATGATACAGAAGTTAAATTTATGGAAAATAATGAGTTTGAAAAGAGGGAAAGAAAACTAATAGATCTCGAATACAAGATTTAGGGGATCCAGCGATTCCATAAAGCACAATAGTATATGTATTGTAGGTGTCCCAGATCAAGTCCAAGAGGCATAGAGAACTCCCCTCAAAATCAACAAAAACAGGTCAACACAACAACATATCACAGTGAAACCTACAAAATACCAAGATAAAGAGAGAATTCTGAAAGCACCTATGGGAAAAAGGTCTTTAACCTGCAAGGGTAGACACATAAGACTGGCAGCAGACCTGTCCACAGTGACTTAGCAGGCCAGAAAGGAGTGGCATGATGTATTCAACCACTAAATGGGAAAAATCTGCAGCCAAGAATACTTTATCCAGCAAGTCTGTCATTCATAATAGGAGAAATAAAGAGTTTCCCAGACAAGTAAAAATTAAGGGAGTTTGAAAAACTAAATCAGCTCTGCAGGAAATATTAAAGGGGACTCTTTGAGTGGCAAAGAGAGACCAAAAGAAACAAAGACTAGAAAAGAACAGAGACAATGTATAGGAACAGCAACTTTACAGGTAATACAATGGCACTAAATTCATATCTACCAATAATTACTCTGAAAGTAATGGACCAATCAAAAGATAGAAGGTATCAGAGTAGATAAAAAAACAAGACTCACTGATACGCTGCCAACAAGAGACTCACTTCAGACCTCACAAAGTCACCTCCAGATTGAAAGTGAGACGGTGGAGAACCATCTGTCATGCTAATAGACATCAAAAGAGAAAGCTGGAGTAGCCATACTTATATCAGACAAACTAGTATTTTAAACCAAAGACTGGTTTAATAAGAGATGTAATAAGAGATGAAGAAGGGTACAACATCATAATAAAGGGATCTATCCAACAAGAAAATCTAAAACATGTGAATATTTATGCCCCCAACTTGGGAACAGCCACATACATAAATCGATTTATAACAAACTTAAAGAAACACATAGATAATAATACAATAATAGTAAAGGACTTTAACACCCCATTCACAGAAATGGACAGACCATCAAAGCAGATCAACAAGGAAACAAGGTCTATGAATGACACAACGAATCAGATGGACTTAACAAACATATTCAGAGCATTTCATCCTAGAGCAGGAAAATAGACATTCTTTTCAAGTGCACACAGGATAATCCCCAGAAAAGTTCATATGCTGGGTCACAAATCAGGCCTCAGTAAGTACAAAAAGATTGTGATCATACCATGTATATTATCAGACCACAATGCTTTGAAAGTTAAAGTCAACCACAAGAAATAATTTGGAAAAACCACAAATATATGGAGGTTAAAGAACATCCTCCTACTAAAGAATGAATGGGTTAACTAGGAAATTAAAGAAAAAATTACATGGAAGCAAATAATAAAATAAAATAATACATAAAATAAAATACATTAAATACATTAAAAAATTTTAAAAATACATGGAAGCAAATAAAAATGAAAGCAGGACAGTCTGAAATCTTTGGGATGCAGCAAAGGCAGTCATAAGAGAAAATTATATAGCAATGTAGGCCTTCCTCAAGAAGAAAAGTCTCAAGTATACAATCTAACCTTACACCTAAAGGATCTGGGAGAACAGCAAATAAAGCCTAAATCCAGAAGAAGGGAAATAAGATTAGAGCAGAAATAAATGATATAGAATGTTTTAAAAAATGGATCAACAAAACTAGGAGCTGGTTCATTGAAAAATTAATCGGTAAATCCCTAGCCAGACTTATCAAAAAGAAAAGAGAAAGGACCCAAATTAATAAAATCATGAATGAAAGAGTAGAGATCACAACTAACCCTGCAGAAATACAAACAATTATAAGAGATTATGAAAAATTATATGCCAACAAATTAGGCAATGTGGAAGAAATGGATAATTCCTAGAAACATATAAACTACCAAAACTGAAACAGGAAGAAATAAAAAGTTTGAACAGACCCAGAACTAGCAAAGAAATTGAATCAGTAATCAAAAATCTCCCAACAAGAGTCCAGGGCTGGATGGCTTCCCAGGGGAATTCTACCAAATATTTAAAGAATATATACCTATTCTTCTGAACTGTTCCAAAAATGGAAAAGGAAGGGAAACTTCCAAACTCTATGAGATCAACATTACCTTGATTCCCAAACCAGACAAAGACCCCACTAAATAGGAGAATTACAGACCAATATCCCTGATGAACATGGATCCAAAAATTCTCACCAAGATACTAGCTAACTGAATCTAACAGTACATTAAAAGGAATATTCACCATGATCAAGTGGGATTTATTCCTGGGCTGCAGGGTGGTTCAATATCCACAAATCAAACAATGTAATAAACCACATTAATAAAAGAAAAGGTAAGAACTATATGATCTTTTCAAAAGATGCAGAAAAAGCATCTGACAAAATACAGCATCCTTTCTTAATAAAAAACCCTCAAGAAAGTAGGGATAGAAGGAACATATCTCACTATCATAAAGGCCATATACAAAAGACCTGCATCTAATATTATTCTCAATGGGAAAAAACTGTGAACTTTTCCCCTAACGTCAGGAACATGACAGGGATGTCCACTCTCACCACTGTTCAACATAGGACTGGAAGTCCTAGCCTTAGTAATGGAACAACAAAAAGAAATAAAAGACATCTAAACTGGCAAGGAAAAAGTCAAACTTTCACTCATTGTAAATGACTTGATTCTCTACATAGAAAACCCAAAAGAGTCCATCAAAAATTGCTAAAAATAATACACAAATTCAGCAAAGTTACAGGATATAAAATCAAGGTACAGAAGTCTGTTGCATTTCTACACACCAGTAAGGAAGTAGAACAGACAGAAATCAAGGAATCAATCCCATTTACAATTGCACAATAAGATAGCTAGAAATAAACCTAACCAAAGAGGTAAAAGACCTACACACTGAAAACTACAGAACACTTATGAGAGAAATTGAAGAGAACAGAAAGAAATGGAAAAACACTCCATGCTCATGAATTGGAAGAACAAATGTTGTTAAAATTTTCTAAAATACAGAATGTCTATACCACCCCAAACAGTCTACACATTTTCAAAGCAATCCCTATAAAAATAACATCAGGATTTTTCACAGATCTGGAACAAACAATATTAAAATTTGTATGGAACTAGAAAAGACCATGAATAGCCAAAGTCATATTGAAAATGAAAAGTAAAATGGTGGCATCACAATCTCAGACTTCAAGCTATATTACAAAGCTGTAATCAGCAAGTCAGTATGGTACTGGCACAAAAGCAGACACACAGATCAATGGAATAGAATAGAGAACACAGAAATAGATCCACAACTGTATGGCTAACTAATCTTTGACAAAACAGGAAAGAATGTCCAATGGAAAAAAGACAATCTCTTCATCCAATGGTGCTGAGAAAACTGGACTGTGACATGCAGAAGAGTGATACTGGACCTCTTTCTTACACCACAAACAAAAATAAATTCAAAATGGACAGAAGGCCTAAAAGTAAGACAGGAGAAAACAGGCAGCAACCTCTTTAACCTGGCAATTTCTTATTAGACACATTTCTGGAGGCAAGGGAAACAAAAGCAAAAATGAGCTACTGGGACCAAATCATGATAAAAAGCTCCTGTACAATGAAGGAAACAATCACTAAAACTAAAAGGTAATGGGTAGAATGGGAGAAGATTCTTGCAATGACATATGTATAAAGGATTAGTATCTAAAATATATAAAGAACATATACAACTCAACACTAAAAAAACAAACAATCCAATTAAAAAATGGGCAGAAGACAAACAGACAATTCTCCAAAGACATACAGATAGCTAAAAGCCACATGAAAAGATGCTCAACATCACTCAGCATCAGGAAAATACAAATGAAAACCACAATGAGATCCACCTCACACTTGTCAAAATGACTAAAATTAACAACTCAGAAAACAAGAGATGTTGGTGAGGATGCAGAAGAAGGGGGCTTCTGCACTGTTGGTCAGAACAGAAACTGCTGCAGCCCCTCTGGAAAACGGTATGGAGGTTCCTCAAAAAGTTAAAAATAAAACTACCTTATGGCTCAGCAATTCTCCTACTGGGTATTTATCCAGAGGACACAAAAATGCTGAATCAAATGGGCATATGTACCCCAATGTTTACAGCAGCACTTCCAACAATAGCCAAATTATGTAAAAAGTCCAAATGTCTATCAACTGATGAATGGATAAAGAAGTGGTGTATATATAGAGAGTGTAATATTACTCAGCCATCAAAAGGAATTAAATCTTGCCATTTGCAACAACATGGATGGAACTAGAGTATATTACGCTAAGAGAAATAAGCCTGCCAGAGAAAGACAAATACACGATTTCACTCATGTAGAATTTAAGAAATGAAACAGATGGACACAGGGGAAGGGAAGGAAAAATAAAGTAAGATAAAAACAGGAGACAGACTATAAGAGACTCTTAAAAATAGGGAACAAACTGAGTGTTGCAGGAGGAGAGGCAGATGGGGGGGTGGGCTAAACAGGTGATGGACATAAAGGAAGGCACTTGTTGGAATTAGCACTGGGGGTTTCAGTAAGTGATGAATCATTAAATTCTATTCCTGAAACCAATACTACACATATGTTAACTAACTTGAATTTAAATGAAAAAAAAAATAAAGTTAAATTACCAGATAAAATATAGGATGCCCAGCTATATCTGAATTTCAGATAAACAGTGAATAATAGTTTTAGTATAAATATGACCTATACAATATATAGGACATATTTATACTAAAAAATTTATTCATTATTTACCTGAAATTCAAATGTAACTGGGACCCTTCATTTTTGTTTTATTTTGTTTGCTAACTCTGTGAGGCTATTTCAATAAGAAATAAGATATAGGCTATTCTGAGTAACAGCAGCATGTGGAAAATAGAAAAATGTGGCCAAAAGAAAACAGAAAATGCACTGATCCTGATTAGATAAAGGAACTAAGGTAGTGTTAAGGGAGTAATAAAGAAGAATAAAACAAAAACAATTTTTAAAAGTTTCCTAGGAGAAATAAAATATGTCTGCTTAAATATTAACTAATAATTCAAGGCAGTGAAAAAGTGTCTGAATGAACAGTATAGAGATTAGTGGATCAGAAAAACGACTAATCAGTTTCATTTAGCACAGAGAAAACAAAAGTTAAGCTAAGCCTTAAAAGAAAGACAGATCCTTGTAGAACTCTCATACTCCAAAGGGTAGAAAGAAGAGTGGCAAGAGAACAAAACTAAAAAAGAATGGCAGAGAGAGTAACAAAACTGAGTGCAGGAGGAATAAAAATGAGAAGGTTTGGATATATTTCTTCCCGCACTGGCATAAACCAGAGATAAAGCATTAGACAAGGAGAGGAGAAAATATGCTGATTCAGGGACATACAACACTTCATTCACTTATCCAGTAAGTCCTTTATTCAGAATTTACTGGATGTTCACCAGGTGGAGAAACTAACAGTGAATGGACCAGGTGAGCCAAAACAGACTGACTGTGCAAATGCATAGTTTAAAAAAAAAAAAGTTATAAAAGAAATGGGACCAAGGTGCTGAGGATCGTAATTTTGGTCAATCTCATGAAAAAGAAATATCAATCTGTTTTTCTGGATCTCATTTTCTAGAGGATTATTCTGTTAACATTGAATGGATTGTTTGTAAATCTTAAAAATCCAAGGTATACTGAAGGATAAATTTTAAAATTTAAAATTCTTTTTTTTATTTTATTTATTTTTTCAGCATAACAGTATTCATTGTTTTTGCACAACACCCAGTGCTCCATGCAAAACGTGCCCTTCCCATTACCCACCACCTGTTCCCCAACCTCCCACCCCTGACCCTTCAAAACCCTCAGGTTGTATCACCTCACACCAGTCAGAATGGCTAAAATTAACAAGTCAGGAAATGACAGATGCTGGCGAGGATGCGGAGAAAGGGGAACCCTCCTCCACTGTTGGTGGGAATGCAAGCTGGTGCAACCACCCTGGAAAACAGCATGGAGGTTCCTCAAAATGTTGAAAATAGAACTACCCTATGACCCAGCAATTGCACTGCTGGGTATTTACCCTAAGGATACAAACATAGTGATCCGAAGGGGCACGTGTACCCGGATGTTTATAGCAGCAATGTCTACAATAGCCAAACTATGGAAAGAACCTAGATGTCCATCAAAAGATGAATGGATAAAGAAGATGTGGTATATATACACAATGGAATACTATGCAGCCATCAAAAGAAATGAAATCTTGCCATTTGCGACGACGTGGATGGAACTAGAGCGTATCATGCTTAGTGAAATAAGTCAATCGGAGAAAGACAACTATCATAGATCTCCCTGATATGAGGACATGGAGAAACAACATGGGGGGTTAGGGGAATAGGAGAAGAATAAATGAAACAAGATGGGATTGGGAGGGAGACAAACCATAAATGACTCTTAATCTCACAAAACAAACTGGGGGTTGCTGGGGGGAGGTGGGATTGGGAGAGGGGGAGGGGGCTATGGACATTGGGGAGGGTATGTGCTATCGTGAGTGCTGTGAAGTGTGTAAATCTGAAAATTTAAAATTCTATAGCATCCTCCCCAATGACAAAAGTGGGTGATACGTATGTGAGAGAGCATGAGCAAAATGTTCATTGAAGCTAAGTGATGTGTATGTGGGGTTACTGTACTATTCTTTCTACTTTACTGCATGTTTTAAACTTCCCATAATGTTTTTAAAAGTAGGAACATGTGATATTCAAGGAGATTTAAGGACAGAATGGCACTTAACTTTCTCAGTGAGAGAAAATCACAAAGATGTTATGCACAAGAAGATTAATAAGACATTCTATTTCCCACGAAAATGACTGTTAACTCCTAAAATCACCCTGAAGGTACATCAAATCAAAGCACTTTTGCTTCCATGTCTGACTGCCAAGCAGAATTTATGAGACTATAATAGTTCTTAGTTCTATGATTAACAGCATTTCCATGTAGACATGATATGCTTCACTGCACAACGTAATAAGCAAAAAATAAAATAATAAAATAAATAAAAATGAAAGATTCCCTATTGCTCTCTTTAGGTATACTGCTCAACTGTTAAAGTATGGGCCTTTTAAAATATATACAAACGAAGGTAATGCTACAAATAAAGTCTCAAGGTTAAGTGGTTAATGTACTCCAGGGTATTTTTCCTGCAGTGAGTAGGCCAGATTTACAGTAATCGGCAATCTTACTTTAGACCACTTTCTTTTAACATACACCAAAAGCGATTCAAAATGGATTAAAGACCCCAGTGTAAGAGAAAACCATCCAAATCCTAAAAGAGAACACAGGTTGTAACTTCTTTGACATCATCCACAGCCACTGCTTTCTACGTATGTTTCCTGAGGTAGGCGAAACAAAAGCAAAAATAAACTTCTGGGACCTCATCAAGATAAAAAGTTTCTGCAGAGTGCAGGAAACAACAAAACTAAAAGGTAGCCTACCGAATGGGAGAAGATATTTGCAAATGACAGACCTAATAAAGGGTTAGTATTCAAAATCTATAAAGAACTTACCAAACTCAACACCCAGAAGACAATCCAATAAAAAAGAGGCAGAAGATTAAGAGTCATTTATGGTTTGTCTCCGAAAAACAACCTGAGGGTTTTGAAGGGTCAGGGGTGGGAGGTTGGGGGAACAGGTGGTGGGTAATGGGGAGGGCACGTTTTGCATGGAGCACTGGGTGTTGTGCAAAAAGAATGAATACTGTTACGCTGAAAAAATAAATAAAATTGAAAAAAAAAAAAAAAGAGGCAGAAGACATGAATATACATTTTTCCAAAGAAGACATACAGATGGCTAACAGACACCATGAAAAGATGCTCAATATCCCTCATCATCAGGGAAATATAAATCAAAATTACAATGAGATATCATCTCAGACCTGTCAGAATGGCTAAAATTCACAGCTCAGGAAACAACAAATGCTGGTGAGGATGTGGAGAAAGGGGGACCCCTCCCACACTGTAGGAATGCAAGCTGGTACAGCCACTCTGAAAAACAGTATGGAGGTTCCTCAAAAAAGTTAAAAATAGAACTATACTACAATTGAGCAATATACAATCAGGTATTTACCTGAAGAATACAAAAATACTAATTCAAAGGGATACATGCACCCCAATGTTTATAGCAGCATTATCTACAATAGCCAAATTATGGAAACAGTCCAAGTATCCACTGACTGATGAATGGACAAGGAAGCTGTGCTATATATAAATATGTGTGTGTGTGTGTGTGTGTGTGTGTGTGTGTGTGTGCGCGCGCACACTATGGAATAGTACTCAGCCATCAAAAAGAATAAAATATTAAACTTACATACTCTTAATCTCACCAAACAAACTGAGGGTTGCTGGGGGGTGGGGGGAGAAGGGATGGGTGGTGGAGTTGTGGACATTGAGGAGGGTATGTGCTATGGTGAGTGCTGTGAAGTGGGTAAGACTGATGATTCACAGACCTGTGCCCCTGGGGCTAATAATACACTATATTAATAAAATATTTTTTAATTTTAAAAAAATGTTGCACTTCTAGTACTATGTTGAATAGCAGTGGTGATAATGGACATCCCTGCCGTGTTCCTGACCTTAACAGAAAAGCTTTCAGTTTTTCTCCATTGAGAATGATAGTCCTAGCCTCAGCAATCAGACAACAAAAAGAAATTAAAGGCATCCAAATTGGTAAAGAAGAAGTCAAACTATCACTCTTCGCAGATGATATGATACTATATGTGGAAAACCCAAAAGACTCCACTCCAAAACTGCTAGAACTTGTCCAGGAATTCAGTAAAGTGTCAGGATATAAAATCAATGCACAGAAATCAGTTGCATTTCTGTACACCAACAACAAGACTGAAGAAAGAGAAATTAAGGAGTCAATCCCATTCACAATTGTACCCAAAACTATAAGATACCTAGGAATAAACCTAACCAAAGAGACTAAGAATCTATACACAGAAAATTATAAAGTACTCATGAAAAAAATTGAGGAAGACACAAAAAAATGGAAAAATGTTCCATGCTCCTGGATTGGAAGAATAAATATTGTGAAAATGTCTATGCTACCTAAAGCAATCTACACATTTAATGCAATCCCTATCAAAATACCATCCATTTTTTTCAAAGAAATGGAACAAATAATCCTAAAATTTATATGGAACCAGAAAAGACCTCGAATAGCCAAAGGAATATTGAAAAAGAAAGCCAAAGTTGGTGGCATCACAATTCCGGACTTCAAGCTCTATTACAAAGCTGTCATCATCAAGACAGCATGGTACTGGCACAAAAACAGACACATAGATCAGTGGAACAGAATAGAGAGCCCAGAAATCGACCCTCAACTCTATGGTCAACTAATCTTCGACAAAGCAGGAAAGAATGTCCAATGGAAAAAAGACAGCCTCTTCAATAAATGGTGCTGGGAAAATTGGACAGCCACATGCAGAAAAATGAAATTGGACCACTTCCTTACACCACACACGAAAATAGACTCCAAATGGATGAAGGACCTCAATGTGAGAAAGGAATCCATCCAAATCCTTGAGGAGAATGCAGGCAGCAACCTCTTCGACCTGAGCCGTAGCAACATCTTCCTAGGAACAACGGCAAAGGCAAGGGAAGCAAGGGCAAAAATGAACTATTGGGATTTCATCAAGATCAAAAGCTTTTGCACAGCAAAGGAAACAGTTAACAAAACCAATAGACAACTGACAGAATGGGAGAAGATATTTGCAAACGACATATCAGATAAAGGGCTAGTATCCAAAATCTATAAGGAACTCAGCAAACTCAACACCCAAAGAACAAGCAATCCAATCAAGAAATGGGCAGAGGACATGAACAGACATTTCTGCAAAGAAGACATCCAGATGGCCAACAGACACATGAAAAAGTGCTCCATGTCACTCGGCATCAGGGAAATACAAATCAAAACCACAATGAGATATCACCTCACACCAGTCAGAATGGCTAAAATTAACAAGTCAGGAAATGACAGATGCTGGCGAGGATGCGGAGAAAGGGGAACCCTCCTCCACTGTTGGTGGGAATGCAAGCTGGTGCAACCACTCTGGAAAACAGCATGGAGGTTCCTCAAAATGTTGAAAATAGAACTACCCTATGACCCAGCAATTGCACTGCTGGGTATTTACCCTAAGGATACAAACATAGTGATCCAAAGGGGCACGTGTACCCGGATGTTTATAGCAGCAATGTCTACAATAGCCAAACTATGGAAAGAACCTAGATGTCCATCAAAAGATGAATGGATAAAGAAGATGTGGTATATATACACAATGGAATACTATGCAGCCATCAAAAGAAATGAAATCATGCCATTTGCAATGACATGGATGGAACTAGAGCGTATCATGCTTAGTGAAATAAGTCAATCGGAGAAGGACAACTATCATATGATCTCCCTGATATGAGGACATGGAGAAGCAACATGGGGGGTTAGGGGAATAGGAGAAGAATAAATGAAACAAGATGGGATTGGGAGGGAGACAAACCATAAATGACTCTTAATCTCACAAAACAAACTGGGGGTTGCTAGGGGGAGGTGGGATTGGGAGAGGGGGAGGGGGCTATGGACATTGGGGAGGGTAAATGCTATCGTGAGTGCTGTGAAGTGTGTAAACCTGGCGATTCACAGACCTGTACCCCTGGGGATAAAAATACATTATATGTTTATTAAAAAAAAAAAATTTGGAAGGGGAGGTGAACCATAAGAGACTATGGACTCTGAAAAACAACCTGAGGGTTTTGAAGGGTCAGGGGTGGGAGGTTGGGGGAACAGGTGGTGGGTAATGGGGAGGGCACGTTTTGCATGGAGCACTGGGTGTTGTGCAAGGAGAATGAATACTGTTATGCTGAAAAAATAAATAAAATGGAAAAAAAAATGTTGCACTTACGACAACACGGATGGAGCTAGAGAGTATTATGCTAAGTGAAATAACAGTCAGAGAAAGACAAATACCATACGATTTCACTCATATGTAGAATTTAAGAAACAAAACAAATGAGCAAAGGGGGTAAAAAGTGGGAAAGGGAAAGCAAGGAATTAACTCTTAACTATAAAGAACAAACTGATGGTCACCAGAAGGGAGGAAGATGGGAATTAAGGAGCTCACTTGTTGTGATGAGTACCGGGCACTGTATGGAAGTATTGAATCACTATAGTGTACACCTGGAACTAATATTACACTGTATGTTAATTAACTGGAGTTTAAATAAAAACTTTAAAAAAAAAGTCACTTCTAACCTCTCCAACAAGTTGGATAAGGTATAAAATCATAGTTTTTAAAAATCTACCAAGAGATAAGGATATAAAGAAACTTAAATAAATTCTAAAAAATTACAAGACCTTCATGGGAGAAAAGAACTCCATGGCTGCCTTGTGCATGCCTGAGCACCACATGGAAGATAAACCCACTGCAGATGGAGGCATGGACAAATAAGTCAAATCTTCAATGAGTTTTTAATGGCTGCATGTAGACTGGGGTGACAGATCAGAAGTCCAGGGAGCCCTAGGCGTTAGACTGAGCCTGCATCCATCCACCAAACTTTCTCACGGTCTTGCCAAGCGCACAGGTCGTACACAAAAGGCGGGAGGTTAGACATCCCCCCTTAGACACAGAGCCCCTACCAAATGTAAGAAAGTCACTCTCCTAAGATGGGAAGCAGGGCAGGAGAGTGGAGGAAAACCCCTCTGAAGCATTCAGGCACTCCTTTATAAGGCATCTGCCCTCTGAAGGCTGGGACAGAGTAGCTGGCCAAAGAAAGATCTCCCATGGGTCAGAAGCTGAGGCATAACATAAGACAAAGAGCATTCCCCATTGGATTTCCTGGGAGAATGGCAATGTTCTGTATGTGCCCTGTTTTGGGTGAGGATTACATGAGTCTATAAAATGTCAAAACTCATCACGGTGACCATGTAAGAACTGTGTGTTTTAAAGTGTATCTCAAATTTAATATTTTTTTAAAAAGAATCTAATGTGAAAAACAAAAAGCAACTAATCAATTTAATCACTTCCTTAGAAAAGCTTTGATGTTGTGAAATCTGGTCTCTCCCTCTGAGAGCTGCTAAGTTGAAGCCAGCAGATCCTAAGACTCACTGTATCCATATAGTGTGGAGAAGCTGTGGCTGGTCTCAAAGTTTTCGAAGGACCTTTCAAAGCATTTTGTTTGCAGGCTGAAAGGATATGCCTACCTGTAAGTCTACAGGAAAATTGATGAAGGTGAGAAGCATTAAAAACGCAATGAATCCAACAGTGAATGGAAATAATGGAAAACCTGTCTTTTTATCCTGAGCGATGGTTATTCTAGAGTTCCAGGCAGTCTAAATGCTCTTGTGCCTATTTTTCCTGAAAACACACTGCTACTATGAAGAAGAAAAGTTGTCTTCGTGCTAATGAAGCTGAAGAAAAAAAGCTTTCCCTCCTCTGACAGAGTGTTCTCAGAGCCTTGTGAGACGGAGCCTTGCTGGTGCCCCAGGGCTGCATGTCACTTTTCCAGCACTTTCTTTCATAATCTAATTATGGCTGAATAAAAGAAGGAAATTAAATCCTTGATGACTCTGTGTCCCAACAAAGACTGAGGGTAGCAGAGGTTGTATGGCCAAACACAGAGAGGGCCCAGTCGCCTGTCAGAGCAGAGGCATCCAACTTATTTTCTCCACCAACCTGACTTACAGTGGCAACATGGCCTAATGGAATGATAAAAATACCCAAACAGAATAATTATAGTAGCTAACTTGCTTGAGAAATAAGTATGTGCCAGTCACCATGCTAAGTCCCAGACTTCGGCAGAGCCAGCGAGATAAAGTACTATTCTCATTGCTCACCACTTCACGAATGGGAAACTGGGCAGCTACCAAAACCTGTTAAGTAGTGGATCCCTAAGTTTGAAACCAGGCATGAGAACTCAGTATCTGTAAGTCCTTCTACATGAAACACCATTCTGCTTCCCCAAATAATGGAAAGAGGCAGATTTTGGAGTCAGAAAGCCCTGAGGTCAAATCATGATTTTACAGATACTGATGATACAGCCTTTGGAAGGACAGTTAACCTTTCTAAGCTTCGATTCCATTCATAGGACACAGGTAACATCCCAAAATAGATGGACATAGGGGAAGAGAAGGAAAAATAAAATCAGATAAAAATTGAGAAGGAGACATACCATAAGAGACTCTTAACTATGGAAAACAAACTGAGGGTTGCTGGAGGGGAAAGGTGGGGGGATGGGGTAATTGGGTGATGGAAAGTAAGGAGGGTACATGATGGAATGAGCACTGGGTGTTATATAAGATTGATGAATCACTAAATTCTACCCTTGAAACTAATAATATACTATATCCAACTAATTGAATTTTTAAATACAGGTAACATATTAACTCAAAAGTTATTCTTAGGATTATAGAGGATGTGACAAGCCTGGCCCTTAGTAGGTGCTCAACAAATGGTAGTTATTACTGGTGATAATAAATCATATTACCTCTTTAAAACTCATTTCTGGATATATATATTGTGTGTATATGTTTATGTGTGTGTGTATCCATGCAAAGCATACCTAAAGGCATTGATATGGATAGAAAAAAGGAGAAATGACGTACAGAATAGAAGTTGTTCTTCAGAACTACACACATACATATGCACACACACATTTTCCTATTTTCTTCTCTAGAGGTGCCGAATATAGCAACTTAACATTTTAATTAAGGTGTGTGACTGAGGGATGCCTGGGTGCCTCAGTGGGTTAGACTGTGCCTTCGGCTCGGGTCATGATCTCAGGGTCCTGGGATGAGCCCTGCATCTGGCTCTCTGCTCAGTAGGAAGCCTGCTTCCTCCTCTCTGCCTGCCTCTCTGCCTACTTGTGATCTCTGTCTGTCAAATAAATAAATAAAATCTTTAAAAAAAAATACGTAGGGTGAGAGTCAGAAGTAAAGCATTTAAGGTTTTTTTTTTTTTTTTTTGCTTAATTCCAAAAATGCCCCAAAAGAAATTTTTAAAGTTTCTTTTAAAAAAGCAAAAACAGGGGTGCCTGGGTGGCTCAGTGGGTTAAAGCCTCTGCATTCGGCTCAGGTCATGATCTCAGGGTCCTGGGATCGAGCCCCACATCGGGCTCTTTGCTCAGCGGGGAGCCTGTTTCCTCCTCTCTCTCTGCCTGCTTCTCTGCCCACTTGTGAACTCTGTCTGTCAAATAAATAAATAAAATCTTAAAAAAAAAAAGGTGTGTGACTGATACACACGAGGGGACTATTGTCCTGGAGTATAGAACATGCGTAAGAACTAAAATTGTAAACATCTCCATCTGCAAACACTGAAGCATCACAATGTACTAGAAATATCACTGGTCTTAGAACCACTCGGGCTTCTGCTCAAGTCTTTGTTTTAATAATTTATGGCTATGTGACCGAGAGCAAGAAAGGTTATTTACCTTCTAAAGCTTTAGTTTCTCTCATCTATAAAATGGACATAATTATACATGGCAGTTTGTGTTAATGATCATAATATATGTAAGACACCTGGTCTCCAGTAGATGCCTTGTAAATGGTAGCTAAATTGTAACCATTATTGTTCCTTTATGTCTTCTATCATAGTCACACTAGAAGTCAATCACAATTTCCATTTGTTTTCCATAAATCTTATACTGACGTCTTATAACTGTATACCAATTGCTAGAGTCACACCAGAATTTGCCCAAAGACAAGGCTTAAAAATTCATTAATTTTAAAGCTTTCCTTGATTAGTTACAAAAGGAATTAAATTAGAAATAATCACTTTTTAAGTCAGTGGAAGTGTTTTATTAATTTTTAATTGCAAATTATCTTATGGTTTTAATTAATTATGTATTTTTTAAATTTTTAATTATACTTCAATTTAAATTATTTCAAGTCTGGAAGGAACTATTTTCCTCTGTATTTTAATCAAGTTCTTTTAGGCACTAACCTGGCTGGCTCAAAGACTGAAAATGGATCTCTTTTCCGTATGTGGTTTTTAAAACATATATTCTCTCTCTCTCTTTCTCTCTCTCTCTCTCGTATGTGTGTGTGTATGTCTCTCTCACATACACACACACACACACACACACACACACACACACAATCAAACACAAATAAAGAGGCACAGTTTGGAGAAAATCAGGGAGAACTTTAACAGTAAGGAAAGGAGTCAAGAGAGCCACAAAACATGAAAACAAGAGAGAAATAGGGTCAAGTGAGAGTTGTCCAGGAAAGCTACAAAACATCATCTTTGAAAGGGTATTGTGGGCACTCACTACATAATACCCGCAGAAGTGTTCTGGTCTCCTGAGAGATGGGCGCTCTCTCAATACAAGGTATTATGGTTTCTGTCTTTATAACCGAGAGATTGATATTCTTTGGTAAGATTCCATATCCAGTGTAGAAGCAACACAATTAGAAGCCTGAAACTGCACGTCTTCCTTTTTCTCCAACACAAAAGTCTCCCTCCAGTGTGTGACCTTCCACGCAAAACAGCTCATTTTTAAAGCTTGGTTCCAGTCTCTTCAAGATCCTTGGTTACAAGCCATGGGAAAGGACATCATGTGACAGAAGCACAGTCCTTTCCAAGTGACAGGGGAAATGTCCTGCTACAATCACTCTTAGTGAGGAGAACACAACCCCGTTTGGTAGTCAGAAGAATTCTTAATCGTACTAGGAACAGAGAGAGGATACCACACTCTCATTTTGCGACTGCCCTCACTTTCCCCTGTGAAAATACCTCAAGGTGACAATGAATGAATATAGTAGTTAAATTCCTAAGAAACTTTAAAAAAGGATGTTGTAGGGGTAAATGTTCACTTGAGTTAAAACAGAAAAAAAAGGTGACTACGGCAAGAAAAGTGTTTCCTTCTGTCCCTCCACAATCACTGATTTGTGAAGTTGTATTCATGCTCAGCTTGTGGAAGGGTAGGAGACATCATGTTATGAATATTATAATTAGAGTATGCAATATGCAAAGGGCTTGAAATATTAAGATACTTACCATGTCAGTAGAAGAAACAGTTGGCAAATCCTCTGGGGCCAATGTAGTGTCATTAGATATTGAGATATTAACTGCAAGAAAAAGACCATTTTTACCATAAAAATAAAATAAAAATGACCTTAATTTTGCAAAGCTAAGCTAGGCATTAAAATGTCTTCAACAGGGGCGCCTGTGTGGCTCAGTGGGTTAAAGCCTCTGCCTTCGGCTCAGGTCATGATCTCAGGATCCTGGGATCAAGTCCCGCATCAGGCTCTCTGCTGCTCAGCAGGGAGCCTGCTTCCTCCTCTCTCTCTGCCTGTCTCTCTGCTTACTTGTGATCTCTCTGTCAAATAAATAAATAAAATCTTTTAAAAAAAAAAAAAGGTCTTCAACAATAAAATAAAGCACAATGAATTTTTTCTTTATTGTAACTGTAGTTACCTTTCACCTAAATAAAAATTAACAAAGATTTGGACACATCTCTTGTATTTTAATTTGATAAGAAACAATGACAAATATTTAAGAAAATGGTATTACAATTTGCTTCAGGTTTCGAAAACAGAAAAAGGAAAACACTTCACCATTACTAAAAGGCACTCAATATATTATGCCTAGTGAAATAAATGGACATTAGTAAGTGAGTAATTTGGTCACTGGCTTCATGTAGTCAAATCTCACAAAGTGGCATTTCATTAATTAACTAATTTGGGATTTTTGGAACTTTGGATTGCATATGAGAAAGTGTATCTTTGCAAAATGTGGGGAAACAAAAAATCTTTCAAATACATAATAAATCATATAAATATAATGGTAATAATTATCTAATTTTTTAAAAAAATTATTTTCATATAATTTGGCATGATTTATAGATTTATTAAGAGTTCACTTTTGAAAAAAAATTTAAAAAAAGAGTTTACTTTTGGAGGAATCTAATTAATTTATTAAACCAACTCTCCTCTTGGAAATATTTCCTTTTTTAAAATTAAAACAGTATTTAAAGAGTTCCATAATTAAAACATTATTTATCAGATAAAGCTTTTTCCTACTACATGAAGTTTTATATGTTATAAAATAATCTGTTACTCAGAGTATAGCTATAATTTGTGGAGAGACTGTAAAATGACACCTAAGTTTTTGTCTCTGAGTGTCATACTTAATAACCAATTTGCTAATTGTTATTTGGTCCCCTTCTGTCTGCCCCCTGCAGCCTCCAAGCACCCAGATTATCCTTTTAGCTTGCCATGTTTTAGGTCCTACCTACATAAGCTCTTAAGAAGAAACAAACAGATTTACTTGACTGTTGAAATTTAGAATATAAGATCCATGAGGAAAGAACAGAAAGCGCAAGTCTTGTTCACGCTTTTCCCCAGAATCTGCCCAGTCTGGCATGTAACCAACAGGAACTCAAAAATATTTGTTTATTATTTAACCTTGAAAAAAGGAAAATTCTTTGCAAAAATATGGATGAGGGCATTACGCTAACTGAAATAAGCCAGACAAAGACAAATACCATACAGTGTCACTTATAGGTAGAATCTAAAAAATATAATAAAATAAAAAATAAGTACAACTCATAGAAATGGTGGTTGCCAGGGAGTTGGGGGTGGGGGTGGATAGGAAGAAGTTAGTAAAAGGGCACAAAATTTCAGTTATAAGAGGACAAGGTCTGAGGATCTAATGTATAACATGGTAACTACAGCTGGTGATACTATATTACAGAACTGAAATTTGCTGAGCGTAGGCCTTAAGTGTTCACAAAATAAAATAGCATAAAATAAAATAAAATAAAATGTGCAGTGATGGATATGTTAATTAAGTTGGTGGCAATCCTTTCCTAATGTATACATATATGAAATCATCATTTTGTACACTTTAAATACATTACAATTTTGTCAATTTTACTTCAATAAAGCTGAAAAAATACTTGTTTACTGTCAATAAATAAGGCTAGAAAAGGGACCAACCATTCAATGACTTGAAACAAAGGAGAGCTGATAAAGGCAAAAGAAGTGAAATAAGGAAAACAAATAAAAGGGAGAAAATACTTAGTTGAGCCCTAGTTTTTCTCAATTTTGGAATCCATTCTGATCTCTGAAGGTTCTGGAATTGTTAAACTTTTCATCTAAAGCTCACTGCTGCTAGGGCATCCCTACTTCCTCAGTAAAACAGACACATGTGCAAACCATTTTCTTATTCCATTTCATTGCAGGTCATGGAAAGAATCAAAACAGGCTAAAGGATGCTTGGCCCAAACAATAAAGCCAAATGTGAATCCATTCCCAGAAGTTAGAAGAGGTTAGTAGATTTTCATTAATGAAACCTAGATTTTTATTATGATTTTGCTTTAAAAAGCCTAAAGTACATTTCAATATTCCATTTGCTCACTTAAAAGCACCTGAAAGCATGTAACAGATATATTTTTATACCCACTTTATGTTGACTAGGACTCTGAGGCAAGATATGCCAGGTTTCTTGCCCAGGATTGCAGAGTCAACCAGAAATAGAATCAGTACCAAAATCTCATTTGGCATTTTTTCTTTTCCTACCCAGCATTTGATTTTTGCAGCCACAGAATTCAAGGTGGGATAATACTCTCCAATGTTAGGGGACATGATCTCAACTTCGAGCTGAAATGTCTTCTGGTCTGAGCTTTTGAAAGAAAACAGCATATATGAAATCACAGGCACTATTTAGATGGGGTCTGGGAAGCTGTTCTTCCTGAACAAGATTCTTTAATGCAATTTTATGAGCTTCCTATCACAAGAGAGTGAAGGTCTTTTTGCAACATACTTTTCTGCATAGAAACAAGGAGTAGGAGTTAGAGAAAAAGATATCCAAGCCTCCTTTTTTGTGAAATGAATGACAGATAATAAAGCCACAAGTGAACTAAAATAGGATTCCAATCTGAACTTTCAGTAACTACTTTCAAGTTCTAGATACACATCAATTCTGCTCATCTAAATTCCCTTTATCTTTCCAGTTTTCCTCTGAGACAAGCTATTAAACCATACTAGCTCTAAAAATCCCAAAGACTGTATCCAAAGGACCATAAAAAGTGTATGCTTTTCCTACTTATTTTAGTATGTAGCTGCTTCAAGAGAACTTCAAAGTAAATATATAAACAAGTACTTCCATAAATCCATATTGGCAGAATATAGTAGAGTCCATAAGTAAGATTAAAAGTAAATTTCTTTAAGCTCACCTAAGAGGAAATGATCAATTTCAATTGGGAGTTTGGTCTGAGAGCCATTGGTCACCATTTGGATCCATGTATTTTGGCAACCAAGTGCAGAATGATCTACGTGTATAGAATTTGTAATACCCTTAATTAGGATTCTGAAAAGGTCAAATAGAAAAGCATAAACGCACTGCACTCTGTCTTCACTGTTTGCTCAGCACCATGGCTTATGAAGCAAAGAAAGTCTTTGCCGTGGAAATCTGGCTAATGTAGAATTAGCCTATTGTCCCTGGGACAGTCTGTGCCCCATGCTTCGTTTCAAGGAGTTTTCACAAGTTGCTCATTTTATGTTCCTTGGATCTTCACTTCTTGATCCTCCTTCCTATGTATCAAATTCTAGCTGATCCTCTGGAACAGGGGATTGAACACTATTGTAAAGGACATTTTTTAAAAGGACAATTAAAAATGCCTGGGAGTGTTCCTGTCTTAAGCTAGCTTTTTTTTTTCCTTCTATGTTTAATGAGAGATCTACAGAAAGAACAGGTTATAGGAGCTATGAGCAGGAAAAAAAAGATGACATCCATATGTCAATGTAAGTACACCTCCTGCACAGGGACTACCAATGGCACCTTTAAGGTTGTCCTTCTTTATCCTCTAGTACCTGGTACCAGGAACTCCCCCAGGACTCCTCTGCTTTACACATTAGCAGAAACTGTAACATCAGGAATATATACAAAAGTTCCAAGGTCAACTAGGAACAACAACAAATGGCCATCGAGGCCAATCTGTCTGCTTTGACGTACCACCGCATCACAAGTTAGAGGAAGGACTGCTAAGAAAACTAGGCTGGAATTCTGTCTGTCTCCACCACCTTCTGGGGCACAGTGCCACCTCACTGCAACTGACCACAGGTCCTTCACTTGTGAAATTGGATTTTTTTTAAAGATTTTATTTATTTATTTGACAGATCACAAGTAGGCAGAGAGGCAGGCAGAGAGAGAGAGAGAGAGAGGAGGAAGCAGGCTCCCTGCTGAGCAGAGAGTCCTACGCGGGGCTCAATCCCAGGACCCTGAGATCATGACCTGAACTGAAGGCAGAGGCTTTAAACCACTGAGCCACCCAGGCGCCCCGTGAAATTGGATTTAAAACAATCTGCCTCATAAGGTTACTGCGCGGGATGAAATAAGACAATGTAGGTAAAATTGTTAGCGGGGTCTCCAGGAGAAAGTGGACCTAAAATAGATGCTAGCCAGGGTTACTGCTAAGCTTTATGACCTGGAGGAAGCAAAACTGCACCCCTGGAAGAAAGGCTGCTACCTCACAAGCTTTATGTGATGATTAATACATATATATTACAACATTACAATATAATGTATTGAAACAGAGCTTATTAAAATCCCTTAGTAAAATGTCTGGCACTTGGATGGTGCTTAATAAATCTTAGCCAAATCTCAATCTATACCCTCAGTATAGCTTCTTAGGGTTACAATAATGCAGAATCGGTTTACCTGCTCTGAATGACAAAAAAATTTAAGAGTATTCTCCATGATAATGAAACTTTAATGTTTTATTCCATTCTACTCAAGCAAATTTGAGGAAACAGAGTAACTGGAAAATAGATACAGAATAAAACTGAAGAAGCTTCTTGCCTGCGCGGTCACTTCAGACTTATTTAAGGGTCCTGGATAATTTCAGAACATGAGCGCCTCTTAATAAAATCAAATATTTATGCTCTAAATGTCGAGATCAATAAAAGGCCAAAGTGGCTTTTGGAAGGATGACAAGGTGAATGAAGAAAACTGTGGGAGAAACAGCTCTTAGGGAAATTACCTACCACTATCTCAGCCTTGAGCCTTAAAAGAAATAAAATTAAGAGAAAATTTTTCTTCACTTTCTCTTGTTATTATTCCTTTCATTCTCCTAAGTGTTTTTACCAAGCCTCATGCTTGAGGTTTTCACTGTACCTAGATAAGTTCAAGTTAGGACACTCTCCAACCCAAGGGCACTTTTCCACATGTTCACCTATGATACTGCCTTGGAAGTCAAAGAGCTCACCTACTATCAGGTATTAAGGGACACGTATTTAGCCACTGTTTTCACTAAACAAACAAACCAAAAAAAAGAAACACACACACACTTCTCTTCTCTACCCACTCATCATTACATTTCAGATGTGTATAGACATTACTACAGCGTATATTTTCCAAATTTGTGTTTCTATACAGACCCACAGCTAGAGAATTAATACAGGTCTGGTGATTACCCAAATTCATTGTTTCTGATTCCTGCAAGTGTTACTATACAGAAACTGCTAAAATATTAGGCTAGAAGAGAAAAAGGAAACTAAAATGATGGATGTTTCAAATTTCTATGGTTTTCTCAAAAGGCCATATAGCCATGAATGAGAAATCTGTCAGCTGTGCTGCTAAAGTCTCCTTGTGAACGGAAAGCCCGAGTGGTCCTATACCAGAAGGCTTGGTACCTCCTGCTTAACCATTACTTTGTGATTTAAACCTACTTTATAATCCAAAGAGGGAATGATACATAATAAAAATAAAATTTCATAGAATATGATGCAGGTCATGGAAGATAAATTAGGATTATCTTTTGTTTCCTAATTTTATCTTTTATTTCCTAATTTTCTTTTAATGGACTTTCTAATTATGAAACGCATATTGGCTATAATATGGGACCACAGGAGACACAATCCAGCAGTTCTTTTTAATGGCTGTAACATATTGGTGCATAGCATTTATTAAGATAATAGAAAAATTATATAGAAAGAAATGGTAATGAAATTCTACGCTAGTGACAACCATTTTAGAGCATCTGGAAGCCTCCTCATGCTGGGAATAAAACAAAGGCACAGACATGGAAGTCATGCTACTTCCAATCTCTTGACTTGGTCTTACAGTTTTACACCAGGGAAAAAGCCATCTTTTCCTTAGCGATACTATAGACAACAATGTTTCAGTGCCTGAGAAAGGATTTATTCCTCTTAATCATTCATCCATTATCAAGCATGTTCTCTCTGGAACAGTCAATAATGAACCAATAAAATATATCCCTTCTGTAACAATAAAATATAGGATCTATTCTCTTGGGGCAATTTTCTTGCTTTTCTAATTTATTTATCATTTTTAGCAAGGCTTCTTTCCCCTCCAGATATAAAACCACATTTGGTTAGAAAGTTTATTTTAACCCCTTCTAAAATATTAATATGCCCTTGAGAGTACAGTCACTGCAACCTTGACACATTAGGCAAATGAAAACAGGTACCAAAGTAGAAATGGATTTCTGAAAGTGTAGGTCAAATGAAAATCTGACCTTGTTCATTCAAAAAGTAATTAACACAATTTTAAAGACAACACATTTCATAAAAATCCATGTGTATATGTGTGTCTGTGTGGTATGTGTGCGGTGTGTGTGTGGGTGTGTGTGTGTGGTGTATAGGTCTGGGTGTGTGCAGTGCAATTTATAGGTCTGTGTGCGGTGTGATGTGTGTGGTGTGATATATAAATGTGTGGTGTGTGTGTGCATGTGTATGTGTGGTGTATAGGTGTGTGTAGTATGGTATAGAGGTATGCATGTGCGTGTGTGTATGGTATATAGGTATGAGTGTGTATAGGTGCATGTGGTGTGTGTGGTGTGTGCTTGTGGTGCAGGATGGTGTACGGATGTGTGTGACGTGGTATGTGGTGTATAGGTGTGTGTATAGTATGAGGTGTAGGTATGGGTGTGGTGTACAGGTATGTTGGCACGGTGTGTGCATACAGTATGGTGTATAGGGGTGTGTGTGTGTGTGTAGGTGAGTGTGGTGTGCACATACAGTGTAGTGTATAGGTAGGTAAGGACTTGTGTGGTGGGTGCACGTGTGTAGGACACATGTGTAGTGTACCTCATCCCAAGCACAATTCTTAAGAAGGAATGAAATGGACCCACGATAAATTTTTGCTGAGAGCAGAAGGGGAAGGACAAAAGGGCAGGAGGAGGAGAGGGGAAAAAGGAAAGAGGAGAGCTCATGACTTCTTCCCTATTTACAAAATTCTATCATTTATGTTTTTGAGTGAATTAGACCAATTCCCCTTAAGAGAACTGAACGTTTCACCAATAGGACTTTTTGGCCTTCTTCTTCATGACTGCATACAGTGTCCAACCCTTGTGCACGCTTGGGATCCAGTGGAGTAATCTTAAGTGACCTAATTACAACGTACTGAACTCCTTAACACTTTTTTCTTTAAATATGGCTCCAGTGTTTCATATTTATCTACAATAGCACATTAGTTGTTAATTTGAAGGGAGCTGGCTTCCAAGAAAAACCGAGTTAGTATCTTCCTCTAGGAAAATTGGAGGGAAAAATTGTATTTTGAACCCCTTTAAAAGAATACAACTAAACGATAAAACTGGCAGGGGCCTCTTTTGTGAAACAATGAGAAATGAGAAAAAGAACAAATTTTTACTTGGTGTCTATGAGGTGTCAAACAATGTGCATATATTCTTTCATTCAATCCATCTAGTAGTAACTTCTAAGAGTAGGTACAACTACTAACCCAGCTCACAGGTTATAAAACAAGAAATCAGTTAATGAGCCTAGCCCAGGGTCACACTGCTAATCAGAGCTGAATACATGTTCACTTTCCTTTATTCCAAAGCACATACTATTTATAATTTATCACACTAACTGTTTCCCAAGCGGGGATGCTGGGGATGAACTGTCCCTCATTTGGATACTTCTTGGATTTTACTGCTGGCTTCTGAAATGGATCATCTTCCTCATACGCCTCTGCTATGTAAGCACTGGGCTCTGTGGTGGAGATATGGCCTCTATTACCTCAGTTAACAGCCACTCTATTTCTAAGAAAAGGAAATTTTAGCTCAAAAACCATGCATCTACCCTGACCGATATGCCAAATCTCATGGCTAATTTTCCTTTTAGCACTTGTAACGGAGCTTTCTTAGTTCCTCAGTAAATGGGAACCTAAGGAAGTACATGGCTTTGGCCCCTGAGCAACATATGGGGCAAAACGATAGGGGAAAAAGATGCAGGAAGAAACTGAAACTCGGGAAGTGAGGAAGATTTGCGGAAGCAAGTGACAACAAGAAAGATAAGGAAGGAAAAGAGGAGGGAGAGTGGTCCCCACAAAGCGCAACGAATCCACAATATTGTTGTGGCCAGGAAGAGAGTTTTCTTAGTGATTAAGTGACCCCTCCTTCCCTCCCTCTAAAATCACTTCTCAGTTTGCAGGCTCATGACTCCATCTGTGGAGTTGCTGGTTCACTGTTATGCGCTGTCCCAGTGCTGGAAAACAAGTCATCCGCCAGTTCAAATATTATTGACTCATTGACTGAATTCTTCTACCAGGTTCTTGTTGTTTTAAGCATACTTACTTGAGCTGTACATGCAACTGGAGTATTCTCTATCATTTTTCAGTTTGTTAGCGTGAAGGTATGAAATTTGTGGTGGTATATAGTTTTCTATCAAAAAGTATTAAGGTTATGAGGGAAACGCAGTCACTAATATAAGGGGGTTTTGAGAACTGTCGTGAAAATGGAGATATCCACTTGCCTCTTCTCAAACCAGAAACAGGCTTTATTTCCATGGATTAAATTAACCCCTCACACTCACGAGCATATCCTTCAGGAGTTCCTTTCATCTGGACAACTCTAAAAATATGGGCTGCAATCAAGGGTCTTGTTGCAGAATAAGCCAACTGCCCAGCAATGTTTGCTTAGAAGGGAGGATGATGAAGACTGGTTTGTTGGTTCTATCATTCATACTCACTAACCTTATGTTTTAATAAGTTATACCAGCAGTAACAATGGCAGTTAACACTTTGTAACTCATTACATATCAGAAACTGTCCTGAGTACTTTGAAATACCTCATGTTTTCCTATTCGATATAATAATTCTGTAAGGTAGGTAGTGTTATTAACCCTGTTTTACGGATGAGGAAGGTACGGCAGAGCTTCCGTGGGAAAAGGAACTCGCCCAAAGTCACATACAGGGTATTATTAGCTAAGCTGGAACTCGAATACAAGATTTTCTGATTTCAAAGCCCAGCTACACTACTTTACTGGCACCACGTGGAGGTAACAGAATTGTCAGAGTCCTTCCAAGACAACTCCTAGCTCTTTAGGACAGACTTTCCATCCAAGCTAAAGAAAACAGGTCAAACGAAAAGCCGTCTATCTCCACTTCAACTAGTACTTCACTACGCATGTTTCAAGCCTCAAAATGAGTTTTCAAGAAAACACGATCCTTCTTGGAAGGAAAATGACATGTGAAATCTTCATATGTTTTTCACAGTTAAAACACATTCAAATATGTCTTCCTTGGCTTTTTTACCCTCTCTGTCTGCATCCAATCGAAACAATGAGGACCAGTTTCCATTAACCTCGGGTAGGTAGATCTTTTTTGCAGCAGGGATGCTGACAAAGCCCTCATCTGGCTTTATGACTCCCTCACACCTCAAAACAATTAAGAAAGTACCTTTTTCCTTTAGAAAAATTTGTTGTATAACTCCTCAGACTTGCCTATGAAGTCAGATTCCTGCTTCTCCATAAATAAGTATTTACATACAGACAAACACATAAAGATAGACAGAAATAATGAAGAGGAAAGTTCAAAATCCCACAGTTCAATATGGCTGTGAGTCAATATTTTGGAATATGCAGGGTATGGACTTCTGCTGAAAGTCCACAATGGAGGGTAACCCCCTCTTTCTTTTAGGACATGTTCTACATGGTCGTGTAATGTTTACATCTGTGTTTCAAGCATATTCCACCGATCCTAATGATAGTATCTATCACGCATTGCATACTTACTCTTTTCAAAGCAGATTTTATGTTATGAAATATTCATAATCAGTATACATTTTAATAATAATAAACTTTTAGACCTATATGTCATTCATGTTCCCTGAATCTTTAAATTTCTACCTTGGGGCGCCTGGGTGGCTCAGTGGGTTAGGCCACTGCCTTCGGCTCAGGTCATGATCTCGGGATCCTGGGATCGAGTCCCACATCAGGCTCTCTGCTCGGCAGGGAGCCTGCTTCCCTCTCTCTCTCTCTCTCTCTGCCTGCCTCTCTGTCTACTTGTGATCTCTCTGTCAAATAAATAAATAAAATCTTTTAAAAAAATAAATAAATTTCTACCTTGTATGAGTCTCTGCTTTGCTTTTAAGCGTGCCCTTTATTTTAATGTGTGTTGACTGTCCTTAAATAAGACCAAAGAACCCATGAGAGCAAAGCCAACAATGCCCTATCTTTCCATGAAGGTTACTGACTGATCCAGTTTTAGGGAGATACTGTTCTCTTGTCTCTCACCACTCAAGACGCATACAGGTCTTCTAAGATTTCTCTGCCCAAGTATCAGAGAAGAACGCAGATACAACACCAAATATCTGAGAGCAATCTGACACAGCCAAGCCATAAGCATTAAAATTCTTCTTAGTATCTCGTTTAGTTTTTAAATTCATAATCATTTTGTTTGCATTCTAGTCTATAATACATCTACATTTGTTTCCCTGTAAACATTAAGAGGTTCTTCCTCAGAATCTCTAAGTAAAAGTGCACAGGGGCACGGATATGCCCTACGACTGCGCTCGGGTTCACAAAGCCCTCAGCACGCTATTGTACTCCTGGTGCTACAAGACCTCAGTTCAGAAGCATGGAGTATATGTCAATTTTTATTTTAAGGGACAATGACCCGCAGCTAATTGCACGACCTGGGATGAATAACTCTATTTCCATTTAACTGTCTGACATAAATGTCTACCCCTCATTCTCCCAGAGCAAATATAAAACGACTTTTCCCAAAGTGAGTCATTTCTCCCAATGCCTTCTATATTATAAAATGATGACAAATTACTCAAAAAAATTTTTTTCAGAAAGCAAATTGAGCACTTTTTTGGGGAAAAAATCCTGATGCTGACTCAGGTTTGGCAAGATAGGTATTAAAGTGCTAAGATGTGTAGAATCATATTCCTCACCCAGAACTTACTTTTCACTTTTATGTCTTTCCTAACTCTAGAATATAAATCTTCTGGGACAGCATAACATTCCTTTTTTTGTTTCTCTCATTTCTTCTTTTTCTTATTTACATTGTCTGGCACAGATGAACTATAAGGCTCTACTTTGCCACTAGGTGACTCCAGTCTGAATTTCTTTTTTAATTTCATGCTTCAAATTATATAAAGTGAATGAGGATCTTGTTTCTTCTGTAAGCTGAAAGTAATCTAGAGTTTACTTTAGGAAGGGATTTCTACAGTAATAAGGAAACAGCAAAGCATGGGATAGAAGTCAGAGGACTCCGTTGGTCTGGACCTTAGATCTGTTAATATTTGTATTTGGTTCCCTCAACTTTCAGATAAGATTAAGAATAATATACACTGTATGGGACTAATATAATGAAAAAATGTACATTAAATTTCTTTGCAAATACTGCAGTTTGAGTTAATTTCAAAGTACTGGGCTAATTACATTCAGATTCCAGAGCTCCTGATTTCACCTTCCAATTGAATCATGTGGCTTATGTACCTTGGGTAATGAGACTTCAAATTCAGCAGGATGGCTTCTCAGAGAAAACACCATGTTGAAAGCTTGTGCACATGGAGCCCACACCTTCCTCCAACACAGGGGAAGCACAGACACCAAGCATGATGTCCTTACCTGGGTCGGGAGGCATACAGGCACAGGAAAACTGAGTATTGTAGCCCACTTTGAAGTTGGAGTTGATGGGGTAGTAGTCCGCTAGCTTGATCATCTTCTTGAAAGCATCGTAAATAAAAATGAAGCTAATCAGAGAAGAGAAGCCCTCTTCGGTGAAGCGAGTGAAGTACTGAACCAAGAAGCTGGCATCTGTGGCTACCAAGATGAGACACAAGAAGGCTGACCACAGGCCAATCCAAAGGCGAAACTCCAGGTAGTCAAAATTATGGTCCCTGGAAAGAAAGAAAGAAAGGTGATCAGACTGCTCCTCCCTGGAACACAAAGAATAATATAAAACTACCCAATAACTGCAGAATGATTGCTAAAAACACAAGATCACTTGTAGCCACTAGATAAGAAGCTCAGTCTTGATTTCATCCAGAAAATATTAAGGTTAAAAAGGTAGTCTAGTGATATCATCCTGCTACCATAAAGAAATAATCCCAGAAGTTTAAGAATGTCATATCAAAATCAGTCACAGCATTTATATGTAAATAACAACTTTCTCATTCGAAAACTATGGTCCCTGCTTTTATGGAGTTAATAAAAGAAACAATTTGAAAGTGTCACGTTGGTAGCCAGTACGCACTCAATAAATGTTTGTGAGCTTCACTGGTTAATGAAGACACTCAGCTAAATATGGTCTCTGTCCCCACATCATTGCCATCACTGAGGGAGACAAACTGATGAACG
Organism: Meles meles; assembly: GCF_922984935.1. Lineage (NCBI taxonomy): Eukaryota > Metazoa > Chordata > Mammalia > Carnivora > Mustelidae > Meles > Meles meles. The sequence continues at coordinate 10,643,286 of NC_060067.1, forward strand.
TAATTACATCATAAAATAGTACATGATACCTAAACATTCCACAGAATATCCCAGAGGAACAACTAATTCTGGCTGGAGGAGGACAAATGGAGATGCAGAAAAATCTCAAGGAATTTAAGGATAAATAGGATAAGTGCACTGTAGTCAGATCAAGAAAGGCTGTCTTGCTGTGTTATAGCCAGACACAACCGCTTCTCGTGAACTTTGCCCACAGACGTGATGTCCTCCTGCTAAAGTTGTGTGTAAAGCATCTTGTGACCACCTTGTTTTTCATCTGTTCCTCTCCCACAGCAGTCTTAGAATAGGCTGCCTCCATCGGAGGATGCCTTTTTTTTAAGCCCTTTCCATTTCTTAGAAGTAAATTAGTTCACATCTAGGAAAAGATGGGTCAAGTGTTGACATTCTACCATTTCATATTGACTCCTCTAAAATTATGTGAAGATTCCTTTATAGTATTTCTTTCTTATCATTTGTGATGAAAAAGCAAATAGTAGTAGTCATATTTCTTCTATGAGAAAAAGAAATAAGGAGCATGCATGCTTGAAGCTCGACCGACTTGCTTTTAAATAATGAGTTTCTGAGGGTGACATTTTTTAATACTTTCCAAAAGGCATGGTATCAATGCCTTCACCACCAGCAGCCCAGTCTGGGCCACCAAGAAGTCGTTGCTTGAATAAAGTCCTTACTGATATCCATGTTTGCCCTGCTCAAAGCCATTTTCCACATCACAGCCAAAATTATCTTTTTAAATGTAAATCAGATCCCCCCACCTCCATTTAAAACCTTTTGGTGGCTTCACACTGCTCTTAAAATAAAATGTGGATTCTCTAAACTAACACAATGCTTGGCATACAGTTTCCAGTGAGAACTTGCTGGATGAATTAAGGCATGCCTATGGTTTAGGACTTGAGACAGTTATTGACATGACCTATAAGCTATTACAGGGAGCCAGGAGATCCTAAGTGAAAATTTATAGAATATTAGAATTAAAAGGTCCTTAGATGCTGAAATGGTTAATTTTATGTGTCAAGTTGGCTGGATCATGCAGTACCCAGATACTTGGTCAAACATTATTCTTGGTGTCTCTGTAAGGGTGGTTTTGATGAAATTAACATTTAACTTGGTAGACTTTGAGTAAAGCAGATAGCTTTTCATAATGTGGATGAAACTCATCCAACTGAGTTCTTCAACCAAATACAGAAAACTACCTGCCAACCTCAAGCAAGAAAGTTTCTCCAGTAGATTGCCTTTGGGCTTTCTCCGGAACATGCCTCTTTCTGGTTCTATAGCAGACACCCTTTGAACTTGAATTGGAACATTAACTCTCCTGGGTCTCCAGCCTGCTGGCCCACCCTGCAGATTTTGGACCTGCTGGTCTCTATAATTGTATGAGTCAATTCCTTAACAATAAATCTCTTTATGATATTAGTACAATTTCCCTGGAGAAAATTAATACAGATGCCAATTAGTCAAATAGGTCTCATTTTATAGATGAGGAAACCACCAAGGCCAATGGAAGTTAAGCCATTTATCCAATGTCAAGGTTTTAATGGCAGAGCTGAGCCAGAAACCAAATTTCTGTATTCCTGGATGACTCCTTTAAAAAATTACACCATCATTCCCTACCTGATCCGTATTTAGGGTGGGCCTTGAGATCACTGCCCTTTGAATCCCTCTTTTCACCAAATCACATAAACTGGAAATATTACCAAAGCAGCAGACTATTAACACTCAGGTAGAGAGTTATCTCCTATGGGTTTCCTGGAATCTTTCTGAAGACATCTTTTGCATTCCCTTTCCATCTGGAACCCCACTGCTTAATCCTATGCATGTCTTTGTGAGATAAGTAGACTACAGAAAAGCTACATTCTAGGAATTTGAGATGATTTACGTTATCACACAATGAATCAAGTCTCAGTCAGAGCTAAGAAACAGTTTCATCACTTCTGAGCCAATAATCTTTTTTCATAAAATAAAAATTTTAAACAATTACTTAGTTTTGCTTCCCTAACAAGATGACAGGACAATCTTAATTTATTTTAAGAATGCTAATGGTTGTTTAGAGAATCTATGTTTACAGGACAGGAACACTCGGTTTGAGTACAAAGGGAAAAAATGCATGTATACACTTAAATCTTAGGATCTAAATGATATACCAAAATAGCTGCTCTACAATACTTAAATACTCCCAGAGTAGCTCCATAAGAATAACCCAAATAAAATCACTAAAACCCATGGCACTTCATTATAAAAGTGATATGTTTACAGCAGCAAGAAGAAAGAGGAGTAAGAGATGAGAAACTTTTTAGAACAAGTTGATCAACACTAATGACTACAATAAAATGGCAATATTACATCCAATAAGCTTATCAGTCCCTTTAGTGCCAAGTTTAAATAGCAACTAAGTTATAAAAAGTAACAGGAAATGATAGTACAGACAAAAGAAACTATTGTGACTAAATGGGTTTATATCCTTATGATACCACAGTGTTCCTAGATATTTTGAGTTATAGTTTCCAAGGAGCATAAAACCAAGGCACAAACTGAAGAACCATCTGAAGCATGCTACAGAAATTAATGTTTAGTCTCTGACAAATATAAAACTCCCTAAACTACATGAATAAAGCCAGTAATATAATAGAAGAAAATAATTATTTGAAGTCCTCTAAGTAAAACGTTCAAAAACTAGAAGGAAAAAATTATTGAATGACCAAATGACAATTACACAGGTTAAACTCCAACTTTAATTATGAGGCTTGTACATAGCTTAGAACACAGTGGTAAAACTTCTTTCAGATTCCTCACTCAAGAAAAAGAAAAGGTGTCTAATTTTCCATTACTGGTTTATAAGGTGTAAAAACAGTGCAAAAGAAGCTCCAGAATTAGGAAAACAAAACTACAACTGGAATTTGGAAAGCTTGTAAGCTCGTGCCTTCATTTTGTTATTAATTTTAAAAGGTGAAAGCACATCTTTCATATTCCTTTATGATTCTCCAGTTTATAGGGCAAACATTTAAACCTGTACCCCATATCAGGAGGAAACCAGTGGATCATGTGGAATTTGCATTCGAGTCCACTGAAGTTACAAAATAAGGATCTACCCACTTCTCAAAAAATGGTAAAATATGGTCTCTTATGGTTCACCTCCCCTCCCCAATGTCCATAGCCCGCTCCCCCTCTCCCAATCCCACCTCCCCCCAGGAACCCCCAGTTTGTTTTGTGAGATTAAGAGTCATTTATGGTTTGTCTCCCTCCCAATCCCATCTTGTTTCATTTATTCTTCTCCTATCCCCCTAACCCCCCATGTTGCTTCTCCATGTCCTCATATCAGGGAGATCATATGATAGTTGTCTTTCTCCGATTGACTTATTTCACTAAGCATGGGAAAAATCTGGGTAAGACAGACCAAACCAGTTTCTTTACCGAAGGACTTCTCAGATCCCTTAGTAAGCTAATGTGTAAGGTGAATTACTGAGAGGGAGATAAAATCCGGAAAAAGCATATTCTGGATTTGTTGGGATTACAGAAGCTTTTGTCCAAGGAACACCTACAACGGAACTAGAAATTGAGGAAATACACTTTGAGAAATAGTGATCTACACAAATAATCTGTATCTAGACACAATATTAGCACTGTTGTTGTAATATCGAGGCAAATGATACAGCACGTGAATAAAATAATAAGGTTTGCCAAATAAGCACCACATGCTGCTCAGTGATGAATTTAAAGCACAGTTTCTCGAATGTTTCTTGTTGCTTTACAACTGTTTTCAAATAAATCACTTGGAACAATGTTTACATTACCAATTATGATGAAACAGAAGGGAAAGTGAGAAAGGAACTTGCTTAGTGAAAGGAAATAATCTCTATCCTACAATTATCTAAAGTAAACTGGGATACAAACATTTTCTGTATATTAAGGCTCTGATCACATTGCATCCAATAAATCTTTCTGCAAAGGTTGCACATGTTTGTTCCTGTTTATAGTACATGCTTGCTTCATCTTCCCACAAAAGCTTTCTTGTCTCACACAATGTTTTCTCAAACATATAAAAACGGTTTGACTTTCTATAAACTGACACGAACAGAATTCTTTCCAATGTCCTGAGAATTATGATGGAGGAGGGATCTGTAGTGGTGAGCCAAGAAAATTCACATTATTTAAAATTTAGAACTTTAAATTTTCTTAAGACCCTGCTGATGTCCTCAACCCAGCTTTCAAAACGCGAATTTCAAATCCTCATTCCCTCCTCTGTCTTGGGATTGTTTTTCATAGCTCAGAGTTTCAAAGATGACTGTACTAGCACTTAAGTCCATGAGGTATCATGTAGGTAATAAAATTTGCAATAATAAAATCTTAAAAATGTGTAACAATAGACGAATACAGAAATTCCAGTAAGGAATGCCAGCAAGTCATATGAAATGCTGCAGTCTACCTAAAGGATTGAGATCTGCTGGGAAAGGCAATTCTCTCTGTAAGTAATCAAGTTCATTAGAAAGAGGCCAGAATACCCAATTTGATTTTGAATCTGTTTGTGTGCTAATGTGGTCACTTGGATAATTCTCTTAACCTGACTTTCTCCTTCTTAAATTGATCCATCAATTTCAAAAAGAAAATATGATAGCACAATTGTTATGTCCAATAGGACTGTCTAGTGACTCTGTAAGAGGCAGAAAGTGAAGCAGGAGTTCAAATCCCAGCCCTACCTACAACAGATGATGGAGCCTTCAGCAATGCACTACCTCTCCCTGCCTGTTTCCTCATCTATAAAACAGGGTACGGTCCATCCCTCAGTACTGCTGCAGGACTCCAATGAGGGAGTACATGTAACACACGTAGGGTAATACTTGGTACCTTGGTACATGATCAGAGCTCAACAAATGTTATTACTCAGCTGACTCTTGAAACGCATCTTTAGTTAAGCACACTGAGATGAGGGTTAGGAACAGTGATCACTGGAGCAGCTAGTTTCTTTCATTAATGAGTCACGGGACCTTGAACAAGACATTGCATTTCTCTAGTGTAAGTCAGGATCATGGAAGGAAACAGAAGGCATTCTCCAAAGGGTTTGTGAAGAAAACGTAATAAATGGGCTATTTGCAGAGGTGTCAGTAACCGGCAAGGTGCTCAGGGACTAGCAACATCGGGGGCCATTTTTACCTCCTGGTTTGGAAAGGTCAGGGAAGGACTGGAGTCACCCAACGCTGGAGAGGCCTAGAACCAGGTCTGAGGAGGCACCTTACAGGGGTGATAGTCAGGGGACAAGCCCCTGCCAGACAGCAGTGTTAACGAGGAACAGGGAAGTGCAGAGAGGTAAATGCACACCCTGACTTCTCTCCCTCCCTGTCCTACGGATGCACTACCAAACCCAAGAAGAAGCCAGCAGGAAAAGGAGCCTTAGTGCTGCAGTCCACACTGGGATCAGCCCCAAAGGCACAAAGCAAGACTAGAAGGGCAGAGAATGATGATGAGGGCAAGCGGAAAGTATATCATATGGACCTCAGCTGGATCGAACGTAAAATGAGTGTTGGAATACCCCGTCTTCAAAGGCCTTTCAACCTCCACGTCTTAAAATTCTCACATTCTAATCAACCTAATTATGATTCTATGCTCAACCTAGACGATGAATGCTCTACAATTAAACAGTCCTTATTTATCATTAGATATGTATATACGTACTTGCTGAAATTAAATAGAAGCCTCTCGAAAACTAGAACAGGTCCTGTGCTGCTCAAAATCGTGAGGGGCTGACCGGCGAACAGGCAAAAGATGGCTCCGGAGACAGCTGTGCCCAGAAAGCTCTCCAACACGCCCTAATGGAAAGAAAATAAAGCTGTTAAAAGAAATGTCTTTTTCCTTCCCATGCGTGATGTCACTAGGGAAATTAAGCACATGAACATGCTATTAGAAGGGCCATAGCAAACGTAGCAAATAGACGTGAAGAAATAGATTCTTCCCAGTATGAACATCCCCATGTATTTCATCATACGATTTAGTCACCCCTCCCTACTCCAAGGGCAGCTGACCTGCTCCAAAGAACTGTGGTGACGATACTGACTGGTGGCTGCCTACAGGAAGCAAAAGGGGACTCTGATCCACTCTAAAACTGCTGAAGCTTCTGCATGTAAAAGCGCAAGGTGTAAGACCACCACGTGGGCAGAAGTGATTCAGTACTCCCGAGGGTGTTTTCCTCTCTGTGGTTACCTTCAGTCTTTGTTTCAGCCTGATTTTACCTTGCACATAGCAGGTGTTTATAAGTAGTTACATTTTTTTAAAGATTTTATTTATTTATTTGACAGAGAGAGAGAGATCACAAGTAGGCAGAGAGGCAGGCAGAGAGAGGGAAGGAGCCTCCTCACTGAGCAAGGAGCCTGAGGCGGGGCTCAATCACTGGACCCTGAGATCATGCCTGAGCTGAAGGCAGAGGCTCAACCCACTGAGCCACCCAGGTGCCCCAAGTAGTTATATTTTATACCCAAAAGCTATTTTTTCTAAAGAAAAGATTTGAGAGGGGAGCAACAGGGGCAAAAAAAAAAAAAAAAAGGTTAGTTGCCCTTGATCTGGTAATCTCTAAGACAGCAACCAAAAAAAATATACATATATATTATTATCTATTCTTTGTCCAATGTAAACTTATAGAAGAGCTTTAATTCAGTTTAGAGGAAATATATAGGTAGGGACATGAATAACTAAATCTTTGTGGCCACACCTCCCTGTAGTTATCCCTCTGGAAACTCAACCCATTGTTTTCCTTTAGCCAAACAAGAACAAGGAAACATGAACCATGAAGCATCATTGAATTAAAAGATTATCCTAACTTACTTAATCATGTCATTTGGGACCAATGCCTCAGATGACAGCAAACTAGCTCAAATCCTCTACTTTTCATCAGTTCGAATTTTAGTTAGAAAAGCAAATGTTTATTTGTGAGAGGATCCTTTTCTAAACTTGAAATAGTATTCTATCAAGGGATGATTTTTTAAATATAAAAAGATGACAGAGTCCCTTTATTCATACATAAGGGTATACATTTAAACCATAAAACTTGTAAGATAAACATTTTTCAAATGAGTAAATATTCTAAAGCTTTAAAAGACACAAATATATATATATATATATATATATATATATATATATATATATGTAGTGGTAGGTTAATTTATATAATAGAGCCAAATTATGTGATCTCTGTAACTGTATGTGTATACTAAAACAAAATGGTGCCGGGAATATCTTCCACCCCAACTGAAGAATAAGTTACCTGTTCATAGAAATATGATTTATGTTTACATAAAACAAGCCATCTCTTAATCTAAATCACCCTCTGTTTGGAGCAGAATGGATTTCTGAGTAATCTGAGACACCACTCAGTTACTCCCTGCCCCCGCCCCACCAAAGAGTTAACCTGTCCGTCTACATTCACTCTCCACAGCCCCGAAAGTTCTCCAGCAACTTATACTTACTTATCATAAAATATAATGAAATGATTACACAGGAATTGTTTTTTAAAATCAAGTTACAGTTACGGAATAAACAAGTCACGTAAATAAAAGGCACAACGTAGGAAATACACTCGATATCGTAATAGCATCATATTTTGACGGTGGTAGCTACAAATAGTGGTGGTAGCTACAAATAGTGGTGCACACAACATAACATACCAAGAAGGTGAATCACTATGCTCTCTCTACACCTGAAATTAATGTAACATTGTATGTCAGTCAAACTCAAATTTTAAAAATGTTTAAGTAAAAAAAGTTTAAATATCAAACAGAAAAAAAATCCACTTACAGAACTTAAATACACTAAGTGTTAGACCCACTTAAAAGCCATCCTAAGAGACGCTTATTACGATGATTACTCAAAATATTTTTTCCCACTGCTTCAGAGCCAGCAATATCCTCCTTAAAATGGCCCTGGCAATAGCACACCCTCCTCTTTGAAGGGTAGGGTTCAATTCAGAAAACAGATAAGAATCCTTGAGAACAGCACTAGATCATAATAATGGGGTTGGGGCGTGGAAAGGACAAAAAAAAATGTTGACGAATAAGACTGGCTCCTCACACTGTGAGCACCCACATTCTGAAACACTTCAGAACCCTTTCTGTCTAAGAAGTCTAGGCTGAAACCCAGTTTCCATGGATGTGAGCTCCACGGCATGACTGAAGAATGCCGTCTCATCACTTTACAGCCATTCCATACATAATCAGGGTATCCACCTCATTCTGCAGAAGGACAGAATGAAGAATAACAAGCAAAGCAGGCAGAACCAGGTCGCATTTATGCAGAGAAGAGACTCCCTTGTGCCCAACAAATAGTTCTGATCGCTTACCCATGAAGACGCTGAGATTCAGAAGAGTTAAATAGTATGAACAAATCCATATTCAGTGTGGCACAACAAGTGTATGGAGTATGGGTACTTACCCAACCACGACCCCACCCACATTAAGGCTAGAAAGTGTATCCATAGCAAGGCTAGAAGGTGTGCCCTCCACTGGGATTTTCAAGGACATGCAGCATTTCACCTTCTGTGCATTCACACTGAGTTTTTTTTTTTAATGTCTTTTAATTTTTCTTTCTCCTAACTTACTTTAGCATGTGTACCATGAAAGGGTAGGAGTGGAATGTTCCATGTGGTAGGACAAGCCATATTCTGGGCATAAGGGACAGGCAAAGTTACTGCATCATTCTTTATCAAGCATGGGAAAGTACCTATTTCCCATGGCTACTACAGGATCAAAATACAGTACAGCCTGGGTGTAAGAAAGAACATGAAGGAAGAAAGAAGAAAGGTGAGTTCAGAATTCTCGACTTGATTTAACATTGCTATTCATCTCTCTGAGGGCAAGCACAGGGTCTCTGGGGGCCTTCCTATTTTCCTTCCTCCTATGAGGCTTTGCACTATCCTCCCATGTGCTCTGTAAGCATGAAGGAAATCTCAAAGGAATTGAAGAAGGAATACCCAAATCACACCCTAGGTTCCACTGAATCGAAGGTCAACAGACGTTGTTGCTCACTCAGTAAAGATAGCAATGAATTTCTTCCAAAAAAATGGCTCTGATTTATGGGAACCATGTGACTGTTAAAAGGCAGATTATTTTTATTTCAGTACTTGATCCTTTGGTAAGTGCTACAGTTTCCATTCTGTTGCTGACAATTTTGAAACAGAGACAGGTGATTTATTATATACACTGCACTGGAAACTTGCTTAAACTTAGAGATACTTGCAGCATTTCTGAGAAAAGAACTATTTTCACCACATTTTGATATGTTACTCTTGATAATACAGAAATTTTAAAAATAATCTCAGGCACTGAATAACTCCAGTTCAACTCACTAGAATTTGAGGCAATTTAGAAGGTGAACTATCAGAAACCCCTTTTCTGATTTATTATATTCAGGGTTCACGAAGATAAAAAAAGGAAAATAATATGTGGGTGTGTGTATTTTTAATTGCTGCAACTCATAGAGACACTTCTGACCCTGATTTCTCCCTGCTCTATTATTTTTCATTCAGTTCACGAGACTGCATGTGGCTGAGCTCTGAGGTGCGGCGGAATCAGGCAGCACAAAGTGTCCCAGCTCCATTTTGCTTAGGCTTTCATCTCCTTGCACTTCTGATCAAGAATCCCCCACCGCTGAGGAGCAGAATGAGCAAAGAACCAGCAGTCAGGAAATCTAGAGTCTAGACTTTGTTCTGTCACCAAAGAGCGGCGATCTTGGGAATGTCACTTAAAGTTTGTTGATTCTAGTTTCTTCAAGTAGGAAACATGGCATTGATGCAGTTTAACAAGGGACTCTGAGGTCAAAAAACATCTCAAAGTGAGACTAGGCTCTACCATTTACTCAAGCAATGACTTTAAGATATAACAGTTATTATACGTATTAGATAATACATGTAAAATGTTTAGCATAGTCTCTGATACATAATATCTTTATGAACAGTAACACAAACATAAGGTATTTGTTTAGATAGAAGAGGGAAAGCTGAACTAGATGGTTTCCAACATCTGCTCAAGGTGGCTCAGCATAAACAGAATGTCGTGGAGTTGGGGATATCTGAATTAAATCCCAGATCCACCAGTCACCAACCTCTCCACATCCTAATTCTCTCTTCTGTAAATCAATTGCTATTTCACAGGAAAATTATGTGGACTAAGAAAGACAATCATATATAAAGAGCTAAGAATAGAAATACAATAAAACATGGGTTTTCTTTCCTTCTCTGCCTTTCAATCCCTTCTTTTCCCAGCCTATCTCTATTATTTCTCTTTTCATCAAAAGAGGGAAAAGATGGAGAAAGTCAAAAGGAGTGACATGAAAGAAAAAAAATGAAGACTAGTCCTCAGAAGAAATGGGGGGGACCTCTTTAAATCTTCAATATTTCCCCAAACAAATCCTAAATCAACAGAAGCCTTCAGGAGCAACACTACAGCCATTGAAAGTTGCTTATTTTTTTTTAATTTTTTATTTATTTCTTATGTTACTAAACACATGGAATCAGCTATAATAGGACAGAATAGTTTGTTTTACTTTACAGCCATGAAGTCAAAACTCACATCCCAAACAATTTATGAACATCTTTCTGTTTCTATCAGGGTTTGAAGTTAAACCAAAGATGGTCCCTATTTTACAAAACAGCCAAGATAATCAGCACAAGTCCGTGATAGAAAAATCAAGCATAAAAGTAGCTGGACCATTTATGGTTTCATTTATTCTTCTCCTATCCCCCTAACCCCCCATGTTGCTTCTCCATGTCCTCATATCAGGGAGATCATATGATAGTTGTCTTTCTCCGATTGACTTATTTCACTGAGCATGATACGCTCTAGTTCCATCCACGTCGTGGACTCTGAAAAACAACCTGAGGGTTTTGAAGGGTCAGGGGTGGGAGGTTGGGGCAACCTGAGGGTTTTGAAGGGTCAGGGGTGGGAGGTTGGGGGAACAGGTGGTGGGTAATGGGGAGGGCACGTATTGCATGGAGCACTGGGTGTGGTGCAAAAACAATGAATACTGTTATGCTGAAAAAATAAATAAAATGGAAAAAAAAAGTAGCTGGACCGTAAGAAAGAGATTCTTAAAAACAAAACAAAACAAAATTCAACTCTAATTGGTCATACCAGCATTTTAGGTCTTGGAGCCACCAGTGACCAGGGCCCCAAGGCCACCATGCCTGTCAGCACCAATGTTCGACAAGCACATTCAAAAGATGATGAAAGATTAAAAATTTAAAAAAAATTATGCTGTCAACTTTGACTTTACTGCAATTCAGTATCTTCACAGAACACTAAAGAATGACCCTTCTTGTTTTATGTCCTTTTTATTAAGGAATTCATTATTTAGAATAATCATCACAACCATTTAGGGAGTGTGGACAGCAGTAACAGGAGACGAGCAGCACAAACGCCTGAGCAAACAAAACATTTTCTAAGTCTTTGACAATTTTCAACCAAGTAAAACTTCGAAAATAAAATATTTTGGTGGCAGTAAATGATAAAGTATTCACTGACTTAATTGTAATATTTCAAGCTTCTCAAAAGAAACTCAACTGTTTCTAACCATAAAAAGAGACTTCAGCCCGTGTTTGTGGTAATTTATACAAACTGCGTAGAATGTTGAATAATAAAATTAAATATCTCTAGCTCCGTCTTTGAATCTGAAAGTTAGCCAAGAAAAACGACGCAGCCTAATGCCATTTAGACACCGCCACTGGAAATAGGCAGGCAGACCTGAATTATCTGCAGGAGTTCCAATGTCAGGTCCCCAGCAGAAAGCCAAGCCACATGATTAGAAGTAAAGTGAAGAAATAATGCAAGTTTCTAAATCAAATTTGGGTCACATGACAATTAGCCGGGAAGATTTTTTTTTTTAAGAAAAAAAAAATACTGATTCTTTACCTCTACCTTGAACAATTAAGTCAAGATCTCTGAAGATCCGGCCTTGGGAATCAGAATTTTTTTTTTAAGTTCCCCATGTGATTCTCATATGGTTCAAATTTGAGGTGCGCCCATTCAAAAAATCTCCCTTCCTCTTTCCAAATCAGAACCACCTGCTAGCATTTGTTAAGGTCCAGTTACCCAGACCATTCATCTACGCTGGGGAAGACTAGAGAGACAGCCATCATTGTTTATTTCACCTGTGTAGCTATAGCCTATAAATCAGTGATCTCTGTCCTGACAGATCACAGCTGCCAAACCCTTATTTTCATCTATCCTGCCTAAAAGTGCTTTGTCGTCATAAATAGGATTTCACTTTACACTACCCAGCAAGAGCTGAAGAAAGAGGGAAGACTGAAAGAGAAATTAGCTCCCTGCTTGAAGAAAAGTATGAGCCAAAACCTTCACCAAAGAGCCACAACTCCAAGTCTGATAGAATGGATGGGCAAGATGGGGAGGCTCTATGATATTTTTTTGTTTGAGGAGCTATGATTACGTGCCTGGATCATCTGAAGTGCCCAAACATCAAATGCCAGGATAACCTTACACAAAAAATCAATTCCAGATGGATAAAAAATTTAAATGAAAACATAAAAGTACTAAGATATGTGGGTAAATATTTTTCTAATCTTGGAACAGGAAAGCCTCTCTAAGTATATAATGAAAATAAAAAGCTATAAAAGATTGAAGAATTTGAATACACAAAAATTAGTATCGGTATAGTGAAAGAAATCATAAATAAGTGAAAAGACAGGATAGATCTGGGAAAAATATATTTGTCATATTTCTGACAAGAAAAGAAAAAATATACTAATACACAGAGTTCCTATGAGTCAATGGGGAAAAAAACCAAATGCCTAAAAGGACAATATGCGAAGGACACAAATACAAACAAGTATATTAACAATTGACAAACAAGTCAAGAAAAATGCAGAAAGATATTCACCCTCACTAAAAGTCGAAGGAATTTGAAATGACTATGAGTGAGCTATCATTCTCAACCCACTGAATGGCAAAAATAAGAAGATGGGACAAAATCTTGTTTTTGCAAGAGTGCATATAAGTGGGCATTCTTGTCCATTATTGGTGGAAGTATAAATCGGCATAACCTTCTGTGAGTATAACTTAAAACAAATATAAAAAAAATAAAATAAGCCTGTCCTGCAAACATTCTGCTAGGGATTTTACTCTAAGGAGATAATTACAAAGAATGAAAACATAGTTAAACACCAAAGTTTGTTTATAAATGAAAAAATCTGGGGAAACTGAAAGTGTACTAATAGGGGATTTATTAGGTAAATTATAGGACATGCATCATCATGTGTATAAAGAGCAGCAGTCTTAAAGATAATGTTCAAGATCCACACTAAAGTGGAAGAACTTCCATTAAAAACTGGTCATGTGGGGCACCTGGGTGGCTCAGTGGGTTAAGCTGCTGCCTTCGGCTCAGGTCATGATCTCAGGGTCCTGGGATCGAGCCCTGCATCGAGCCCTGCATCGGGCTCGCTGCTCAGCAGGGAGCCTGCTTCCTCCTCTCTCTCTGCCCACTTGTGATCTCTATCTATCAAATAAATGAATAAAATATTAAAAAAATAATCATGTTATGAAACAGCAGGTATATGATCTCATTTATATACACGCTTTCTTATACATCAATCTATCTGTTTACACATGCATCACAAGATATACAAAAGATGTTCACGAAAATGTTAATAATAGTTATTTCTGAGTGATGAGTTTAAGGGTAAAACTATTTTTTATTGTAGTTTTTCTGCATTGTTTGAATTTTTGACAACACATAATTATATCTTATTAAAAATAAAGTATTTCAAAATAATTTCAAGACAAACATGAGGTAGTTTTAGAAGGTCACAACGTTTGGGATCACCACCCTGCCCAAATCACTATCCTTTTCTAATCACCAAGAAAAGAGTTGACAAAGGTCTTCCAGTTGAAAAGCCAACCAAATATGCTCTGGTAAGTGAAAATTTGGTTACATTTGACTTAACCTTAATCAAACAGTCTTAATTCAGAACTTGTACATGAAGTGAAGTAAATTCTTTAGTTAAGTTCCTTCCTGGGAGAAGGAATAACCAGCACACACACTGGAGGCAAGAAAGCAATGGGAGCTCCTTACTTTGTCACTAATACACATTTATATTTTTTAAAGATTGTATTTATTTATTGGAGAGGGAGAGAGAGCACAAGCAGGGGGAGTGGCAGGCAGAGGGAGAGGGAGGGGCAGACTACCTGCTGAGCAAGGAGCCTGACGTGGGGCCCATCCCAGGGCCATCGGATCATGACCTGAGCCAAAGGCAGATGTCTAACCAACTGAGCCACCCAGGCACTCCAATACACACTTATTTTTGACTGCCCAAACAACCCACCTATATCAATCCAACAGACTCTCTCTCTCTAACCTTTTAAAATCTCTCTTACGTTTCTGGAAGACTATTTCAGGCAGATTAACATATCACCTTCCTTTCCACCTCAAGAAAGAAATGCATTTTGGTGCCCAAGTGCAACATTTAGGGAAGCTGAAATTCCTATGCTTTCCTCACTATAATGAAGCAATTGCTATTATAAAGTACACATGATAAACTTCATAAAGAAGTGTCTATCTTACAGAAAAATATCTATGTGAAGAAGAAATGATACATTTCCAACCTCAGCAGATTGATTAAATATTCTCAGCACAGCAGTATGTTAAAATAAAGCTTTAAATTTGGAGATGCCAGCTATAAATGTTCCTTATTATGAGACAAATTTCCTTAAAATGTGCTCTGTTAGGCTCCATAAATATCACAAAATTCACAGAATTCTAAAAATCTTACTGTATCCTTTTGCTAAAAGGTTTGTGAAAATAGGATTATATTTACTCTGGGGAAAGAAATTAAAATTACTTTCTTCACTCTAGACTATACTCAGTCATTCACAATCAACAATGTGGATTTGAGCTAAAAGATTTTTTTCCCTATGTTCCATAAAGCCAGAAACAACTTTAAAAAACACCAAGACTTGCCACAGAGTATCAAAAAGTGTTCCCTGTATGGGTAACTTGCCCATAGACTAAGCTATCCATAAATATTTGTTAAATCAATGTTTAACAATTTAATCACACGTATCTAAATGAACAGAACAGTAAGCCGGCTTGGCAACCAAGACTATAAATGCAGTGCAGTGACTTGGATGCATGGTCACAGAGCTGAGTTCTGGAAAGGACATGCTTCTAGGATGGTGAGACTGAAAACCCTTTGTTTACTTCAGAGCACAGCAAGGGGACCAGAGCATTATTACAGTGGGAGGGACTGAGAAAGATAATAAGAGCGTTGCATGTTTCCCGGACCTCAAAAACCACACGCTCTAGTCCTTTGTTGTTGAACCACAGGAACAGGAAATAAGCACAAGCCAGGGCTGGATCCTAGATAAATCTAAGGTCATCTCTTGGCCAAGTGGTTCAGTCACCCCAGAAGCCCAAGCTAAACTTTACTGTCTATACCTAAGGAATCCATGAACACCCCCTCTGAAAGCCTTAGATCCTCTCAGAGCAGGCTGATGGGTCCAACGAGTATGCCAAGTTGGGAAATTTGTACAGTCATCTAGGAGGCTATTATCAATTGATTATAACGGAAGCCACTGTAGCTTCGACTGTTCCACTTCAACTTAGGTCCATGGGAAATGATCCATATCCAAGATCTGCTTCTAATGATGATGTGGGAATAGATAGACACACAAGTGTGTATGGGGGAATACTAAACATACATCTACTTTATTACTATTAATATTCATTATAATTAATATTACATATATAGATTTCAGCTCTGAAAGAAATGCTTAAATGTAAATTTCTGTCTTCGAGCAGGCAAGACCTCCTGGCAGAAGAGTTTGCTTAAACAACAACAGTACAGTGACTCATCTGTGTTTTCACAACATGTTTGCACCAGCACCCATGTCTATTTGTAGCTTGACAATAAAGGCCCTATTTGTGAACCATCTCTGAGCTGTCTGCCTTTAAAAGCAAGGACACTATTCTCGGTTGACTCATTTGAGCTAGTTGGGCTTTTCAGAATAACCCACTGCCACATTATAAAGGCATGTGATATAACTGAAGATTACTTCAGGCGATGCCAATGTTCTGCTTAGTCTTGATCTAGTGTTTCGAAAAGCAAATAGACCGAGAGGACTTTACCCCCTAAATAAGCCCACTACATTCCACTACTGGTACCTCTTGGAGACACAGAAAAAGAATGCCTTATCAACACCCTAGACTGTAAATACCATCAGAATAGGGATTCTTATCTATTTTGATCACTTATCTGTATCCCCAGCACTTAAAAGAGTGTCTGTCACACAGTAGACACTCTTTAAATATTTGCAAAGGAATAAATCAGCCTCTGACATGCACCTGGGAAAGATCTGAGACTTAGCACCAAATCCATACACTATTTTGTTGTCCTGATGCCACATCAAGATTCCTCCTGCTAGAGCATCAGAACTTCTGTATACTCAAGGACATGCTGTTTCGGTACTGAGATGCTTTTCAACACATTAAGTCACCTTACTCTCTAGTCCTTAAAATAGATAAAACCAATAAAAATCTCAATCTGAGTCATCTACCACTGCAAGAAAATCTAGAACAATGGCTACAGGTAAAATGTTTCCTATTAAAATACTGGGATATGTAAAATCACTGTAAAACGACTGAGTTGGGGAGGGGAAGTGTGGCACCCTAACTAGTAAGTTCTAGTTATACAGATCATTTTACATCTATAAATCCAGTGCTTGGCTCTATGCACCTTCACTAATAGCACGAGTTTCCCCAAAAGAAAGAGATAATAGACTATTCAGTTCAACAAATATATATTAACGATCATTAATTTCCCATCCTTCTTTTTCAGTGTTTCTGCTACCCACAGTGACTTCTACAAGTACCAAATTGCAGTACTTGGCCAATACGTTCTTCAAAGAAAAAAATAGGAACTGAGAGAAAAATAGGCACTTCAATATTTCCAAAGACTTAAAACATGGAGTTCACAGTTTCAGTGAATTATCAATAGGGGTTACAAAATCTATCAATAAAATAAGCAGAATATGTCAGGCAAATATCCTCCTAGATTAGAAGCTAATTCTTCGAATTAATTTGTATGTGGGAGTATGAAACTTACATGTATTTTATTATGATTAATATTCATTATAATTAATATTACATATATAGGAGTGACTCCTAGGAGTGACACCCAGCAAATGGTCCTTTTAGCAGACAACCTAGAATTCTGATGTGCTGAAAGCATTTATGTTTCTCCTAAAGGCTGCAGAACTCAGAAAACTGCTTACTCCACCAGCAAGGCCCTTCCTATGACATTCCTCACCAAGGAGATACCCACAATAACTGCACATATTATACAACAGAATCCTTTACTTTCTCCCAAACTTGCACTTATGGAAATTAATTCACCTTGGAGAGATCAACAATAGAATTTAACAGATTTCTTCCTCATCTCAGATGCGGTGTTTTAAAGCTACATCTTATGAAGCTGGAAAGGGGTTCAATTCAGTTTAAAAAGCCAATACATTAATATATAGGAAGTATTGTAATTTCTCCATCTCTATGAAAAGAACATTCACGGAAAGCTACATGTTGAAAAATTATCTGCACAAGAAAGTCTCCACGTCTTCTGAAAGACAGAAAGAACTTAGCTTGCCACTCTCTCAAAATCACAGCTTTCTTTCATTTTCCTAATGTGGCTGCCTGTCTTATGTTCTTCGTGCTGGCCTCCCGGTGCTTCCCCAGTCTCTCTTCTCCACTTGTTTTCTTGAATAATCTGATTTAGTTATCATTATGCTATCACTTGGAGGAAGAAAACTGTTCAATCTGGATATAGAGCAGACTTATAAAAATACTATTACTGACATCACCATTACAGTTTAATTTATTCATTCTTATCTTATGAATAAGAGGGAAACACCCTATCAGTATATTTCATCTTTGTGTCCTACCATGCTCATTTCTGTTCCCCACAGGGCAGGTCTCTCCTGGGGACATAACACATAAGTGTTTCCTGGTCAGCGCAATGTTATTTTTTAAATGTTAATTAGCTCCAAATATTTAAAAATCACTAGATTTCAATAAGAAGATTTGAGTTTTCAGCCTCTTTTTGAAAATCAGAAAGTGAAATCATACGGAGCACATATTCACAGGGAAACAAGCACAGCTGAGAGGCCACTGGCCCTTTCCAATAGGGCATGAGCTCTCCAGGGTCATCACAATCCCCAGCTGTGAGAAAGCCAAGCTAGCCATGTGGAAAAGTCATGGGCAGAGTCCTTAGTCCCCAGCTTTTCCAGACATCCCAATCTAGGCACCAGACATGTGACTATGAAGCCTTTGGGTGACTCTAACCCCAGCTGCCACCACACTACAAATGTGTGAGGCCCAAAGAGGGAACCACCCCAGATGAGTCCACCAACCAACCCCCGAAACCTGAGAGAAGGATAAAATGGCTATTTCAAGTCTCTTTTAAGTTTTGGATCAATGCGCTATGTAATAGCACATAAGGGCTAAGGGATAAAAACGCCCTTCACTGACTAAATACAATGGTTTAAAGTGACTTCCCCCCCGTGTCACTTGGGCCAACATAGATGTCCTATGTCCTCTCCATTACATTTTTGTGTTTCGGCAGGATCTAAAGCATGACGATGCACAGAAAAGAAAACAAAGGTAGAAGAAAAGCAATCTTTTGGAATCAGCTGTATTTTTTTAATAGGCTGGCTGGCAGCACTGATGAATGTCACATAGGTTAATAAGTAATAAACTCAAGTAGAAGGACGGGGTTTGGAAAGGGCTTGAATCTGCTTCTTTTCATAAGAATATCAGCATCAGGAGCATCTGGGTGGTTCAGTCAGTGAAGTGACTTGCTCTTGGTTTAGGCTCAGGTCATGATCTCATGGGTTGTGGGGCTCCACGCTGGACAGGGAATCCACTTGAAAACTCTCTGCCCCTCCCCCACTCATGCCTGCTCAAATATTTAAGCGCTCGCTCTCTCTCTCAAATAAATAGACCTTAGGAAAACAAAATACCAGCTTCACTCACTACTCCGTATTCAGCACCTAGCACGCTTCTTTTTTTCTTAGCTTCGTACGTATTTTTCTGATTCATGGAGGGCATCCAATATATCTTCTCTACCACAAAAACTTTAGCTGTTACTGACACAAAAGGAAGGCAAATGGCACCCGCAGAGTAACCAACAAACTGTGCTTTGTACAAAATAAGTCAAGCCAGGGTCTTTGCAGCTTAATGGCAGGCAGATTCAAGAACAGGGGAAACAACTCTTAACCTCCATTCCTTAAAGCTGAGCTCTACTGATAGATATGCAAATTCGACCTCAAGCAAATCACTCAATTTTTTGATGACTGCTTGCCCATGTGTAAAATGAAGCTAATCACGCATTCCCAGAAAGAGTGTGTTCATCAAGTTCAACAGAATACGGTCTGTGCACTCCAGGTAGTAGGAGATCTAAACCTGGTGCCCTGCACAAAATTAAAGCAGCTGAGACGCTTTTGCCCAAACAGAACTGTATATCCTCATTTCCTTTCCTTCTTCTCCCCACTTGTGACTCCAGCCAGATTTCATCGAGCTATTTTTGTGATTACTAAAATGCTGGAAATATAGCAGCAGGCCAGAAGCAAAGTAAAATGCAGCATCCAGCAAAAGAAAGAAAATCACGCTGAGTAACTGAAAGGCCATCTGCTTCTCACTGAGCTGCAGGGGCGAGGAAGGCGATCTGGGCTGCACTATTTGTGTCTTCCCCCAAACCAAACCCACCTGCATGTTGTCAGTGGCATCCCCAAGCAGTCCTCCAAAAGTGATAGCGTTAGTTACAGTTGCCAGATAAATGAAGAGAATTGCTGAAAGCGCCTGAATATTTAAAGCATCATAAAAATCACTGGCGAAAAATGGTGCTTTCCTCTTTATGTCCTTAATTAGTCCACCACAGAACCTGGGCAGGGAGAAAGCAAACATGTGACAATGTAAAACAAATCGCCATCAAATTAACCCAGAGATAACTTAAGAAGCCACAAAGAATTTGTATTCCAAGTGTTGGGATCAACAAGCTCTACTTAACCACTTCAGGGAAAACCAGAAAACTGTAGAATACATTTTCTTCTATCTGTCTCTGTTGTGGTCACTAAATTGGGTGTCACATTCCCTAAAAAACAGACAGTTGGTTTTTAGACGGGAGTGAATAGTGTAGATGAATTAAAATTTCTCACTGTTTGAAGAGAAACATCCAAACACGTGAGCACAGCATGTAAGGTCCTTTATAATCTTGCCATAGTTTCCTTGCCAGCCCCATTCATCATCCCACAAGTGTTTACTGAGCACCTCCGATATGCCCAGCCCTACTCCAGGTGCTGGAGACACACCAGGGAATGACACAACACAAACACCTGCCCACTGGGATTTTGATTTCTAGATGGCGGACAGACAACAGAAGTCAAATTCATGGTGCTAAAAATCAAGGTAAAAATTAAGTGGGGAAGAAGGTTATGAAGTACTAGAGAAGGAATGGCTGAAATATTAGAGTGGCCAAAATGGACCTCCAAGCAGGGGATTTGGGGATAAGGTCCCAGAGGAATGAAGGGAGGAAGCCAGGCCAGCATGAGGAGGAAGAGCGTTCCACACATGAATAGGTCAACTGCTTTATTTGGGTATCAGTCAACCTACCCTCCCAACCAAACCTCAAATCTTAGCTTTCCCCATGACCTGCCTGCTGTCTAGGAGGCCCATCCTCCGAATTCAGCAGCTCTCTGAAGTCCTGGCCCTCCACTCAGAGTTCAGATTTCCACCGCAGGCTATCATACTTTATTAGGACTGTTGGGGGGAGCGTGGGGGGAGGGGCTTCTGGCCCTCGCTGCACTCGGTGGTCTACTCCTGTTTTCTTAGTAGGCACAGGGCTGAGCATGGTACCGGGCATGCTGCACACACTCAGTGCATTTAGGAAGAAGGGAAATATACAAGCATGGAATTCTATTATTTATTTATTAAATGAAGGAGTTGAATTTTAAAGACATGATATAATTCTGTATGTTGCATACCAATGAGCTCATTTTTATAAAATTATTTTTAAACTGTCAAAAGAATACATAAAGTATTAATCCTATCATAATTACTATTATTTATCATTATCAAAACTGATCTCCCTAGTGACCTACACTTTGTAAAAGCAATCTTGAAAGTTAACAACAGATAAAGCAAGGAATTCAGAAATCCATATTTCCTCTATTAAAATGTTTCATATCTTGAAATAAACAAATAGAGAAAGAAGCTGAATCCTGAACTCATACCTATAGAAAATGAAAAGGATGTTCATACTAAAAATAGTTTGTGAAGAACTATTCAGGAAAAAAATAGGGGGAGAGAAGGTTTTATGTTCTCTATTCTTTAAGAAAAAAGGGAAGGGAAATAATGTCCCCTCAATTTCAGAGAGAAACCCAAGCAGTCATCAGAGGAATAAAATCATTTTATTCGGATTCAACTGCATATTAAAAAGACATACCTTTGTGTTTCCAAAAAAACCTTGATGCCCTTAAAAAGTCCTATCTTCATAAAACGAGTACCCTACTTAAATTTTACTTAATCCAAAAGAAAATGGAGAATCTAACAGGGGAAAGAAAAGGAAGAAGTATCATAAAGGGAGACTTACAAAAGCAACTGGAAAACCTGAATCCCCAGCTGCAGGCTAGGAAGACTATATGACCTGTGGGTTCCTCATTTCTATAACACATTCCCCATTTGTAAGTAAACGTACAGGGAAGAGATGGAATCCCAAAGCCAAATGAGGAAGACAGGCACATGGCTGTCTTGCGGCCGCTCACTCACACCCACCCACAGGCCCGCTGACTTTCTAGCACCTTCTCTCGCACTTCATGGCCTGGATGTCAACCCACCACATACCACATAGCACAGGCTCTTTGCTGTCTCCTCTCCCCACCCCCTGTCTGCTGGGTCTGTCTCCACATCTCCTTCAGGACTTTCCTCACAGGCTGCACTTCTCTGCAAAGCCTTCTCTGACCACCCTATTTAAATTGGAATACCTTTCTCCCATCACCAAACTCCCTACTTCTGCTTTAGTTTTCCCCAGAAAACCATCACCAGGTATTTTCACCTTCTCAGTTCTGTCTCCCACTTCTACAAAGGAAGACCCAAAAGGACATGGGGTTTTTGTTTAATTCACTGTTGTGTCCCCAGTGCCTGTGGCTAATCAATATAAAGGTCTATTGGCCGGTGATTCAAACGCAGATAGGAAGATGAAGGGAAATTAAGATCTCAAGAGAGCCTCGTCATGAATGTCAAAAGAATCCATCAGTTACCGTCCAGTTCGCTGCAATTCTTCACAATCCGCGTGTCCCCCTCCTCCTCCTCCGTGGCCTCCATCATGGGGTGTGTCCCCATTCATCTGAACATTCTCTCCACCTGAGTACATATTCTTTCTAAGCAAGACAACAGAAATCAAGAGAATTATGAGTTTACTTTATTCATCTGCTTCTCAGCTGTGTCATGCACTAGACTGATGAAGAGATTGGGAGAAAGGTCATTATATCCTTCTGCCACCCTGACAGGCAATTCTTAAAGTGTTATATTTAGAGGGAAGACAAATGACTGATGAATAAAAAGCTGAATGAGTTGTATATTACACAAGAGGAGAAACTGTTTCACCTAGAAAATAACAGATTTCCAGAAAATGACTTCTCCAAAATTATCTCACCCAATTTCTTGACCTCTTAAGTCTATAGGGACTCATCTTGAGAAAACCGATCTTTCTACACATAGAGGAAGTCCCCAACACATTCTCCAAAAATCCTGCAGTGTATTCCAATATCATAATCTGAGATCTCTAGCTTGCAATCACCAAATAAAATAACAACGTACGCCATCCATTTTATAGTGTCAACGAAATGCCAAACCAAAGCACTTATGCGGTTCCTTTGAGAGAATACATCAAGTTACATGGGAAACTGAAAACACAGTATTAGGATAGTCACTTCACCCCATTTCTTTTTCTGCACGCAGCCTCCTCCCCAAGGATGAAAACTCCCCATTGCCTGATAATTTACCTTTTGTCAGATGATGGAAGACTCTTGGGAGGCTCTATCCTGATTGCTGGATCCCATTCTCCAGGGGGAAGGACAATGACTTCATCTAGGAACTCGTCAATGCCAGCAATCAGGTCCTGCCTGTCTTTTGCTTTATAAGCAATGTCATGGAACACCTAAAGGATAACGAGAGATGTGCTGATCAACAAGAGAACCCTCTATGTGCCTCTACATGCCTCGCATGCCACACAGCATGGTGAGCATGAAAAAGGCAATCTATAATCCATTTTGATATTTAATATATATTCAGTATAATCATATTCTCATACTTCCTATCAGCTTGTCCCCAACTATTTTGCTATTCTGATTGTGAACCCAAAGAATATAAGTAGAGGCATGAGAAAACAGTGGTTTCTTTTATATGTTTTTTATTTTTATCAATACTGCAACACAACATTGCCTTTCATCTCCCACTGGTAGGCACCATTACTGCTGTAGCTGCCGTAGAAGCCAGATGAAAATGGTTTGGAGAAATACACAAAAGAGTCATTCTCTGAAATCAAAACGACAGGGATAAACCATTGCTGGTAATTCAAAAAGGAAAAGTTCAAGCTGAGTGTTAAGATCGGGTTAAGACCCAAACATTGCAACTCTCAAACACACAAATAATGTCAGCTATTAAAGGAAGAAAAATCCAAGTTATACTGGTAACACATAAAGCAAAGGGCTTTAAGCAGGTGATCGTCTGTCTAACCTTTTAGCGAAGCAATAACTCAACCATCCAAGGCAGCAAACGCGTCATCTTTTATATAGATAGCCAAAGAAGGGGCTTCCAGAACGCACATAATCCTCTTTGCCAATCATCCCGTTCTTCCAACCTAGCTCATGATCTGAAAAGTCCTTTACACCTTTTCATACCTCGTAAGTCAAATTCTTTAGTCTGCAGGAGAAAAGCTGGCTCCTGCTTAACGTCCTTGCCTATGCTTAAAGACTGCTACTAAATCTCTTCTCTTCGACAAGAATTTTTAAAAGCTGTCAAACAAATAACATGTCACGGTCTGGGGGTTGTGAGGTTGAGGGCAGGGCCGTCCACGGTGCCAGCACCTCGTCCGCCGCGGGCACGGCAACGGCAGAGACTGGAAAGTCAGAGTCACTCTTCCAGCAGCCCCTGAAGATAAGGACTGACAGTTCTGACCAATGAGATAGAAGGAAAATGCTGGAAACCTTTAGGATACCTGTTAAAAGAGACAGCTCCAGCTAACATTCCCGCCCCCTTTTTCCTGCCTTGAATACAGAAGAGATGGCTAGGGCTGATGGCAGTAGCCATCTTAAGACCACAAAGCAAGAGCCTTGGCTCTTGATTTATCATGAAGCGGTGACGTTAAACCAACTCCGGCAACTGCCCACCTCCAAATTTCCTGACATGTGAGCAAAAAAATAAACCCCAAATAGTTTAAGCCACTATAAATCAGATTTTTTTTCTGTCACTTAGAGCCTAAAGCATCTCTCATTGCTACATCTTAGGAGGAAGGATTCTTTTTTTAAGAAAATATAAACATACAGAAATCAATAAAAGAACCCCCTGAGAGGCTTAGTTGCTTCAAGGGGGGAAACCAGCATAGTTATGCATCCATGCTCTTGGTCTCACATTAAGCAACCATGTGAGTAATCATCAAGCTGAACTACCATAACTAAATGCCCTATTCTCCACTTAACACACAGAGAAGCTAACAATGGAGTAATAAAGCAAAAGTAAAACATTTGGGAAGATAGTAAGCTAAAAAGACACAGAGGCAGAAATCAGTGATCCCATATCCTAATTGTATTTCTCCTACTGAGACTAGGGTTTAGGGTTTCATCGTGTCTAAAACGTGTGTAACAACATTCAAGCTGTTATGAGAGTAAGGCTATAATTCCAAAGTACTAGATACTCTGCAGTAACAGTTGCTATGGCAATTTAGTGTGTGTATAATTCCTTCCCACAAGATAAGAAGACCATAAAAACAGGTACTTTCTGATACCTAAGAAAAAAATGCATGATCCATTTCATTATGCGTTACTTTATAGAACCCATTATTTCTGATGTGGTATGTGGACACCTGAACTCCCAGAATGAATATGTTAAGAATTTTAAGAGATAAAGCTTAAATTAACACAGTGATGTGAACTTTTTCAAGAATATTTCACATATATCAGTTTGAAGAATTGCAATGCTTCGCAAAAGAAAAGAAACTATATCTTATTCCAGCATAATTTTTTTTTTGTTTTTGAAAACTGGATAGAGATCTGCTCTCTGCCATGAATGACTGTGCCTCATGTCCTAGAGAAGACGGGTAGCCACATAATTCTAACTGAATACACCGTGACCGCCAATTCCCAGCACAAAAACTGCACAAGAGCGACGTTCACAGATCGCCACGTTCGGGATCGCCTACCTCATCAGACATCAAGGTGGCAATGGCCCTGCCGATCTCATGGTAGGACTTGGCTTTTCCCTTAGGACCTAAGAGAATGAACAAGAACCTAATGGAAGAGGAAAGAAGCAAAAGCTATAAAACACATTTCATCAAAGTTAATATACATAAAACCCAGACACGTTTATCTTGGTTGATAAAAAGCACAGGTCTAGAATTCATCTCTAAAACAAAGGCAATATTCTTGGTAACGTGACAGATGCTCTTTCAACAAACTGTTGTTTCTCTGGAGGCAAGGGAGAATTTCACATGGAAATCTTGAGAAGTTTCTCACTGAGCTGGAGAACTTCACTTTGGGAGTCATTCAGTCTCCCTTTTTTAAACTGTCTTCCCTCACCATTTCTACTGACTTTCAGAATTTTGAAGAAAACCCATTAAGCACAATAACCAGAAAGACTTAGGACATCTTCAGATTTCTCTGACTTTTCCTTACTCAATACGAGTAATGACAAATGATCCTCTCTGTACTTTTAAGAAATATTTCTGCTCAGAAGTGACTGGAGGTCAGCAAAAACCAAATCCTCTATAAGTAAGCCACATGCTGACAGTCAATGTAAAGAAAGAGAAATATGAGAGAAATTCAAAATAAAGCATCATTCTCAAACAGTTAAAATTTTTTGGTAGGTGCCCTCATTTTCCTTTCCAAGCTTGTTTTCTTGATAATGTGCACTCACTGCTCTATGGCAAGTAGGTCCTGAAATTTGCAATAATGAGCTTATCCCCACTTAGCTTGTGTCTTGACTAGGGAGGAAGAAACCCAGTATGTAAGTGACTAAGAAAAATCAAATAATAAAAGTCAACATGGATACATTTCTCACTTGCTTATAATCATGGCTCACCTAACATGTACACAAGAAGGGCAATAAAAATGAACATATCACGTTGGCTCTGCTTTTTAAAGCTTGCAAAGCATTTCACATTCATCACCACATTTAAACTCCATATACCCTTTTGTAATAAGGACAGGTATCCTATTCCCATTGAATGGTGAGGATACTAAGGCTCAAGGAGGTCGGTGGCTGAGCCAAGATTGTGCCTAGAAAATGAGAGAGAGTAGACAGGGCTTCTCACCTCCAGTCCTTTTTAGCATACAATTCTGCCTAGTATTACCTGGCCAACCTACGACTTCCACAGGTCACCCTGGTGAAAGATGTTGTGGATACTTAGCTGGGAACAAGAAATCTTGGGTAAATTTTATGGGACCAGGGATAGTGGGGGAATAGTTTAATAAAATTTTATTTTTTGCTTATTTATTGATATACCTTACTTCACTTTTATTTATTTATTTATTTGACAGAGAGAGAGAAAAAGACAAAGAGAGAGAGAGAGAGAGAGAGAGACAGTGCAAGTAGGGTGAAAGCAAGAAGCAGGCTCCCCGCTGATCAGGGAGCCCAATGTGGGGCTCAATCCCAAAACCCTGGGATTATGACCTGAGCTGAAGGCAGATGCTTAACCAACTGAGCCACCCAGGAACCCCTATATGCCCCACTTTAAATAAAAATGGGTTGACAGCAAGTACTCCTCAAAGTGTTAGGGTTTGTTCCAAAAAGCCCTTGAATAAATAATTTCTTCTTTTCATTATAAAATTCAATCCAAAAGGTAAAGGGGGAAAAACCAGAAATTAAGAATATAAGAAGGTATCTCAAAGTTTGAATGTTTTGATTTCACACCGAAATAACCATAAAACTGTTCAATACTTATTTGCTTAGAAACCAGTTCCGGCATGAGGCGGCACACTCTTTCAAGTGTTATCACAATAGATGAAAAAGCAAAAGCAATTGGCAGGCATGAAAGTCTGTTCAAGTATGAAGGAAGTCGTTATTAAAATTGGATTTTTAGTTCTTCTAATTCTGAAGTTCAATTGATACTAGAACTTTTCTTTGTTCGAAGCTGGACCTAAATTGTATACCACTACATATAGTATTATAAAGTACTTCCTTATGACAGTAAAATGTACTTTACTAAAGGGACAGATCACTAATTTGAGTGCAACACATGCAAAATATATTTAACCACTAAAGCAAAATATAAATCCAGTTCAAATTTATATCAGTACTCATCACATTCCCCAGTCCTCTTTGCCTGTCTAGCAATGGCCAGCTGTCAGGGTGGTAAGAACATAGTTTTAGGCAAAGGGGACTGATGCAGGGCAGCAAGAGAAAATATCAAACACCTGGATCCTTTAACTGACACATTTTTAAATAAAGGGTTTCCTTTATTCACCATCTTTTGCTATTTTAATGTGTCTAAACATTAGTGTTTCAGTAAGACAGAATATATAAAATCTTTCCAGAACCAATCTGTACCTCTTCCTACCTCGCCCTAGCATCTCCGTCACCATGATAGTTTACAAATACACATCATGGAAATAAATACACGTGTATCAACTAACACATGAATTAATTATCAGGTTGGCTATACAGCAACAAAGTCAAAAATACTATTGTGTTAGAAAGTGAGACAAATACGCTCAGTTATTGGTAGTCCTCAATAAACTTTGGCAGATGATGGGTAACTATTCCAAGAGCTGGGAGAGTAATGGAGCCTCTAATTTAAGCCCTATGAGATGAGGGCATAAGTTTTCTGCAAATATTTACTCTGGTCTCTGCTAACTGGTACCAAAGAACGAATGGAAGTAGTAGACCAATAGTGACTAAAATATATATTATAGGAATAAGCCCAACATATGAGAATTATATTATTTCAGTAACTTAAATATAAAGGTACAATTTCTCTTTCCTGGATAATGTAATTTTTCCTTTAAAAACCAGATATATATTTTATGTAATATATAAATATTTATTAATACATGTATTTATTTATTTATCCTTTAATGGAGAATCAATTCTGCCCAACAGAAACAAAGTGTTACATATCAGTGAAATTTTTCCATTACTCCAGTCAGGGTCCATTCAATAAAGTCAACCTTTTAAAATGATAGAAGAAATCTAGCCATCTGCAGGTAGCAGGAAACATCACCTCAGGTCGAGAATTTCCTCTGTAGGAATAGAAACCCTTAAGAACCCCCTAATTTGGACTGCATTGTTGAAATGGCGATGAGAGGTCTGGAAGACTAGCAACACAGAACAACTCATCAAGTTGAAGTTCTCTCTGCCTGAAACATGTGCTTTTCCCTTTTAACCCTCAAAGAAGCAAAAGCTGTTACAACTTTTATGATAGAAATACATCTTGCCAAACTCAGCTTTTATAACTTACTGAAAACTCCTTTCATGACCCAAGCTGTTTTTTGTCAATGGACAGATGTTATTTTTAACCAGAAGCTTTTATCTTGATTAACAAATTAGAGTAAACATCATATTTGTGTGGCTGGAAGGGCACAGCCATGTTGACAGCTGGGGAAAATAAATTAATTTATGTGACTGAGTTCCTTTTATCCACTCATAACCAGAAATAAAGTCATAGTTAGAATTTTTGATAGTGCTAGTTGTCTCAAGAACCTTCATGAGGCTCCTCTACTCTTGTGAGCTTTTTCACAGACCTAATTATGCCTGGGGAGGGTGCCTCTAGCATTCTCCACAACAAAAATAAGTACCAGATGATCTCTGTCCGGAACCAATGGACTATGCTCACATCCACAAAATAATTGTAGGCAGAAACAGGGCATAATATCAGAAAAAGAGCCGGCCTTCCTAAACCACTCAATCTTTTCAGAAAGGATGTGCACCCCCCCTTCCTGATATATCACAGCTATTTCTAGAATAAACTCAGCATGTACCAATCCTTTACTCCCTGCTCTCAAAACAGCAGTGAATCAAATAAGCCATTATTCATATTTAGCAGCTTTGTAAACGATGGCTAAACTGTAGCTTCCACAATAGATGAATGAGGACCACAAACGCACCATAACCAACCATATTACATATGGTAAGCAGCAGCTAGCAACTGAACTGTTGGACTCGACAGGACTGAAGTAGCAGGATCTCCATCCCAATCCCTAAAATGAGATTTTCTATGGTTTTGATAATTAAGCACAAACTGCTGCTCTCGGGCACATCACCAGATATCACATAAAACACATATTAACTTACACTGATATGGAAAGGGTAAACATTCTAATTTTGTAGAGGACCAGAACTTACCGCATAGTATTTGCCTTAAATGTGAAAATCAAGATCAGAAAAGAGCAAACTGATCAGGGTCTTTTCTTTTTCTTCATGGGAAAACCTTAATATACTTTGCTCAAATCCACTCTACATAGCTCCTTAGATTCTCCTCAAAAGCCTGGCTTCAAGTCAGAAATCTGCAGTTCTGTTTCTAGCACTGCACATGATTCTCCCCGTTGCCTCCTTCTCTCAGCTGTGAAACTACTTATCCCCTACATCGCTCATAAATGTGGGTGAGGGGCAGCCTTCGTGGACAGACAGAAGATGACAGCGAGCCAAGTGTCCACAAGATACTGGGAGAATCATAAACCTATCCTATCAAGTCGCCAAATATCAAGGAACAGTTTGTCTGCCTTCACATAGATGGCAAGAAGGGCCCCTAGGCAGGTAGCATCCACCCAGCTGGCACCAGTCCAGGTCCAAGCACCAAGCTCAAGTACATTCAGCCAGTAACTAACTAGAGAACCTTGTTGCTACATACAGCTGCTAGATCCAGCTTCTTTAAAAGTGTATGGCCATAATATTACTTATTACATATAGTAATAATAACAATCATAAATGTAAGAGCATAACTTTCTTCCCCCTTCTCAAGGAAAAAATGACATTTAGCAAATGTCAACAAAACCAGACTTTTCAGGTTTCCCCGCGGTAGGACAGGGTAGCGCCTTAAAGCACACCACCGAGTACAGAGGCAGTCCTTCACAATGACTACCGCACTCCTTGTGGGATTTCCTTGATTGGATTTCACAGGATGCAGCCATTGTAAATGGCCCCACATTACTCATACACAAAAAGGCTAATGAGACACCCTACTCAGTGATTATAGCATGCACTGGTTCAGAGGACAGCAAATGGATAAAACTGTTTCCTGGAAAAATGTTAACATGCTTGGATATATTGCTCAGATTATTGCCCTGAAATAGTTTTATGGCATTATTGAATTACATTCCCTTGAACTATCGAGCATCTTTTGTTCATTCAAATGATGCTGTGTTTCACCTGTAGACTGGAAACACTCTCCTGTACAGAAGAAAAGAATGAGCCAGACGGGAGCAGATAAGAGAGATACACAAATGGTCATGATTTGCTGCACAATGAACTCATGTTATTGTTAAATAACAATCCCCTTAAAATATTTTTTCTTGTAACTTCTAGAGAAAAGTAGTAAGAAAAATGAAAACTCAAGAGCAACTTAACACTTTGTGACATGCTTTTTTTTCCTTCAAGCCCCAGTAAAATTAGTCCAAAGAGACATGAAAGAAACCATAGGGGCCCAAGAGCTGGACGTAAGCCATGATTTGAGTCAGCAAGTGGTTCAGCAGGTGATCGCTCAGGTAGAACTGCAAGGCTCAGCTGGAATGTTTTCAAGTGAACAACCGAGTTACAGAAAACACGAATGGTGATGATCCCATTAATTGAGTAAGTTATGATCATTTCCTTTCCTTTGCCATTTGTCCACTGGCTGCCTACTAACGACCAGTATTATTCCCATTTTAAGTGTCTAAGAAATAGAAGAATAAGGAGAAAATACCTGTATGAAAAGAAAAAAAATAGCCTATAATCTATGACTCGGGAAGCCCCAAGGAAAGGTTCTTATTTCTCTTCCAACCCGGCTCAAAGCAAACCCGGATCCCCTTGTCTCAGGGTATGAGGCTGAGACCATCTGAGATCACTGAGGAAGAGTCACAACCCTTCCTGCTCATGTGAGGAAAACTAAAAGAGATGGAAGCCACTTGTCCTTGCTCAGGACGCACAAAAAAGCACCCCCTTCACGTGATAATTTTATGATGTCAACTTGAAGATTACAAACTTCTCTTTAAATGCTTCTTCAGCACAAGCTGAAGTGAAGTATTAACTCCTGTTTACCTATGGCACTCGGTCAGTCTAGCTTCGAACTCTCGGGCTCAGCTGCAAGGTAGATAGACTGGTGCAGTGAGTTCATGATCGTAATAATCCGAATATGTTCCCTTTTAGAATAAGAATTGATGTGATACAACACAAAACAGTAAAAGTGTGCATAATTAAGTGTACGGCTTAATGATTTTTCTATATGAGTGCATATATATATATATATATATGCACACATATAGAAAATATATATATAAATATATATAAACATATATATACATATATATGTAGTCACATATATATATATATACACACACACACACACACACACATTTGTATGTGTGTATATATATGTTACCAAGTATCTGATAAAATGTAGAGCAACCCAAAACAACTCTGACCTCTGAAACATTTACCATCTGTATGACATTGGACAAGTTACTTAAATTCTCAGACTCAGTTTCTTCATCTGTAAAATCCATATACTTATAGTTTAAACTTTAAAAATATTATTATGAGTGGCTGGCTCAGTCAGAGGGGCATGTGACTCTTGATTTCAGGGTTGTGTGTTCAAGTGCCAAGTAATTTAATAGCATGAAAGACAGGCTAAATCATTATTTCAGATTAAGCCTTTCCAATATGCGTGCTCTGGATGTATCCTCATTCTGATTCTCTAGCCAAAATCACTCCGTAAGCACACAGTAGACCCCAGCAGGTCAGGGAGCAGCTTACCTTGTGGGCACAGGGACCTCAGTCAGGGCACCCAGCATGACCGCCTGCTGGAGCCGGACAAAGGCAATGAAAGGAGTATCCAAGAAGTCAACCTCCCCAACAAGCACGTTGGAGGCTTCTGCATCGCGTGGCAGTTTTTTCATGAACTTATTCTTCAGCTGCATGGGAAGAGCCAAGAAAACACAATTTATTTCCAGAGAAAGGAACAAAACCAGATACTCCATATATCACCCAAGGCAATTCCTTTATATGAATCTACACACAACAGGCTCTAGCTAGCCATTTTTCTAGTACATTTAACCCTTCTATTATAATAAACATTACTCTGTACTTTGGATTCAAAAATATTGAAGGTATAATCACATGGCTTACACCTAAAACTATGTTTACATATAAAACTATTTATTTATTTATTCACTTGCTCAATAAACGTAAGTTGAGAGTCTACTATGAGTCAGGCATTGATCTAACCCCTAGGAATACAGGGATAGATCAACAAATTCTATCTTCCTTGGGTCATATTCCACCAGAAGAGAAATCAAATATTATTTAAAGTAGTGATAAGTGTTAAGAAGGAAAAATAAAACAGGTTAGAGGGTACTATTTTAGACAGGGTAGTCAGGGAAAGCCTCTGAAGAAGTACATTTTACACTGGATTGAGGGGACAAGCCATGCAATGATCTGCTCAAAGAATATTCTAGGCAAAGAAAACAAAGTGCAAAGGCTCGAGGCAGAAAGGAGCTTGGTAGAGAGGTTGAGTAAGAGGTGAGTGCAGGGGTAGTTAAAGGAGCAAAGAAGAGAAAACAGCAGCAAACGAAAAATTGCACAGGTGTGGGGGGCAGGTGGTAAAAGCCTTGAAGTCCACCATAAGGAGTTTGGGATGTTTTAGGTGGGACTTGCCTACTAAAAGTCCAGGTGGAAAGGTGAAGTTGGAAGACGTACATTTAGAAGATATTACCACATAAAGAGAATTTAGGACTATGAGACAGGATGACACAACCTTGAGTGTGAGTGTAGATAGAGAAGAGGGATAAGACCCAAATCTTGGGCCACTTTATCTTTTATAGGAATGGGAGGAGATCTCAGCAGAGGACACCCTCAAAGAGTAGACAGTCAGGTCGGAGGAAAACCAGGATACACCAACTATCAGGTGAAGAAAGGGCTCGATGAAGAAAGTATATCTGCTGAGTCACAGGCTGCTGAAAGTTCAAATAAGATGAGAACTAAGAATGGATGAATAAATTCATCAAGATGGAGGTTCTGGGTGATCTTGACAAGAGCAGTTACGGTGGACACCAGAGTGCCCGGTGAAGAACAGGAAGTGAAGAAGTGGAGACAGGCAGTAAAATTATTTTGAGAAATGTTTCTACCAAGAAAAGGCAAGGAATAAGAAAGTAGGTAAAGGAAAACATAAAATAGAGAATTCCTTCTAAATGGCAAGTGTGCTAACACTTCAGAATGTTAATGGGACAGATTATTGCTGCAGGAGATACAGCGGACAACCACAGAAGTAGTTCAAGCAACCTTGAACTATGAAAACGAGAACTGAGAAGTAAGCTAAGGAGGAAGGGGGGATGGTAGGCAGAAATTTGAGGAGAAGGGTAAAAGTATAAAGAGATTTTTCTCGGGGAATAAAGGTTGCTTCTTATGGTCACTTGGAAAGCTTATTTTATAAGTGTTATTTGTCCCTTTCCTGAGCTTCCCCAAGTTCCACTTAGAATAGGCCTGTTCAAGCATGCTTCAATGAATGGGAAACACCTCCCACAGCTCAAGAAAGACATTTCAACAATCATGGAAGATGGAGATAAGAACTTTGCAGGGCTATATGAAAGGCACAGATTTCTGATATATACTAATCATCAATATAAAAGCCCTTCCCTTAGGTCAAAAGTTACCAGTGAACTCAGTACTTTTTGCCATGAATTACTGCTGAGATGGGAAATGGCAGACATGGTCCAATCTCCCCCATTAATAAAAAGGTTACAGTAAAAAAAAAAAGTTATAGGGGTTATAATAACAATTTCCATTTTTTTCCCCTTCATCACACCCTTTTTTTTTTAAATTTCTTTTCAGCATAACAGAATTCATTGTTTTTGCACCACACCCAGTGCTCCATGCAATACGTGCCCTCCTTAATACCCACCACCTGGCTCCCCCAACCTCCCACCCCCCACCCCTTCAAAACCCTCAGATTGTTTTTCAGAGTCCATAGTCTCTCATGGTTCACCTCCCCTTCCAATTTCCCCCGACTCCCTTCTCCTCTCCATCTCCCTATGTCCTCCATGTTATTTGTTATGCTCCACAAATAAGTGAAACCATATGATAACTGACTCTCTCTGCTTGACTTATTTCACTTAGCATAATCTGTTCCAGTCCCATCCATGTTGATACAAAAGTTGGGTATTCATCCTTTCTGATGAAGGCATAATACTCCATAGTATATATGGATCACATCTTTAGGTTTTTTTCCTTTCTCTCTCTCTTTTGTTTTTGTTTTTTTTGTTGTTGTTTTTTGTTTTGTTTTGTTTTGTTTTGGTAAGCTCTACACCCAATGTGGGGCTTGAACCTATGACCCTGAGATCAAGACTCAAATGCTCTATCTACTGAGCTCTACTTACTGAGCCATCTAGGCACCCCCATATGCAGAGTTTTAACTGGGGAAAATAAGTGACACGAGAAGTAATCCCTAAAACTCTATCACCCTCATTAGCATTTTTACAGAATTTTTTTAAATTTGGTAGTGCATACAAGAAGCAAGCTATGAGACAAAAAGCAAGGACATCAGGGCTAATAATTTAGTGGAACCAAATAAACACAAAGAAAAAGCAAAGGCAAGATATTTAGATGTCAGGAACATGACTACTTCTAAGAAGTAAGGGAATTTTCCAAAGTTTATACCATTAGTCCTCCAAAAAATGTTAATATTTAAAAAAAAAAAAACTATTTGAGTCTATAAATAGTGAAAGAGCAGCAGCCATGGGAAGGGTCTAAAAACATCAAATTGCCAAAACTGTTATTATCACCTAAGGAAGTTGCAGTAACGAATTGTTTTCTAAAACACAGAGTAGAGTACAGGGTACAGCTAAGTGGCACAAATGCCTAACAAAATATCATTCCTAGAATAATCCTCCTTGGGTTCTTTCCAGAGAGTTCCCACTACCAACAGCTTCATAATAATCTGATTTTATTTCCCATCTCTCCAGCACACTCTTTGCTCTGTCTAATTAGGCAGGTAATCTGATAATCTTGTTCAGTTTATGTAGACTCCCACATTCATTATAAAAACTTTCCTTTCCACATTTCTACCTTTTCTAAACTTCCTTCTACCTCCTCTAAACATCTAAGCATAAGCCATTTAACTATCTCAACCCCACTTTCTTGGGAACTCTGGAAGCACTCACTTCTGAATCATACTTTTGAAAGTTTAAATCTTTTCTCCAAATTTCCTGAGGGTGAGAATAATTTATCCCCCATTGTACTGGGCACCTACACTGCACATAACTCAGCTGTAATAAATATTATGAATGGAAAGAATGAGCTCTGTAGCACTAAAAATCAAACCAAAATCCATCAAATGCCCAGGAAAGTTAGCTTCCCAAGTCTCACTCTAGAACCTATGTCCAGATCTGTCACTAATTAACTACCTGACTCACAACACATGAAAAATAGCCCACAGTCTATTATATTCCTCTACAAAATGTCTTAGAGTACTATGCTACATTTACTGAGATTATCATCCCCATATTGGAAAAACAGGAGTATATTTTTAAGGCTAAAAGAGGTAAACGATATTCTACATGCTCTAAAGAGATGTAGTTCTAAAGACATGTTCCTTTAGCTCAGCAGATCTCAAACTGTGTTTGTGAAATGCTAGTGTTCTCAGAGAAACTAACAGCTTTTCTAAAATAAACACATACAGTATCTGAGGTACCTCAGAACTCAGCCCCTGAGTGGCTCTTTCCTATCTACACACACTCCCGGGGTGAGTTCATCAAAGCTCATGCCTTTAAACACCTTCTATATGCTGATGACGCACATATTTATATCTTCAGCCAGGACCTCTTCCCTGAACTCCAGACCTAGAACATCTCCACCTGGATGTCTAATAAGCATTTCAAACTTCACTTATCCAAAAACTGAGCCCACCAACAGTCTGCTCAAACTGGCTCTTCCTGTAGTCTTCCTCATCTGGCTAATGGCAACCATCCTTTCATTGCTCAGGCCAAGACCTTACTGTCATCTTAGACACTCACCTTCCTCTCACATACCATGCCCATTCTACCAGCAAATCCTATTGAATCCACATTCAAAGTATATCCAGAATCTGATTATTTCTCACCACCTCTACTGCCTCCACCCTCGTCCACTATCATCTGCTACAATCATCTCTCTCTCCAGGATAATGGTACTGGCTTCCTGGCTGGATTATCTGCTTCTGCACATCCCCCAGTCTATTCACCAAACTAACCAGAGCAGTCAAATCAGGAGTCAGATCCTGCCATTCTGCTTCTCAAAGCCCATTTCACCAAGAGGGAAGGCAATGCTGTCAGGACAAGTCACAACCTCAACATCATCTGGCTTCTTATCTGCAATCTGACCTTATTTCCTCCTGTTCTCCTCCAGTCTTCTCCATGCCCACCACTCCAGACGCCATGTCCTCCCTTAAACATGCCAGGTATACTCTAACCTCAGGGCCTTTACACCTGCTGTTGCTTCTGAATGTAATGTCTTGGAGGAAACATGGCTTCCCCCTTCACTTCCTTTGGATCTTTATTTAAAAGTCACCTTTTCACCAGTGAGTATCCCCCCGGCCACATTAATTAAAATATCAACTTCCTTCTCCCCACAGATTCTTTTCACTCCTTTTCCCTACTTTATTTTTTTCCTTCTTTGTACTTATCACAAACATGCCACGTTTTAGCTGTTATCTTTACTACTTGCCACCCCACTAGAAAGTAAGTTCCATGAAGGGAGAAATATCCATTTATTTTGTTCAGTGTTATACCTTTAATGCTTTGAAGAGTGCCTGAAGAGAAAGGCTGAACAAATATCTATTGACAGAATGAATGGTGGTTATTATTTCTGCTATTCCCAATAAGCTGTCCAAACTCCTCTCTTAAAGGTTCTAGACATAACCACACTGACCAGGCCATCTAAGTGGACAAAAATCCTGAATATTGCCAATCTTAGTACATTCCTCCCCTGATACCAGTGATTGATCCAAAGGATGGATATGTGACTCAGGCAGGAACCAAACCCTTTTGGTTAATTAGTATTTTACTTGTATAAAGATCAACATTTTTCCTTTCACTTGAGGTTGTTCCCCTCTATGTTGAAAGGGCCTGTCACAGACTGTCCACACTAGGAGAGAATGAGGTCAAGACCCAAAAGGAAATAGACAAAAGCAAGAGAGAAAAACAGATGAAAAGAGAGATTGCTGAGTCCCAAGTCCCAGGCCCTGAGGTCCTACACCTTCTCCATTCTATGAACTCATTAAGAATTCTTACTTATTACATAAGCCAGAAAATTCCATGTTGGGTTTAAATTAATTTCAGGTGATTTCTGTCTATTGAAGAGTCCAGACCCTTTGAAAAAAATGTATTTGTCAAATAAATTTGAGTAATATAATTTAAATAAGATTAAACGTTTCTATACTCCAGCTATTCTCAGAGACTTGAATATGCCTATATACCTAGGAATGCTTTATCTCCTACTCGGTGATAAATAAGGCATATTATGATATGAAAACATTTTTTAAAGATTTTATTTATTTGACAGAGAGAGAGATCACAAGTAGGCAAAGAGACAGACAGGGGGCGGAGGGTGGGGGAAGCAGGCTCCCTGCTGAGCTGAGAGCCCAATACGGGACTCGATCCCAGGACCCTGAGATCATGACCTGAGCTGAAGGCAGAGGCTTAACCCACTGAGCCACCCAGGTGCCCCTGAAAACATTTTAAAATGCTATTTTGGACAAATTTTCTCACTTCCCATTTAAATCCACTCTAAATTCCATTTAATTCTCTTCAAACTTTATGGATGCCTCTAATGTTTAAAGCCTGGTAGTGGATACTGCAGAGACAGACCCTACTCTAAGAAAAAGTCATAAACACTAAACAAAAAGGTAAAGAATAACCAGAAACTAAAAGAACAAGAGGAAATAATGAAAGCAAGAGCAGAATCCAGGGCTTTCAAATCAGGTTGAAAATCACCCAATAAACTCATCTGGATTGAATTCCAAAGATAAAGTTTGGCATTCCTTTCCTATATGTCACTAGTTGCTTCTCCAAGGGATACACAGCCTGGATTTTATGCAAGGTCAGCTATGAGAACACACATGGTGAATACGAATTCCTTTAACCAAACTTGATCTCAACGAAATCGATTTCAAACTGGAACACCACCAACTCTGTGAATCCAGCCAGAAGTGTGCATTTCAGATTCCTTTTATACTAGTTTTTATTCTTTCTTCCAGAGTAAGATCTTGCTATAAATATTCAGAAGTATATGGCTTGTCCTCTGCCATACATGTTCATTTTTATAATTTCTTGTACTTCTTTACTTTCTGAGTGGTGTTCTAAGACTCAGAGATCACAGTATTAGCATGCCATGAAACTAGGAATTATGACTGGACAAAGCAGAACAAGTGGTCTGATTATGAAAGAGATCGGTTACTTGGGATGATAGCTCTGTGAGATAACATCAAAGTTACTCACACAAGTGATATGCAACATATATAGCTAATTGAAAAGTCAATCTTCTATACTCTACTCGGGTCCTAGATTCTCCTGCCCTCTTCTGTGAAGGTAATTTTTAGGTTTTCTATAGGGGACCCATTACTAAGTAACAGCCAACCAACCATAAACCGACTGGGATGACCATTTGATTAACACGGTGTTCTCTTAGCCTCCTTACTATCACGCTCTGACCAACAGCATCACCTGATAAGTAGGCCCAGACTGCCATATTATTCCCAATCACTTACTCATTTAAACCCTACCTCTTTTGTCTGCCATTAATTAGCATATGTTAAAATGAGTGCATCAGCTATGAAGTGTCACTTTTAACTGAATATTCATGGTTTGTCATTTGAATCTGATTTATTAGAAAGGATCCTATGGGCTGTTCTACAAGTGATGTTTTAAAAAATCATATAAACTTGAGGATACTTTCTCATTATTTTTACAAAGCTTATACCTACTGCTACTGCATTCTATGCATTCTCTTTTTTCTCAATGAGAATAAGTTTAATCTTCCAATCTGTATTTATTCTCAGTTCACCCTTCTTAATGATTCATGTCTACATACTAACATCCACCTGCTTTCCTGGGTAAAGAGCTTATTCCTGGCTTTCTTATTGGTATGCCTTCCTATCTTCTTTTCTTCTTCTTCACTTTTCTTAGTAGTAAAGTAGGTAAAGTAGGGTCACCATACCTATTAGTTTCTTTATGACACTCCCAGTTTCCCCCATTTCCTGATATAATTGTTATTACCTTCTTTCATTCTCAAAAGTGTCTTGTGCTAAAAAAAATTATATGGTCACCCTATATTTTAATCTCATTGAGGCTGACTTTTGAGTGATGCCTCAGATAATGGCTTTGGAGAATAAATCCATGCTATGGAACCTTTAGGATTCAAGGAACTCAAAAGTATGAGAGAACGCCTAGGTCAAACGGCACCTTAGTAAATTATTTGTGCTACTTGAGTATAAATTTATTCTTTTACCATATGCAAACAGTATTAACTGGTGGGGTAGGAAAAAAGTGCTCTTTCACTCACCAGAGTGAGATGATTCTGCTTCTGTCCCCTCCCTTTCTCTACACCTTGTGGGGGAACGTGGTCAATTTGATGGAGTAGAGTTTGACAAATTCATTGGTACTTTTTTCTACTGGGAAGGTTACAGTGCCTTGAAGACAAGAAGCAAGTGTCTTCTCTTACAGAAAGACAAGTGAATGGATTTTAAAAGATAGAGAGAGAGAGAGAGAGAGATTGAGAGGCCTGACATCTTTATCCCTGTGGCTGGTTAGGTAAGGCGACACAGAACCTGTTTCATAGGCTCAACTATATTTCTCTATCATAACACATGTCTTTTAAGTCTATGAATCCCAGGATTTAGAGTCAGTGTGGGTGGTTGTAGGCCTGGAGCTGTGTATTTAGTGAACTAAAAATGTCCAACCTAAAAAAAATGTTTCTAAGAGAAACACTTTCAGCCATGGTAAACTCGCTTGCATCACACCAACCCTTCCAGCAAGAAAAACTGAAGAATTTTTATAATCTGCTTAAAGGCAACAGAAAGTTATT
The DNA here is from genome assembly GCF_922984935.1 of Meles meles. Taxonomy (NCBI): domain Eukaryota; kingdom Metazoa; phylum Chordata; class Mammalia; order Carnivora; family Mustelidae; genus Meles; species Meles meles. Next base: position 10,683,789 of record NC_060067.1, read on the forward strand.
GTGACATTAAAAACTTGAGGAACCAATATCCCTGAAAAAGGAAACTGCATAAAGGTGAGGCTAACTTCAGCTCTGATTTTCTTCGAAAGACATCTGATGATTCCTAGGTAGCTGCAGAGCTCCAGAAATTGAGCAGAGCCTTCAGCAGTTTCAAAGTAACGGACAAGCAGGCCAGGCATTCAGCTGAGACCTCTAAAGAACAAGATCCAAGTCTTAAGAGCAAACTAGTAATAAACCAATCCACATAGAGACTGAAACCCAACTTCCAATCATCTCAATTCCAGACTGAATATTAGGGTGACCTGTCCCTCACCTAAATGCCAGCCAAAAGCAAAAGTATCATCCTGAGTATCAAATTATCTCTACTATATACATATTATATCTGACAGCCAATCAGAATTACTAGGCATACTAGCAGACAGAATCAAATGACTGGGACCCAAGAGAAATAAAAAGCAGAAATTAGAAACATAGGAGAGCTACATATTATAATTATCAGACACATTTTGAAACAAGAGTAATATTTTAAAATATTGATTACAATATGGAGAATTTCAGCATAATCATTTTTAAAGCAAAGTAGATTTCTTGAAGATTAAAAAATACATTATTGACTTACTGAAGTCAATATTACTCATAATATGAAAATATGACATATTAAAATTTATAGAATATAGTTAAACATAGAGATTGGGTAAAATTCATTTCCTTAAATGCAAATATTACAAAAGAAGAAAAGCCAAAGTTTGATGTGAATATATATCTCAAGAAATGAGAATAAAAAATGAAACTCAAAGAAGGTATAAAGAAGAAAATAATAAAAATAAGAAAAGAAATCATGACAAAACAAGCAAATATACTATGCTGGTCATGTTTTATTTCATAATCTGAGTAACAATTATACATATGTGCACATGTGAAAAATCATCAAGTAATGACATCAATGTCTGTATATGTAAATCATACACATATATTCTACTGTAATAAAATATGTATACTACAATGAGTTTCTTAATAAATAAACTATAATTTCATTGCAAATCTGGCTTACATATAGTTCTCCCTTGACAGAAAATCCTTCAAGGAATTCAAGGACAGTGAAAAACTGATACCATATTCCACAGCCCTAATTCATAAAGGCTTTTGTAAAGATTGGAAGAGATAAGAGGTAAAATACCTAGCAAGATATAAAGAAAATGTGGGACTCACTCCTTCTCCATTCTTTTTGTTTTTCCAACATGGAAAGTAAAGCTCCCTACTCTCTTCACTCTTCCTATCGTACATATCAGGGAGACTCCCCTGACCATGTTATGTCTGAAGTGATATATGCCCACCTTTATTTTCCAATAGTATATAAACCGTAATAGCCCACTATTCAACATTAATATAATATAACCCAATCAAATACACTGTCCCAGGTTAAAATTAGCTTCCAACAGTGTTAGTATGAAGAAGCAAACCATCACAAAGCTACTCGCCTTGTGAACATGAATCCCTGGGATACCTTTTGAAATACATTTGACCTACCAAGAACTATGTATATTGCTTGGAGTACTCATACTCTGGGAATCCTGGAGTAATGGCTGGAAACCAGTGCAGTGCCTACAGCTGGCTTCTATAGTTACTTGACTGTCCCTATCTCCCATCCTCCTCAATACTTTCCAGCAGCCCTCTTGATCCACATACAAGAAGAAAGCTGAACTGAAATAGTCAAATTCTAAGTCAATTAGCCTATGCCAGCTTTCCGCCCAGGTGTGGGGAAAATAGCTATTCTCACCAAAAGCTCTATTCTGGCCTTTCTTCATTGCTGGGGGTTCCCAGTGTAAATGCAGGCCTACTCTTGTGCTCCACATACAAGGAGCTTGTTTTGTTTCTATGCTTTTTACAACTACCAAGATGAGGTAGAAGGCTCTGCCTAGTTCACCAGGGTTGTACTTTGGGGTTTGCAGCCAAAGGTTCAGCCAGTAATAAAAGGATTCGTGGCCTTTGTTTTTCTGTGTACACACTTTCCTTGATGATCTTCTAAAAAGAATGTTGGACAGAGGACAAGGGTTTGGTGTTTCTGAATAGCCTAGACAAACACCATCTCTTCAACATATTCCAGCACTCTATTCCTAAATCTCCTTTCTTTCCTGTTGTGTGGTTGCCTAACTGGAAAATGGCAGAAGGAGGAAAATAATAAGAATCACTGTTTCATAAGCTTAAACAGGTACTGCTTTTGATTTCAAGACCACATAAGAAAAAAGCATTTTCTATAGTGAGTGCTGTAAAGTGTGTAAACCTGGCAATTCACAGACCTGTACCCCTGGGGCTAATAATACATTATATGTCAATAAAAAATAAAAAATTTTTTAAAAAAGAAAAAAGCATCTTAAAATGTTTCTGTTACAAGAAGATATCCTTTACTCATCCCTTAAGTTAATTTGTGGGACTTCTTTGGTAAACAAACAGAACTAATGGAATAATTTCTATACACATTTTTTGTTTACTTTTTAATGGAAGCTCTGATTGCCCTTTAGGTTATCTTCAAGCTGTGATTTAGAAGAATATTTCCAAAGGTTAAATTTAATAACCACTGCCTAAGAGTCTAAGAGGCCTAATAATAAATAGATAGATAGACAGACCAAATAAATAAATAAATAAATAGGTGCTATTGCTTGACCACCTACAGAATCCAAAATCTAGGCAATCACTTATAATGTTATTAGTAGTGAACATTTATGACATGATCTGAGATTTCCAGAGTAAATAAAATAAATATGAAATAGTGCAAACAAAGTCATTAACTCAGACAAGGTGCCAAAAGGCTCTGTGGCTACATGTTTTTACTTTTTGAACACTCTTCTTCTTTCGTTTATTCCATTTTTAAAAATACAAAATGAAAACAGTCCCCTGAGGGTGAAAATTTGATTTTCTATTTTTTCCTTCCAAATACAGACATCTTACCACCATTAATGCAAATGATTCTGCAAAGCAGCACATTCACAAATGGCTATTAAACTAAATATAACATTAAGTACAATCCATTAGTTCTGATTTCCTAAATAGGATGAAATTTCAAGTACTGACCTAGTTTAAAATCAACTTGTCAAAATCTCTAGTCAGATTTTCTTGTCTTACATCATTAAAAAATCCTACTGTCAATATGCTTATAGTTATTTACAGTCTTTGAGATACTTTCACAATTACTAGCTTACTTGAATTCTTATAGCAAGTTTATGAAAAATATATTATTAAACCATTTTCCAGGTGAAAGAAGCTGAATTTCAAGAAGGTGAAGGGACTTCATGAAATTCATGCAGCTACATGGCCAAGTCAGGACATGAATTCTAACTTTTAATGCTCTGTTCACTTCACTACACTGTGAAACCCTTAAATTTCTGATGAATATATTTTGCTACCTAAAATTTAGAAGATAGTGCTTTGAAATCTCTGAACCTCTTACACAGGGACTCTTAACACAGGCTCAGTCAGTTAAGCGGCTGACTTCAGCTCAAGTCATGATCCCAGGATCAAGTCCTGCAAGGGGCTCCTTGCTCAGCAGAGAGCCAGATTCTCCCTTTGTCTGTTGTTTCGCCTGCTTGTGCAGCCTCTCTCTCTCTCTCTCTCTCTTTCTGACAAATAAATAAAATATTTAATATATTAAAAAAATAAGATAAAATAAACCTCTTATACAGAAAATCAATGTCAAGCATCTATAATAGCTTAGGCTCTGTACAGATAATCTTTTTTTTTTTAAGATTTTATTTATTTATTTGACAGAGGGAGACATAGCGAGAGAGGGAACACAAGCAGGGGAAGTGGGAGAGGGAGAAGCCGGCTTCCCACAAAGCGGGGAGCCTGATGTGGGGCTTGATTCCAGGACCCTAAGATCATGACCTGAGCCAAAGGCAGACGCTTAACAACTGAGCCACCCAGGCGCCCCTCTGTACAGACAATCTTTAAAAATTTTAATTAGGCACATTATAAAACATTTAACAGGCTTTAATTACTTAAAATAAAATGGATGAGAGAGAGAGAAAGAAGGCAGGAAACCCAAATATGGGGAACAGCACCTTAAAAAGTATTTAAAGTAAATCAAGAATCTGTAAACTCCAGGTGGTACTTGGGTTAGGTAATGTTTTTAGAAGTTAATTTTCCTCTTTTATTGTTGTGTCATGAATTCTACTGTACATATAAGCAGGTCACCTGCTCCATGCATTAAAGAAGGAGAACTGAAATACTCATTAATCTATTTGAGGAGAAATGCCCTTTGCCTGGATTCCTGCCCTCCCTGCCCTGTCCCTTTGATGCTATACAACTTATGCTTCCAAACTCTAGCCAAGAATTGTAAGGAGAGTAAGCTTGACCTTGATACCCTCAACTTTCCCTGACATTGTTCTACCCCTGGACCCTAGTCTTCTCTCTGTGATTATAGTTATCACAGTGCATTCAGTCACAGCCAAGTCAATCACTGGGCACTTTTATTAGAAAAGTACCTTTAAAGGGAGGTCTGGGCACCTTGGGTGGCTCAATCAGTTGAGCATCTGACTCTTGACTCCCAGGTTTGGCTCAGGTCTGTGATCTTACGGGTCGTGGTATCAATCCCCACATCAGGCTCTGCACTCAGTGGGGAGTCTGCTTGTGGGATTCTGTCCCATCCCCCACCATGTGCTCTCTCTTTCTAATAAAAGAATAAATATTTTAAAAAACAAAAATAAAAAATAAATAAAAAGGGTTCTAAAGAACCTTATATTAAGGAACCACATATTATTCTACTTTGGTCCCCGGTGCCTTATCAGGGCATAGCCTTGCAGTAAGTGCTCACTAAATGCCTGTTAAAGGCACATAATCTAGGTGACTGCACCTGTGTTGTAGTGTCCTTGGACGCCACATAAACACAGGTGTGGACACTGAAGGTCCAGGAAAGGTGCTCCATTTGGTGGTAACAAACTTGAAAAGTCTCTGCAGAAGCAAAGAGGCTTTGCTGGTTCTAAAACTTGTGAGCATAGGTCAATGAAAAATAACTTTTCTATCTGGGTTGCTTGGTAGCTACCATTCATTGGTTTTGTTTGTTTGTTTGTTTTGTTTTGTTTTTAAATCCCCATTCAAGGGTTTTAAAGTCCTAACCTTCTCTGGGATTTATCAGGAAAATTTTGAAAGGCAGTCCTGCTTTTGGAGAATGCTTGCATACTGAATTCCTTCTAATTTAAAATTTCAAATCTCTGTTTAATAAAACTGCATTTAATACTTTTTAAAAAATATTTTATTTATTTATTTGATAGAGAGAGATCACAAGTAGATAGAGAGGCAGGCAGAGAGAGAGAGAGAGAAGGAAGCAGGCTCCCCGCTGACAGAGAGCCTGATGCAGGGCTCAATCCCAGGACCCCAAGATCATGACCCGAGCCGAAGGCAGCGGCTTAACCCACTGAGCCACCCAGGCGCCCCAATAAAACTGCATTTAAAAAGCACCATCACCAAGAAGCACACTGGCCTTCTATAATGATTTTTAAATTATTAAGAATAATACTAATGATTACTAACATTTTTTAATCAATAGTTCCTGGCCAGATATCAGACCAGGAACTTTGCATGAGTTACCTTATTAAATGCTCAGCACATTTCTATCAGCAATTGTTGTTGTCACTATTTACCCATTAGGAGATGAGACTTAGAGATTACATAACCTAAGACTATGAAACTAGAAAAGGCAGAGTAAGGATTCAAACCAAAGTCTGTCTCCAGAGTCCAAGCTTTACCAGGCTAAGCTCAGTGACTGTTCTCCAGCTGTTTTAAATCCAGGTAGAGAGAAGGAAGAAGATTTGGGGTCAGAGCTATAAGCAAACCTCAGTCCTTCCTCCTCCTAGTTGCGGAACAATGGGCAAATGACTTCATTTCTCTAAGCTGATTTCCTCATCTATAAAATGGGGATCATAGGATTAAAAGGAGTAGATGAATGATGTCTGAAAAGTGTTCAAGCAGAGTGCTAAGCTAGTAACGGACCCTCAAAAATGTGTTCAAAGGAGGAATATTATGAGACTCTGAACCAAGAGAACATCAGTGGGGATGGAATGTTGAGAAGAGATTTCAGAAACAGCAAAAGGCAGAGCATACAGGTTTTGTGGAATGCCCAGACAGAGGGAGTGAGGGGGAAGAAGAGTTGAGAATGACACCCAACATTAGAACTATGTTTTTTCAAATGTCCAATGCTCCCTAACATCAAAAACAAATACTTCACCAATACTGATGAACAACAAATTCACCACTAAAAATCTGACTGAGCGCTAAAAATAACCTGCACCCTAACCTGCACTTTATCTTAACCTAAGCAACAGAATGGTAACAATAATTATAATCATGTTAGAGCTTTAATGACATCCTAGAATATATGGGGAAGAGGTAACTGGCACAATAAAATTTTTCTCTCCCAAAGGTATAAAATAAAAGACAGACCAGCCCCATATTTAATTCAGATACAATTTTCTGAATTCTAGGAAGAAATCTATTCCCCAGTTTGTATCACAGACTTAAACACATATACCCATCCAGTATAGTGCTTTTGTAGGTGAGTTAATTCTACCAAGTTTATAGATGCATGGCTTTTTAACGAGAGAAGGCTGCAGAGATACCTTTCCCAGAATAACGCTGAAAAATCAGATAAATGGAAGGTTGACAAGAACGTGGGAGGATGAGTGCAGCTATATAGTAAAACAAACAAATTTCCTCACGGTAACAAGGCCATTTTATCTGCATTCCCTCAAAATGACACACTTGTCCTTGAATGACCATGTTCTCAGCAGAAAGGGGGGGAAAAAAAACCTTAAATGCTTTACTTCTGACTCTCACCCTACCTATTTTTTTAAAGATTTTATTTATTTATTTGACAGACAGAGATCACAAGTAGGCAGAGAGGCAGGCAGACAGGAGGAAGCAGGCTCCCTGCTGAGCAGAGAGCCAGATGCAGGGCTCCATCCCAGGATCCTGAGACCATGACCTGAGCCGAAAGCAGAAGCTTCAACCCACTGAGCCACCCAAGCGCCCCATCACCCTACCTATTAATATCTAAAAAGGAGGATCTGTGTATAGTCTTCCCTCTCCTACCCCCAAAAGAAAGATCCTAACCATAGGGTTTCTTCTGTTCTTTCTGCCCCACAATCTCCAGCTGCCCCTGGGAGAGAGGGGCTGGAGAGGGAACAATCAAGTGAAGACAAAACAAAAATCAGCATCACAGGGTTAATGACTTCAAGAGAAAATTATGGTTTAAGGGGAAACATTTCATGTGCCTTCTCCTCTGCACACACACCAGACAAGATGGCTAATAAAAAAACACAGACTGCTCTTTTAAAAACAAAAAGTGCGAGGGAGGAGAGGTGGGAGTGTGGGATCATCAGAGGCAATGAAGGCAACTAAGGGGCAAAAGTGAACAGCTCAACCAACACGGATGCAGAGTGCTTCTCTTGGGTGGAAGGTGAGAGGACGTGGCCTGCCACCCCCACCCCATGCTCCACCCCGCAGCAGCCCATGAGCTGGACAGGCCTCTGCTCTCCGTGCCCCGTGGACCTCAGAGCTGGGGCATCGGGCTTCGGCCTTTCACTTCTCTGTCCTCAACCTCACCCCTGCAGTTCCTTTCACCCAGAGCAAGACGGAAGAGCCAGGATTAGCAGCAGCTCTAAACTTGGGGTCCCTGGTGGGACTCCAGGGGCTCCACGGACAGTTTGAAATTATATGCAAGTTTTCATGCCTACACATTGACTGTGCATTTCTCTGGTGAAAGCATCCACGATTTCATCGCAGACTAAATGGACTGCTGACGTGGAAAATGCATTAGACAGCCTTTAACCTGAAAAGGTACATAATGAAGGCCAAAACTGCTATTCTCTGAGGTTTAGGCCTCTGTGTACAGAGCTCATACTGAAAGCTTTTTGCGGTCCAAAGAATGGGGAATCTGTACGAGGAAAAGAGATACTCAGAACGCCACAAGGGGGGAAAGGAAGAGCATCCTTCTGTGCTAGATGCGCATCTCTGGAGAGAACAGGTTCCCTAGATGATTCTTGCAGAATCTGGGAAACTGAAAGGGACCCGGAAGGGGCCGATTCTGGCCCTCCTGAGACCCGGAGAAGCTCCATATTCATTCAAGGTCATGCTCCTGCCAGAGCCACAGGGGCACAAGAGATGCCCCCCCCCCCCGGGGCCCCCTGCTTCTATTCCCCCACTCCACCAGGACAGAAAATAATTACAAGAATCACCCACTAAAATGCTGTTTTTGAGAAGCCACTGAGTGAACGTTGTTAAATATAGCAGTACTTTCCACTTAGCACATCCAACGTGGTGACAAAAATCAGCCTGCTGAACGACCAAGCAGACGTGGTGCTGGAGACCTGTCTGGGCGGGGCGTCGGGATCGGACTGCTTGGAGCCTAGGAAGTGACTGTCAATAAAACGTCCATCTGCAGAGACAACAGAGGTACAGCACACCATCTACGGACTTCCCAGTGACGGCGAGCCGTTCTCTGAGAATTCAACACTGTCAGCTGGGAAACATTTAAACCAGGTCCTTCCAGGGCTGCGATGTACAAGGGACCATATGGCCCCAGCAGAACACTTCAAACAGGCAGCTGTGTGGCTATAATTAAATCTGTAGTAGTCATGCTATTATTTATTTAGCAGATTTTTTTTTGACGTACCCTCCACTGAGGTCTCTGAGAACAGGCACCAAATTAGAACAATAGAAAATATGGAAGAAGTAGATAAAGAGAATCCAGGGGAGGATAAAATTCTGGCAGAAAAGCAGACAACAGCTACACAGACGTTTCCTTGAGAGGTTCTCTGCTTGCTCCTGGTGAGCTCTGACTGAGCACCAGTAAATCATGGCCACGTTTCTGACATGAATATTGAGGTTCACTCGCTCCCTTGTTCCCTAGTTTCAGAGCTACGTTCTACCTCTTTTTTTTTTAATTTCCCAATTTTCCCATTTTTCCCAATTTTCCAATTTTCCCACATTTCTGACATGAATATGGAGGCTCACTCACTCCCTTGTTTCCTAGTTTCAGGGCTACATTCTACCTCTTTTTTTTTTAATTTTCCATTTTTGAATCCCCATGTGCCATTCATTTGACATTCACCAAATCATAAAATCCTAAAAGAACTCAAAGACTGTCTAATCCAATTTCCCACCCAGTGACTTTGGTCCTAACATACAGTCATTTGCTTCTTGTTGAATATATAGTAAAAGCATTCAATTCAAGAATTGCCTCAAATGTCACTGCTGGCCACTCCCCAGCATTGGAAGAATTCAGACTCCCTTCTCTCTGCTAAGATATCTACCACCCTACATTATTTATGGGTTTATCTGACAGTCTGTAATTAGAACCCCAACAAGGCAGAGACTGTGTCCTATTCCATTTTGTAGTCCTGAACCCTAATACAGTGCTTTGTGTAAGGAGGACTTAATAAAAGCTTCATAAATTAGTGATAAATCTCTATTTCCTATCTAATTCCTCTTTATATTAAAATAAAAACCACCTCCCTGAAACATGTACCTACTATTATATTTTATGCCCATGGCAACAGAGAGTAAATCTATTCTCTTTCACTCTAAAGCAAACTTCACGACCTTCCTACCCCTTAACAATTCTCCTGTCCCAGAGTTCCGGAAAAGTTACTTCAATTATTCCCATTAACTTAGCACCCAGGAACCTCACCACCCTACTTACCATAACTACATCCCCTCCACTGTTTTTGAGCAATGGGCACCTTTGAAAAATGTAATTCTGATGAAAGGCATAAATTTTCTATCCAAATAAGGCAGGATTTTTCATACGTTCTTATTCACTTCATGTTTTGAACTTACATAATTTACCTTCATTCTTGTTAAATTCCTTGTGGTTTCAGGCCTGTCTGCACCATTCTCTATCTTGAGTCTAGGATTTAAAATGTAGATAGCTAACCTTGCCAATTTGGTGTCCTCTGAGAATCTGAAAAGCGTGCATCAAATGTTAATCCAAAATGCTAATATATCTGTTGGGGTAGTACAAGCTAAAAAAAAAATGCCAAGACATTCCATATTTACATTGGTTATGAATGCACATACTTTGAGTATAGTTTTTCTCCAGCTAAAACCCCTAGGATGGTCGCATAGCCCTCAGCCATCGAAGTGCTTACCTCATCACAAACTCTAAGGACGCTTACTACACTCGAGTGGCCAGCTCAGAAAAGACATGTGGTCAAATGTATTTAAGTTCTTCTATTCCACATACATAGCATGATTTAGATCACAGGCTAGCAAACTTTTTCTTTGAAAGGTCAACTAGTAAATATTTCAGGCTTTGCAGGTAGCATACATTCCCTGTCACAAAATTCTATTTTCAAAACGCTTTAAAACTCTAACTCTTCTTAGTTTCACCATTTTTGGGGCCACTGGCAGTCTCTGACCTATGAGCTATAGTTTGCCAGACATTACCTCTTCAATTCTGAAGCAAATAGCCTATCGGTGAAGACAAGAATTTGGCCAAAAATTAAAATAACAAATTACTCCATGACAGTTGTAGTAGGTGTCATGATAGAAAAAGCATAATGTGCAAAACCTAGACCAAAGAGTCACCAGAAACTTCCCTGACGACGTGACAAGTACAGAGGAATGAGCGAGCACCAGTTGTCCGGGCAGGAAGAACATTTCAGTCAGAGGAAACAGCACAGGCAAAGACGCCAAGACAGAGACAGACTGACACCTTAATGGACCCAGAAGAACATTTGTGTGGTTGGAGTACAATCAGTGAGGGAGAGAATATTTTTCTCTGAAAAATATGCCTTTGAAAAATGCCTTTGGCTAGAGAAGTTAGGCAGGATGGTGCCGGGGTATAAAGGCCGTGCTAAGGATTCTGGGTTCATGGAGAAGGCAATGGGCAGCCACCAAACGGCTTTCAGCCATGAGTGATGCTCGAGGCACTCTCCTTCAGTGCAAAGCCTGCCTTTGTATTTTCTAAGTACCTTCATAGTGGTTCATCGTTTTCTACATTCTCAGATCTAAAAACCATACCAGTTCGTGTGAATGCAAAGTAAGTCCTAACATAACTGCTAATGGCTGGCAAGGAGCTTGTTACTTTCAGGAAAAAGAGGGAAAAGAGAAAACGCCACCTCTACAAAATTTCACTTGTATGCTCCTCTGGGAACTATTTAAAAAGAGAGAGAGAGAGAGAGAGAGAGAGAATCATTCTACCTTAGGATCTACTTTAATAAAAATTAAAAAATACCCCAGTGTTCTACTTTGCTACTTTCTCTTGAATCACTACAAAGTTAAAACTATATCGTTTCACTCATTGTACTCACTCTACTTTCTATGAGGACTTTGTTTCATAGTTTATCCTACTGCACTATTCACAGGGAGACAGAAGGCAGTGGGCAAGCACCTCATCTCTCTACCTGTTGTACTTCATGTATATTATCTTGTTTTATTCTCAAAATATTCTGAACGGTAAGGTTCTACCCACTCCTAAGGCTCAGAGACATTAAGTACATGCACAGGACCACTCAGCTATAAGGAAGAAAGCTAGTATTTGAACCGGCATCTCTGGGATTATAAAACCCAGATTTTGCTACTACTTCAAGCCATACACATTTCTTACTATCCAGAACATTCTGGGGGGAGGAGGGGACTACTCTAAGTCTTCTATCCCTTTGATTTAAATTCTTTTTCTCCAAGACCCTCCATATTGAGGTATTATGAACTGGGGATTTAGACCAAGAAGGCACAACTAAAATGAGACTGTCCAACCCACAGCACAGGGTTTAGATCATGAAGACACAGACTAGGGAACATATTAGCACAGGGGCATACAGTCCCTACTAGAACTTTCGAGAAAAGGGAGAACCTTCTAAAAGCCTTTCATTTTCATTTATTTGGTTTTTTATTTTAATAAAACCTGCATGTTGTCCTACTTTAATAAACCTTTTAAAGATGAAAAAACATAGGAATTTTTAGAAGTATAACTATAAACCAAAATGTGACATGAATCCAGGGTTCTCAAAAGAATTCGCCACACTCTCCCAAGTTAGAAGAACGTCATGCAGGGTCCCACGAAGACATGGGGCACAGGAACAGAACTGCCACCACCCCCAAGAAAATCCCTCCGTGGCACAGTTTTACGGAGGTTTTCATGATCTCTTGGTGACAACAGTTATTCTGTGAGAATCCTGCACTTAGAAAAAGAGTTTCCTAACTATTTTAAGTCCTAGTACAGTTGTTATTTTTCTAAACAAGATATCCCTTCTCAGGTGCAGAGTCTGGGGATTCTTCCTAGAGATCATACTTCAACAAGGCAATAAATTATGCACCAAGTTTTTCTTCATATAAAACCACAATATAGAGCCACTTATTGAAATTTCTGGAATTCCCCTTGTTAATTTCTCAGGGTCACAAATAAGCTGATACTGAAATGGGCTTTACCCTGGTAAGTTTCATTTGTGAGACAACAAGTAAGGTTATCAAAACCACCAGGAGAAAAGATCAACATTTCACTCTGACTGAAAAGATTTTCTGAAACAAGTCATCCTAATACATGGGTTCTTTCTTCTTTTCAATAATATACTTGGCTCTTTACCATAATGCTGTCCTGGCAATCTAAACTATAGAAAAATGTATGAGCAAAACAGCTATAATAATGTATAGAACTTTAAATTCAGTAATAAATCCCACTCAATGATAAATTCTTTCCTAATTTGATATGAGTTACCCTTAATGTCTTGCTAATTTCATACAAAATGAAGTAGCTCATATCTAAAGGTAAAATGTTGAATACTCCATAATTTAAATGTGTTATGCTTGGGAAAACTTAGCAATACCATGTCATCTTGCAACAGAACCTCTTTCTGAGCTGACAGCTGTCTTTTTCAAAATGTCCTTGTGCCACACTACAGTTTGTTTTAAATAAAGGGCGAAAAAAAGGAAAAAAAAAAGATCTGGTGTTTTCTTTAAACTATGTCAATCGGCCAGTTAACTATGTTCCATTGAGCTTTCATTATGGAAAAAAATGTGTAAATGGATTGTAACAAATGAAAGAGCAAACTATATTTGAAATGTTAGCATTTGCATGACTGTCCTAGCCAAAAAAAAAAAAAAAAAAAAAATTAAATGTATGAGACGGGCAAGCATGAGCATTTCAAGCAACTGGTTAACCTAATGAAACACTCTATCAGCGATCATAAGAAATACTAATTTTTCAAGTCACCAAAAGAAAAGAAATAATACTCTGAGAAGTAACCTTTCTCTGAGAAACTCTCATACTCATTTTCTCAGCCTTTAGAAAGAAAAAGTTCTCAAGAAAGGGTAAGTAGAAGCTGATTCACTCTTGGTTAATCATCATCATTTCAAGCATCAACTAACTTACAAGACCGCCGCCTCTCCTGCCCCACGGCCTCCCTTCCCCACACACCATGAGGAAGATGAGACATACATACACACCAAAAACAGCAACAAGTGCATCCATGTGAAATGACATGTAGTAATGCCACGCGGTATCAGAAACCCAAGATAGGAGTAATTAATGTGAGTCAGAATGTTCCAGGATGCATGTATGGAAAAAGGAGCACTTAGGTCCTAACATAAAAGTAGGACTTGGAAAAGCAGAGAAGAGATATTTGGGTCCAGCGAAAAGTGCATGCAGTAACAACAGCCACAGAAGGGCAATCAGGCACATTTCAGCAGCGTGCAGGCAGAGCAGTGGAGTGCAAAAGTTGAGTATGAAATCCCAAAGAGCCAAATTAGCAATGTAAATTTGAAAGGTGAGGAAAGAAATCTGAAATGAAATTGACTTCCATCCCACTAATCTCACTGCAAAACCAACCAAAAATAAGAACCAGTAGCAGATTTAAATAATGAAAATGACCGTGATTACGAAAATGTGTATTATATTTTAAAGTGTTTTAGGCATGTTCCTTTTCACACAACAGCCCTGTGGAGGAGGCAGTTCAGACTGAACCACAACACCTGTATCATGAAACAGGAAACTGAGATTCATAGCACTTAAGGTTTAACATGCTTGTTTAAGTCTTCAAAGCTACTCCGAAGATGAACTTCATAAAAAAAAAAAAAATTTAATAATAATTGTTTACCTCTTACCAAAAAAAACCACCAGAAGTTATAATGATGTGTACCTCTCACACTTCATGGTCAAGGGGTGAATATACCTATAGTGAGAATGAATACTGAACAGTCTGAAAGTCAAGGAGTCATGGGGTGTTTGAGCGAAGCACAAGTAAGGATCTATAAATGAAGGGAGTATCCACCATGGTCCACAGACAGATCAACAAGCTAACTAATCTACTTTTGCTAACTCAAACAATAAAAAAAAATTTGAAGTCTTGTTGTATTTCACGGGGGTGGAGGGAGGGTTGGGCCATTATTTCCAAAAATTTTTAAATCACAATATTTTCCATTTATTGGATAAACCAAATTGTTCACTTGTATGGCTAACCTACAGATAGTTACATTCCAATTTACTACCTTTTTCTCCAAAGAAGAGTGTTATATTCAGCTAAAAACCTTACTTTCTGTTACTGATGTTCTCTACAATAGAACGATGCTTCTTGAGTCTCTTGTTTCCCTGTGACTGATGGTTCTGGTCTGCACAGTCATCCTGTCTTTCAGGGGACTGCCACGCTTTACTGTCAGCACCAACAGTTTATTCGGTCTCTCCAGCTAGTTAGAAACTCACGGTCTAAGATTACATGTTATATTTTTATTCTATCAGCCTTCTCTCATTGATGTCCCCCAACACCACTTAGGGTCTGGGTACAAGACAAACTACTGGTTGAGCCTTTTAATCACTGTGGCAACAGAAACGTCACCGTAAGACCCTTAAGAAATTTTTTTTACATTGTTGGTTTAGTTCGTAGTAATTCTGGTGATTAGCCTATTCAGCATGGTGTTTGCCTCAAGGACAGACTGAATGGCAGTAACTATCAATTTGACACCTGTGCCTGGGGACCTAAAAAAAGACGCTAATCCAAATAGGCAGCATCCCTGTATTCATTCATAGGATAGGCTGCAGGGCCAGAATGCAGTTCTACCACTTAGATGCTATTCAACTTCGGGGAAATTGCTTAATCTCTTTGTGCCTCGGGTTTGCCAATATGTAAAACGGGGTTGATAGTACCAACCCCAACGCATTAGTGTAAGTAAGTGTCTAATTATATTAGTTCTTGTTAATTACTCTTCATAGAGGAACAGACTCAATACTATCAGGTGAGCCCCTGAATCAACAATAGTGCAGCTAATTTTGAAGTTCAAAATTATTAAAATGGCTCCCTACACAACGACTCCGTTATTTTCTCACCTTTCGTATGTGGATGCACAGAACGCTGATTAGGCAATAATGCCAGTCTTGTGGAATTAACTACTGTCTTTCAGATTGTAGAAAAAAATTACTGCTGCTCTTTTATCATGGAGGCAGAGGGGAAAGAAAGGAGGGTTGTCTTCATTTCAGTTCAGTGCTAGGGAGTGAAACCAGACCACTGGTGGTAACACACGGAGAAATCAGGATGCTCTGCTGGTGATTGATAAGGTCATGAGATTCTGTGGAGGCAAATAAATCAACCAGCCACTGGATCAATCAGACCAGTGAGCTACAAACAGTGGGGAGCCCTTCTCTTGCTGAAGAAGAGCAAGAAATGCCTCATCCCATGGAATGACCTCTTCATAATTCTACTGTGCAGCCATTCCCTGTTGAGAGGGAAATAAAGAAACAGCAAAATCTGCAAATATTCCCCAACATGTAAAGAATGGTTCGATGATTTCTTCATCAGTTATCCCAGATGACAATACTCCTTCAAAGTTCCTAATAAAGCACTTCCACATAAGGTATGAACTTTTCACTGAAGTAACTTTATAGTCTGGATGTAAGTTCACTTAAAATTCTCATGGGGATGGGGAGTCTGGGAGAGGAAGGAGATGCGGAGCCAAGCTGCAAATGTGTCGAACAGCGCTTCAAAGAGAGTACTTGTCCAACTCTTCTTGCAAGGTTCCTTTTTATTCCAAATGCTGACCAAATGCTGACCACCAAGAAGGGCTCTTGAGATGAAGCCATTCTCTGTTGCCAAGAAAATTCCCACAAAGCCTGAAGGCTTTCTTTGAGAGCTGGGGACAGCAACACCTTTTAGCAGAAGCAGTAAGAAACATACAGGTGGCCAAGTCCAAGTTCACTGCCGCTGTGCTTTTCACCTCTTTACCTCAGAAGACAGAAAGAACAGCCAGCCCAGAGATCCAATCAGACCAGGAGAATAAACCCAGTTTTAGCCTCAATATTTTAAGCTTCTGAGAAAAGCCACTAAAGTGATCTGGGAGGCAGATGCCAGTGACTGAGATTCTTTTCACTTTAGCAACTTGAGTCGCTAAGCTTTTACTGGAGTGAATCATAAAGAAGAAACTCAAATCTGATTGGCATACAGTATCCCCGCAGTGGAGGAGGATTTATTAAAGTGTTTAAAAAATCTAGGACACAAATTGGTATAAACTTTTGGGAAGGTAATTGGCAATACACAGTGAGCCAGCAATTCCACTTATAAAAATTTCTCCTCCAGAAATACTCACTAAAGAATGCAAAAAAAAAAAAAGTTACAATAAGGTGTTTTCTTAAAAGCTTGACTAATAATTGCAAAGAAAATAACTAAATATCTATAACAGAACATCATTTAAAATAAAATAGGATTCTTGTGGACTACAGCCTTTGAAAAGAATAAGGTAGATGTCTGCGGCATTGTTAGGTTTTTAAAAATCTAGCTGAAGAACAATATGATCCTATTTGTATTTTATATAAATAAGTATGAAGTTTTTTATGCATAGAAAAAATCTAGAGGACTCTCCATCAAACTGCTAATAGTGGTTATTTTGAGGATGAGAATTTGTGAAATTTCACTTTCTATTTTATTCAGATTTGCTTTGTTTGGATTTTTACAGCAATTCTGTATGCTTTGTAAATCAGAAAAAACTAAAGTTAAAAAAACGCAGATAGGGGCACCTGGGTGGCTCAGTGGGTTAAGCCGCTGCCTTCGGCTCAGGTCATGATCTCAGGGTCCTGGGATCAAGTCCCGCATCGCGCTCTCTGCTCAGCAGGGAGCCTGCTTCCCTCTCTCTCTCTCTGCCTGCCTCTCTGCCTACTTGTGATCTCTCTCTGTCAAATAAATAAATAAAATCTTTAAAAAAAAAAAAACGCAGATAATAACACATTACTATAGCAGGTTAAGAATGACCCCATGCATATATTTACAACAATTAGAAAGGGTTTTTTAGGGCACCTGGGTGGCTCAGTTGGTTGAGCGACTGCCTTGGGCTCCAGTCATGATCCCCGAGTCCCTGGCTTGAGTCTCGCATCAGGCTCCCGGCTCCAGGGGGAGTCTGCTTCTCCCTCTGACCCTATCCCCTCTCATGCTCTCTCTCACTCTTTCTCTCTCAGATAAATTTAAAGAATTTAAAAATCTTAAAAAGGAAAGAAAGAAGGAAAAAAAAGAAAGGGTTTTTTAACCAGGCCCCTAGGGTGTTCATCATAAGGTATTGCTGTTTTCTGGCTGTGTAACAATTTGTTACTTCCAAGGGAAAAAAAGTCATTTATCTTTTTAATGAAGTCATGGTCAGAAGTAGGTAACATGAGACATGAGAGTAGACATCCATCAAAGATAATTGCTGATGGTATTCCATGACTCTCCTTAATATACTCTAAGAATAGTCATGGTATTGGAATACAGGCAGAATGCTACCTACTGAAAAGAGGATAAAAGGTGCCATCAAATATAAAACATGCCAGTTAATTATTTAAGACATAAAACCTGCCACCCCTTTCATTATATGTCCAATCCAGGAATGCCCTGCAGTTGTCCTGAGTGCAATTCTTTCACAGGTACAGGTAAGAGTGGGACCCCCCTACACGCTGGAGCTCCTATCTGAACAATAAAGACTAAGACGCTTGTCACTGTTCCTCAGAGAGGCCTCCAGGGAAAGTTGTACGAGTCGTGTGTTTTACCCGGGTGACACACCTGACGTCAGTCAGCAGTAACATCAACAGGAAAACTAGAGTAGAGAAGCAATCACTCAAAAGCTTGGACTTACCCCTCTTGGGGGCCTATGTCCAGTTCTGGTACCTTAAAACATTTTAACATTTTACTAATAATCATAATTTAGTCTATTTCACGGGAAACTTCTTCTTTCTTAAAATGCTTGGTGAAACAGAGGAACTTCCTTTACTGACAGGAATGAGATCTTGATGTCTATGGTAAATGTATGAAGAAACAGGCTACTGAGTCTTTACAGCTATCGGTTTAATGCACTGTGGGGCTCAGCCAATGCTGAATTACAGGAAGGCCACCAGATGATGGATCTGGTGGTGTTGGATGGAAAATTCCTCTGCCCTATCTCACAGCATCCTCAGTGGACTTTATAAAATGCGAAGAAGTACACACAACTCTCCAGGTAAAACTCCTAAAACAGGGTCTCACTGTACTTAGAATAAAAGTGACAAGGTGGCCCTGTGTCATTTCCCTGGCCTCATCTACTATTTCACACCTGCCACCTTTGCTCCAGCCGCTCTGGACTTGATTTGTCTTCTTCCCGTTTCTTGGATACACCACATTCATCCCTGTTTCAAGGTTTTACTATTGTTTTTTGCTTAGTCTAGAAGCCTTTTCCCCCATACCTTCTCCTTTCGGGCTAACCCTCCTACCTAAAATAGCTTTTCTGTACGGCTTCACACTACCCTGCTATATTTTTAAGACAGTATTTGTGATGATGAGAAATTACTCATTTGTTTACTTGTTTCTATTCTTTATTGCCCTCCTGTCCTCAAAAGCACGGGAGCTTTATGAGTCAAAAAATTTATGTCTCATTCATCTCTGGAACCCTACCCACCTCCAAGAACACTTTGTAGCACAGGATATATTTTTTGAATGAATGAATGAGCTCAAATCACAGCAGCATACAGTTGGGGTGGTGGCTTAAAAGTTCACATTTGTTACAGCCTCACAGTTACTTAAAATCATATTTCTAAGTTTCACCAAAAAAGTCTCCTTTCCTTTACCTGACAATACAAGACAGAGCTTACTTTACTTCAGACACGTTAATCTGCTTTATTTGCAAGATAACGCAGAACTTGTTTTTAATTAAATGTTAGTCTTCGGATTCAAATAAACAGCTCTCATGAAAATACAGAATTATGAAAATGGAAAAATCCACCTGCCCCAATTTTAAGTGGGACACAGGTTCGTGAAATCAGTACGTCAGAACTTCAAAACACACTACTAATAATCACTGATTGTTAATTGTTTAAGAATGTGGAATAAAGCATCAGGCGGGAGAAGGAAGCTATATAAAGTGAAATTTCTTGCAGAAAAGGAAAGATAATAAATATCAGTTTTGTTAATCATCTAAGTGGCAAGCTAATGCCCTCTGAAAGAAGACTCCAAAGATCATCATGGCCGTGGCAGCACCAGGTCCCATCAAGGACACCTGGCTGAAGAAACACTGTAGCCACTGAGCCGCAGGGACGCTCACCGCACCACCCAGACCATGGTGGCTAAGGACATAAAAGGATGTCACCACATCCTCACAACATGCCTTTGTTCTCCAGTTTTCAGAGATGCAATTCCATTTGGAGCTTTCCCAACACCACAGTGTTTCAACGGCCCTAAAAATGTGCTAAGGATAAGTATTATAACCTCAGAAAATATGCGTCTTTCCTAGCCCCTGCACCTTCTCTGAGGAGGAATTGCAACCACCCAGTGCTCAGTGTGAATTAGAGGGTTTTCTGGCTGAGCTGTGGAAAAGAAAAAGGGGGTGCTATTGTATTTTCCTGTCACTGTGCATATGAAAAAGCTATTAACATGAAGGGAAGCTTTACGTGAGCCTTAGAAAGGAAATCCTCAGAACTATGAAGAAATTATCTCAGCTGAATTTAGTTGACTCATTCCTATATTACATATGTGTAAGAAAAGGATTAAGGTTGTTCTATCACGAAATGTTTCTTTCTAGATTTCACTTTAAGGCAGTCATGCTTAGCAATTTCAAACTTATACATGGTTTTAATGGTTTCATCCTCTTACTCTCTGACAAAATATTTAAATCCAGGTTGATTTCTGGGGGGAAAAAAGACTTCAAAAACAGAAATCAAGACAGACAAGTACATTGAGAGATAACAGGCAATAGGTAGTGCTAAAAATAATCACACTACACTTTAGAAATTAACCTTCAGCCAAATTCTACCAGTAGACCTATGGATAGGATCTCAGATAAGCTAGCTAAATAAGGAACAGCATAGAAATGATAACCTGGTAAGAAGTTACAAGGTTATGTGAGCAGCGTTTTTCTGAGAATCTGCAAGGTATTTGCACATCGACTGTATCCACTGTAGTCTTTGCACTGCCATTCCACTGAAGGTTGATCATGAAATTGGGAGGTGTTATTGCATTACTGATACCCTGAAAAAAAGTTAGGCCCTTTTAAAATCATTGTACGCTGAGCATAGTACTTCTACCAGAGCTAAAGCTAAGAAGTAAAATAATGAGAAAGGTTTTCTTGTCCTCGCAGCTGATTCCATACTCAAATGCAAATCAGAACTAAGCCACCACATTTGACAAGCATCCTTTGCACTTCCAAGTTTAAAAAAAAAAAAAACAGAAAAGGAATGAAAGGAGATAGAAAAACAAATCACTCTGAGGTAAATGGGGAAGGTAACTGGATAGTGAAGAAAAAGATCTTCCATAGCAACAAAATAGAAGAGATTATTTATGTAGATGTACAAGTAGATGAGCTCCAGATGTTTTTTTTTTTTTAATCTACTTCTTCCCAGGTGCTTTTCTGCTTAATAAATATAACATCCAAGTTGGAATATTGTTGAGGCATTGAATCACCTAAATTTTGGCTATGCTCTTCTGCTGTTAACTATTTTGAGCTATTTCTCAATAAGGCAGCCACTACTGAAATCAGAAGTACATAGGCTTGGCAGAGCCAGAGAGAAAAAGTGCAGTCCACAGATTTGTTTCTTCTGTTTTCCCAAAACAGAATCTCATGAAAAATATGCCCTCAAATTTTGTCACTATGTTGCTGTCAAAGAAATCCTTCTCCTCTTCGTAACTCTGAACATTAAACCTATAGTTCTTATGCTACTGGGAAGTTATATGGTTCCAGGAAGTGGAGAGGCACCATTGCAACTGTTCAAATTGTAGCCAGGCAGAATAATCAGTCAATCAGAAACTTCAGTTCCATTCGGATGGAAGTTTTTGGGGCCAACTTGGAAAAGCATACAGAACAAGTTGACTTTACTGCCAAGATCATTTCCAGGACATTGGCTAATTAATTATAAAAGCTTTTTCAAAACAAATTTAAGCCTGGCAATCTTTTTTTCCTACCCAGAAGAAAAAAAAGGGATTAAAAAATAAAAGCCTGAGTTTAGTGTGTGTGTGTGTGTGTGTGTGTGTGTGTGTGTGTGTGTGTGTGTTGGTGTGTGTTTGCCATAGCTTCATCTTCTTTACAAACCTATTTTCTTCTTCTCACCCTAAAATGATTCAGAAGCTTTTGCATTTGAAGTTACTAAAATAGCAAGTACAGAAACTGAAAAATATTAGTTTGAATTCCTAATTTGCCTTTGATTATAGATGAGATCACCGGTCAGTTCCAAACCTTCTCTTCAAACTCTTCGGTGGGAAACAAAGAATAGACTTTCTCTTTGTGGGATGAAGAGCTCATTGGATTAGCTGCAGCTACTGTAACAGATACAATGCAGATGGACAGTTGCTCTTAAAATGATATATTGTGTTTTGTTAAAAAACATACAGTATGGATGCCTGGGTGGCTCAGTCAGTTAAATGTAGGACTCTTGGTTTCAGCTCAGGTCATGATCTCAGGGTCCTGGGAAGGAGCCCTGCCCGGGGCTCTCTGCTCCGTGTCCAGTATGCTTCCCCCTCTATCTCTGCTCCTCCCTCTGTTCACACTCTCAGTTTCTCTCTCTCTCTCCTTCAAATAAACAGTCTTTTTTTTTTTTTAATGATATATTCATCAGCCTTCACTTCCTGGCTTTGAAAACAAAAGGAACAAAACTCCTGATTTAACTCATTCTGGTTTCACTTAATAGGAACCTCAAAGAATATAGGATGTTCATGAGAGTCATCAAAGATTCTGGTTTCCAGTTCCATAATCACCCAGGTTTTTACAGCTAAATCTACACCCCCAAACCATTATGTTTCAACATATTTCATCAAACACTGGAATCAAAAGCTTATGTAATATGCATCTTAAGCCATCAAATTTCCTCTGCATAGGCCCAGATCTGAAGACACTCAAGAAGGTAAGAAATTTCTCTTAGCCAGCATTTACCAGCTGTTTATTGGCAAATTCCTGGCAAGAGAACTGTCAGTAATGAAAGAAAATTTTTTTCAAAAAAAAAAAGAAAAAGTCTTCAAGGTGGTGCAACCACTCTGGAAAACAGCATGGAGGTTCCTCAAAATGTTGAAAATAGAACTACCCTATGACCCAGCAATTGCACTACTGGGTATTTACCCTAAAGATACAAATGTAGTGATCCGAAGGGGCATGTGCATCAGAATGTTTATAGCAGCAATGTCTACAGTAGCCAAACTATGGAAAAAACCTAGATGTCCATCAACAGATGAATGGATAAAAAAGATGTGGTATATATACACAATGGAATACTATGCAGCCATCAAAAGAAATGAATTCTTGCCATTTGTGACGACGTGGATGGAACTAGAGGGTATCAAGCTTAGTGAAGTAAGTCAATCGGAGAAAGACAACTATCATATGATCTCCCTGATATGAGGAAGTGGAGATGCAACATGGGGGGTTAGGGGGTTAGGAGAAGAATAAATGAAACAAGATGGGATTGGGAGGGAGACAAACCATAAGTGACTCTTAATCTCACAAAACAAACTGAGGGTTGCTGGGGGGAGGGGGATCGGGAGAGGGGGGTGGGGTTATGAACATTGGGGAGGGTATGTGCTATCATGAGTGCTGTGAAGTGTGTAAACCTGGCGATTCACAGACCTGTACCCCTGGGGATAAAAATACATTATATGTTTATAAAAAAATAAAAAATTATTTAAAAAAAAAGTCTTGTCAACCAGATATTCCTAACTCTGCCTTATCCTGTATCAAGTCACTGCCTTATTCAGTATCAAGACCCCTGCCAAACCACAGAAACAGAACATTACTGGTAAATACTGAATGAAGCCAAAATGGGCCAAATAGTTTTGAGGGCAACTCTAAATGAGTCCTTGTGCGAACCATAAGAGACTATGGACTCTGAAAAACAACCTGAGGGTTTTGAAGGGTCAGGGGTGGGAGGTTGGGGCAACCTGAGGGTTTTGAAGGGTCAGGGGTGGGAGGTTGGGGGAACAGGTGGTGGGTAATGGGGAGGGCACGTTTTGCATGGAGCACTGGGTGTTGTGCAAAAAGAATGAATACTGTTACACTGAAAAAAAAATAAATAAAATGAAAATAAATGAGTCCTTGTTTACTGAGTTTTCTCTTTGCTGGGACTGCTATGTAGCTCCCAATGCATCCAATATTTAAATGACCCCCTCCTGCTTATTTCAAGGGGAAGGCAAATATAAGGAGGGAAGCTGGTCCTATTAGCATATGAAGGGGGAGCAGCTCTAGGAATCTAGAATCAATCTCAATGTAATAAGGAGGTAACTAAGCCTGACCAAAGCAAGAGAGTTCCTCTTCTGAGGAACACAAACTAAGACAAGAAGGACAATGTTAGATTTCAGAGAATCTTGAAAGTCAGGTAGGGAAATCTGAACTTGACTTGATAGGAAGGCCTCGTAAACTTTGATCCAGGAAAGAAATATGAGGACAAGAACATGAAAAGCATATTATTGAAATAGGAGAAAACCAGAAACAGGGGTTTAGTTCCAAAGCTTCTCTAGCAATCCAGTCTGAGATGATGAAGGCCTGAATAGGGTGCTGCTGGTGAAGGGAAGGAAGAAGGAATCCAAAAACCACCTCACAAGAAAGCATAAATTCACCTTCCTGTACCTGTTAGAATCAGCAAGGCCTCTAAACCTCTGTCACTACTATAAGAGCCATCCAGGAAAGAGGCACATCATCATAAGTCTCCATGGCCTTCAAATATATAATTCAGATTTCTTTAGTCAGGTGGAATTTTCACCCAATTAGTCCAAAGTAACTCGTTTTGTTTTTTAATGTAAAGTACAAAACTATACCTACTCACCATTTTCTATATCCAGATGCCCACCCACCTGGGAAAAATAGCCCAAATTCTACCATATGCTTCTTAAAAGAAAGTAAATCTAGGGGCACCTGGGTGGCTCAGTCAGTTAAGTGTCTGCCTTGGGCTCAGGTCATGAATCCAGCCTCCGGGGATCAAACCCTGCATCAGGCTCCCCGCTCAGTGGGGATTCTGCTTCTCCTTCCCCTGCTCTTGTAGGCTCTCTCTCTCTTTCTCCTCCTCAAATACATACATAAAATCTTTTTTAAAAAGAAGTAAGTAAATCAAGATTCAAAACCTAATTGCTCTTCATGTCAAACAGGCTACTTTGTTTTAACAAAGAAATATATATACAACTAACAAGACTATCATTACCTTTGCCTGACATATGCCCCAAAAGTTAACCATTGCCAGCATTTCTTAGACATTTTTACTTACCAATGCACTTTTTCCTGAATTATCTCTTCTAATCCTCACAATAACCCTGTGGCGGGGATTATTATTACTATTTTAAAAACTGAGATAACTCTGGCTCTAAGACTTAAGTTGTCCAAGAGACTACATCTGTAAGGGTTGGAGTCAAGACTAATTCTTACCTTTGAACTTCAAATCCCTTGACATAGTGCTTTCCCTTCCCTCAGAGAACACACGACGAGGACAACAAACCTATCCACACATATCGGTCCCTTTTAAGTTAGGGAACCATCATTTCTAACCTTATTCCAGCATCTTCTGGAACATATTTAGTCTTCAGTTTCAAAGAAGTAAGATTTCTTTGCTTACCTGGTCCTTCTCCGGTTTATCAGAAATGTCATTCAGACTGGAGGAAGTCAGATTCCTATGGGTCATGGCTGGGCTACCTGAAAAAAAAAAAAACAAAAGCAACCCCTAATTAAAGACTTGTTTTCAAACACACAAGACTTTGGTTGTACACTTCATAAACACTTGTAGATGGCGATGAGAATGGTAATGATGCTTTAGCTCCACTGGGATCTCCTCAAGAGTTTTCCAGATCACAGGTTGGAGCACAAAGATGGTTAAGTTACAAGTATGTGAAATCACAAATACCATGTTTAAGTCTTATTGCCTGGGTCAAGTTCAAGATGAGTTAAACTTTGGAAAAAAACATCTAAAACAATACGCATAAAAATAAATTTACTCCTCATTTGGCTTGCTTTTTTTGTGTGTGTCTCTGCCATTTATACACATCCTAATTTACCTGGTATCCTTTCCTTTTCCTACCTTCTACAGAGATAGCCTTTTTTTTTTCTTTCTTCATGTCAGCAGTGACGGCCCCAGATTACAGGTCTGGACCTCCTCTCCTCAGGCCTCTGCAGTCTCTCCAAGGTCATCACTCCCTCTGATCAACTCCAAAACCCATCTGTGTTCCCTTTCCCAGCTGACACTTTAATCAAGAAGATTTCTCCTTGGTGGGCATTCGATCCATAATCCCCATTCTTTGCCTCAAGGTAGTACAACCACAGGCCCCTTATTTCTTGCATTCCTAATTGCCAGACTCATATAAGCACATCCCTACTTTCCCCTCAACACGCCAATCTTCTTTTTCACATTAAGGAATGGATTTCATTAGGAATACTTCATGGGAACCAAGCTCCCTGGTGATACAGTGGCTGTAGGTCAAGTCTACTGACATCAATGAAATCCAGCCAATGACTGTAGATACCATTATACAAGAAAAGAGAGGAGGGACATCTAGAAGAGTGATAACCCATCTTCAAGTAGACTATGTTAAGCAAAAGAAAAATATTCTGTTCATTTTGCAGTTGGACCTGCAGTTGGACTTGAAATGTCTAAGCTCACTGAGCAAAAGAGTAACTTTTCAAAGCCAGGGTGTTTGACCCAACTCCGGCAGGGTGCTGAGTAATGCATTCATCATTAATCCTCAATGATCTGACTCAGACTGGCCTTCACACCAAAAGGACAAGGGTTGAAAAACAAGCACCAAAGTTTGAACATAGTTTCACATTTGCTTCCAAATTATTTTTTAGATTATAGACTTTAACTCCTTCAGATAGAAACATCAACACATAATTTTACCACTGACTAAAATCTACTTCTAATAATTTAATCTATTATAAAATAATATAAAAGCAGCTCCTTAAACAATATAATTGTCTTTAACTACTAAATCAGAAAAATCATAATTTTCTTCAGCTGGCAAGACAGGGTGTTTTCCACTCTGCTGCATTTCATTGAGTAAGCATGGCCTAGATCTCTTAAACCCTTTACCTGGTGGGACATTTTATTCTAGGAAAATCTGAGCACAGGGCATTTTTCAAAGGAAAGTTACATCTGAAAAAATGCTTTATGAGCAAAATTAAAAGAACCCTTTTGAAGGCAACATTTTCTTCTTTGAACTGCACACCAGGTTTCCACTGTGCACTCAAAACAACAGACACTAGGTACAAACGTGAATGCTCCCAACAATGCTGGGTTTGAAAGTAATAGGAAATGATGAGTAGCTCTAATTTTGTACCTCACATTGGACTAGCTGGGTGAAAATTCTACCTGAATAACTGAGGAAATCTGAACCATATATTCCTAAAGCAATGATGCCTTCACAATCCTAATCATGAATTAAAAGTAGTTTATGAAAATTAATAGATAAGACTGATTTCTAATTACCAAATCAATTGATGTAAGTGGCAAAACTGAAATAATCTGAAAGAAGTTTCAGTAAGTAATTTAAATTTTGTGGGAAACATCCCAAGTTCATTCATTTGCTTTGGAAACTATAAACACTGCAAAGGTACATTTTAGTCAAAGCACTGCCCTACTGCTGCAAAATCTAAATAGGTAGAAGTCAAATGAAAAAAGTTTTTATTACAATGGTAATCTTGACTGATATCACAACTTTTCCAAGAAACCTCATTTACTGCCTCATCATTTCTCCCATGAGAGTATGGATGTATTTGTACTAGACAGGGGGTCCAAAGAAGGCACAGGTCCAAGGAACATGGAGGAACTAGATGGGGGACAGTAAGCCAATGTTAAGAAATAACCAAATCTCAACTGCAAGAAAAAGTTTGGAAGGAATTCAAACACTTGGAAGCTAAAGACCATCCTGCTCAAGAAAGTCTGGATAAACCAGGAAATCAAAGAAGAACTTAAACAATTCATGGGAACCAATGAGAATGAAGACACATTGGTCCAAAACCTATGGAATACAGGGGGTCCTAAGGGGGAAATAATAGCCATCCAAGCCTCACTCAAAAAAACTGAAAAATCCCAAATACACCAACTCTCTTTACACCTCAAAGAAACAGAAAATAAACAACAAATTAAGCCAACCCCACACACAAGAAGGGAAATAATAAAGATTAGAGCAGAGATCAATGAGTTAGAAACTAGAGATATAGTAGAACACATCAATGAAACTAGAAGCTTGTTCTTTGAAAGAATCAGTAGGATTGATAAACCACTGGCCAGATTAATCCAAAAGAAGAGAGAGAGGACCCAAATTAATAAAATTATGAACGAAAGGGACAGATCACTGCTAACATCAAAGAAATAGAAATAATCATCAGAAATTATTATCAACAGTTATATGCCAATAAGTTAAGCAACTTAGAAGAAATGGTTGCATTCCTGGAAACCTATAAACTTCCAAGACTGAAACAGGAAGAAACTGACAACCTGAATAGACCAATATCTAGTAACAAGATTGAAGCAGCGATCAAAAACCTCCCAAAAAAACAAGAGTCCAGGACCTGATGTATTCCCTGGGAAATTCTACCAAACATTCAAAGAAGAATAATACCTATTCTCCTGAAGCTGTTTCATAAAATAGAAATAGAAGGAAAGCTTCTAGACTCTTTCTATAAGGCCAGCATTACCTTGATCCCCCAACCAGGCAAAGATCCCATCAAAAAGGAGAATTTCTGACCAATACCCCTGATGAGTATGGATGCTAAGATTCTCCACAAGATCCTAGCTAATAGGATCCAACAGTACATTAAAAAAATTACCCACCATGGGGGCGCCTGGGTAGCTCAGTGGGTTAAAGCCTCTGCCTTCGGCTCAGGTCATGATCCCAGGGTCCTGGGATTGAGCCCTGCATCAGGCTCTGTGCTCTGCCTGGAGACTGTTTCCTCCTCTCTCTCTACCTGCCTCTCTGCCTACTTGTGATCTCTGTCTGTCAAATAAATAAACAAAATCTTTAAAAAAAAATTACCCACCATGACCAGGTGAGATTTATCCCTGGGATGCAAGGGTGGTTTAACATTTGCAAATCAACCAACATGATAAAACAAATCAGTAAGAGAAGAGAGGAGAACCACATGGTCCTCTCAATTGATGCAGAAAAAGCATTTGACAAAATCCAGCATCCGTTCCTGATTAAAACGCTTTGAAGTATAGGGATAGAGGGAACATTCCCCAACTTCATAAAATCTAGCTATGAAAACCTACAGTAAATATCATTCTCAATAGGGAAAAGCTGACAGCATTCCCAGTGAGATTAGGAACACAATAAGGATGCCCACTCTCACCACTGTTGTTCAACATAGTAGTAGAAGTCCTAGCAACAGCAATCAGAAATGAAAAGAAATAAAATGTATTCAAACTGGCAAAGAAGAAGTCAAACTCTCTCTCTTCACAGATGACATGATACTTTACATGGAAAATCCAATAGACTCCACCCCTGAATTACTAGAACTCATACAGAAATTCAGTAATGTGGCAGGATATAAAATCAATGCACAGAAATCAGTTCCTTTCTTACACACTAATAATGAAAATATAGAAAGGGAAATTAGAGAATCAATTCCACTTACTTATAGTACCAAGAACCATAAGATACCTGGGAATAAACCTAACCAAAGAGGTAAAGGATCTGTACTCGAGGAACTACAGAACACTCATGAAAGAAACTGAAGAAGACACAAAAACATGGAAAAATATTCCATGCTCATGGACCAGAAGAATAAATATTGTTGGGGCACCTGGGTGGCTCAGTCATTAAGTGTCTACCTTTGGCTCAGGTCATGATCCCAGGGTCCTCGATAGAGCCCTGCATCAGACTCCCTGCTTGGTCGGAAGCCTGCCTCTCCCTCTTCCACTCCCTCTGCTTGTGTTCCCTTTCTCACTGTGTCTCTCTGTCAATTAAATAAAATCTTTTTTAAAAAAAAGAATAAACATTGCTAAAATGTCTATATTTCCCAGAGCAATCTATACCTTCAGTGCCACCCTGATCAAAATTCCACCAGCATTTTTCAAAGTGCCGGAACAAACAAACCTGAAATTTGTATGGAACCAGAAAAGACCCTGAATCACTAAGGAAATGTTGAAAAAGAAAAACAAAACTGAGGGCATCATGTTGCCTGATTTCAAGCTTTACTACAAAGCTGTGATCACCAAGATAGCATGATACTGGCACAAAAACAGATACATAGACCAATAGAACAGAATAGAGAGCCCAGATATGGACCTTCAACTCTATGGTCAAATAATCTTTGACAAAGCAGGAAAAAATATCCAGTGGAAAAAAGTCTCTTCAATAAATGGTGCTGGGAAAATTGGACAGCTAAGTAAAGAAGAATGAAACTCGACCATTCTCTTACACCATACACAAAGACGAACTCAAAATGGATGAAACATCTCAATGTGAAGCAGGAATCTATCAAAATCCTAGAGGAGAATATAGGCAGTAACCTCTTCAACATTAGCCACAGCAACTTCTTTCAAGGTATGTCTCCAAAGGCAAAGGAAACAAAAGCAAAAATGAACTTTTGGGACTTCATCAAGATCCAAGGCTTCTGCACAGCAAAGGAAACAGTCAACAAAACCAAGAGGCAACCCACTGAATGGAAGAAGATATTTGCAAATGACAGTACATACAAAGGGCTAATATCCAAGATCTATAAAGAACTGCTCAAACTCAACACCTAAAAAACAGATAATCATGTCAAAAAATGGGCAGAAAACATGAACACACACATCTCCAAAGAAGACATACAAATGGCTAACAGACACGTGAAAAAACGTTTATCATCATTAGCCATCATGGAAATTTAAATCAAAACCACACTGAGATACCACCTTACACCAGTTAGAATGGCCAAAATTAACAGGAAAGGAAACAACAAATGTTGGAGAGGATGTGGGGAAAGGGGAACCTTCTTACACTGTTGGTGGGAATGCAAGTTGGTGCAGCCACTTTGGAAAACACAGTTGTGGTTCCTCAAAATATTAGAAATAGAGCTAAGCTATGACCCTGAAATTCCACTACTGGGAACTTACTTCAAAGATATAGACGTAGTGAAAAGAAAAGCCATCTGTACCCTAATGTTCATAGCAGCAATGTCCACAATTGCCAGACTGTGGAAAGAGCCAAGACGCCCTTCAACAGATGAATGGATAAAAAAGATATGGTCCATATATACAATGGAATATTACTCAGCCATCAGGAAGGATGAGTACCCAACTTTTGTATCAACATGGATGGGACTGGAGGAGATTATGCAGAGTGAAATAAGTCAAGCAGAGAAAGTCAATTATCATATGGTTTTGCTTACTTGTGGAGCATAAGGAGTAACATGGAGGACATGAGGAGAAAGAAAGAAAAAGTGAACTGGGGCAAATCGAAGGAGGAGATGAACCATGAGAGACCGTGGACTCTGAGAAACAAACTGAGGGTTCTGGAGGAGAAGGGGATTGGGGGGATGGGTGAGCCTGATGGTGGGTATTAAGGAGGGCACATACTGCATGGGGCACTGGGGTTGGTGCATAAAAAATGAATCTTGGAACACTGAAAAAATAAAATAATTTTTTTTAAAAAAGAAGCAACCAAATGCTGAGTGAAATAAGTCAAGCAGAGAGAGTCATGTATCATATGGTTTCACTTATTTGTGGAGCATAACAAATAACACAGAGGACATGGGGAGATGGAGAGGAGAGGGAGTTGAGGGAAATTGGAAGGGGAGAAGAACCATAACAGACTATGGACTCTGAAAAACAACCTGAGGGTTTTGAAGGGGCGGGGGTGGGAAGTTGGGGGAACCAGGTGGTGGGTAATAGGGAGGGCACATATTGCATGGAGCACTGGGTGTTGTGCAAAAACAATGAGTACTGTTACGATGAAAAAAATAAATTAATTAATTTAAAAAAGTA
The DNA here is from genome assembly GCF_922984935.1 of Meles meles. Classification (NCBI taxonomy): domain Eukaryota; kingdom Metazoa; phylum Chordata; class Mammalia; order Carnivora; family Mustelidae; genus Meles; species Meles meles. The sequence goes on from NC_060067.1 coordinate 10,715,122, forward strand.
ATATTGATAGCTTCATTGATGCTTAACTTTGTAATATAGCAGAAGAACCCAGAAGTCAACACTTCTAGGTAAACCCTAAGCAAGATGATGAACATGCTTCAGTGTTTTCCCACCTCCTGCCTAGCAAACCTGAGCCCACCGGAGCCCAAACACCTTAAACCAAAAACAAATGCTTCCCAGTGCAGTGGTACCCGAAGTGTGGTGCCCAGACCAACAACATTGCATTATCCGAGCCCTTATTAGAAATGCAACTCCTGGGGAGCCTGGGTGGCTCAGTGTGTTAAAGCCTCTGCCTTCAGCTCAGGTCATGATCCCAGGGTCCTGGGATTAAGCCCCACATTGGGCTCTCTGCTCCTTGGGGAGCCTGCTTTCTCCTCTCTCTGCCTGCCTCTCTGCCTGCTTGTGATCTCTGTCAAATAAATAAATAAAATCTTAAAAAAAAAAAAAAAAGAAAAGCAATGCAACTCCTTGAGACCTGCCCTAGACCAACTGCAGTGGTCTCCCTTATCTGCTGTTTTAGTTACCCAAAGTGAACTGTGGTCCAGAAGCAGGTGATCCTCCTTCTGACAAATCATCAGAAGGTCAGTAATAGCCTAATGCTATATTAGAAGGCCTACTTCATTCACCTCACTTCATCTCATCATGTAGGCATTTTGTCATCTCACATCATAAGAATGGTGAGTACGGGGGCGCCTGGGTGGCTCAGTGGTTTGAGCCGCTGCCTTCGGCTCAGGTCATGATCTCAGGGTCCTGGGATCAAGCCCCGCATCGGGCTCTCTGCTCTGCGGGGAGCCTGCTTCCTCCTCTCTCTCCCTGCCTGCCTCTCTGCCTACTTGTGATCTCTCTCTCTGTCAAGTAAATAAATAAAATCTTTAAAAAAAAAAAAAAAGAATGGTGAGTACGGCCCAATAAGATATTTTGAGAGAAAGAGACCACATTCACATAACTTTTATGAGAGTACATTGTTATAATTATATTTTTATTATTGCTGTAAATCTCTTACTGTGCCTAATTCATAAATTAAACTTTATCATAAGTATGTGTGTATAGGAAAAACATAGTACATAGAGGGCTCAGGCATCCACTGGCAATCTTGGAACATATGTCCCGCAGATAGAGGAAACAGCAGTATAATCCAAACTCTGGGTTTGGGGCTCAGTAATGAGGTTTAAACAAACCTTTAAAGTAATTTTGAAACATGCTAAAGTTTGAGTACCACTGCTCTAAATAAACCAATTATCTTGAGAGTGGGTCCCAGTCAGAATCTGAATTTAAAAAGAAACATATATAATAATTGAAGTAGGCAGAGGGTTAGTTCTGATAACCTTGCCCTCCTCCAAGCCACTACTCCAAACTACCATATCTCAAGACACCATTCAGTTAGCAACCTCATCACATAAGCACACAGAAAGTGTCTCGCTTGGCTTTTCCTCTAAATATTCTTTCCTACACAATCAAATAAATAAATAACGTTGGAAACTCATTATTTAATCAGCCTTTTCCAGAAACATATCACCCAAATCAAAGAAGACAAGGACAAGAGCCAAATGAGATTATAAACCCGACTATACCCGGAATCAGAAATTTGGGCATGGCATTTGAGCAAACCCAGGAAGTTGTTATGCAACTGATCCCTAAGAATGTTCTATTGTAGCTATTTTGCACCTGACATTCAATAAGACACATTATCAGGATAAATCAGTGTTTCCTATTTACAGTTTGGGTCTATAAACCAAACCCATTATACTGCAATCCTGAATGAATGGGGCCAGTAAGAGGAAATTTCAGCCTGTACCAAAAGGGTGAAATGCAAGAGTACCATAAAGTACACTACTTCTTACAACAGCCAGGGATTCATTCAACTCACAGCTACCACTAGTCAGCCCTTCCCATCAAAATCCAGGGCATACAAATGTCATATAATGGCTCTCCGTTCAAAGACACTTTTTTTTTTAATGTTTGATTTCTACAAAAGAAGAAGAATCAGCCTCAGGTGCATAACCATAATTAATTTCCATATCACACATTTCTGGCCATAAGAAAAAGAAAGCTTTGGAGAATCACATCTTAGGCAGTTTCACACAATCAAAAACAATTTCATTTTCAAAGTAAATGCTTGGCAGGTACATACTGTCTTCTGTGAAAATTAATTGCATTCTGTACTAAGTTTGAAAATCATTGTTATTCTTTAGCACACATGTAGCAATTCATGAAGTCCTTTACAATTCTATCTATTAGATAACAATACAAAGCAGTGAGGGGGAACTAGATAAAAATGTAAATATGTAATTAACGCATAACCCCCCTCGCCTCATACCTTTACAATGAAGCAACAGAGAACCTAAGAACAAGCTAAAACAAAGATCACCTTGGATACGAAATAAACTCAATATTTTGTTGTTAATAATATTTAAATATTTTTAGCATAAAAATACATATAACAGACATAAGGGAATCGGGGTGTCTGTGTCAGAAAATTCAGAAGTATGGGTCTGATTTACACTGCTTGAGACCATCAAACTAATAATAAGTGTAGTTTGGGAAGAATGAAGGCTAATGTGTCTGTACCCAGTGACTCACGGATACTCTTTTACTACCACCATCCCCCCCAACAAGGTCACACAGCAAGTGGTAAAACTATAATATAAATCTGGATTTCTTAATACCAACCAAACTGCCTCTGGGAAAAAACTGGCCTCTCTATGTTATTTCCATAAGTAAACACACAAATCTCACCATTTCTAATAAGGAGAAAATTTAATATACAACCACAAAGAATATATTCAATTTCCATGCCAATCATGTACAATATAATATCATTAAGAATATTCAAGGCAGAAACACTCTTGGTTTTCAATTTAGCTATTCCCAGAAATAAAGTATACATTTTTTTTACTTTTTCATTTTCATAAAAAAGGGGGGGGGATTGAACTCAGCAAGTCTGTCTGCCACTATGATTAAACAGTAGCCCAAAACCACAGCTGTGACAAAGGAGAAAAGGTGCTAAAAACAATAGCAATGTAATTATAAAAGCAAAATGCCACATGCCTCTCAATGTCCTACCTCATAATGATAGCCAAGTATTAGTAAAATTCCAAAATGTACATACAGTAACTCTCCGTTATTTGCATTTTGGTTTTCTACCATATTTCAAGTTTCTCCAACTACAATTTCTTCCTATTTCAACCACTAAAAATAGGAATATAAGGGGACAAGGAGCATAAATCAACTGGCAATGACTTAGAGAAAGTCTAGAAAAAATGGCTAAAAGAGAAGCTTGGATTTTTGTCAGATCAGTTTCCTAGACTTTTTTTTAGATTCTATTTATTTATTTATTTTGAGAGAAAACCCGAGCAAGCATGTAAGTGGGGGAGGGGCACGGAGAGAATCTCAGACTCTGCACGAGCACAGGAGGCTGATGCAGGCTTCATCTCATGACCCTGAGATCATGGCCCGAGCTAAGATCAAGATTCAGATGCTCAACTGACTGAGCCACCCAGGTGCCCCAGTTTCCTAGTCCATGGCAACAAAATATCCAAGAGCTGCCCCCACTACAAATAATAATAACACAAACTGTCATTAAGACCTTCAATCCACTCCTACCCCCCCACCTCCAGATAAAACACAGAAATATTTAAATTGTAAATATTAGGTGTAAAAATCTTATCAGAAGGAGCTCTTTGAAAAAATTTCATAAGTAAGAGAAAATCAGTTGGCTGTTTTTGATTGTTTCATTGTTAATTGTTTTGTTTAGAAAATTGTTGTCTGCTCATGCTTTAATATAATACAAACTCCAAGAGCCGGGAGTCAAAGCCCTACGTTTGTCTTATTCACATTTTTAGCCTCGGAGCTTGGCACTAAGTGGCACTTAATAAATATTTGTGAATGAATGGATAATAGCAACTGGGTATCATTTTACTTCCATTTGGAGTTACTACTATAAACATTACTGTTCAAAGTCCATTTCCTATGAAGGGAGATGCTGTGTGCACACTCCAAGAGCCTTCAGACTTGGAAAGCCTTAGAGTAAATAAGGGAGAAGTCTGAGCTGGCCCAGAACTAACGGAGTAGAAGATCTCTGTCAGACTGGCGTATGGTCTGTCAGTCAGCAGCAGGAACAGACGTGAGAAGCAATAAAGGGTAAAAAAAGAGAAACCCCCTGTGAAGGAAGGATCAGGAGGTGAAAATGAGAGGAGAAATAAGGGGCGTATCCAGACCTCAGTGAAAGGAAAGAGTAGAGAAAAGTTTGGGGGAGTTGAAATAACTCAAAGAATGTGGTTGGCTTGAAAAGTGAAACAAATTCAGAGAAAGGAAGGCGACATCGAAAGATCCAGATAACTAGCAAAGTATGTGACCAAAGTGCCAGCCAAAAGCTGAAGTCACCCCTAATGTATGGGACAAGGGTAATGGAGAAGATGTCTTATGGAGAGACCGGAGGTGTACAGAAGCCAAACCACAGTTCTGCAAACACCTATGCCAATAAACCCACACAAATGTTATTCCCACCTTTTAAAGATCATTCCCTACCCTTTTGAGACCTCTGCTGTCCACCCACCCCTTGATAATCTATCCGAACTCAACCTCTTGATCCTATTCAGTTTCTGAACTTTCGGACTCCTCTGTGGGCTCTTCCCAAAACTCAAAGTTGGGTCTTCGGCAGCTCAATGACAAATATACAAGGTTCATCTCTTCTAATTATTTTAAAATATCAACCAGCAAAAGCAAAATGCTCTAATCACAGTGACTCCTGTGCTAATAATATTATTGCACTGGGTACTTAATTTTTATTATGAGCAAAAACAAGTAAACAAGTAGTTATTTTTTTAAAAATTTCATTCTCTTTCTCTCTGCACACACACACACACACACACACACACACACACGTTATAAAGACATGTAAAAAATCTCTACTCAGCTGAGAAAACACTCTGAAACAAGGACTGGGACACTTACTAATAGTAAAGTCCCCATAAAGTACTTTAAGGAATCTGTGGTTCCTGTGATTATGTACAGTATTTGTGATTCTGTAATAGTTCTTTCTCTGTATGTCACACATGCATGCGCACACACACACACACACACACACACAACATAACCCTACAAACAAAAAGTTATTCTGTCCAAAGCACATAAGTGAAAGTATATAAAATAATGTGTGACTTTATCTTACAAAACTAGAAACAGGGACACCTGGGTGGCTCAGTGGGTTAAGCAGCTGCCTTCCGCTCAGGTCATGATCCCAGCGTCCTGGGATTGAGTCCCACATCGGTCTCCTTGCTTGGCAGGGAGCCTGCTTCTCCGTCTGCCTCTGCCTGCCACTCTGTCTGCCTGTGTGCTCTCTCTCTCTCTCTCTGACAAATAAATAAATAAAATCTTTAAAAAAAAAAAAACTAGAAACAGAAAAGAATAATTCCATCAGCAAGCCTACACTGGCTACTAAAATGATGAGTGCAAAGGGCCAATGGCAGATTATGACAGAAGTAAACAAATATCTCACTGTCTTCACTCCAAATAGGCAATGGCCCAAAATGATTTTACTAAATGCCCCTAAGCCAAGTTAAGGAGGAATTTCAATAGGTTCCTGCAGCCACATCGTTCCAAGCACAAGTGTCTAATTTCTTTTTTTTTCTTTCCCATTTTATTTATTTTTTCAGCGTAACTATTCATTCTTTTTGCACAAAACCCAGTGCTCCATGCAAAACGTGCCCTCCCCATTACCCACCACCTGTTCCCCCAACCTCCCACCCCTGACCCTTCAAAACCCTCAGGTTGTTTTTCAGAGTCCATAGTCTCTTATGGTTCACCTCCCCTTCCAAATTTTTTTTTTTTAATAAACATATAATGTATTTTTATCCCCAGGGGTACAGGTCTGTGAATCGCCAGGTTTACACACTTCACAGCACTCATGATAGCACTTACCCTCCCCAATGTCCATAGCCCCCTCCCCCTCTCCCAATCCCACCTCCCCCCAGCAACCCCCAGTTTGTTTTGTGAGATTAAGAGTCATTTATGGTTTGTCTCCCTCCCAATCCCATCTTGTTTCATTTATTCTTCTCCTATCCCCCTAACCCCCCATGTTGCTTCTAAAGATACAAACATAGTGATCCGAAGGGGCACGTGTACCCGAATGTTTATAGCAGCAATGTCTACAATAGCCAGACTATGGAAAGAACCTAGATGTCCATCAACAGATGAATGGATAAAGAAGATGTGGTATATATACACAATGGAATACTATGCAGCCATCAAAAGAAATGAAATCATGCCATTTGCGACGACGTGGATGGAACTAGAGCGTATCATGCTTAGTGAAATAAGTCAATCGGAGAAAGACAACTATCATATGATCTCCCTGATATGAGGACATGGACAAGTGTCTAATTTCTTAAGTGGGGCCTATTCTCTTATATCTATGTAGACACCAGACCCAAGATACAGTAAAATTTTGCAAATTCATAGAAATGAAGAGATTGTCTGAATTAATAAAGTGTCAAAATTTAAAATAATTTGAAAAGACTACCAGTTCAACTTATTATATGATTCAGCAAATGAGCTTATCCTTTTCTCTTCCTGGATACTTTTGAAATGATAGATTAAAAAGATCTATCCTTGCTTAGTGAAATAAGTCAATCGGAGAAAGACAACTATCATATGATCTCCCTGATATGAGGACGTGGGGATGCAAAATGGGGGGTTAGGAGAAGAATAAATGAAACGAGATAGGATTGGGAGGGAGACAAACCATAAGTGACTCTTAATCTCACAAAACAAACTGAGGGTTGCTGGGGGGAGGAGGGGTTGGGAGGGCAGAGGGGTGTTATGGACATTGGGGAGGGTATGTGCTATGGAGAGTGCTGTGAAGTGTGTAAACCTGGTGATTCACAGACCTGTATGCCTGGGGATTAAAATACATTTTATGTTTATAAAAAATTAAAAAAAAAGATCTATCTTTTTAAAAGATCTTGAAATGAAATGAAACCTTGAAGATAATGTAAGGCTGTATCAACTGAAAGAACTGTTAGGAGACCAACAGACCAAGAGCTTGCCACAAGAGCAGACAGAGTGTATTAGAGCCTGACACTCTCCACACCACTGCAGTGTAGAGAGGCAGAGAGGCAGGTGGTCAAAAAAGAAAAGATCTTTCCTGCAAAACTCTGAAGAAATTCCAAACTGGAAGATGCCAAGCATAATGCAGACCCAAGGAAGAGGCAGGCTAAAAGGGATGTGTTTGCGGAAAGTCTATGCACAGAAAGTTTAGCACAGTCCAGGCAGAGCACCCAATAGCTAAGCATTTACCACAGGGCTCTTCGCTAAAGAGGTACTCAGAAAAGACCAGGGAAACTCATGCAGGTGTTTGTACCTCAGACCAAAATCTTCTGAACTCTAGAATTTAAAGAGCCCCTTAGGGGGGCACCTGGGTGGCTCAGTGGGTTAAAGCCTCTGCCTTCGGCTCAGGTCATGATCCCAGGGTCCTGGGATCGAGCCCCACATTGGGCTATCTGCTCCGTGGGGAGCCTGTTTCCTCTTCTCTCTCTGCCTGCCTCTCTACCTACTTGTGATTTCTCTCTGTCAAATAAATAAAATATTAAAAAAAAAAAAAAAAGAGCCCCTTAGGGGTGCCTGGGTGGCTCAGTGGGTTAAGCCGCTGCCTTTGGCTCAGGTCATGATCTCAGGGTCCTGGGATCGAGTCTCGCATCGGGCTCTCTGCTCAGCAGCGAGCCTGCTTCCCTCTCTCTCTCTCTGCCTGCCTCTCTGTCTACTTGTGATCTCTCTCTGTCAAATAAATAAATAAAATCTTTAAAAAAAAAAGAGCCCCTTAGGATAACCATTCTTATTTTAAAACAAATCCTCTTCTTAAATACAAGTGGATAACTGAAGAAGTCAAAAAATAAAACAGACACCAAAAAAAGGGAAAAAAAGGAAATACAATTTAGAAATTTAATTTTTAATTAAATTTAATTAAATTAAATAAGAAATTTAAAATTTCTTATTAGTTTGCAGAGTAGTTTGAGAAGGTATTATAGCCACAGAACATAAATAGGATGTTATGAAAAACAGAACAAGTAAAATGTTTTAAAGTTACAATTACTTTTTAAAAAGATATATGAATGCTACACACACACACACACACACACACACAGGTATGAAAAAAAGTCAAGAAATCTTGCAAAAAGTAAGAGGAGAGGGAAACAAAAAGCTAGAAAATATGCAAGAAAAGATCAGAGGTACAGAGAATCAACCCAGGAAGGCCAACATCCGACTACTAGGTGTCCAACTAAGCCAAAACAAGGAAAATGGAGGAGAGAATGCTATTAAAGAGACTATTCCACGGCTAAAGAACATGTTTCTTCAAATCACAAGGGTCCCTATAGAAATATTAATAACACAATGCCCCCATAACACATACACACAAATCTAGCCTTATATGTAGATGAATCACCATGAAACTTCACAACACTGACAAAGAGAATATCCTACAATTTTCCTTCTAGAAGAGAAAAGAAATAAGAATTAGACTTTGGAATTCTCTTAAGCAACACAGAATGAGTGGAAGAAAATGGAAACAAAGTTCTGAAAGAAAAATTATTTCCAACCTAAAATTTTATACTCATCCAAATTACCAGTTGAATGTAAAAAATAATGAAATGTTCAGGCCAAAACAAACCAACCAACCAACCCTTTAAAAAGTCTATTTTTATATGCCCTTCCATACAAAGTTCCTTGAAATGTGATTTAGTAAAATGAAGGCATAAACTAAGAAAAAGAGGTATATGGTCTCCAGCTCAGGAAAAGCAATGAAAGTAAATGCCAGTAAAAGACACCTGCAGCAGGTGTCCTATGGAGCGGAGGGACGGCTCTGCAAGTAGAAGGTATCTATAGGGCTTGTCACTGTCCTTGAGAAACTTAAAGAACTCGGGAATACAGTAATGAGAGGTAATTTAAAAAAACATGATTTAATCCTAATTTTAAAAAACTATACAAGAAAAACATATCATATAGCTTTAGAATAAACTACATTCATATAATCATAATAATATAAATATTATTTATTGATTTCCGATGTTAAAACCACCTGATAGAGAAAACACAAAATCCGGTTACAGAGGCAAGAATGTAAATCTAACCAACACTGACAATAAATAGTGTGGGTACCAATAACAGAAGTCTAGAAGTGGAATTCGTGAGGAGGAAGGGGAAGGAAGAATCAGGAAGCTCACCTCCTTCTCTCACCACGTAAGTGGTCAAAAGATCCCATCAATACTTCCTACTAAAAAAAAAGAAAAGAAAAGAAAAAAGAAACAAACAAAAAAACGACAAAACAAAACAAAACAAAAAAACAAATAAAAAAAAAAAACAACAAAACCAAACAGCATAAGCTTATTACTATTACCTAAAACTACAAATAGAATTAATAATGGAAGAATAATGATACAAATCTATTTGGAAGAAGGAGAAGTGTACTAACCAGGTAATATCAACAGGCAATATCTAAGGGTAATAAATCAGAAATAGCAAGATAAGCCCTGTATTAAAAGATATGAAGATAAATCTGCAAAAACTGTAAAAAGAAAATTTAGAAACAATTTGAAGAGTTAAAAGTGGCTGTTAAAAGGACAGGTCTCAGAAGAGAGAAGATGAAGCAAAGGAGTTTGTTTTGCGTTAGAAGTTCTATGCTCTTCTTCAATTTCATAACCATTTGCACATAATACTTCAATAAAATGTCTATAATACAAAAGTTACTTAAATCTTATTATTTCTAAGTACCTGAAATTAATTTGAGCCTCTATTGAGTACAAGACAGCCTTGGGAGATTTAATAGAGTCAAATTTCAATATAAACATGGAAATCAAAATTTTAAGAGTTTAAACCCAATTTAAGTACTTTTAACATGCAATGTGAAATAATATTTACACTATTTTTTAAGTTATGTCAAGGGGAATTTTTCTTGATGGCTCTGTCTGAAATACCAAAGATTCAAATATATAGCTTTAGTCACCAAAAACCTTTATACACCAAAAAGCAGAAAAAAAGGAAAAAGTATAGGCAGAAAAGTAAGACATTTAAAGCCCTACATCTGCAGCCAAATAAATACACAGATATGGATGCCAATATCAATGATGATTTAGATATAGATACAGACACAGGCATAGACACAGATATAAAAGTTTATTAACTATCTATTTATTTATTTTAGAGAGAGAGTATGCAAGCGGGGAGAGGGGGAGGGGAAGGGAGAGAAAGAATCACAAGCAGACTCCAGGCTGAGCGTGGAGCTGGACGCAGGGCTTGATCTCACCACCCTGAGATCATGAAGTGAGCAGAAACCAAGAGTCAGATGCTTAACCAAATGAGCCAACCAGATGCCCCTAAAACTTTAAAAGGGTAATAGATGCATTCTCGGGTCCTTCGGTTACAAATGTAGCCCCTCCTAACTGCTCAATTTATCGCTCATCAAATGTAACCCGAAGAAAAGCCACTCAAATGGGTTTCCTCATGCCATATCTCCTCATGGCCTTGCCACATACGTCTAGTTAGTGGTCCACATTGCTCAGGTGCTTAGCACAAGTCACCCACAACTCAGAGAACAGCTTCCAGGACAGAAGGGCACAAACACCTCTGGGCCCACAAGGCCTCTGTCACAAAGTAGTCTTGAAGACTCTCCACATTAATTTCTACAGGTCTGGGAAGAGCAAAGGCGGGATGCAACGCCTTTCCTGGCGTGCATCTGCTCATACACTCAGTTTCTCCCCCTGGGGAGAAGTTTAGTGTAAAGTTCAGTGGAAGTGATAACTAGGTTCCAAATGGTGAGGTAGCTGTGAGGCCTCATGTGATCCTAGAGTTACTTTGGGGAATTGTGACAAGGATTAAGATGGGCCCAAGATTTCCTTCTTATTGAAAAGTCCAAACTGAAATGAGGTGCTTACAGTTCTGAGTTGATACTGCCCTACTCCTAAACCACAACTAGTTCTAAGAAACCACAAGGATGGGGTTATTTAATTCCATGACACAGACAGGCATGATGCCGACGGCCGCAGCCACCATTTTTCTGACTGGGGAGGGGAGTTGAGGGCAGGATAGGTGATGGCTCACACCTTACCTCCCTCACGTGAACTTAATGGGTCCATAAGGAGGAAAATAAAAGGAACCCAAGAGATCATCTACATCAGCATGGAAACAAGACAAGGGTAGAGTAAGAAAAGATTATAAAATGGAATAATAATCCCTTATAGGATTTGCAATGAGGATTAAACAAGGGAACGTATGAACAAATGTCCTGCACAGATGTTCAACAGGGGTTTGTTTTCTTTTCTCTTTGGCCTACAGTCTTACACATAAATCCTCTCTGAGATCAAGATCCTTAGCAAACTGTGAAGTCCAATTGCCATGTCAGAATCCCACCATTTGCAATCTTCCAGCCTGAGGAGATGAGTTCAGAGAACTGAGAGGCTGTAGCTGGGGGCTGGAATCACCTGAGCCCACACAAGAAATGAGGACTGAGGCCTAACGGTAGCTATTATTCACCCCATAGAGGGTATGCGGTAACTTCAGGCAAACCAAAGTTACTAGCTTCTAGTAAAAGTGGAAGGTGCCTCCCTGAGCTCGGGTCATTCGTAATTTACTTGAGAAAACTCTGCAATGGGTACCTCACTTACTTATGTGTGTTAAATCATGGGGATAGAAGGTTCTTTAGGTAAATTCTAATGTGTTCTGAGGAAATTCTGACCTTAGTTCATTCTAGCCCCTGTGATGCTGAATTGAGGGCAATATACTCCTTTCTGTATTTACCACTGAAGTGGTATGGAGGGAAAAAAGAAAGCAGTAAAATATATGAAGTCTCAAAAACAACAAAAAAGATGCAGAGACTCTAAGAATAATTCACTTGTTCTACTTAAACTGTTTAAAGAGTGTTCAAATCAGTGGACAAAGGTACTTCCTAAGAAATCCATTTTTTGCTGAACCAAAATAAAGGAAAAAAGCAGCAGAGAATGAGAAACTTGTACCAGTAATAACCTGAATCAGTGTCAAAACTTTAGCTTCAGAAACTTCTCTAGTACAATGTTACTGGAATTTTCTCACAGTTGCACATTACCTCTAGAACAGGGATATGATAGAGAGGGTAGAAACAGTCACTTTAAATGCCCCCACTGGGTAGAGAATCTGGAAGACTGGGTATAATCGATATGGTTCCTAGAATCACAGAGCTAAAGGATTGGCTGAAGATCATCTGAACAACTCTATCAAGCAGTTTTTCTCCTATAACACTGGACATAGCCAATCTCCGAATACCTGTTTATATACTTTGGATGACAGGAAACTTGCCACTTAATGAAGCAATCCATTTCATTGTCGTAAAGTTCATCCTTTTTTTTTTTTAAGATTTTATTTATTTATTTGGCAGAGAGAGAGAGAGAGCACAAGCAGAAGAAGCACAGGCAGAGGAAGAGGGAGAAGCAGACTCCCCGCTGAGCAGGGAGCCAGATGTGGGACTTGATCCCAGGATCCTGGGATTGTGACCTGAGCCAAAGGCAGGTACTTAACCAAATGAGCCACCCAAGCACCCCAGAGCTCACTGCAAACCACCTCAGTTTTCCAGATAAGTAGTAGCATCTAGATGAATCAAGAAATAGTATGTGCCAGGGATCCTGGATGGCTCAGTTGATAGAACATGTGACCCTTGACCTGGGGGTCATGAGTTCAAGGTCCACACTGTGCATTGAGCTTTTCTTTTTTTTAAGTAAAATGAAAAAAAGAAAAGAAATCATATGTGCCAACCAAAGCACACACATGCTCAGAAAGAGCTGGCTTTCATTTACATGCACATAACTTCTTAGAAATAACGTACATCATCATATGTTTCCAGGCTTAACTAGACATCTTCGTAAGTCGAGGCCCTTGATTTTCTTTTCATATTCTCCAGCACTGGAGAACTGGTCCCAGCAGCCCTCATTCCCTCCCCCAAACTGGCAAACAAAAGTCCCTTGCTGGGAAAACCCTGCATCCTCACACAAGAGAGATGGGACTAAATCCCTTGCCAACAGGGCTTTACCAGCCTGAACTTGCATCAGGTCAGTAATCTTTTGGAAAATCATTGAAATTCACGAATCACTGAATCATATAAATAAAAACTACATTCAAATCTTTATCTCAAACATTAGAGTGTCAACTCAGTATCTTCCTTCCTAAAATGTTTGCCTATAGGGTCTGTTCTCTGAAGAACTAAAGGGAGTCTGCTTGTCCCTACAGATTTGTACTAAACCAGCCCACATAAACCAATTAAGCTGCCCTTTCTCTGATTCCTCTAATCAACATCCTATGGCTGAGTCATACCTCCCCCACTGTATGCTCACCTCCTAGATAGTCTCCAGGTGCTCATTCTCCCCCTTCAGAGGAGACCCACTCCCTCTATAAGCACCCCCCAACACTGCTCAGGAGAACTTGCTTATCACATCATCCTTCCCTTGGTAGGCAGGCCTGATAGTAGGTGTCCGAAGGAAGGGATAGTATCTGCCTTTTTCATTGTATTTTCCCCACACCAAGCTAAGCACTGGCAACAGAGTGGTACTTAAAAATATTTAAGTGAACGATGGGGTGCCTGGGTGGCTCAGTGGGTTAAAGCCTCTGCCTTCGACTCAGGTCATTATCCCAGGATCCTGGGATCGAGCCCCGCATTGGGCTCTCTGCTCTGCAGGGAGCCTGCTTCCTCCTCTCTCTCTGCCTGCCTCTCTGCCTAGTTGTGATTTCTCTCTGTCAAATAAATTTAAAAAAATTAAAAAATAAAAAAAAATATTTAAGTGAACGAACTGACCATTTGAATGAATTAATGTAACACTACTCCAAAACTCTATCACTGTAACTGGATATAATAAAATTATCACCACCAAAAGGGAAGGGATTTTCCCAATCCAAGGTGATAATCACCATTCTTACTGAAGACAACAGTCACAACTATCACTGACATTATTACAAATAATAATAGTCTACACAGCCTAAGCCACTAGCTGCTTAAGGCTCTAGGCTCTTCCCTAGAAACACAGATAAAAATCATTCAAAGATGCCCTTTGCAAACTGGGGAGATGAGTCAACGTTGACACCTACAGCAATTTCTAACATCCACACTCCAGCTTAAGTGTGTGCTAGAAGAATCAATTTTTTAAAAAACTAAAACTTTTTAAAAGTAAAACTATGGGGAAAACTTGAAATTATCATTGAATTTTTCCTGTTCTTCCTCCTCAAAAAGGATGCTGACATTAGTCCCTCCACTACATTCGCCTAACAAGCCTGTTCCTTGATTTGTAACCATGGTTACTACTTGCAGAACCCATCAGCGGCTGGCTATTCCTGAGGGCAAAGCTGATCACGGCCGTAATAGTGTATGTGCTCCAGCTGCTTCCTGCGGTGGATAAGAATGGGCTTTAGAAAACAGAACCAACCCTGAGAATTACACTTCTGGATGCTGACTTGTTGCCTCTCATTGAAAAACACTGGGGATTTCATCGTCTGACCCGAAACAACAAAACTCTGAGTCAGCAGTGTCCACACCTCTAGTCAACAGACAAGAGCACTATCTGTTGCTGAAAGCACGGAGACGGAGCCCAGAGAGAATGAGAAGCAGAGACAGAAATAAAAAGTAACTATACCATCAGACATTTACACATCTGAGTTCAAACCCTGGTCTTCTCATTCGTGGGAGAAAAGTACTCCCCCTGCCAGACAGACAAGGTTACAGTGAAAGAACTGACCTCAAATTCTCACGGCTTAAAACAACAGTGCTTTGCTTCTCACCTTGTGGACTGGCTGGGGGCTTGACTCTGCACCTCGGTCTGGAGGTCAGGACCTAGATGCCCGGAACAGCCACTCTCTGGAATGCTGCTAGTTTGAAGGAAAAATGAAACAAGTAGAGTCTGCGCTGGCTCTTCAAGCTCTCCCCACGAACGATACCCACCACTTCTGTTCATGTTTCACTGGCCAAGGCCAAGGCATGTGGTCACACCTATCATCAAGTGGGTGAGGAAGTGTCCTTGTGTGTCCCAAAGGAGAGCTACAACATTTGTGAACAGCCCTAATGACCACCATAAGTACTTAAGCTCACTGAGCCTCAGTATCTCCCTTTACAACTAAGGGTCAGTGAGGCTCGCTTCACAGAATGTTTTGTGGGGATGTTTAAATGAGGCAGCACCAGGTTGGATAAATGACAGCTCACAGTAGTCATGATTGCTTTGTGGAGGGGGGCAGGTTATGTCAACCATGGACAGAATGATCTAGTCAGCAGGAAATGGAGGTCATGACCAAGAAATGCAGTCCTCAAATTCTACCCCTATCAGTAGCCACAGAAAAGTAGCAGAGCTTCCCCCGTGCTACTGAGGCAGTTAGTTTTGACGTGAAGACTATAATCTGACAAATTCAGAAAAACCATTCCTGCTCTAAGTTTCCATATTCTTTTTAGTCCTTTCTCTTCTTTTCAGGTTAAGTGTTCATTTAATCAACAAATACTTGTTAAGTGTTTGTGTGCTGGGCACTATTATGTCCTGAATGATGAACGAATAAGTTTTCTACAAAAGAACCCCAATCTATCCAGGAGGAATCACAATTCATGGCCCATTAACAGCTCCCTACACCATTACCATCACTCACTATTTAAAAAAGAGAGAGAAAGTAAAGGCAAGTCCTATAAATAAGAAAACATAGATAAATTTGAAAAGTTTATCATCATTCCTTTCAAGAATACCCACTAGTCAAAAGACAGAACTGACCACTGATCAGAAAGTGTCTCAGGCAAATGGATACTACACAATCTAGTTAAGTAGATGTTACATATTCTATTTCTGCTCATTTATTTCAGATCAACTAAACTCCTAAAGATGGTGAGAGCTTATCTTTCACATCAACCTAATGAGGGCATACCAATCCAGTCAAGACAAAGGAGATAAAAAGTGTAACTGACAGTGCACGGTTAACCAAAAATACACCCATGGCAAGAGACAGGTAGATGAATTAGTCCAGTTTAAAATGTACTGAACAGGGGTACCTGGGTGGCTCAGTGGCTTAAGCCTCTGCATTCAGCTCAGGTCATGATCTCAGGGTCCTGGGATCGAGCCCCCCATCAGGCTCTCTGCTCAGCAGGGAGACTGCTTCCTCCCTCTCCCTTTGCCTGCCTCTATGCCTACTTGTGATCTCTGTCTGTCAAATAAATAAATAAAATCTTTTAAAAATAAATAAATAAATAAATAAATAAATAAAATGTACTAAATGTACATAAACAATGTACAATGTACAATAAATAAATAAAATGTACTAAACATTTAATACTAAACTATTAAGTGTGATACCGTGCTTGGCAATGGGGATTCAAAGACAAAGGTGGTTCAGGCTCTTAGAGCAATTTGCCAATCATACAGGACACATATTTTACCATGGTCTGATGATAAAGCAATGGGGGGGGCACTTTGATGGGATGGAGAGAAAAGGAGAAAAGAGGGATATGATTTTTTTAAAAAAGTCTATTGAGAAAAGCAAGTTTCAAAGGTGGACTAAATTTAGCCACATCAATTGAAGTAGCTGGAACAGTATGAATAAAGGATAAAGAGATTCAAATACATGGAACCTAAGAACATGAGAATCCAAATATTACTGGAGCTTGGAGCACAAGAGTGGAAAGCCAAGGGGTGATTAGAGACTTAAGCAGAGAGAAAGTCAAGGGGCATCTCACAGGTTAGAGAACTTGGACTTGATCTTCTAGGATCAAGGATCAGGCTAGGGAGCTTAGGCTTGAGTAGATAAAGGACAGAGAGCTGTCACTAAAGGTTTTTGAGCAAAGGGAGTGATATGTTTGCCTTTGTGACGTAGAGAGGTCCTTCTAGCAGTAATGAAGGGTAGATTTAAAGACGGTGAGCGGTGCCTGGGTGGCTCAGTGGGTTAAAGCCTCTGCCTTCAGCTCAGGTCATGTTCCCAGGGTCCTGGGATCGAGTCCCACATCGGGCTCTCTGCTTGGCAGGGAGCCTGCTTCCTCCTCTCTCCCTGCCTGCCTCTCTGCCTACTTGTGATCTTTGTCTGTCAAATAAATAAAATCTTTAAAAAAAATAAAGATGGTGAGAAAAAAGACTGAGAAAACAGGAATATATTGAAACAGTTCACACAGGAGATGGTGCGGATCTGAAGTGCGGCAGTTGCAATGGAGTCATGAGGGCAGGTACGAATAAGAAGGAAAACAGCCAAAGGTTGCAGATGGGGGACAAGGAGGAGTCCGAAGATGACGGGGGTTTTTGGCCTGACAAGCTATGGGTAAGGAGCTACTGAGGTGGAGAATGCCGTAAGAGGGGTAGAATCGGTATCTGAATTACCAGAACAACTATAAACACCATAAACATTCAGTTTACCACAGAAAGAAAAGCCATATTTCTGAAGATTCTGCCAGCAATTTTCATCAAAGTAAAATTCTAATGTTTGCTGCCAAGAAGAAATTTCATTATTAACTTTGAAATTGATATCTACAGCTGAAATACTTTATTTGCTTTTCCTCTGGTCTCCCTCACTCACATGTGTGCAGACATAAGAATTCAAGTAGTCAGATCTTCAGTTGTCTCAAAAAATTAAATCCAGACATTGTTTGGTCTAATAAGAGTGGTTTACTATATATCTGCATGAAAGACTCCCCATCAGTTTCAAATTAATCTAGTCTACTTCAGAAGTCTCCCGTGAAACCACTGCCCCAGTGGTTTCAGTTGACCTAACTGGTAAGTCCAACCTTTCCTCACTATGAGAAGAGCCCTCGTCC
This sequence comes from Meles meles, assembly GCF_922984935.1. Classification (NCBI taxonomy): domain Eukaryota; kingdom Metazoa; phylum Chordata; class Mammalia; order Carnivora; family Mustelidae; genus Meles; species Meles meles. The sequence goes on from NC_060067.1 coordinate 10,732,895, forward strand.
TCCATCAATAAGAGTACACGGGAGGACATGCCTGTGGTATACTGGCCTTACATAGCATCACATTTCTCTCAGCACTGCCAAGGACACACTGCAAAGTCACGGCTACAATTTCTGTTATGACTGGGTGGTAGTCATTAGTGCTGTCCACCAAATATTTCTGAATCTCCACCTTCGGGCACATGGTAGGATAACAATTCTTTAAAGTTAGGTGTGGACATATGACTCACTATGGTGAATGAAAAGCGAGTGAAAGTAACATGTGTCATCGCTGGTCCGAAATTGAAGAGTCAGCCCGTGAGTCACCATAAGCCTTTCCCACTGCCACAATGATTGTGGAAGCAGCGTCGGAGAGAAGGCTGCCATTAGCCTGGATGCTGACTAACAATGGTCGGTGGAACTCCCTGAGACCCACACCAGACATATAATAGTATGACTAAGAAACTTCCCCAGTGTTCGTTAAATAACTGAGATGTTTGGTGTCAGTTGTCACTGTAGCAAAATCCAGCCCATGGATTTTTGACTTACTAATTGTCATGAAAATAGCAAAGAAAGCAAGTCAGGAAGACAAGCTCTTCCTCCCACCTCAATTCACCTTCATTCCACCATGCTCCATCAATGTGCTCTGGGAGGCAAAGTGGAAATCCATCACAAACACGAGTAGACGCCATTGCTTAATGCTTCTTGTTCACACTTCCTTTCCGATACTTCCAGTTACTGTCCAAGTGCTTTATTTAATTTTACATTTGAATCTGTTAGTCATTCATTTGTTCAACATTTACTGATTTACTCCTCTGTAGAAGGCATTCTACTAGATACAATGGAGCAGCAGCTGTCAAAACTTTTAGTCTCAAGATACCTTTACACACTTAAAAATTAAGAGTATGTGTTTATCTGGGTTATAGCTATCAATATTTACCATAACGAGAATTAAAACTAAAGTTTTAAAAATAGTTATTAATTTAAAATTATACAGTAAACCCATTGTATGTTAACTTAAGTAATACATTTTATTAAAAATAACTATTTTCCAAAGCAAAAAAAATTGGCAAAAAGAATAGCATTGTTTTACATTTTTATAAATCTTTTTAATATATGGCTTAATGAAATACATCTGGATTCTCATGTCTGCTTCTGTGTTCGATCTGCTGAGATGGGTTATTTTGGTTGAAAGATAAGAAGAAAATCCCAAGACCCTCTGAAAAGGTCTCAGGGATATCCAGGGCTCTCCAGTCCCCACTTTGAGAACCAGTACTATAATGTAAAGGTCAGAAAAATTTTCCTATATAATGGCAAATAATAAATATTTTAGGCTTTGTAGGCCACAAATCTCTATTGCTACTACACACTACCATTACAGCATAAAAGCATCCATGGCCAATATATAAACTAATGAGCTTGGCTGTCTTTCAATAAAACCTTGTTTACAAAACTAGGCAGCAGGTCATATCTGGTCCATGGGCCTTAGTTTATCCATCCCTATGTCAGAAGATACCTAAACAAATTAGACTTGGGTCCCTCCCTTTAAAAAATGTATATCTACCCCCAGTTTATTTTGTGAGATTAAGAGTCATTTATGGTTTGTCTCCCTCCCAATCCCATCTTGTTTCATTTATTCTTCTCCTATCCCCCTAAGCCCCATGTTGCTTCACCATGTCCTCATATCAGGGAGATCATATGATAGTTGTCTTTCTCCGATTGACTTATTTCACTAAGCATGATACCCTCTAGTTCCATCCACATTGTCGAAGGGTCAGGGGTGGGAGGTTGGGGGAACAGGTGGTGGGTAATAGGGAGGGCACGTTTTGCATGGAGCACTGGGTGTTGTGCAAACAATGAATACTGTTACGCTGAAAAAATAAATTTAAAAAAATGTATAGCTAACAGCGGTAGTAAGTTCCACACACTATTAACACAAAACAGAATGAGATACATGTGAGAAATCTCAAAAAAAAAGATGCTTTCAAAATTCAAGGTCACAAGAGAGTCCCTCAGATTGGGAAGGTTTCAAGGAGAATGTGGGCACTGAAGGATAGGCTGAATTTTGAGAGAAAGTTTCAAGAGGAAGGAGAGCATTCCAAGTAGAGAGAATGTTCAGGCCAAAGACACTAATGGACGGAAGCACTCAACGAATTCAAGTAATAGTAAGCAGCTCTTGAAATGTAGTGAAGATAAAGGGAAACACAGTGGTATGAAATGCTGCTTAATCAAATTTAGGTCACTGGGCAATGGGCCTTAAATGCCAGGCCCAGAGGTTTGGATACTGTTTGAGATGCACTGAGGTGCCCCTGACCATTTCCACAGAGGAGGTGACTTATCAGCCATGGATGATCTAATTAACAGGAAGATAAAGTGCAGTTTGTGTTTGCATGTGCCCAACTATAAGCAGTGACCTCAGATGATGGGCTATTGGATTAAACTAAGCAAGAGGGAAAAAGGACCTGAATAAAAACAATGACAGGAAGATCAGAAAGGAGTCAGAGGCACGCAACATTACAAAGGGAACATCTAACAGATTTAGCAGTTCACTGAGGATAGAAGGGAAGAGAGTGCATAATCAAAGATGATTCTAAGGTTCCAAGTCTGAAAGAAGGGAGAAAGGATGGTAAGGGACAGGAAGGTCAGGAAAAAGGACAGATTTGGTGATCAGAATAAAAGTTCAATTATGAACATATTCTACATATCACCATATTACCAGGCACAAGTCTGAATGCTCACAAATCCCAACTCTCCTTGGTGGGGAAAAAAATGGATTTTATAATTCCAGCACATTGTCAAAATTTTTCCAAATCTGTGCCTCTTGAAATCTCTTCCAAGTCCCCAGTACTCTGAAATGTAACAGAATTTCTAAGTTTTTATTCTTTCTCCACTCTGATTCTATTTATGGACTTCTAGAGTCAGCATACACTCCAGATCATTGTAAATACAATACTAGATATCAATGAAAAAACCAATGAGATCTCTTTCAGACACTCAGACAAATAGTAACTAACTCTCACTGTTTTGTTTTTGTTTTATTTTAAAGTGGTTAGAACTGTCTCTATTTGAAGAATGTTGTAACTCATTCTTGGATACCACCTAAGTTTTCTCAATGTCTTATGTTCTTATGTTAACTAAAAAGTCTGACGGTCGATGTCAGGTTGCTGAAAGATTTTATTTCTCACAGTCTTTTGAAAAGTTACAGTGAGGGAATTTTGAAAGCTGTACTTACGTTTCCTTCTGCCTTTTAAAAGGCCAAAAACATATGTGAGAGTGACATGATAAATGATCCAAATAAGGGGGCGCCTGGTTGGCTCAGTGGGTTAAGCCTCTGCCTTAGGCTCGGGTCATGATCTCAGGGTCCTGGGATCGAGCCCTGAATCAGGCTCTCTGCTCAGCAGGAAGCCTGCTTTCCCCTCTCTCTCTGCCTGCCTCTGTGTCTACTTGTGATCTGTCAAATGAAACAATAAAATCTTTAAGAAAAAAAAATGACCCAAATAAGATTCCCAGTCAAGAACAGACCTGTATCTTAAACCCGCTAAAGAAAGGAACAGAGGGATGGAAGGTGAAATGCTTGGAATCAGGATACAAATGCTCTAAATTTACAAGTTGCCTGAGGAAAGCTGTGATGTGGCCATTATTCTGCACCTGAAAGATGGATTTAGAAGGATCCAACATAGTAAGGTGAGAAAGTGATAATAAAGCAGAAATCTAAAAGAGTCTTGACCCATGATAAATCCTCTAAAAATCTCCTTGTGAGCTCTATGTCCAAAGATGGCTACAGCATGTCCCTGCATGACAGGGACAGAAACGGGCACATGTGCCCCTGTAAATCCCCTCACCTTTTTCCATGAATGCTTTCCTATTAGCTCCCCGGCTGCAAGCTCAAAACCTGAGGCATGCTGGATCCTTCCTCTTCCTCCCCTAACAGTCGATCAGTTGCCAAGTCCTACAGATGCCATCCCTAACATTTCTTGCATGATCCCTCCTTCCCATTCCCACAGTCACAATCCAAGCCCAGATCCTCACTCTCTCCATCTGGTCTACTGCGATCCCTTCCCGACTCTCTCCCTACCTCAAGTGCTTCCCATTCTATTCCACTCAAATAACCGCTGGCAGATTAATTTCCTTAACACACAGCTCTGACCGATTTACCTCCATGCTAAAAAACGGCTCACAGACCTCCCACAAAATGGATTTTGCCATCAATTTTTTTTGCCATCTTAACACCCACATGTTCTGTCCTCCTGCCCTCTCTGCTAATTAAATGTGTCCACTTCCCCACCTCACAAAAACCCTTCTTTTTGCTTTCTCGACAACCTTGCTTTCCTGCTTGTCTCTCACCCTAGCACCGCCTTTCAGTGTCTCGTCCTGCTTTTCCTACAACCTCCATTTGTGGATATACAACCCAGCCTTCAAGGTTCAGTGAGGTGAGCGCACAGAAAACCTGCTGGTGGTTGCTGGAGGTGGGGTTGGGCTGGGGTTGGGCAAAATGGGTGAAGGAGGTAAGAAAGTTCAAACTTCCAGTTTTAAAATAAATAAGTCAAATATAAAAGAAATAAGTCAGGGGATGTCAAGGACAGGATAACGACTGTAGTGAATAATACTACATTGCATATTTGAAAGTTGCTAAGAGAGGATATTAAAAGTGCTCATCACAAGAAAAAGAATGTTTAACTATGTCTGCTGACACCTGTTAACTAGACTTACCGTGGTGATCGTTCTGCAATGGATACATATATTGAATCATTATATTGTGCACCTGAAACTAACAGAATGTTATATGTCAATTATACCTTCATTTTAAAAAAAAGAAAGTGAAAGTCTATCTCCTCTAAGAAAAAAATTGTTCCTGATTCTCTTTCTATGCTCTGCTCTCTGGTTTCCTCTGATAAGCATTCCCAGAGAGTATAGTGTTTGCATCTGTGTTATACACTGTAGATAAACAGGTCTGTCTTTGCAGTCTTCTGGGGGTACTTATCATTGCCTCTCTCAAATCATTGCTACCTGTGAATTTCCCTCATCATCTTCCCTCCAACCGGACTGTGAAATTGGAAGAGTAAGAGCTCAGTGAACATCTGTTGACCTGAGTTTGTTAAAGTGAACTCTCTGGCTTCACCGCTTTCCTGAAGAACTGTCTAAGAAAACTCTAGAGCCCAAGAAAACTACAATTTTTATTTAGTCAGTAAACTTTCTAACAGATGAAAAACTTCAAATTGCTTAATTCCGAAAATGCCCCAAAAGAAATTTTTAAAGTTTCTTTTAAAAAAGCAAAAACAGGGGCGCCTGGGTGGCTCAGTGGGTGAACCATAAGAGACTATGGACTCTGAAAAACAACCTGAGGGTTTTGAAGGGTCAGGGGTGGGAGGTTGGGGGAACAGGTGGTGGGTAATGGGGAGGGCACGTTTTGCATGGAGCACTGGGTGTTGTGCAAAAAGAATGAATACTGTTACGCTGAAAAAATAAATAAAATGGAAAAAAAAAGGCAAAAAAAAAAAAAAGCCTCTGTCTTCAACTCAGGTCATTATCTCAGGGTCCTGGGATGGAGCCCCACATCGGGCTCTCTGCTCAGCAGGGAGCCTGCTTCCCCTCTCTTTCTGCCTGCCTCTCTGCTTGCCTATGATCTCTGTCTGTCAAATAAATAAATAAAATCTTAAAACAAAGAAAAGCAAAAACTGTCCCAGTGACAATTCAGTTCTTTAATATTCGCCCTGTCACCTGGTCGTAGGTTGGCACTAGAATCTACAGTTAGGCCACTGTGGTTTCATTAAAAAAGAAAAACCAGTTAAATCTAATACCAATACTTCAGGATAGTGATAACATCAAATCCTGGGTAAGAACCTACAAAACAAAACACTGAACATGACCAGGAGGTCCTTGCCTGGTAGACATACAAACCAGACAGGCAGACATAACACGCAGCAAAGGGAAGACAGAGGTCGAAATGTGCCAAAGATGGCAGGAAAAAAACAGCAACAACCCTGAACCTCATTTTCTTCTTTAAAGTTGAGACCTAAGAGTCTGAAGCAGCTGTTCCTGATTGCCAATAACTTCAAAGGGACACACGTGTTTTCGAGGGGCTCAGAAGATACTGGTTGTTCGGTGTGACACTGAATTTAAAGATAAGGGAGCACAGTGAAGGGCCACTCTGGATCTTTCAAGATAGAGTAACAGGCTCTAGCAACGGCAAAGCATTTAGGTGGGGATTAATGTGTCTGTAAAAGGAGAGGTGAACGCTTCTCTTTTGTTCTCAGTAGCCCAGGCTGGTTTCAGACCTGCCAGTAAGATCTGTAAGAGGAAATCATTTTTGGTTTTGTGCCAACTTCTAATTCAATACCTTGGCAGCGTTTGAAGTGGATAAGAGCTGTAAACTCGTATCTGCTTCAGGTGACAAGTAAGATAAGAAGCACACAATGTAAAAATGATGAGAGCTGACTCCCCAAAAGCAACCTTAAATGTAGCTTTCTAAAAATGGTAGTTACTTCAAGGTACACGAAGCCTGAAAATATCTGCTAAGAAAACTGGAAGATTCTATTAATGGAACTTGTTCAGAAAACTGTCCTATAACTGATATTTTTGATAGTGTTTGTGAAAAAATAATTCCACGTTAACGATTACAACAAACTAATAACCAAATTTATCGGGTCTGGATGACTAGAAATAACGGATGAACAGTTTTTGCAGACATGCAATATTTACTTCTGGTTCACAGTTTACTATGGCCAAGATGGGCCCCAGTGCAAACTGGGCTATTGGCTGCGTTAAGTGAAATGATGGTGTACCAAGGACTGATCAGTGCTCAGTGAACAACTCCCATGTTCCAAGTACCTACACTGCGTTGGAGGACACACAAAGGCAGGACTTACACCTCCTGCCCTAAAGGAGTTTTTTTAACATAGTTGAAACGAAAAATACAAATAATGAAACACCAGAGGACAACATGAAACAATACACTACAAATCTTCTAATTGTGAGACACAGATAACAGGAGCCGTGGAATTTTAAGATCTTCTGTGTCTGTGAGAACCATTTTACAAAGGAGATGAACTTCATTCGGATCCTACTAAATAGTTTTGGATAGGCATGCTTGAAAAGGCATTCCCAGAAGGCAGAGGAACCAACGAAGGCATGGAAGTAAAACTGACCGTGACACAAGCCAGAAGAAAAAGGACAAGCTGATTAGACCACAGGTTCATACTGATAAGACATGAAGATGGAAATCAAATAGGTAGGTAGAACCAGCAGGGTATAATACCACTTTGCACATCTTTGTTATTTATTATGGATCTTCCTCAACTTACAATAGGCTTATATCCTGATAAACCTATCATAAATGGAAAATATGGTAAGTCAAAGTGCACATAATAGCCTCAAACTACTGAACCTCATGCTTAGCCTCCCCTACCTTAAATGTGCTTAGAACACTTACATTAGCCTATAGTTGGACGAAATCATCTAGCACAAAGCCTCTTTTTAATAAAATGGTGAATATAACTTATTATACGTTGCACTGGAAGTAAAAAAACAAAATGGTTTATGGGCACAGAATGGTCATAAGGTTGGGTTGGGTTGGTTGTTTACCTCGTGATTGCATGGAGGGGCTGTGGCTCATTGCTACTAACCAGCATCATGAAAGCATATTGTGCCACCCATCATCAGCCAGGGAAAAGACCAAAATTCAAAGTACAGTTTCCGCTAAATGTTTATTACTTTCACACCACCATAAAGTAGAAAAATGGTACGTGGAACCATCGTAAGTTGCAGAACATCTATATGTGTATATTAGATTAATTGAATTGATGTGGTAGGTAACAGGGAGCCCCGGTCAGGTGACTGAGATTACAAATCAAAGCTGTTTATCTAAGGAGAGAATATAGCATATAAATAGGCAGTAAGAAGAATCCTCTCTCATGACTGTAATGTGTTTTCTTAAAAGGATTGGCCCAGGATGTGGTCTAAGGTCCATTTCCAATGGTTGACATATTTTCATCAACGACAAACTGAAGATTTGGGTCAATTTCCTTGATGATTTATCCACAACAATATTTCGATGTCTAGATGCCTGATGTGGTTTCAGAAGACAAAAATGGCTACAATTTCTTGAGCAATTCCTGTAAGCACTTTGCTAATAATAGTAATAATGTTGGATTTATCGAGTGCTATGAAATAAAATAAACACTTCATGTATTTCTAATTTAATTCTCACAACAGTCCTCTGTTGCTAAGATTAACCCAATTTTACAGTTGAGAAACCCAAATTTATAGTAGGGAAGTAACTTGCCCAAAGTCAGGAAGCCAGCAAGGATTCAAACCCAATTCTACCTGACTCCAAACCCCTATGACTAAACTTCTATACCTGAATTTATTTTTTCCCAAGAGGCATTACCAAAAAAAAAAAAATTCATCAGAAGGAATGAATGCATGATGCTTGCAGAGACAATCATGTGCGCATGAGAGCATCAATAGTGGAATCAGTGCATCCTTTTGGCAATGTAACCATGTGAATTTCCTCTACTTTAAGTTCAGTGAGAAAGTTCAACACTTGTCCTAGACACTTGGAATCCATGTGATTTGGGCAAGTTACTTAACCTGTCTAAGGCCCATGTGTTCATCTGTAAAACACGAGTAATGATAGGCACTTCCCAGGATTGTCCAGAAAATTAAATGGTGTCACACAAAAACTTAGCTTAGGGTTTATTACTGAAAAGTGGTAAGTTAATGTTTGAAACTTTTATTATTATTATTCAAGAAAAAACATTCCCGCTTCTTAGACCTACTATGTAGCACAAATCGTTACAAAGTTACAAGTTCAATAAGGTCCCTTCACCCTATTATTCTATCACCAAACTCCTACCTTTCCTTTAATACTTAGCCCTAAAATCTTCTCCAAAGCCTCTTCTGCCATCACAACTCCCAGGCCAAGCAGATGTTCCCATAATCTCAAGTGTGTGTATGTGATTTTCAGTCATTTCACTTAGCATTTTACACAATTTTACCCATTGTGTTCTGCCTCCTTCATTAGAAAGCTAGTCCCCTGAGGAGAGGGACTCATTTCCTTATCTCTAAATACCCGCCTCCGAGCACAGTGCCTGGCACTGTAAAGTGCAGCACATATATTTGTATCTCTATGGGACACAGAAATTATTAATAGAGTTTCCAAAAACACCAAATTTACTCCAAGAAAAGCCCTGGAAATATGTAGTGCAACAAACACTATTCTAAGATGAACTAAAATATTCCCCCATTAGGTCATATGAATAAGACATCTCATCTTCCCAGGAAAATGAAATTTTCTCATGCTAAATGAGTGAAAAGTATAAATCACTGGGTTTATTATAAGAAAGGTGATAAGAAAGAGTTAAAAGCCTAATGATGTCACTATGGACGGGCTTCTTGACAAGTAAAAGAAATATATATCACGAATAATCAAATTTGGAAAAAGTCCACGTAGCATGTTCTTTTCTCTTTTCGTTTTAGGTATAATAAATCCTGTCTCTTAACAAGCTCTTTATTTAAAAAAAAGAAAAAAAAAGAGAGTCTATCTTATATCCATGGCGCCTACTGCCTTTCTTACCTATAAAGGGAATTTGGATTTTTTTTCTTAGTCCATTAACCCAGTAAGTACTTCCTCCAACCCAGCACTTGAATGCTTTTGATCACAGATCTCATCCCAAGTGATCCTCCTCACAATCCTCTGAAAAAGGAGGTTCCGGCATCATGATCCCCCATCCCGTCAGGAAACCAAGGCTCCCAGCAGCACTGCATGAATGGGGCAACCCTGTGCCGGGCCTCACCCTGAGTCTGGAACTCTTTCCACTATCTTCATGGCACTCAGCTTGAATTCAAAATGGCAGCTCACCCAGAGAATACATTACGACTGTACTCTCTAGCGGTAGAAGGAATAAATCAGTAATTATATGAATCTGTAATGCTTATCCTTTTCAGACATGCTTGACCTCCACTCAGTGACGGTGAGCCCAACCTTCACGCCCTCCCACTCCCCACCGTCACCACCATCCTTGCCCTCCCCAGCCATGGACTTACTTAGCCATCCCACGCTGGGAGTGCGCCGCACTCGGGGGTCATCATCCAAGGTGCGGGTTGCTAGGCAGGGCACTGAGTTCTCAAGCGGGCTGCGGGCTTTAGTGTCAGAAGCAGAAGACAGGAGGAGGAGGACAAATGAGCAGCCACAGCAAGGATGAGGATGGAAGCATTAATTTAGAAGAAAAAATACTAAAGCAAATCACACAAGCGAGTTAAAGAAGAATAGTGACATATTACATTGACACAAATACCCCCTCCCAAGACCCTTAGATGGAACAAATCCCAACACAGAATGAAAAGGCTTTGAAAAAAGTACATTCAACCATTATAGTTCCCCAAGTACCAGGGAATGATCTGCCCTGCAGTTCTAGCAGACAAAACATGAACTGTATCCAGAAGAAAGATCTACATAACGAACACTAATCTTAAGACATTAAGATCAAGACCGTTAATAATTTTGCACCATGCAAGCACACACAGAGGGAAGCTACACATAGTTTTGTAAAGCACAGGGGGCAGGGGGTTATGTTAGTAAGGTCTTTCTTATGATCTACCCTACAGACCCTTCCATGGATCTTGTACAGGAATGCAGAAAGCAACAGTTCATACTTCTACTTCTGAAATATTTTCCTTGGTGAATATCGAACTGGTTTTCAATTTCCGTTGCCTCTGTTTTTCAGCCCTTCAGAAATATGAGACTGGGATATAGATAAATCAACACCTTAATATGAACCAATTCAGAAATGCATGTTAGTCCTCAATTTCTGGTGTCCTTTAATACTTATTTTACTATAATTTTAATATTCAGTGCACCCATGCCAAATCTTAGACCAAATCAAAGACAGATTAATGTGTAAGCTAAATGCATAGTATGGTTCCTCTAGATATTTTTCATCAACTGGAGAGCACCACGAATTTCTGCCTCAAGATAATTTCATTTGAGCTTCATGTCATCTATTCTGCTGTTCTCATCAAATACCTCAGTCCAAGGCTACTAAGAAATAGGCAGCATAATTATCCTTCAAGGAACAGTGAGATAGGAAATATCTAGCCATCAGAATACACACAATTTGATTTAAGAGAATTTTAATATGACAGTCAGTAAATAATCAAGGCAACAAAGCATATCCAACCAAAACCAAAGTTTAGAAAATCAATTCACACAATTCTGCAAATAACAGGGCAGATAAAGAGTCTTTAAGGCTATTGGTGACTTGGGAGGTCAAGTTTTGAATGGACTCATTTACAAATTAATGTAAGTTTATGGCCAAATTTGGGCATTCTGCACATTATAAAATCTAGAAACATTTTTGTCAATTTATCTGTCTGTGTTAAAAGCTGTAAATAAAGCCAGGACTTGCGAGCAGGCCGTCTGTGCCAGCGTCTGTTTGAGGCAAGTCTGATGTCTTCTCTTTGCAATCTGAATTTTTAATTGTTTCCCATAACTGAACTTCTTTGCAAGTTTTTATTACACTAAGAAAAATGAAAAAAAGGGAAATGAATCAGTTGAGATTATTCCAAAATTGCTTTTGTCGAGAAGGAGGCAATTAGAAACACATAATATCACACTGACCAAGTCTCACCTCCTATTCCTTTTGACAACTGAGTGATCTGCTTCAAGAGCCAATATTCCAGCCAACTTAGCTAAAGGACACGAGAGGTGGGGGAAAACTCCAGCCATTTACCTAGGCCTGAGTGAGGACCGGCTGAAAGTTCAGGTCAAAGAAAACTGACAGGGATCACGAGTGCAAAGTAAGCCCACAAGAACCTCCACATCCTTCACCTTCTGAGCAGAGTGAAGCTACCCAACTTTCAACGCTGATACCAGGGCTCGCCCCTCAAGTGAGTGCAAGAGAGAGGCAGCTGGTCTGAAACTCAGGTGCTGATAACTAACTTCCCCAACAACTTCTCTCTCCTCAACTGCTCCCAAGATGTCAGTGTGTTGTCTGTGGGGAGCTAACGCTGGAAACGCCCTTTTGCATACGCATAGCCTCCACTGATGCTGAGCAGCACCATCAAGGGGGCAGTGGAAGAGCCTGGCACACAGCAGCAAAGAACCTGGCTCCAAAGACAGGCATGAAAAATGAAACTGCCCATAGAGACTTGGCACCTGTGTTTTAGCAAAGCTGATTGGAGCCATCTGGCTGCTTACTCTCATGAAAACTGGGAGGCTCACAGCATCCATTACTTATGTTGGCAAATTCCAACATTTTGATTTGTTGGACCCTCTGTGTACTTCTGTGCAGGAAGAGATACAAACTCCGTAACCCTTTTATGTTGCGTTCTTTTCTCTTCAAAAATTTACTTCAAAGACAGAATTTTGAAAAGTCGTTCCCAAAGTTGGAGCGGAACTTTCTATATTTATACCACAGTAATGACATATTATGTACGCCTTTTCCAGATAATGGTTTCATTGTACCTCTTCTACACTTAAGCTTCAAAATAAACAACTTAGCTTTGCTATTATCTTATATATTCTCTTCTAAATCATTTTTGCTTGACTCTAGGCATAAACAAGGTAGAAATTGGCTTATATTATCGTGACTTGATGAGGAAAGATTGAAAGATCTACAGCTTTAAAGATTTCAGAGTAATGGTTTCCAATATCTACACTGTAGAAAAAGGTGTGGTGGTGAGAATTTTTTTAATGATTTATGTTACCCTTGAGATCAACTTGTCCAAAACCATCAATCCTAATCAGTTCAAGTGAGGGTATCCCTACTTAAATCAGGCAAAAAAAAAAAAAAAACAAAAAACTCTCCAGCAAAATGCGTTTTTAACAATCCCATTAAGAAAAAAATAAATTTTACTCATGTTAAAGTTTTAGCACTCTTTTAGGATTACGAAGTTCTATGTTCAAATAGTCATCCTGAAACTAATATTAAACTGTATGTTAACTGGAATTTGAATAATTTTTTAAAGGAGTCATTGAGCATGTATTACGCGTTCCACAATTACTTAATCAAAAAGTTTAACCCAAGAATATAGCTGCATGTCACCTGTGTACACATGAAATGTTGCCTAGAAATCTCCATTTAGAGAGTCAATAAAGATATCCAACTGCCACATTTGGAGCATATTCCTGCCTAGGCATAGACTGACTTCTAGATCCCTTCAACATCACATTATTACACAAAAAGACCTGGGCTCAACTGATGTGTGGGAAATAAATTATGGTTAAGGACGCTCATTGCCCTTTGTAGTTTAATCAGCACATTGTTATTAAACACGCTAGGTTCCTCCATATTTTTATGCTTGGGCAAATTATATTTCTGAGCTCAGGCTTTTCCTATGCAAATAGAAATAATGATATATACATTAGACTTGATCTTAGCCAAAAGGCCAAGAAGCAATGATCATATATATATACGTTAGAAACATCCTGGAGGACAACGCCCGGTGCATAATGAGGGTTCAATGAACAGGAGATACTATTGTCGCTGGGGCCACTACTATCACTGATGGAATGGAATGACGTTTCCTTTGCTCAGCATCCTGAAGGGTGTTGGGAAACATCAAAGACAGAAATGCTGGCCTAATTTAATTCAACTTTAAATTCAAAATGTGATTTTTAAGCTATCAGGTTCATACACCTGAACAGATCTCCTTTTTGACCTTTGTTATTTGTGCCGAAACTAGGCTTGAGTAGATGCAGCTTGCTTAATTATTCTTGGCAGACATTAATTTTATTCCCTCTTCTTTCTTTTGGGAAGACAAGGTAAGGAGTTCACAGTGCTCACATCTCCTCATCACCTTCCCTCCTTTTTCACATCTTCCTGTCCTTCCCTTTCCTCTTCTGTCTGTCTTTTATAAAGAGGACAGGACGTGGTCCCAGATCTACACCTACTCTCCTATCTGCTCTTAGAGAAAGATGAAGCTGGGGAAAAAAAAGACTTTGCAAATGCATCTCTATCAAGGATCTCTGAGACGACAACTTCCCGTGTGGCAGCAGCAAATCAGCTAAAGGCCCTTTGAGTACATCACTTTTCCGTATGTGATAGGGTATGGCACAGAGAATCATTCCATTCCTTTACTCCATCAGAGACCCTGCTGTGGATCAGCAACTCATAAAACTCAAAAATATGTTTATTTCATGATAACATCCTGTTATACATATATTATTTATTAATAGCTAACAACTGTCCTTGCTCAGACATATTGCTCAATCTTCATACGCTAATTGCAAATATTAGAAAGCCCCCAAGTGACACCTCATTATGTATTACTTGGCATCTCTAAAATTGATAATGAAAGCAACACGGCTTTAAAAATAAAACTCCAAGAATGTTTTCATTTATGGAGTAGTAGGAGGGAAAAAAAATTGAGGCACAAAAAATAACAGAGTACAAAATAATGGTGGTGAATTGAGCCTGTCCTCAGTTTTAAATGTAAAAGGCATTAAATCTGCTCCTTTAAGTATTTCTGAATAGCCATTCCTTACAGTGGTATCTCACATTATGATTCTTAAGAACTTTGCACAAAAAGATCTCATCTACTCCTGGTTGTATGAAAAGGATAAGACACTACTACCTTTATTTACAGATTTAAAGAATAAGGCCCAAAGATATTATGTAAATTGCTCAAAATAGCACTACTAGTAAGTATTCGTCCAGGACTAGTATGAAGACTTCAGAAAAGATGGCTCATGTCTCCAAGAAGAAGACTATAAAGTAGGACTTTAATGTCAAAAATGAAATACTCACTTGTATTATATCTCTTAAGCCTGACTTTTCATTGCCATAAACAGCAGAACAGACTAACGAACACTTGGGTGAAAAAGCTTCCTAGGAAAAAATGTGTTATTGTTTATTTAAAGATCTGAACACTATAAATCCGGAAGATCAGTCACTTGCCTAGGGAAGAGAAAAGAAATGAGTGGTATCTGATAGATGAATTAGAAATACTACTATTATTAAGTTACTCTTATGAAGGTATATTGAGGTACTCTTCTAGAAACTTTCCATGGATTGGTTTGTGGTTTTTTGTTTGTTTGTTTGTTTGTTTTTTTAGAGAGAGAGAGAGCACACAAGAAGGCAGAGAGGCAGGCAGAGGTGAGAGAGAAGCAGGCTCCCTGCCGAGCAAGGAGCCCGATGCGGGACTCAATCGCAGGACCCTGGGATTATAACCTGAGCCGACGGCGGCGGCTTAACCCACTGAGTCACCCAGGCTTCCCATGGATTGGTTCGTTTAAACTGAGGCTGAGAAGAGCTTGATCATTCACTGGGTTCTGGCCAGGACATTCATCTGTGCTGTGCAAATGAACGCAGAATTAGAGCCCTGAACAAAACGGATGGATATGTGCTGTTGGATTTGGGAGAGAGCTGGTTGTATGCAGAAAAGCACCTGGGAAGAGGACTCTCATTTTAAGGTGATGTGAGCCTGAGAAAGAAAATGTTGACTGACCCGTCTCAGAACTGGAGAAACATGACAGCCTGCTTCAAAGGAACAGAACCTCTGAGGGAAGTTAAAGAAATGCCTGTGTTACCCATTGATTCAGGGACCAGGTCTGAATTCAAGGGTACAGGGAAAGGGGAGCTACCAAGTAGAACAACCCAACCAGAAACAATTGGGATAAACCAGAATCCAAAACCCAGACAAAAAGCAAAGAATTTCTAAAGGAACCGAGAAAGCTGCCAAACCTGGCCGTGGTCTGGGCCAGATCTTCTGCCTGCCAGTATCTAGGCAGCTTCATCTAACAGCCAAACCAAATAGCTTGAATACGCCTAATCTCAAATCAGATCCAAAGCAGCAAGAGCCTAGCTAATCCCACTTCCATTTCAAGGGGGCTGAGAATTACTGTTAACAACAACAACAAAAAAAATTGATTTCTTTCCATTGTCTGTTCTTTGTTGCCAACCACAGTCTCCAGAACTGTAGGTAACAGCACTAGAGGACACTTTTTTAAACATCTAAAGGTGCTGTGTGCTTCTGTCAGAAGAAGCAGTGTGAGAGGAAGCAGCCTGGTAAGCCACAGTGAAGAGAGGAGTCCAGGGAGAAAGTAAGTGATGGCACCAAGGGGTGGGAGCAAGCAGATCACAGTTCTCACATCTGACAGGAAAAAAAAAAAGTGGCAAACTGAAGATAAAACCCAGAGGCTCAATGAGGAACAAGCCCTGGATCTCTGTCGATATCAAGGCCACAGCGCAGACAGGAAAAACATGGAGGAAGCCATGTGAGGCGCCAGAGCCAGCAGCCCTAGTCCTGGAGTTGCCACCTTCTCCCACCCCTCACCTACCTGCTGGAGCAGCTTTAGCAAGACTTGGATTCTCAGTGTGGTTTAGGGTTTCCCTGACAGTCATTTAGCAAAGAGTAAAATGAATGAGGGAGAAAGACTCTCTGTAAGGGACTGTAATAGGAAAGGGCTTCCTTCTCTCTTACATCCCATTTGGGATTAGCTATCAATACCAAAGGGCAGAGGAGATAACTCAGCACTGTATCCATGAGTCTTTTCCCAAATAATAAGCTACAGAGCAAATATCATTCCAGAAACCACTCTTACTCAATATGAGATTTTTTTTTCTTAATTGTACTTTGTGGAGTAACCAATTACTATGTGCCAGTCACCACTTTAAACATTTTACATATATTATCTCATTTAATTTTCATTATCTCTGTTTTACAGACAGGGAACTACATACTAAAATACCTTTCTAACTTTTTATTAAAAAAAAAAAAACTAAAGAAAAATGGGGTTATGAAATTGGACTGGGAAAAAAATGAAATTCATAGTCTAGGTTTAACTGGATAACCAAAGTCACTTTAAGAAAGGGCATGTGCATTTACAGACAATGGAGGGTAAGAAACAGGTTTCTATGATAGTCTAGGGGTAAAAATAATGAAGACGCTGGGGGCGGCGGGAGGGGAGGGAGAACAGGGAGACAAACTGATAATTGACCAAATTTACACAAAGGTGGTGCAAGCTGAATTCCCGAATTAAGGTACCTAGTAGGTCTTCATCCTTAAGTCAGGTCTCATTCATCTCTTATAAGCTTAGACACCACATTTCAAAAGTACCCATTTAAATGGTAAGTGATGTTTTTTAAAAATCAGATCATTATACAAACCATGATTCTTTAAGACATTGATCAGGTAACCTTGTCATAAACATCACACTAAATATTTTGAATACATACCAATTAAGTATAAACTTTATTTTTTCTTTCTAATAAAGAGCAAATGAAATACATCTTACTTGATTTTCAAATACTACCAAGGAATGTTCCTAGGCTTACTGGTTATTCTTTCATAGTAAACTATAATAATGTAGATTTTCTAAGTATCTCAAACCAAATTATTAAGTAGAGCTGTATGAAATTTCTGACAGTCAACTTTATGTTACCTACAAAATGGCAATTTCATATGGCTCAAGCTAAAGTAATAGTAAGAAAAAGCGTGGGTGAAGGGAAATCGAACACCAGAGGAAATGAAAACCTAACACTAACCCCACAGAAATACCTCAATCAATATATTATGAAATTATAGCACTTGCCTAAAATTTAGTACCTGGAACACATGTCCATCAGAACTCACAGATGTCTCAGACAAGTAGTAATTTCACAATAATTAACACCTTGGAAGCAGCCTGATTCTTTCCTGATTTATTACAAATAAAAATGTTTTCCAATTCTTTTTAAAAACACTAAATTATCTTAAACACAAAGCTACATCAGGACCCTAAAAAATAAGAGTTAATCTTTAGCTGTGGAGAGACAGTAGTGGGCTGTTAGTGGGCGTACTGCTAAATGTTTGAGAAAACCAGCTCTCCAGGGAAAAAGCATGTGTGTGTGCACACGTGTGCTCATGTGCACTTCTGTGTGTAGTCATTTTTATTGATATAATGGACAGGCAGCACATATACAAGTAATAATAATATGTATAATACTCTATTGTAAATTACATATAGTCAGTTGATTCTTGGTTAGTTTTTACCGAACTCTTTCAGCAATAGCCAACTTAGGGTTGCAACTGGCAACCAAACACAGTTGCAACTCAATATTCTTGTTGAACATCCATTATCATATATGTTAACAAGTAGGACAAAAGTGAAACCATGAAGACATATGTCAGACTTCACTCATTCCTCAATGATGTGGGTGACTCCTTTGCTAAACCTGGATAATAGTTTTTGAATACCGGGCCAAGCATTTACAGGATTCTTTGTGTTCTTTGCATTTTAAAAGCTGTTTTGGACTGAATGTTTGTATCGTCCCAATATTCCTATGTTGAAATCCTAACTCTCCCATCCAATATGATAGTAGGTGGTGGGGCTTTTGGGAGGAACTTAGGTCATGAGGACAGAGCCTTCATGAATGGGATTAATGCCCTTCTCAAAGGAGGGAAGAGAAAGAGGATAGATTTCCCTCTGCCATGTGAAGATACAATGAAAAGACATCCATCTACAAGCCAGGAAGAGGGCCCTCATCAAGAACCAAATCTGTGGCACCTTGATCTTGGACTTCCCTTGTGACTCCAGAACCATGAGAAATAAATGCCTGTTGTTTAAGCCACCCAGTCTATGGTAATTTGTTAAGAGCTCAAGCTGACTAGGCAATGGCCATTGACACTACACACTTAAAGTTAATCCACACTATCAACATTTTTCTCCATCACTTTGTAAAGCCTATAGACAAGTGACAAAAACAATAAATCAGGTTCTGATTTGAATTTGCTGATTTCCATAGTGTAAGTGCTATCACCATGTCCTACATCAAGTTACCAAAATGAAGTCACTGGTCACAGAGTTGGGAAGGAGGTGACTAACTGAACACCATTTTGTTGTATTTCTACCATACGAACACAACAGATGTTAACAACTCAAAGAGTGTAAACTCCAGTAGAGTGCAATAAAATAAATAAGAAATGATGAATTTTGAGAAATTACCTTTGTTTTTAATATCATTATTTAATGGTATGTGTACATAATTTAACTTTTAATGGTAGCTGTGTTTAAACAACTGGTTTACAAAATTCCTGATTGGTTGTTGTGAGTAGACAGAACTAGCTCCAGCATACCACTTGGAAATGAAAAAAATTCCAATTCTAAAGTATCTCCATAAATTTCAGCTATTAATTGCACTGTTGCTATCATAACTAAAGCAAACAACATCTATTTTCTCACCTACAATAGAAGACTGAAGTAACTAAGTTTATCTAGTTTTTACATGGGGTTACAGTATAAGAATCTAGCTCCAACATCAATAGATGTAAGATTCTCATTTATTAAAACAGTAGCCACAGCTACATAGTTCTTTGTTTTAGAAATTTATTCTGACGACATCTCATAGTTGTTAAAGATAATCAAATTAAGCCCTAACATATAAAAATAACTGTATAAACTTTCAAGTTAAGAAAAAGCACTTTTAGAAAACCCAAAATTTGCCATCTGATAATTTATAATAACACACCTTAAAGGTACATGAAAGTCATTACTATAGAATCTCTGAATGTCAAATCTTGCCTCTGGATATTTAAAAGGAGTTAGGTCACACAAAGGCCAATAATAACATGTTTTAAAAGGCTAATCATGTTCCACGCATCAGGGTATAAGCTGATCAGCTGAAGAGCTGGAAAGGAAGAACTGATCGTGCTCCCTACTTGCCTTCCGCCCAGCGTATGTAACATTTCACAAGTGAAAGGCGAATGACAAAGGCAATTTCAACTTTGCTCTGAAGTACAAAGATCTGTTAGGATAAAAGACTGGATGATGGATGATATCAACATATCAGTTGTATTCCATATCCCAATACTTTCTCCTAAAACACAAAATACTGTCCTCAAGATCCACTTGTTCTTAGTTTCTACTCTGTCTCCACTTCAAGAAAAGGGAGTTCAGACCACACTGGTGGAAAGCACCCTGACTCTGCCATATTCATTCCACTTCTCTTTGCAAATACAGCAATACTCGAATTTGCAAATATAGTAATACTTGAAAACAATGCACCTTCTTGCTTCTTTTGTGGTAAGTACCAACTTCAGGATAAAAAAAAATATTAATCTCCAAATCATGGAATTTCATTTAAATGAAGAAGAGGATAAGAAAAAAAAAATACATGAAAGACAAGACTTTTACTTTAGTTGCCATAATTTTAAAAACAGGGCCCCTTTTAAAATGAAGTATTTGTGACATCAGTTATAACCCATTGTTCATCCCATAACATTTCCAGCCATTAAACTCTTCAAAAATATAATTGAAAAAAAAGAAAGAAAGAAGCAAAAGACATACACAAAAAATAAAACATTTCCAGTCAGCAGCAATATGGCAGGTAAAGATAGCAACTATAGTAGGAATAGTCTAGATTAGATTCTTCTTTTTGTGACTGTTTTTTATAAAGAGCACTTCTGATTTAAGTACTTATTTATAACTTGTTTTGCTTTTTAAAAAATTTATGGTAGCAGTTAAATCAATGTATAAGTCATTCAATAAAACTGAACCTTTCATTTGGTTCTACTTAATGACTAGACACTCATTAAGAAAGTACAATAATGGAATGGTTCAAAAATACGCCAGAGAAAGTTTGCTAACAGTAAGCTCTCTTCCAGCCAACCATTAGTTTTAATATTAAGTCAGAAAACTCGATTTCCAGAAATGGAGTGGTTAAGTTAGAATTCAGTTGATACAATTCATTTAGTCCACATTTCCCATGGCAAAATATTTTACCCTATTCTGAAAGTACAGAGGAAGACAATGAATTAGATGCTCC
Organism: Meles meles; assembly: GCF_922984935.1. Lineage (NCBI taxonomy): Eukaryota > Metazoa > Chordata > Mammalia > Carnivora > Mustelidae > Meles > Meles meles. The sequence goes on from NC_060067.1 coordinate 10,753,615, forward strand.
CTTATCTACTCATTTCTCTTAGTACTAAAAAAGATCAAGGTGGGATGAGAGAGACCTGGTTCTACCAGCCCAATGTTTGCAACAATTTCCCTATGCTTTTATCTTTCATACTTCCTGGAAATAAACTTCTCCCCTTCTCAGATTATACACAGCCATGAGATGTTTTTGAAACAAAGACAATGATACAAAAGATAGATACTTTATAGAAAATTCTGCTGAATGCAACAGAGTATAAATACACACAGAACCTTTCCTATTACTATATAATGGGGTAGTATTCCACCTTGAATAATTATTCTCACATCTAACCATCATTATCATATAACAGAAGAGCATATGATCCTTTTTCTTTGTTTTTAATAGGCATAGACTTTATTAAGTAATAAATGTAGTATTGAGCCTTACTTGGATAAATAATGATTTATAGAGTAGACACCATCTCACATACCTAGCAAACCCTTTATGATACTAGAATTCAGAGCATTTATCGTATCTCAATCTACCCTCCTAATTCTGACACACCCGCAAGTCAAAAGCATGTTCCTTGATAGACTCAAAAATCTCTGAGTTTGATGACTCATCTGAAATATTCAGTTGTTTCATCACAGTGGTAGTACCAGACCATCTCAATCAGACTAGACGTATACGGGAGCCAGCGAGGCATCTTGACATCTGCAGCCTTAGCAACTGCTGAAATCTTTCCAACAGGACCGCAGACCTGCCCAGCTGGATAAAAGTCTCGTTAGGAAATGGCTGTGGCATATGAACTTGAGGAAAGAACATGGAGAGGGGTAGAAAGGACAAATGACACGAGATGGAGTAAAGGTGAGAGAGAAAGGTAGGAGAACCTGGCAGCTGTTTGGCCCTGCATTACCATTATCAGGGTTGGTAAACATCCGACTTGCACTAGAGACTGTCTTCCCAATGTCAGCCAGGGAGCGAAGGTTAGATTTCTTGGTTTGATGCCGGTGCCTCCGGAGCAAAGTGTAGGTCACCTTATCCTTAAGGTCAGGTTTCAATAGGCCTGTCTCAATCTGATGGTCAACAATCATCTCTGATACAAAAACAAAGCAAAACAAAAACAAAAAGCAAAAGTCAGTCACAAGATCACGAAGTTAAACTTTTTACCCCAACTTTATAGACATCATCCTCAAACTTATGATCAACACAGTATTTCCCAAATTTCCAACTTCCATTTTTGTATGGGGCTAAAGATACAGGACACAGAGATTCTGTTGTTAATGAGAAAGTTATAAATCTCCACTACGAATTTTATGTTTGGAGAGGAAGAATCATCTTGTCCTTTTTTTCAATTGCAGCTAATAGTGAGTTCATGTTAATCAAATTCTCCTATGAGTAACACAGTAAGTCAGTAATTTACATTTTCTCAATTAAGCAAAAAAAAAAAGAATAAAAAATTTCATGTATTCTATCATAGCAAGTGTGCCAGAAATATAAATGATAGAAGAAAAACTTGAAAAGAATATGCAAAATTTAATGTAGTGACAATACTGATTTTTTAGATCTAGTTTCCCAAATTCTTCTGTAATGATGTATTTTCCTTAAAACATAACAAAGGAAAAGAAAAGAATACTGTTCCCCATATCAGGTTATTTGAACACCAATTAATCCAATGAAAGACTAAACTACAAAACTATGCCTTCATCTTTTCTAAAAAGGGAGGCTGTTCTTGTTTGGATCCAACAAAAGCCTTTTCAATATATTCCATTAATCATTTTAAAAATAAACTCACCAGAATTTAATATAAAATTTTAGTCTTACCACAAAAAAGTTATAATTTCTATTCATTCTTGTTTTTAGAACGGCTTTAATTGGAAAAGATAACTGTGTTTCATAGAAATTGCTCCATGGGTGGCTCTGCTGAAGGACAAGTTTTGCTCTAAAAGAAGAAATCCTCTTTCTCACACGTCGGCATGTCGACAGGATGGCATAAATGTAGCCTGGCGCATCCTTCTCTAATGTCACACAACAGGTCGACATTTCCTCTGTCCGGAACAGGGTTCTGGCTGAATCATCACAGAACCCACACACGATATGCAGTGACAGGACATTACCTCACCACTGTATGCAGGTGGCGTGGAGCTCTCGTCCCTGGCACAGAACCAGAGCAATGAGCAGATCCCCTGCCTCCCTTTTCAGGTACATCTAGCACACCTCAACACTCTCCTCCTGGCAAAGTCCCCAGTATGCAGAAGTGGAGATGAAAGGGGCATCTACTCAGGTGTTAAGGTTCCAGCTCAGGTCATGATCTCAGGGTCCTGGAACCAAGCCCTGTGTCAGGCTCTGTGCTCAGCATGGCGCCTGCTTGAGATTCTTACCCTCTCCCACTGCCCTCCCCATCCCCCGCTCATGCTCACTCTCTCAAATAAATAAATCTTTTTTTAAAAAAGTGGAGATAAGAACAAAAGCTTCTCTTATAAAGTCTGATGAAAAAAGTGATGGGAGCTGGCAGGATAACAACATCTCCAAAGGGAAGTTAGAGATGTTCGGGGGGCTCTGCTGGGGCAGACCTGTATCTCACGGAAGCCCATCTTAATAGGAAGCACCCGAAGTACTGGCCTGACAGCCTACAGCTAGACACGGACAACGTCCGTGGTATACAGTCAGCTACTTGGCAGCCAAGCAGAGGCTGAATCCAGGATTTCCCATCACACGTCTTACACAGAGGCCATAAATATCACCTAACACTGGGCCACTTGGTGGGAAGCTTGGGTAAGGCGGGGAGTTTCTCCCATAGGAATGTTTTGGTTTGAGAGTGGCCTTTAGCTGAGTGTTTTTAACTGCACAAACCCTTCTCAGTGAAACTCTCAGAACTGATCCCATAATTACAGTTAACCCTCTGCTCCACAGTAAAATAATTAGGTGCTACTCCTCTCCTTTCCCTTGAAGTCTTGTTCAGTGTAGAAGGTCCATTTTACAGAAGAGCCATAAAAATAAACAAACAGCCCCAGCATATCTGCGGCACAAGTTATCAAGCTCCTGCTCTAATTCCAGGGTTGTGGATTAAAGTGCTCCTTATCTAGCCTTCCTGGCAGGGCCCCCCATTATGCTTGCCTTCCCTTGTAATCTCAAACCTACCCGTGCATAGGCATAGCCGGCCCTCTGTTACTAATGCCTGGAAATCACCAGTTAGAACAGGTTAAGACATCTGTGAGGCTCACGCCCTTCATTAAGTTTCCATAAAACGGCCCACATTACAGTGATCTTTTTAAGCACAAACTATAAAACATTTCAAGGAAAGTGGGGGCAGTAACATTTCACAGTTACACTGAAATTAAGCCTTCAGTGTTCAAAATCCCACAAACACTACCAATTATGAGAGAACGTGCCAACTGTACATGAGAGCAGAGCCGGAAGAAACCTAAGGAAACACCAAGTTTGCAACCTCTTGTGCAGATGGGAAGAGAGAGGGCAAGAGAGGCACAACCCCCCAAGTAGAATCCCATTTTCTGACTCACAGTTTACATCTTTTTCCATATCACAAAGTGCTTTTCTTTATTGAAAAAAGCTCTAGACTAAAAAAAAAAAAAAAATTGATATATCCAGAGCATCTATAGGCCAACAAAATGGTGTTCATGCAAAAAAAAAGTGGCCCGAAGTGACAAACATTTTGGAAATACAAGGCCCAAGAAAGATTAAACTTCAGGACTAACAAAGGCAATTTAAAAAAATTTATATAAATATCACCAATTATGAGATTTTATAAATCTATCAAAGTAGCAAAAGGAAAACAAGCAATCCACAGTGACGTGAAGGGGGGTGTCACAGGGAACCGCATATGACAATGGCAGTAATAACTAGCGTAACGTTTCTTAAGGAGCACTTGGCAAATCACGTAAACGAAACTCTTTAATATGTTCAAACTCTCTGGATATTTCACCATTAGAAATCTACACTAAAAACATACACAACTTCACCAAAGTATAACAAAAATGTTCACTTCTTTTCTATTTTTTTTATTAACATGTAGTGTATTATTTGCCCCAGGGGTGCAGGTGTGTGAACCATCAGAATCACACACTTCGCAGCACTCACCATAGCACACACCCTCCCCAATGTCCATCACCCAGCCACCCTATCCCTACCCCCTTACCCCCCAGCAACCCTCAGTTTCTTTTGTGAGATTAAGAGTCTCTTACGGTATTCTTTAAAATAAAAACTTGGAAGACAACTTAAATGCCCACTGCTAAATATTTTGCAGATATCAAAATGATGTTTACATTTGTATTTAATCACATGGAAAGAAATTCATCTTAAGTTTTTAAGTTAAAAAGGTCAAATTAAAGTGTTATAGTATGATCCCATTTATAAAATAAATTTCATACGTGTAAACAGTGATGTACAGAAAAACTGCCAGGATGTAGTTGTGAATGATGGTATTTTGATTTTTGTGTGTTCTATTTTTCTGGGTTATTTAAAAATGAACACATATTAGTTTTGTGATAAAAAATAAATACATTGCCATTCTGAAAATACAAAAGGTGTTAAAAGCAAGAAACAACATGACTAACACACCTGCCAAGATGTAGTTAAGGAATACCTTTAAATATAAAAATGAGAACTCCAAAAATAGAGCTACATTTTCCCAATCCATTTCCCATCATAATAAAATACCTGAAATGGCCTATTATTTTTTTTACCTTAGGAGGGCAGGAAAATTCGCATGTACTTGCCTTCTTACGTGAATGACACTCTTTAATTGTAGGGTTATAATGATGATAGTAATAATCAAGCTATTGAAATAATCCATGAAATTGTTTTATCTTTTAATCACTTGAAAAAGAAATTTTTTAAGAGGCTTCAAAAGGGGTTCCTCATGAAGAAAACAAGGAGATGTCCTGACGAGAGTCAGAATGAGGCTGGATGTAAGGACGAGCAGCACACCTGCTTCAATAGGCACGTGGGGACGGCTCTGCACCTGCAGAGGGGGGCTGCCTCTCAGGCCCTGAGAAGGAGTAGCAGGTGGAATGCAACCAAGAGGAAAATCATGCTACTGTTTGTTTGTATAATCATCACACCCACTATTATTTCTTTTTCTTCTCTTTTGTGGAGATAAAAATGGGGTAGAGGGGGAGACGCACCTTAAAGAATCTCAACTCCAAATTATCAGCATGACGCCGAACAAAACCACCACTCCAGCCTCTGCTAGAAAAGGATTTTTTTAATAACCAAATAAATAATGATAACAATTATTTTTTCTATCATTTAAAATGAAATTAGGGTTTTTTTTTTCCTCCAGGTGTTTTAACCCTCTACAAGGCTTTGATTCTTTAAGGATTATTAAATATTTTTTTCAGACAGTTACACTCTTTCAAACATGTTCTCTCCACTCCTGCAAGTCTGATCCCTCCATCCCTCCCTCCCTTCCTTCCTTCTGCTTCTAATGTGTGTTATTTGCCTCTGAATTGTTTTTCTGTATTATCAGCTCCAGAATGAGAGTGATGGTACTTTAAAGGGACTTGGTGGTATCTGATTTTTAAGTAGAATGTCAATTTTTAAAGTAAAGAGACGGTAGTTAGGGGAAAAGTCCACAACTGGTAATGCAAAGCAGTGGAAAACGAAAGCGACAACTTAACATGCTTAATGAACCTTTCTTAAACCTAGTGACCAGAACGTCTTTCTTTGGCCATTGGCTAACAAGGTTACAGTACAATGTGGGATTTTCTCTTCTAGTGCATGGAAAAGATCAGTCAATTGCTGATGAGCAGAAGCTCCTTCAGATGGCCCTTGCTGGTACTAAAGACCCAAAAGGCAGTTGTACAGAAAAGCACAATTCCTACTTTCTTAATATTGGGACCTTTCTAGTGACCCTTAAACCACAATACATATTCTCTCCTGAGATTGCCTACATGTTGCCCACTCACAAGTTTAATTTCCATTTTACCCAGCATTCACGAATACCGACTTATTTCTTCAACTTATCTAATTTCAGACATCTCTGCTCCAGATCAGTTCTTAAAGTCTAAACACACACAAATTGCAATTCTCACTCAAAAAACTGGATGGATTTTTGCTAACCATGATATTTTTTTGAGTAACAATCTCCCGTGAAGTAAAATAAATCACTCAGAAAACCATCCCTTCTGTCTGCTTCTGTCTTTGTAGATGGGCTCATCTTCCCTGGGCACAAGAATATGTCCAAATATCCATTTTCAGCCTCATTTGCCTTGTCAAATATGAAAAACTCTACATAGAGATTATCTCCTACATTATCTTCTAACTATGTGGATGCGGTTTGTACACTTACCCCATTTACAAAGTGACAGATTTGCAAACCTAATTCCAGGGCCTAGAACAACGTCTGGCACATTGCAGAAGCTCTTGTACCACTGCTGAGTCCGTGTATGAACTAGTTAATTCTGTCCATCGAATTTCCCCCTGGTAGCCCTTCCCTCTTCTGCACTTGTACCTTAAGCAGCTCAGGTTCATGAAAAGTGGGACTTCTTTGCAAATGGAACTAACAAGCTCTCTGAACAAGAATCAGATGCATATATATCACAAAGATACATGCCTCATTTGACAACTAATCTTTTCCTCCAATACAAATGCTATCACTTTCTCACTGTCTGTAAAACACACACACACACACAACACACGCAAACATCATAGACAAGCCTTTTGGCTACAGATATTCAAAGAAATTTTGTAGTAAGTCTGAAATCACACAAGAATTTTACACTGGCCACTTTCTAGGAGGCCACAATCCAGAACCTGTTCCCCATAATCCCAAAGGAGGTACCCTGCAGATGTAAGTGTAGTCATCCATGTAAGTCCAGTGGTCATCCAGCTAACGAATTTTCCTAGGAATGCCAAACAAAGCCTCTGCACTTCTTTTTGAAAAAAACCTGATCTTCACACCTGGATCTGAAGGGTAATAAAGCAGATTAGGCCAGGCTTTTGTCAGAAAATGAAAACAATGACTACTGTTTGGGAGGTAGTAACGTATGCCCCAGATGCTCAACATGGTGAATTAGCATTCACTACATGACACTAATTGCAAATGGTACCAAGGCATTGTACCTCATGGTGCAGGGACTCGGTGGTGATTATATAACTGATACTCAGCACCAATGTGACATGACTGAGTCACCGATCCATAAGGATCTGCTGGCTGCTTGCCCCACACAACCTTTCTTCCATACAGTTAAAGGATTCTGACTTCCACCTACAAAAGCAGCCCCAACCCAGCAATTAGACAATTTCCCTTCTTACATAGGGTTGAAGCCCTCTTTTACAGATGATAAAACTGAGGCCCAGAGAAGCTCAGTGCAATGTCCACGGTCGGAATCCTCGAAATCTAGTCTTCAGTCCCCCATTCAGTGTAACCAAGGATGGGGGAAGAAGCCTCTACTCAAAATATTGACCTTATCCTAATAAGTTTAGGAGGTGAGTGCAAATCTGGACATATGCATTATGATTCCCAATAAAAATAACATGAGAAATTAAAAGCAAGAGAGAGAAGACCAAGAAACAAAAACTGGATGGAAACCTCTCAAAACGTTAACAATGGCTACAGAGGTATGATGGATGATTTTTTTTTCATTTTTTTCTCAATATTTGTCTGTATTTTCCAAATCTTCTGCAATAACCCTTACTTGTCTTATAATATAAAAAAGAGCAAAAGTAAGTGTTATAGGATATTCAACTCTGCTTACACTAGAAGCCATCGGCATGAATAGTTCAACTACCATAGATAGTTAAGTAAAGCTAAAAAAAAAAAATGATAAAAACTCAAAACAACATACTTACCCACCAACTGTGGGAGAGAAGATGCCTCTCTGTCGAGCATGATGGACCCTTTCTCCATACATGTCCTCAGCTCAAATAAGCTGTGAAGGGACAATGTGGCCACATGGGGCTTGCTCCATCTTTCCCCACCCTGTTCCACTTTTTCTTCAAACTTAATCCACCTAGGAACATGAGATTAATGAACAGCAATTAAAAGTACTCCAACCTCCTCTAGAAATAGCTACATCAACCCCTCCATCTCTACCCCCACCAGCAAGCACTTCCAAAACGTCTCCTTTTGTGGAGTCTTAAAAGCTTATTATAACACTAATTGCATTACCTTTATAAATACACCAAACGGAGTCACTTAGACTCTCCTTTCCCTGGTATTAGAGAGAAAGAAAATAAACCAAAAGGATCCGAAGCATCCTTGGTTTTATATCTGTCTATATGTAACCATGAAATCCCGAAGATGATTATTTTGCTAAAATTTTTAAAATAACACGGGAAAAGTGTGCATTTCAAAATCCTCCACGAAACCCCACACTGTATAAAAATAACCACCATTGTGAGAATTCTGTTGTGACTTCACAAGACAAGTTTATGTAAGTTGAAATATCAGTTACGAACCAATATTTATCTTAATTATTTGAAAAACCTGGTATATGACATGGTCAGATTAATGTAAAATTCCCCTTTAACGCTTAAAGAGGTCCAGCATGTGCGGCTATGTCTTACTCTCTACTTCCCAGCTGACACATGTTCCCTTCGCACTGAGATTCTAATGGAACCTTTACCCTTCGAGTCTGTCTCCGCATGTGTTTAAACGTACACAAGTTCAATGAACAACACATCTATCCAATAACAGATTTCCTATTAATCTTAGCAATGGAACAAATAGCCCACTTTCATAGTTTCTTTTCTAAGATTCCTAGATGTTTCGATAACTTTGCAATAGGTTGGGGGAACAGGTGGTGGGTAATGGGGAGGGCACGTTTTGCATGGAGCACTGGGTGTTGTGCAAAAAGAATGAATACTGTTACGCTGAAAAAATAAATAAAATGGAAAATGTTTAAAAAATAATAAAAATAAAAAAAATAAAAACTTTAATGGAAATGAAAACAAAACACATTTGACAGTCTTTATATCTCAGTTGCTGCAGATACTTTCTACACTGCTCAAGGAAAACATGAATGCATCATCACTTTGCTATTCATTATGACCCAAAGAAAAATGCTTCTTTCTCTCACTTCAAACTGTCTGAGAGATATTGAAAAAGACGCAGAGGGGGTTAAAAAATTGTTTTCCTATGTCCTTCAACCAAAGGTTTAATGATTTAAAAATGTTTTCCTAGAAAAAGCTAAACGCTCACCTAGCTCACTAAAGATGAGAACAAAGGGCAGAGATCAGAGGAAGCTCTACATAAGGTATTATTTATAGACTGCTCACCACCCACAGAGGAGGCCAAAAAAAAAAAAAAAAAATTAGTAGAACCAGGAGTGAAAACAGATCAAGAGATCAGCCATAGAGTCAAAGAAAATTCAGAATTTTCATGAAGCTCAATATTCTTATGACTGAGAAGTATTTAGCCATATCCAAAGTCTCTGTCTGCACTCCTTACAGGAAGCCTCTTCCAGCCAGGGCACTCCCACATGTCAATAATCACCTTCTCTCCAAACTCACCCTCAACTCCCAGACCCCCTTCCTTTCCTCTGTATCCCCCTAAAAGGTAAACAATGGACATTTTTACACATTCTCCTCACAAGTTAAAAAGCCCACATCACCACCAAAGTTGTAAAACTTCAGAACTGGACCTTGTTTCTTTCTATAAAAGTAGAAACATCCCAAAAGAGAATAAAAAGACCCTTAATATTCATGATTGGGGCACCTGGGTGGCTCAGTGGGTTAAGCCTCTGCCTTCAGCTCATGATCTCAGGGTCCTGGGATCGAGCCCCACATCGGGCTCTCTGCTCAGCGGGGAGCCTGCTTCCTCCTCTCTCTCTGCCTGCCTCTCTGCTTACTCGTGATCTCTCTCTGTCAAATAAATAAGTCTTAAAAAAAAAAAGACTCTCTCTCCCTCTGCCCCTCTCCCATCTCATTAAAAAAATATATATATATTCTTTGATTGTGTGTGTAATTAAATTAGTAGTTCTTCACTTTGGTTGTTATTAGTCCCCCAGAAATAGAAAGGGGAGAAAAATGACAATTTTATGCTATACTCTTATGGAATTCTATGGATTTGCCAAAAAAGATAAAAAGTAACTGGAGTTATTTCAAGAGTAATCATTTTACAGTGTTGATTTCACTGATTAACTTCAGGTATATCATCTTTTCACGCTTGCTCACACAATCTTAAACCATGTTTGTTGATAACTATTACATACATTATAATCACTTATTTCTTTTAAAGAATTTTGGAGAGGCAGCTTGGGGGATGGGTGAAATGGGTGATGGGGATTAAGGAGGGCACTTGGGATGAGCACCAGCTCTTGTAGGAAGTGTTGAATCACTAATTGCACACCTGAAACTAATACAACACTGCATGTTGACTAACTGGAATTAAAATAAAAGCTTAAAGTAAAATAAAATAAATTTGAAGAGTATTTTTACTGAAGTAAGTAATTGACATAAAATAACCTACTAATTTCAGGTATACATCGTAGTGAATCGTATTTACACTTGATGTTATAATTTATTAGTCAGGATAAGACTCTAGTGTACTAAAATATTCTATAGTACATAAAACCACGTCAGGAATACATATAAGGATGTTATCTATAAAGAGGCTAGTGGTTCCTTGTTTTTATTCCCGAGAGAATTCTTAATAGCTGAGGGATAGAATCTTAGTCATAGGATTCAAACCCAAGATAAATAATAAAAGCCGGCTAGAAAGTCAGTAAAGGGAGTGTTTTACACAGCTTTCACTTCCCTCTTATTTCTACTGAATGATTCCCCCCTTCCTGTCAGTTGCCATAAATCTGCATTGCCAAATACATACATATGGGACAGCGGCTCTTTCCTGCCATCATTCTCAACTGTCCAAACAATGTAAGTTTAATAAAATTTTCTTTAAAACAAAACAAAAAAAGAGTGGGGTTAGTGATGCACTCTATGTTGGTCTAATTGAATTTAAATAAATAAGAAGGGGTAGGCACCCTGGTGGCTCGGTTGGTTAAGCCTCCAACTCTTGGTTTCAGCTCAGGTCATGATCTAAAGGGTCGTGAGATCGAGCCCTGTGTCGCTGCTCTCAGTGGGGAGTCTGCTTCTCTCCCTCTCCCTTGCCTCTCCCCCAACTTGTGTTCTCCCTCTCTCTCTCTCTCTCTCTCTCTCTAAAATAAATAAATCTTTTAAAAAAAACAAAAAGGAGCAAAATGACTTCATTCTCTCGCGGCCAATCGTTAGTTTCATTCCTCCCCACAGTTTGCATTGTAGGCAACTTGACTAGACTTAAATATGACTTTAAACAGGTTTTAACAGTACATTTAGAAATCATAAATCCCAACCAGCTTGGATTTATGGAATAGCATTACTCACCCTCCTGGAATACACCAGCCCTTTAGGTCAAGATTTAATCATAAAGGAATGAAAATGTAAAATCTCAAAACCAGCCAGGTTCTTAGAATCTACATTCCTAAGGGATAAGTATTATCTCATAGTTCAGTTTAGCATCTATTTCACTTTGAGGTTAGTAAATATTGAATGTTGTGATGATGTCATGTCATAGCACAGCTAACAACATAAGGGAAAGTCTGGGATAGTGGCTATTAAATTCCTTTAAAATGCATTGCTCTGATTTCAAGGAACAGAGTATACTTCCAACATAGGCTTTCAGACATAAAGTAATGGTTGCCCATGTAAGCAGATTGTTTGCATGCAGTTTCATTCCAGAAACTATACATGCTGTGTCTATCCTCCTCACATATCAAGGACAAATTTGAAAAAAACCTGAAAACTACTCAATTCAAATCAGAACCCATTAAAGAAAAGGCTAAGGCAAAGGTACCAAAGTTCAGCCTACCCGAGTGCCAACAAATTTGTTAAGGTGCTTAGAACCATGTAATTACATTTAAAAAAAAACAGACATTTTTACTGTGAAATGTACTATAAACTACTTTCTACCCTTCATGCTGACTGTGAATAACAATATAATTGCAATAAGTTTCCTACTTTTCCTTTTGTTTGGTACTCGACATGTTATAGGAAAATGAATTTCAGAAGTTAGCTTTTTGAATGCTTGCAAATACAAAACTGTTGTAACCTTGGAGGAAGAGTTTATTAGGTAAAGTTTATTTATTTCAAGGTCTTAGAAGAAGAAGAAAGTACACTGCAGTTTAACGCACTCTGAGTGACTGCCAACCAAACAGCATTTCACTCGTTTATTGAAGAAATAGAAGGCCCACTGGGAGTCACTGAATTTTGCAACTTTCCAATCATATGATTAAATATAATTAAGAAAAGACAAGACCTCTAACTGAAAAACAAGCCAGTTTTACAGTGGAAAATAGACATGACCTTTGCCCTAGAATATAATCCAACTATATAAGACTATTAAAATAATAAATTTCTTGCTAACTAATAAGTGCCTCATTACATAAAATAAGCCAATGCTAGTATGTATCTGGGTTAAATTATGTTTTTAAGAAAAACTCTCAAATTTCTAGATCAACTGTGAAAGTTACTGCAAAGCAGTATATGTGACTCCTATAATTACATAGATGATTAGACTCCTTTCCTTCAGCCTTTTTCTTATAGAAGAAATAAACTTGTTCTGAAATGGAATGTTCCAACGTAATCCAGTAGAGAAAAGACAGAGAAGTCGGTGGAGATTGGGAAAAAAGCAATCCCTCTCCAAATTCCCAGGGTGAGCACGCACGTCTGTGCTTGGCGGTCATGACCTGAAATCAGGATTTCCAGAGGCAGGCTGGGTCATTCTGCCAAGCAGACACACAAATGGGTGTTCATTTGTGCTGTCCCGCTGGAACGAAAACATCAATACCCTTTTCCTTTGCTGGCCGTTGTTGTGTTGAAACTTGTGACAATTTTCCTTTTTACCCAGGTTTGGCAACAAAAACTAAACCACATTGGGGGACTGACCTTTAACATATATTCTTCTAATGGTGAAGTCCAACATTACTCATCTATTATTCACTGAAGGAAAACTGAAAGCCAATAGTCATCTTTACAGAGACTTCACTGTCTCAAAGAAATAAAGAGCTTGGGGTGGTGGGGGATAGCAGTAGCCCTTCTTCTTGGCTTTGGGCCAACAACGAAGCTGGACCATGACTTATCCTTTCCCTATACCCCTTACTCAGTGACTTATCCTTTAGCTAATGCCTTGCTACCTAGAAATTCTTAACAAGGAGCACAAAGCTTCCTCACTAATACCAATTACTCCCTTACAGTTACTGCTACGTTACTAAATGTCAGCATTCAAATAGCCTAACACTCAGGCATACTCTTTAAAAAAAAAAAAAAAAAGAGTATTCTCTGCATTCCACCGATCAAATACACTACTCAGGTCTAATCATTCACTCCTTTGCACAGTCTTCAATTTGTGCTTTATGCTGGAAGGGCCAATAAAAATCCAAAGTTCTAATTTGTAGGAAAGGGAAAAGCAAGGGAAAGATGTGAAAAAAGGGGGTGGTAGAGTTGGCTGAACTTCAGACTTCATGTAAATAAAGACTTCTCTTATTCATAGTTTTACATGACTACTGTGCCTTCCAAGACTTAAATCAGGATATTTTTCCTACTATTGAAACCATTCTATTTATTTTTTGAGACATAGAGCTTAACCTGAACTTCGTGACTAGAACTGAAACTACAGTAATGCTGGGAATCAATGGAGGGTATTTTTGGTCAAATCGAATCATCTGCTACCTAAAAAGTACAGAACATTAAAAGGGGTAGTATTGTGTTCTGTGGGGGTGTGGGCTCCCAGTATAAATTACATTAAGCTAGAGAAGGCTAGTGGGTTAGTTCTCTATGGAATAAAATTCTTTGAATTTGGGTTTTCACAGAAAAGCAAAGATCTCAATTTTATCTCGGCCAGAAAAATAGTCATAGCACATTTTCATATAAAAATGAATCCCTTCCTGGGGCGCCTGGGTGGCTCAGTGGGTTAAAGCCTCTGCCTTCAGCTCAGGTCATGATCCCAGGGTCCTGGGATCGAGCCCCACATCAGGCTCTCTGTTCAGCAGAGAGCCTCCTTCCTCCTCTCTCTTTCTCTGCCTGTCTCTCTGCCTAGTTGTGATTTCTCTCTGTCAAATAAATAAAATATTTTTTTAAAAAAAGAATCCCTTCTTGGTACTAAACTTTTATTAGTCTGATAGATTTGAGAGTTTTTAATGTGGGGGGGGATCCTATCATCTTGGGAAACCAGACATCATAAATGGCAATCAGAAATCACTGCAAAAAACGTCCTGAAATGGGGTATGTTGTAGGGATCTAGAGATTAGTAAAACTCTGAGTCATTTCCGGAGGCACAATCACCTTCCAACCTTCCAACAGGATTTAGGTGAAGCTAATTTCTCGACCATGGACAGTGTGCCAGGTAGTTATAGGCAATAGAGATATAATAATGAACAAAACAACTAAAAATCCCTGCTTTCATGGAGTTTTAATTGTATTGGGAAGAGAAAATAACAAGATATGCAGTATGCTAAATGGTGATAAGCGCCAAGGAAAACACAATGGAGGATGGAGGTTAGAGAGTGTTGGGGGACTCTTTTGACTTTAGATGTGGCAGTCACTGAGAAAGTAATATTTGAAAAAAGACTGAAAAAGGTGAGAAAATGAGTCATGCAGATAACTGGGGGGGGGGGGCGGGGCAGAGAGGGGGAGAGCATTTCAGACAGACGGAACAGAAAGTGCAATGTCCCTGGCACAGGAGCATGACTGTCCAGTGAGTGAACAAGGGCGAGAAAAGCAGGAGATAAGGTCAAAGAGATCAAGGTGTATTATTCATGAGGGACGTAAGTGCAGATGCAAAGAGATGAACTAATTAGGAAGCTTTTGCAATAATCTGGCAGCATGGACCTGAGTTGTAGCAGTACTGAACGTGAGATGTGATGAGATTCTGAATATCTGAATATTTTGAGGGTAAAACAAACAGGGTTTACCAATGGGATTGAGTAAGGGGTATAGGAAAAGACAAAAGTCAAGGAAAACCCCAGTGTTTCTGGCTTGAGCAACTAGAAGAATGGAGTTGAGTTGTTCATTGTAGGAGGAGAGGATCTGAGGCAGGTAGATAAGAAGCTCAATTTTAGACATGTTATTTCGAGAATTGTATTAGTCATCCAATTATGTGTTTTCAATCATATAAGGAAAGAAGCCTACCAAGACAACTAACTGTTGTTGATAGCCTACCATATACCTATAGATATATAGTTGATAGCATATCACAGCAATAGACAGCATATTGATTAATTAGTTTGAAACTTCAAACACAGGTCTTCTTCTGAGCTTTATCCATGGTGCACTAGGTACCTTGGGTCTGCATTCAGCTGTCCATCAGTCAGAAATAGAAGAATTATCATAAACTCCAGCTTTGGTCAAGGAAAGTATCTAAGAAAGTATGATATTTAGAGCAGCTGTTTCTAAGGCAATCAATTCTCAACTAATCACACTCAACAAATATTATTGAGCACCCATTATGGGCACTGGGAACACAGTCGTGAAAGACAGACATGATGGTCCCTGCTTTCAGATGAATTAGTGTAATGAAGGAGACAAAATGAAAACAGTAACATAGCATTTACATTTAATGAAGCAGTAGTAACTGTGGCAAGTCCTATACAGAAGTTCTAGAGTATAGCCTGGTGTGAGTATGTTTCTCCCAGACCCTCCCCTCTCCCACTGCCAAGACATGGTGTACTCCCACCACACATTCTTCCAACAATTCAGTATCTCAAGGAATAATAACATCACCAAAAATGACACATGTGTTCTCAAGGAAATAAAGTCTTTAAGGATGGTAAAGTATTCAAAATTATCTTCATCTTCAGACGCTTACATAAACGTTCTAGTCCATCTCACTCAGTGTGTAATTACCTACACAGTGAACTGTCACTTCTCCACCTTTCTGAGACCAGAGGTGATATGAAATCTAGTCCACCTTGGACTGAAAGAAAAAGCAGAAAGCTATATTTGAATTCTACTCTATGAGAGGTACTTGCACAGAATTTCAAGAAGAAAATGGGAATCAAAGTAGCACTTCCGGTCACAACCAACTGAACTAGTATACACAGAGGGATGGAACTTTATTTTTGTTTTTAAAGATTTTATTTACTTATTTGACAGACAGAAATCACAAGTAGGCAGAGAGGCAGGCAGAGAGAGAGGGGGAAGCAGGCTCCCTGCTAAGCAGAGAGCCCGATGCGGGACTCGATCCCAGGAACCCGGGATCATGGCCTGAGCTGAAGGCAGAGGCTTAACGCACTGAGCCACCCAGGTGCCCCAGAGGGATGGAACTTTACAGCTATAAACTATGCATGAAGTTACAGAGATGCGAGGCAGCATCACGTTCACGGGGCAGAAGAGAACATGCATCTCAGGAAGATGGGTGAGTGCGTGAGAGGCCCACAGTGAAGCAGCCAGTCAGCAGCAAAGCCAAGACTAGACCAAATGGCGTGGAGTATATAGCTTAATCCATATGAAGAAAGAAAGAAAAGTTCTGTTATCATGAGATGAATGAAACGTTCAATATTCCCATAGTGCTTAGCAATTTATAAGATATCTCCATTAATATACATACATATAGGCATGTATATAAATACCTGACATAATTGGACAAATATATATTACATGCCCTATATTGCATACATATATGTGTAGTAGGTATTATTATCCACTTTTTATTGATGAAATCACGAGTTCTGAGACACTGAGTGCTATGCAGCGAACAGGGGCTAGAATCTGAAACTGAACTCAGGTCTCTAAACCCCAAAGTCACCTGAAACTTCTACTTGTTTTTGCATACACTTAAAAGAGGATAGGTTTTTCCTTGGCATAATGGCAAGTCTGTGGGTAAACCCTGTCTTTGCAACCTCCCTCCTAAGCGGGAACGGGTAACACATCAGATGTGATTCCACAAGACACCGTGGCAGGTGGAGACGGCAGACGCATCTTTCTAGGCGATCATGTTTGGGTGCCTGCGTTGATCTCCTTAAGATATTTTACTATGAAATAGCATAGGAATAGATTTACTTCTAATTCTTCATAAAGGTTACAGCTGGAACAACGTGAATCAGCGTTAACCCTGCTCCAACAGTGAAACAAAGAGGGTCTTGCATCCATATCAACACAACAGAGAAGAAAAAGCATCCTTGTGCTCCTTCCCCCAGCCAACATGATGCTCCTGTTCCTGAAAGCCTGGCGGTGAGGGAGAGGAGCTCACAGACAGTGACCTTGCCCGGGTTGGGACCGCGCGGCCAGCCATGCCTCACCTCGCCGTCTCCTTCCACTCCATCTCCTGCCCGTCCACGGCCAGCAGCTCGTCCAGTTCGGTGAAGAGCTGAGGGGGCGCCGGGCTGTCATCCTCCTCGCCCAGGATGAACCGGATACGTTCGGCGGCAGGAGAGACTGCAGAAGTGAAAATACTGCGGTGAAATACTGGCTGCACCACCCTGAGGAAAGTATAGCTTCGAGCTCGTCCTCTGTCCCCAAGACTGTTGGACGTCCCTGCCACGTTTTCTGTGGACATCTTCCTCGCCGAGCCTCCCTTATCTCCAACCGACACACGAAAAAACTCAGAGCCCTTCCTCTGTTCCTTCAGGCCTACACCGTATCTCGGCTCGCCACCGCTCTCCGGGACAGGGCTCCAGGTCTGGGTGGCATGTGACCAAGAACCTTCAGCCCTCAGAGGAGCGGAGGTCCAGACGCATGACCTTCCCTCCTTCCTCACTTAGGACCCATCCCAAATTATTAGACAGAAACCAGCCTGAGCCAATCACTTTTTCCACAGCAGTGGGAGGGGAACAGAGCACCCCAATCCTGAGTTCCCCCAGGCCCTTGCCTTCCCTCTGTCCAATGCCTAAAGCTCACGTCCTCACAGGATCCTCGAGGCCTGCAACTGGCTAAGGGCAAAGTTGATGAAGGAATATTTAACAAGATGAGGCCTCTTCTTTACATAAGGGCAGTACCCAAAAATGTTTAGTCACACTTCAATGCACCTGAAAAACAAGCCCAAGTAAAATATTGTACACCTGAGGAAAAATATTTTTTCTGACACACTCAAGCACATAATTGAATGCCCTACTAGCTCCTTTTGACCCTATCTCCTGAAAATCATGTAATGAAAAATTAACTAGGACATCCCTCAGGTTGTGGGTTATTTTCCCCTTCCTCTTCTTTTTTTTTCGTTGTTTAAGAAAAGGAAAGCATTTGGAAACTGATGGTCATATTACAAAACTAAGGCCACAGATACTCTCTACAATCCCTGGGCAAAACCGGGTATATTCATGTGAATATAGTCCAGGTACACAGATTTATGTGTGTATATATGTACGTATATATGTTTGTATGTATGTATACACACATACACAAAAATACACACAAATTATAAAAATATGTGTACTCAAACGACCTAATAAAACAAGAATATTCCTGGGGCACTTGGGTAGCTCAGTTGTTAAGTGTCTGCCTTTGACTTAGGTCATGATCCCAGGGTCCTGGGATCGAACCCCACATCAGGCTCCCTGCTCAGCAGGAAACCTGTTTCTCCCTCTCCCACTCCCCTGCTTATGTTCCTGCTCTCTCGCGCTCTCTCTCTCTCTGTCAAGTAAATCAATAATCTTAAAAAAATTTTTTTTAAAAACAAGAATATTCCTATCATCTGAAAACTACTATAATACAGGACAGTATGAAATTCTACAGATCAAAAGATACTACAAACAAATACGTGAAAAATATTCAATCTAACTAGTAATCAAAATTAATTATTAAAATAAAATACAAGTCTTACCTAAGAAAATAGAAAATATGTAAAAAAATTATAATCCCAATGCTGCCAGAGATTTAGGACACGCGCTAGTACCTCTCAATTTACGTCACAGAGAGAAGCCTAAATGGGAACCTCTCTCTGAAGAGAAATTTAGAAGGATATGGAAATGTTTTAAAAGTGTATATATCCCCCCAGCAACCCCCAGTTTGTTTTGTGAGATTAAGAGTCATTTATGGTTTGTCTCCCTCCCAATCCCATCTTGTTTCATTTATTCTTCTGGGAGGGGGGAGGGGGCTATGGACATTGGGGAGGGGAGATGAACCATAAGAGACTATGGACTCTGAAAAACAACCTGAGGGTTTTGAAGGGTCAGGGGTGGGAGGTTGGGGGAACAGGTGGTGGGTAATAGGGAGGGCACGTTTTGCATGGAGCACTGGGTGTTGTACAAAAACAATGAATACTGTTACGCTGAGAAAAATAAATAAAATGGAAAAAAAAAGTGTATATATCCTGTGAGCCAGTAATCCTACCACTAGAAAGACATTCATTTCAAAGAAATAATAGCTGTTACTTCAAAGATGGAGGTGACTTTTGCAACACTGCTTATCACTGAGAAAAACAGAAGACTCCGTGTCTCAAAAGGACGACTGGTTAAATATACGACACCACAACTCTTCATTAAATCAGCATGTAGTTACAAGACATGAAGCTGAGATGATCATTTCTGACATATATACAACGCCAAAGGAAAAATAAAGGTGCAAAGTCATAGGAATAAAGTGATCCCACCTTAGTAAAGAAAAAACGCACATATATCCACAAAATTAAGTCTGGAATTGTGGGAAACCCTCACTCTGCAGGGTTCCAAGGTGCGTGAATTTCAGTTACTGTCATTTAAAGAGCACCAGTCCCCCAATAATACAGTTTAAGTTTCAGGGAGCACAGTATATGAACTGTGGGTAACTGCACAAAGTGCGAGCTTCACTGCTAGCTCTTCCGTCCGTGAATTACAACGTAAATAACATGCTTCACGATCAGTGACTGATCATAATGCTTCTTCCAAAGTCTGTCAGCGATGGGCCACTGCGCATTTGTTACCCGAAAAAGACGACGACGACGACGACGACAGAGAAGAAGGGGAGGAAGAAGAGGAAGAAAAGAAGGTGAAGGAGGAGGGAAAAAAAGCATTTCACATTAAAGAAACTCTCAGAGATGTTTCTTGACATGGAAAAACAAAGGAGAAAATGTTAGAAGCTGATCCAAACTTAGAGAGGAGTACACAACTCGTCGGGGCATAGAAAAGATGCTCGCTCCAGTTCAAAAGCTGCACCACAGGAAGAAGGCAAGCATTATTCAAACCACTCCTGACAAGACTTTACAAAGAAATAAAACACTTTAATCTCAACATTTCTGACATTTTAAATTAGGGTGTACTAAATATTAGTTTTACTATTTTTTTTTCATTTCTCTGTACCTTTATCACTAATAGCAAGAGAGATTTTAATGACTTGGCAAAAAATTTTTAAAGGTCAAAGAAAAATATTTTCTCTTCTCCCATTGATTATTAGGATTGTTTTGTATAATTTCAGCTTGAATAGTAACATTTACGGCTTTGTCCTACCACACAAAGCAAAGACTGCCTATGTACACCTTTTAACTATTATACAGTTTATTTCTAGGGCTCTATGTTCTTCCTTTCACTTTTCGACCAGTTCTGCAGTATTCACAGTTCATCCATACAATATTTACTGAGTACTGTCTCTGTGCTAAATGGGCTTTGTTTCAGGTTCTGAAGATAAAGCAAAAAACTTGTAACCAAGATCCTTGTTTTTATCAAGTATACATGCTAGAAAGGGCAACAAACATTAACCAGTTATTTGGTTAGTGAAGAATTAATTGGCTGAATGAATAAATTAGTACATAGACCAACAAAAATATCTGCAAACTGTTCTGTGTTCACAGGACATTCAAATAAGATAACAATATCTATTAATATAGGATACACAATGTTTAATTTCTGTAATTAGGGAAAAAATGACTGAAACTTCGTAATATCTCTGGGAGGAAAAAACCTAAGTTCCAGAACTTTTGTGTAAGAACACTTGCAACACCTTTCCGATCAAGAAAGGGAAAGTGTCGTAAACTAGCTTAATAACTCTAGTAAGTTTCTTTCCTCAGTTGCTCCGCTAAGCTTCCCTGGGAATTAGAAGTAAGAAGCCAACAACAACTGTACTGTAAATATAGACCTGTGGGAGGGGCAGCCTCTGTAACCAGCAAATACCCTTCCCAATTTCTAACATCATTCTTAACATAAATATATGCAGAGTGGAAGTCTCCCTAATGAAGAATATCAGGAATTCATTTTTTCCCTGTAAATTTTGATCAAAAGGAAAATGAGCTAAATGGAAGACACAGTGCTACATTGAAATTAAGCATATTGAACTCTGGAATCAAACTACCCAGGTTTGAATTCAAACTCCGCTACTTATATGCTGTGTGATCTGAGACAAGTTAATTAACCTCTCTGTGCCTCAAGTTCTTCACCTGAAAAATAGGGTGATGATGATCAATTACCATATCTAAAATACAAGGCTTAAATTAGTTTAAAAACTGCCAGCCCTTACTAGCAAAACCTGCCTAGCCTTTAAGAAAGAAAGCGCTCACAGATACTGGCCCTCAGAGCCTCTGTATGTTGAAAATACATAAGGTAGGAAAGAAAAAGTCAAAAGTTCTGCATGTGTTACCTCAGTGAATTCAGTAGCTTTAGTAATGAGAACATAAAGGTGTAGCTTTCTGGGAAACAGCCAATAAAAGAACAGGGGAAAATAATGAAACCTCTTTAGTCTCACTTTAATACCTGGGGGAGAAAACATCAGAAAACCAACTTACATTGCAATGAATAGATTATGATTGTAAGTAATAACTAACCTAGTTTCATCATAAAAAAGAACCTTGAGAAAAATGAGAAAGGGTTACAGGGAGGCAGGAAATGAGGGAGAGAGAGAAAAACTGTCAAATTAATCCAATCACCTTTGTGAGAACAGAAGGCCTATAGATCAAAGCCAAGTTAATGCCTCTAATCTCCCTTGATTTTTTTTTCTTTTTTTATTCTGCCCTCTGGTTAAAATGTGTTTTGGGGGTTTTGGGGGGGGGCTTTAGGTTTTTTTCCCCCCCGAGTAGCTCTAGAATTTCCCAGAGGGCCCTACTAAGTGTGGTTATCTTTGACCAGCGTCCACCTGCAGGGTGACAATGTCATAGTGTGCAATGGCTGGGGAGACCCGGTGCTCCTAAATTCCCAGTGCTGACAAGAAGGAAGGCAAATATGTGGCAGGAATGCTTCCATACCCACTCCCCACGACGAGCAGCCATAGCATACATCACATGCATTCCTGCTGAGACCGAACTTGACCTCAGAGCAGCTACTATCCACCAATCAGAGATGGTGTGTGAGAGGACTCCTCTCCAATGACACCTACCTGGGTAGACTCTCAGGGTGCCTGTCATGTCACTTTGACCCCCAATCTATGCATCCAAACTGTCTCCCACAAAAACCCAGAAATGTCTGGTGACCAAAGAACATACCTGCTCGATTTTGCACCAAGCTCAGCCAGGAACCCCAGTATCCCAAGCAAGCTCAGATGTGCTCACTGCTGCTGTCACAGTTCATCTGCTAAGCTCTGCCCTAGAACACGGGCATAGGCAGGAACAGACCCCCATCCAGGAAAGAATTCAGGTATTTCCCAAGAATGACCAGAAGGTAAATAGAATTTTGTGATTATGGGTAGGAAGGCATGACTCTCTTCCCTAGAAGAACTGACTTTTAAAGGACAGAGTTAAATTAGTTCTCAGTAGAGAACTCAAGGAACCTCCACAAGGTCCTCATTTTCTAGCCAAAGTCTGGGTGATGCCTTAAAACTTATTTAACAACCAGAATTAGCAAAGAAAGTAGACATGGTTTGGATAGTGGGAGGCAGTTCTGCTTATAAGGAAGCCATGAACAAATCAGGCCATCTCAAACTATTTGTGACAAGGATCATGCAGGAATTTGAAAATAACACATTTTTTCCAGAAACTGATTTGAAGAAATAAAAACTTCTTCCAGAACACCCAAGTGTTCTTTATGGTGTCCAAGAGGAAAAAAGGTATTAAGTGGAAATTTGAAATATATAAAAAGAATGATTAACATGAAGGTTTTTCTGATTTATTTTAAGTTGTTCCCCCTGCCCCCATTTATATATTTTAATGTTAGAAAAAAAAGACTTTTGTTGACTTTAGATCAAAGCATAACTACTCCTAAGCAATGTGTTTATTAATTAATCTTAATCTTAACTAGATTCTAATTAAGATTAATCTTAACTAGATTCTAATTAAGATTAATCTTAACTAGATTATACCAGATACCATTTGTGAAACATTTCTTGCTATCACTGTCTGAATACTAATCAAGGAAAATCACCTGCTTATCTACCTATCACCTACATACCTACCAAAACACCAAAGTGGGAGAATCCCCTGATATCATGAGTTGAAATCAGGGCTTATACAGATAGGAGCTAGACAGGTTTGTCCAAAGGTCAGAAATAAACTATACACCGAAGAGCTAGAACTTAAACATTAAAAGAAAATTAGATCAAAATGGAGACTATGAATTACTCTATGCATATCTTCTGAAAAAAAAAGTTTTGTTCACTCAGATAGGAAATCAGTAAGATGAGAACTCTAGTACATTCCATATAGATAGTAAAGAAGCAGGCAGGAGACTAACTTTTTGAAGGTTAAAAGAGAAGTTCTGAGACTCTAAAAACTTCGTTTCTGATCTTTGGTGAGATTCCATGGGATGGTGCAATGATAAAAAAGAAATAGACTGCTCTTTATGAAAAAGAGTAATCTAGTAACAAGCATATGGTTAAAATAAAAAATTCAAAGAGGTAATGAATTGAAAATGGATAATGCCAGAAACCAGAATTACTAAGTAAACTTCACAAACTTAAACATTAAAGTTAAAATATGTTTTACCACTCATGTTAACAAAGATTTGAATTGTTAGTTATCCAAAGAAATAGCATTTTGGGGCTTATTAGTTGATACAAACTTTTTAAAGCGTAAGTTAGCAATATTAATTAAAAATCAAAATACTCTGGGTTTGGATCCAGAACTTCCACCTCTAAAAATTAATCCTGAACAAAGAGATGGACCGTAGAGTATCTGTGGAACCATTATTTTTTTTAAGATTTTATTTATTTACCTGACAGACAGAGAGCACAAGTAGGCAGAGAGGCAGGCAGAGAGAGAGAGGAGGAAGCAGGCTCCCCGCTGAGCAGAGAGCCCGATGTGGGACTTGATCCCAGGACCCTGGAATCATGACCTGAGCTCAAGGCAGAGGCTTTAACCCACTGAGCCACCCAGATGCCCTGTGGCACCATTATTTTTAATCTTGGAAGCAACCCAAATGTCAATCAATAAAAAAACAAGGAAATGGAAAGGAAGGGAAGGGAAGGGAAAAAACTAGATAATACACTTGCTCATTTCCTGATCTTTTTTCATCTTTCCTATCTGCTATCATCTTTTCTCTCCTCTCTAACTCTGACTCAGTTTCCAAGGCCCAGGTGAAAATTCTTTTCCAATAACCTATATTAACCATTCACAGAAATGTGACTCTCTTCTTTATTCAAACTATAACACTTTGTCTGAATTATCATTTAAGCACCAACAAATATAAAGCCTGGTCATTATTACCTAACCTATGGTGATGTGACCTCTCTCCATCTAACCACCAAGCTCCTGAAGGACAAGATCTGTCTATGTACTTTCCTTAAAGACCAACACAGTACTATGCACTTAACCATCACCTGAAATATTAAATTAATGAATTAGATACAGAAGAATAAACCTTGAACATTGTCAAGTACACAAAAACATAACCATGTGCAAAAGGACTCTGAAATGGGAAACATCTAAGTTTTGGAAACTGCCCTTATTTCATCCTTCCCCTTAATCCCTCTTTGCATTAGCTGCACGGTGACCAGAATACAGTCACCATTTCCTACTGAGTAAGCCACAAAGAAAAGAATGAACACTTCCAGTAAGCTATTTTCCTCTGGTAGATGTAATCCCTTCCTATCCTGATGGACCACAACATTTAATCTGCACTTCCATTAAGACATTTAATATCCACGGTTTTGTGGGTTACCCACTGCTGTACTTTGTCTTTGTACCTTTACTAAGCCAACCTACCTGGTTCTTCACTTACCTAAACTACTCTTGGTGCCTACCTTGTGCACAGTGAGGTTAGACAAAAAAAAGAATGGATGAATGAATAAGGAAATGGATGGAAGAATACATAATATATATTCTGCCTCAGTTTCTCACAAAAAATCTTTCTTTGCTTCTTTCCTCTGTTTCCCAGAGGCTTAGCAATGCCTGAAGTATAGTTCTATGTTCTCATTTTGATTACTTAATATTTATTAGCTTTTAGTGTATGAGACACTGTTATTTGTTGAAAGTACACAAAATATTTTTAAGATAAGGTCCTTGTTCTCAGGGGACAATGGGGAAAATTCTATCAATAAAGACATAATATGCAATTACTAACATTTTTGAATGCTTACACCATACCAGGCACTGTGTTAAGGGCCCTTCACTTATTATATCATTTGTTTCACACAAAAAATATGAAATATCTACTGTTATCAATCTCTTGTACTACTCATATTACAGACAGGGAAACTGAGTATTTAAGAGATTAAGGGACTTCCCCATGATCACACAACCAGTAAATGATATGACCTCAAACCTCAAACCTACTTGGGTTATTTCCAAGTCCATTTTTGTAGCCACCACTCTCTAAAAGATGATCTCACTTTAGGAAAAAAAAAGCCATACGAACAGTAAATGTACTGGATTTCAGGAGAGGTAGAAATCATAACGGCACATGAAATAGTCCTAAAGTAAGTTAACTGAACATTTGGTTCATTATCCACCAAAAGGCAATTTGTGAATGTGCCCTTTTGTTTTTGGTCTGGAAAAATTCTCACTATGGCCACCCTATAGGCTACCAAAAAAAAAAGTTTTTTAATAGAAATAATGATCATTATGAACAACTCATACTGAGTATGACAAATTTACATGCAAATTCCCTTCTGTGGGTTAAATGAAGACTTACAGATTTTGTATTTTTATCCTTGGCAAAATTCACCATCTGATAAAGTCTCAGCTCTCAAACCAAAGTAAAATTAAATAAATAGATAGATGATAGATAGATAGATAGATAGATGATAGATAGATAACTGAGACACCTGGGTGGCTCAGTCAGTTAGTTGTCCAACTCCTGATTTCAGTTCAGGTCATGATCTCAGAGTTGCGGGATCGAGCTCCACATCGGGCTCTGTTCTCAGCAGGGAGTCTGTTTGAAATTCTCTCTCTCCCTCCTCCTCTGACCCTGTCCATCTCTCTCAAATAAAATCTTTTTAAAAAATAAAAATAAATAACTATTTCTTTAAGTTGTCATTGTGCTATCACCAGCTGATTTACATTTCAAGTATTCATTTCTCTCCATTCTGAGTTAAAGGTCTATAAATCAACACCACAGTTCCCAAAACTTCCACAATTTGCCTAATTATTAGACCATTATGGAAAATATACTTAAATGTATATATAAAATCATCAAACTTCCATGTCACATTCATAACTGTAAGAAATAAGAAATCACTAAAAAAAGTTACATACATAAAAATCTTTAAAACACACATGCATTGTAGTAGCTGTGTTACTCTTGCCCACTCAGCACCCCCACTCTCTTTTTCTGATAACAGCACCCACTTTCCTTAGAACAACCATTTTTATGCTTAGAAGTCCAACGAGGATGAAACATTCCCTATGACCCAGATCTGGAGAATGAGAATATCCCAAATCTTGGCCACAGCAATTAATTTTTGAGAGGACACTTTATCTAGGCCAATCAGAGTATATAAGTGTCAACATTTTGTTGGAGCTTCCAAGAAATAAATTTATGCTGAGGTGCTAATAAGATGGTAATAAAAGCTTTGAGTGTAGATGGCATCTTGCAACTCAAAGAGAAGAGTATGTGTGAGAATAAAGTAAACATCAAAGGCAGAGACAGGTCCAGGTGCCATTATTTAAGCACCTAGATCCAACTATGCCTGAAGTCAGATACTTCACAATCATACGTGACAATTCCCTTTTAACTTAAAGTAATCTAAGACAATTTTTGTCACTTGCAACCAAAGGAGTCCTGATATATACATGTCTGTGATTCTACTTTAATGGGCTACAGTAGAGCTAAATCATATTAGTCATCCACAAATTACCATCTTCAAATTAACTGCATCAAACAACCTGTTTTTACAGAATTCAGGTTTTCTTGGAGTGATCTATACAACACATCTAAACTTTCTCCATGACTTAACCTACCTTTACCTCAATAAATCCAGAAAATGACTATTGACTTAACATGCTGGCAAGCTGTAGACAGGTAAATTAGATGGTTACTTTTTCTGTACAATTAGCTAAGGAATTGAAACAGCCAAATAGCATTCATTAAGATGGATAATTTTTTAAATACTTAGGTATCCATGTATTAATAAGCTCCCACACATGAAAAGCTGTCAATTATGACAATTATCCTTAATATGTCATGACATTATTATTCAGCTATAGAAAGTCAACAGTGTTAGGAGCCTGGATTTCTGAATACTACCAAACTATCTTACTTAGTTCAATTTCGGCTAGCAAAAGGTGAGAAGAACCAGAGTTTGGTGAGACATTTTTGGAAAATACCTGTGTCCTTAGCCTTTCCTCTTCAAAGTAATCAGAAAAATAATTTACCTAGAGTTTACATTACAAAAATGTTATCAGGATCTGAGTCATATCTCTAAGATATTCAAAATTCTTTAGAACAAAAAGGTGATAGCCCTTACATTCCCCAACTTATTTTGTCTTGCTCCTTTATAATTTCTGCCAACGTAGTGAGTTGAAAAAATTAAAACAAGCTCCCTGTCAGTGTTAGTATGTGTTTTTTTAAATGGTGCTAAGCCATTTCCAAAGAAGTAGTCTCAGTGATGGTCTTAGCAGTCAAATAAATTTATTTTATCTATGAAATTCCAGACTTTTTCATCTGCCAAGTATTTTATTAATTATTCTAATTATATTAATTATATTATCAATATTATTTCAGTATTTCAAGTATCTCTACTAGAAAGACATAAAATTCCAATCAGTCATTTTGGGTTTTAGCATCCTCAGTAGTGACCTAAAACCACTGCTTTGTCAGTTATGGACTGAATTGTGTCCCCCAAAATTTACATACTGAAATCCGAACCCCCACTGTGATAGAACCTGGAGATGGGGCTTTGGGAGGTAATTAGGTTTAAATCAGGTCATGAGGGTGGGGCCCTCATGATGGGATTAGTGCCCCTATAAGAAGAAACACCAAGACCTTGTTTCCTCTTTCTCTCCACCACGTGAAGACACGACAAGAAGGCTTCCATCTGTAAGCCAGGGCACTCATCACCCAACCAAATCACCTGGCACGTTGATCTTGGACTTCTCAGCCTCCATAATTGTGAGAAATAAATTCCTATTATTTAAGCCACCCAGGCTATGGTATTTTGTTATGGGAGCCATCGGATTAATACATAACTAAACTAACTAATGGTGAAACTCAACGGTTTTGCTCTCTTTCTGGACTTTATTTTCCACAGTATCATTCTCTCTATTTCATTTACCCAGGTTTGCATGGTATTCGTGAGTCTTTGCAGGGAAGGTGGGCTCAGAGAAACAGATAACCAATTTCCCTGACTCTTCCCCAGCTACATATCAAAAGACTACATGTCCAGCAATAAGTCCAACTGCTAAGTGTTTGTTGGGTCTCCAAGGGATATTTCACACATATTCATCCTTGTGACTCCAGTCCCACTGCTGATGACCTCTGTCCGCAAAAGCACCTAGGAAGGTACCACATTATAGACACAGTCACCAGGGCACAGTGTGGCAATGTCAATACCCTGACAAAAAATTCAGCTCCCAAAGTTCCCAAGGACTCAACCCCTGAGGGGCCAAATCAACACGGAGGTTTAAAAAAAAAAAAAAAAAAAAAAAAAAAAGCAAGCAGGTGACCAAGAAATCTGAATGAAATACCATGACAGACAGACCACGTGGATTTGATAAGTCAGTACAGAGTTCAAAGTATTGTTCAATCCTGCTTAGGTCCTAAATTGTATCTTTTCACACCCACCAGATATCGTAAGGATTCAAGTAAGGAAGAGGAACTCCTATGACCATGTCCATCTACTCATGTTTAACTATCAAAGCATTAAACTTACAAGGTACCTAATGCCTTATGTATCTGAATAAGAATTAACTTCTGGTTCTTGCATTTAGCATTTTTTCTAATCTTTTGTTCAGACCAAATCACTTTCCTCAAAGAGCTGGCTATACGCAGACTTTCCTTCAGTCAACCAATAAATTCTTGATAAATTCTTGCCTATTTAATCCAGTTATAATTGGGTTTCTAGCATTCTCAACCCAAAGGCTTACCGATTTACATAGTATATACAGATAAAAAACACCAGAAGGATCTACCAAATGTTAACAATTATTATCCCTAAATGATGGAATTATGGATGATTCTTATTTTCCTCATTTTGCTTATATGTAATCGACAAATTTTCTAAAATTAACATCAATGTCATTATTATAAGAAAAGCAAACCAATTAAGGTATCTTTAATTGCTAACTTGAGGACAGGCATGTCAAATTAGTGCCGAACACTTCCCTACAATACTTGAAACTGCAGAATCTCGATTATCTTTCTTCACACATGTCCAAAACAAACAAAGCCCTCCAGCAATGCCTTCACTGCTGCCTAGGGGCTCTTAACAGCCAATTCTGAGCCAGGTAACAGGACTGGCCATGGTTCTAAAAGCTAACAGACTGAGCAGACACACATATCTAAAGATAATCCCATGAGTGCAGAAGAATGTGGACAGTGCGGAGGGGTTTCATGTAGGTAGGAAGGTAAGATGGAAAGGTAGGATGTTTTCTGTATATAGGAACTCACTCATTAATTAAGATGGCAAAGAATATGACGACCAAGCAACCTCTTCCTAAAAGACCTCAAAGTTCCTAATGCAGGTCACAGTCTCATCTCCATTTTCCTTTAATTTCTTTACTCCCTACTTCACTTCTCTTCGCTCTGCCAGAGCTGTCCATGATAAGGTTTATATGATGAATCACTCTGCTTAAGAGTGAACACATCAGCAGTTTCTCCAGGTTCAACTCAGAACAATTATCAGCACAATTTATACCCTGAGGTTTGTAAAGTCAGACCTAATTTTCATCAACATTAGGAAATCTTCAAGATTCCCAAAATAAATTCTACAGACTTGCTCAAGTGCGACTACTTTCTATACAAAGTAGCTAAATTTATTGTTCCAAAATTAGTGCCACAACCACCATACTAATGCTGCCATTAGATGACTCCAGAAGCAAAGAAGACATCCTCCCTCCCACAGAGGATTTCAAAATGCATAAGAATATAAAGACACCAAGCCTTAAAGAATCTTGAGAATGTCTGACTTCATCCCCACATTGCCAAAAAAATTCTACCCATCTTTCCTGGAAAGCAATAATGAGAAAATGTGACTCAAAATATAATCCCATTTGAGGGCACCTGGGTGGTAAAGTCAGTTAAGCATCTACCTTTGGCTCAGGTCATGATCCCAGGGTCTTGGTATATAGTCCCATATCGAGCTCCCTGCTTAGTGGAGAGCCTGTTTCTCCCACTCCCTCTGCCTGCCACTCCCCCTCCTGTGTGTGCTCTCTCTCTCTGTCAAATAAATAAATAAAATCTTAATATATATATTTAATACCTATATATTTAATATACTTAATACTTAATATATCGAATATATATTTATTAAATATGCTTAATATATATTTATATATTATATATATACAATATATATAATCCATTTTAAAAGGGGAGGAAGGCAATGCAGAAATCAAGGAAACATCACACAGAAAAAATGGTCTCATTCCCCATAGATACATCAATGTTCAAAAGATTTTTATAAAACTCTGAGCATAATACAGAAATGCCAGTAAGATTCTACAATAAGCTTTTCTGCCTTATTTAAGTCTGCTCTGAGTTGAGGATCCAAAATTAGTGGCACTGGGCCCCAACCTCTCTTAATTAAACCTCAGTGAAGAAAAAAATTATTTAACAGGTCCTCCAACACTATCCACTCGACATTTCTAGTTTCAGTGTTTTCAGAGAACACACTTCTTCATTTACCCTGTCTTATCTTCCCAAAAGACAACAAGGGAAGACAACAAGCAACACATGTCCACTGGCCAGCAATGATCTCAAAATCACAGCAGAATCTAAAAGGCCACTTGTAAAACCTGAGTTCAACCTCTTCAATAATAGCATATAAATGACAAAGCCTAATTAAGATAAACACCTAAATTTTCATGCTATTTCATTAAACACTGTCCCAAAATATCAGTAGGGATTTGTTAAATCCATTTTCAACAAGTAACAAAATGGAATCAGCTTAGTTTTTAGAACTATTTTAGAACAGAGGAGCACTATTTGTCATATCAATAAACCTCCTTTCAAGCTATACACATTGCTATAGTACACAAAGCTGATGACAAACACAGATCAGAGTGTGGACGTGGGCTGGCTGGGGACTCTGGTCTCCTGTGAAGGTGTGCTCGGAACAACCTCAGCGATCTCAGTCCTTCACAAAATAATACAAACAAGAGTAAAGGAATCTCCCTTTCAACACAGTATGTTTTCCGTATAATTTTCCCATCCAACATTTTTTTTTAAAGATTTTTATTTATTTATTTGACAGAGAGAGAGATCACAAGTAGGCAGAGAGAGAGGAGGAAGCAGGCTCCCCGCGGAGCAGAGAGCCCGATGCGGGGCTCGATCCCAGGACCCTGAGATCATGACCTGAGCCGAAGGCAGCGGCTTAATCCACTGAGCCACCCAGGCGCCCCTCCCATCCAACATTTCTTAATCCCTTATATAAAGAACCTATACATAACACGCTGAGTCATCTGGAGATAACTTCAGTTATCAGGGGAAGTAAACGAGTGCCACTTCAAAAGCGATTCATTATTAACGGCTTCCTGTTCATAAAGGACAGGCAGAGAATTAGTCACTTCCAAAGCTTGTGGTGATATGTAGGGCATGGTTATTCCTTAATTGGATGCAGAATTTCCAATTAATGAAGCATCAATCATAAAACTTAAAGTTTCTTTGCCTTCCCAGACCACTCCTTCTTTAGATCAATCACAAATTAATTTATACTGGTTTAGAAATAACATTTGTCAATTTATCACACTTTTCAAGAACTACATGAGATCAAATCTGTCTTTCCCAGAATTATGCTCATTAAATGCTTTAGTATCCTTCTAAAGCAGAGATTAGGCATTCACCTGAAAACTGTCCAAATCCCTCCGCTGCCTTCCTTATGTGGGAAAAAAACACTAGCAAAATGGGATCACTGAGATTCAGATACAGAGGGATATAAAGGATGAGACAGGGAACTCCTCCTAGGCCAAGAGAAGGTGCTCTGGGCCTAAAAAGCAAGAAAAGTCCAAGTACACATGCCAAAGCAGCAATTATACACAGCAAACCTCAAGGGACCAGAAGAAGAATCAAGGTCAAGCTACCAAGTCAGTAAGGCCTAAAGGTCAAGGCAAGTATTAAATATAAATACTAAAGTTGTCTAATAGTGTGAAAATGAACTAAAGAGGTAGTGTTGTTTGGGGGCATAATGGGGAAGTGTTCTTGATACGTTTTAGGAAGGACTCACATAAGATACTAAAGACCCTCCAAACCTTGGCTGATATGTTGGTATATTCCCTCAAGTGATCAGTGAATTGTCTTCAGCAGCTGGTTCTCACAGCTACAGGGAAATGGATCTTTAGCTTAAGGAGCTTCACAGTTCCGATGGGGTTCCGTACACGCTCTCCTGCCCAGTGAATTCACCTCTCCAGACAACATGACCCTAAATAAACAGTAATCGTGGCTATAGTCGTGGATTCAGAATCCTAAGACCCAGATCCCGTGCTCAGCTCCAGTTCCATCTGAGCAAATCCCCCTTTTCCCTCTGATGTATAATAACAACTAGAAGAATGAAGAGATTACAAGGCACATCCATGGATGGTGGAATTGAATTTTGCTCCTCTGGCTTATGAAAATCTATTCAGAAATATGAGACGGAGCTAATACATTAAAGGACCTACTAATGTACTATTCATTCTGTCACTTTTGATCTCATCTTTCCTTTGAGAAACAGTACCAACAAGACTGAAAAAGCTGTATGTGGCAGTTTTGGAGGGAGGAACAAAACAATCCTTGGCAATACTCCCACCCTTTACTTCCCCTATTATTTAGTCACAGATACGTCATAAGCACTCACTAGGAGCATTTAAATACCAGTTACATAAAGGAGTTGCAAAAATGAATGAGGATATTTACTCTTCCTTTTTTCAATGAATCCACCACCAACCATGGCAATGGAAATAAACCTCAGTGACAGGGACCTAAAGTTGGTAAAGAAGGCACGTAACCAACTCCAGAGACCTAAGTCAGCACTAAGTACTCGAGATGATTAAAAAGCTGAGACTTCACTGAAAGAAGCAAAAGCATATGAATAAGGAAGGGGATTTCCAAAGACAGAAAGGGAAAAGCATGCATGATGGTTCACAGATAAAAAGAATATGTGGTGAAAGGAACTAAGCTAGGTACAAGGGTGACTAACTGCAATGAATGTGAGAATTTTATGCACAGTCCTGCTGACAACCATCTACTTTGTGTCTTCAAGTAGTGTCTGTCTCCAAAACAAATACACAATCAGCAACCCAAGAGATACCCAATAACTATTGACCAACATTGGTTCTCTCTGAGCTGCATGCAAAATGCATGCATGTGAAGACTGTCGGACCCTAAGATACACTCACCCAGTCTCTGTTCTTGCCCAAGACAGATTTTAGGAAGTATGATTCTCTATTACAGGAGAACAAAATTCAAATTAAAATAAAACATGTAAATCAGTCCTTAACCAGGTTTCTAAAAAAAGTCTTAATTTTTCAAAACAAGAGCCCAAATATTTTTACAGATTCCATTCCTGGTTTACATAAAAATAAATTATGGTTATTAAATAAACTCTGACCTCTGTCTTGTGTACTCAAAAAAAAAAAAAACTTGGCCAATACCCAGTTCTTATGATGTTGTATTCATCTAATCCTACCTTAAAACATACCCCAAAATGCCAACAAGTAGTTACATGTGATCTCAGCTAAATGAATCCCCTAAAATGGATTCCGAAATTCAATTCCTAATTATTTTTTTGTGGTCACTAATATAAAATGTGCCTGAACATTAAAATTTTCATTATTGGGACATTAAATTGATCGATACTAAATTTTCTCCTACAGAGTGGTTCATCCAAGGCATTTAGATGGTTATTTCCAAGGATTCACTTCCGAAACATCAACTACAATTAAAACATTTCTGAAATGTTTGTTTGGTATGTCCCACCATGAATGACCATTGGTTAATTTGCCTCTGAAATTGGAACGTTCCTAGTTGAGTCAAAAAAAAAAAAAAATGAATCCCTCCACACGCTGAAATCAAGCTCACTTCAGAAGTGAGTTTCTTTCCTTTCTTGAATCTAGTCCTATTTCCAGTGATCAAAGACTGAGAACAATCCGTTGACTTACAATCTTATTCGGGAAATAATCACATATAAGTAAACTGGGTTACACAATTACTGCAGTCTTTGCTTCCAAAATGTCCACTTCTATCTTCCACCACCATGAGGTTTCACTCTTCTTCGGTCAACTGAGCACTACTTGCAAGCTCCTTTCAAATGACAGCTACTGACCTGCGGTTTACTGAGGACTCTTCAGCTTCCTTTCTTTTTTCTGTAGCCAAGCGGTTTAAACTGTATTATCTGCATTAGTTTGGGCACTTGATTGGAAATATTACTTAATAATGACATCCATCAGTACATAGCACCTACCGGGAATATCTATTCTCTTTTAAGAAATACCTCCATACACTCCTATAACTTGAGTATCATTATGTCTATATTCAAATGAATCATGTTCCAGGAGGTTATATATATTACTGAAGTCACAGATCTAGTAATGGCGGGGGGGGGGGGTAGACTTAGAATGCTGTTGTGGATTTGGCTGACCCTAAAGTCCATACTCTTTTTACTACAGCATGTTTCCCCCTCTGTTTCTATTTCTACTCTATTGCAGAACACAAGGCTCCCTTCAAGAACCCATACTCCATATTTCAAAATGTATCTGGTGGTTGAGTTGAACTCTTTGGAAGCGAGAGATATTAAAATCTTGATAACAACATTTCTTTTTTTTTCTGTAAAGTTATCAAGCACCATATATTACCAAATGTCTTCCAATGAGTGTTAAAATCTTCCTACACTAAACTTGGGATTGAGCTATTATTCCTTTACTTTTCAACAAGTCACACATTCTATTCCTTTTAATTTATTTTGCTCTGATTATAAATGGCTCTAAGAGCTGTCTAAATCCATTCCAGAGCTCAAACAACTTAGCCTATAAATTTGTCAGTTTTAACTTTGGAGGTTACAGATCTTTTTAAGAGTCGGAGGACAACCCCCAGTTTGTTTTGTGAGATTAAGAGTCATTTATGGTTTGTCTCCCTCCCAATCCCATCTTGTTTCATTTATTCTTGGGGGGAGGTGGGATTGGGAGAGGGGGAGCGGGCTATGGACATTGGGGAGGGGAGGCGAACCATGAGAGACTATGGACTCTGAAAAACAACCTGAGGGTTTTGAAGGGTCAGGGGTGGGAGGTTGGGGGAACAGGTGGTGGGTAATGGGGAGGGCACGTTTTGCATGGAGCACTGGGTGTTGTGCAAAAAGAATGAATACTGTTATGCTGAAAAAATAAATAAAATGGAAAAAAAAAGAGTCGGAGGACATGCATACAGACACAAGCAGAGTTTTGTGCAAAATGGATGAGGTGGTTTTGGAAAATTATTTTCTTCACGTTCATCAAACAACTTTGAAAACATTTTTTTTAGGCACCTGGGTGGCTCAGTCATTTAAGCGGCTGCCTTTGGCTCAGGTTGTGATCTCCAAGTCCCGGGGTCAAGTCCCATGTCAGGCTCCTTGCTCATCAGGGAGCCTGCCTCCCCCTCTCCTTTTGCCTGCCACTCTGCCTACTTGTGTACTCTATTTCTCTGTCAAATAAATAAATACTTTAAATATATATATATTTATTAGCATATAATATATTATTTGCTTCAGGGGTACAGGTCTGTAAATCATCAGTCTTACACAATTCACAGCACTCACCATAGCACATACCCTCACCAATGTCCATCACCCAGCCACCCTACCCCTACCCCCAGGCCCCTAGCAACCCTCAGTTTCCTGAGATTAAGAGTCTCTCATCGTTTGTCTCCCTCCCCAGTCCCATCTTATTTCATATTCCCCTTCCTACCCCCCACCACACCCCCACCCTGACTCTCAAATTCCTCATATCAGAGAGATCTATAATTGTCCTTCTCTGACTGACTTATTTTTAGCATAATACCCTCTAGTTCCATTCATGTTGCAAATGGCAAGATTTCATTTCTTTTGATGGCTGCATAGTATTCCATTGTATATATATACCACATCTTCTTTATCCATTCATCTGTCGACGGACATCTAGGCTCTTTCCATAGTTCGGCTATTGTGGACATTGCTGCTATAAACATCCGGATGCACATGCCCCTTCGGATCACTACATCCATATCTTACGACAGATGTCAGCAAGGATGCAGAGAAAGGGGAACCCTCCTACAGTGTTGGTGGGAAGGCAAGCTGATGTAACCACTCTGGAAAATAGTATGGAGGTACCCCAAAAGTTGAAAATAGAGCTCCCTACAACCCAGAAATCACACTACTGGGTATTTATCCTAAAAATATATTTTCTGAAAAAACATTCACTCCGGGAATAAAACTACCCTAGGGTTTGCATGGGCCTAAGCTTCCATGATGGGTGCATACTGAAAAATAAGAATAAAATCAACTAACAGTACATACATATATTCATAAAATCTTAGAAGTTTAAAAAAAAGCATCCCATAAAAATTAGCTAAGGAACATTACAATTTTCAAGACTATCTGTCAAGGGTCAGTAGGTTGCTTAGAATAATTCAGCACATTAGCTGAAAAAATACCTTTCCACTTTACAGCCCTGTTTAGAGACCTTTAAAAACACATGAGACCTGTGTTTTAAAAAGGCTGTACCACTAGTGACCAGCTGACCACTCTGCTTTCAGGCCCAATTCCCTACTCTCTGCCATGGTGAAATATATCAAACAGATGTTTACAGGCACATCTCTTAGCAACACATTTGGTTCCTACTGAAAATACTTGCAGATATACATTACAAATCCTAGCAAACAGAGTTATCTGCTAAGGCCCAGAAAGGTTCAGGGGGAGGATTTTCTTCTGCATTTCAAGTGCAACCACTTTGTTTCAAAAGTAAGGCTGCTGATCAAAAGAAATGAAATCTTGCCATTTGCAACGACGTGGATGGAACTAGAGAGCATTATGCTGAGCCAAATAAGTCAATCAGAGAAAGACAATGATCATATGATCTCCCTGATATGAGGAATTTGAGAGGCAGGACAGGGCGTGGTGGGGGGCAGGGAGGGAAAAAATGAATCAAGATGGGAAGGAGACAAACCATAAGAGACTCTTAATCTCAGGAAACAAACTGAGGGTTGCTGGGGTGGGGGTGGTATGGACATTGGGGAGGGTGTGTGCTATGGTGAGTGCTGTGAAGTGTTTAAGCCTGACGATTCACCTGTATCCCTGGGGCAAATAATACATTATATGTTAATAAAAATAATAAATTTTTAAAAGTAAGGCTGCTGGAGAATAAATTGAAGCCCCGTAGATGACACTCTGTCAAAACAATTTGCAAACATTTATTTTGCTGCCACAGTTCAGTCGAAACCAGTCCCTACTGAGATACTAACACTGCTATAATGTTGATTCATGCTTTTGTGGCTTCAAAAATTAATAACCGTAACTTCTGTTTTTAAATGGTTTGGAATTGCCAGCAGTATGCTACCTCCAACTGGCTCTCAATAAAGCGGCTCATGATTTAGCTTGTCCTCAAAAACAGGAAAGCATCTCTTTCTCTGAAGCTTTGGTTCCAAACTGATGTCTCATGCAACCAAGTAAAGCTAAAGATTGTACCACAGCCCCTCACACTCAAGAGGCGGGTGAATGCTGTTCACAGAGTCCACAGTGATGGAGTCAAAAAATTAAGATTTTCAAGGGCTTTGTCGTCAAATGCATTCTTTGAATTTAAAATGCCTAGGCTATGGTCATAAAATCTTCCACAATACAAACCTTTAATGCACATGTTCTTCAAAACTTGCATCAGAGGGAGAACTGAGGCATCCAGTCAGCCTCAAAATATCCCTGTAAATCTCCATGTTGTCTTTAAATTTTATTTTATTTTTTTAAAGATTTTATTCATTTATTTGACAGACAGAGATCACAAGTAGGCAGAGAGGCAGACAGAGAGAGGGAGGAAGCAGGCTCCCTGCTGAGCAGAGAGCCCGACGCGGGGCTCGATCCCAGGACCCTGGGATCATGACCTGAGCCGAAGGCAGAGGCTTTAACCCACTGAGTCACCCAGGCGCCCCTGTCTTTAAATTTTAAAGACTTTCTTGCATTTCACACTCAAAATTAATAATTCTGTTTGTTTAATTATAAAAACATTTCTTTGCAAATATTCAAGTAAAAGTGATATTTCAGGTAAATACTGTATGCTTATCCTGTACCTCATACCACCCTTCCCTGGGAGTACCTGGAGCCCACTGTGACAAGGAAGTCTTCTCTGCTTCTATTAAAGAAGGTCTAAAATCAATGTCTGTAGCTTGGTTTTGCCTTGGCTTGACACGTGACAATGACCTGACCAACACAGTCATAACCAAACTAACTCTGATAAAGTAATAAAACGACACTCTGTATCTCTTATCTATTTTTGTTTTCCCAGGTAACCCAACTCAAGCCAAAGTCCTTAAACAACAGTTCAACTCCTCAACCTTGGTGAGGCGTGAACTATTAACAGAGGGATTTGGGACAGCTTAGCTCTGCCTAAATCTAGGGTATTTACATGAGTCTTAAGTTTGATGCTATTGAACACGGAATACAGAGAAAAACAAAGAATTCCACGGGAAAGGGAGGAACCAAAAAAGTCGGCCAAATTTCCAGTCTCTCAAGATTCAGATAGTCATTGTTTGGCTTGATAATTTTACAAATTCCAAGAAAATCAAATGCACTAGTATTTAATGTGTTTGGCTTATCCAGTCTCCCCTCAATAGCATGGAGAGCGAAGGGGTTGACTGTGAATATGTAAAGTACCTATCCTGTGTGATCCTATCAGGCTCCTGATTCATTCACAAATTTGTTGTAAGTATCTATGATGTGCCAGGAACTGTGTACCTGCTTAAGTGCTCCGGGTGGGCGCATATCCCGAAAAAGGAAAAACCGACAAGTGAACAGATCGTTAAAGGAACTGTCTGAAGTGTTTCTGATTTATTCATTCATCGAACAAACACTAAGCACCTACCGTGAACTGAGCCCCTACTAGGTACTATGCTAGAGGCTATAACAGAATAACGTTGGTTTTTTCCTTAAAGCACTTGGAAGTCTACAGTCTAATGTGGCTGGAGCACAGAGCAAGAGAATGTGGTAAGAGAAGAAGAGACAGGAGACTGTAAAAGTAGACATGAGATAAATCATGAGTGGCCCTATATACTTTGATAAAGCATTTAGACTTTATCCTGTAATACCAATAGGGAAGTGTTGAGAACCTCAAGCAGGAAGTGGCAAAATCAGGTGTGTATTTTAGAAAGCTGTTTAGGGCAATGCCATAGTTTGTGGGGAAAAGAAGGGAGGGTATTCAGCAGTTCTTAGGACAATGAAGACATCTGTAAAGTCGTGATTGGTAGTTGTAAACACCTATTCAAGTGGACTGCTCTTTGCGTCTCACCATTTTGGTATTCTAGGCTGCACACACCTTGAGAATATAACTTCCTGCTGTTCATCTCCAACCCCCTGTGGTTAAGGCTACCTTCCCCCAAAAGTACACTCAGCCCTCAGCATATCTTTTGCAACTCCGTTCATAAATGCACCATTTCCACTTATTAGACAACATCTGACCATAATACCTTTTTTTAAGTATTTAAAAAAAAAAAAAAACCTGTGGCAAATCTAGATAGGTAGCATTTCCTGCCACAGTCCAGGATCTGGTGGTATCACTTCTGATGCCCACGGTTTAGGAAGGTAATCTAAAACTCAGATTTCCATTTTCTTAGCTACTTTCATTCTACATCCCTCACTGCTAATCCCTGAATCAGTTATACTGCAGTATCTTTTTTTTTTTTTAAAGATTTTATTTATTTATTTGAGAGAGAGACAGTGAGGGAGAGCATGAGCGAGGAGAAGGTCAGAGAGAGAAGCAGACTCCCCGTGGAGCTGGGAGCCTGATGCGGGACTCGATCCTG
Organism: Meles meles; assembly: GCF_922984935.1. NCBI lineage: Eukaryota > Metazoa > Chordata > Mammalia > Carnivora > Mustelidae > Meles > Meles meles. The sequence continues at coordinate 10,793,916 of NC_060067.1, forward strand.
GGACTCCAGGATCATGACCTGAGCCGAAGGCAGTCGTCCAACCAACTGAGCCACCCAGGCATCCCTATACTGCAGTATCTTTCAATGGTTTCTCCAACTGTCAAAAGCAAAATTTAAAGCAGTCCTTTGGCCGGACAACACCAGAGTTTAATTTTCCAGTCTTGATCCTCAGATTCACCTGAAGTAACTGAAAATACAGATTTCCAGGTTCCTGAGTCTCAGTAGACCTGCGGGAAGAGAGGTGAGTCAGGAATCTGTCTTTTAAGAGAAGCCCTAGGTGAGGTTTGGGAAACCCTAGATGGAAGCTACCTGAGTTCCTATAATTAAAGCAGCATTAAGCACATATTTTTCTCTTAAATACTTTAATGAAACTTAGGCAATCACTTTAAGTAATTGCCACCCATTTAATGTTTACTGAAACAGTTTACAACTAATTCACATGCGATTTTCTAAATGCTTCAGGCTTACTTGGCTTTCCTGCTGGGCATTAAACAGTTTGTTAACCATTAATAAAGAGTAAAGAAAAATCCGAATCTGGAGGTCATTTTAACAGTAAAAGGGGCCGCCAAGAAGCATGATTTGTAATTAGCAAAATACACGTGAGTTCCTTGTGGCATTAACCAGAAACTTATGATCAGAGATTTAAAGAAGAACAGTCTGTAAATAAGCAACCTGTTTCCTAAAATAAGTCACCTTCTCTTTTTGTCCTCTGTCAATCAGAAAATATACAGGAAAACACTATTTTTGCATTTAACAAAGAGTATTTGTGGGACAGCATTATTAATAAATAAACTCAGGACAAGAATATATGTAAACAAAAAATAAAAATTGGTAACATCTCGTAAGTGGTTACTATTCTTTCTACGTAGTCCTCATTCTAAGTTCTATACATTTAACTTTTTTTTTCATTTAATAATGCCAGGTCCCATATTATCTAGACCTTATAGATAAGGAAACTGAGGCAATTAAGTAAACTGAGGCAGTTAAGTAAACCTGTCCAAGGTCAAACAGCCAATAGGTGGCAGAAAGAGGAACTAAAACCCTAAGTCTGACTTCAGAACCTCTGCTTTTAACCACCCTGGTGCACCAACACTGAGGCAATTAGTCTGGAAATGTGTTGTTGGAGGTATTAGAGCTATGACCGAAAGCACTGGAAGAATCTTCAAAACAAGTCCGGCTTGGAACCCTGTGTCCAGTCCACTGTGTGGAAGGCACTGCACTCCGTGCCTTAGGAAATAATAGTATAAAGATACTATTATATATTTTATTAGTATATTTATATATATTAGTATATTTTAATATATTATATATTAGTATATTTATATATATAACGTTTTAATTTTTAAATATTTATATATATTTATGTATAATTGTATATTATATATTAGTATATTTTAATATTAATATATTAGTATATTTTCTTTTTTGTATAAAGATGAGGAAGACATAGTCCCTTCTCATCTTCACTACTTATTCAGCTGTCATCTCTTTCATGAGCCCTTCGCTGACTCCAAAGAGACTTCATCAGTGTCTTCTGCAAGTACCACAGGACTCTGTGTGTATTGTAATGAAATCGTCACACATCTGCCTCTTCTTCCACGAGGTTCTAAGTTCAGTGGCGCACTCTGGGATCCAGGCGCATATCTTAGCTCCTCATCCAGTCGCTAGCTTCCTAGTACAGTGTGCCTCAGCACACTCCCGTCTCTCGACAGATGTTTGATGAATGAGTGAAGAAATGAAATGCCGAGAGAGGGATGCAGACATGAAATAACTTGCTGTATAGCTCATGGTACACTCATGGCAAAGATGAGAAACCAGTTTGTAAACCCCAGCTCTACCTAGTCAAAAGTTCTAATACACCGGCTCCTCTTTTGCTAAAACTGCATGATTTCACGTTTTATCACACATGCAAATTTTATGAAACAAAATTTTGTTCACATTTCATCTCTATGCTTCATCTCTCATTTAACACAGTAAATCATTGCAGATGGGGGCCCTGGCATACCTTGATTTCTGTTGTAAGACCATTCTCAAGGCATGTATACCTGCAACTTCATTTTCAAAAGGGTCTGCTGATGAAGCCTCTTCTAAAACTGAAAGTTTAGAGAGGTCGAGTCACTTGTCCAAGGTTACACAGCAAGTAAGAGACACACTAGGACTTAAATCTAACTCCAAATCCCACACTAATGACCACTGTACTATTTTTATGCTCTCAAAGATCAGCTCCACCTTCTACTAGAATGTGACCTTGAGGAAATCATTTAACTTTTCTGAGACCCGGTTTTTTTCCTGGCTGCATTAGATAGAATCAACATACAAGACTGTAAAATCAAGATATAAAATGTGATTATTTGATACCAGCGTACATTGTGAAATGATACCAGTATACATTGTAACAGTTAGGTTAGTTAACATCTCCATCACTTCACATAATTACCGTGTGTGTGTGTGTGTGTGTGTACATTTAAGATTGACCCATTTAGCAACTTTCAAGTATATGATAAGGTATTGTTGACTACAGTCACCATGCTATACTTCAGATCCCCAGAATGTATTCATACTTTTATAACTGCAAGTTTGTACTCTTTGACCAACATGTCCCCAATCCCCACACCCCAGTCTCTAATAACCACCATTCTATTCTCTATTTCTATGAGTCCATGAGCCTCATTTTTATCACCTGTGAGGTTGATAGAGAACTCACAGGAATGAAATAAGGATTAAATGACATAGTAAATATAAACTGGTCAGTCACAAACCAGGTAGTCAATAAACATGTCTTGGTTGGCCCACTGACTAATCATCAGATTTGACTAATAATTCAGCACATTTGTTAACAATCAATTTAGATACTAATACTTCAATGAAATGCTGTGCTGTAAAGACAATCATGTTGGAATTTCTCTCCCAACTAAGGAGTTCCAAGTGTTCCACAAAATTAAAAGTATAAAGAGAAAATTCCACCATGAAGAGAGATACCTATAGATTAACATTCTTCTAGGGAGGCTTTTTACTGTCCCTATTTAAAAAGTAAGGACTCTGAAGTACAAAGTTTAAGAACTAGCCCAAGGCCAACTCAGTCACTGGGGAATCTAGAGCCAGAGTCTAGTTTCATATTGTACTCATTTATTCACAGCTGCCTTGCTTCCATACTAAGGTGTGGCTCTTTTTCTAAAAGCAATTCCAAACTGAAACACAACGTTCCTACCCAGTAGAGAATCCAGAAGACCTAATTCCAGATTCAGGCTCTGCCACATACCAGCTCTGTGAATCAGGCCAAAGTTTCCTCATCGATGGAATAGGGATGAAACTGTTTTCTCACAGGACTGCTGAAGACTCAATGAGACAATGCATAGGAATGGGCCCAGCATAGAGCCAGGAATATCACAAGCACTTGACAGATGCTCATGAAACAGAATCTGGAGATCACAGGATGCGGCAAAGCCTTTTCTTGCCCCTTTTCTTGCAGGTACTTAAATACAGTGAGTAAAAAAGGAAGGGAGAGAGGGAGGAAGGGAGGGAGGGTAGGAGAGGGGATGGATAGGAAAGGAAAAAGTAGAAGAAGAAGAAGAAGAAGGGAAAACAAGGAAATAAAAACACCTATTTCGGATGCTACAACTTCAGTTGTGTTGACGAAGAACAGGTAGGCTTCAACGTCACACACAGTCCTGTGATTTTGATCCTGGATTACAATGGTTAACTAGGCCCTTCTGGTTTATTCTTTCTGCTAATAGTAACAGAAATTGTGATTCCTAATCAAAAACTGGAGTGGGATGGGGCACCTTGGTGGCTCAGTGGGTTAAGCCGCTGCCTTCAGCTCAGGTCATGATCTCGGGGTCCTGGGATCGAGTCCCGCATTGGGCTCTCTGCTCAGTGGGGAGCCCGCTTCCCTCTCTCTCTCTCTCTGCCTGCCTCTCTGCCTACTTGTGATCTCTGTCAAATAAATAAATAAAATCTTAAAAAAAAAACTGGAGTGGGATGGATCATAAATAGATAGTTTTCATTCATGTATGCAAGAAGAGCTGTTTTTCAAGCAGTAACCCATGGGAAAGACACCAGGAGACGAAAAGCATCCTGACCTTCGAGCAACAAAGTCACCCGCAAACATTCCGACAGAGCGGCACAGATTTGTCTGACACACTCATAGGCATATTGCATCGCTGGGAAATAGACCTTCCCATTGCGCACAGGCCATTTGGGCTGAATTTTACTTTAAACAACGAATCTGCTTTTTTCTAGTCCCAAAGAGGCACTATGTGAATAATCAATCGACTGCCCTTCTCTCCCATCTAAGCATTTCACTCTCCTTTTTCCTTCTCCATCCACAGATTTATACCTACAGTGTGCCTCACGATCCCGAGACGCATGACTCAAGATCACTATGACAATCACAGGAGAGATTAAGGCAGAGGAAAACAAGAGCTGATGGAAATTACTTTTTAAGAGGGAAAAAGATGGACAAAGCTTGATTCTTACACTTTTCTTTTTGGCAGATAATAAATCTCTCTTATAATAGAATGTATTATAAATCCCAGAAAAATGATTAAGTGAAAAAGCTTAAGGAAACATGATGGAATTGGAAAAACCATCTAAAATCCATTTACCAAAATCTACATTTAGGTAGAATGTATGATGTTTTGCATATCCAAAACATCCTAGTTAAGCCTAAAACATCACCATCCTCCTTTTCCATAAGGTTGCAAACTCCCAAACTTAGTGTTACCTATGGATCTTAAAGAGAAGGCTAGGGCACCATCACCACTAAAGGCCATCACTGAAATACAGATGTCCCATCTAGAAACAGGTTGCCAAAAAGTACACACTCAAGACAGAGTTTCAGAATTTCAGCATTATCTGGAGGTGCAGAAATAAACAGCCAAGAGCTAATAAGGCTTGTAGTACATTTCCAAGAGAATGAGCTACAAGCAATCCAGTTAGATTCAAGACCCAAAAGTCCCCTTCCACACATTCCTTCTGCAACAAAGTTGGCTGTTTCCATTGAGGAGTATCTGTTTCATTCCTAGTCTGTGGAAAGAATCAACCAACCACCAAGATCATAGAGAAAAGTCAGAGAGGCACAGAATTTTAGGTAGGGAAGGGACCCCAGGAATAATATAGAAATAACATTTTGTAACAAGAAAACAGAGGTTCGAAGACATAGGAAATGCCCATGCTCAGCAAGTCATTACCAGAGACAAGATTTTTTTTTAATTCACAATTCTCAGCACATCACTTTCTACCACTATAGCACACTTTATTAATAATCTGATTGTTTTGGAAGTTTTAAGATATTTCCTTTGCTAAGGCCGGGAAAAGATCACCACTACTTCCAAGCCTACAAGACTAAACACACAGCTCCAAAATCAAATATGTGCTTCCTCATGTCTACAATAATCGATGTCATTTCTACCACCGAACTGAAATAAATAGCATCTTTCTAAGCTATACCATCTTTTGCGATACAAAAAAGCACAAAGCACCAAATACAGAAAATAAAACTGGGAATGTGTCAGACTTATCATAGTAAGTGTTATTCATTTCCTTAGCACCTGTCTCCAAATGCCTAATTTCCTCTGACCGAGACAACGGGGAAGCTTGTCAGTGCCAGTTGGCTGAAATCACATGTCCTTCCATCACCTTTTTGCCTCATAGATAACAAAAATGAACCTCTTAACTTGGCTCACTCAACAGTTCATCCAAACCCAGAATACAACTTTTCTTTGGAAATAGAAACAATACTCATATTATGAACATCTAATTGTATGAGATGTTCTGCTTCAAAAAGATGTTCAAAGAATAAATTTAATAGCTAGTCTGATGAAAAAAATTAGTAAGATTTCACTAAACTTAAACCCCAGAGAACATTTTCATCAGAAAAGTCAAGAGTTTCTAATGGAAACAACAAACAAATAAATTGAAGAGGAAGCCAAAGAATGAAAGGAAACTGTCCACTCATCTAGTCGGGATAGATCAAAACCAAGTCCCAAATGAAAATCAGAAACCCTTCCATAAACTGGGAAACACAGAACCTACCCCTACCTGAACCCAAACTATTTCCTGTTGACACTTTCTAACCTGAAGATGGCCCCAGCGTCCAACTGAGAAAACATATTTTCCAGGATGTGAAACTCATCTTAGGAAATTCTGAATCTTCTTTCCAGTACTGTTTGCTGTGTAAAAAAAGGACTCTCACTTTTACCCAAACAGCTAAGTAATTTCTCTGAAAAGCATAATACACATCTGACCATACCGGTGCATTTGGTGACTCACAAAAATGATTGCTTTCAAAGTTGATCAATGCTACTCATTAAGCATCAATGTAAAGGTAAAACACTATCAACCTTAACAATTAAACTCAATCCTTCAAAATGCAGGGTTTTTTAAAAAAGATTTTATTTATTTGTTTGACAGACGAGAGACAGCAAGATAGGGAACACAAGCAGGGGGAGTGGGAGAGGAAAAAGCAGGCTTCCCGCTCAGCAGGGAGCCCGACACAGGGCTCAATTCCAGGACCCTGGGATCAGGGCCTGAGCCAAAAGCAGAGGCTTAACGACTGAGCCACCCAGGACCCCCAAAAATGCAGTTTTTCACCAGGGTGTGTAGACTAAGCTTCTACCGATTTTTGTTCTCTGCCTTTTCCTTTCTCAACACCAGGCTGCCTGCAGAACCCCAGTACAAAATTAGCACATGTGTGATTTTTCACTCCTTAACAGTAGCCCTTATATGAATATGTCTTTTAACCACCAAAGAAGGGTACAATAAGTTTATAGATCTTCCCTGAGATGAGACTTCATTACTAATGTTCGATTACACTGGAGAGTAAATTTTAAATAATGATAATTAACATTTGTTTGCCAGTTTACAGTTCACAAAGTCTTTTTTTTTAAATACATCATATTTTGGAAATCCACAGGTAAAAAAATGAACCTTTATCAAAACCTCACATCTCATACAAAAATTAGTTCAAGATGGATCATGGTCTTAAATATAAAATGTGAAACTCCAAAACTTTTTTTTTCTTTCAAGTTTTTATTTACATTCCAGTTCATTAACAAATAGTTTAATATTACTTTCAGGTGTAGAATTTAGGGAATCATCACTTCATACATCACCAGTCCTCAACCAAGTGCCCTCCTTAATCCCCATCACCAACTGACTCAACCCTCCATCATCCCCCCTACAGTAACCCTCAGTTTTTTTTTCTGTAGTTAAGAGTCTGTTTCCTTGTTTGTCTCTCTCTTTTTCCTCCATGTTCATCTGTTTTGTTTCTTAAGTTACACATATGAGTGAAATCAAAGTTTTAGTCTTCCTCTAACTGACTTATTTCACTTATCATAATGCACTCTAGCGCCACACACATCATTGCAAACGGCAAGGTTTCTTTCTTTTTTATGGCTGAGTATTATTCCATTGTGTATATATACCACCTCGTCCTTATTCATTCAACATCAACCGACATTTGAGCTCTCTCCATAATTTGGCTATTGTTGATAATGTTGCTATAAACATCAGGGTGCACGTATCCCTTTGAATCAGTATTTTTTTTATCCTTTGGCTAAATACCTAGTAGAACAATTGCTGGGCTGTAGGGTAGGTCTATTTTTAGCTACTAATGGCTGCATCAGTTTGTATTCCCACCAACAGCGCAACATGGTTTCCCTTTTCTTCACGTCCTAGACAATACCTGTTGTTTCCTATGTTGTTAATTTTAGCCATTCTGACAGGTGTGAGGTGATATCTCATTGTGGTTTTGATTTATATTTCCATGAGGATGAGTGACGTTGAGCATCTTTCCATGTATCTGTCGCCCATCTGGGTATCTTCTTTGGAAAAATGCCAATTTGTGTCTTTTGCCCATTTTTCAACTGGATTATTTGTTCTTTGGGTATTGAGTTTTATAAGTTCTTTACATATTTTTATGTTTTTATATATTTTGAATACTAACCCTTTATCAGAAATGTCATTTGCAAGTATCTCCCAAAATGGGAGACCATTCCCAAGGTTACCTTTTAATTTTGCTGTTTCTGTCACTGTGTGGAAGTTTTGATCTTGATGAAGTTCCAAAAGTTTACTTTTGTTTGTGTTTCCCTTGCCTCAGGACACATACCTAGTAAGAAGTTGTTACAGCCAATGTCAAAAAGGTTTCTGCCTCTGTTCCCCGCTAGGATTTTGATGGTTTCCAATCTCACATTTAGGTCTTTCCTCCATTTTGAATTTATTTTTGTGTACGGTAGAAGAGAGGGGTCCAATTTCATTCACAAAGTGCTTTTAAATATGCTTTCTTATTTAAGACTCACAAGTCCCAACTATGATTGAAAAGGGAAATGAAAACAGAGCCTTAGAGGCTCATATTACTATTAAGTGGCAGAAGCAGAACCTGAATCCAGGTCTTCTGATTTCAAATACTATGCTCTTTTTACAAGAGCAAAAGAAACTAACAACTTGCTAAATTTTTTAACTTTATAGAAAAAAATATATATATATAAAATAGGTAAAGCATGTACATGTGTACACATGTATGTGTGTAAATATGCATATCTATGATGTGCGTGTGTAAATATGTACATATGTGATATGTGTGTAAATATGTGCATATATGATATGTGTGTAAACATGTGCATATATGATATGTGTATGGGTGTGTACATGTATGATCTGTTTCTAAGTGTGCACATGTATGATACATGCACATATATGATACATGTGTGTGGATGTGGTACGTGTGTATAAATGTGTGCATGTGTGATGTGTGTAGATATGTACATATATGATGTGTGTATAGGCATGTACATGCATGGTGTGTCTATAAGTGTGTGCATGTATGATGTATGTACATATATGATACATGTGTATGGATATGTGTGTGTGATGCGTGTGTATAAATGTGTACATATATTATATGTGTGTAATGTGTGCATGTATGATGTGTGTGGATGTGTACATGTATGATGTGTGTATAAATATGTACATGCATGATATGTGTCTAAGTGTGTACATGTATGATACATGTGCATATATGATGCGTGTGTATGGATATGTGTTGTGTGTGTATAAATGTGTACATATATGATACGTGTGTATAAATATGTATATATGTGATATATGTGTGAATGCGTACATATATAATATGTGTGTGTAAATACACATGTGTGTGACATATATACACAGACACATAGGACAAACCAGACAAGTAGATGTAAGGATAAGTAATTCCCTTCTACATAAACAGCCACACATGAGAAAACAAAAGGAGTAAGCAGTTTTTAACAATGAATGTGTGATATGATTCTGCACAAAAGGCCCACGATGCCACGGGGGTAGCTCCAGCGCTCAGGGATAACGATGGGGTCAGTAAGCTAAAGAGGCTCAGCCTCTCTACCTGGAGACACAACCTCGTTCCACGATAACTGACGGTCTACAGCACGGGGTCTGCAGCAGCAAGCCGCTGGGCAAGGCACAGTTAACGCAGATTCCACAAGGACTCTGTCCACAGCCAAGTCTCTAGCTGAGTTTTACAAGGACTTCTTTGTCTTAGGCCCCCTCCCAACACATGGGAAACCTCAGAATGTCTCTTGCCACCAAGTGAAACTAAGCTGAGCCACTGGGTATTACACGGCTCTCAAAGGTGGCCAGCCAGTTGAGCCAAGACATATTTCCAATATTTCTCAGTCTTGCAAACAACCTATACTTTGTGTGAGCTTGTCTTTCATCTTTAATAAAAGATTAGGGGGTATTTTTTCCAATAATGCTTTAAGATCCAGATAATATGAGATAACAAAGTAACATCCAATAGAGGATAATTTCTTATTTTCTGCCTTTTATTTCCTATCACCCAGCCAATAAGGCAAACTGATAGGATCTGTAAAATGACATAACTACAGGACAGAATATTTCTCCCTTTTAAACTGAGATAGCAGATTTTCAAGTATGTGTAGTAAGTGGAGAATTTTTTGCAATTACCAACTCCACAATATGCTAAACATACATAAGTAAGCCACTTCTAAAATTAGAGAAATACTAAAAAGATAGTATGTATAATCAGTAAAAAAAATTATCAAATTTCAGTCTCTCCAACTTTCTGATGTTTAAAACATGATTTAGTCTAATATATCTAAAAGTAATTAAGGGTGTGGTACATAAACAAAGAATCTTGGAACACTGAAAAGAAAAAATTAAAAATATAAATAAATAAGTAAATAAATAATGTAGTTAATGTCCCCAAAACAAAAAATATGTCCAGCTCTGAATAAAAATAAAGTCAAGGAGCCTAGAGCTTTGCCATTTATCCAGACATTTTTTATAACTCAGAAAGGCTGTATGTTACTAAAAGGTACAAACTGGAATTTCAGACTCATACTTCATCAATCATTCATTACACATGAGGTAGGTCAACTGCTAATTATATCTTCTGCGAAACACAAGGTAACATCTTTTTATGTATACACTGAAATGCATATAAATCCAAAGAGAAAGGAGTAGAAAGAAAACCCTAGCGTGGACTTGACAGCAAAAGAATGAAGAGAGGCTTTGATTTTCTGCTCCATTATTTATTCTGTATTATGTTGCTTCTTATCCCACGTTGTTTGAACTACAGAAATAAAAATGCATTCAAATCTTATTTGTATGAAATAAAGAAAGAAGATGAAAAAAAAACAAATTTTATTTTTTTTCCATTTTATTTATTTTTTCAGCATAACAGTATTCATTCTTTTTGCACAACACCCAGTGCTCCATGCAAAACGTGCCCTCCTCATTACCCACCACCTGTTCCCCCAACCTCCCACCCCTGACCCTTCAAAACCCTCAGGTTGCCCCAACCTCCCACCCCTGACCCTTCAAAACCCTCAGGTTGCCCCAACCTCCCACCCCTGACCCTTCAAAACCCTCAGGTTGTTTTTCAGAGTCCATAGTCTCTTATGGTTCGCCTCCCCTCCCCAATGTCCATAGCCCGCACCCCCTCTCCCAATCCCACCTCCCCTCAGCAACCCCCAGTTTGTTTTGTGAGATTAAGAATCATTTATGGTTTGTCTCCCTCCCAATCGGAGAAAGACAACGATCATATGATCTCCCTGATATGAGGACATGGAGAAGCAACGTGGGGGGGTAGGGGGATAGGAGAAGAATAAATGAAAAAAACAAATTTTAAAAGATTTGGTTCAAGGCAGGACCGCTCAAAACCTAGAACAACCCCCGAGTGATACTACTATGCTTTAGAAACAGAAGAGTGGGTAGCTGCTGCCACAGATCAGCACACTTCGATTTAAAGTAAGTAGCATTATTAAGGCTTTCTCAAAGTGAAAAGGCAGAAGGGACTACCTTCCCCAGTCCTCTCCATTTCCTTCCCTACCAGTGTTGAAGAATTATGAAAAGGGATCAGTTCCACGACTGCCTCCTCTCTTGGGAAAATCAAGGTAAAGCCTCTGAAAATCTCTTATGTTGGTGTAACGAAGGATTTGAATATTCCAAACTAGAGGCAAACCGGCCAGAGTTACCACACAAATATCTAGGGTTTGCAGCTCCTGAGTCTAACCTGCCCACAAGAAACAATCCCTCCTCATCTCTAAGCACAGAGGCAGAGCAGGAGTCCCCCATTTGTGTGCTAGAGTCTCATGGGAAATGAACCAACCTCTAAGCAAGATTATGAGTATTTGGTGGAGGGCCCCTGGGTGGCTCAGTGGGTTAAGCCTCTGCTTTTAGCTCAGGTCATGATCTCAGGGTCCTGGGATCGGGCCCCGAGTTGGGCTCTCTGCTCAGCGGGGTTCCATTCATTCTTTATATATCATTGGCTGAAGAAAGCCAACTATTTTTAAGGCAGCAAGTCCTCAAGTTTAAATTAGAAGAGAACACACAATGAGACAGAAATCAGTTTGTTTAGGGAGTCATCTCTGTCTTTAGTCCTTAAATAGGTGGCATGTGTATCTTCTATAATTAATGGCAAAATCTCCCTCACAAGCAGTTTCCAGATGCCTTACTTAAACTACAGCTAATCAGTCTCCGATTCATCGTGTGTTCAGGAATGCTCTCCTAATAGGCACACTTGCTAGCTTACTGCAAAAGAAGTATTACTACCCACTTCACTCCCGTAAAAAAAAAAAAAAAAATCTCAAATGTGTTTAATTTTTTTCAAGGCCAGCTGTAGACATACATTCCTCCCCTAGTCATCACAACCCATGTAAAAGCATCCAGTCATGAACTTACCTCAACCCATAATCTGATGTGATGAGTTTACCAAAGTCACCAACAACCTGAATCACATGCCAAGGGAACTACAATGAACAGGCCACTCCAGAGGAAAGATGCGTTTCACACCTGTCAGGAAATCTGTTCCCCTGCACTACTAGACAGCTTTACAGAGGAAACCTCTCCTAAGTAGAGAATTTGCTTCTTCCTAATCTCATAGAAGTCTTACTGACATTCAACTTCATTTTTCCAAATGTTCTACCTCCTTCCAGAAAGAATTTATGGTTGTTACTAACAGACTCCTGGTTTCGAAGGAAACATGAAAACTATTTCCAGAAATTTCTCTCACGTTAAGTTCTCCTTTATATCCACTGTGCAACTGAGGAAGCTAACGTTTTCCTTGGAATTTCCGTATCATGTCCTCCAAAACCAATTGTGTAATAATTACCTCACCCTTCGTTGATCCATAAAAGCTCACTCCATCTAAATCTCTATCATTTCCCCCTTTCATTTCTCATTTATTTACAACTTATTTTGTATTCCTTTAGTTTCTATAACTATTTGTTACCTTGGTTCTTTTTGGTAATAAGATGGAGTTAAAATAAGTAAACTTAGGAAGTTCTTCGACCTTTTGAAAATTATTGGCTCAAATCAATATGTATCCTATACTATACAGCAGCTTCTGGGAAATCAAGAAGAATCATGCCATTATGAGCATCACAGACAAGTATCAGCTTGAAGAGATGAGCAGAAAATTTTCATATTCCCATGGAATCCAAGTTTAAACATAGTTCCCAGTTCACCTCTCTAAATTACATTGTACAGAGCACTGGAAAACACTATGTTTCATATTAGAGAAGCAGCACAAGCAACTCAAGTTTTACTATAAGAGACATGAAAATCTATAGAAACATTAAATCCTCAATCACAGGAAAGCTATATTTAGCCTCTGGTAAGTTCCGGGCAACTACCACCTGAACATAACAAAAAATGAGCTAAAAGAAAAAAAAAAAGTTTAAACACATCTTAACCTTCATCCCTTTTCAACTTTTTTTAGTTTTTGTGATGTGATTATAAAACATTCAAAATCACATATCACATATTTAACTCACCAGAAAAGCACTGCATTTCATCTAATTACATCTAAATTAGATCATGTTATATCTATAATTTCAGGTTTTATAATTATAAAGGAGACTATCACTAATTAGTTGAAAAGGAGATAAATTGAAAAGCTTGTTTTCTTTCTACCCATTTCTCCCTTTGAGTCATGAAAAAGTTTCTGCTGCCTTTTAAAATTTGACTTCAATTCACCATATCCAACCCAATTCCTACCTTCATTTATTCAACTACACTGGTGTTTCTTATAAAATGGTTATGTGCTTTTGGCATAAACATCAAAAATACATCATTAAATGTAGAGCTTTGTTTCAGTCTGACCAAAATGTCTTTGGTGCCTCCATTTCCACGTAAAATAATGTTTATTATTTTTATAAACTTTCATTGGATTTGTACTGTTTTCCATAGTGAACATTTGTGGCAAATACTTCAGGATCATCTACTAGCATCCATCAAGTAAGAGCACCCATGAAGACGCTCTCCGATACTGCCTGGGTTTTACATCTTCCCCCAGGTTCTCCCAGAACCAATATGACCTTATGAATCCCAGTCTGTCCAACAATTCAGCTTCGAGAGTTTCCCTCTCACATCACACAACAACTCACCTGATTGGTTTGCATAATATGAGAAATCTAATCTCAATTCTTTCCTCAAGTGACCTCATAATTTCTCTTGAAATATCAAAGACCCAGATAGCCAGTCATATGTGCTAAAGCAATTACAGAAGGGATTTATTTATTAAACATTAATCTCCTTGTCATGCAGACTACCTAGAAAATCCCTGATGCACTTTTGCACTGAAACCTCACTGGGAACACATTTTTCTAAGTCTCCAAAGATCTTTCCCTTAAAAAATCTGATGGGCCTTTCTCAAGCTTTCAATCCCCTTGACCTCTACGCTTCATTTAGCACTGTTGAAATTCTCTCCTCGCATGGTTTCCCTGGATGTTCTCTGTGTTCTTCTACTACCGCTTTGTCTCATTTGCTGACTGTTCTTTTTGTCTGCCTCCACCCCCTTGGCTGGCAACAGCTCCAAGGCTCAGAACTCAGCTTTCTGCATTTTCCCCTCAGTATTCACCACTGGGAAGCATACAGCAGCATTACTGAACTATCACCCTGCACAGTTGCCTCAAAAACCACCAACTAGGGCCACATCTCTCAAACTGTGATTCCATCTCCAGTTACTGACTGGTCATCTCAGGCTATGACCCCTGACACCTGAAATGTAACATCTCAAAAACAGAGCTCATTTTTTTTTTCCAGTACAACCTGCTTTCCCCACACCCCGTACGAAGCCCTCATTACCTTATACCCAGATTAGAGAACACCCCCCCCCCCCAGCACTCTTCCCACTTCTAGCTCTACCATTCCAATCCGTCATGGACATTGTTGCCTAAATAACCACCACATCTATCATTTCCAGCACGTGGCGTGTATTTGCAACCTCTGACACGTTCCTACTATCTGCTGCACCAAGACAATAATAAAATTCATCGCGAATTATCGATAGCCATGGAAGTCTAATCTCGACCAAGCTGGTGTGTTTACGAACCACCACTCCTGACTTGCCTATTATCATTTCCAAATCTGTGCCCTTGCACGCACCTTTCTTCACACTCTTCAGCCTGGCTTCTCTTTGCCAATTTATGTTTCTCTCTTCCTTCATTATCCAATTCCAAAATCATCTCCCTCTTCAGTTAGCCCCATACATTTACCGCCTCTCCTCCAACCGCTTGATACTGAGATACATTCAATGCACACGACGTTCTTTTCACTTATTGATACGCTACTTGGCAAGTGTTGTCAACTTGTGTCATATGTACACAAATTTCTAGATTATATCCCTGCTAGTTATATCCCTGCTAGATTATAATCCCTGCTAGATTATATCCCTGCTAGATTATAATCCCTGCTAGACTATAATCCCTGCTAGATTATATCCCTGCTAGATTATATCCCTGCTAGATTATAATCCCTGCTAGATTATAAAACTCCTTGAGAGCAAGGAATCTCATGTATTTATAATAACATTTTAGCACTTGTAGAAAAACACTGACATTTGGTACTTCATACTGTACAGAACCAGCAGGTATCCCCTAAATAGTTGTCAATTAAAAAATAGTGTCATGGGGGCGCCTGGGTGGCTCAGTGGGTTAAAGCCTCTGCCTTCAGCTCAGGTCATGATCCCAGGGTCCTGGGATCGAGCCCCGCATGGGGCTCTCTGCTCAGCAGGGAGCCTGCTTCCCTTCCTCTCTCTCTGTCTGCCTCTCTGCCTACCTGTGATCTCTGTCTGTCAAATAAATAAAAATAAAATCTTTAAAAAAAAAATAGTGTCATGGTTGGTAAATGTCATAATCCTATAAGAAACACCACACACCCAATGCACATTTCAACCAGGAGTCAAAAGAGATACATTTTCTTTGAAAAAAAAAGTTTTAAAATATTCCATGGTAGATCTTTTTCCTCTTCAGATTAACTTTAGTTCTTTTCTCCCATTTTCCACTTTAGCTTGTCCACTTACTGGAAAGAAAAGGTATGATTTCTTACCTAACCTAATTATTTATTCCTGCCTGTATTGGAATCCTTGGCTCCTCTACCTGCTTTGCTCAGTGCTACCATCACAGGCATAAGCAAGCATACTTCAAGGTCATTCTAGGTCTCTGCTTAAGTCCCCAGAGTTTGAGAACCTAGAATGTAATTCCACCAGCCACCCAGCAGTCAAGAAGCAGCCTGCATTTGAATGAAAGATACAAAAGGTCATACAAAGGAGAAAATTGCAATGTCATACAAAGGAGAAAAAAGAATTAAAATTGACTTTCTCTTACTCATAGGATGGAGTGAGGGAAAAGGCAGTATACTCTGCATAGCACTTTCGTGAAGTTCCTACAGAGGCCCTACCCTGCATTTGTTCTCCAGACTCCTTGTTTTCAAGCCAATCCATCAAGAACTGCATGGTCTGTCTCCATCAGAAGGCAAGGCCCCTGACATTTTCAATGACTCTGCCTGAAAGAAAAACATTTTGAAAACACAGGCCTGAACTGATGTATCCCAGATCTTCTACTCATTGCTTTTAGCTGAGGAACCATGAAAGATACAATGATTCAAACAGGATTCTTTCTGAAGGCTGCTTCTTTATGGCACAGACCTCTACTATCAAAAACGAAAGGTATTGGGACGACTGGGTGGCTCAGTCAGTTAAGTATCTGCCTTCAGCTCAAGTCATGATCCCAGGATCCTGGGATGAGTCCCACGTCCGGTTCCCTGCTCAGCGGGGAGCCTGCTTGCTTCTCCCTCTGCCTGCTTCTCCCTCTGCTTCTGATCTTTTTCTCTGACAAATAAATAAATAAAATCTTTTTTAGAAGGTATTAATATGCCATCGTTAAGTATTAAAAGCCAGATGGATATAAGCAGTTGCTAAACGTACAATGGTAGGTAGAGAATTAAAAGATAGTCAGGACCATATATCAGATCCTGGGAATTTCTGTCATGATCGATAACAAATAATACAAGCTATACATGACAAAAGCTTGACGTAAGATTTTTAAAAAAATGCTTCAAGTCATTTGTTCACACGGAATCTTGGTGAAATTTAGTTAATAGAAAATGCTTTGTTTTGAGCCATAGTTCAGATAGGATATGGGGTGAGGGAGCATTTTGTTTCTTTTCTTCTGTGTTAAAAATGATCACTGGATGACAATCAAAACTGCCCAAATCAAAATTTTTAACTTAAACCCAGAATGAGTATAACAGCAATGAAACTTGGCTATCAATGGGGGAAAAGGGGGGAAATCGCTAGCACAACATAAAATGTATCTGATGAAAGCAACCTTCTGATTTAAAACACAAAGGCCATACTGTGCACTGAAGACACAGAGATGATCACCGCCAAAGGCGTAAGCAAGAGGGTCAAATGCCAACTGGTATTAGTAATGGAAATACGATCCCAGAAATGAAAGACTGAATGGCACCCAAAAGCCTATAAAGCACAGGACAGTTCTACAGCTTCTTCAAGAAGAACAGCCAACAGTATCAGAATGTACGGAGACCAAGACTTAACGCCTTTCTCACACTTTGTACTTTCCGTGAGTGAAGACTATACGATGTTATTTTCAACAGTTTTCTAAAAGGGGATAATCTCTTTCCTTTCGGTTTTAATTTTTATATTTTGAATGTCTACTTTCCTTCTAATTAGATCTCCCTGTTGCTTTCTGTTCTTTCGAGAGTGAGTTGTGCCACGGCTTTGATAAAATGTATACTGGCAGCTTGCAACGTGCACTGGTAACTTGCCTGGAAATACTACCACTCATCCTTCTGAGAACACAGACATCTAATTAGAGGACTGCAATCAATCCAGGCAATCTGCCTTCACACTACCCAGGGTAAGAGCATGAACTTTGGTGTCAGACAAACCTAGCTGTAATCTTGGCTCTGCCATTTACTAAGGGCATGACCTCAAGAAGTTACTGTTACTTAACCTCATCAAGAGCCAAATTTTTTTTTAAAGTTCATGATAATACAAATAATAATATCAAAAATCAATTACATACTCCATGTTGGGTAACTGAACATAATAATAAAAAATTTTTTAAAGGGAAAGCTCAAAAACTAATAATAATAACATTTATTTCCCAGTGTTCCTACTGAAATTCAAAGAGGATAAACAGAATGTATAGCACGGTCCCTGACACATAGTAAACCCCAAAGTATCAGGTATAAATAATACAGGTTAGAGTATTGCTTCTACTTTTTATTTGTGACAAACTTTCTACTTCATAAAACGTAAATAGCAACACTAACTGCGCAAGATTGTTATAAAGATCAGCTGAGATGGTGTCAGTGAATATACTGCTTAATGATATAGCTACACACAAATGTAAGGTAATGTTATTCTGCTCAATTTAATAAGCAGAATGTTTTCCAGATGCTATAACTAAAGACAAAATGTAATGTTTGACCCGACTTTGTACAAGGTTATAGAAACTGCCAGTGATGATTCCAGTTTGGTTGGTATTTCTGTATCTCAGTTTAGCACAAGTAGAGACACATGCAAGGGGGAAGATAAGTCTCCAAAGCAAATGACCCTTTGACAGTACAATACAAAGCATCTACCAGCTGGTAAGTAGGAAAGCATCAACTTATACATCCAGTGCTGTTCAATGTTAGGTCTTCTGACACTGGCAAGAGAATGTGCGTTTTATAAAACACCTTTGAACAACACCCCAACCAGTTAGTCAAAATCTCTGGGAGTAAGGCCAAAAGTCTGAATTTTTAATAAGACATCCAGGTGATCTAATGTCCAATCAAGTTTGAGAACTTCCACTTCAAAGTTTTGTTATGAAAAATCAAAATAAACACAGCTAGCACTTGTCATTATGGAAAATTATTTACCAAAAAAAAAGGAGGAAACAGATCTCACCACAAAATTTTAGCCTAAGTACAAATTTTGAAATGGACAGGTAGACAAAGTTCAAAAAACACTTTCAAATTTCTTTTAAATACATCTTCTCAATGACACCTCACAATGTAATAGAAGAATTATTTTACAACTGGGCGTTATTCAACGGGTCTCCCTAGTGCTCCAGATACTGACTTTGCTTGCTTTAACCCTTGCACACTTGTTTGTGACAACTATTTAAGCAAGAGTTGAAAATCAGCATACTTCAAGTTCCAATGCTTCCTCCAGCCCCAGCCTTCACTGAACTTGCCTGAAACACAACCACCCATCTTTTGAGGCTAGCGACGTCTAATGAGAAGATTATAATCAACACAGGCGATCCGCCTTCGCCCTCTCCAGGTGAGCCTGTGGGGTGTATCTCCGCCCAGAACACTGCTGACAGCTCCTCCAGCCCCGGCGGTCACCAGGAACCAGGAGGTCACCAGGAACCAGGAGGTCACCAGGAACCAGCAGGTCACCAGGAACCAGGACGGGTTCAAAGAGAATGTGCTATGCCCACATAGCCTCATTTCCTTTCCTGACTAAATGACGGCATCATTTCACTTGACTTAAGCAAAATACTAACCCTATCCCATAACTTCCTTAGTGTTGCTCTAAGACAAGTCTTTGAGGCAGTGCTTAAGGCTTTGGCCCCTCATGGAGCACACGGAGAATGACATCCATACATCACACTGAAGGAGATGAAGCTACGTGATACTGGGTCCACTGAGGCCCTACCTGGCTACCCAAGATCTTCAGAGATCAATTTCCAGCACATCTGTAATCTACTGCTGTGGGATACCAGGTGGGAAACACACTCCAAGGACTGTCACTCCATAACTAAATAGTAGCCTCATCAGATTCCCCACTGAGGACACCAATCTGGACAGCACTAAATGAGAGACGTGGATTGGCAAGTACTTACCCAAAGTGACTAATACAAGAAACACCCAAAAACCAGAGAGGACTAGAGAACAATGTGAAACTGGATATAAGAGGAAAACGCCAAGTATAAGAGAACAGAAATATACAAGAAAAGCATGGGGATCAAAACCACGGATAGGAACAAAGAGGTTCCAAGACCAAGATGTACAAGTGGGTCATCATCTTAGTATAAAGGCAAAGGTTCAGAAAGATATAAACACAAAAAGAGTGGGCTGCTGAATCATGACCAGCTCAGAGAAGAAATGCACTGTTCCACTTGGCGTTGTTGGCAATGACTTAGAAGCTTATACTAAGCTTATAAAAACATCAAGTCGCCCAAAGCTATGAGATTTTACAATTCCTTCTTCTTCTCAAGGGCTATCATGTCGGAATAGGAAAAAGGATTAATTGTATTATCAAGGGCACAATTAAGACCAAAAGGTCAAAATCACAGGAAGGCTGACTTTGATCCAATGTAATGAAAGGCATTTTAACAATTAAATCTGTCCACAAATGGAATGGACCACAGTGCAAGCAATGAGTTCTCTGGCCCTAAGACTGTGAATTATGGTCAGTTGGAAAAATCATAGCAAGGATTTCTGCTTTGATGAGAGAGAGAATAGCTGGCCTTTAAATTCTTTGTGCTCAAATTCTTCGAAAAATATTTTGGTAGAAACCAAGTCATTCTACCATTAAAGGAGGAGTAATGAATCTGGCAAAGAGTATAACATCTAAAATGATCCCAGTCTGAATTACAAGTAGAAGCCCTTTATTTCCATTCTGGGAAATATAACTGATAGAGGCTTATTTTTACCTATGACATCATACTACGACTAGCATTCCTTCTATCACCCTTATCACAGTGGGCTGAGTTTCCATCACAAGTTTACAGACTTTATAAGTCAAGACAAAGGGGAAAAAAGATTCTATTCCTGAAAACTCACTACTGAGAAAATATGAGGTGACTGTTCACCCTCCTCCTTTATCATAAAGAAGTAAAAGGAGGAGGGACCTGCACCAAGAGGACTATAAAAAGCTCACTTGGGTCTGAAAGGATGACACCGTGGACCAGCCTGGGATCAGCTTACACTGAACTCTGCACATAAGTTCCCTAGGTCCTGGAACACATACAAAACCAGTGGGAATTTTATAGAAGAAAACTTAAAGTTTTATACCCTATCTGATTTCTGTAAATAGTAATAAATTCTGAATGGGTACAATCTGGTGGTCTACAGCCATGAATCTTAAGAAAAGAAAGTGGGAAGGATATAGCAATAATGCTGACTCAAAAGTGACTCCCCTAACAGCCTAACATTTCCCTACCTAGTAATTAGGGTACTGAGGCTCTGGACTTGCTCTTAGGAGACAAGAGTAGCCTTCACACGAGATCCTGCCAAGATTCTACTGCCTTCCCACACACAAAGGCCGAGAAATTCAAAGCAACTGAGGCAGAACTAATTCAGTCCAGTGTGACTCTGATGACAAGAAAGAGAAGCTCCTTCTGTGAGTCAAATGTCAGGACTGCACACATTTCAGCTACTAAAGACACTCTGTACCTAGATCATTCTCTTGTTCCAGGAGACATCACCATAAAAGGGCACACGGAGATCAAAGATAGAAATGGGGTTTTCGTTAAAAGGCTTTCCAAGACAACGAACGAGACATAAGGGTCGGGGAGGAGGAAGAGGGAGGATGAAGGTTATCAAGATATTAAAGAAATATAAAACACATCAGCAGAGCCAAGGTCATTGTTAACTGCTGCACTGAGGCAGATAAACAGTTTTAGGTCATCCTAAAAGACAGAGTCTTTTTGGAAATGCCTGACAGGACATTCGGTAGGTATTTTCATAACAAAATTTTGCTCATCACATTTACGAACCAAGCCTTTAGACCTCATCTTAAATGTAATGGTGCCTTTTTCTTTGTGGATTTGAAAAATCCAGTTGCCAGGCATGGGTATTTCAATCATTTATACTGACTGGCGTGGTCCTGGTCAAGTTAAAATCAGCTTTAGGGCTGCTTTTTTTCCCCTAATGCAGCTACCTGTCTGTTTGCCACAGACTGTAATACACCAGCCAAATGGGTTATTTTCTGGTTTTCCACAAAGCACACTTGTAACTTTACCAAGCCACAGCTTTTTCTTTCCTAAGAACTCAGATCATTTTTCCATTACTTTTCTGTTATAACCCCGAAGCAAACTTTTCAAGGTTTTTTAACAGGGTTCATTAAAAAGCCACTCTCTTTCAGAACTTGTACCACTGAACAAGAATCAATGTTGTGAACCAAGAAATCTAAGAATGAAATAACGTGCATCTTGCAGTCATCTCATTTAGGAAATTAAAGGAAAACAAAAAAGAGAGAAAGTAAGTCAAATGCCCCTTACTATTAATCCCTGATGTTGTGTATTGTTCAAGACAAATCAACAAAATTACATTTCATTGGCAATACTAAGATACTTCTAACGGACTGTCAGTTTCAACACACGATATTTAATGTGGCAAATACTTTTGAAAGAGAATCTGTCAATCAGTTAATCTACTGTGGCATTAGATACGTGGC
This sequence comes from Meles meles, assembly GCF_922984935.1. Taxonomy (NCBI): domain Eukaryota; kingdom Metazoa; phylum Chordata; class Mammalia; order Carnivora; family Mustelidae; genus Meles; species Meles meles. The sequence goes on from NC_060067.1 coordinate 10,816,132, forward strand.
AATACTTGACATAATACATATTTTATATATCAAAGGGGGCACTTCCATAACACATTACAGTTTAAAAATGCTCCGCTGAACGTCAATTACCATTTCTCATGTCAAGGTTTTCCATTCTTCTAATCAACAAGAGAGGATGAAGATCATACCACAATCCATTTTAAAAAGAAATTTCACAGAACTACAAAATGTGAATCTGGAAGAGACCAGCTGGGGATCGAACACTTGTTTAAAAAAAAAAAAGAAAGAAAGAAAGAAAGAAAAGAAAACTGGAGCTCGTATTAATTATCCAAGTTACAGAAAGTCATAAAACCACTTAGTACAGGTCTGGCATTTCATCTGGGCCTCCTGAAACGCATCCCACTGCTCTTTCTTCTACATTATGTTCCCCTCAAGACAAAATTCTCATGCACTCACCTTACCTAACCACTCTCCAGCATCGTGTTAAATATGAAAGAGGATCCAATGTCACTTGGCAGACTTTAAATAGAGCCTTGAACTGTGACTCCAGGACCACCGCAGGACCTTCAGTGCCACACACAAGCGGTAGTGTCTGCTTCGTCACCCAACTCCCAGTACAATGGGTTCAAGTAGCAATCCGGGAATAAAATTTAGGGTGGTAGGCATAGTCGTCCTTTAGATTCCTGTTCTGCTTGATATCTACTAACTCTCCCTTATTTAAGTACTCAGCAGCCCCCCCAAAAAAGTTATGAAATTTATGTTAACTTTTTCCTTTTTATTTCTTGGCAGTGCCCACTTCTCTTCAGGAGACACTGTCTAATATAAAAACTGCACAGGGCACCCGTGTGGCTCAGCCGGTTAAGCGTCTGCCTTGAGTTCAGGTCATGATCCCAGGGCCCTGGGACAGAGTCCTGTATTGGGCTCCCTGCTCAGTGGGCAGTCTGCTTCTTGCTCTTCCTCTGCTCCACCACCGCCCCCACCCCCGGCTCATTCTCCCTCTCAAATAAGTAAATAAAATCTTTTAAAAAATTAAAAGTGCACAACAGAACAACTTTACATGGTCTTATTACATACACATTTTGATAGACAGTATCTTAAATATGTTAAAGGAAAAATTAATTTTAAAGACAAACCTTGACCTAAACTTCATCCCTCATACAAAATGTCACTCAAAACAGATTACAGATTTAAATGTAAAAATTTTTTAAATGTTAGATAACAACGGGAAAAATCATCAGAACTAGGGCTTAGTGAAGAGGTTTTAGACATGACTTAAAAGCTCAACCCATAAAAGAAAAATAAATGGACACATTGGACTTCATCAAAACTTAAAACTTCTGCTCTGTGAAAGACCCTATAAGAGAACAAGAAAACAAACTAAAGGTTAGGAGAAAATATTTGCAAATCACATTATCTGACAAAGAACTCATGTCTAGGATATATTCAGAACTCTCAAAAAACTTACTAGTAAAAACATAAGATAAAATGGAAAACAGATTAGTAGGTACCAAGGGTTGAGGAGGATGTAAAAGGGGAGGGTGTAACTATTAAAAAAAAAAAAAAAAAGAGCCCTGAGAAGGTCTCTATACAGTAATGGAATCATTCTGTATCTTGATTGTGGTGGTGGTCATGCCAATTTAGACAGGGGTAATAAAATGACATAGAACTATACAACATATTATACCACACCAATGTCAATTTCCTGGTTTTGATATTACACTCTTATGATATAAGATGTAACCATGACAAGAAATGGGGTAAAGGGTAGATGGGACTTCTCTGTATTGTCTCTTGCAATGTCCCACAAATTTACTTTTTTTTGTTTTTTCAAAATAAGCAATTTTTTAAAAAAAACTATTCCAGTTTGTACCACCACAGGACTATCCTAGACTGCCACATGTCTCCTTGGAAAGGTCTCCTACCTGAACTTGGAGCTCACTCCATCACTAACTGCCTGGGAAGCTCTAGTTCCACGACATATGCTTTCATTTTGTTCTTTCAGTGTCTCTTAGCCTCAGAAGAATTTGGCAGCCACATCCTCATGGATTTGACCCTCAACCTCATTACGAAGCATGGCTTCAGAAAGAAGGAAAATTTTTCCACTCTTCTAAAGTTCTCATGTTGGTGGAAGATAGCCACCGCTGTGGTAAATTCAAGTTATTATGCAAGAAGCTGCTGCCTAATACAGGAAGGAAATGTGGTATGGTTGAGAGAAGACTTGTGTGAATGCTTGAGGCCAGGGTAAGTCTTTGGGCCACCCTGGCCAAGTCACTTGTCCTCAGTCTTATGAAACATTAAGAGGGGACCTTTCACTGTGTCATTTATGATACATCAGCCTGCTATCCATTACAACTGCCCTCGAAGCACTATGAGAGAAAGAAGAGTTAAATTTCTGAGAAAAATCTTACTAACTTGGAACTCTGAAAGGCAGAAAATCAGTTCTAGAATGTACCCTTCATTTAATCATCACTTCCTGTCACCATTATTTTAAGTAAAATTATGACAGCCCGTTTGAATAAGTCCCAAATGAAAGGAAAACGCTTCAGGAAGTATTGTAGAAAGAAAGGGACAAGACTTTTCAAGGCGCTGTGCCAACTCTATCTCCAGCTTCAATGACCATTTGCTCAAGACAGAATTGTTCTTGGGGAGAAAAAAAATAATAAAAACTGTGTTCTGTTATTTGGACTTATCTTCCCTATTCATTTGATTCATTCATAGATTCACTCTGGTGACAGCTCTGGGCGACTCAGAAAAGAGCTGTCCTGGACTGGCAACCATTAAAGTAAAGGCCTTTCCTGTGCCTTCCTCCTTCGGGGCCACTCCTGCTGTTGCTGTGAAAGAATTTAAAAGAATTTCTTTCAATCAAGGAAGGAAACAAAAGAACCCAGGCCTGTGAATGAGCTGAGGACATTTCTCCAAAGGAATCAGTGAAAAGACCATAAAGGGTCATTTGGCCCTAAGGGACACTCTGAAATTAAAAAAAAAAAAAAAAGAATCTCTAGCAACCTACTTAGGACTTTTTGTTTTATTTACTTCCTCTCTGTTTTATTTGTGACTATCTGAAGGGGAAAAAAAAGGCTCTTTTCTGGCCACTTTTTTTTTTAACTGATTAGTCTATCTGGTTTTCACATAACCTAAATTACAGTAGACTTTGAGAGCTGAAGAAAATTGAGAGATTACCTATACGATGCCTTCATTCCACAGCCCAAAACACCAACAAAGTGCTGCTGTCCAGGAGCTGGTGAGTGGCACAACTCTGTGGTACCAGCTCCATGCCTTCTCTGCTCTACCACAGACCACCCTCATCAGGCTGGAGAAAGAGTTCTACAGAGTTTGCTAATTTGAGCCTCAAAGGCCTCCAAAGATACTAACTGGATGTAGGAAACTTAACTTCTGATACCTAAATTACTCAGGAATATTCTATTAGGTGACCCCTCCCCCATTCCTTGCCACTGCTCGAATTCTTCATGTCTAATTCTATCTGAAATGGACTCATAGAACATAGATTATCCTATTTTTATTGGGAATCCTATATGGCACATACTTATTGAAGGTTTATAATCTGCCAGTCATAGGCAAAATGCTTCATACTGTTCCTTCATTCAATCATCACAACCACTCGGAGTTACGTGGTATTATCCCCATAATACATCCCCATAATATAATCCCCAGAAAACTGACCCACAGAAAAGTTAGTAAACTGTCTCAAGGCCAGACATCTAATCTAAACCAAACTGATTTCAGCATCCAAAACTTAACCTTCTCAGACCATCAGGCTTCTTAATCACTCAGTTATTCCTTCAAAATGTTATGCTATGCCAATTTTTTCTTTATCAATATACACATCTAGAATTCTCAGTCCAAAACTCAGCTTAAGGAACAGGTGAACTTTAGGCAAAAGTTTGCTACTATCAGTCCTTGAAACAATGTGCATTACCTTGTGAGGAAACCTGTTGAGAAGACTGTCATAACACTGACTTTTCTGGACTTTTAACTCAGTAGCCTGGGAAACCAACTGCAAACCAAACTCCATGAGCTCAGTGGAGACTCCCAATCATTTGGTTCTTTCCCCACTGCAAGAATGAGGCTGGGCACAAGTCATTTCCTCGTAAGTGAGCTAGCAATCCTACACTGTTTCCTTGCATCTCTGCCCCAATATTAATTTTTATTTTCAAGGATTTAAAATAACTTGGTATTTGAACTGGTTACATTGTAACCTACAATAGAGAAGAGGGGTGTAATTTTCTTTATTTGATACAGCATATAGAGAGCAGAATGGTGCAGTGAGTAAAGCATTTATCAGCTGTCTGCCTTGAGTGACTTACTCAACTCGCTACATTCCTTCATCTATAAAATGGAGTTAATAATTACATCTCCCTCACAGGCTTGTTATGAGGATTAAATGAGTTACTACTTATCAAGCACTCGGAAAAATATCCAGTGAATGTTAACTACTCTAACTATAGTTATGGTGAAAGTGGTGGCTATTACTATTGGAATAATCACAAAATGAAAGTGACTTTACCTATATAATCGATTATGGTATTGAAGAACTGTTAGAATAACTCCGTATTAACTGTTCTAAACTAAAATGATTACGTTTAGCTGCATTCTCCAAAATTAAACTTACCATATCGATTTTTTGACTCCCCAATATTTAGTGGTTAATTCTCCCTCAGGGACCCCATAAAATAAAATCCACTAAAATATTTTTTTTTATATTTTATTTATTTATTTGACAGAGAGAGAGGTCACAAGTAGGCAGAGAGAGAGGGAGAAACAGGCTCCCCACTGAGCAGAGAGCCCGATGCAGGGCTCGATCCCAGGACCCTGAGATCATGACCTGAGCTGAAGGCAGAGACTTAAACCACTGAGCCACCGAGGCACCCCTCCACTAAAATATTTTTAAGGTGCTCCCATGGTTGTGAAAATCATCAGGAACATCTTCTTTGAAAATTCTGCATGTCAAAGTCATATCATTCATGATCCATGATGTGGAAGTCTATACACTAAAGCCCGAACATAGACTGAAGGAGACCCATCTGCCTTTCCAGGAAAATCTGGATTGCCCGCAGTGTCCCTGCAGTCTATCTCAGCGCTGAGCGAGATGATCTTCCCTCCAGACTAGAATCTAGACTAGGATCTCAGTTTTCTCAGGCGATTAATGACTTTACCACTTACTTAACAAAAGACCCACCAGCACAATGGTGAAGCGCATGCTCATTGCAGCCTGAGAGATCTGTATGTGAACCCGGCCACTGTGCAGCTGTGACCCTTTGTGATTCATTTCACCTCAGTGAACCCCACTTTCTCCAACTGCAAAATGGGAATAATAATGGCACCTTCCTCACTGGACTCCTGGTTAGACTAAAGAAGTAATGTACTGGGATGCCTGGGTGGCTCAGTTGGTTAAGCCTCTGCCTTTGGCTCAAGTCATGATCCCGGGGTGCTGGGATTGAGTCTAGCATCAGGCTCCCTGCTCAGCAAGGAAGCCTGCTTCTCCCTCTGCCTACAGCTCTCCCTGTTTGTGTTCTCTCTCTCTCTGACAAATAAATAAATAAAATCTTTTTTAAAAAAAGTAACATAGGGGCGCCTGGGTGGCTCAGTGGTTTAAGCCGCTGCCTTCGGCTCAGGTCATGATCTCAGAGTCCTGGGATCGAGTCCCATATCGGGATCTCTGCTCAGCAGGGAGCCTGCTTCCCTCTCTCTCTCCCTCTGCCTACTTGTGATCTCTCTCTCGCTGTCAAATAAATAAATAAAATCTTTAAAAAAAAAAAGTAACATATATAAAGTGTACAGCATTCAACAATAACAAATAACCATTATCCCCAGTTTAGGCAAACAGTGTCAAACAGCAACAGAACAGAAGCTTTTCTACTACCCACCTCCTATTAAAGCCTGGATAAGAGAAGTGATGCTTACAGATGATCCTTTAATCCGAGTCCCCTAAAAACATGTCCCTGGACAACGTAGAACCTCTGGAAGATAGTAAACTTGGTTTCGGCTAACTTATTTCCTTAAAGCACTGTAACAGTGTGATCAAGTGAGAAGAGCATGGGCTCCAGAATCAGACAGGTCTACACCTCAATACAGGTTTATTTCTTACCGGCTGTGTGACCTTGAGGAAGTTGTATCAGTTCTTCCAGGCTGCATTTCCTTATCATTAAATGGGTATACTGATATCTTTAAAAGGTAGTCGTAATAATTAAATGTTTATGAGAGTTGAATAAAACAAGGCACACCATAAAAAGTTCCTAAGATGGTGCCTGACACATAATAGGAACTCCACAAACATCAGCCTCCTTACAAAGCATTTTTACATCATTTACAGCTATAAAATGTGGCTGAGGGCATTATCTTCCATTATTCTTATTGCCCCTTATCGAAAGGCTCAAGTGAAACAATCCTCATAAAATCTTTACTTTCCTTTAAGCATGTTTTTCTTTTTCTGATAAGGAATATGTAACTGATTATGTCTCTCTCTCTCTCTCTCTCTCTCTTTTAATCTTGGCTGCCAGGAAGCTCAGAGACAAATTAAATTCAATTCTAGGAACAACAGTGGTGCTGGTGGTTCTGCATACTACATGTTCTCCCGGGTTTGACACCTATTTTCACCCATACTTCATTATTACAAAAGACCTAAATCTTTTGAAGAGTGTGAGAAGCTATTAACTAACCAACTAATTAATTCAGTCAAGGGGAAAATACTGACTTAAGTATTAGGAAAAGAATACCAGACTGGAGGCCTTCAGGTCATATCTCTTACATCTACCCCTTCTTTCTGGGCAATTCATTTAACCTTTCAGATCTAGAGTTTCTCAGGTCAAGTAGGGAACTAATCTTCTCAAGAGCTTTCAGAATCATCTGTGTATACAAATGTGTTTTGTGGCCTGTCAAATGCTATCTAAGGTCAGGTATTATTATTTTTATCAACAGAGAAGGGGTGAATGTCCACAGGACACACACACACAAACTATGGTGCAGGACTGAGGACCCCTGCAGGCAAACAGGGGAGATGTGTAGTGGAAGGGACAGAAACAGCCACCATGATCACGAGCTAGGCTCACTAGAAAGCTCCAGCAGGACTCACCGGAAAAATAAGAGGCACGATGGAAATGAACGTAAACGTTTCAAGGAACAATTCCAATTCAGCCAACCTCTCAAGTCAATTTGCTCTTTGCCCCTGATCTAAACTGATCTGCGTAGAGCACTGTGCAAATGAGACCATGGTCTGCTCCTCACGGGCCTGTGAGCTGCCCCCTCCTTCTCACCAGACCCATCAAAGGAGCAGGCTGTGGGTCGCAAGGGGGCTTATAACGTGGGACTCTAACATCTCTCCTTCATCTCCTCCCCGTGACAGCTGCTGTGTCACATCAACTGGTAACCCAGAAGGAATCACATACTATTAATGTAATTCAGAGAGGGGGATTTTTATAAAGCTAAATTTGGGCTAGAACCAAGCAGCTCTTAATAATAGGGAGGGTAGGTGTTACTCCATTTTTAGAATAATTCACCAACTTATTCTAGGAGTTCAAATGTTCCCTCAGCATCTTGAAGTCTTTTATTCCAAAACCCCATCCCCCTCACTGATAACTTAGGGCAGCAGCTGCCTGCCCCTGGAGGACAGAAGAAGGAAGCTGCTCCGGAATGGCATGCTGGGAAGATGATGAGGGAGGAGGGAGAGGTGAAAGTCACAGGTTCAAATCTCGAACCTGCTCGTTGTTAATGCGGGATTGTGCTCAAGTCACTTGATAATAACTGCTACACATGGAGCCTTGCAATTGGCCAGTATCCTGTGCAGGCCTCGGGACTCATTTAACCCTCACAGCCCCGTGAGTACAGGTGCCTTTCTCACCTTACTCTACAGATTTTAAGAACTGAGACTGAGAAGCGTCAAGTGACTTGCCACCATCAAAAAGAGGCTGTTCCCTGGGTGGCTCAGTGGGTTAAAGCCTCTGCCATCGGCTCAGGTCATGATCTCAGGGTCCTGGGAACGAGCCCCACATCGGGCTCTCTGCTCAGCGGGGAGCCTGCTTCCTCCTCTCTCTCTCTGCCTGCCTCTCTGCCTACTTGTGATCTTTCTCTCTCTGTCAAATAAATAAATAAAATCTTTATTAAAAAAAAAAGGGCTGGACCCAAATGGGACTCCAAGCCTGTGGTCGTAACCACCGCATAATATTGCTTTTGTACATCTTGCTTTTCCTTATCCGTACAAGAAAGGAAAAGTAAAATGGACATTCGACTTCTCACAAGGTTGTTATGGGGATCAAGCACAATCCCGGAGGTGACAGGCTTCATTCACTCTATAGTACTCTACAAATGTGACAGGCTCCCACTCAAGTTAGCGCGCATCTCCTAACACCAGCTGCTCGCTCATTAAGGACAAGCAGTGCGATATGCCAAAAAGAAGTTACTTCTACATGTTCTGAACAAAAGGAAGGGAAGGAGGGAGGGAGGAAGGACAACCACAAAAGATTTTTAAGAGGCCTCTGGGAAAACGAGTGACTTGCTCAGGAGAGCAACGATGGCCGGGCTGATGAGCAACGGGAAAAGCCCGTTCAGAGTCCGCCCACGCCCCTCCGAAAGACACAACTGTCACCGCGGCTGGAATTTCAAATACAGTAAAAGCTATTCTACTGCGAGGCTCACCCATTTCCAAGGCAACCCACTTGCAAAGGATTTTTCTCTAGGATTCAGTTGACTTCAGACCAATCAAGTGGAAAACAACTATTCATAGCTATAATTTTCTAATTTTGAACACACCGAGCTTTGGAGAAACGGATAGTGGGAGCCTCCAGGACCGGACTGCACCCGAGCAAGTGCTCCTTGGCAGCCCGACCACTCGGGTACTGCGGCTCCATGATGCAGTCCAGAGAGAGCCAGACAGAGCAGGAGTCCGAGGACCCCATGCCAAGCCTGACTCTTCCCGGCCACGAGGTGTGACCTCAGGCAGGTTGTCAGCCTGTGGGAGCCTCTAATCCGCATTTCTAAAACGGGAATGATGCTGGCTCTGATTGCATCAGGGGTAATGGCACAAGCGGATTCAGTGGGTAAAAACCTCTAGAAGTGCCATTAGACTACGCAAAAATAAAATGTTTCACAATGTATAGTCAGCTCTCTGAATGCCCTTGCAACTGAGTCCAGGGGCCCAGGGAAAACCTCCAATGCTATCCAAAATAACTCTGATGGGAAAAAATGCAACATGAGACAAAGAAAGAAAAGGCAAAGTGTGAGAACATAAAAAGGGACATAAAAATATCTATTTTGCTACAGTTATAAGGCCTTCCTGGGACCTTTCCTGATTTCTTTGTAGGGAAAATACACATTTCCTGATCAGACTTCATACAGTGAACAAAAATACACTGTAGTCCTCAGTACATAAAGGTTTCAAAGTTCCTCCTGGCACACAAAGTCTCCTTTTGTATCGGACATTTCTCTTCTTGCCCTGGCTCTGACAGAATATGCTAACAAACCAAAACCGGGGCCTGAACCTTCAGGGTAAGACACCATTCCACGCACACCGGTGATATATGTAAAGTCACCCTAGAAGGGAATCAGTGAGTAAGCAGAAGCAGGGCTGAGGTTTTTCTACCCTCTTGACCCTGTCACTCAATCCTCCTTCTCTTCCTCACATCATGTGAGTCACAGAGAAAAAAGGCATGTGTATGATTTAAAGTCGATGCTCCTAAAACATTCCCCCAGATTGGTTTGCCCCTCTACCCTTCCGCACCCTAAACTGTAGAGCTCGAATCCTCAGGGGATGATCTTGACTGCCAGTAGGGTACGACGTCAAAACACACAGTCACGTAGCCACTAGAGCAGGTAGGAATGCTCCTCTCCTGCCAACGCCAAAGCTGTTGCCGGGAGTCGCTCGTGGCCCAAAAAACAAACGCTCTATTTAACATACTGATCGAGTAGGAAGCAGTATTTGCAGAAAAGAAAGGAATGACACATAAGCAGAAGTTAGAGGTGATTCAGAAGGCAGAACAGCATTGGGAAGAAAATGTGAAATTGGAAAGCAGCAAATGTGGCTTTTAAACTCGGGTTAAAAATTGATGCTTTCAACAACATGGATGGAACTAGAGGGTATCATGCCAAGTGAAGTAAGCCAGTCAGAAGAAGACAATGATCATATGATCTCACTGATGTGCGGAATTTAAGAAACAAGGCAGAGGATCATAGGGGAAGAGAGGAAAAAATGAAACAAGAAGAAGTCAGAGGAGGAGAGAAACCATAAGAGACTCTTAATCTCAGGAAACAAACTGAAGGCTGTTGGAGGGGAGGGGGTCTGAGTGATGGGGTGGCTTGGTGATGGACATTGGGAGGGTATGTGCTATGGTGAGTGCTGTGAAGTGTGTAAGACTCATGAATCACAGACCTGTACCCCTGAAACAAATAATACATTATATGTTAATAAAAAAGATAATAATACTTTAAAAAAATAAAATTTAAAAAATTGATGCTTTATATATGCAACTAGTGAATCGTGGAATACTACATCAAAATTAATGATATAGTATATATATGTTGGCTAATTGAACATAATTTAAAAAATAAAAATAACTAAATAAATATTTTTTTAAAATGCTTTAACTTACTCCATGCTTTTGGCATTCTATGCACCTAATTATTAACCTGAAATTGATATCTTTCATTTTCTCAAATACTAGTCCAAAAAACATAAGATTATTTTTTAGATGGGATTTTTCTCAGTGAGGCCTCCTCATATTCAGGCAGTGTTGATGGCATGCCTTAATGAAAAGTACTAGGGCTCATCACACTTCCTTGGGGAACAGAGCCTTGTTTTATGCTCTTCTTTTTACCTGCTATAGTTTTCTCCTCTTCATTATTCACCACACTTTTCTTTCTCATCCTTCGGATCTCAACCCAAGCATGACTTTTTCAGACACTTCAGTCACTCCCGGACCTCCCTAACTTGGTCAAACCCCGAAGTTAGATTTCATAATACCACGTGTGCAAGTTAACATTTATTTGCATGCATATTTGATTAGTAAGAATCGATATTGACAACACAAATCGAATGTGGATGTGTACAGTGTCTTTCCAACCAATCCCATTCACTCTAGCATGAAGCTGTGAAAAAGCCCCATCAACCTTTTTCGTAATCACTGTACAGCAATGGTTAAGAGCCTTTGCTTGGGATCAGAGAGACCCCAGTGTCTCAGTAATGCCACTCACCAACCATGTAATGCCAGGTGAGTCGCTCGTGTTTGCAAACTTCAGTGTGCTCAACTCCCAAAGAGAGGATATTAAACTCAGAGGACTTTAATGAGGAAAACTAAGGTGATATTTTTTTAGGTACCTGCAAAGGACCTAGACCACAACTCATGTTCAATAAATATTAATTGTTATTGTTATCAACAACACTTTGTCAATGAAATTCAAGCTACTTATGCACAGATTCATTCTTATTACTTCTTATAACCCTCCTTGGTAAGAAGAGAGAAAGGAAAAATAAACATAAACAGACCAAACTAGAAAATGTAAGGGGTTACTCAGGCTCACCAGTGATAATGAGAAAGTTAAGAGATGCCAGGGCTTCCTTTCTGGAAGTAAAAATCATATGACAATTTTTTTTATTATTTATGAAGTAAATGACGGAACTAAGATATTAATTCACCAATACCCATTAAAACATGCATCAGCCACCCATCTCTTTCCATTGGAAAATGATACCTTTCACCCAAGCACCACCAAGTACACCTAAGCTTACATCTCATTGGTCAGGACAAGTCACGTGGCCACCTCTGACGACAAGGAAATCAAGGTTTTCAGCTGCCACAATGCTGTCATGAACAAAATGCAGATTCCGGGGATAAAGAAGAAAAGGAAAATGGATATAAGGCAGACTGCTCAGCAGAGTCGCCCGAAATGGACTTTCACGGTTATTGAAGTTCAGAGAGAAAACAACCGTATTCTTTCCTTTTCAAGGAAGAAGGGATGTTCTGGTAGAAGCACCTTCGCTTGTTCACCGTCTGTGCTGGGCACACCTGGATGAAGGGGCCGGGAAACCGAAGCAGCTCTTCACCGTCCCTCCTTTGCTTTCTGACCCACTCCTGCTGAGCCAAGTCTCAGTGTGGGGCTACTTCTCCTGCGAGGCCTTCTCCCACTCCCCCTCCCTAATTCAGGCACATCTTTATGCTCTTATCCTACCTTGTGTGTAGTTCCACGATAGATAGAAATTGATAGAATGTTGAGAAATTATCAACATTCTCTAAGATTTCTCTGATTTTTCCCCACTAAACTGTCAGGTTTCTTTTTTCATGAAATTTTCATCTCTGCAGGCCCATTGTCCGGGACTGTGAGGGAGAAGAGGTACTCCATAAATATATCTTGGATCAGATCAAAGTGAATTAAACCAAAATGAACCGTGCTGATTTACACTGTACCATACTGAAGGCTCAGGGATGTGGCCCCATCTCTTTCCTCACCCCACTGCGGCGGCTACCAGGGTGCCTGCCCGAGCACCATGAAGGATGATGACAAGCTTACAAGCTTATGCTTCATACGAATACGAATATGTCTCAATGAGATCATGCATTCGCGTGGCTTTCTGGCCAAAAAGGAGGGTCAAAATGCAGTTACATTAGCTTATTTCCTCTCAGGGGAACCATGGAGAAAGGAATAAAAGTCACTGTTTACCAAACAAAAGGCTGAGAAACATTTTTCCATTTAAGAATATGACAAATTAGCGAAAGTGACAAAAATAAATAAAAACCTACCACATACTCAAAAGTTGCACAATTGCCTAAAAGCCAAACTGCAATGGTGAGCATGTTGGCATCTGGCACGGAGTTCAGGATTTCAAGGAAGCAAGCCACTCTTTTATGAACACTGAACAGGAATGTCACAAGCAGCTTTTGATTAACTACGACTGTCACAGTATATACGAACGGGCTAACATATGGTGTTTTTAAAATAAACTACTAACCACATCCAGTGGTTTCAATTAAAGAATGGTTCATTGCTTACAAAAATTCCCCTAGACCCAGCTGTCTTCCAAAAAAGTCCCATTGCCTCACTCTGAATTTCCACTGTCATCAGGCAGATTACTAAGAGGCCAGTCTTGGATTTGGTGTGGACACTCAGGGTAGCCTCTATATAAAGTAAGTAACTTCCTCCAGCTTTGTCTTGTGGCTGAACAAATCCTGCAGGTAATCTCCTATAAGGAGTCTAAGTTGAATCGCAGAGTCCTATTAAATGATTTGCTAGAAGAATAGAAAACATTTAAAGTAATTTTTTTAGAATGTTTAAAACGGCTTCATTTACACAGTGGTCTTCTGGTGTAAACACACAGACACACACCAACACAAAAACAAATGTGAAGAAAAAGACAAGGATAACTATAAGACAAGGCCCAAACTCCTTCTGAAGGGGATCGTCTTGTAGCGAGGGCTCTAAAGCCAATACAGAAGAAGTAATGTAAATATACAAATGAAAGGCAACTCCTTAGAGGATCAAGGCAATCATTACATAATCATGGTGGGAAAAAATGACCCCTAGCGAACTAAAGATAAGTCAGGGAGAGGCTACTGGAAACTGGTTTGAGGAGGGAATGCTGAGAGCTGGCCCGGCTAAGTGACCGGGCTCTACTTTGAGGGGTGGTGACACGTTACCCTTTGCCACCAGCCCAGGCATTTTTCTGTTCTTCTTCAGTGTCGCTGCCTTTCTTGATGGTCCCGGTTCCTCCACTTCCTCTATCTGATCATCTGTCTCTCCTCTGTCTCTTCTTACCTTCAGTGTCATTCACGCGTCGTCGCCCCCCAGCCCCACAACCGATCAAAACAGAGAACTCAACAACGTTTTTCAAAACTCAACTGTTATTTAAAAAGAAAGACATTCTCCAGGTCCGTTTTTCTCATACATGGCCCGTGACTGAGTTCTTTCTCATCTAAATGAGGATGAGCCTTCTATTAAAATAAAATGTTCCCAGTCCCCCTCCTGAGGACAGGGCATTCTCCCCACCCACCCAACAAGAAAAGCAGCTCTGGCACGTGTGCCTCTCTACGAAAATACACAAAGAAGCTCCTCAAATGTATCCCTGTGTATTTACCACCTAGGTGTTTTTACAAATGTCAGAAAGAGTCATAAAATAACAGAATCAACGGAGCTTAAAGAGCATGTAGCACAGACAGATTTCCAGCCAGTTTCATGGGGGAATAAAATCTGGAAACCCTCCAAGCTTGGTGTGAGCATGCGAGCGGCAGGGAAGTCTCTTTGAGCTACACTTCTCATGCATACTTTCAAAAATTTGATCAGCGTCTGATCTAAATGAAGTGGCCAGCGCTATCTACCTTTAATTCTTCTTTTTCTTTTTGAGATTTGATTAATTTGAGAGAGCGTGCGCGCAAGAGAGAGAGAGAAAGCACAGGCAGGCAGAGGGAGAGGAAGGAGCATACTCTGCTGAGCACGGAGCCCTGAGCCTCCCAAGAGCCTCTAATTCTTCTTAACTAGAGTATCTTTTGCTCAAAATCTGTATTTCAGAATTGGAGTAACAGGGGTGCCTGGGTGGCTCAGTGGGTTAAAACTTCTGCCTTCAGCTCGGGTCATGATCCCAGGGTCCTGGGATCGAGCCCCACATCAGGCTCTCTGCTCAGCGGGGAGTCTGCTTCCCTCTCTCTCTCTCTGCCTACCTCTCTGCCTACTTGTGATCTCTGTCTGTCAAATAAATAATAAAAATCTTAAAAAAAAAAAAGAATTAGAGTAGCAAGGGAGAATATTCACTGGTTTTGGGTGTGGACATCAATACATAATAATCCAAAAGCCTTTCTGAAATTTTTTGCTTGCTTGTTTCCTTGGTTTTTGTTTGGGGTTCGCAGCAGTTTCACAAGAAGTAACAAAGTAAGAGTTAGACAAAAAATTGATTTAAGATTGTAGAGTTGCTCACGCATGTGTTCTGGGCATTGGGCGAATCTGCAGTGAATTTCTAGTTATACAAATTGCTATTCCCATGCCTTAGCAACAGAAATCAGCCTATTTTCTACAGAAAACAACTTCAGTTTTAAGCAAACACAGCTAGCTATATGGCCCACACGTTTATTGTAAATTTGCCTTCAGAAGTCATATTTTCCATTACACCTAAATTATCACTTCCCAAAGCCTCATAAATGAAGCAGAAGCAATTAAACATAATTGCTTTCTTTTGTGGCCTTTGTGGTAAAATTCTGATAACTGACAAAAAATAATTTTAATACAGACTGCTGTATCACAACAACACCTCTAGCAGTCGTGGCTTTACGTCAGGGTAGCAAAGGCCTCCTCCCTTTTTCCCCCCCTAATGGAATTCTGCTTAACTGGCAAGCAGCAACAGAATAAAAAGTTTCAGGGATGTTCTTGTTTCAAAAATCACTAAATCATAATTCTGAGAAGGATGTACAAAGGTCATCTAAGTTCATCTCTGCGGCAACATGGCTTAATCTGCTTATCTGTAATACACATAAATAAACAACAGTTAAGATTCTCTAAGTAAGACATTCCACAAACAGCCTTGATGACACACTCGGTAATTAACAAATCTCACTATCCTAAAGTAGCCTCCTTTATATACCATCCTCACTCACGCACCACAGTGGAAAGCGAGTATGAAATGAATAGTCAAAAGTAGAGGCAGACTTATTCCAACTCAACATGCTCTGTGGTTCTTTAGAGAAATGTCATCTTAAATTATACTCTGCATGCTTACGTTAACCTGCATATTTTCACACATTTTAATATTTTCCCATGAGAAAAAGTACACGCAGGATAGCACTTTTGTTTCTGTTTTGAAAACATAGACAATTTCTATTTTATTTATGTGCTAATTAGTCCCTGCAAAACAAAGCTGTAGAACTATAGGACCTGAGCTATCTGAGATCACTCTTCCCGGCCTTCTCTCTTGCCGTTTCACCAGCATTCACTCACACTACTGCACAGCATTGGTGACTTCTATTTTAATCACACTCCACTAAGATTTAGGTTGGAGGGGTAGCATTTTTTTTTTTAATTTTACTTATTTGACAGAGAGAGATCACAAGTAGGCAGAGAGGCAGGCAGAGAGGCAGGCAGAGAGAGAGGGAAGCAGGCTTGCTGCTGAGCAGAGAGCCCGATGCGGGACTCGATCCCAGGACCCTGAGATCATGACCTGAGCCGAAGGCAGCGGCTTTAACCACTGAGCCACCCAGGCGCCCCGGAGGGGTAGCATTTTTTAACTAAAGTGGTTGTTAATACGGAATAATCACATAACCTCTCCTCCTCGGTTTTTATTTTCTCAGCAGGCCGGAATATTTTAAACTAATTGGTAATTTCTGGACATTTCATTGATGCATCCATACAAAGGATATGCTATTTCAGAAAATGACTCAAAATAAGCGTAAGATATGGCTCCTGCCCTTGAGCTCTAACGATGCTGTTGGAGAGATGACACAGGCCTGAATGAAACAGGCAGGTCCGTATGGGAGGTGTTACCAGTCTAAGAACCAGAACATGTAATGCAGGGGATACTTGCCACAGGAGCTCAAAAACTGGGAAAGCTGTTATGAGTTAGTATAAATGTGGTCTTCAAGGACTTGAAGAAACAGAGTAAACCTATAATTATCATTAAACAACTTAAAATATTAAAATGAATAGAGGAAACCCCATTATATTATCAGTTTACTCTTAATGTATGAGCATCCCAAGTAAGGAACCTGCCTTAAATAGTAAGGAGCATTAGAAGAGTTTTGCTTGTTTGGTTGCTTGCTTGCTTGCTATTTTAATTTAAAAAAAAAAAAGACTAGATGGAAGTGAATTTAAGATGTCTGGCAGCCTTGGGGTGCTTGGGTGGCTCAGTAGGTTAAGCCTCTGCCTTCAGGTCATGTCATGATCTCAGGGTCCTGGGATCGAGCCCCATATTGCGCTCTCTGCTCCACAGGGAGCCTGCTTCCCCCTCTCTCTCTCTACCTACTTGTGATCTCCCTCTCTGTCAAATAAATAAATAAAATCTTTTAAAAATAAAATTAAATTTTTGAAACAAGATGTCTGGCAGCCTTATCTGAAAAAAGTCCCTTCTATTTCAAAGAAGAATCTGAAGGCTAAACACCCAAATGAGAAGATGTTGCATTAGGAATTCAAAGAAAAGGGCAGACATGACAGGCTCTGAAGGAAAAACCAACAGCACTCACTGAATGGCTGGCTCTAGAAGAAAAAGAGCAGGAAAGAAGCAAGGATAGTTGATAATTTTATTGTATAGGCAACCAGGATAGTAGGAACTCGATGCTCACAACGCCGTCATAAAAATGTGATAAAAAAGAAATCAAGTAGCACTCCCCTTGCATTGGAAAGTTATTAAAAGAACCCAACATTCCTGTTTCCAGATTGTGGGCATGGAAGAATTCCAGAGAAGTTATTTGTAGAACAGACCCATGGTCCCCAATGGCCCCTCATCCCAATGACTTCTGCATCAACAGTTCGAACACGTAAAGTCTGGAATAAATCCCTGGTGTCAAGAACACATATAGTCCTTTAAGAACTATGTCCCTCAATATGAGAAATTTCCTAAACAGAAGACCCTTTCAAGAAGATCCTTACCAGCGAAGATAGTCAATGGTACTGCCACAGTGTTGCATGACGACAGATGGTAGCCATGCTTGTTCTGAGCACCACGTCACATACAGAGCTGCTGACTCACTATGTTGTGTGCCTGAAACTAATGTAACGTGATACGTAAACCATACTCAAGTTAAAAGGGAAGACCCCTACCAATATTCCACACAAGTCCAATAATCACACACATACACACATACTCACAAGTATACTCACCCTCAAGCTTCCTGTCTTACAAACGTGAACCCAAACCACAGGACGTGTCCTGCCTTCTGCCTAGGTAGCAATGCCTGTGGCAGGCAGCCATGTACACCCCCACTTACTTCATCAAAGTATACCTCACATCTTACATTCCACACACTGCTGGGGTTTCCCCTGTTTTCCATGCCAAGTCACAGTCTCCTTTTAGCCTGGAGTACCCCAGCACCTGGAGCACAGTAGAACTCTCTGGGGCGTCCTGAACTCATGAGTCACTAAAAATAGAAGCAACATCAACTCTCCCATGACACATGCAAACACACTATTCATAACATCTCATGGCATGATAAAATGGAATAACTATCATAATAGAACAATCAGAGGCACCAAGAAATGACACCCTTCCACGGTGTAAGAACTGCCATTTGGAGGGCACTGCAGGAGAGCTGAATTTCAGAAATTCAAAGCTCCCTGAGAGACGTACATGGTTAACTAGCTGAAGAAGACAAAAACTCCATGACACAGTCCTCCTGCATGCACCAGCATCCCAGAGGAATAAACAGCAATTATCTGTACCACACAAAACACGATCTTGCTGACCCAACCCAGCGGCACCAAAAACACAAGTATGCCAAACATATTTCCTTTCTGTACAACACTGCCTTCAAGTTGCTGACCTGTCCCACCCCACAGCCCTTCCTCAGATTAATTTCAGTGAGAAAGACAGAGAGCCAGAAGAGAGCCTTCTCATGAAGGAGCAAACAGCCCACTTGCTTGCAGGGGCCCAGAACTGAGAATTCCAACTGCTGACCAAAATCAAGAACACGGTCAGCGAGCAGTCACAATAGCGACCACTTCTGCCCCCGCTGAAAATCTTGTTTCATTGGTCTTTCTTCCTACCAGTCAGTATCCAGGTGACACCCCTAGCAAGCTTAAAGACCAAATTTCAGTTAGTTCTCTCAAAGATGCCATTGGGAGTGAGGAGCCAAGCTGGTAGCTAAAGCAAAGGAAGAGCCAGTGGGAAATTGTAGTAGAAAACTCCAGAAGACCTTAGAGGATAGTGATTAGTGTTCATAGGATATTAATCTCTACAAAGTTTTAGTCTGAAGCTCTTGATGTTAGCTGTGTACAATGGATGGGGGGGGGGATGAGCTTGTTCAGAGTCATCAAAATAATAGTTACTAACCATGACTATTAATCAGACGCACTGCTCACTTAATACTGAGAACACTGTGAATGAAATTCCATGATTATCTCCTTTTCCAGCATGAGAAGCCTAGAGCACAGAGAGGTGAAGTATCTTTGCCAAGGTTGCACTGCTGATAGGAGCTAGGATTCAAACTCAGTCTGGCTCGAATATGTGTTCCCAACCACTGCTTTCCCAGTAAAATTACATTACAAGGGCCCCTTCTGCAAAGGCAAACTCTAAGTTTTCAATTTTTTTTGATATAAAGAGACTTTGTTTCAGACCTAGAGAAAAGTACTTCCTCCTACTTATATAAGATTAAAAAGAGAGAGAGAGAGAGAGAGAAGAAGGTGACAGAGACAGTATAGTTCTTTCGTGTTCTGTTTGATTTCTTAACAGGGACAACATCTACCTCATTTCACACACATTCCCAAGATCCTCTCCTCCCCTACCACACTCATTCATTTGGGGCACATGTACATGGCATTATCGAGAATAAACAAATCTTACTTTATGACCTTAGGCTTCAGGGTCTTGCCTGAAAACATTTAAAAAAATCAAGGAAAAAAAAGAGAAATGCACTAAGAGGAGTAAGGTCAGGTAGAGGGAGGGCAGAGGGGTGTGCACTGGGAAAAGGGGAAGTCAGATGACAAAACCCCAAATAATCTTGGCTCTTATGAAAAGGTACCCTGTTCATTTACCCGGAAGCACCGAACAAAAGCAGCTCCCCATTTCTCTGTTTCAGTTTCCTGACCATGACTGGATCACCCACTGGCATCCATTGTTCCCGGCTCACAGAACAATGTTCACTAGCATAAATCCATCAGTTCTGGTACATATCCAAAGGGCTAAAAAAAGAATACCACAAGACTGACTGAGTGTCTGTATGCACATACCTCACAGTATGATTCCACAACAGGCAAGTCATACGTGTGAGAAGCAGTTAGCACCTCCAAGCCCTGGTGCATGCTCCGGCTTGTCCAGAAACCCCTCACACCTCAGACCGATAGGCTGAACGGGACGTTCTGTTTGTCGCTCTGTTTCCTAACATTTTACACATCTTCAGAGTCTCCGCACTCACCAAGCAGCTTGGGATTCCCCCACAAATATCCCAGGACACTAACCGAATGAGAAGTTCAGAGGTCAAAACCATCTGTGGACGTTGTGGTGTGTTTCTAGGGCCCAACTCATCAAAGACCACCTTCCCACCCACTTTCTGGGCAACCCTCAGAGGATGGCAGCTGCTAACTTTAAAAAAAAAAAAAAAAAACGCACAGTGGAGGAGGCAAAGAGGATTATTTTTAAGAAAGAGCACAATCTAACTTTTCTCTCCACCACCCACTCCACACCACCTCCTCATTCCCTTGTCTCTCCTCCTGCCTCTCTTCCATTTCACTCTCCTTCCCCAGCCTCCCTCCCTGGCTGCTCAGGGAACCACACCTTCCCGCATGCGTTTCCTTCCCTGGGTCCCAAGCTGGGCGGGCGGTTCGGACACCACACTGGGGAGAACGGCTGCATAAAGACTCCGGGCTGCCGCCAAGCTGGGAGGAACAGATCCAGTTCCTCCTCAAGACTCCAGATGTGTGGGAACCAAAACATGCACTCACTTTTTGGAAGCCCTGCCTTGACAGGAGAGCCATAAAGAAAAGGAGAAGCATCTCGGGTATGAGCCAAATGAACCTGTTAATTATGTCATCCTCCGATGTGCCTACACACGGGAAGACACTTGGCTTATTTCTTCTTCTAAATGCCCTTAATTATTCAATTCTGTGCCTCTTTAACACGGCTTCTGAAGCTGGGCTGCCTGGATTCTGTGCGGAATAGTAAGCATTTCGAAGTGTGCACGATGAATCCACGTGGCCTGCAGATGAATTTCCTCCATCAGCTGTGGATGACAAGCAACACAACACGCTTGGAAGTCATCCACCCAAACCAAAGTGCCACTGTGGCAATAGTTAAAATAATGAGGCCCTTTCCAAAGTGGAATAATTAAAAAGTTAGGGCCAGATTTTATGTGGCGAGGGAAGAAGGCAGAGCAGGGAAAGATAAAGATGATGTGCAAAGACTAAAAACAAGAAAATCAGCTGGATCTTTATCAATTACTGTGAAATACTCATACCAATAAAAGCAACATTTGTGTCTTCCTCTGTAGTGATCCATTCACTACTTACTCCTCAATAAGCATTTCTTAGGCAAGTACTATGTGCCAAGTACTGTGCTAAGTTCCAGAAATAACACAGTGAACAAGACAACTTTGATCCTATCATTCACTGAGCTAACAATGTAGCATCGGCACCAGACAAAACCACAGGCTCACAACATCGCAAGTTGAAGCATAAAGTATGAAGGAAAGAAAAAGCTGAGAACGAATGATACTGGGGAACCCACGTTGATAGAGTAATAGGAAAAGTCTGTCTCCACAACACACGAAAGCTAGAACACGGGACACCTGGGTGGCTCAGTCGGTTAAGGGTCTACCTTCAGCTCAGATCACGTTCCCAGGGTCCTGGGATCTAGTCCTGCATTGGGCTCCTTGCTCAGTGGGGAGTCTGTTTCTCCCTCTGCCCGCCGCTGCTCTCCCTGCTTGGGTTCACTCTCATGCCCAATCTCTCTCTCCATCTCTGACACATAAATAAATAAAATCTTAAAAAAAAAAGCTAGAACATAAAGAGAAAGAAAAGCTAATTAGGACAAGAATGGGTTGACCATTCCAGGAAGATGGGCTACATGTGCAAAGGCCCTGAGGCAGAAATGGTTTGGGCACCAAGGAACTGAAAAATCAGTGTGGATGAACTAAAGTGAGCAAGATGAGAAGGGCTCATGGCAGGACTGGTGAGACTACGGGCTATGATGTCCAATAAAGATTTTATTCTAAGGACAACAGGAAAATTTCAGCAGAGGAAGGGCATAACCCAATTTACATTTTATGATGATCACTGTTGCCTTTGGGTGGAAAAGACTTGGAGAGTGGAGCTTGGGGCAATTATCTGAGCAAGAGATTCCCTGGACCAGAATGCGGCAGCAAAACTAAAGAGCAGTAGACAGTTTCAGATATATTTTAAGTAGAACTAATAAAAGCCAATTGAAGGATTGTATATGAGGGTGAAACAAGGCATCAGAGATGACTCTCATCAAGTTACTCTACTTATACACAGGGTTTTTCCAGAAATTACAAGTATCACCTGATGTAATATCAGGCTCGTGCAGGAATCCGATCTACGGGACACGGTATGCCTGTATGCACACAAGGAACTCAAACATGACCCAAGAATAACAAACTCTGTGTAACTGTTCTTGGAAGAAAATTATGGTTTCAAATGGTATCCTAGGGAGATATTTCAGTGAGTTTTCCCATAAGCATTTTATTGTCATGTTGGTGCCAGAGCCCTGTAGCTTCCCCAAAAATCTAGAGTTCAATGCCTTTCGATACGTGGTACAACAATGCTCACTTTCACATATAAGTGCTCCAGGTAAACCAGCTACCAATCCATCTGGTCTCCACGATAAGCAGTAAAGAAAATATAAATTTCTTTTTTTTTTTAAGATTTTATTTATTTATTTGACAGACAGAGATCACAGGTAGGCAGAGAGGGAGGCAGAGAGAGAGGGAGAGGGGGAGAAGCAGGCTCCCCGCTGAGCAGAGAGCCCGATGTGGGACTCGATCCCAAGACTCTGGGATCATGACCTGAGCTGCAGGCAGTGGCTTAACCCACTGAGCCACCCAGGTGCCCAGAAAATATAAATTTCTAAGGGGAACTTTGTATCAAATAGGATGACCCATCAGGGCACCTGAGTGTATCAGTTGGCTAAGCATCCAACTCTTAATTTTGGTTCAGGTCATGATCTCGGGGTCGTGAGACTGAGCCCAGGAACTAGACTCTGTGCTGGGCGTGGAGTCTGCTTGAGATTCTCTCTCTCTCCCTCTCTCTTTGCCCCTCCCCTGGAAGTGCTCTCTCTAAATAAAATAAATAAATATATAAATAAATAAGATCACCAATGCTGTTTTTAAAAAATTGGATAATCCATGTCAAATATGTCGAGGCATATGACAGCATAACTTACTAGCAAGAAAATAACTACAAAATGCACATTTACAAATACTTTTCTTATGATTGCTGAACAATCGGGTCCTTAACAACCGTCTCTCCATATGACCCCTTCAGAAACAGGTATACAATGCATGCAGTACGCCCCGGGGAGGAGACCTCCGAGGGTAAAGAGAACGGAGGGCCTTGTTTATCTGACGTGCTGTGCACAAGCTCGTCCCCAGCTGCCACAGAAACCAACAGGCCCCTGTGGTCGGTGCACATGTAGTCTCAGCACCTTTTTGATCTGCTTGTTTCCTTTCACCTCTCGAGTGTTACCGGCATTGTTCCTGCTGCCCTTCCTAAAAAGCTGGTACATAATTATCTCAAAAGCCCTTGGCCCATGTGCATAGGTGAGCATCTCTCACCTTTTCACTATTTATAGTGACGATGCACTCTCGTTCATACCCTGCAGAATGAGAGATGACTTAGAGACAAGGGGAGGGAGAGAGCGAGAGATCTCACACACACACACACACACACACACACACACACACACACACACACACTCTCCCCCAGGGAGAGACCTCTGGTTCT
The DNA here is from genome assembly GCF_922984935.1 of Meles meles. Lineage (NCBI taxonomy): Eukaryota > Metazoa > Chordata > Mammalia > Carnivora > Mustelidae > Meles > Meles meles. The sequence goes on from NC_060067.1 coordinate 10,839,679, forward strand.
GGCACAGCTTCCCCAAAACAGAGAGCAAGCAGAAATAAACAGTAGTAATTTATTTGGAAAAGGGTGTAATCTTTTGTTCCTGCAGACTATTAACTCTGACCTTTTTTATCTGCATCTCAAGGACTTTGCTTGAAACGGATCCCGTGATTTCAGTGAGTATAGGAAGGATTCCTTTCAGACAGGCTTTTCCCCAACAGTCTAATGAAAAGTGCAGAATTCTTATCTCCTGCCCTTTGGTCCTTCCTGTCTCACATTTATTCTAATATCTTGCAGTGTGAATTTTGGGGTCTGTCTCCGCGCCTTCCTCCCACCGTGGCTCTCTGATCCGGGGGTCCATCTGCACAGTTCCTCTTCCACAGGACTTCACTAGCTACTAAGCCACCTGCTCGGTGTCAGTAGCGAGAGTATTTGAGATTCACAGATTCACATCCCTACGCTTCACACCCTCTTTAATTGAACTCTGTAAATTCACGGTTCAACACTCCTGAGCTGTTGATTCTAATTCGTGCTCTCATCACCTGCAGTGACTGAGCGGGACCCTTATCTGTGCCAGCCAGAGCACGTTTTATTGCGGGCTCCGTATTTCTGCCACTGCAGCAAAAAGATGAAGCATGTACAGAGCTGTGCCAGCATGCAAAGCTGTCACTATGGAGCTCCTGTTGGGGAATCTTCCCAAACTGGCATGTGTTTCTATTGCTTCTCCCTTCTTCACGTACTCATTCTCACTTCAGCCACAAAGCTCCCCGGATGGCCAAATAGTCTCCATATCCAAAGAAGCAAAAGAAAGCAACAAATGAATATGCTTGCATACACAACGCGCCCTATCAAACGAAGCCTTGGGTGTCTGTTCTCTGAGCTCTTCTTACCCTGTTCTTAGTAACATCTCTATCCAATGTCTGATACTTAATGTTTAACATTTCAAGAACTGTATCACTCTACGTTCTTCTCTGACTCACAGGAGGCTTGTCCACTCTTCCTTTTCAAATCATCCACCTGGCCCAAAGCCTGGTTAGATGCCATCTATAACCCTATCAACATCCTATGTATATATAGCTCTCACCTTGACCCACTGTCTTAAAAGAAGCTATTTCGAAGCCAAATTTCTTTGAGTCTTGCAGTACTGTTGATTACTGTCGTTAAATACCATATATAACACTCGGCCCTGTTTCACAACTCAAAATGTAAAAACCACAGACATGCCTAAATTTTTTTCAGATCTTTTCAGGATCTTACCAGATCTCTTAGAACAACCTGCTAGGACAAGAAAAGAGTCCCACAGACATTATCCTTCAAGAGGAGACCATCTCAGGATGACTGCGCCCCTCCCCATTCATCACAAGATCCCAAAAGGTGTCTTTCCCAAGGAGGTGGGGGTGAGATGGAGAAGAGCAGCGACGGCCAGGAAGTACTCACTGAGAGGTTTCAGGATGCTGCTGCTGGACTCATCAGCATTTTCCACATCTGACTTATCAGAGTAGTTCTCAGAGATTCTCTCTTTTTCCTTCTTCTCTCTGTGCCCTGTCTTTCTCTTGTGGCGTCTCCTTCTCCTGTAACTCTTCGGCACATGGACCCCAATGTAGATGGTATGGTGGCCTGAGAAGGTACACAGATCACCAGTCATTTCAAAGCACATTCTCTGCTGCACAGAAATTTCACAAGCTCCTCTGGTCAGAAGGAAATGTCTATGAATTCATTACCATTTTATATTTGACAAATAAACTCGAAAAAAAAAATCTCTTCCCAATTTTCAGGTCGCTAGAGTATAATTCAATCTGTTGGCAGGCACCAGGATTCTGCGAGGGTGTACTCCAGTTCTGTTCACATAGACTCCTTTTAAAAGTTTAGGGAAACCAAAAAATACCAAGCCAGAAATCAGGAATCCTTGATTCTGGTCATCCCTGGGTCATCAATAAGCTATTCGATCTAGAGCATGTCCCTTAACCATTCTGGGCCTCAATCTCATTATTTGTGTAACAAAAGACTTACCTCCGGTGATCCCAGGAGACCTATCCAGTTCTGACCTTCCTGAGTCTGTGATACACTGAACAGGGAGCTGAGAAAGGAGGTCTGGGAGCAGCAAAAAATAAAGATCTAACTCAAAGTTCAAGAAGTCATTCTGCTGGGCATAAGGTTTTGCGTTAAAACTTTTTTTCCTTTTTTTTTTTTTTTTACCAAATCAGCAGAATAGAGACTTCGAACTGGGACAAATTGAGAAAAAATAAGACATACTTGGAGAGAAGATTTTAGAAATACTCAAATGTTCACACTAGGAAACAGCTAAAATGAATGCCAGTTACAGTACCATTCTCATTTTTCTTTTTTCGTTTCCAAAAGTTTCTAAAAACTGGTTGTTGCAATGATAAAAATAAACCCAGCCCAGCAAAAATTGCCTTGAAGAGAAGGGCATGAGGAAAAAAGATTGTGAAATGCTTTTAGTTCTCTAGATGGAAGAAGCTGCAAAACTGACAAGTGATATTATTTTTACAAAATCTGATAAGACCGGGGGAGGGGGGGAGAACTCAAAGTTCCACATCTTTTTTTTTTTTTTTAATTGGGAAACTTTTACTTTCACTTTATATACAGCATAACTTCTGAATGCAGGAACCACCATCTCAGAAGTAATGTGAAAACTTTCTTTTCTTTTTTGAACCGCAAATTAGATGAGATTATCTCACCTTTCCCACTTCCTATTCTATTCTAGAATTACTACTTGATGACCACTTTACAAGGCCACAGAGAATATTACACACCTAACGTGCAAAACTTATACACGCGGTATGTCTAATATAAAGTGCTATGAGTTACTTTCCACAGGAACTCATCAGGCATATCTAAATACAGTATAATTCACAAGGGTGTTCCCTTGAATTGGAAGGATTAAAACAGTTATATGCTCCTCTAGGCGAGAGCTTCCAACTAAGGAATACAGATCCCTAAGTGAATGGGTTAGCATTCCAAAAAAAAGTCTGGTATTTGGAATGAAGTTGGAGGCATCTATATAAAGTATGAAACTCCCCCCAACACACACAGACACACACACACACACCAACTCAACTATTACAAAGCACAGTGAAATTCTCCTCCCAGAATGAGTGCCAATGAGAAATTTATCATGTCTAACCATTTGCAAGCAAATTGTTCTCATGGGAAAGCTATATTATACTAGGAAGTAGGAAATGTCTCAGAAACAATGTGAATTAAGAAACAGTGTCAATTGTTTCCTGTGCTCCAGTTACGGAGGGAGCCCCGCCGCTTTGTCTCAAGTCACACCATGTATGTAAGCAAAGCCAACCAATTTCTTTAGTAAATCAAACACTGAGAGCTTGGTAGCTTTCATTCAGGAATTAGGAAAACGTCATGAAAAGAATTAAGAAGCTAGAAAATTTAAAAACCTGTCACATTAAATATTTTCTACATCTTATTAAATAATGGCAACTAAGCAATAAAGAAATGGCAGCGACGCTACATTAGTCATACTGATATTACACAGAAAGATTTTTTTAATTTATTTATCCACAGGGTCTTTGATAAGTCATTTGAAAGATCGTTTCTATGGGCTGATATCATTTTAAGGTAAGATTTCTGACTCTAAAGTGTTGTTGTCAACCTAACCAAAGAGAATGATTCAGAGAGTGAGCTTTCAAAGCCCACGGAGAGGAATGTTCCCAACCTGGGACCTAACTAGAGTGACAACGCCACAAAAATGGTGCCATTTTATTCACACCATGATCACATGCCCTCCCACAATCACCCCCCCTCCCCACCACCTTATGAATAAGATGCAACTTATCCCCATCTTCCCTAGCTGCTGCCTCAGGTGATCCCCCCCACACACACACCCTTCAGTCACTTTAACACACATTTTCACACAGGTGGGGAAGCTCTCAGATATGATGATGCTCTCTGGAGCCCCGATACCAAGCAGAACTGTGGTTCCTTCCCAGACACCCCAAGTTTCAGATATTTTTATCGGTTTTATTGGGGTATAATTTACATGCATAAAATGCACTCATTTTAAGGTATAATTCAAAGATTTTTAGTATATTTACAGAGTTTTACAACCATCCCCTTAATTAATTTTAGAATATTTCCACCAACCCAAAAAGATCCGTCACACACATGGGCAGTTGTGCACTTTCTGATCCCACTCCCATCCCCTACAAGCACTCTTAATACTCCCAGTGATGGCCTCTGGGAAGCTACAATTCTATGGTGCCCACATAGCTGTGAGCTTTTTTGTGGGCATCCTTACAGCACAGCAGAACAGAATATTCCCCGAGTAAAGAAGATATTGCTTTCCAAGAGCTGCCAGAAGAAATCATGACACTGGGCAAAACTCAAAGCATCCTCCTTTTCCTCTCACACATTTTGGGTAACTAAATTTTCCTTTTCTGTCTTGGGTTTGGGGAGAAGAGAAAGAGCATCGTCCTGCAGTTAAATAAACCTTTAGGAACTCAGGGACGGTGCTTGTGTTTCCTCAATTACTTCTCAGTCACTGCCCACTTCAGCTTCTTCACCCATGAGAGGACAGCAAGACACTCTTGCTCTGGAGAGTGAAGGGAAGGAACGCTTTCTCAAGGTGGTGACCACATATTTCATAAGCCGTACATGCCGAGTAACAAAAATACCAAAAGTAAAATGAGCTCGAACGGAAGACTCTTGCAGCACCCACAGAACACCTGTCTTCAGCAGAATTACTGATGAAAATACACTATTGTTGATAAGGCTCTCATAGCTGGATTTCAATATTTATTTTCAATAAAATATCTTAACCTGTCTCAGAAATATGTCATGAATACTGATGGCTATTTTTAAAATTGCAACTCATAAAAATGACAGCAGGCACTTAGGAAATCCACAAAGGTTGAGGGTGTAGTATGATTTTACATTTAAAGTAAAAGATGAGAAACTTGACAGACAAGCTTTCCAATCCAGCAAGAGTCTACAAAACCGTAGCTGCTGAAAGACTCGGGGACAGATACCTGCTTAACTTGTAAGAGAATTTTAGACTTAAAAAATAAGTGTGTGTGTGTGTCTGTGTCTGTGTGTATAAAATAGAACCTCTCTGGTAGAAATGTCACCAAAAACTGCTTCTAGAATTTCACAGAAAACTTCTTCTTAAGGAGAAGCAATAATTATTTTAAAATAGCTGTAATTCATAAGAAAAGGTACTTGTTTCAACTACGCTCAAGGAGAAAAAAAATTGAAGGTGATTGTTTTAAATATTATGAAAATAAAGTTTGCATTTTTGCTACTAAAATTGTAAAAAGTGAAACTTCTGGAATCTACATCTGAAGGTGTTCATTTAGGGGTGAGTCAAAGGGCATTCAGCCCTTGATTTGGCAATGGCCTCCATATCATGTGTTCAAATAAATACCCTGCGTGCCTTTCTCTGACAGATGGTGAAAGTTCCCAACAAACTCCAAGTGTCTTGGGAATGTCTCATCACCCATCCCACAGCTAATACTACTGGGAAGAAAACATGGCTTTCCTAGTTATCTCTGGATGTCAGAAATTATCACTAGGTGATGCCTGCATCTTCCTATCCTTCTTCCTATCCTCACCTGCTCCACCTCAGCCGAAAGCAGAAGTACTGCGATGCTATCATGTCCAATTCTTCCAATTCCTGAGATATTTCTAAATTCATGTCATTGATAGTCGCCATCATGTTTTCAGACCAACAGAGAACTCTTACACTTAGTAACTCTGTAGTCATTTGAGTTAAAGAGGCTTTCACAGACACCACCAAAGACGACTTAGAATTTTGTAGAATTAAACCCATCAAACCAGAAGAGGGTTTTACTCCAGCCAAACTCAAAATTCTATAAAGGACTGGGTACTTAAACACCAGATGCCTCTATATGCAAGACAGATCTATTAGCTCATTTAGGAAACATATTACTGTGTTTACTGTACATACAGATGATAGCAACAATTTGTTGGATACTTAAACGTGCCAGGTTCTGCCTAGGTCTCATATCTATTACCTCGTGCAAACATCACAACCAGACAAATTAAATACTTCTGTCTTAATTGTACAGGCAAAGAAACCAAGGTTCGGGGAACTCACGGATACCGTCACCAACTAACTCATTAAATCCCAGAGAAGAAATAGCTCTCATGTATCAACATCAAGGTGAGTACCTCATCACCTCATCATTAGCGGTGGTTTGTTAGTTCGGCTTTTTCTTGGCGGGGAGGGTGGGGGCTGGTTATACTATATAGTACACGGTATTTATACTCTCAGTCTTATAACTGATTACACTTGCTTCCTTGAGCTGCCTGCTAGAAATACAAGACACAAATCTCAGGCCAACCAGCGGCAGGTAGGCAAAGTTTCGTAACATGCATTTATATACCTCACTCTTCCAGCTTTTCAACTATTATCTTCCCTTCACACTACACTGTTTTTGGAATAAGGCAGTATACAAATATTTTTTAAAAGCTGAGATGTCCGGGGCACCTGGGTGGCTCAGTGGTTAAAGCTTCTGCCTTCTGCTCAGGTCATGATCCCAGGGTCCTGGGATCGAGCCCTGCATCAGGCTCTCTGCTCGGCAGGATGCCTGCTTCCCTTGCTCTCTCTCTGCCCGCTTCTCTGTCTACTTGTGATCTGTCTATCAAATAAATAAATAAAATCTTTAAAAAAAAATAAATAAAAGCTGAGATGTCCAAAATGCTTGAGGAGAACACAGGCAGCAACCTCTTCGACCTCAGCCACAGCAACTTCTTCCTAGATACATGCTAAAAGCCAGGAAAGCGAAGGCAAAAATGACCTAACGGGACTTTATCAAGATAAAAAGTGTTTGCACAGCAAAGGAAACAATCAACAAAACTAAAGGACAAGAGACAGAATGGGAGAAGATATCTGCAAAATGAAATATCAGATAAAGAGCTAATATCCGAAATCTATAAGGAACTTATCAAACTCAATAGCCAAAGAACAAAGAATCCAATTAAGAAACGGGTAGAAGACATGAACAGACATTTCTGCAAAGAAGACATGCAAATGGCCAACAGATACATGAAAAAGTGCTCAACATCACTCAGCATCAGGAAAATACAATCAAAACCACAATGAGATATCACCTCACACCACTCAGAATGGCTAAAATTAATAACTCAGGAAACAACAGATACTGGTGAGGATACAGAGAAAGAGGAACCCTCCTACACTGTTGGTGGGAAGGCAAGCTGGTGCAACCACTCTGGAAAACAGCATGGAAGTTCCTCAAAAAGTTGAAAATAGAGCTACCCTATGACCCAGCAATTACACTACAGGGTGTTTACTCCAAAAATACAAATGTAGTGATCCAAAGGGGCACCTGACCTCCAATGTTTATAGCAGTAATGTCTACAATAGCTAAACTATGGAAACTATGGAAAGAGCCTAGATGTCCATTGGCAGATGAATACGTAAAGAAAATGTGACCTTTATATAGACTCACACACCGTGGAGTATTATGCAGCCATCAAAAATGAAATCCTGCCCTTCGCAATGAGGTGGATGGAATTAGAGGTATTATGCTAAGTGAAATAAGTCAATCAGAGAAAGATATCATATGATGTCGCTGATATGCAGAATTTGAGAAACAGGGCAGAGGATCATGGGGGAAGAGAGGAATAAAATGAAACAAGACAAAACCAGAGAGGGAGACAAACCATAAGAGACTCTTAATCTCAGGAAACAAAGCTGAGGGTTTCTGGAGGGTAAGGGGGTGGGAGGGATGGAGAGACTGGGTTATGGACACTGGGAAGAGTATGTGCTATGAGTTGTGTATGACTGATGAATCACAGCCCTGTACCCCTGAAACAAATAATACATTATATGTCAATTAAAAAAAAGATATGCTGTAAGTATAAAATAAACACTAGATTTTAAAGATAAAAAAAAAAGCAGAGATGTCAGTACTGAGAGAAGGGGTTGGGGAGGTTGGGGATGGCTGAGTGTAGCTGTGACGGAGGGCAGATTTCTAGGCAAAAATTTAGACCTGTAGATTTAGATCTATCTAAAGGATCACCAGAGGACAGGTAAAATCTTTTCCATCCCCATCCTCTTACACATATCTCTTACTAAGCACTGAGGGGGGTTCCAAATTTAATTTTATCCACATTCTTGCTCCTCCTATAATCAACTGAATTTCTGTTTTCTCCAGTTCAAAGATTCCACAATCCTTGGCACTTTATATCATCCTTCTAGAACTAATCAGCAATATTCCCAAAATATAAGTCAAATACTGCCTTCCCTGACTTAGCTAAAGAAAGCTGATTTTATGCCAAGATGCCTAAAACACGCTGTATCTATTGCCAAGAGGGATGCAAGGGAGGGAAGCAAAATTAAGGGATATTTATTATTTCTATTTTAATTATGAAAAGAAAAATACAGAAGAGGAGGCAGAGCTACTGGATGAGTGACAGATTTTAAAAAGATGCTATAGACTTTACTTCTTAAACCAAAACAAACGTCAAAGATTTTTTAGAAGTACAGGAACAAGAACCTTAAACAGAATCATAGTATCACGTCCAGATGCCACAGAGGCTGTGGGTTTGACACTTTGCTGGAGGGGAGGCGGCACAGCACGGGGGAGCATGGGGGGTGATTGGTTGGGGGGGCGGGATGGGCTAAATAAACGATGGCCATTATGGAGGGTACTTGTTAGGATGAGCACTGGGTGTTGTATGTAAGTGATGAATCACGGAGGGTATTTGTTAGGATGAGCACTGGGTGTTCTACGTAAGTGATGAATCACCAAAGTCTACTCTTAAAACCAATACTACACTACATGTTAACTAACTTGAATTTAAATAAAATCCTGGAAGAATAAAATAAAGTTGTTATACGTTCTTTTAAAAAAAATAAGAAATAGATCAGTATATATAATCTGAAATACTTTAATAAATGAAATACAAATAATTTGTCAGCTTATTTACTCACAAATACAGAACAGTGTCCATAAGCGGCTCTAATAAGATATAACCAAGGTAACATTTCTATAATTTACTGGGGCATAAATAACAGCTCATGAAAAGAAAACCCCCTTCCAAGGGCATGGAGTAATTTTGCAATTAACAGGGGGAAAGTCAGACCTTGATGAAATGTCTGCAGGAGGGTCTGCATTTCAAACATATACCACTACACAAGACAAGGGCTGGTTTCTCTTTTTGTCTTTTGGATAAGGGTCACTTTTCACATTAAAAAAAAAAAAAAAAAACTAATGCATATGTTTGTTAATAGAAAATCATGTATTACTTATGTAATTTTTTATAAATAATTTTGAATGCTGATGACTAATCTCTTTTAATATTAATGCTACCAATTACACTTAAGATTAGGCATGCAAGGAAATAAACAGCCTAAGTGATGAAAAACAGGGAAATACTTTTCTTCCCACTGAACTGCATGGGAATTTTGTCCACTGAAAGCCTCAAAGAAATCCTCTAGGCAACCTGAGGTTCCCCAAGCAAGACTGATAAGAAATCTCAGCTTGTTATCTGCTGCTTACTAAGTACAGTGCTTTTAATATTTAATATTTGATGATGATGATGATAACAATCTCTAGGCAGGAGCAAACAGCTACAGGAAGAACGTCTTGAGAGGGAGTCAAGCTTATGGTTACTCAGCTAACCTCCTGTCCTTGAAGTCAGTAAACTTGTCCACCTGTCCTTTAAGTGCTCATTTCTAGCAAAGTTCTAATAGTCCTTAGGTACCAGGATGACTCGAAGACCACACACTGAGGTTAAGATTCCATTACAGTTACCATTACTAATAGCTAGTAAGAGGCAAAAAGTGACTAGCATGATAAAAAGCTCGAATTAGTGAATATCGTAAAGAAATATAAATTTCATATGTTCAGTGGTCATCAATTATTTGAAAATATCTAGGCTAAAACAACCACTTAAATGTAGCACAGAAACCTAATGCAGGAACAGCACTAAAAGTCATCTTATTTTTCATAAAGTACAGTTCTGAAGTGTTCCACAATCTCTCAAAAGTTGACTCTCCAAAGTAATTTTAACGTCACCCTAGTAAAAGCCCTTTTCTAGTCACCTGCAGACATAAATTATAATCTATGTGTGTCTATATCTACTAGATACAGGTACATATAGAGAGATATCCGTATAGTCTTCACACATCAGGAGACATAGAGAGAGAGAGAGCTCATGTTTACGGAGAGTCCAAATCAAACCACGACAGTAAAGTGTCTCCCCCCATGTATGGTACACAAAGGTGCCACACAAGTGTTGATTCTCCTTCTCCCTTCCCTTTCTGGGGGGCGGAAATACAGAGCATGAATGCTCCTTATTCCTACCACACTTGAGCCCTGATACCAACTTGTGAAACCCCTCTGCTCTCTAGGGAAGACATTCATGAGGACAGAAGAGCCAACTTGAGACCAAGTCTAACTTGCCCTTCAGCGGGCTGCTTTAGTCATTATACAAGGTTTAAATGTTCAACAGAGACAAGACCCTCTATAACCTCAATCTTCCCTCACCCTGCCCAGAAACACGTGCCTGACAATCTCCACCTGCTCTGGGCAGAGTGTCACCCAGGGTCCTCACACAGTAAGTGCCAACCCCCAGGAGCTGTTGTCCTTTGGTCTGCCTGAGCAGGATGGACTGCAAAGACTCCCAAAGACTTGGGAAGGCCAGCGCCAAGCAGGGCAGTGCTAAGAGTGAGGAAGAACCACCCAACAGGAAGAGACGACCCCTCCACTCATCCTGACACCCCAGAACCCAAAAAGACCTGGTGAGTTTTTAGTGTGCAGTACACACGCTCGCTGTAAGACAAAACCCGCCTGTGATCCAAACCCTGAGAACTGGCAGTTTCCACTCTTTCTCTCGCGATCACCATTTGCACAACTGAATGGGAAGCAGGTTGGAAGAGAGAAAACAATGGCTAATCCAATGGTCATTGATAACTGGATTTACGATTGCAGCCAGAGAGGCAGCTGAGAGAGACACATAAATGTACACATTCACACTCTCATCCTACCCACATTGTCCATCTCCAGCTCTATTACGGCTTCCCTTTTAGCACCAGCCACGCCTCGGCTGGGCAATAGGAAGAACAGTCTTTAGTTGGTGTAGACAGATAATCCACCGCAGAGTTAATGCACTCATGGCTAATCGGGTGTCAAATATTGAATATTCATTCACATAATTCCCTCCTCTCACAGTGTAAATGAGATACGGATAATGCCATAGGACTAAAACAATGACCAAGAACTAGGGAAAGTGCTCTGAGAGACTTAAATTAGCCTAAGTAAGTCCAGTCCCAGAATCTCCATGGCTATGGTTTTCTACATGCCCAGCAAAGAGGACAACATTCACGGGCATGGCAGCACATAATCACACTTCCAGAGCTGAAATGACCTTAAACATTACAGGGCTCAACCTCTTCATGTACCAGCGAGTCAGCCGAAGCCAAATAGACAGTTAATAATATAAACACAGGGATTCTTGGTGCCTGGATATGTAAGGTTTCCTTTACCACCTTCCCACTACCACTCACCACCACCATCCCTCCCATCTTCCACTGTCTGCAAAACACAGAAAAAGGAAGAAAAGAAAAAAGAGTCCTTGCAAGTTAGTAATTACCTAGAAGGAAGAAAGGCCTCAGGAATTCTCTGAAAATGTTTCTCTCTTATAATCACAGAATGACAAGTTTAAACATTTATTTGAGAGAGAGCGCACACGCACGTGCACATGTTGGGGAAGGGGCAGAGGTATGGGGCGCCTGGGTGGCTCAGTGGGTTAAAACCTCTGCCTTCGGCTCAGGTCATGATCCCAGGGTGCTGGGATCGAGCCCCGCATCAGGCTCTCTGCTCAGCAGGAAGCCTGCTTCTCTCTCTCTCTCTCTCTCTGTGCCTGCCTCTCTGCCTACTTGTGATCTCTGTCAAATAAATAAATAAAATCTTTAAAAAAAAAAAAAAGAATTTCCAGCAGACTCCCTACTGAGTGCAGACCGAACTGGGGGGTGGGGGGAAGGACTTGATCTTATGACCTTGAGATCATGACCTGAGCCCAAAACAAGAGTCAGATGCTCAACTGAATGCAACACCCAGGCACCCCTAGAATGACAAGTTCAAATCCACAACCCTTCGCTCCATAAACTGCCCCAAATATGAAGACGTCTGGCTATGACACCTGTCCTCTACTGATCACCACTGATCACTTGAAGAAACAGTAAACAAACTTTTAGTCTTTCCCGCTATGCACTCCACTTCATTTAACCAATTAAAATACTTAGAGTGGTTATAAAATTTTTAGAGCTAAAAAGGATCTTAGAGGAAATACAGATCAAAATTCTCACCCTATTCCCATGGGCCAGCCATACCGTTCTCATTTCCACTTCTCAAACAGGCCTACCTCCTTCTCACCTTTGGGTCTTCACCCATGCCTGCCTGTGATTCTCCCATTATCCTTTCATCCTTTAAGGTTCAACTTAATGTCACTCTTTTGGAAATATATACCTCTCACATACACTCACCCATGTACATGATATGCTCCCTAAATTATCATATCAACCAACCTCGTCCTCAGATAATGACTGGCTTATTTGACTGAACATTAACTGTGGCCCTAATCAGAATATGTTATCGTGTTCAAGGATACATATAAGCCTGGAAAAGCAACATATTAGAGTTCATATCTGCAATTATACTTAACATTTTGATAAACTTAAAGCAAAAACAACAAAAAAAGCACTATGCATCAGTTAAAGTTAGTAAGAAGAGTTAACATAGATACTAATCGACTAATATGTTGACTACCAGGTATCAGTATTAGCTTTAGTCTGAAACCATTCTGGAATCACAGCAACCACTGGCAAGAAAGCAGCAACCACTGGTAATAAATTAAAGGCAGGGAATATATCCAAGGGAGATCGTATCTTAAATTTATAGGGTTCATCCTGGGGATTTCAAATTAATTTACTTATACTCTTAACAAAACTAGGAGATAGGGAGGCACAAATACTATTTCTTTGTAGAACAAACTGACATTCATAAATTAAGTAATCTGTCAATGGCTTATTGCCAATACCGAAGTATGTTTTCAGGTATTGTCCAAGAAACCTCGAAGCCATCTCTGGCAGCTAGATAAGAAGATAGATTACTAACTGCACTTTGCATAAAGGAAATGTAGTCACATAAGTATGAGTGGCCTCATGTCACCCACAAAGGCAGGCACCAGGCAGGGCACAGCCAGAAATAGACATAGATTTTAAGACTCCCGGTTCTCCACTATGTTCCCTAACCCACGGCACAGACTGAATGAAAGTACCTGAACAATCAGATACTGATCTAATTTGTCAAATACATGTATCCATCGGATTCAATTACAAGCTTTCGGTCTACGTCCAAGACACTTTCTCTATTTTTCAGTAGGGATAGAATTACTTGTTGAAAACCGAACCATCCGCTGCAGGGGGGATGGTGATTTAACTGAACTACAAATGTCCAGTTCTGTCCCTCTAATGCTGATCTGTTGGCCAATGTCACTAAAATTCAAAACCTACTTTTTTCCTAGAAGTGCCAGCCTGCTAAAAGTTATTGAGCATTCCACCATGAAAAGAGTCCATGAAATAATGTCTCAAGAGGCTTAAGTAGGGTCTCTTCTCTTTTCAAAGTCAGCAGAGTATAAAGAAAGGTGAACACATTGGATATAGCACTGCCTTCTCATTCTAACTCCACGGAAAGGTAAAAACAATGCACGGGATTTAAAAGCCTTTGCAGCTATTCAGAGAAGGGAGTTATTTAAGTCACCCATACTGCTGATTCAACGCACGTCACTCACCACCCTCCCTACCTTCACCTCATCCCACCTGGCAATTAGCAGCCTCAGGGGCACAGCTCTTGGAACCTCCTGGAAGCTCCTGTCATGGCAGGTTCTCACCTCAGTCCTCTAAATGCTATCGGCCGAGAAAGCAAAATAAAATGTAAAAAATAAAATAAAATAAAATAAAATCTCACCACCAGCAAACTCACCACAGCAACAAGAGCGCCTCAACTGAGCTTTATTCCGCGTTATCCTAGTTTTACTCCCTCATCAGACCCAATTCTCATTTCCCCCAATGATTCTGAATCTTCCGATGACAAAAATGGGGAAATATTTAGCTCGGGATTATTTCTATACTATTGCATAATCTCATTTAATTGGCACCTAAATTACATAATCACCAACAAAGAACAGAATTTTTCTAGTTCGTGCTGGATGGAGCGGAGGAATATAAAATCTCACAGAAAATACATTTATACACGTGATAGATACAGATATATCATGACCCCTGAATCCTCTTCATTGGTGGAAAAATACCATACACTTAAATCTGTTTTCCAGAAGAAGCAAGTTTACAGGCTTCATTAGACAATGGGCACACACTTGTATTTTAACCTGTATACAATTATAGTTAATATGCCTCTTCTTGGAAAAGAAGACAATTTTACAAACTAGGGCAATATGTATCAGACCAATCTAACCATGAAAATCAGATCTCACACCCAGAGCTTAAAGGGAACCAGAATGAGACCAAAGAGAAACAGACAGCAGGCCTTGGGAAACTTAACTGGATCATTCTGCTTGCCTTTTCCAAGACAAGAAGCAAAAGGTAAGTGTGCTTAGGAAGGCAAAGGATAGATGTTGGTACAAATGAATTAAGCAAATAAAAAACACTTGGGCCAGTTAGAATTTTTGGAATGAAATTATTGAAAATTATTGGTGAAACTGTATCATCCAGAAAGAAAAAGTATAGAAAGTGGTACAGTAGAAAGCACCCCTGTTCCCAATGCTAGGTGCAGCAGCAACATAGATTCCAGTAATTATCGAAGACAATTCTATGGGAAAGGGCACGTTCTATTACCCCCATTTTACACAGCGAGAATCTCAAAATCCAAACTGCAATTTGCTCCCTTCACTTATGTAATGATTGCAACAGACAAGACAAAAGTTTTAAAACTTATATTCCCAAACGGATGCTTAGCCACTCAGCGTTAACAATTGTCCTAATTTTAAAAATGAGACAATAGGGGCGCCTGGGTGGCTCAGTGGGTTAAGCTTCTGCCTTCAGCTTGGGTCGTGGTCTCGGGGCCACGGGATTGAGCCCCGCATCGGGCTCTCTGCTCAGCAGGGGAGCCTGCTTCTCTCTCTCTCTCTCTCTCTTCCTGCCTCTCTGTCTACTTTTAATCGCTCTCTGTCAAATAAATAAATAAAATCTTTTAAAAAATAATATAAAAAATAAAAAATGAGACAATAAAAAAATCAACTATGTCCCCAAAATAAGGATCAAACAATACGTTTCAAAAATATGACCACATAGAAAGCGCCTAAAAAGAAATTCAATCTACAGACAAAATTGCTGAAAGTATATTATTTCAGAATTTCTGGATCCTTATAAAAAACAACCCAACTACCAAGTTCAATTTCTTCTTTTTACTGTGGAAAAAGAACGTAGACATCTAGGACAGAGGGCGTCTTCAAGAGAGCATCAGTCCATACTGTACTGCTTGGAGAAATCCCTACAATTGGAAAACTCCAGGAAGGAATGTCTGATTCCAGTTTCAAAACCCGAGGAGTTACCATCACTGTCCCTTGAAGTTAAAGAAATCTATAAGCCAATATTTAACTTCACTGATGCAGCAGGTATCAAATAGCTCCTGAGCTAAGCCCTGCCTGCTCGAGGGACTCTGGCGGGCTTTCAGCTGAGGCCAGGATGAGAAAGCAGCAGGGCACCGAGAAATGTCTAGATGGCCACAACCTGCTCTGGGAAACCCATGCTGCTGTTCACATACCAACCCTTACACACCTCATCGCGTTTCTTTAAAGCTCTCCAGTGGGTGGATACAGGTTTCTTTCAAGAAGGCTTTTCCTTCAGCAATTATTTGTCTGTTTCCTCTGTACACACAGCATCTGACAATCAGACTGAACAGCAGAGAAGAGGTCAGCAAAATGCAACCGGACACTTGCAGCCAGCGCTCAGAATAGCCGCAGCTCCAACACGGCCCCTCCCTTCCCATCCGATAGGTTTTCATTCACTCCTTCTCGGCAGTTACGTTTTTCGCCATTGTAATTATTAAGAAATGTCCACCCGGCCCCACTTTCTCTTTAGAACGTTACCTCCCCCGATACACATAAATACGTCATCGTGATATCCTCTAGTGAAAAATAGGGTTAAGTCATTGTGATCTCATGTCTGTAAAATGTGAAGATCCTGACCTCCAAAAAGACAAACACCACCATTTCATTAGTTTAGTTTCTGTCTTCAAAAGACAGTGTAGGAGGGAAGTGAGTGACAGAGACATGTTTAAGGAGACTCTTTTACCTGTGAATACAGATATACAAACAACATAAATGTCAATGATTTCTTCAAAATCAAAGAGCAGCCATAGCAAGGACCGGACCTGTCGAGGCTATGTTGTCTCATTTGATTAAGAGCACTAAGGGAACCAAATTTCTGACTGAAACTTCAAAGACTTTAGAGGATTATATAAGATAATTCTGCATATGCTTTCCTCGGTTTATGTTATATATTCGTGTATTCAGTTCTTCCTTTTAACAAATATTTAGTAAACATCTACTCTGTTCCAGACCCTGTTCGACCTCTTTACTTCTATTTCCCTAAAAATAATCCTCCCATAAACTCCATGGATTTTTAACGATTCTCGCTCTTAATGTCCATCAGTAGACATGGGAATTTGTAAAATTATTCTTCCATTTGGACAGATGGGAGCACACTTCCTTCTGGACTTGGTTTTCAATGAAAGAGGAAAACACCACAATATATCATAATAGCTTTGAGAGCACTGATCACACTTCAGAAATGGAGACACGTTTCGGCCAATATTGTCTTGCTGTATTTTATGCTTCCTGAGTTGCTGGTTAGACTTGATGTTAAGAAAAGGCCCCTCCTCATAAAGTCAGAGTTGCCAAGGCTTGCTGGGAAGTTACCTAGCCCTGCAGAGCCAAGGCCTTATCTCAAAGGATAAGGTGGAGTTTGCTCTTTTCCCCTATTGCAAAATATGAGAATATTAAGTAATCTGTTTATAACATACAGATCCAAAATCTTGGCTGGCTTTTTTAAGGATAAAACATCCATAGGATTTCCTGTTTGGAGAAAGCTACATGAGACTCTTTCTTCCAATCTCAACCTTGGTCACCCAATAAAATTTGGCAATTTCCCCTAAGAGCATCTGAAATGAAAATTTAGTGTTATACCTCATGGCCAGCATTTCTAGGTCATTCTGATAATGTCAGTTTATCACCTACAGACCAATTCTGTAGAAGTGCCTGGTCTGGGGCTGACGTCTTTTGGTACAGAAACAAGTATGAGTATCTGAAACTTCGAAATTTTAAATGAATTTATCTACAGTAACCCCTTTGTGACTAAAATGTTAACTTTAAAACTATACACATATACATATACTTTGATAAAAGGCAACCAATGCAAGAACAGATAGAAAATCTTCTCTTTATTTTAAAGATTGAAATTGGCATTTGCCTGCCTTTTTTTTATAAAGAATATCTCTTTAAATCATTAACTCAAATGCACATGAAGGAAATTATGTGAAAATGAGGTTTAGGTCTTTAAATATATCCCACATAAATTCATTATTTAAACAGAAGATGACTCCTCTTCTGACTCACTCTATTCTTAGTGAGCTTTGCAGTTGATGGCTTTCTGTCGAGTTTTTAGACCATGGATTAAGCATCATGCCACCCACTGAGAGTAAAGTTGAACCAGGTGAACTGAAGGCATGGTGGGAAGTCTCAGTCTCTCTCCCCTTCACAGAACTACAGCAGTAGAAGGAACTGTGTGAGAGCATCAAGCTCTTCTCACCTTCAGGCTGAGCTGACTCTGATTATCACAAATTAAGGGACCCTAAGAAGATTTTCAAAAGCATGAGCACTTCAAAGTAACTAAAGCTACTATTGGACCTTAGTCATGCTCATAATCACTTAATAGGAGAATATCTTATTTGTGCAAATTATTTCAAAAAACAAAATTTTGTTTTAAGTTTTCTTTTGCCAAGTGTGCTGCATTATACTTCATGTTTACCCTGGAAGCAAGAGAAATTACTTGGATAAAGGGAAACGTGATAATAAGAATGAAACGTGTTCCAGCTCCTTGCACTTTGGATTTCTGGTCCTTAAAAGTGGAGCACTTACTTCTGCCATAAACATACCAGAAACTCAACTACTTCAGAACAAGATAATGGTTTACTTTCCTCCAAATGCACTCTTCTCTACGCAGTTAGAAACATGAGATGGACTGGCATCCTTGTGGAAAACATTCCCGCTCAAACTATGAATCTTTATCAGATCTCTTGACAGTTTTCATTCTCAACCACTAAGACCACAACTAAGTCATAAACCTTCCATTTCAACTTCTTTATACTTCACCCAGAGTTACTACAAAATCGAAGGATCCCACCCCCACCAGACGAAGCCAGGTGAGAAAAATGGAAGGGTCAACTCAGAGGGCACTCAATTAGAAATAAATAGTCCCTAACTATAGTTCCAAGACTTGTACCAGAGGAGTGCCTGAGTGGCTCAGGTGGTTACATGACCGGCTCTTGATTTCAGGGCAGGTCAGGATCTCAGGGTCCTGGGACGGACCCCCACGTCCAGCTCCATGCTCCACATGGCATCTGCTTAAGATTCTCTCTCCCTCTGCCCCTCCCCCTGCTAACACATTTGTCTAAAAGAAGAAGAAGAAGAAGAAGAAGAAGGCTTGTACTATAGAAGAGCCTGCATGTTGGATATTCTCCACCAAATAATGACACCAAAAGCAACCATCTTATAGGGTCTCAAAATGCAGTAACAGGCAACTAGCTAAACTGCATCGAAAGAAGTGTAATCAGCTCAGTCTCCAATCAACATGAAAGATAATCTTAGAACAGAAGTCTTATCAGAATACAAAAATATACAATATCCATGCGGCAAGTTTCGTCATCACAAACCCAAACAATTTTACAGATGTTTCTACCATATTTTGTTGTCTTTTTGTTTTTTCTTAAAGAAACTTGACTGCAGATTTGTCTGCTATTCATTACATTGTTATTTTAATTTTGTGCTTGAAAATCAAGGGAAGTACTTTAGGAAATAAACTGGTTAGTCAAAGTCTCGAGAAACCCACGCACAATATCCTATCACAGGAGAGTGCTGTCAATCCTACAGACCTTACGAGTTCAAGAAGTGATTTACATCTCCTGTGAACTAAGCTAGAACATTATTCTCAAGGAAAACACACACACGCGCGCGCACACGCACATACACACATACACACACACACAGAATCTCACTCCCAAGACTTCGCACTGATTTTTCTTCTTTAATTGACCCTAAAGTGTATATTCACTCAATCCTATAGTATTTCTTACATTCATATGCTATAACTTAAAGATTCTTATGTCCTCTTTGACACTGGGACAGTGACAGTCACCACAATGGAGACTTAACACCAGGGGCACAAGAACCTTAAGACACAAGCTTTACTATTTTGTTTGCACTAACTTGACATTTTCCCACAGTCATGCTGTAAAAGCGCAAGGAACCCATAAAACAATGTGAAGGAAAATAGTTTCCTTTTTCCTAAGAAACTTAGGCATCAAATTCTTATTAGAGTCAAGAGCATAAATGAAGGAAAGAGGGCAGTGGAGGGTGAGGGCCTTACACGGCCAGAAGAAACTTAGTAAGCAAACATGAGAAACATCATCATGGCCACACTATGCTGACTATTCCAGGAGGGACAAGAAGGCATCACGTGCCCAGGACCTGGTGCTCAATCTGGTTGAAGAATCACTCCAGAACACAAAATACCCACCTTCTTTCTTCCAACCCCTCCCCCACACTGGTCCAAATTTTCGGTAAGCAGTTAAGCATTTGCCAAATGGCACCAATCAGATTAGAGTTTCCAAAACACATATGAATTGTCTCTCTGGTGATTTTAAAGGAAAGAATATAAGACACAGTTCACTTGCAAGTTTCATTTAACTTTATGAGTACTGTCGACGATATTGATTATTTTGTTAAAATCTCATTGTAAATATTAATTACATCTTGTATGTCTGCGATGCCTTTAATTACTTTAATAAACATTAATTGAGCCCTGTCTTCTCACTATCAAATAAATAGTATTATGCACACATTACTGATAATTCAAGAGACAAGAAAAGAGGGGCACGCTGAAAAGCATAATAGCACCAACTAAAATTTAACTCTTATTTGGTTTTTAACAGGCACTGAGCAACATTTCGAAAGAGGTCCTGGAGGTTTTTTAAGTAAAAAAAAAAAAAAAATCCATCATTTCCTAATGGAAACTCATCCATGATCACCCCACTTTATAACCTCAGTTTATACCCATTTTTCCTGCAACAATGATATCATTCTCCTTCTGTAACATCTGTTTCTCTCCCCTGTAAGCTGTAAGAAAGAGTATTAGAAGATGCTGCCAAATACATTTATATAAATCCAGCAGCTTCTTTGAATTAGTCATCACAAGGTGGTAACTAACTGGCAAAATATTTATTTTTGACTGAAAGGCACGACTAACATAGGCACCTGCTTCAAAAGTAAGACACCCCCCCCTTTTTTTTAACCATGCAGGACCACACTGATACAGATTCTAATGGTCCAATCAAGTTCTTAAAATTACTTTCGGTGTGGAAGCAAAATGTGCAGACTAATAATACCCCATAGAAAAGCTTGAGTTTTTAACTTCAAAAATATAAGCTCTATGAAATGCATGAGTGCTATTATCTACGAAGACACAGGTCTATGAAAACACACTTCCCCAGACCCACAATGCTCACCTTCTACTTCTTCTTCATCACACACATGCTTAAGGAAGGAAGCCCCTCTGTCCAGGACAGCTTCATCCTCCATCCTATAGTAATAAAAAAGAAAAAAAGAATGCTCAGACTTCTCCTGGAGTGAGCCACCTGAAGTAGCCCAGCTTCTGGGCAGGTTAACCTGCAGGCTGCTGTTCATGGTAACAGGGCAGAGGCTCTCTTCCTCCTGGGTCTGCTACTCCTTCACGCAGCTCCTCTCATCTGATGCTTGAGAATACGCCGGTCCCACATAGCTTCAGTTCTAACCTTGAGAGGGCACCCACATGGACAGGTGAGAGAAAATCATCTCAATCCTATAGGCTGGATGTTGGGGGTTCTCTCTTTGGGATTTGCAAAAAGGAAAAAAAAAAAAAGATGAAAGCAAGGGGAAAAAAAAATACCAAGAGAGGAAGTTTGGTTTGTCTGGAGTGCTCGTGATGATCGTTTGTGGAAAACCAGCTTCAGTGCTTAGCTCTTTAAACACCCACTGCATAAAAATGTATACCCTCACACACACACGCACACACATGCACACCCACCCACACACAGACAACGACAGGGAGTTAGGCTAGTGCACAGTGGGAGCCTAGCTTCCAGCCAGCCTCTTAATACCAGCACAGCCCAGGATTCTCTGTTGAGTGGCAAGCTTTGAGTCACATGTTGGCCTTACGGAAATCTGACATCTGAGTATTATCCAGCAACCCGGCTTCAGCCACAGGCACACATACATACGGCACCCATTCATTCATTTTCCTCGTTCTTATCACACGTCTCTGTGTAGATCTGTCCTGTTAACTCTCCCCTGAAGGGCACAAAGTTCTTCAGTCTGTAGCCACATTACGCTGTCCTCCTGTCTCCTTACATAATAGGATCTGCTCTGCAATTTCATATGCTAAATAAGACCTCAGAATCCATCCAAGTAATGACAGCGTTTTTACGGCCTCCTGATGCCAAACATGTTTCTTAGTTTATAGGATGAGTTAAGGTTTATTTCCATATTCTGTGACTTCTTTTCATTGCATTAACTTTGACATGCAGAATTCCATGAACTCTATTTATAGTGAAAGCAGAAAAAAAAAAAAAAATCCCGAATTGCTCAAATGCTGCTTGTGTCGCACCGGTCTAGAAACAAAGAACTTTCTCTGGAGACAGCTGCTCTATGTCATACCGTACATAAGCTCTGCCAGAGAACCAAATGTTCACGCTGTATTCGATTCATCCAATTATATGCTCAGGCACTGAATGCTGGAAGTCTGTTTTCCATATTGTCCGTATAACTTATTCCTGGGCTTCGGATATCTGTTATAATCTATGTGGATATGCACTGAATTCACATTTTCCTCTCTTCTATTTTAGGAGCATATCCATCTTGCAAAGCAACCATCTGAGCGTAAAAAAAAGTCAGAAGCTGGGTGTCAGGTAGACCTCCTGGGTTTTAAAAATTGAGCACTGCTACTGAACATATGTATCACCTGGAGCAAAGTACTTAACTCTGGGAGCCTCAGTTTTTCCACCAATGAAATTGGGGGAACAGTAGCAACATGGCAGGACTGCTTTAAGATTCCAATTAGGAGACATACAAGAAAACACTCAGTTTTGTGTTTTGCACCTACTACCTGTTTAATAAAGGTAAGCTTCCTTCCTTGATTCTTTCCTTCTTTCTTTTTACCCTAACCTTTACTGGTGGACAATGCCATCGAGAAACCCATTACCTTTGCACATTTGCAGAATATCTTCTTTCAGGGATATGGCTCTTATACACAATTTCATCCTGATACATATCTTTTTCCTTCTCTATACTCACACTAAAAATATAAAACTAAATGCAAATAGGATATAGATCAGCTGTCAAGATTATAGTAGAAAAGAAAATGCCTTGGAGATTTGAGCAGTCAAATCATTTGCCAGCTTCTCTGAGCCTCAAGGTTCCCATGAAGATTAAATAATCCAACACATTTACAAATTCAACAAATATTTAGCGTCTGCTATGTTCCAAGCATCCCCAGAGGGAAAGGGAATATGTTCATTAATAAGACACACAAAATTCCTAAGAAACTGATAATAAATAGATGAACAAGGCAGGCTTCGATAGCACCAAGTGCTCTGCACAAAAAAAGTGAGGCAGGGGTTTACTTGGCATAAGGTAGATCAGAAGAGGCTTCTGAAGGAGGGGACATATGAGCAGAGACAAAAATGATAGGGAGGAACCAGGCATTTGAAGATCTGAGGGAAGAGTGTTCCAAGCAAAGGGAACAGCAAATGCAAAGGCCCTACGGTGGGAACAAGCTTAGCATGTTCCGGGAAGGAATCGAGGTCAGTGAGGCTGGGCACAGAGAAGGTTACTGGAGAAGACAGGTCCATGGAGGCCATGGTAAGTAGTCAAAACTTTAGGTGTTATGGGAGCCACTGAAGGATTTTGTTCTGTGTTTTGTTTTGTTTTATTGAGATGAAACTGACATACAACGTTGTATTAGTTTCCGATGTACATGATTCAGTTTTTGCGTATCTTGCGAAATGATCACCACAATAAGTTTAGTGAACATCTGTCCTCACACGGTTACAAGACTTTTTTCCTTGGGTTGGGAACTTTTAAGATCTACCCTCTTAGCAACTTTGAAATACACAACACAGTATTACTAACGCTTGTTAAAATTTTCAGGTGGAAACTGACCTGAGCTGTCTCACCTCGTGAAGAACCATTCTGGCGGCTATGTGAAAAGTGGATAATCGGGAGATCGAAGAAACAAGGAAACTATCTTAGGAACCCAGGGAAGGCTGTGGGAGAAACAGGTTTGGGGGAAGGAATCAACCGCTTTATGGTTGAGATGCTTATTATATACGAAAAAATGAGCTGTCAGATGTACAAGTAAAGGTCCAAGTCTGGAGCGTGGGAGCCCAGGGCTGGAGAATATACAAAGCTGGTGACCTGCGGCCATTCCTAGAGGAGTTCATCCAGGAAGAAAATGTAGAAATTGAGGGGCAGACCTAAGCCCACATGCTGGAGCATGTTAACATGTATAAGCAGAGCAGAGGAACGAAAGCAGTGGGAGGCAAAAGAAAAACCAGAGAAGAGTGACGTCAAGGAAGGACAGCTACAGAGAGGCTGGGGAAGATGGAGACGGAGAAGTAAAAATTCAGCTTGGCCATATGGAGGCCACAGGTGACAATGAGCGGAGGTACCTGCAACATGTCAATCACAGTGCTAGACATGCAGAGGGCATTCATTCGACCCAGTCCTTTTCTCTTTCCTCCCCTCATCCCCTCATTCACTCCGTAAATATGGACTGAGCCCCTACGAGGTGCCGGGCATACTGCGAGGCGCTGGAGACACAGTGATGAGCAGGACGGACGGGGCTCTGGTACAATCACATTTGCCTTCTCGAAGACTTCCCCTAGCAATCTGGGAGAGGAGGTCCAGACGGCAAAGAAGTCTTCAGCAGCACCGCATTTGTAGACCTAGATATGGATGGCGGCTTAATGGGGAAATTTTTCTTAAAGACTTTAGAAGCACAACAAAATCCTGGAGGCCTGTACGACCACACGCATGTCAACAGTATCATCTCCCCTATGGAAAGCAAACAGTAGGTTCGCCCACATTGCTCCTCAGCACGAACCCTGTCCTGTCTTATCAATCTACAGAATTCAACACGATTTCCTGCAGAACATCATTTCTGTACCCCGCCACAGTCAAGCCGATCCTAAGATCTTTTACGGACTTTTGTCTTTACACATTTCCTAAATAAAGTATGTATTTATTAGCATTTGCACCTAAGCCCTTCCCAAAACTGCATGCAACAAACAAGCGGAAGTAAAGGAGGAAAATCAGTAGCAACAAAAGGAGACCATGGAAATGTTAAGGGCCGGAGCCCTCCTCCTATGCTGAGACACCTCCCGGCCAACTGAAGCGCTGTCCTTTGCACCGTCCGAGTTAGGGAGAATAATGACGGCACATTCCTGGGCTCTTCCATCCATACTTCACATTCCCTCCAAGACTATACATAGCGAGTAATCAGAAACCTCCTTCTTTCTGCGGGACAATGCAGAGCATCTGCAAACAGCCTCTTCCCGGTGGGAAGCAGAAAAAGAAAGATGCCGCCAGCTGCAGGTACCAGACCTGCGTGACCACAGCGGTCTTCCCCACAGCAGCCCTCTCCTCCTCACGAGCAAGTGTACCTGGGCCTCTGCGCCAAAAACAGGCACTTTGCAACGTCTTTGTCCATCTTCATACTATCTAGCATGATTACTTGGGTTTGTCTTCCCCTCTGAAAAGACTCTCGGCAGTTGCTGGCTATTATCAGTCAGACAGAGATATCTTTCGACATGACCGTCTGACCCAACCAGCCTTCTCTTCTCTCAGTAGGAAGAAACTAACTCATCTAATCCCTCCTCAGGCCCCCAAATCCATTGGTAAAGTGTCCCGTTCCCACAAGCCGCCTCTGTTGGAACAAAGAAGGGAAGGAGCATGCTTCGAAGCAGCTCCCTGGGTCGCTCACGTCACCAGCATGAGGCAAAGTTCAGAATAGATTTGGAAGCTTCTCCCCAGCGTCACGGGGATCAGGGTCACTGCAGTCAGTATAAAAACCCACACGGGACGCAGGCTGCCTTCCTTCAGCAGGGCCTCTGACCGCCCCAGTCGGACCCCTTCCTCCCAAGTCCACACCCAGTGCGGGGATGCTCTCATCTCCGTTATTCTGGGGACACGAAAATGATTGAACCGCAACACATGTCAAATCTGCTGCCAAACGACCCGTTTTCACCAGCCGGTCCTAATCACGGAGCAGGCTTGCAAGGGTGACTTAAGCCCGGCACGAGAAACATTTGTGCAAAACTGCCAGCCATGGGGCCTTGGGCACCCGTCTACATTCCACCCCTCCGCGTTCCCACCCCCAGAGCCCTCGCCAACTGCCAACGTGCTCCCCGGCTAGTCCCCACGGCGCAAGCAGCTGCCACTCAGCCAGTCAGCACGTGGCCAGCCGCCAGCACACCAGTTTCGGATCGCAGGCCTGCCCGTCACGGCGCTGCTAAAGGTTGAAGGTCTCCGGGTGCGCTGGCCTCTGGAGTCGCCTCACTTGCCCTCCTAAGGCCCCGCTCCCATCCCTCCTGCCAGGCCTCGACGGCAGCGCTTCACTGTCTCTATAGTAACAGCCTCTGGTTTCAGGGCTGTAACTTCATTCAGGGCCCATCTCTTCTTAACCCGAGGCTGCTGCCAAAGGATGCACTAGCAAAAAGGCCGCTGCTTAGGGTGGAGCTACCTGTTTGTCGCCTGGTCGTGTCGTAAGCTGCTGGGTCACTCAGACCCGGAGGACTAGAAAACAGACCCTCCAGCCTTGGCACACGGGCCTGGGGCCTCAGGGACCCGCTGCTCACTTTCCACCACACGCCCCAAGGGGACCTCTCGGATGACTTTCAAACAGACACCAGGGGCGCTGTGAAGTGTGTAAACCTGGCCATGCAAGACTGTACCCCTGGGGCTAATAATACGTTATAGGATAATAAAAAATTTTAAATTAAAAAAGACACCAGGGGATGGCGTCCTGGGGAGCAGAAGAGCTCCAGTATCTACACGTCCACAGCCGAGTTTGACAAGCTGCTCCTTTCTGCTCATAAGGCTTCACGTGCACCAGCCAACCTGCTATTTCAACACACCCCGCTTGATCCTCACTAGTTAGAGCT
This sequence comes from Meles meles, assembly GCF_922984935.1. NCBI lineage: Eukaryota > Metazoa > Chordata > Mammalia > Carnivora > Mustelidae > Meles > Meles meles. The sequence continues at coordinate 10,866,174 of NC_060067.1, forward strand.
GCTTACAACACCCAAGGCACCCCCTAATCTCTCACTTTACAGCAGCTCCCTGTGCAGAGCAAATGGTTAAACAGTTCTTCGTACATAGGCCCTCACACACACCCCGAAGTGAGGCATCCGGGGAAGGAGACGACACCAAGAGGTAAAGAGTTTTATTATTTTTTTAGCTGGTGCTGCCATGAGCAGCGTATCTGCGGCAAGCGTACGGGTCCGTCCTTACGGACTAAGGGGCCTCAGTCGCAAGTCTCAGAGCTCAAAAGCAGGCTGTCCCTCCTACTTTGCCGGTCTTAGAACAGAGGGAAGACAAAACTCAGTATTTTCACGGGTCTTTTTCAGGAGCCCCACAGAAACCAACAATCAGTACTGACATCTAAAATTACACACTCAGACACACATTTGTGAATTCTCTTCCCTGGTCAAGTCATTTCTAAGGTGGGCGGGGGGAGCATGTTCATTACAAATCGTTTATAAACGTGATGTGCTCTTCCGAATTTTGTAGACCACACAGCGTTTTATGGGCGCCTTCGTTGTCTGGGAAAATCCGCCCTCCACACTTTCTACGTACAATGAAAGCACAACATCAAGTCTCCAAACACAGGCCACGGGGCTGAGCCAGCTCTGCGGCGGCAAAGAGCACTGCCATCTTTTGGCAACGTGCGTTCACTACAGGGGAGCAGGAGGCAAGGGCAGAGAAGAGCTCCCAGGGTCCCCGTCCCAACTTCAGCAGGTCCCCCAAGGGCCTTTCCCTCCCCAGGGAGGCAGAGACAAGCACGCGGTGCTTGGCTTCACAGTGGACACGGCCGGAGCTCCGGACACTCATGCTGGGGAAAGAGACATCAGCGTGGCGCATCCGGCAGGCCCGAGTAAGGCCAAGAGGCCACTGCCCGAGAGCTGCCAGCCACCAAGCAGAGCAAATCCCCTCCGCCGAGCTCGGGAGCGCCTTAATCAGCGTGGACATTTACACAGGCCCGGGGCCAGGGAGAAAGGGGTGGTGGCCCCACACGCAATCCCATGGCGGACTGGATAAAAGGTGAAAATCTAATCCAGAGCAGGATTGCGCCAAACAGAATTCTGGATTATGAACTGCATTAAAAGTTCATTTGTACGCTTGGGCACTTGTCCCAGAGAAATGAAAACTTATGTTCACAAAAAAAAAAAAAAAAAAAAAAAACTGTCCACTGAGGTTCACAGCAGCTTCACTGGTCAGAGCCGAAAGCTAGAATGAGCCCAGGTGGCTTCAGCAGGTGAATGAGTAAACAAAGTATGCTCCATCCATGCCGCGGGAGAGTGCTCCGCAATAAAAGGGACAAACAAATCGATACACAAAACAAATTAAATCACTCTCCAAGGGATCATGCTGAGGGGAAAAGCTAATCCCGAAAGGTTATATATTGTATGGTTCCATTTATGTAACATCTTTTTTTTTTAATGTTTCATTAGCCAACATAGAGTTGACATCATTAGTTTTTGATGTAGTCTTTTTTTGAAATGGCAAAAGTCTAGATATAAAGGACAGAGGAAGGTGGCCGGGGTAGAAATTGGGGGGATGGGAGGCTGTTTGTGGTTATAAAAGGGCAACACAAGGGAACCTGTGGAACTGACTCTTTTCATTATCTCACCTGCGGTGGTGGATACGTGAATCTACCCCATGATGAGATTACACAAAACTGAAGTCACATGCACCGACACACAGAAAAATGAGGGTAACTGGGGCGCGTGGATGCCTCTGTCAGTTGAGAGGCCGGCTCTTGATCTCGGCCCAGATCATGATCTCAGGGTCCTAGGATCAAGCCCCGAGTCAGGCTCCCAGCTCAGCGGGCGATCTCCTGGAGGATTCTCTCTCTCCCTCTGCCCCTCGTCCCCTTGTGCTCACTCTCTCTCTTTCTTTCCCTCTAAAATAAATAAATAAATCTTTTTTTAAAAAATGAGGATAAGTAAAGCTGCGGAAATCTGAGTAAGTTCAGTGGATTACATCGATGCCAATATCCTGATCAGTGATATTGTCACCGATATTCATAAAGTCTCACAAAATGTTAACAGCAGGAAAAACTGCCCAAGTGTACAAGCAATTTTTCTGCATTATTTCTCAAATATGCATGTGTATCTATAAATATCTCAATAACAATGTCCAAAAAAAAGTTCATTTACAAATCTGCTTTTTAAGAAAATTTCCCTTAGGAGCATCATTTCACATGATGGTCACACACTAAAACTGGCCCAGGCAAAACAGCACAAACCCCGCATGTGCTCTGCGGTCATGGTGGAACCTTGGTCAAGTCGGTTTCTGTCCCACTTCGATGTCCTTTAAAATGAGCTTTAAAAAAAATTTAAAATAAATAAAATGAGCTTTAAAACACTTCATAAGACATTTAGGATATTAAATAAGTTCCTGGAATAAATGCATTCAATTAGTTTTAGCTGACTCTAAGTCTAAGGTCCCTCGGGCCCCGAGGGTATTAGAGATTTAACAGTCCTACAGACCCAAAGGCCTTCACTGTGTCTCTAGGAGTAAATGCAGGGGAGGGTGAACGAGAGAGACCCCCGATAAACAGCGGCCCGCCGCCAGAAGGCTCCAACTCCTCTCTCCGTCCTTCATGCTGGGGAAAGGTCTGCTGTACCCTCTGACCCCCGACGGCTGACTGAGCTCTGAAAGGCTGCGGCAGACCGAGCAACACGGACAGGAAGAGAGCTGGTGGCAGAGCAGACACGGGAACTACGGGGTGAGGAAGGTACGGGCGGGGGGCGGTTCAGGGCAAGTGGCAGGTGGAGGGGGATAACTCACAGGGCATTAACGGAGAAAAAAGGGAACGACTTGCAGGACCCCCTCAGAACACTCCCCTGATTTGGCCAACACCCCAAAGCCATGCCCTTTTTACTCCCCCCCACCCCACCCCGGGCCTTTCCACATGCTTCCACGCCTGCCGGGTGTTGCTTCTGACCAAGTGGCACTCGGACAGCGCTGTCCCAGCCCTCCCGAGGCAGACGTTCAGCACCCGCCCTCTGACAGTGTCCTCCGAGTTTTTACCGTTGGGGGCAGGGACAAACGACTCCCTTCTCAACTCTTTTCACTTTCAACTGCCCTTTTCCATGTGCTCCGGGGTGAACATCAGGTCCTGAAAGAGGGTTCAGGCAAGATGAAAAGGCAGAGGATGCTCCGTAAGAGAAAGCAGAAGGGCAGCCCTGGGCAGCCTCTCCGCTCTCCCTTCCTCCTCACCACCACCGGTCTTCAGCCGAAATCCAGAGCCCAGCCCGCTGCAGAATAAAGATGCCGAGCCGACAGAAGGACGAGAACCCCCAGCGTAATGGTGGGGAGAAGGAATATCTACAGCTAGAAACCCACCCTGCAAGACAGCTCTTAGCTAAGGGATGCCCCAGCACGTTCAGGCTCTGCCACCTGCCCTCCCTCCCACAGCTTCTAACTCATCTCCTGGCTCTAAACCCGCTCTCCTATCACTCATCCACCTATAAAACACCACTTGGTGTCTTTCTCCTTTTAAAACTCGTTCAGTGGGGGCGCCTGGGTGGCTCAGTGGATTAAGCCGCTGCCTTCGGCTCAGGTCATGATCTCAGGGTCCTGGGATCAAGCCCCGCATTGGGCTCTCTGCTCAGCAGGGAGCTTGCTTCCCCCGCCCCCCCCGCCTCTCTGCTGACTTGTGATCTGTCAAATAAAAAAATAAAATATTTTTTAAAAAAATAGATAAATATATAAATAAATAAAAATCATTCAATGGTTCTTCATTATATTGAAGATGAAGTCCCAACTGCTCAGCATGGAATGTAAGGCTTGTCACGAGCTTTCCACACTTAGCTCCTGTCATCCCCCATGGCACCCCATGCCCTGAAGAGGCCACCAAGCCACTGTGTACACACTGCATCCTCTGTTCTCTACCCGCCCCCGAAAGTGTCTGCTTCTCACACAGCACGTACGACTGCACTGTCACTATCGCTTAAGCTCCCACGACTGCACTTGGACATGTCATCCCCACCACACTGCAAACTCTTCGAGAGCGGGTATCATCTTTCCACGGTCTTCCTAACTCCCGCGTAAAGCACAGTTGCTGCCCGTACGAAGTGCTCTTTAAACACTGATGAATAAGCAGACAAACCAGCCAGCGAGGGGTGGGTGCACGGAGGATAGATGCATCCTTGGTACTAAATGCGTCTCTAAGTTTAAAGGTCCTGAACGTATTTTTCAAACAACATACACAAGCAAACTTCCAATTACATGGTCTGGTATTCAACTAAAGAAAACAGTGATTTGTTCCAAAACTAGAAGGGGAAAATGACTATGTTGTATTCCCTGAAAGATGTTATGTCTGTGGGTGAATTAAGGTATTTTTTAAGAATAATTGTAACTATCTGCTCTTCTCCTTATTGGCTAATTTGAGAACTTAACCCTTCACATAGACTATAACTGGACTGTAATATGTCGCAACAGAATGGAATTCAAATCAGAATTTCTCCGTCTGTTTAAACTAAAATGTGAAGACGTACCTAGACCTGCCATATAGTAGATTCTAAGAAAGTATTTGTTCAATAAATATATGAATGAATGAACTTAAAAATAAACTGCCACGTAAACTGCTTTAAAACCCCAGAAGAAGCATGAGAAGTTATGAGAAAATTCAATTTTGTTCCTGAGATCTGCAACTCGGCAAATAAAATTCCAAAATGTGTTTGGGTAAACCAATAAAGGAGCTCATAGCAGCTACTTGAAGAGGAAATTGGGATTTGACATGTCAGTATAATCTTTGAGCTCTGGAAATTTTAGCCAAACTTTACATTTCTACATAGTTAATGTTAATCATTTATGATAAGTAGTACAGGAATAGTGCAGATAACTGATATCCACAGTTAATTCCTATATTTCATTTTTTATTTAAATTCAAATTCAAGTTAGTTAACGTATAGTGTAGTATAGGTTTCAGGAACAGAATTTAGTGATTCATCACTTACATAGAACACCCAGTGCTCATCCCAACAAGGGCCTTCCTTAATGCCCATCCCCCATTGAGCCCATCCTCCATCAACCTCCTCACCAGAAACCCTCAGTTTGTTCTCCATAGTTAAGAATGTCTTATGGTTTGTCCCCATGTTTTTTATCTTATTTTATTTCTCTTCCCTTCCCCTATGTTCATTTGTTTCATTTCCTATATTGCACATATGAGTGAAATCATGATATTTGTCTTTCTCTGATTATTTCACCTAGCGTAATATAGTCTAGCTCCATCTACGCAGTTGCAAATGACAAGATTTCATTCTTTTTGATGGCTGAGTAATAATCCATTGTGTATATATACTATATTTTCTGTACCCATTCATCAGTTGATGGACATTTGCGCTCTTCCCATCATTTGGCTATTGTTGGTAGTATTTGCTGGGTCATAGGGTAGCTCTATTTTTAACGTTTTGAGGAACGTCCATGCTGTTTTCCAGAGTGGCTGCACCAGCTTGCATTCCTACCAACAGCGTAAGAGGGTTCCTCTTTCTCTGCATCCTCACCAACATCTGTTGTTTCCTGACTTGTTCATTTTAATTAGATTTAGATTCTGACAGGTGTGAGGTGGTACCTCACTGTGGCTTTGATCTGTCAGACACTTCATGTTAGGTGGTGATTTTGCATACATTTCTTGTGGATTTTACCAGGACCTCAAGTCAGATCCAGGTTGGCAGGTGGATGGGGACTCAAGAGCAGGAGTTTGTTCCAGGACACAGCACTGGGAGTCAGTGGATGGTGCAGCCCCAAAGCGACCCACCTCCAACATCCGGAGCTAACTCTGGAGAAAGGGGCCTACCTCTACCCCGTGCAGCAGCCGTACCGTTCACAGCTTCCATCCCGAACCAGCACAGCTCCTGGTGGAGATGAGGCCCCTGGCATTTGATTGAGCTCTTGCTAGCCACCAAGTACTGTGCTAAGTAAGCATCAGGCAAGCAAGATTTCTTTCTCAGTGCTGTCAAATTTTGTCTGACTGGTTCAGTAACAGGCCAGGGCTTAGACTTCAAGCCAAAGGATTTCAACACCTATAACAACGTAGGAACTGAGATTAGGGACTCTCATCATCCCTTAATTTGAAAAAAAAAAAAAAGCCTCACTTTTAAACACTTACCACATGCCAGGTATTGTGCTGAGTACTTTACAATGATTTTTTTATTGAATCCTCACAACAACTCCATGAGGTAAGTACTTTCCCCAAGCCCACTTTAGACCTGTAATTTGACAAGTAATTTACTGCAAATTACACAGTACACTGTGATGTGAGAAGACCAAGCAGGCCATGGAAAGCAATCCACAATGTCAACCACTCTATTCATGCATAATTAAATAATCTATGTCTGTCAGGCACTACCCTCAAGAATTGTGTTCATATTGCTTAACTGAAATGTACCTACAAATTACATCACTTACACGCACCTCTTTCCTTCTCTTGGCGTACCTACCAGCCAAAGGCTAAAGCATCCTCTAACGGGCCTCCCAAATAAATGTCTTTATTCTTATTTAGCAAACACTTCGGATGAGCTTACTATGGGCCAGCCACTACTATAGCTGCTAGACAAGTGTGATTGACTCATTTAATCCTCACAACAATCCAATGATGTGTGTACCATCTTCATCTTCATTATCTCTGAAGCACAGAGAGAGTCGGTAACTTGCCCAAAGTCACACGGCTAATAACCACTGAAGTCAGGATTCGAACCCAGGCAGTCTAGCTCTACAATTCTGTGTTCTTAGCCACTGTATATCATGCTGCCTCTTCTTGGCTGTTTTGATTAATCTGGTCCCAACTCTTTGGGAACCTGTGATCACAAATATGAAAGAGACTTTTGATGCAAGAGCAGACACTCAGGACACCTAGAGAGTACACAGACCCTTGACATTCATGAAACATTGCTTCTCCCAACCTTATTTTGCAAATACCCAAATTCACAAATATCCCGATAGCACAATTTCTGCTATACCACGTGGTCAAGCAAAACTATATGAGTTTCTGAATTCTCAAAGGAAAGCAAGCAAGCAGGATGACCTGCCGTGGGGAGGCAGGCCATCCAGCAGGCTCAGTCTGGCCTCACCACTGACACAGTTCACCACATGCACTGCTGTAAAGCACAAATGACTATACCGTATAACCATGTGGGGCTGCCAGCAAAGAGCTGAAACCACAGTTGTTAGGTTCACACATGCTAAGGAGCTACTGTATCAAACGGGAGAGGAGTATGTCACTCACCAGGTATGCTCCACTGCTAAGGAGAACAACAACTTCTATCTCATCAACTTCATGAGCGCACTTCACTACTGCACGAATAATGAAGACGCTTCTCTACTCTTTGTTCCCTGACTAACGCGTCTCTCTCCACAAGGCTGTTCAAAGTGTGTCCTTCCTTTCCCACAAGGAATCCTTCAATGCATACTTGCGATCAAATTTTCCAAGGTTTAACTCAACTCAATAGTTTCAACAATTTCTTGAGTGTCTACCATGACTAGGCATTATTCTAGGCACAAAGGACAAATCCATGGTGAGAAAGAGACGAGAAAGAGAGTTTAAAAGTAAACTGTGTGGGGGCGCCTGGGTGGCTCAGTGGGTTAAGCCGCTGCCTTCGGCTCAGGTCATGATCTCGGGGTCCTGGGATCGAGTCCCACATCGGGCTCTCTGCTCAGCAGGGAGCCTGCTTCCCTCTCTCTCTCTGCCTGCCTCTCTGCCTACTTGTGATCTGTGTCTGTCAAATAAATAAATAAAATCTTTAAAAAAAAAAAAAGATTTAAAAGTAAACTGTGTGATATAGAAGGGGACACTCCTCTGGGAAAAGGTATGCAAGAAAGAGATTTCAGGGGGCGCCTGGGTGGCTCAGTGGGTTAAGCCTCTGCCTTCAGCTCAGGTCATGATCTCAGGGTCCTGGGATCAAGCCCCACATCGGGCTCTCTGCTCAGTGGGGAGCCTGCTTCCTCCTCTCTCTCTCTCTCTCTCTCTCTCTCTGCCTCTCTGCCTACTTGTGATCTCTCTCTGCCAAATAAATAAATAAACCTTTTTTAAAAAGAGAGAAAGAAAGAAAGAAATTCCAGGAGTGCTGCTGACACCAGAGGGCTGTGGGGGCAGGATGTGGGGGGATGTGGAGGGGGCAGGTTTAAACAGGTAGTCAGGGAAGACCTCACTGAGGGATGGTTGTGGAAAGACCTGAAGGAGGTGAGGAAGTGTGTATGTGAGGGAACAGCACCTGAAAAGGCCTTGAAGCAGGAAAGAGCCTGCCAGATTCTTGGAGCGCCAAGGAGACAAGAGGCTAAAGCAGAGGGAACCTGGGGGATAGGACATAAGGTCAGAGATGGACAGGCAGGGAAAGGGCAGGCTGCATGGTCTGGGGCGCCATTCTAGAGGCCTGACATTTACTCTGAGCAATAGAAACCACAGAACAGCTCTGAACAGAAGTGATCATTTCCTCAAGCTTACAGTCTTTACTTTTTAAATCTTTGTCATTATGTAAACACTTCCAGTAAGGTCCTTCCCAGAATGTCGTTCTCCCGGCGTCATACAGAAGTGACAGGCGGGGTCTGCTGGGTCAGTGCCCTCTGGCACCCATTGCCAGAACCCGACCCAGGCATGTGTCTGCAGATCAGAGTGGACCAACATGCCCTAGAAGACTCAACCCGGTGCCCAGCGTCTGAACACTGACTTCACCTTGGGAAGGTGCTGAGCCATGGCGTCTGTGCTCAGAACTCAGGCCACTCCGCATTCCATATTCATATAATCTTGATTAACTTCTCCAACTAGCCTCAGAGTTCATGACTCAGGTCGCCACCTGAATCCCTGCCTACCTGAATTTACCCCAGGGATGGCAACAACAGTGTTAGAAGATGCCAAAGCTGATGATTAATATGTAGATATCGGGGGAATGACATGGAATTGATTTACTGATGGCTTTTTAACACCTGTGATTCAAATCTGTGCTTGAAACAGTAAAAGAATACATTTGAAGTTGTTTTTAACAATGACTTTTCTAGATTAATTTTATAAGAACGGGAAGGACACATGGGGCTCCTGGGTGCCTCAGTTGGTTGAGTGTCCGACGGTTGATCTCAGCTCAGGTCTTGATCTCAGGGTCATGAGTTCAAGCTCTGTGTTGGGCTCCACACCCTACTTTAAAAAATTTTTTTAAAAAGAAGGGGAAGGACACAGGAAGATTGCCAATTCCATAGTTAGGCCTATTGTGTTTGGGGGGAAAATGCCATTGGCTTGCCATCTCTTGCCTACGGATGGAGTAAATGCTTCTTTGACTTCGTTTTCAGGGAGTAGACCACCCTGCAGAAGTATGGTACTCCCCAACCTAAAAATAGCCTCTTCGATCTGGTAGGAACAGGTGTAATGATCAAATGTGGTATGTGTATTCCAACAAATCAACTGTTTTAAAACCTGCTCAGACAATCAAGTAAATTTGTGTATTGAGTATTGGATGAGACTATGGGACTATACATTTTATCAGGTAGGATAATGACACCTTTTTTTTCATGTCTATATTTCTTAAACATAAACACTGAAGTATTCATTGGTGAAATGACACGATCTAGGATTTGCCTTAAAATATTCCAGCAAGAAAAGGGGCGGGGGGAGGAAAGTGAAACAAGACGGGCAACAGGTTGATAATTGCTGGAGCTGGTAATAAGCACAGAGGAGTTCACTGTACTACTTTCTCCTCTTGTTTTGGATCATGTTTGAAGTCTGCCAAAATAAAATGCTTTTTAAAAAAACTTTAAAACTATCCTACATAAGCCTCCCTTCTTCTATGCCCAACACATTCCAGAAAACATGTATGAATACAAAAGTATTTACATGTTATAAAGATAGCTCTGTACCTAGAAAATAAGACAACTCTAAAACCCACATTGGAGATAATAAAAAGGTATTTTATGCCTTTCAACATGTTTTGTCTTTTCCCTCACACCTTAATACACAGGCTCTAATCCAACGAGTCAATCCATTTGATTGACTGGCATGGCTCACCCTGTCCGTCTTAGTCAAAACAACCAAAGCTTATGAGACCTATGTTTCTTAGTACTTGCATCAGCATTTTCCACCATTTCCCTCATCTGTACAAAACTGCACAGGAAAACGCAACAGCGCCAATGCCTACAGCAGCAAACACAGAGAAGCACGTGAGCCGGGGGTGCCCATGACACTGCACCACGGGCTGTGTGCGACGGCAGCTCAAACTCACTGCTCATGCCCCTCTGCTCCTCAGCCGATGCTCGGGAAAACATGAGCAGATGTGGGGGTTCGTGTGTATCCGAGCACGGTTTGCATGAAAGCTGAACATACGAACGCCAGGCCCGCCCGTACATATAAACACATGACATCTGTGCCCGGGACAGCAGACTCTCTCTGGCATCCTGGAAGAACAAAAAGTATCTACAAACCACTGCAGTCCTTCTGTCGCGAGTGACTGGTGGGGTACACGGGAAAAGCACATGGAGGATGTTCTTGGTGACGCCACGTTCCCTTCCTGCCAAACACAGGACACCGATTTTTCCCTAAGAGTTATCACGCCATGTGTTGGTTAGGTTACAAAGCCAACTCACAAAAACCAACTCACCACAAATGTGGCCAAGTCACAGCAATCATAACATAAGCTTATACAACAAGGGCTTTGTTTGAGTTATTTAAGCCTCACTATCAAGCCCTAAAGTAAATACTATCAATATCCCCATTGTACAGTTGATGAAATAGAGATTTAAAGATGTAAGCGAGGTGACCAAAAAGCCTCTAAGTGACAGAACCATATACGTTATCAACTGATAATATTAAAATTACTAATAACAGTACAATGCCAAAAGGATCACTTTAGGTAAAACAGGTGAAACAGACTTGCTTGGACTCAAAGGAAACCTGAAGCATCGTTCTAATGTTGTTTCCTATGGAAAAATACAGTTTGAGTTCCAAACAACCATATCTAATGATGGCACTCCAAAAATAAACTGACAGCAGAATGCATTTGGTTAGAAAGGTCATCAAACAAATAGTGGAAATTAGAGGATAAATACTACTGTTATCTCTAATAGATAATCACAATGAAAATTACTACAGTCAGTTGAGTTGAGACAAACCTCTGCCAAGAAGAAACTATGTACCCATATATTCTAAGGCAACTTTTTACATTTGTTTTTCTCCTTATTTCAAAAAGCAATCATCTGGATAAACACAGGACATACAAAGGCCAAAGTAAAACATCCATTTACTCTTGAAGATCTGCTCAGCGTCATAACATTCTCTCTCTGAATATTTGGGACCTGCTTGCAAACTATTAGCAACGTGAATCAATTTTTCAAACCACTAGTTCAAAAGGAAGAATTATTTCTTTATTCGAATATCAGGAAGAAATTCCCCCTGCCAAGAAGAGTCTTAGAAGAAGTTACGATTACTTTCTCTCCAATCCTCCTTTGTTTTAATTTTCATAGTCCTCCCAGTTTACCAGTCGCAGCCAAGCTGAAAGGGAAGAGCCAAAAACAGTGCAAAGCAGACTGTCACCACCACATTCCAGCCTTGACAGAGACCTCAGGTCTGTTTTGTTAGTCTTCCTGCCTGTGCTTCCAGTGCTGGAAAACCAACCGTCAACACCAGGGAAGACCAGCTAAGTACAAATGATAGCACTTTTCTACAAACGGAAGCCACATCCGGCTGTGTTGCCCATCTCTGTTCTCGTCACAGACTCGTATTTGCTTACGATGGCTCGGACAGGCTAGCACCAGCACCTAATAAGCTCCGACAGATAGAAACTACCCCCTAACCTATATAAATACCACTCTGTTAGTCGCCAAATCACTCATTGCTTCATTAACTACTGACTCGCACCGCTTGGCATGAGTACTGACCACCCATTCGCTCGTAGAAACATCTTATTATTCAGTCTCAGCAAGGAGTCTTTTACACTCTAAATTTTGGGGTCTGGGCAAATCTAGTATTTCTCATTTAATTCTGATTCTCCCAACCTTGTCCCACTCATAAAACTTCGCTTTAAAAAAAAAAATTAGTAAGGAATTTTTATCAAATGAATGTAATTCAGGTCACTAAATCTCTAAGTCTCAATTTCCTCATCTGATAAATGGGCTTAGTCATGCCTTCATTGTTTAATTGTGGGGAATCTATGAGGTAAGATGAACAAAAGTGTTCTGTGTGCTCAGTGCTTGGCACAGAGCTGCGGTCAACACACACAGCTGGTGTTATTACACATCAGGGTCCTCAACTTTTCCCAGATGGGCACAGTCTATGAAGGTCACACTGCTAGTTGCAGAGACGAAATTCAAACCCAGCCTGCCCGAGACCAGCACTCTCGTGCCATGCTCCTTCTCTGTATGAAACAGAAGAAACAACCAGGTAGTTCTGCGGAAGTCTTCTCTACACTTAGGAGGCCAGGAGCCAGGAACGAAGGATGAGAGAAGCTTCCCTCTTCTAAACTTTATGGAAAGTACAGGGGCATCAAGGAAAGAACTCATCAAGCTTGTACCTCTTGATATAGCAGAGGTCAAATTTCTCAACTTGTTGATAATACTCAGAGGAATAACTGGGAACGTGGCTGAGGACTGGAAACAAGCCAGCGGAGTATTTTTGAAAGGTGGTCACCCTGCGAAACACAGACCTGCGTGTAGACCAAGAAAAAGCTTCAAAGTGACCCCAAATGCTAATGTTTTCAGTCAGAATAGAAGAAAATTTAAAAATGGAAGTGACTGAGGAGTAAAGGCAAGAAAATATAGGGGGGAAATGTATCTTAATGTCTTTACTAACATATCTTTGATAAGAACTAATTTTCTGAAATCAATGATGTCCTAAAAGAGAAATAACAAACTTGGCAGTTTATAGGAAAACTACTGACTCTGTATGACACTAAAAATTATCTATAATGACAATCACAGACAGACTCTGTTGTGAACCTACAATTTGCTGGTCCTTTATATGGTTCATTTGTGATCCTCACAACGACACCCAAGCCCTAGAGTCCCTACTAGCTACCTTCCACACAGGATGAAACCCAGTCTCAGAGTCATAAAGAGAATGCTTTAGGGTGCAGACCACACAAAGGGAAGAACGGAAATTCACACTCAGATCTGTCTGACTCGAACACGCCTGCTATTCTTACTGGCTGCAAATGTGCCCAGCACAGGGTTCATCCAATGTGTCCTCCCTCCTTAGTAACCTAGGAAAGGTACAAGGTGGACGGAGGTTCTAGGAGGACCAGACCCAGAGTATCCACGGAAGAGCATCACCTTCTCAAGGACCACATCGATGCTGCTGAAAATGGTGAAACCGAGAACAGCGTATTGATTATTTTAAACGGGTGCTATTGTGATGATACGGTGTTTTGAAAGCATGACCATCTGCACCTTGGACAGGACCAGAATACAAAGTTCTTAATAAACCAAAAAAAGCAGTCGAAAGCAAATTAATGAATTCCAAAAAAAGCCCGAGCCCATCTGTGGTGTTTTCATCTATTCTGTACAATCAACAAGACCGAGTAGAGGACGGGAGGCTAGACAAACTACTTCTAAAATTTTGTAATGCCACTGTACCATACAGTGTATGATGTACTTTCAAGGGGCTCAAAGAGTTCACATGAATTATTTTTTTCAGCACATCTAACAGCTCATAAGAAGATAGGTATCACACTGAGTCTAGGTTAGAGATAACATGATTCATACCAAAGGAGGTTCAAGAACATAAGGAAATCACGGTAGAAGCAAAATCACGTCCCAAGCTCCTAGCATACAATTTATTTCACCAGACAAGGATGCTACAGGGTCAACTGTGAATCCTTGAGTTCCAGCCAATGTGCCGAGAGTAAGTCATAGCTGGACCGAGATGTCCATTCCCCCTTCCTGGGGGCTGCTAGGTGGGGCCAGGCACAGCCAGAGTCCCAGGCCGGTTACCTCCCGCCGCAAGATGTCTGGACTCTTGACTCAGAGTGCTGTACAAATATTATGACTTACTAAGCATTCTATGACGTGAAAAAGATTCAGAAGCTTTAGTAAATGTACCCATCATTTCACCGACTTCTTGATCAAGAAACGCTAACCGCCTAGGAAGTCCACAGTGTTACCTGGAGCAGCACGGATAACCGTTCCTCCTCAAACCTCTTCCCTCTCCAGAGGGGACATTATTTCTCTGGCAGCTGTCGGCCAGCGTCATCCCAGGCAGAGGATGACACACGTTCTCAAGTAGTGTATACAGGACTGTATAAACCAAGTTAGGAGGCCACGGACCCCGTCAGGATGGCCACACACACGATGTATGGGGGTACATGTGGATGCCGGCGGGGGGCACATGGAAAAAAAAAAAAAAAGACTGAGGCCTGACTGCCAACTGAGCAGTCACAAAGATGCTACAAGGGAGCAGCCTGAGTGGGGAGCAGAGAAGAAGGAAATTTCCCTCTTACCTTTATATTTTTCCCTATGGCTGTGGATACCCAGTTACGTGCACAAGCACAAAGCCAGCCCCAGAAACGGCCTGGAGGAAGGGCAGACGGTGTGCAGTGAAAACCCAGGAATGCCCAGCAAGATGGGTCGGGGTGGGGGCACAGGAAGTTCTTGCCCTCGACCCACCAGCCTCAGTGGGGTCCCTTGCGCCTGCAATCCCAAACACAGGGACAGAGACGCCCCTGCTTCTGCTTTACCAGTGGCTTGCGACATGTCAGGAGCTGCAGTCCCGGGCCAGTCTTCCATGAGGCGGAATTCGGCTGCGACCAGTCACGAGACTAAGAGCAGGTGCAAATGACCTACAGGCCAACGACACGTGCATGTCGGGTGACAGAGAGCTCAGAGGTGTCATCGGGCCTTCCACCCAGTTCACATTTTTGCAAAACATCCCCCAACCCTGGAGGAGCTTTGGCTTCAGGGCAATCACTCTGCTGAGCTCCCAAATATTTGTCCCAGCCCGGTCTCTTCCATGGCACCTGGCTGCCCCAAACTTCACCTGTGACCTTACCCATACATACAAGCATGCATGTGTGTGTGCGTGCGCACACACACACACAGAGTCTGTTTTGTTTTCAGATTTTATTTTTTTATTTATTTGACAGAGAGAGAGAGATCACAAGTAGGCAGAGAGGCAGGCAGAGAGAGAGGGGGAAGCAGGCTCCCTGCTGAGCAGAGCCTGAAGCGGGGCTTGATCCCAGGATGCCAAGATCATGACCTGAGCTGAAGGCAGAGGCTTAACCCACTGAGCCCCTCCGGCGCCCCCACATACAGTCTGTTTTAAAATACAGGCCACCGGGATCAAGCCCCGCATCAGGCTTTCTGCTCAGCAGGGATCCTGCTTCCCTTCCTCCCTCTCTGCTTGCCTCTCTGTCTACTTGTGATCTCTGTCTGTCAAAAAAGTAAATAAAATCTTTTAAATAAATAAATAAATAAAATAAAATACAGGCCACCACCCCTCATTCATCTAGTCCCAACCTCTGCCTCCCATTTTCATATTCCATAATCCCCAACCTCAATGTAGCTCTGCCCCATGGAACCCAGCTCTGGTCTCTGGGACCTCCCAGCTCTTCTCTCACGACTGGTGAGCCCCTCTGACCAGCGCGCGTCAGCACTGATGTCCACCCTCTGCTCCAAGCAAGGGCAACCCCACCTCTGCTCAGCCCCGGGAGACAGGGCCTCTTCCTTGCTGCTTCCCCAGCCAGCCAGAATTTTGCTTCGATCTCTTCCTAATCCTGAGGATTAAACACAGAAGGGTGACTGTGTTAAAACTAACCCTGATCTAACCAAGTGAGAAACCAAAGGTCAGTCTGCAGGGTATAAAGCAAAAAGCCAAAGGCTTCCGAACGAAAGCACAACGGTAACAGAGGTATGCACCTCAAAACTCGAGGGACGAATTAGATGCTTTTGGAACAAGACCGGAACTTACTATGTCAGATGGAAGACAAACCCACAGACAGCAGACACACTTACACAGGCAAAGGTTGGAAGGTTGGAGGTTCTTAGATGGCACCTAAGTTTTCTCTTGAAATGGCCAACGAGAGACCCCGACAGACAACCTCGGGGTTGTCAATCCTACCACCCCTGACTTAGGTGACTCCAAACACGTCTCTGCTTTCTTGGGTCTGTTTCCTCGATTACAAGACACAAAGATCACTTTTGCACAACCCCCGGTCTGAGAACATTATACGGCTCTAATAAGATCCATGAAGCATCCTGAGTCTTCACACACACACACACACACACACACACACACACACCCATCAGATAAATTCGAGAGATACTGTTACTAAATGTGTGCTTACTCTCCAATTACCGAGGACATGACTTAAATCGCCACCTTCTGACCAAAAGATTTATAAAAGTCTGTCTACCTGACTAAGGCAGAGTTCCATCTCTTCAGGTTCAAGCTCACACTTATCAGGAAGCTCTGCTAAAAATACCCACGCGTTTTTAAAAGTTCAGAATGCAGCAACATTAAGGTCACTGCTAGTTTTTGCTGGCATATTCTCAAAACCATGGGCAAAAACTTAATGTGAATATTTTGGGTTATAGACCTAAAATGTCTTTCTAGCTCCCTAATTAAAAAAAAAAAAAAAACAAAACCGAAAACTCAGGAATAATACAAGCTATCATGTACAATTTTGCTATTACTGTCTTGCGAACTGTTGAGTTTCAGAGGTGGTATATAAAAACTTCTGTACTGTATTTTAAATAAAGCATAATAACGACAGATCTAAATTTACCATGGAATAGAATCACAGGAGAATCACTGTCTTTTTATTGTTAAAAGCAAATAAACTATAAATCCTTGTTAAATCACCAGCCAAAGCCCAAAATCTGTAGGAGTAAGGAAAGAGGGAAGGTAATTGTGAAATCTGTTTTGTGAAGGTGTTTTTTTGTAGGAGAAGTATATGATGCAGTCACCTTGACATACAAAGATATTATCTGAAAGCAAGCTAAAAAGCTCATGGATCTGCAAATGAATAAATGTTCCCAAGATAAGTTACAAAGAAAAACATTCTGAATGTGAGTTGTCTTAGTCATACATTTGGTCTGAAGTCTGCTCAGGTTTTTTAGACAATTCTTTGGAACTTTCACTATCCAATACTGTTTCTTTATTATTTTTCATCTTTATTACTTCAGTTGTACATCTCCAGGTCAGTCTGATTGAGCAACTTTTTACTGAGAACCCCACCCTATGGCCGACCAGAGAGTAGTGCTATAAAAATTAAGATAGGTGCTTCACTGAAGAGATTACAGGCTACTGAGATAGAAAGACACATTAAGAGATAATCTTGCATAGCTTCAAACTCCAAGGAATACACTTGTTCAGGACAACAAAGACAGTTCTTCTGTCCTTCTTGTCTACAAATAAAGCATTCCCAGCCAGTCCCAAAAAGAAAGCATCTTCCTCAGCTGGATTAATTTCCCTCGGTTTCTACTTGGGGTGTGGTTGGGGAATGGAAGGAGGGAGACAGAAAGAGAGAGATCACGGATAATGTGTTCTTCTGTAAGAAACACCAGTAAGATAATTTTTCCCGAAAAAATACCAATGGTTAGCTGGTTTAACATACAATATTTTGACCACAAATTCACTCTGCTCAAAGACAACATTTAACTTCTTCAACATTTCTGGCAACTGTCATTCTGAGTACATTTAAGTCATTACCTCTTTTCGTAGTAACGACGTAAGTGTAGCGATCTCTTTCCTTCAATCAGATAATGGCTAGTCAACAACCAAAAACAAAAGGAATACTAACCATGCCCTCGCTTACTATCTAGAAAATTATGGGTTCCAGGTTTGCAGCACCTGTTTGCCCAAAGGAAGCAAAGGTAAGAAACAAAAGGAAATAAAGGGATAATCTTGGTCACACAATTCCCCCTCCTAAGTGTATAATTTTCAGAGGCATTCATAGCCAAATACCTTAGGACACTGGACATTAGATCACAGAAAGCACTAGAAGAGCCCCTCCAAAAAATACACAACAAAAAAATAATAACAATAATACTGATGATAACAACAAGAAGGAAATGAAACACTTGGTATCTCCTGAAAGTTGTGAAGAGCCAATCCAAGAGTAAATCATAATTTATTTTTCCCGTTTTCTGGTAGTCATCACTTTTTGACATTACTGAACAATTTCCATTTGGCATAATAAGCCATAATAGAAAGTCAGTTACCTTTTTTTATGATTTTATTTACTTATTTGAGAAAGAGAGAGAAAGAATGAGGGGAGGAGCAGAGGAAGAGAGAGAATACCAGATTCCATGCTGACCATGGAACAAAATGTGGGGCTCCATCCTACAACCCCAAGATCATGACCTGAGCCGAAACCAAGAGTTGGATGCTTAACTGAACCACACAGACACCCCGAAAGTCAGTTGCCTTTGAAAGATAGATTTCCCACAATACCCTGGGGGAAAATAGTACCAGAAGTTGAGCAAGTTGAATTCTATCTCATATGTAACTGTAGAGAAGTACTTTCTAACACGCTAAAATACTTGCAATACTCTGAAGACAGAGTAAAATTTGAATGTCCAAAATGTATTACACAGTTTACTGGCACCTATATTTTGTGATACATCTTTATTATCTGAAGCTTTGTGATCTAAGTATTGTATTCAAAAAAAAGAAAAAGGGGAAGAAAAAATTGCCTCTGTGCCTGTGAACTTCATGCTACATGCTCTTGAACCTGTTCTTACAGCATCATTGTAGCAGTCTACTTTCTACATGTGTCCGAATCATCTCCCCCAATAGCCGTTAGACACTAGAGGGGACGTGGCCATGCTTCTTTCTACCAATATCTTAATACAATGCTCAAAACAATAGGTGTCCATTAAATAAAAATGCCACAGTTCATTTCAAAAGTAAAAAAATAACACTGTGTCCAATAGCACAAACAGTTTAGGAGGTCCTTTTGATCTGCATGTTATACTGAGCACAGAAAAATAAAAATGAGCTCATGTCACATAGAGTCACTGAAGCCATATTTACATTGATCATGCAGACTAAGCCTCAAGGGCAGAGAATATTCAACACAGACTTTCTGAAGAGTTTCAGCATTGCATAAAGAGCACAGAACCATTCTAAAGATCAGAAGGTTACCAGTGTTACTAAACTAACTTACCAGAAAAATACTCCAACTGATTACTAGTCAATTTCAAGTCTGAAAGCTCCAGGAAAAAAGCTGAGAAATAGTAATCTTATATCAAACTTCTTTTGGTCCCCTCTCAACAATTACCCAGACCCAGCTGAGGGTTATTTAGGTTCCATCCAGGATCTTCAAGAGATAATACAAACAACCTGGAAAACAGATCCAGACATCCTAGAATCCAACTCAACTAAATTACCTGGCTTTTCACACAACCATGAACAGGAAGGTGATTTGTTTTTAATATTTTATTTATTTATTTGAGAGAGAAACAGTGAGAGAGAGCACAAGCAAGGAAGGAGGGGGAGAAGCAGACTCCCCCACTGAGCAGGGAGCCCGGTGTGGGGCTCAATCTCAGAACTCCGGGATCATGACCTGAGTGGAAGGCAGACGCTTAACCAACTGAGCCACCCAGGCGCCACCAACAGGAAGGTGATTTAAAATAGAAGACTCCAGATGATGATAATGAAAGCAGACCATAACAGTAAAGAACACTATAACTGATAAATCGTAAAATGAAATCACAAGATTTTAGTACCCAAAAAAAAAAAAGGAACCACGTTTACTTCCACATACAATATAGTCTTTCAATATAATGTGATAAACTGTGTAATATCAGATTTTATTTCTAATAAGCTTTTTTTTTTTAAAATCTGGAGATATGATTAGCCAGAAATATATCTAGATGTCTTTAACAGTAACCTGGTTATATCATATTATTTTTAATCTCAAAGTTAGAAAGCCTTCAAAAATTTCTTAAACTCAAATGTAAATGAAAAGAGAGAAAAGAGAACGCAAGCATTTATCTTATCTACATTTTTTTTAAAAAGCGTCCATGAAGTTTTTAGAAATATAAAGTTGTTTGGACCACCATGAAGTCAGTAATAGAGGAGAATGTGAAGTAGCGAAGTTTGTATGACTTTCCCACTTCCAGAGCTTCCTCTACCACTGCAGAAAGATAAAATTAAGTTTATTCAGTAAATGATCTGATTCCAGTGTTTTAAAGTTCATTTCACGGTCTGTGTGTGTGTGTGTGTGTGTGTGTACACAAAAGAAAGCTAAATATCCACCTAATGATGAGAAATCATATTTAAAATCAATAGTTTTAAAATCAATAGTGACTTGTACCTTTAGGTTTCCTTTAAGCATATGGAAGCATATCCTATAACTTTAGCCTCAAACATGGTTATAGGGTTTTTTTTTTAATTTTGGTATTTCTCAATTAATAAGCTTAGAAATATTTCATTTGGAGGACCCATGCGTCTAGGCATATTAAACCAAATGAAAAATCTCCATGAGACTTCAGACCAGTGTCAGTAACATCAACTGTCAATTCTCATTTGTTCACGGGATGATTAGAGTGTTTGGAATACAGCCAACACCTTGTTTCTTCTTTGGGTCCTTTCAGCCTGCACTACCTTATCTAACTCATTGGCAGGCATCATTCCAAAAGTAGTAATAAACTAACAATTATCGAGTCCTTACCAGGAAACAGACACTGCTGTCCGTATACACTAGAGTGTCTGACTTTCCGCAACTACCCTATGAGGTCAGTAATTTTTGTTTATTTTATAGACGAGGGGCACAGGGGTGTCAAGTGACTTTCCCAAGACCACAGTTATAAATGGCAATGCAGTACGGCCATCTAGCCGGACGCCAGACCTGAATACTTAACCACTGCGTGATTTGCCTCCAGTAGATGACCACAGTAAGAGGAAATGAAACCCAATCCTATCACTAGCGTAAGAAAACCTCCCTCTCCAATCCCCTCTCTTTTTAAAGTAATCAAAACAAGGGTGCACGTCATAGGTAAAATGGTTCCAACTACTGGTCTTAAAGTGATTTATGGATTACCCATAGATTTCAACCCATATATTCAATCTTGGGTCCTCAGTTGAGTTACTGGTTTGCTCTTCCTCGTTTTGGTTTGTTTTTTTTTTTTTTTTTTTTTAGATTTTATAAATGAGAGAGAGTGAGAGACAGAGAAAGCATACAAGTGGGAGCAGAGGGAAAGGGAAAAGCAGGCATTCTGCTGAGCAGGGAGCCCGATGTGGGACTCACTCCTGGGACTCGGGGATCATGACCAGAGCCGAAGGCAGACACTTAACCGACTGAGCCACCCAAGCACCCTCTTGCTTTAGCAGATGTCAAATCTAATATGTATTTATCAAGCACTGTAATCAGCCCTAAACATTTTTTTCTTTTTGAACTATGATGGAAAACACATAACATAAAATTTACCACCTTAACCATTTTTAAGTGTACTGTTCAGTAGTGTTAAACATGTTCACATTGTTGTGCAATCGATCTCTAGAACTTTTAGCCCTTGCCCGAGTCCCTTCAGACTGCCGCAACAGAACAGCACAGGCCAAGAGCTTCTAGACAACAGAAATGCGTTGCTCAGCATTCTGAAGGGTGGAAGTCTTAGGTCAGGGTGCCAGAGCGGACAGATGAGGGCCACCTCACAGGTCACAGACTTCTCACTGTACAGTGACATGGCAGACCAGAGGGGGCTCTGTGGGATCTCTTGTGAGGCACAAATCTCATTCTTCTCCTCATTTCCCGAAGGCTCCACCTACTAATATCATCACCTTTGAGGGCTAACATTTCAACATAGGAATTTTGGGGGACACAAACATTCAGACCACAGTAGCCCTTAATACTTTTGAACTCCATTTTGTTGTGCTATTTTATTTCTTATCAATACGGACTTGTCTTCAAATTTAAAGATGAGCACAATCCTCAAAATTGTAGGAGACTTCTTTTTGGATAAGCATATATAAGATTCTGGCATTATAAGTTAAAGAGTCCTAACTTTGGGGGGGATGCATGGGTCTTTTGAGAATCTGATGAAAGATGTGGATTCTAACCTCAAATTAAAAAGGATATATGACTATATAGTTAAAACGTTTCTATAACTTCATGAGGTTATTGAATCCCCATCCCCCAAAAGCCTACCATGAACTCACAATAAAAAAAAAAAAACTCATTTTTTGGTCTTATTTTACACTGGTATTTGATTCTCTGACATTGCAGTATTTCTTTAAATAACAAGTTTCTCCTAATGAGTTGTAATCAAGGTCTTCTTTGAAAAATTTCACATAAACTGATATTATTTACAAAAAACACATATTCAATGAGCAGTTTCCCACAAAAATACTATTAAAGCACCTCATGTCTGAAAGTAAGTTAAATTATAAATGCCTTATCCTTATGGGCACACCTCCTTCAGATCTGATCGTAAGAAAGTCCCATGACCGCTTAGAGATAAGACGGACTTGATCGCTACCTTTCTAAGTTTAATGTACTGTAGTTAAATAGCTATGTTCACTGGCTTGGATTGCATCATTGCACTTTCTGATGTTTCTGATAATATAAAAACATTAGATTTTTAGAGATGATAACCTGGAGTTGGTAGCCTCTCATTTCCTTTCCATCCAGATTTTGGGGAACTAGATAGCTGGAAGAGGTATTTTGTCCTGTTATTTGATGGGGTCTAAGTAAACATTCTTAAAGGACACTAGTCCGTATTAAATATTAAATGTCTTGTGTATATCACAGCTTTAGCAACATCATGAACACTTGGATGCGTTCCTCCGGAAACATATACACATGAATTCTGTATCTAACACCTGGGGGCTCATGAGCCCCCCTCAGACCCCCTGTGGGCTCCAGACCTCCAGATCAAGAACCTATCCCTGTGTTCAGCAGACAAGAGTGAACCAACACTTCTGATTTCGAGGACTTCAATTCCTTGAAACAGGAAGAACCTAACTCCGCTCTGCCTTTAAAGGTGTTAATGTATGCAAAGAAACTCAGCATCCACCACAAATAATCACCACGGCATTCGCTCTGTTATCTGGTGTTTCTCAAGGCATAGAGGGATTAACTGCTCTCCAGGAAAGGCACTGGCTCTCTTCAATTTCAAAGGCTGAGAACCTAACGGATGGACAGCCTTTTGCATCTGCCTTGGTGACTTCATCCTTCGTCTCTCCAGAGAGCTGATCATAGACATCCTGACGCTGGAAACAGAAACAAGCCAGGAACTGGTCTAGCTAATGTAGGCATCTGGTAGGCCGTAGTCACCAGCGGAGCCCATCTCCTAATTCACCCCACTTACCTTCCCAAGGCTCTTGTCACACCTTCACTCATGAACTCTCTCTTCTCAAACACCTTTGGATTGATTAACTCCAGCACTCTTCAACTTATTTTGTCTAAATAAGCCTCTCTCATATTCTTTCTTGTTATCCAAATTTTTTAATGTAAGTTTGTCCTCCATAAATGTCACAGAGCTCAACTGTTTATAACACACTATCAAGCACAGATATCAAACCACTGTTCGAGAGAGCCGTTCCTTTAACTTGTTAAAACCATTCTCAGAAGGAAACAATTTTGCCACTTAGAGTTGCTCTCATCCTTCTACCAAGTTTTCCAAATTCTCAATTTACCATACAAACTGCAGAGTCTACTTACTAATACTAAATATTCCATTGTTTTATATGTATTGCAAAATGATGAGTAGGCAGAAGCAAGATGAGGAATGAATTCTGTAGGGAAACAATGAGAAGAGAAAGTTCTCAAGTATTCAACATCCTTGGCAACTTTTCCCATGACCCTGTGATTGGAAACCAGGACAGCATTTAAAAAGCTGGTCACCTTGGAAAACACAGAAACCTCTAAAAATAAAAATCAACATTTCCAGACTCTGCCTTAATGGTTTCCTGGTAAACAGAAAGACATGCTTGCTATTATACCCCCACATGGGGGTTGTGGCAATTAATTATTCAACATTTGGAAAGTGCTTTGGAGATAAGAAGCTGAGGGCTGAAAATCATCATCAATTTTCCACAAACCGCACTTAGAGTGAACTCACCAGGTTTACTGTTGGAAACTGAGTATAAGACTATGCTTTCTTTTTCCATTTCATTTAGACCGTTAGACCAAAAAACCAACACCCATATGGAACTTTCCTCTCCTTCTGGTCAACCTTTTGAGTGTCCTTCGAGTAAAAAACTAGTCCTTAGTTTTCAGAGAAATAGAAATTCTAATAATGTGGTTTTGCTAGAAATTACAGTGATATGCATATTAGGTATCATTCCTCTTTTGCCTTTTATTTAAGTAATATAATAGTGAATTTACTAAAGATTTCATTTGCAAAACTGTGAGAGTAATTAAAATCTAGTGTAATGTACTTCTAATGTATCAGTTATCGTTTAAGGAAGCATATTCATTTTTTTAAATTTAATATATGACAGAGAGACAGAGCCAGAGAGCACAAGGGGAGTGAATTGCAGAGGGAGAGAGAGAAGCAGGCTCCCTGCTGAGCAGGGAGCCAGAGGCGGGGCTTGATGCCAGGACCCAGGATCATCACTTGAGCCTAAGGCAGATGCTTAACGGACTAAGCCACCCAGGTGCCCCTAAGGAATCATATTTATTTAGATGTCCATGGCTGCATTACGCTACCTGTAGAAATTTAGATAAACAATCTAAGAACTGATTAAGTTTGATTAATGTTCTAAATGAAAAGAATAACTTCTTCTTTTTAAATAAGAAATTATTTGGTTAGACAAATTTCCCCTTATCTATAATACATTCTTATCTATATTTTTTCACTTTGTGAACCAAAATTGAGATTTTTTTTCACCAAAGTATAACTAAAACATAAAAGCCCACCTAATCCAGGCAAAAAAAAAAAAAAGGCATTATATGGTTTTTAAATGGAGAATCACTAGCAGGCCACAGTCTGCAAAGCCATTACACAATAACCGTAGTCAATTTGGGATTAAATAAAATACATAAGAGCAGAACTCACTCACACTTCTGTCCATTGTGTAAACAATAGGTAATTTTGTCCCAAGTAATTTCTTTTTTACTTCAGAACCTCCCACAGTCAGAGATCATATATACAAAATCATAATTTCGTATTTTTGAAAATTAAAAGCTGTACTGACATAATCTTCCTGGACATGGGACTTGTTACCCATTAGATGGAGCTTAATAACATTTCTCTAAAAAGATTTAGGTATTTTAATCTCAAAATGCACAGTTTTAAAAATCATCATTGCTTTTAGGGAGGGTTTGTTACAAAATGAGTTTTTCCCACTTTAAATTAATACCTTTTACATATCTGTTAGTCAACCTTAAATCTTTTATCCATATTCACCTTCCAAACATCTCACCCCCCCCGAAAAAAATGTGGAAGTGAAATCTTAAATGTGCTCCACATTCTGAGTCTCAATAAAGGAGGTGGGGGAAAAATCCTGCGGGTTGCTGTAGGCAGATGATCTCAGTCAGGGCCCTGGCTCCTGTAACAAAAGTAACAGTGGAATTCTGCAAGGAAATCACATAGGCTGTTCTACTCCAAACAGGTTAATGCCAAAACAGTTAAGATAATTTCTCATTGACTCGGGCTGATATTTACTATATATTTGATATGATCTTCATCTTCTACAGAGCATTATATAATACGCGGATAACTTGTTTTTTATTCTTTAAAAAAATGATAATTGTTTTCAGCCTTTAAAAGAAAAGGGGGGGGGCGCCTGGGTGGCTCCTTGGGTTAAAGTCTCTGCCTTCAGCTCAGGTCATGATCTCAGGGTCCTGGGATGGAGTCCCACATCGGGCTCTCTGCTCAGCAGGGAGCCTGCTTCCCCCGCCCCCCTGCCCTCTGCCTGCCTCTCTGCCTATCTCTGTCTGTCAAATAAATAAATAGAATCTTTAAAAAAAGAAAAGAAAAGGGAGGAGCCCCTGGGTGGCTCAGTTGGTTAAGCAACTGCCTTAGGCTCAGGTCATGATCTGGGAGTCCCCTGATGGAGTCCTGCATCCGGCTCCCTGCTCCCGGCTCCACAGGGAGTCTGCTTCTCCCTCTGACCTTCATCCCTCTCATGAGCTCTCTCACTCTGTCTTTCTCTCTCTCTCAAATAAATAAATAATTTTTTAAAAAATAAATAAATAAATAATAAAGGAAGGAAGGAAGGAAAGGAAAGGGAGGGTATGCGCTATGGTGAGTGCTGTGAATTGTGTAAGACTAACGAATCAGACCTGTACCCCTGAAACAAATAATACATGTGTTAATAAAAAATAATAAATAAATAAAAGAGTATCTACAAGATACAATAAAAAATAAAAGGGTATCTAAAAGAGTATCTACAGGGGCGCCTGGCTGGCTCAGTGGGTAAGCCACTGCCCTTGGCTCAGGTCATGATCTCAGGGTCCTGGGATCAAGCTCCACATCTGGCTTTCTGCTCAGTGGGGAGCCTGCTTCCTCCTCTCTCTGTCTGCCTCTCTGCCTACTTGTGATCTCTGTCAAATATTTTTAAAATAAATAAATAAATAAAGAGTATCTACAATCTTAACACTGAAGAGGAAAATGGATCCAGAAAAGGCCCTTTAAAAAAAATGCTTTCAAAGGAGGTATCATAGTGTTTCCTCCTCTGTTCTACTGGCTTTATTATGCCAATAATGAACTACTGGTACAAACAGAAAAACAGGCACATTTTTATGTTTTAAAGAAGTATTTGGGGACATACATTGTACCTTATTTTTGCTTTAATGTTAACAGGACCATCAGATAGTTCCTTAAAAATAAACAATGCGATACAGTTGCCATATGGGGGTGGGGAGCCATTTCAAATTAAATGTTTTCCATCCATATGAATATGAAGGAGAGAAAACCCGTCCAAAGAATTAGACATGTCCCCAAATGAGTAAGAAATGAATTGGCAGGGACTGAGCCTCCATGGGAACATTACTTTGAATCTAAACCAAATTTCTAAAACACTCCAGGTGATCTGCTCTCTATTTGCAGACTTCAAATGCTGAAATAGTGAAAAGAATGATTCTGAAATGTTTAAGAAATAAAGGCATTTCATTATGTGGCAGTGTTGTATTTATTGATTGTCTGTTGCACCCTTCAGATCTAGAACCAGACAGACAGGAAAGACAGTCCAAGACTCTGAGGACCTTCTCAGATGAACGCTACCACTGGGTAAGGAGATGCTTTTACTGAATCATTCCCCAAGTCAACTCAGCAGAGGGGTCACTCCCGGTAAGTTCAGAAGATCCTTATTTATGTAAGTTACTTGGAAAGAGCCTAAGAACTCACACAGAGAGCTACCTAAAAATTTCATTCATTGCATGTCCAAATCCTTCAGATTTCAACATCAGGAATCCTTCCCTTTGCATCCCTCTGGTAAAAACGGAAAACTAAAAATGCAAGTAGTACTAAAATACGTGGTACCTCAAATTATTTCTTACTAAGATACTGTCATGTTTCCTCTTGCAAAGAAATTTTTTTAAAAAAATTAATCATGAGAGAATTAGCCGTCCAGCTCACAGTGAAGTAAAAGGGGAAGGCAGAGCCCATGGCCTTAGGATGCGCACAGTCACTGACCCCTGAACCGCACTCTCCAGGTGCAACGGACTTTTCTACGCATTTCACGTGTATCGACTCACTTCGCCCCCAGCACTAACACGAGGTGCGGCCGCGTGAAGAGCTGGAAGCACTGAGTCGCCTGAGTCATGAGGCGCGGAGTCCAGGAGCAGCAGGTGCACGGCTCCCACCTCCCCTCGGGAACACCGGGGCCTCCGCGGCCAAGGCCTGGGCCGTCCCCACGGGGCTCCGCCGGCCTGCTCCGCTAACGGCCTCCCGGGAGGACAGCGCCTGGCCCGCGGTCACGCCCCCGCCGCAGGGCGGCCCCCACGTCCCGCGTGGGCCCCTCAACGTGGGCGAGCTCCGGGGAGCCTCCCGGGCTCCAGAGCCTGGCGGGGTCCGTGGAGGCCGTCGCGGCTGTGGGCTCGCGCTTGCACACCTCGCTCTGCCCAGTCCAGCTTCCTTCGCTGGTCGCGGGGCCACCCCCGCCCCGACTTCCTGCGCCGTGGGCAGGTGCCTCCCGGAGAACCCCACGGGAGACGGCGTGGACCGGCCTTCCAGCCCGGGCCCTCTGGCTCCAGAGTCCACGCTCGGAACCAACTCGGGGAAATCCTGACGTCGGCGCCGACTCACGAATCGACTCACGAATGTGGCCCCGAGGCACAGAGGTCTCAGGAGCGTTGAGGGACAGCTGCCTCCTCACCTGCTCGGAGCCCCACGTCAGTCCTGGGCTCTGGTCGGCCGTGCACATCACCCGCCTTTTCATGCCCTTCTACTCGGGCCCATCACTGCCGGCCAAAGGCTTCCCCAGAACCCCTGTTCCCTGCCCAGGACGCTCTCTGCAGGTCTGCAAATGCTCCAAGCCTTCCCTCTCAACAGAGGCACACAACCCCCGCATCAGGCTCCGTTGCCCCAGAGCCACGCACTGCCCCGCACCCAGAAGCAGCCTCTCCCAGCTCACTTCTCGCACTACCTCAGCTTGGTCTGACAGCCTCTCTCCCGTGTGGCAAAGGCCTCCTCCTAGGGCCAGCCAAGGAGCCGCCCGCATTAGTGCCTCCCACTCTTGCTTTCTCCCACCGCTGGGCCGGCCTCCGCATTTCCTCAGGTTCAACGCATGAAACAGATACCTCTGGGATCACTCCCCATCATGGAAGAAAACAGGGAGACCCTTAAGCCCTGTTTAGGCACAGCTAAGACAGCCTCTTGACAACACAAAAGATGGCGGAAACAATGTATAAAACACAGCAATATGGGAACCCCTGGGGTAGGGTTCACCAGCGGTTGAACTTCACACAACTCCAGCCCTACGAGCTTTGCCAGAGTGCATAATGATGACTGTGAGAGCTAAGCAAAAGGGGAAAGTGTATTCAATGTCTTGTTAAAAAAGGTGATAAGCTCAATTTATTTCGGAATGATGTACATCAGAAACATTTTAAGACCATTTTAGTCTGGACACTTAATTAGGTAAACTTCAGTTATGAGAATATTCAATTAAAGTGAATATATTTAATGACAGTAGATAATAGACCACTCCTGCAATTTAAGCAGATTCACAATTTCCCAGAAACAGTCTCCCTAAAATATTATTTCCTCTTCTTTGATTCCACAGACTCTGCAACTCATGGTACCTACTGCCCACGACTGAAGCATTAACACCAGCCCCTCACAGTTCCCAAGTTATCAGAGGTCTCTAGATCCCATATGTGGACACCTACCTTAGAAATGAATCCCTCACTGTCTCTACAGAGCTAAGACATCATGCCACCCACTCCTGGCCCAAGCGGAAACCTGCTTGAAGTCTGGGCCACATGCTCTAGCCTGGTTTTTTCCTGCTACTCTGGCTTTTATATAAAAGCACTGTGTTATTCAAGCCCAAATACTAGAGTCCTTCCGTAACAGAAGCTAAAAGCTGTGGAGCAAACAGAAATATATGGCATTGGACTTTCCAAACTATTTAATTTATGAGCATAATATTACATCTAAGAAAGTTACCC
The DNA here is from genome assembly GCF_922984935.1 of Meles meles. Lineage (NCBI taxonomy): Eukaryota > Metazoa > Chordata > Mammalia > Carnivora > Mustelidae > Meles > Meles meles. The sequence continues at coordinate 10,895,637 of NC_060067.1, forward strand.
AACACAATGATTTTTTTAAACCTGCACAAAATAAAATATGCTTCATTTAATTGGGAAAGCAAACTTTCAGATTACTGGAATTATCCCAAATGAAACCAGCAGCAAAGGCGTTGGTTTCAATTCAGAAATAATGCCCAATTTCATATTATCAGCAGCAAGGCGTGGTCTTGACTTAGGGAAATTTTACAAGGAGGTCTAAATGACCCGATCACTTTTTAACCTCCTGTGTAATAACACACTTACACTAGAGTCTTCTGGTCAAGGTCTAGAACTGAGATAAGACAGGTGAGGCAGGTAAACTTCATACAAACATTGCATGAGGTCAAACCCCCAGAATTATAGACCAACATTCAGTGACATCAAAGAACAAGAAATTATTCTACTAAATGAAAAGTGACATAGGCAAAGTGCTGTGAGAAAGCCTGGGTAAAAAGAGAGACTACCATCCAGAAAGGTCTACTGACCAAAAATATGCATTTTTCTAGCTGTATGAACACTTAATCTACCCCCAAAGATTTGTTCTGGAACTTCTCTTGAAAAAGCCATTTTCTTCTCTTGGAGTGTAAAAATGCTCACATTAAATACCCACTATATAATTTAAACTGATTTATGCTAAACCTATTTCTTGAAGTTGTAAGTGGTCCTCCTAGTTCTGGTGTTCTTGGATTCGGGATCCAGTGTTCATGATGTTAGGTTGTGAGGTCTCCTTTCAGACTTCACTGCTCAAGATTCTAAGCATCAGACTTCTGTCTGTTCTCTGAAAGACACTTCTTTATTCTCGTGATATGCAGTGCACTTCTCTAGACCTTCCCCTGTTATGTCTGTCTCAAGATGCAAGACCCAGCCTCTAAGGGAGCATTCTAGGTAAGACATCAGAAGGTTCAGACACATGGATGAGCAAAGACATACAGCATTAGAAGATCCCTATTAAAATGTGATAACTGAACTTAAATATGTATTCAAATGTAATATTTATCAATAAAAAGAATAGTGTAACATTGAGGTTTCATGGGAAGTATTACAATGTATATATAATAAATAAAACATCTATTCTAAAACGTCTCAGTACATTCTGAATTTGCCTATGTTGTAAGGCACATAAGGGAAATACACACCTAACGTACAGATATATAGTACAATGATGCTCTCTCACCTTTACATAAAATCTAGTATTATCATGGTGCTCTGATACTAGGGCCATAAAAGATCTCTATTTTTCCTCATTTATATTTATATCGTATCTTCAGGAGGTTTTTCTGAGAATATCTGGATTTAAGACTTCCTAGTTAAATATGATCATTATAAAAAATTATTTGAATAAGGCAAACACCAAATTCACAGAAGCGAATGAACAAATGAATGACTCCTCCCCCTTGCCTACCATGGTAACACCTTTAAACGAAACCCAGAAAACACTAGATGTGTCTAATTCTTCATTTTTTACAATACTTATATTCTTTTTTGTCCTACTATATATTCTTCAGAGAAGGCATAAAAATTGCAATTCCTTATAAATCTTTTCAGGTAAATGCCTTTTTAAAACCTGAAAGCAGGGTGCCTTGGTGGCTCAGTTGGTTAAGCAACTGCCATCGGCTCAAGTTGTGATCCCGGAGTTCCAGGATCCAGTCCCACATCGGTCTCCCTGCTCAGCAGGGAGTCTGCGTCTCCCTCTGATCCTCACCACTCTCCTTCTCTCTCTCTCTCTCATTCGTTCTCAAATAAATAAATAAAATCTTTAAAAATAAAATAAAATAATTAAAAAAAAAAAAACCTTAAAAGCAGTACAGATTGGGAGAAGCTGGAGGGAGGTTATGTGAAAACTGTACTACACTTTTGCAACTTTCTGTGAGCCTACAGTTATTTCAAAATTAAAAAAGAAATTTAAGGACTAACAACTCACTTTTATTTTTTTTTAATTTTTATTTAAACTCCAGTTAGTTAACATACAGTGTAATATTCATTTCAGGTGTACAATGTAGCAATTCAATACTTCCATACACCTGGTGCTCATCACAAGTGCCCTCCTTGATCCCCATCACCTGGTTCACCTCTCCCCTCCCACCTCCCCTCTGGTAAACATCAGTTTGTTCTCTATAGTTAAGAATATGTTTCTTGGTTTGCCTCTTTTTTTTCCCTGTTTATTCATTTGTTTTGCTTCTTAAAATCCATATATGAGTGAAATCATTTGATACTCATCTTTCTCTGACTTATTTTACTTAATACTCTCTAGGTTCATCCATGTCATTGCAAATGGAAAGATTTCATTCTTTTTGACGGCTGAGTAATATTCCATTGTGTATATATCTCACCTCTTCTTTATTCATTCATCAGTCACTTGGGCTAGTTCCATAATTTGGCTACTGTAGATAATGCTGCTAAAAACGGAGGGTTGCATGTACCCCTTTAAATTAGTATTTTTGTATTCTTTGGATAAATACCTCCTACTACAATTGTTAGATCACAGGATAGTTCTATTGTTAACGTTTTGAGGAACCTCCATGCTGTTTCCCAGAGCGATTGCACTAGCTTGCCTTCCCACCAACAGTGCAAGAGGCTTCCCCTTTGCCCACGTCCTCACCAATAACAACTCGCTTCTAATCTCAAAAAAATAGTAAGTAAAACTGTGTCCAATTCAGAGAACGGATGAAACAGATCTAAATAGAAAAGTGAGGTAAGTTTTCCAAGGAACTATGTAACACATCACAAACTCAAAAAACAAAGTTTCACCGCCAAAATTACTGGATTCCAAACTTCATGACCACAAATTTCCCAAGAAATATGTGAAAAACCTGACAGCAGCGATCAGAGCTACTCCACTGTTGGGATCTCTCGAGAAGAAATAAGGGTTCGGATAAAGCCAGGTGTAATGACTGGACGTCTCTGATTGGTTTGTCCAGAGGTTGTTTTTTTTTACTTTTTTTGTTTGTTTTTAAAGATTTTGTTTATTTATTTGACAGAGATCACAAGTAGGCAGAGAGGCAGGCAGGGAGAGAGAAGGAAGCAGGTTCCCCGCTGAGCAGAGAACCCGATGCGGGGCTGGATCCCAGGACCCTGGGATCATGACCTGAGCCGAAGGCAGAGGCTTTAACCCACTGAGCCACTCAGGCTCCCCTTGTCCAGATTTTTTAAGTGACTAAGTACCCTTCCATTAAATACGGATTTTCACCACAAAATATGCTAGCCACTGCAGGAACCCCAGAGGATGTTCTGACACGGTTGCCACAGTGCGGGGCCCATGCACACGTGTGAGACGAAGGACAGTGCAGGGCAACAAGCCCTAAAGCGACCGGTTAAACTGTAGAGGCCCCTGCCTCAAGCTTGGGGAGTCAAAACTTGTGAGCGCACAAACCGTATGTTCTTGCAATGTTTTTGGACGAGTGTTCTGTCTCATTTCTTAAAGTATTTTTCAAGGGAAATTATCTGATCCCATTTACCTAAACCTTTTAAGACCTTTCCTATTGGCTTTCTTCCTTCTCCCTGGCAAAGGAGCTCAACTTGTAAAAAGTGCAAACGTGTGAGCTTGTGAGCTTCTGCTTGGTGGGTTCGCGCTCAGCAGTTTTCGGAAGACAGTTGCAAGCCCTGCTTCAGCGATCTCCTCCCGCGAGGCCCTCGCCGGGCTAGCATCTAGCATCGGGAGTGCTCAGCACACATTCCTAAGGCCACGGTCTCCAGAGGTCAAAGGAATGAAGGAATCTGTGCAGCCATCGGCACTCAAGGTCTGCTCCCCCTTCCCTCTGCCTGATGAGTCCACAGAGTCATCGCTCAGAACAAACACACACAGTGCTTTCCGAACTTCATTCGTGATCATTCTGGGGGAGAAGATGCAGAAACCTGGTTTGAATTAAAGACATGAGGAAGATTCCCATCGGGCCACTTAGATAACGGATTTCCAAGCAGAAGAGCGCAAGCGATAGAAATGCTAACCCCAGGCCCGTAGGACATCGGTTTAGAAATTACTGTCAGAATCCTATTCCTTAAACAGTTGCCCTTCCCTACAGCCAGTCCTAGCACCAGTGTTTTTTTTTAAAGCCTACTGGACTGAGTAGTTACCAGAGGGAAGGAGCCTCGCTTGCGCATTTAACACAGCAACCAGCAAACAGGCCTGGGAGCTTCTGTTTTCTAACCATCCAGTTTAACATCTCACAGGAAAGAAAGCACTGAGAACAGAAGATGTTTTCTGAAATTCACTATTTTTAAAACAGTAGTTTCACAAGGCTCGCCATAATTACCCTTTGTATTTATTTCAATTTTCCATTGCATTTTGTCTGTAACAGAAAACAAAAGCTGTCTACTATGCCCGATGATTCCATTTTCCACTAAATCATGAGAAAACAAGCATGTTCGGGCTTAACATACAGGAGGGATGCTACCTGAAAAAGTAAACATCCTCAAAACTCCAGACTGACTTACGTTATTCGGAAGTAATATGTTATATACTCAGTCCTCATTATCAGTGAGTATCATTATCCATGATAAGAGCAACCAATCAGTACCACCACCAGCTCTCAAAAGAAAACGACCGCCACCACCCTCAAATAAAAGGAAAAGAAAATCAATCTTTGGGTTAAAAAAATCTAATTAGATTTCCACTTCGAAATCCAAGTTCCTTCTGCTGCAAGCCTGATTTTGCAAGGGGACACCTACTATTACGTATCTTCTAATTCTCGACCACAAAAATCATACAAAGTTTAATTCTGTGTAATTCAGAAATAAATATTTGGCCCAACCCTCTTCTCAGACGAAGAAAACAGAGGTCCAAGTCAAACAGTACTTGAGGATCAGACCTTCCGATGGTTGCTCCACACAAATGTTTACAAGAGTTACGCTGCAAGTTTGCTTTTGCCATTGTAATCAACATATGTGGGAAATGCCTCATCTGTATTAAGCTGAAAAGGCGCTCTACAAGCTCCAGTTCTCAGCTATCATTCATCCTTAAACATTCCATTTTTCATGAAATATGGTTTCCAAGGTATCAGCATTAGAGACACCACGACAATATTTTAAATCTGGAAATCCATTGGCCAGCAGTCTAATTATAGAAGCTAGAAATATTCAGCTTTGGGGGATCACCCATGGGGTGAAGAGCGCTGTAATCATTTTCAAGGGTTCTCCAGGTCCTGTGTGTGTTACTTGGAGCATAAAGTTGATATGAGCAATACAGTGAAACGGGTGATCTCAAACTGCTGGCTATTAGACTCAATTTTTCAAGACTGATGTTTAATAAATCCTGTTCCCAACTCAACTTCAGCAATAAAAAGTAAGAGTCCTAGAGAAAACATGTTTTCTGAGTTTGGATCACTCAGAGGAACAGCTCAAGAAAGACACTTAAAAGTGTTGTTCATTCATTCAGCCAACAAACATTTATTAATATGTCAGGAACTGTTCTCAGCGCTGGCACGATTCAACTCAAGAATAGGGAGTGTTGTAGAACACAACGACAACAACAATAATAACTAACATATGTATAGTCATTTACAGTTCTGAACAAGGTTTCCTAACAATCACTTTTATCCCTCATAACACCTCTGCAAGCTAGGTTTTACAATCATTTTAATAAAAAAAAAAAAGAAAAAGAAAGAAAGAGGATTTTTTAAATTCCCCAAAATCAAATAACTACCAAGTAAGAGATCTGGGTCTTTAACCTATATCTTCCAAATGCTTATCTCTATTGGTCACTGGGCAACACTAAGTTACAAAATGCTTTGCTTTTATGTTAAGCACTGAAGACAACAAGTTCTGCAGGTTTCTGAGTATTGTGTTAAAGTTGGTGTGCTTTTTTGGCTTTTTTTTTTTTGTTTTTTTTTTGTTGTTGTTGAGGTTGTTGTTTTATATAAGGACAGAGTTTCACAGATCCAGGCTGTGCTGTTTGCAAGTTCCAAGTGTTTTTAATATCTTCATCCATATTATTTTACTTATTATATGGAAACACTGGTGAATGAGTTTGTATGAGTTTGTATGGTTATCTGAGTTTTCTAAACAAACAAAAGAAATTTACTTCCCAGATCTTAAAACCTTTCTTTTTTTTAATTTTTATTTATTTTTTATTAACATATAATGTATTATTTGTTTCAGGGGTACAGGTCTGTGAATCATCAGTCTTACGCAATTCCCAGCACTCACCATAGCACATACCCTCCCCAATGTCCATCACCCAGCCACCCTATCCCTTCCCCCTTCTCCCTCCCCAGCAACCCTCAGTTTGTTTCCTGAGACTAAGAGTCTCTTATGGTTTGTCTCCCTCCCCAGTCCCATCTTGTTTCATTTTTCCCTCCCTTTCCCCCAAAACCCCCTGCCCTGCCTCTCAAATTCCTCATATCCGGGAGATCTTATGATAATTGTCATATCCGGGAGATCTTATTTCACTCAGCATAATACCCTCTAGTTCCATCCATGTCATTGCAAATGGCAAAATTTGGGGGGTTTTGATGGCTGCATAGTATTCTAATATATATATATATATATAGCGCATCTTCTTTATCCAGCCATCTGTTGATGGACATCTAGGTTCTTTCCACAGTTTGGCTATTGTGGGCATTGCTGCTGTAAACATTCAGGTGCACATGCCCCTTCGGATCACTACGTTTATATCTTTAGGGTTAAATACCCAGTAGTATGATCGCTGGGTCATAAGGGAGCTCTATTTTCAACTTACTAAAACCTTTTTTTTTTTTTAAGATTTTTATTTTATTTATTTGACAGATAGCGATCACAAGTAGGGAGAGAGGCAGGCAGAGAGAGAGAGAGGAGGAAGCAGGCTCCCTGCCAAGCAGAGAGCCCGATGCGGGGCTCGATCCCAGGACCCTGGGATCATGACCTGAGCGAAAGGCAGAGGCTTTAACCCACTGAGCCACCCAGGCGCCCCATCAACTTACTAAAACCTTTCTTGCTCGGTATAACATACTGGACAAAAACTTCATCAGCAAAAAACCTAAACAAGTACTTCACTACAGCCAATAAACGTATGAAAAGGAACAACAGATGCTTGGGGAAATGCACATTAAAACCACAATGTGATACAACTATACATCCACCTAAATAATTAAAATAAAAAAGATAATACCAGCAGTTTGTAAGGATGTGGAGTAGCCAAAACACTTACAAGATGTTAGTAGGAATGTGAATGGGTAGCACTTTTAAAGGAAGGCACTATTATTCCCACATGTTTACCGGAAGACATATGTAAGAATGTTCACAGCAACACTATTGACTATAGCCAAAAACAAGAAACAATCCCAGTGTCCATCAAGAGCAAAACGGGAACTGAACTGTGGCCTTCTCATAAAGCAGAATCCTGCAGTACAATGACAATAAGCTGCTGCCACACACAAACATCAGTGAACCTCACAACCACGATGCTGTGCAAAAGAAGGCAGACGCAAGGATGCGCATCCAATACTCTGGTCGGAAGTTCAATAATAGATAAAAATAGCCTATAGCCTCAGAAGTCAGGACAGAAGCTATCTTTGCAGGGAAATAATGCCTTGGGGGAGAGGAGGACTTCTGGCTGCTGACCATGGTCTGTATCTTGGTCTTGGTGTACTCACTCAGGTAAATCACCAAGCTGTTTACTTATGTCTCAGCACCGTGCATGCTTTTCCCGATACATTTTATATTTCAATAAAAACTTTAGATGGATGGATGGACAGATAGATAAAGATAAGTTAGGATCAGGGACAGCAGAGCAAAAAAGAAAGGAAGAAAGACAGGGAGGGACGGAGAAGGGAGTATAATAAAGTGAATGTATCAGGGTCCACCCGCAAAGTCCTTACCACCGTGTTGGCTGTAAGTCCTACGACTGCTTTTTGTACTTGATCCATCTCTCCCTTTACCACCAATCTGTCCCCTGGCACTTTTCAATGTCATCCATGTAGCTGCCAATATCAGCCCATTCCTGTCTTCTAATTTGCAATTCAGTGTTTGCTATAGGATTAGAAACACTATAATCAGTCGTAGTAGAACTGTATGTACATGAAGATGAACCGATTCCGAGGGCTCTCCTGTGAGCAAAGTGAATCCTCTTTAGTCTATGTCTTCTCGTAACCCTTCATTTTTCCTGCTTGGGAAAAATAATTTTTTTATTTATTTATTTTGCTGAAGAATGTGCCAAATATAGGATTTCCAAATAGATGAAGTTGTTACTGGACTCTATCAGTGACTACTAGTCTCCAGGCCAAACCTACAACTCACTCACACAGAAGTCCAGTTCCCACAAGTTCACTTATTTGCAAATAGTATAAAAGATATTATCAATCAATCAATACACTTCCAAGGAAAGGAAAGAAACAAATGACTTCTTATACAAGACATTATGAAGAACTTTCTCTAGTTGTATCACTCACAGAACATTACAGTAGTTTGAAAGACAGTATATTCCTTTCTCATTTTGTATTTTTATTAATTTTGATGTTTAAACTCCCCCAAAAGTAAACTACTAGAAGTTTTATTTAAAACCTTTTTGAGGATTCTAAGACAAAAACTCAAGTTAAACTGAGGATAGTCTTTTTCTACACAATAATCCCAAACTATCTGTTGGCGGTTATTTATTTCTTTAACATCCTAATTTCATGTAACTTCCTTCTGTATTCACTCTCCATGAAAAAGAAAAGTTAATTCTTAAAAGCTGGAGAAAAAAATTGCTCCACACAAACTGAACACTCTTCATTAGGGAAAGGCACCCTGGCACCAATGGATAGGAGAAAAAATCGAGGCCAATGGGCAGTGCTGTCGAGCAAAATCACTAAGAGGGACCAGAACCAACCCTTCAGACCAGGATAAACATTTATCTGCTTTAGTATCTTCAGCTGTGACTAAAACAACATCATTCATTCATTCATTCATTCAGTTGAATGACTGTTTGATGACAGTCATTCAACACACAGCACTAGTTCAAAGAAAGAAGGTTCATCCCAACTCCACCAATAAGTTTCCCTTTAGTTTAAGAAAAGCATATGAAGAAGGAAGGACGGGAGGGAGGAAGGAAGGGAGGGAGGGAGGAAGGGAGGAAGGAAAAAGAAAGAAAGAAAGAGAGAGAGAGAGAGAGAAAGGAACGGAAAGGATACAAAGTTCTCTGTGCCTAGTTTCCTCATTTGTTCAACGAGCATAATAATCCCTTACATCTACTTAATTTGCAGGAAGAAGAACAAGATGATGTTTTGGCTTATGAAAACAAGTGCAGATATATATGATTTCACCAAGCCTATTTCTACCATGATCTTTTTTTAATATATAACTTAATTCAAAGGCAAGTAAGATCAATAAGGAATAGGATTATGAACATCATGAAAAGACAGGGAAAACAAAGTTTTATCTCTTCTTTGCCACAGCAGGTAAATAAAGCCATCATCACTCATAGCTGCCTGTCCTTTTGATGTCTTGTTTGAAATGCCATCGTACTGCTGAGACTAGAGAAATGTAACAAAGTCATTGCCACCAAATCATTATGACAGTCATAAATATGGCTCTAGGTAAAATAAAATCAGTCATCTCTACAAACAAGTAGTGTGTGTGTGCATGTGTGTGTGTACATCATACAAAAGAAATGAGTAAAAGGGTAGGTAGGAAAATCCATCTCCACTACTGGAAAAATAACTAAGGCATGCACCACAGGGACATAAAATATCACCTTTATGTTAGAAGGACAATAGCATATTTTCTATTCTGTGATTCAAACATGTCAAATGGAGAAAGGCAAAACATATTTGGAAAACAACTTACCCCTGATGTCATAAGAAAGAAACATTTTTCCCCTCCCTTAAAATTTCTGCATTATGAAAAAAAAAAAAAATCCTGAAAGTAGCAAGACCTCGTTCCATAAAGTCTTACTAACTTTACTTACTAACCACCCATTTTGCTAAATGACTCCCCCAAAAGACATAAATGTCATAAATCATAGGTTGGCCTCAGAAACTGCGTCAACAGGGAGAACCGAGCTATGTGTTCTGCTGAGAGCTTCCTTGGCCCCATCAAATCATGCACCCTGATTCTCTCCACTTAGCAATCAAGGGAAAAACACTTAGAAACTTCCAGCATTGTTAGAGTATTCTCTTCTCAGGTCTTTCTTCCCACTCCCAATCTTGTTATCCACCCCGGTCTTAAACTGTATGCATGTTATTAAAAGTGAATGCAGAGTACCTCCAAGAAAGGAGCAGATAAAGTCTGCAGAAGCACTGACTGAGGGAGCAGTGTTCCCTCTGGACGCTCTCCCCTAACATAGCAGTCCTTGTGGACTGCAGCGCCCTCAGAGGCAAGCAAAGAAACCTGATTATCTACATGATTCACCAGCTAATGTGTACTTTTTTCCCCTTAAGTGTTGTGTTTTTCTTTACAATGCAAGCTATGGCCAGGCTATCTTCCTTGTTATCAGAACAAAGGATCAGAACCTCAAAATTATACTTGCCAGGGCTCAGTGAAAAATGAAATTACCACCAGATCACACTGGAAGTTGTCCTGAAGTTTACCCAACTTCTATCACATTTTTTTCTCTAGATGATTCCCTATATTCTTTTCACACATTATTGCAAACTCCAAATTTATGCTAATCATTTCAAAGACTAAAATAGTAACATTAACAAACATTAAATTTCTTTTCTGTTGAGAAAATAAACTAAAAGGGATACATCATTATAAACTCAGAGTACATCCTGTCAATTTCTTTGGCTAAGGTGCCTTATACATGTTCATTAGTAAAACTCTAGAATGACCTCAACACCTTAAATGATACTTAAAACCTCATTTTGAAAACACTCATACACAATTGGGGGAGGGGGTCCTTAGTTTTCTTTTTTCTCAAAGGTAGACATGCCTGGAACTATCCAAACATCCAATCTTACACCTCCCACTCCCATACTTATAAATGTCCTATGTCTCAACAGTTCCAAAGAGTACTACTCTCCCTTCTGTCCACATATGTGAGAGTTTTTGTGTCCTCTTACCAGAGACTGAGATAAAGTTAAAGAGATTCAATTTCCAGATTTCATAGAAAGAGAACAGAAGCCTATCACGATATTTAACTTTAAAATGAAAGTAAAAGTTTTTTGTTATTAAAACTATAGAAAAATAAGCAGACATGCTTCTTTTGAAGTTATGCTAACAACCTCAATCTAAGTGCTAGAATGCTCATGAAAATTATTTAAATGCCAATGTGATAGATACAAGGAGAGTTCTTAGAGACCTTTTCCAAAGACATTACATTGGTTATAAGACGCTACTGAGTACTGTTTTAACTGCACTGAAAAAGCTATTCAAATCAAAATGAAAAAATAAAAATAAACGCTAATGGGCAATGGACACTTTAATTCAGGTAATAGTCTAAGTCCAGGTCCCAGGTACAAGAAAAAAAAAGGGAAATACTGTACAATGCAGTGTCTCTCCGGAAAGGAACTGTTTCAGGACTTAAGATAATGTATGTTTAGTACAGCTCAGGGTTCATGATTCCCCATGAGGAGCAACTTTGTCCAACACTGAAGTAAAAGGAGAAAGGAAGTAAAGAGGGTACTCCAAAGTGGTTAACTGCTCTTCATTGTCAACACTGAAAAGAGCTTGCGGCGGGGAATTGGTCTGAGAAGGTGAGGCCCTGAGAAGGAATGAGGGATGGAAAAACAAAAGTTTCACAAGGAATTGGAAAAAGAGGGGGAAATGCTTTCCGGTGGTAGAACAGAGGTCGAATGGCTTTCTTCTCCATCTTTCGAGTCAAGTTCAGGGTTTTCTGTGGGTTTTGTTTGTTTTTTGTTGTCGTCGTCGTTGTTCTTTTGTTCTTAAAGAACTTTTTCCCTTGCGGTGCTTGCGGCAGTTTGCTGATGTGGTTCCCAACTCCTGCCTTTCTTTGTGGACTGTTATTAACGGACTGGCAAGGGCTGGGTGAAATGCACTTAAGAAAAAAGAAATCACCTCTCCTTGCCAAGCCGCACATGCTGCCCAGTACCTGAGGAAGAGCTCCGCTGTCGCCGGCCAAGAGAAATCCCAGTTTAACCTCGGCCTCCCTCTTGCGAAGCCACTGCAAGTGACTGTGTGTGCCACTTGCAGAGAATCTGCCTGACTCACCCCCCGCGTTCGGTGTGCCAGGGGGAGACGCGAATGCTGCGTCCCGGAGCGGGCAGCGAAGCGGGGGCACCGAGAGTCCCCCAAGGGTCCACCCTTCGTGGGTTTGGGGATGTTTGTGTGGCAGGTGCCCGGGCTCCACCGGGACCACCCAGGCTCCCAGGAACACACGTGTCACTGCGCCGGAGCCCAGCCCGCCGCGTACACTGGCCCCACAGCCCCGGCAGCAGCGCCTGGTTCCGCGCAGGGCGCTCTACACCGGGGGGGAGACGGGGCTGCTCAAGCTGCCCCTCTAAACGCTAAGGATGGGGGGGGGGAGTACTTTTCCGCGGAAGCCGCGTCCGCACTCGGCCGGCGCCCAGCCCAGGGGATGCCCGGCCGCAGCTGACCTCCTTCTCCCTCCCCCGAGTGCGCCGAGGCCGCCCGCGCGCCCTCGGGACCGGCCCCCGGGGCCCTCCGCCCCTGCGCCGCCGCCGCCCGACGCGGGGTCCCGGCCGACCCTCCCCCCGCGGCCCGGGCCGCGCGCTCACCTCCTGGGGTCCGCCTTCCGTCGCTCCTCCAGTTTGGCGGCGGAGTGTGGGGCTGCAGCGGCCGCTGCCGCCGCCGCCGCCTTCGCTGCCACCACAGCCGCCGCGGCCGCAGAAGCGCTGCCCGGCGCGCCGCCGGGGCCGGAGGCTGGGGGCCCGCGGGATCCCCGCAGGCGCGGGCCCGGGGCGCGGCGGGGCCGGGCCGCGGGAAGTTGCCGGCGCGACGCGCGGGTGGAGCGGGGCGCAAGCCACCCGCGCCCAAGTAGTCACAACTTTGCCGCCTGGGTGGGTGCGCGCTCCGGGGCGGAGGGAGGCGAGGACGGGGCGAGGGCGCCGGGGCGGGAGGGTCTTCGGAGCAAGCAGGGCTGGAGCCCGCACGGCCCGCGAGCCGGGGGGAGGCGGCGGCGGCGCGGGGAGGGGGCGATGTCTACACGGCCCGCGTGGTGCGGGCGAGCGAGTGTGAGGGCGCGGGCGTCTACTCTACTTTGCCTTCTGCAGCTTCTGCATATTTATGGGGATCTCCGATGTTTTTGCCAGTAACTAACACTGCAGCAGCGGGGCCCGGCGAGGGCGCCCCTCGGGAGCGAGCTGCGGGACGGGGAAGCGGGAAAGGCGGCCGTGGCGGAGGCTGTGCCACGAGCGCGAGCCCGCGATCCATATTTAAAGCCGCGAGTGGCCTCGGCCGGCCCCCTGCCCTGCCCTCGCCCGCGCCGCCCGGCCCCCACCGCTCCGGGCCGCGGCTCGGCGTCAGCCGCCCGGGCATCCGCGGCGGCGGGGAGGGGCCTGGGGCCGCGCCGCCTCCGCCGGGGGCTCGTGCTCCGCGCGCCGCGCCCGCCCGGACCCGGCCGGAGACCCGCGTCCGGACCGGCTGCCTTCGCCGGCCTGGGTTCCTTCTCACGCCCGGAGCGAGCTGCTAGGTCCAGCTTTCTGTCCTAGTCACAGCGGATCCCCAGTGGGGACAGCCTGTTCTCCCGGGCAGAACTGAAGTTGCTTTCGTTTCCCGGCCCCATACTTCGTACAACTTGGGGCGTCCGGGTGGAGCGCTACCAGCACCCGGCCCTCGTTCACCTTCACGGGGGATGTCTGGGGACAGCACCGTCCTCCGCCTTGGGCTTTTGTCACCGGTGTTGTCCTCCTCACACAGTCTGAGAAACATCACTGGCCCTCCAAGGGAGTCTTCTTGAGCGTACAAAGTTATTATTTGTATTTACTCTGTTCCTAAGGCTCAGTACTGAGGTTCAAGTACCCTTTGCTAAGCAAATAATACTAATCATGTATCAGTGGCCCAGCCCCATCATGATCAGTTAAGTAAACCACTGAGATATCAACAGACTGTCAGCCAGACACCATCTAAAGCTCTGGGTCCTGCGAGAGAGCAGGGATGTGAGCCACACGGTGTATGTATGATGCAAGTGTATATGAGTTTCCTATTAATACATATCATATATGTGTGTGTGTGTGTGTCTGTGTGTGTGTGGAAGTCACTGGCCAAATTGCATTTTCAACAGCAACCACCAAAACACATAAAACCCAAGAAAAATAATTTCAACATACAGACTATCTGCTCCTGGTTCCAAACCCTTCTTCAGTACTAAGCAATAACTAATAAGACCCCTGGGGGGAGGGGGGATATTCTGGAGGAAAATAACTTAGGGACAGAAGCTTCTCTTTCTAGTATTTAAAACTGGAAGAGATCCATTGTACCTCACCAGTGCTTAGGAAGCAGGCGTTTAAAGGGAAAAAAAAATGGGTATATTTAAAACCCTCAGTCAATGCTGAGAAGGCACTAGGAACCACCCAAAGCTGTCTGAAATTAAAATGAACTAAAATGCACTAATGTCATGTGTCCAGCTGTTGTCACATCTGGCTCACGTATATGTTCACGCATTCTACGTAATGCACTGCAGTGACAAGGGAAATTCGAAACAGAAGACTGAAAAAAATTAACTTTAAAACTTGTGCCTACATAGTTATATTTTGTTTTTAGATTAACGTTAAAATTAACTTTCAGTGCCTGAAAACACAGTTAGCAAGACTCAGCAACCCCAAAGTAAGCTCACAGGCAAAGGGAAGCCAGTTTTGTATTAAGAATTTGACACTGCTGTTCAGCAGTTTTTCACACTGTGGATTATGTATTTCAACATAGCTGGCAATTTCTCATTATAATCGTGAACCAGCCATGAATGGTCAGCGTTGGTGAATGTTTGGGAAAGGAATAGTGCAAGAAACTTATGTTTTCTAATATTCTGCCGCAAAATCTATCAAACTATGCTTCACAAAAACCAAGTAGGTAACCCCTGGAAGCATTTCGCTATTGAGATTGGCACAACTTCACCCTGAAAGGGGTATAAAATTGGTGTGTGGGGGGGTGGGAGCCAGGGAGGGAATTAGAGCACTGTGAGGTAAGGTTTCGTGTGTGTCTTAAATTAATGAGAAAAAGAGTTGTCTTTGGCAAAGAGCCAACAACCTCTGTTATCATTCTCATTACTTGATGTTTGCTATCCCACGATTAAAAGAGCATGGTCCATTTCCTTTTCTATTGATTATTGTCCAGTAATTGAGATATATGTGTTTTTCCTTTAAAAGGTCATTGATTAACTTTCCTTGTCAACTCTGCATGTGGTCACCTTTGCTACTGCTCTCCGGGTGAGGACAATGAATCCTGAGATCTTTTTTTATCACGTCTTCTAAAACTTGAGTTGTGTCCCTTGATTCCCATGAGCCCAGAGAAAGATTTATTTGTTCTTTTTGTCTTGGGGTTCACACAGCTTGATGACAAAGAAAATGAACAGAAAAATTAATGGAATTTTAGAAAAAGCATAAGTACTCTTTACTGATAATGATTTGCTTTTTTAATCAATAACTCTTTGTACTAAATGACCTTCTAGAATACCCACGCACGACTTAGCTTATCAGTCAGGTTTCTGTCCTATCAGCCAAGGTCCTAACAGACACCTAAAGAAAACAGGAAAATGGGAGGAGGAACCTTTGTTTCAATGACAAGCACCATCTAGTGGCAGCAGGTGATGAAACCTCTGGACCCAGTGAGGCCCAACGAGAAGGAAGACGAAGTTTGTGAACAGGCAGTCCAGGCATTCCTGGTCATGTATAAGCATGGCACTCTTTGCTTCTAAAACAAGAAAGCTGTCTGTAGTAAAATAGTACAGCCAATAGGCCCTTTGTTAATTACTCTAGGTAAGTAGGGTGCAGATGTGATGTGCAGACAGGATTATTGCCATAAACCCTTTTCTCAAGTCACACCTCTGTCCTTTTGTCCTGAAAAACTTCTGTGTTTAAGTCTCCTCATATAAAATAAGGAGATTGGTGGCTTATCACCAGTATTATCTATAAAGCATTTTCTTCAATGATAGCAGAACCCACAAATATAACTGTTATCCTTGGGGGTCTCTTCATTATTCCATTTTATTAGAAAAGAAAAAGAAGGTGAAAGATATCACTGAATGTTGATCCTGGAGTTATTCAAAATTGTAACAATCAGACACACTTTTGGGGGCCTAAACCAAAAGGCGGTAGCATATGTTATATCCAGTTACTACAGACTTCAAAGACTAATCAGAATTATTACTCAGTATCAAGTTCTTTTTAAGTATGAGGCTCGTTGGGGCGCCTGGGTGGCTCAGTGGTTTAGGCCGCTGCCTTCGGCTCAGGTCATGATCTCAGGGTCCTGGGATCGAGTCCCGCATCGGGCTCTCTGCTCGGCAGGGAGCCTTACTTCCCTCTCACTCTCTCTGCCTGCCTCTCTGCCTACTTGTGATCTCTGTCAAATAAATAAATAAAATCTTTAAAAAAAAGAAAAAAAGTATGAGGCTCGTTGGTTGAAGTTTGACCAACATTTTGCTATACACAATCGTTTTCTTTGTGCTTACGTTTGTTTTGAGTTGCAGTTGTTTTGTTATTCGACAGTATAGCAAACCAATGATCACTAAAGTGGCCACTCCGTCATAAATTTAGTCAATCACTTGATGATGTGAGTCTAAGGAAAGAGAAAATCACTTTTTCTTTTTTGTCCTGGAACCAGTCTGGGGCAAAAAAGAAAAGTGATTTTCTCTTTCCTTAGACTCATATCATCAAGTGATGATGTGGGATGAAACCGAAGACAGATATAGGTATAGACACAGAGAGAGAGAGAGATCACTTAAAGGGCTCATTTTGGTTCATCCAGGAACTCCAGAAAGTTCATATTCAGTCTGACAAATTCCTGAATAAAATCAGCCAACCAAGATTTATAATCTATATTCACCCATTCAAATCTGAGCTTTAAAAACAACCAACCCCTTCTCAAAAGGAAAGGAGAAAAGCGAACACAGTCTTTGCAAGCTGTCCGCATGGCATGAACGAGGGAAAATTATTTTATTTGGTTAAACACGTGTCATAAGTTTCTTCATAGCTTAAACTACTAAGCTCTTAACTTATCCAACTGTCATTTTAAAAACACACACCTGAAGCCAGATATGAAGAGGTTCTAACTTCTAAAAACAGGAGTCTATCTCTGTTAATGTCAAGGAAGGCAAGTTATTCAATCTTGGTGGCCTAAGTTCCCTCAACAATAAAATCAAGGGGCTTGAGATTTTTTTCTTAAATAATAATAATAATTTTAATAGGATACCAGAATATTTTTCTCTAATAAAATTTGAAGAATATGCCTATGACAGAGAAACATGCAAATCTTTCAGGAACAGTATTGACGCACTTATTATGAATGCTCTGCTTAATAACCCGAGACAAGAGTTCCAGCCTCTTCCTCCTACAGAAATTCTCCCATGACCGGCATCACATAGGACACAGGCCTCTCTATTTGGAAAGGAAAACTTAAATTGAGCTACTACATCTATGCCCGCTGACTTAAAAGATCGGTCTGGTTTTAGGTAAGACAAAGAATTACGTCAAATTTCTCTGCCAGAACAGACCCTTGGGGCCCAAGTACTCTGCTAATCAGAGTGTGTGTGTGTGTGTGTGTGTGTGTGTGTGTGTGTGTGTCTACATCAGCCATCTCCCAGACATAGAAAGGTGCTTGTTTCCTTGTATCCCTCCAGCCTCCCCGCCTCCTCAGAGGATGAATAAGTCCAGATGGCAGGCTGCTCTAAAATTCCTCTCCCTGAGTCACGTGGACACAGCTGTTCCACAGATTTGCCACCACTGGATCAACCTGGACCGTGACCCTTCTCGTCCCACCGGTGTGTTCCCCAGGCCAGGCCCATCCTGGAGACCACTGCACCTGGGTCTCCCTGCAAGGACCAGAAGAGTTGGCCCTTGAAGCACACGTTTGCCAGACTGATTTCTTTTCAGGAAATGCTGCAAAATTTTAAAAGTTGGCTCCTTTCTTCCCCATCCTAAGGGAAGAAACATTCTGAGCAAATTTGCCTTTTATGGCTTTTTAATTTCTCACTGCCGACCAAAAGACGTTCCGTTCTACACAGAACACGGAGCATACACAGATCATCCGTCCAGTCCACAAACACTTAATTAAGAATCTACTTACTTACTATGTGTCAAGGACTCTTCTAGGTTCTATCCCAGAACGAGCAGATAGAATTCCTGCTTCATGAAGCATACAAATAAACAAATAACAAGATAACTTCCATTTCCTTGGACTACAGAATGCTATGAAGTAGCAGATGCCATGAACGGGGAGAGGGGTGCAAGCCTCTAAGTTCACAATTCCAGGTTACCCCTCTTATCCTTGTGTCTTAATAACAGCATTCCCCCTCACTCTCAAAAGAGAAATTGGTGAGAAAGGGGCGCCTGGGTGGCTCAGTGGGTTAAAGCCTCTGCCTTTGGCTCAGGTCATGATCCCAGGGTTCTGGGATCGAGCCCCACATCGGGCTCCCTGCTCAGTGAGGAGCCTGCTTTCCCCTCCCTCTCTGCCTGCCTCTCTGCCTACTTGTGATCTGTCTGTCAAATAAATAAATAAAATCTTAAAAAAGAAAGAAAGAAAGAAAGAAATTTAGAATCACCCTGGCCCTAGAAGAAGTAAAACAGTGAGAGGACAGGGGAGAGTTAATTTCAGGTGGATGTTGGGGAAAGCCTCCCTGACCTGGTGACGTCTGAGCACACGGATCGGAATGACAACATGCATAAAAATGAAAAATTTTGAAGGCAACTTGACATGACAAACAACACCTGGCAGGCGGCCTTACACACAGTAGGAACTCAGTAACCACTTATAGGATGACTGATTGCATCCACTCATTTTGGAACATTAACAACAGAGAGACTTAGTCAACCAGATTAGACTTCCATTAAGATAAATTCAGATTCCACATATTCCTTAAGACATCATTCTTCGTAAACAAGGACTTTTAGACTACATCTACGTATCTATCGACATGTGCCTAAAATATCTCCGAAGGATCCAGGAGCAACTGAAACCACTATTTGCCTCCAGGAAGGGAAATTAGGTGATCGTGGGAAGACGTCTCACTGTATCCTTTATTACTTTTTGAATTCTGAGCCATGTGAATAGATTGTTTATTTTTTTAACTTAAATTTGAATTGAAAATACATAAATAATTCCCTTAACACCTTGGAGCTATTTCTCCATACAAATAGACATGT
Organism: Meles meles; assembly: GCF_922984935.1. Taxonomy (NCBI): domain Eukaryota; kingdom Metazoa; phylum Chordata; class Mammalia; order Carnivora; family Mustelidae; genus Meles; species Meles meles. The sequence goes on from NC_060067.1 coordinate 10,914,776, forward strand.
AATTAAACAGAAACTCTTGAGATAAACAATGAGACCAATATCCTAATATTCTTGCAAAGCAATGGCAAGGCTGGAATGTCTGAGTCCCTTCGCGGCTACTAAGTAGCGCACTGCTGAGGGTTCACAGTGTTTGCTCATGGCCCACCTGGGCTCTGTTCAAATCATCGTCTTGAGACAAAAAGATCTTCCAAAGGACATTGCTGTTTTTCTTGCACGTGGGCAAATCAAATCAGTACAAAAATCTTAAAATAACATTATATGGGGCATCTCGCCGCACTTTTGAGTACGGCTGTTTGGTTTTCAAAACTGAAAACTCTGTTCCTTTTTTCCATTATAAAAGTAATACAGTTCATGATTTAAAACTTGTAAAATAGAGAAAAATAGATGGAACAGCAGTGAGAAATATCCTCTTTCAGAGAAAGACTGCTCATACCCTGGCATATTTTCATCACAAGTTTCTAGCCAGGGAAAAAGGGGGTGTGGTAGGTGCCATCTTTCTCAACCCGTTTGATAGCTGCTGGGCTCTTACCTCAGCACAATTCCAGAACTGACCTTCTGTTTGTGAAAATTCATATGGCACAGGGTCTCTATTGACAGTTTCTGCTATGTGGCAATGAAAATATTGACTGTCCCATTAACAGTCCTAATACTTATAATAAGAATAGCCAATGTTGAGTCTGGCTGGCTCAGTCAGTAAAGCACGCAACTCTTGATCTCTGGGTTGTAAGTTCAAGCCCCATGTTGGGTGTAGAGATTGCTTTAAAATAAAGTATTATTTTAAAAAATATAGCCAGTGCCTACATAGTCATTACCATATTCCAGGGACTATTCTAATCACTTAACATAAATGAACTCATTCAATCTTCATAATAACCCCATTAGCAGCATCACTCCCAACAACAAAAAGAAAGCAATGTGAGTACCAGAAGTCATATTTTCCATACATGTCAGCTGTTTCAGATTTCCTCAAAATTTGAAGAAGTTTGGAATTGAAGGTTTGTCCTTTCTCTGTGAACTTAAACATCTGATCTGGAAGAATTAGCTAACTGCTGGGCAAAGTGACCCCTGAATTGCATTTACTGCTCCAATTCCAACCAAATGTGACAGAGCACATAGATAGTAATACCAAGACCTGAATATACTTCTGAGAACTCGGTTATCCAAAACTAGAATTTGGGGGGATTTTTGGAACCTGAAAACATCATACTTTGTATTATTTTCTTTTCTAACATGGCTCCTTTTTCATCACATTATTGAAAATCAGATTTTCAGCAGTGTTTTTTTTTAACTTTACTCTAATTATGTGCTATGTCCCATCATCTCTATAGGGCACAAAATAGATATACAACATTATATATGTTTGAAGGCCATTAATCACTTCCCATGAACCAGCAAACCAAGGTATTCACTTACTTTTTCCCCTTGACCTTTTGATTTGCATATTAAAATATGTGGGGGAAGGAAATATTTTTCTTAGTGTTCCGATAGTGTTATTGTTGTTTTGGTATGTAGGGCCTGGACCTGGTACTAGCAATTTCCATCCTTAAGTAAAATTTTAAGACCTTTATGTCTCTACCAAAAATGAGCATTTCATCCAGAATTACACAGAAATGGGTAATAAGTTTCCTTTGGCAATTCTTACTTGCTTAAACTCAAAAATTAGTTTGTAGCAAAAATTTGTCAGAAAATGTGTGTTAATAAATGTGATGGTAAATCAGAAACTGGAAGAGAGAGGTGATTTTTGTATTACTGAAAGCTACATTCCTTTCCCCTCAATTTGCCACCTGAGTACTTTGGCAACTTTGATCCAGGGAAACTAACTCCAAATCATTTCTTGGTACTCACTCACACTTCTTCATAGGTTTAGTAATGCCTTGGAACCAATGACCTGGCATCTTAGTCCAAGGAAGGCATTAAAATAAACCCTAAAGAGGAAGAAAGAGTAAGAGGCAAATGGCACAAATCAGAAGCAAGAGTTCTAGACAGCTCTCTCTGCTCCAGCCAGTGGCCCTCACATGCTATTATTGCTTCTTTGATTAAATTAAAATGCACTAAGTATTGAGCATTTATTTAACACTTTGTCTATCCTGGCAAAAGTAAAAGACGTTCCATTTAGAGAAACAACTATTCAAAAGTTTCTGCTGATGCTGCAGTTACCGTTTGGAACAAAGAGCAGAGTAATCAAGTAGATGAAGGTGATTTTTCAGAGAACACTGAAGAAAATATTACATACGAGGTATAGTGGGTGCTGTCCTAACGAATTGCTTCCACAGTCTTGCTTTAGCAGAGACCACCCATCAGGGCAAATGGAAGTGGTCCAGTGTAATGCTAAAAGCTTGTAAGCAAATAAATTCAATGCCACATTCAATAATTAATAATAGCTACCATTTGTCAAGAACTTCCTTATCCTCACTGAAATCTTGTATGATGGGACAAAAATTATCTCTGTTTCACGATGAAGGAAACGGAGGTCAGAAACATCAAGCAACTGACCTCAGGTCACACAAATCCCAAAGTTATGGAGCCTGAGTTCTGAAACCAAACGTAAGCCCCTGCTCTTTCCACCATACCAAGCTTCCTCAATCTACCCCTCAGGGGAAACATGACAAAGTTGAAATTACAAGGTCCTTGGTCCTTAAGGGAAAAAGTCTGGACTCCTCACCTCCACACTCCTTCCTCCGCACACTCCCTATTTTCAATCTGAACTGCTCAGGAGGGGCTGCTCAGTCAGTTAGGCGTCTGTCTGCAGCTCAGGTCATGGTCCCAGAGCCCCGGGATCCAACCCAGCATTGGGCTCCCCACTCAGCAGAGAGCCTGTGTCTCCCTCTCCCCTCTGCTTGCCACTCTGCCTACTTGTGCTCTTTCTTTATCTGTCAAATAAATAAATAAAATCTTTTAAATAAATAAATATAAAAAATAAACTGCACATGAAGCAGGACTATTTTGACTAAGTTCCTGCCTTCCCCTAACCAAAAAAAGGAAAAAAAAAATACTTTCAATGTTGTTCATCAGCTGTTGGATGAAGTCCAAGTTATTTAGCTTGGAGTTGGTGGCCTTTTATGACCTGGTTTCAACCAGCTGTATTTGCTGCTGACCCCGTATACAGCGTGACGCTCCATGCAGCCCAGAATTCTCACCATTTCCTGAATATATATTTTGTTTTCTTGGTCCTTCTTACTAGCTCATGCCAATTTATTTTACCAGGAATGCCTTTCTTCCACCTCCTTCTCCATCTATGGAAAGCCTTTTTTTGGAAAATTTTATTTATTTGAGAGAGAGGGAGAGCACCGGCAGCGTGAGGGACAGAAGGAGAGGCAGACTCCTCGCTGAGCAGGGACCCCAGTGCGATGCAGGGCTCAATCCTGGGACTCAGGGATGGTGACCTGAGCTGAAGGCAGACGCTTAACCAACTGAGCCACCCAGACGCCCCACGCCTACTTATTTCTAAAATCCAATTAAAATGTTACCCAATCAATATCATCTTCTCTGGTTCATTTAGCCCAGAAGACCTCTTTCTCCTCCATACTGATAACATTTAGATGTCACTTACCTGCTTTTTGGTATATTTTCCTCACTTTCCCCACAAAATTGTTGGCTCTGTGCAAGTGAGAAACGTGTCATGCCTTTTTCTATTTCTCACCTCCTCTAGTGTAGTCCCATACACATTGGAGATTCTCACTAAAAACTGAATGAATAAATGAAGCTTAGGTTTAGTTAATGATAATTACAACTTAAAATATAGAAAGATCTACCTTGAAATGTCAAACTGAACCACAAAACACTTAAAAGTTTTTACTTTTCTGTGGTTACTAATGTAAAAAACATCTTTTATGTTCAGTCGTAGGGCTCAGCTATGGGTCCATTTTCATGAGAAATTAGGCATAAACATATAACTTCTCCTTGTTTTAAACCATCTTTCATTTATTCATTCAGAAAAAAAGGAAATGCCTATGACACACAAGATCCAGCGAAGTCCTAAAGAAACAAGGGTGCAGAAAAGGCCTTTAGGGAGCTTAAATTCTAGTTAGAAAGAGAGGCAATGAACAAGTAAACAAAAATACAGAACAGTAAGTTCTATTTTGGAAATTAACATGATAATGCAGAGAGGAAAAAGACAGAGTACTTCAGACTGGGCCGCCCAGAGAAGGCTTGAGAAGGTAACAGCTGACTTTAAATGAGCTGGTCTTGCAGAAAGCTATGGGGAAAGGACGCCAGACTGAGGAAACAGCAGGTTCGAAGACTCTTGGGGGTTGAAGAACAGAAGTTGGTAAGAGTGGAACGCAACAAGAGAAGGAGAGAGTGGTACGAGAGGAGGTTTAGAGAAAAAGGTGGGAGCCAGATCTTGAAAGGTTTTGCAGGTCCCAGGAACAAATTAGCATCATATTCTAAGAGCAATCAGACGCTACTGAAGAGTTCTAAACGAGGGTATCACATAATTCCATTTAGCATTTGGGAAGTTCATTCTCACTACTAACTGGGAAAGGAATTAGAGAGGACCGGCTGGCTAGCATTAGGAGAGGAGCACGGCAGATGGAGAGAGTCAGATGAATTTGAGAGGCATTTTGGAGATAGAACCGAGTGGAGTTTACAAATTAGACGTGCAAGTTGAAGAACAAGAAAAATCAAGGATGACTCCCAAGTTTTCTATGAGGGAGACGTTCAATGAGGACCAAGCTTAGAGGAAACAAAAATCACTTTTAGTTTGAAGGGGAGACACAGAACACTGCTCACAAGTAGTAGGTTTGAGATGACTTTTAGACATCTAATTTAATAAACAACCAACATCACAAAAATTTAACATTTCACCGAACACTCACATTTTCTAATTGTGTACTCACTTTTTCTTTGGCCATGGAGCAGACTGTTTCCCAAAGAAGGTCTTAGCTACATCTCCCATTCCCACATCCTCTTTTCAGTGGGACCTCACCACTCGCCTATGGAGAGGTGGAGTCTAATTCTCCTTTCCTTAAACCCTGGATGGGTTTAGGACTACTTGACCAAAAGAACATGGTGGAAGTGAGGCTCTATGGCTTCCAAGGCTTAGTCATGAGTGTTACTATCACTTTGTTTGCTGGAGCAGTTATGCTTGGAAACTTGAGCCTTCCGTAGAAGACTGTCCTAAACCTTCCATGTTTGGCTCCAAGCCAAGCCACTTGGAACAACCACATGGAGAAATCACCTATAAGCCATCCAGTTGCCAGTTCTAGTCTCCAGGTCTTTCCAACACAGGCACCAGCCATCTGAGTAAAGAGGCTTCCAGATGATTCCAGCCCCCAGCCATCAAACCACCGCAGCTTCCAAATAGCTTCCCAGTGGAGATCCTAGACTCTGAGGAGCAGAGACATCTTGCTGTGCCCTGTCCTGACCCACAGAATCCATGAACGTAATGAAATTATAAGCGATGGAATGTTGGAGTAGTTCGTTAAGCAGCAATAGTTACCAAATTAGCCAGTTAAACAAACATTTGGGAAATAAATACATTTAAGTTATAATCCTTCCCACATGTCACCTATACAGTTCAACTAAATTCTAAGAGAGTCTGCAATCTGCGAACAAGATTCTTAAACTAAATATCATTTTACTTACTCAAATAAAGGTTGAGTAACCATATTAGTGGTGACTATGGGACAGACAAGGATTCTGAAGTTCAGGCATGAATTTGGCACCTAATTCTTCTTGGCAAAATTACGTTTGATAGTAAAGGACGCATTCAGGTTTGATAAAAGCTAGAGCGAACTGAAGCCAGTTTTAAAGCCCCAATGTACATGCACATTTGCACATTTCAAATCTTGTGATTTCCTTTACATTCCATAAGATGGTCTCCTGCGGTTATCTCTAAGTTATGTGAGTGGAGCTACAAATAGACTGCTTAAGGATAAAATTCCTACGTATGACAGGGAATTTGAACAACAAAAACAATTTTGAAACAACAAAGTTTTTTTGTTTCCAGAAACAATCTATTTTTTCTTTTTTTAGCAGTCAATATTTTCTCTTTACTTTTCTTTCAGGAAGTACAAGTGATGCCTGGGTGTCTCAGTCAGTTAAGTGTTTGCCTTCGGCTCAGGTCATGATCCCAGGGTCCTGAAATAAAGCCCGGCATTAGGCTCCCTGCTGAGCCTAGGCTCCCTGCTTGTCCCTCTCTCTCTGCTGTTCCCCCTGCCTTTGCTCTCTCTCTCTTTCTCTCTCTCTCTGACAAATAAATAAATAAAATCTTTTTTTTTAAGTATAAAATAGGAGAATTTGTCCTTGGGTATTAGGGATATTTCTTTTGAAATACTCCGATTTGAAAACTATTTTAACACCACATAATAAATTTTGAAAGCAAATTATTTTCCTAAGAATTAATACCTGTTACCTTGTAAGTGAATAAAGTCAATTTGTTTCACCTCTACAACAATCAGAAATATTGAATAAAGTCATATGAATGACTTTAGCAAGCACTAGCAATAACATACCTTCCTCTGGGGGTAGCCACTTCTTCCCGGCTCTGACAGAGCTGGTCTTTGATTATATTTCACTCCTCAGTGATCCAATAAGTCTTGATTACCCTTGCAGATCCATAATCAATATGAAACTTTCAGTCTGGTATGGACAAAATAAACTGAACTCAAAGCTATTGACTTTACTTCAACCTTCGCTGTTACGCCATATGGGCAATACCAATATTGGTGCTCTATTTGAGAGCTAAGATTCTGGAAGCGCCTTAAAAATGGTAATTACACATGTTTACACTTTTTTTTTCATTTCTTTCCAAAGAAATTAACCAACATAATCACCATTTACAGCTTTAGAATCTTTCAGCTGCCATATGGAAATTTTTCTTTGGGGACTTACAGGGTCATGTCATTTTTTTAAAATCATGTACTATAACAACTTCAAAACAAATTATTTTTTTTGTTTGCTGAAGAGTTGGAATTTAAGGGCTTGTTATATTTCATGAATAAGAAACACGATAAGAAATTAGGGCGTCTGTGTGGCTCAGAGGGTTAAGCCTCAAGCCTTCGGCTCAGGTCATGGTCTCAGGGTCCTGGGATTGAGCCCGTGTTGGGCTCTCTGCTCCGCAGGAAGCCCTTCTCTCCCTCTCTCTCTGCCTGCCTCTCTGCCTACTTGTGATCTCTCTCTGTCAAATTAATAAATACAGTGGTAAAAAAGAAAGAAAGAAAGAAATTAGTTTAATCCTGGGCTCATCAAACTTTTTCTGTAGAGTCAGATAGCAAGTGTTATTGACTTTGCCAGCCCTTTATTCTGTCTCAATGACTCTCAACTCTGCCAACTTTGCCGTTGTTGTGGGAAAGCAGCTGTAGGCAATATGCAAATGATGGGTGTGGCCAGAACAGGGCCACACTTTGCCAACCCCTGGTTGAGAGTAAAAGCAGACTACTAATAAAACATATTGGAATGTAATCATGTTTATTTATGAAAGATCTACCTTTCAAATCTTCTTAGTATGTCTTTCTTTATACCTCTTGTTTTGCTTTATTGCACACTGCACTATGCTCCCTCACTCAACCCACCTCCTGTATTCCAGCGGACTGAGATAAGTCAATTATCGTATTACATCAATGCCTGGAATGCTACAAAACTACTCCGGGACAACACTGCAGAAAATAACAGACTAAAAGCCGAGGTCTAGTATTTTAGAGTTGGAGGGAGTGTGAAAATACTAGTTCAGAATATTTAGCAAAGCCCCCTACTACCTTGCATAGCTACACCTAAATTAAAACTGACAGCTTATATGGCTAATCGGGGGTATTCCCCTCAGAGGCACTAGTATCACACAGATGTGGACACTCCCATTTCCTCAAAATTGAGCACCCTAACAAAATTGGAATCACAAAAATAAAGCCTACACTCTACCCATTCTCATTATTAAGTAAAAGTGAAAGAGAACAGTAGATTAAAAGATGAAATTTATAAAGGATCTAATGGTCTGCCTGCTTCCATGGCCAAATGATAATCTGACATGGTCAACCTGGCTTGAAATTTTTTCTTGAAATTTTCTTGAATTTTCTTGAAAATTTCTTGAAATTTTCTTCCCCTGTTGGTGCTCCCGATCACCTGCTAAAAAAATCATCTACTGTCCGTCTATATGACTCAGATTTCTAGTTCCCTGACCCCACAGTCTCTGCCAAAGATTGAATCATTACTGATAAAGAACTATAGAACAATTTTAGGAACATTGTTTTAGTGAAAAAGAAAAGGTAGCACACAACAAAATCCGGAGCAATAGGACAGGAGACAAAAAAAATGGCATCAAACTATCAAATAAATGTAGTGAGTCCTTGAGTGTATTGTCTTCCTTATCTTACATAAACAAATTTTGACCATATATGGTACCCATAAGGAATTACTTTTATTTTCCACTGTCTTTCTAAGTTTTAAGACCCTGGATCCAAAAACCAAGCATAATGGTAAAATGTTCTTTCATAGTAAGAATCTTTAGTTCTTTCCTGAGCTAATCCACTAAATCCACTTTCTCTTATGATCTACATTCATTACTGATTCATTCTCACTCTCATGAACTACAATTCCATTTAAAATATATGAACAGGGTTGGGGCAGGGTCAGCAGGGACTGAACTCAGGTGGCCTACCGCTTATCCTTGAACTAAACCCACTAAAACCTTGGAATTATCTGATTAACGATCATGCAGTTACCTAAGAGTAGTGATCTCAAATGGAATATAACTATCCTATTCCTTACGAGATGAAAATCATACTTTGCAACAAGAGTGAAACAGAGAAGAGCATGAGTTTTGGAGACTCGTGGGTTTGAAACTTATGTCTATTACTTATTCTCTGAGTGATCTCCATTATTGGTGGTGGTGGTAGGCTGTCAGTGCTGGCGATGGGGATGTGGCTATCACTAGCAGCTCAGTTACTGTGAGAGGAAAAGACACAATTTTCGTGCCAAAGTAATTTCAAATAAACTTCTCATTCCTCAAACATATTGAATGCCTCAGTCTATAGTCTATCCTCAATTGGGTGAGCAAGGATTTATCTCTTCAAAGTGATGTTGATTGAATTAAGGCCACCACTTGGCATGGAAAGAAACAGTGGAATAGTCTTTTTCACTTAATCCATCCCCAGTTTCCTATGGAAATGCAAACCTCACCGTAATCCTACATCCAATTAATAGGTTGGAGTGGAAGTACTGTCAGAATTAGAGAGGAGAGGAACATATCCACTTCTATATTTTTTCTTTCTTAAACTCTAAGGACAGAACTAAATAATCCATGAGAGTAGACCTAATTCTCTCCCATCATATCATGTTTTTCTTCCTTCAACTCTTAAAAAGTCTTAATAAAATTATCCTAACACCCAGTGTTGAGCCTAGAGTCTATCATTGTCTTTTATCACCCCATTCTCCTATTCCATTTTGCTTTCTTGTCTGCACTTTGTTTTTTGCTCATTAAGCAACCTATAGAGTTTATGTGTCAAACACTATGCTCAGTAATGGGAATAAAACAACAGTTAATAAGACATGATACAGTCTTGCCCTCATGGAGCTTACTGTAGAGTTCCTATGAAAGATAAATATTAAATAAATATATAAGTGAGCAATTTACTAATTACAAACAGGGTTAGACAATAGTCATCATTGAAAGACAAGAGATGGAGCTCTGCCCCCACCGAACTCTGGTGAGCTATCGCCTCTACACCTAATGGGAAGCCAACTGGAGATGACTTTCCTATCTTCACATTCCCTGCCACTGACATCATTCCCTCAGTAAAATCAAACAATGGGATACGGATGATGATGCTTGGGTGGAGCAATAAATGTTCTCTAGAGTAAGTTAATGAATAATCATATTGCCACATGATACCTTTTCTCACTCTATAACACTGTACTTGCCTTTAGGGAAATCACACAAATTGTTTATTGAAAGCACACTGAGAGGCTTATTTGCTTTGTGGAGAAGAGCTCAGGGTGATGTCTCTATCAGAAACCTATGGCTCACTCATGCTCTCATCTTTGTAAGGGGAAGAAATCCAAGTTGGAAACTCTTAATTCTCTTCTCCTTCTGCCCCTTGATATAAACATCCACACTCAGGCATAGAACCCCAATGGATACTGTGGAAATACAGTATCTTTGCTATTTAATTCATTCTTAAGATCTTTATATTTATCTGGAAGGTGAATATTTATTAGTGAAAGTTATCTCCAAAATACAGATCTTCGTTCAGAATTCATCAAATCCTCGTTTTTAACATACTGCAAGGCTCGTTGTTTGTTTGTTTTTTACTTATCAAGGTTGATTTTTTCAACTCTTCAAATGGGATAGAAAGATCCATTCCTAACCACAAATATTACGTTACTAGTCTCTAGATATTGTTCCCGATCCCCTTGATTTATATTTTCTTTAGACCAAGTTTGTTGTTTGTTTCTTATCAAAGCCCTCTCCTTTTTTCTGAACTCTTACTTTTTTCTACCCTTCATCTATACTGTCATCCATCTTATGATACTCCCTTCAACTCCATGATACTTGGACTGATTGTGTGATCATTCAAATACCTTCTAATCTTTGGATTACATGTGCCTTGGTTTGCCTTCTGTGCCTGCCTTCTGGATATTACTCTACTCACATGTGTCCCCTCACTTCTGGTTTCCTCTCCTTCTTTAAACTGGTTTCTGAATCTATGTAGTGAATGTTCCTTTGCTCCTATTAAATTGCTATAGAAGTAAAATGGAGTTCCACATGAGAAAAGCTCAATGCATAGCAAAAGAATTATAATTTTATCAAGCTTCCAAAAAATGGCGTTTTGCAAAATTTGGCATTTGTAATGGCTATCCCTGTGTTTGTAGGGGGAAGGGGCGGTCCCAGAGTTAACACCAGGACATGTATATAAGATCAAACAATAGGGAAGTTGTTTATTTCCTTCCAAATAGAAACCATCAAGGAAGAGGGAGTACCACTAGGTCCAATTAAGATTGTCTACTCTCAGGGCACCTGGGTGGTTCAGTGGGTTAAGCATCTGCCTTAGGCTTAGATCATGATCCCAGGGTCCTAGCGTCAAGCCCTCCATTGAGCCCTGCTCAGCAAGGAGTCTGCTTCTCCCTCTCCCTCTGCTCCTCCTCACCCTACTCATTCTCTCTCTCTCAAATAAATAAATTAAATCTTAAAAGAAAATACTGCCTACTCTAGATTGAAACTACATGGGTTTAAATCCTGGCATTCTCATTTACTACCCGCGTGACTGTGGTCAATGTTACCCAACTTCTCTGAGGCTATGTGTTCACACTGGAAAAAGTATCTACTTCATCAACTTGTTTGAAAAGTACATGAATTAAATAGATGTAAAGTGCTTAGAAGTTCTTGGTACAAAGGAGAACATTCAATAAACATTAGCCATTATTAAGATAGATTCCAAATCGCAAAGATCTACCTCTTTCTTTTTTGAACCCTAATGCTACAGAAAATTCAAACCAAATGCATTGGAAAACTACCCAGATTTTCACATAGGCTTGTTGGTCATCATTTGGCAATACAAGAGAGTCCTGTATATATTCTCATTATATAGACATAGATGTGTAGCTATGCACACACACACACACACACACACACACACACACACGTAAATTTTGTATTTTTTTCTTTTATAATTAAAGTTATATCTCTTGATGTTATTATATTAGAGATATATATATATATTTTTTTTTTAAGTAAACTATATGAGGTACTGTGAGATCCATCCAGGTGTTTCCTGGATAAAAAGACTGGACTTTTAAGATCTCCCAAGTGAAAAGAATGGGACATGTTACTTCAGGACTCTATTCTCCAGATCACATCAGATTCGCCTTTAGGTACTTGCAATCAGAAAAGCACACACGAGCTAACTCATCTCTTTCTGGCCCACCCACACTTTACCCATACTCTCCCTCTGCCCTGACCCAGAATACCACGGGTGGCAAAAAAGGATGGAGTTGGAACAGAATGCCCAGAATCATGTCGGACGAGGAATCGGAATCTATATTGACAAGAGAATGGACTGCCAATCCCAAGGACCCTTCTCAAAGCCACCCATATCTCTTTCAGCACATTGCTACAAGGCTAAAAGGACTTGAGAATTTGATGTGTAAAGGGGACTTACTTTGCCATTCCAAGTAAGTGGCTGTGGAAGGTCACCATGGAAACCATTGCTTGGATTTTAGTGTATTTAAAACCTCAATTCAGCATTTAAAATCTGTAGCTTGCCTTTGAGAAACATCTTAGCTTTTCAAAAAGCTTTGGGTAAGTGGGAGCAGGGAACCAGTGGTGTTGATTAGTCTGTTTATTTAGCTAATAAAACTAAACTGTTTTTTTAGGCACAGTGGTTGGTTTCTTTGCCAGTGTAAGCAGAAAATTGGATTCATTGTGTTTAGACATGCCCTTTCATTCAGGTCACAGTTGTACATTCGTAAATCTTTTTATCATATTTAATATCTATGCAGATGCTCTGTGGCTACATGTTTATATTACTCGTTCCTAAAAAAGAGACACACCGAGTCAAGGATGTGTTTGCCTGGCATTCTGATTTTTTAATTGGGTTTTTTCCCATAAACTTAGGTTGTTGTTCACAGTTTCATTCTCTTATAAACACCATGGTAACCAGGGAAAGAAAACTTTTCATGAAATGCACTTCTCATCATTTGATGGTCTGGAAATTGGATTTAAATTCTGAAAATAGGGCTTTAAACCAAGTGGGTGCATTTCCCTGATATATAGGGTTCCTCAGGGTCTTATTTTCCTCTTGCCACTATTGCCTTTGTTTTCAGAGATACCAGCCAGTGAGCGACCAGTGGTCACTGGTTCACTACTTCTCCCTGCTGGAGGATGCTCCCATGTGTAGTGTAATATCCAGAAGGCAGGCACAGAAGGCAAACTGAGGTACATGTAATCCAAAGATTAGAAGGTATTTGAATGATCACAAAATCAGTCAAAAGTTATATACTGAGTTAATGTACTTAGAACATTACATTGCATTTCAAATATCCTAACTTCAAAGCTTTGAATTTGTGCATTATATTCCATAATGTATGCTAAAGTAATAAATACAAAGTCATTAAAATATCACTTGTGCAAAAAAAAAATCACTTGTGCTCATTTTTTGTCTTTTCAGTATATGAAAATCCAGAAAATCCAATTCAAAAATAAGCATTCTAACGACGACCTTCATTCATATCACGTGAAAACGTACTTTCCAATGACCAGTTTTGCTCTTGTTATAAACACATTAATACATATTCTATTAAAATGTATTATATTAATATGTGTCACCTTTAAATAAATAGTGATATTATTCTGGTATTCCTGACATCTAATGGCATGGCATCATTATATTTGCTACTAAACTCGTTATTAGTGTCATTACTGTCTAATACTTAATATTAATTAATTATCATTATTAAGTAATCGATATTAATTAATAATTAATATCATTGCTCCAACTTCCTTTCTCTTCAATAGTACTTTGGCCGTAGACACATACTCAACTTTGTTTTAAAAATTCTTACAGGTATCGGTTGAACTTCACACATCAGGTTTATAGACGGTCCATAATTATAAGCTGTAAGGTGTATTGACATCTACAGATTAAGGAACAAATAATTAACAATCCATGACAAACGCGGCCATAATTACACGATTTAGACAAATGCTCGGTAGGAATAGTCTCTTTTCTCAAACATGAAGCATTTTTTTATGGCATGCCATTCTAAACCCCAATTTAGGATCACTAATAAAAATGATTATAAGTCACTTTGCAAAAATAAAACTGGTAAGCATGAGCTGAATAAGTACTATTAATTAGAGCTGTTAAGGCTTTGGAGCAAAAAGGTAACTTCACTTTGGCATTGCTAAAACGAAGCCGAAAGTACGGCTGAGGAAAAGCAAGAAATCCATAGGAGAGGACTAGTGACGGCCAAGAGGGCTTCACTGTCACGTAAGCCCCACATTGTTTCGAGGGCTGTTATTTCTCTTTTGATATGGTATTTTTATATCAGCTGCCTGCAGAATCACGAGGTGTGTGCTTCTTTGGACATAAGCCAACTTCTCTCAAGGTATAATTTTACTGTCTTTATACCAATATGTTTAATCCTATCAGATTCAGTTGTGAGGAAAGCCCTATAATTTTTACTTGTAAAATTCATGAGCATAGTATTTGTGCTGCTGAAGCGAGTGACTCGTGAGCATAGAGCAGTCAAAGACCGTGAGGATATACCAAAAACATGTCGTGTGTACACGAGGTGTGTACATAGCTATGCACAGAGTGGAAGTACATGGTAATAAAGAAATCTGTAGGGCTACAGATCAAAAACATTCACCTCATCCGACTGTGGTACAATGTCAAGAATCCTTCATCAGCTTCACCAAAATCTCCAACCAATGCATGAGCCCTACAGGCTGTAGGGAAACCTAGCCGCCCCCCCCTCCAAACACACACATCACAGCTTCTTTGGCAGGATCTGTGGAATTATGTGCCGTAGAATTTGCCTGTTTAGACAGTGCATCGTTATTCCCACACATCCAGAACTGGGCTTATATGAATAATGGCAGAGAAACATAATAAAGAAAGATGGATTAAGGTCCTTTTTTTATTAAATCAGTGCATGAAAAGCCATTAAAAGCCGAGAGAAAAGATTATGGGTATTCCTGTAAATTCTGCACCGACTGTTATATAAAAAATCGTGATGTGCAAAGTTTATGCATACTTATAATTACCAAGAAATGCAAAGAAATGTTTCTAATACCTGTAATACCAAACAGACTTTTTTGAAAATCATACATTTATCCTAATTCATATGCTTAAAATCCCAACTGGATAATTCTAACAAATTCACACCAAGAATACAGCAGACATATAGAAGAAACATTTTCATATAACGGAGTTTCCCCTTCATTAGGGCTCCCAGCTCCACATATCTGGACTGCCTTAAAGTTGAAACCAATGGGGTTTGTTCTTTATTTTGTTCTTTAATAATTAAATCCCCTTTTTTGCAGTCCAATATGGAGAAACCTTAAGTCAAATTCCATTTAACAGAACCTAGAGCTATTCCCAGATGGAAGAGGTTCCTGAAATCCTACAAAACAACTTTCATCTTAAAACTCAGCTTTTTTAACATACAGAATCATTATACACCCAGAACTGGAAGGGTTTGTGAGAACTAATCCAGGTTGGTGGCTTTCAAACTTTTTCAACCACAGACATACTATACATAAACACACATACACACAAAAAATAATAAAAATAAATGGCATAAAACAGCAATTTCCCTTACCTTATGAGACGCATTACTCTGACAGTATCACTTGATATTTTCAAACGTTCATTAAGACCCACTAAATTGATTTTGTGACCTACGAGTGAGTTGCAACTTATGGTTCAAGAACTTATGCAGTACCCCAGTCACTGACAATTTATAAGAATGAAATGAATTATAGGGGTGCCTGGGTGGCTCAGTGAGTTAAGCCTCTGCCTTTGGCTCAGGTCATGATCCCAGGGTCCTGGGATTGAGCCCTGCATCAGGCTCTCTGCTCCGTGGGGAGCCTGCTTCTCCCTCTCTCTCTGCCTGCCTCTCTGCCTACCTGTGATCTCTCTCTGTCAAATAAACAAATAAAATCTTAAAAAAAAAGAATGAAATGAATTATGGATGATATCCAGTTTTCTCATTTTAAAGATGATACAAAAACAGACTTATATATTAATCTTTTCCATAGCAGGGATTATCAAATTTTCCTTCACAAATACAAAAAATAATAAGTGATCAATTATTTATAACTGTCCTTCCTTTCATTGGCATAGATCTACTTTTTACCAGTTTCTTCTTTTTTAAATTTTTTAAAGATTTTTTATTTATTTATTTGAGAGACAGACCACAAGCAGGGGGTGGGACAGAGAGAAAAGTCAACTCCCCTTTCTCCTCCTATTTTCCCATTAACCAAGTCCAATATATTTCTTAACAATGATTTCCTAATTCTATTAACCGCAGTTATTATCTCCCTTATGCAGATTCTTTGTCGACTGTACCTGGAGGGCCAGGTGCTCCTGTGATCATTCTTTACCGATCTTCTCTTGTACAAATATCTTCTCTCCTCAATCTTCTCAAATGTGTCGTTAAAGAACATTTCAGCGACACTAACCACATTTCAAGTGTTGGAGTGCCACATGGTTGGCTACAGGAGGCTAGTGGCTACTGTTCTGGACCGTGCAGGATACCCTCATCTCCCACAATTAGGAATGAAAAGGAAATCATATGGAAATAATTTGAGGCAAGGACTTTCAAGCTGTAAAATATTTCCCCTCCAACACAGCTAATCCCACCATAACTCCTCTTCTGCCATGACCCCCGTACTCCTTTAAAACACACACACAAGAAAATGAAGACAGCTGACAGAAAAGGCGTGCTCAGCTATGCCGGGGGTGGGGGCAGGTAATCCAGAGCGCCTAGCAAACCTGAGGGGCAAAGCGAGCTGTCTCCAGGAGAATCCAGGACGCAAGCCCCATTGCATCCCTACCTCTGCTTCTCCTCGTCCCATCCCTGTGCACTTATTTGAGGAGTTGCTAGTTGGAAGCAGGTGATGCGATAGGCAAAGTATTTCATTTTTTAAAATCATCTTTTCTGCTATTCTTGCTAAATGGCAGGGCCTTGATAGCATTTTGCGAATTGAATTTACCTTTTCATTTAGGCAGCGCACTTAACTGAGCCTCCATTTGCCTTCTGTGGACTAAAAAAAGGTTCTGTGTATTTACTGGCTCAGTTCTCTGCCTGCACATGAGGGAATCGGGGTGTTTACATACCACTATTTCTGGCTGAACCTAAACCTTGGTTCCCAGAGGAAGGCAACTTGCAGACCATCTCCATTTATGAGAAGGGCATCTGTTTTTCCAGCCACATCTTACCATATGGCTCTTGGTTCTCCCCAGAACCTATTGGCTGCCTCCCCCCTCCACCCTCAGCCAAACCCGAGTTTGGTTTCTCTGTTCCCAGATACTCTCTGTTTCCCTAGGCAACATCACTGTGTACAGAAACTCACTGCTTGGACACTCTAAGGACTGTCAGGGCTCAACATTTATTTTTGCAACAATAATCAAGATTAATAATGTATTTTCTTTTCCAGCCATGAAATTTAAGGGGTGTTCACGCACAAAAATGGTTTTATGAACACATATATTATAGATAAGTATTTATAAGCAGGTAATATTAATATATAATGGAATTCACACTTAAGTTTATAAATGGTTAAGTTAAGCCAGATGGCTAATTGGATTTAGGGGATCCATTTGATGAATCAAAAAATAATGCCATCTTTGAAAGTAGGCCAGTAAAACTCTGGCCCCACTGCATTTTCATAGTGATAGGAAGAGAAAACCCATTAGCAAACAGAAAATCTCATCCAAACCTATCAGCAGAATTGACAAAACTAGTTCCAAGCCTTGGAAGGTAAAAGAGAACATTGCCTCTCTCCCACTATTCATTTGGAGTATAGTGCCTGATGCGTGATTGGTACTTAATAAACACTAGTTAAACAAATAAATGATGAGAAACAGAATTTAAAAAGATACATCTACAGACCCATGGATAGTTGGAGTTTCAGAGTCACACCTGAGAGCTTAGAGGTTTCCTGTCTGGTTTGATTCAGCTGTAGGACTTCAATGTTCTCACACTCCCTGCCTTTAGCACACAAAATTTAGGACTTCCTGTTCCCTGCCAAAGAAAAGCTGTGTCTGATTTCTATGTCCTTTTTGAACCAATGGCCCTGAATCATATCTGAAGCGATCCCAGAAAAAGACTTTGTTATTGGGGGGTGGGGAGAGAATTTGCCTATGATTTTCTTCTTAGTGTTGAGTCTATTTTTAGGCCTTGAGCTTTGTTTTTGGTTTTGTTTTGTTTTTTTAAGGTTTTATTTATTTATTTGACAGAGAGAGAGAGAGAGAGAGAGCGATCACAAGCAGGGGAAGCCACAGGCAAAGGGAGAGGAAGAAAAAGGCTTCCCGTTGAACAAAGAGCCCGATGGCGGGCTCGATCCTAGGACTCTGGGATCAAGACCTGAGCGGAAGGCAGACACCCAATGACTGAGCCACCCAAGACACGCCCAGGCCTTTGGTTTTAAACTAATAATAATAGTAGTCATTAAAAGGGTTTCCATGAGGGGTGCCTGGGTGGCTCAGTGGATTAAGCCGCTGCCTTCGGCTCAGGTCATGGTCTCAGGGTCCTGGGATCGAGCCCCGCATCGGGCTCTCTGCTCCGCAGGGAGCCTGCTTCCTCCTCTCTCTCTGCCTGCCTCTCTGCCTACTTGTGATCTCTCTCTCTGTCAAATAAATAAATAAAATCTTAAAAAAAAAGGGTTTCCATGACATCTTCTGAAGAACTAATAGTGAGGAAATTCAAAAAAGAGAATTATGCCATCCTGATTAAACTTACTGCGTTCATGGCACGTCTTGCCTAAACCACATCCTTTAATCCCAGCTTCAAGTGTTGAGGCTGTTTCTACTAAGAACCTTAAATATTCGTGCCTTTAGAGGGTCTGAAAACCAGTCTTCCTTCGCGAGGGATCCCAAGATTCGTTCCACAGGGTCCCCGAAGAGCACTGAGTAGGGTCAGTGGGAAAACTCTGGGCAGAAAAGAGATGTTGGTGTAATAGGAAGAACTGCTTTTCAGTCATCAACACTGTCTGTGACATTAAAAGTATTGGACGCGCCATGTCACGACCTGGGAAATTCCTTGTCACTGTTCCGATGAAGGACAGAAGTAGAGAGGAAGGAAGGGGCATCAGTCAGTGAGGAGCTCCATGACGCTTAAGTCCTTTCCAGTTTCTGAGGGTCCAAGAGTCTCCTCCCGGCACTCTGAAACGTGCTTCTGCATCCACTTGCTTACCTGAGCTAACAAAGGTAAGACACAACCGAATCTCTAATTGGTCGGGCCCCTTGTTTTCTTGAAACCAGCCTCAGTCCCCCCAGAGTCACTGCCTGTTGGAAGGGCTCTACCTTCTCTCCGGACAACCAGGCCAGACCCGTACTTTACCAGGCGCATGGAATCCAGCCAAAACAAACCTGGCCTCAGAAATGTGGGAAACAGCTAATTTTCTGGCTACAATGCAGATGGCTTCAATGACTTCTCAGGCCCCCACTCAGAAAGACCCTATCTTAAAAGCCATCAGATCCTACTTGATTTAACTCCATGTCCTGAAATACGATGTTCTGTGTCGTGACGCTATAAATTAACTTGGTATTCTGACAAATTAACTGGTCTGATTAAGTCAAGCCCCATTTGTTTCCTATTTCCTCCTTCTCCTGCTCCACTCCATCATAGGACACTGGCAAAAAAAACACAAAACACCAAGTCCATGGTTCATGCAGGGGAGAAGTGCAGGGGGAACGGAAGGAAAAGCATCACTGTGGTGTGTGGTTTCGCTTCCCACAGTTGACTTTGGAATTCATCTCTCTGACTGCTTATTACTCACTGATTGCCATCAACCACCAACCCTACGGAGTGCTGGGGAGACGGCAAACAGAGGTGAGGGGTATGAAAAGAAGACAGGAAGAGCAGAAGGAGGAAAGAGCGAACAGTAAAACCGCACACAATTCCCAGTGCCCCTTGTGGTTCTCTCAATGGCATGACTGCAGAGCTGAGATCATCCTACCGCACTGCCAGCAGCTGGGGACGCCTCCGAGGGGAGCACGGGAAAGTCCCCCCTAAGAGGATGCAGCCTCTGCTCTCAATGTCATGGGTGGATGTCACCAAGGCACTCTTTCCTCCAAAAACAGAGGGACAGCAAGACCCATGGCTGAGTCCAAATGCCATCAGTGCCCTGAAATGGCCCCAGAGGATTCCAGAGTGATTACTTCTGTGGATTCGAAAACACCTCCCTCCTCCATTTTATGCTTAAGTGCTTCCCACTGCTTTTTATGCATCGTATTTAGTTTTACACTTAATATGTTTATTTTGGTTTTAGCAAAAGGAGGAGGCAGCTCACGAGGCACACTTTAACTGGCAAGCTCACTGGGAAGCTCTGTCCTAGAGCTGTACTCGAGCTGCGGAGTATCTTAGAGCATTTCCGTGCATTAGGTCTGATTGTGAAGCAATTACTACCTGCGGTTTGTGGGAGAATTTCCTGACTCCCTTTCAGAATAAGACCTGTCCCCCTTGCACACAGGCATAAACACACACACACACAAGTATTTGGAGCCATGTGTTACACAACTTTGCATTCCTTGCTCCCGTGCTTTGGACATAATTATCAATAAGCATTATTGCAGTTTAGTTTAAACCTTTGAATTAAAAGGTGGGAAAGGTTAGATAGTAGCTACCTATGTAACCAGAATTGTTTCTTGCTTATTCACTCTCCTGCTATCCCCTCAACGTTGAACCCTGACCTGAGAGCTTTACTGATCTTTATTTAATTCTCTCCAGTTCAATTGCCAGCACAGTAGGGGTGTGTGTGGGTGTGTGTGTGTGTGTATACACACAGATTCATCCACTCCTTCAATATTTGTTGAACACTCAGGCATCTGCCTTCGGCTCAGGTCATGATCTCAGGGTCCTGGGATTGAGCCCCGCTTCTCCCTTTCCCTCTGCCACTTCCCCTGCTTGTGCTCTCTCAGTCACTCTCTGTCAAATAAATAAAATCTTTAAAAATATATATTTGTTAAACTCTAATATGTTCCAGGTGCTGTTCTAGGTACTGGCGATACTAATGAGGAAGGCAGACAAGGTCCCTGACCTCATGGAATTAAGTTCCAGTGGAAAAAAAAATCAAAATATAAACAAAGTCTTAAAATGTATTTATGGCGAGGTGATCAAGAGGACATTTCTAAAGATATTTCACTGAGACCCAAGAGCAACCCAGGTGAAGGTGTGAGGGAAGAACAGCCCAAGAGAAAAAAAGAGAAAGGGAACACAAGCTCTGAGAGGGGACAGTCTTGAAATGTTTGAGACCTCGTGACCGGAGTGCATGAAGGCGAGAAAGAACAGCAGAAAATGAGCACAAAGAGATCATAAGGGTCTTGCCAACACGGTAAGAGATTTAGGTCTTATTTTAAATGTAACAGGAGGTCATTCAAGAGTTTCGAGCAAGGAGGTTGCATGATCACTTTGGCTGTAGGATTAGACCGAAGGAGGGCAGGAGCAGAAGCCTCGGAGTCTGCAACAGTCCAGGGAGAGATGATTGATGGTGTCTGGAGCCACTGGCCCTGGACTGGAGGGGTTGAGAAGTGAGAAGTGGTCATATCTGATACATATTTTGAAAGTAAACCACCAATGGATTGTCCTGTTGGGGACGTGTGGAAGAAAGAAATCAAGAACGAATCCTAGGTTTAGGGCCTGAACAACAGTGAAATGTAAATTACACCATTTAATGAGATGGGGCAGGTAGGGCCAAGGAGAAGCAGCTTTGGAGGAAAAAACCAAAACAATGTGTTGTTCCATTACAAATTCAAATGAAAATCCAAAGCAATGATACATACATCTGAAGATCAAAGAAAAGTGAAACTTTGAGATATAATTTGTCAGTTGTTAACAGATCTTATTTATTACCATTAGATGTTATAATCTGTTCAAAAACAACCCATTTTAAAATAGTTTTACTGGAAAAATCTAAAAAAGGGGGAAAAAACAAAGAAAAAAATCAAAGCTCACAACTATCCCAAATGAAACAGTTTAGCTTGATGAATTAGATTAATCATCACGTTCCTTCCAACTAGATGATCTCTTCTGGTTAAATAAATAAAGATGGATCAATCATTGATTCATTGATTTTTCTTTTTTTTTCTTTTTATTTTTCTTTTCTTTCTTTTTTTTTTTTTTTTACCTGTACCTTTCCTCTGGCTCCCAATATACCCCATCAGCCTCCTTCCTTCTCTGCAAAAGAACAAAACAGTTTCCCTGGCAAAGAAGCGTGAATCACTGTGACAAACGCAATGGCTACAATCAGTGCAGAGAAGAAACAGTGTTTGGCTCATCTGTGAACCTTAAGATAATGCTTGTTCAAGAGAGCTTTGTTCACTGGTTCTATAGATCTTGGGAGATAATATGAACTGAGTGAGATTTTTTTTTTAATGGTTTATTTATTTATTTATTTTTTCAGCGTAACAGTATTCATTGTTTTTGCACAACACCCAGTGCTCCATGCAATACGTGCCCTCCCTATGACCCACCACCTGGTTCCTCAACCTCCCACCCCCGCCCCTTCAAAACCCTCAGGTTGTCTTTCAGAGTCCATAGTCTCTCATGGTTCATCTCCCCTTCCAATTTCCCCCGACTCCCTTCTCCTCTCCATCTCCCAATGTCCTCCATGTCATTTGTTATGCTCCACAAATAAGTGAAACCAGATGATACTTGACTCTCTCTGCTTGACTTATTTCACTCAGCACAATCACCTCCAGTCCCGTCCATGTTGCTACAAAAGTTGGGTATTCATCCTTTCTTTTTTTTTATAAACATATAATGTATTTTTATCCCCAGGTGTACAGGTCTGTGAATCATCAGGTTTACACACTTCACAGCATGAACTGAGTGAGATTTAATAACACACCGACTCCTCAAACTGGGAAGTCTTGGTGTACTCTTGGTTGCATCTTTCTTTTCCTACTAAAGACGGTTCTTTCCCATAGCGCTTACTTAGAGTTTTGTGAGAGCATTGGCACTAACCATGACCTCCGTTGAATGTGGTTGCCACCTGTGATTGATTGTCTTTGCCTGGGCAAGTTTTGGGAAAGGGGCTGGCCTAAAACTAAATTAATATGAAAAACCAAATTGATTAGTGAGGCAGCCAAGAAATGGAGTTAGTGTTAATATTTTAATAGGAGTGATAACACTGGCCTCCAGAAAGAGTTCACTTCTTGACCTCTCTGGCTTCTTTTTATTTGACGTGGTGACAAAATCTACCTTTCATTAATCAACTTAACTACTTGGTTTGTCATTCCAAGGCCACACTGACATAATGAATGAAGTCTGTCTTTTGGAGGCCTGCTATGACACTGTTAAATATAGAAAGGAATTTGGCAAATATATCCATGGAGCATTCTCATATTAAAAAACTAACAAGATAATTTTATCAGAGCCCAATATCAGCAAAAGAGCAAATCCCCAGGGCATTTTTCTCTGTGTGCTAGGGGCCACCTCGCCAACCAAAGTATCAGGGCCTATTTTATGAAATTGCTTTATAGATGCAACTTCCTGTTAAAGTGTTCCTTTGCCTTTAAGCTTGTGAGTAGAACAAACCAGACATAGAAGAGTTTTTCTCTGGGTTAACACAACATATCTCAGCACCTTTACTCATCTCCACTTCTTTTTTCAAATGGTGCCAGTGGTTCGAATTGCCCTCAGAGCTCGAGTTTGCAAGGGGGACAGGTAGCAACCACTTGAAAATGTTCAATCCTGAGAGTGTTGAATGTCCAGAAAACATGCAGAAAGCAGGTAAGAATGAAGTTGTGGCAGAATCAGGAGCTCTTTTTCAGGATAAATAAGGACTTGTTCAAGTTATGAGAAGGCCCTAAAAGAGAAGGTGGTTACAGGATCTTGAGATCAGGAAGCTTATGGCCATGTTCAGTAAATATTATTGGATGAACAAATGAATAAAAATGTCCATTCAGGTTAAGAAGCTACGTCAGGAGGCACCCATTTTTTTTTTAAAGATCTTATTTATTTATTTGACAGAGAGAGAGAGAGATCATCAGCAGGCAGAGAGGCAGGCAGAGAAAGAGAGAGAGAGAGAAGCAGGCTCCCTGCTGAGCAGAGAGCCGGATGTGGGGCTCGATCCCAGGACACTGAGATCATGACCTGAGCCGAAGGCAGAGGCTTTAACCCACTGAGCCACCCAGGCGCCCCAGGAGGCACCCATTTTTATACCAAAGGAGGAATGCTAGGCAAAATGTTCAGATATCCTGGCCAGAGAACAGACTGATGTCTAGATAAATAAGGGATCGGGATCAAGAAGTTTCATGGACTGGCAACCGGCAGAGGATGACTCTTGAGAAACTAAAGTCCAGCATGGATTATAAGGTGGGGACAGAAGAAAATATGACATGGATCCTATTATCAGAACTTGAGTCCAAGATGACAGCTTCTATGAAAATTACTGTACAGAGTCAGAGCAGAGTTGTCAGTAAGGTGCCTCTTGGCCTTGAGCTTATGTTCTGCTTGATTAGAGTAGAGTCTGGGCCAGAGTCTGAACCAGATATAAGTTTAACTGGAGATATAATCCAATTTAGGGAACTGGTAGGTGAACAGGTAAGGGAGCCAGACCAGTCGTTACAACATCTTCCTCTTCAAGGGTTCCTCTAGCTAGTTTCGTGGGAAGGAGCTACCAGGATGTTGAGATATCTCTTCTTTGGCCAAAAATGAGAGCATAGGCTTTGGATTCAGGAAAAAGTTTGAGCTTCCCCATCTGTTAGCTAACAAGAGCCTGGTGATAGCAACATGGCCTCTTTGTATGTAAAATATGCAATGTGCTTAATACCGTCCAGACTGACTCTAAGTTGCACACAGAAGAAGTAGTAGCTGCTGTTGTTCCTGCTGTTGTTATTTCAAGAATTATAGAAGGCTTACCACATGCCAGACACATCATCTCATTTGGCCCACCCAACACCCCTAGAGGTAGGTGCTATTGTTACCACACACTTATAAATGAGAAAGGGGAGACCCCAAGAGATTATGAAACTTGTCCAAGGTTACACAATTTATACAGGAGGAACTGGTATTTCAAACTCATTTGTCTGACACTAGAAACTTTGGTCTAATAATACACTGATCCTTGAAAGTATGAAACCATAACTGAGTCTTGAGTCTATTTTGGAATCTCAGATGGCCTCTCCCAGATAATTCCTCAGAGGCTGGCATACATCACATATGGGGTTTATAGATAACCCCACCCTAACACTGACTTTCTTGCAGCTACTAAAGGTCTTCCTAAATTAGTTCTACTTTAATCTGTTCCAAGTGGCATGTGAACATCTGGCTCTCTCTCAAGAGAACTCAGAACATATATTCCCACGTAAGATTAGTGAGAAAAGCATTCAGCTATGCATGAGGACTCTTCTCTACTTTGGGCTTGAATCCAGTTCTGCTGGCCTCTAGGTCATCAAGGACATGCATGATATTGTGTTCCCTAGGCCCAGAGCACCCAACTAAAGACCCTAAGATGAGACTAACACGAGACTCAGAAACATGAAACCAGGGTTTGAGATGAACACTGGGCCTGTGCTCACAGAGAGCTTGGTTGTACCAGGCTCTAAAGCTACAGGAGGGCACAGGACTATAGATTTAAAAAAAAAAAAAAAAAAAAGGAGGTTCAAGATCTTGTGATGCCCCCAAATTCCTCTCTCTGCAGCACTATGAACCTCTAGGGTTGTGAGGGTTTAGAAACTTAATCAGAAGAACATCGGAAATTCTGAGTGGGGGCGCCTGGGTGTCTCAGTGGGTTAAGCCTCTGCCTTCAGCTCAGGTCATGATCTCAGGATCCTGGGATCGAGCCCCGCATTGGGCTCTCTGCACAGCGGGGAGCCTGCTTCTCCCTCTGCCTCTCCCTGCCTCTCTGACTACTTGTGATCTCTCTCTGTCAAATAAGTAAATAAAATCTTTAAAAAAAAAGAGAGAGAGAAGAGAAAGAAGTTCTGAGGGTCTCAGTTGAATCTAAAATACTAAATTTTTTCAGGAGACTGACTAGGCTGTGCTTCCACAACTCCACAACACGAAGAAGACAAGTATTCACCTCTAGGATCAAGTGATCTTCACTCGATCCTAGAGGTGAATATCATTGAGCTGTGTTAAAGAGCAACTGTATTCTCCTATAGTTTCTTAAAAGCTTATTGGAGCTCAGCATGGGAGTCCCAACAACCGTCATCCCCAGCAAGCCCTGACCAGGCTCCACGGTCTCATGTCACCCCCTTCCCTAGAGGCTCCACCACCTTGGCTCTCTTAGAGGTGGAAGCCCCAACTTCTGCCATACACAGAGGAGATGACACTTGCTGGCATCCCTGGGGACTGTCTAAAGTTCACCACCAAGCTCCCTAAGGACCACCCTTTCCCCTTTGGGGAGAGAGGACTGTGGTCCCCAGCCACAGACTCAAGACTATGGAACAGCAGTACTGAAGCCTCTCAGCCATGCTTAGTAACACAGGGAGAAAATCCCTGGTCCCTGGGGCTTCTATTCAAAGTGATACAATCCAGGACGCCTGGGTGGCTCAGTTGGTTCAGAGACTGCCTTCAGCTCAGGTCATGATCTTGGAGTCCTGGGATCAAGTCCCACACCGGGATCCCTGCTCAGCAGGGAGTCTGCTCCTTCTTCTGACCCTCCCCTTCTCATGCTCTCTCTCTCATTCTTCCTCTTTCAAATAAATAAATAAATAAATAAATAAACTCTCTTAAAAACAAAGCAATACAATCCAGTATTATATTGACGGAGTATTCTCAGTCAGGGGTATTGAGGCTGAGAAAGCAAGTGCATGGGAGGTACACAGAGCAGAGGCCTGGGTCTCCTTGTAAGGGAGTGAAGTTTAGAACAGGATTTGGGCCCCAGAAAGAGGACACAGAAACAATGTACTTTTCCTAGTCCTTCATAGAACAGATTTCTCCCTCTACAGGGAAGCTACTATAGACAGGCATCGTAAATACCATCATCAGGACCCAGGCCACTATATGGTCTCATCTGGACCTGGGTGGAGGGCAGGACAAGCAGGGCGAGAAGGACAGTCTCCAGTAGCAAAAACAGAACAGACCTGCAGGGGTATAGTTTGCAGCAGCCACACTAAGCTGTAAGGGTCCATTAAAGCCGGTGTTCTATCTCCAACTGTCAATAGAATATGCTTCTACATGTGTGCTTTCATAGAAAGCCTTTCGTATTAAAAATAATAATGAAATGAGAAGTTTTTAAATCTATATTTTGGAATAAAATCAACTTTCAGGGAAGATGATTCACGTTTTCTCTTGCAATTCCCCCACACTTCTTGGCACAGTCTTCCATAAATGTAGGTGTTTCCAGGCCTCTGTTTGAGAGTCAGAAATATAGTGACGGCCCAGGCAAGCTGGTAGGCAGCCCCCAGAAAACGTCGTGGGGGGTATCAGTGGTTGTGCAGAAACAGGCAGAGCAAGGCATTTGGTAGCTGCATGAGGATAACGTTGGAAGAGAAGGACTTCAGTCCTTGGACGTTCTGACAAGAGAAAGTCAGGACCTTAAAATTTTGAGGACTGAAGCTACCAAGTTAAGAATGGGGATATCGGGGGCGCCTGGGTGGCTCAGTGGATTAAGTTGCTGCCTTCGGCTCAGGTCATGATCTCAGGGTCCTGGGATCGAGCCCCGCATCGGGCTTTCTGCTCAGCAGGGAGCCTGCTTCCTCCTCTCTCTCTGCCTGCCTCTCTGCCTACTTGTGATCTCTCTCTCTGTCAAATAAATAAATAAAATCTTTAAAAAAAAAAAAAAAGAATGGGGATATCGGGGCACCTGGGTGGCTCAGTGGGTTAAAGCCTCTGCCTTCGGCTCAGGTCATGATCCCAGGGTCCTGGGATCGAGCCCGGCATTGGGCTCTCTGTGAAGCAGCGAGACTGCTTCCCTTCCTCTCTCTCTGCCTGCCTCTCTGCCTACTTCTGATCTCTGTCTGTCAAATAAATAAATAAAATCTTTAAAAAAAAAAAAAAGAATGAGGATATCAAATCAGGGACAACCATTAGAATCAAGGAGCCAAACTCACAGGTTACTACACTGATAGCCTTCAATGAATCATACTTCCTGGGATTCATATCCTTGTGTCATATCTTCCCTTGAAACAGAGCTGCCCGGAGGCCTGGCAGAAGTAATGCTGTGCTAGATCCAGGACTAAGCCTTCAAAAGGTTCACAGCTTCTGCCGTGGCCCTCTGGGGGAAGCTAGTCAAAATGTAAGAAACCTGACCACCAGGGACCACCTTGCTGTGAGGAAGTCCGAACTGGTCTCACGGAGAGGAACCCAGGAATCCTTCCAACAGAGGTGCCCTTGGCTGGCTGCCCCACCTGAGTACCACTGTGCCAGCCATGTGAGTGAGCCGTCTTGGAAGACAACACCATGCAGGGCAGAATCATGCTGTCCTTGCCAAGCCATAGACAAAATGAAGACTCATAAGCAGGTTTTCCAGTTCTGCATGTAGGCATTTTGGAAGCTGCCCCTCTGTCTTAACAATAAACAAAAAGCTGAACAGACTGAAAAATCAACAACTCTTCCTGGATCCAGAGGAAAGGCGAGGACACGAGGCAAACCGCTGTCCCCAAGATCGGGGAGAGACCAAGAGAAGAACACGGAGAATAACAATTATCAGAGCAGAGACTCCCACTGGAGGCAGATACCGCCATGGGAACCAGCATCTAGATAGGAAAACCTGAACTGTAGTTGAGGCGTTGCTGGGGACTCGGTACAGACAACTCTGAGAGTTTAAGACTTGAAGGGAAGCCAGTCATAGGGGCCCCCGACAATATTGTGAGATTTACCTCTAAGTGCTCACCTAGCTTCTCATAATAAATACAGGAGAAAAGTATGTTTCCCGTAGGGGGAGAAGAAAAGGAATTACTTTTCAGTAGCTGGAGCGCTCTGTTCTTAACAAGACCTAGTTAACCAGAGCCTAACCTGCTGAGGTATTATTAGAGCCTAACTGACTTGAGGGAAGGGAAATATTCCCAAAAATTAGAAAGGAAGAACAAATACTGAGAAGCACTTGTCAAGTTCACAGTCCGGAGCCACAGGCTCACTGAAAGATTGTACCTAATCAGAGGATCGTAGGACCGTAAGAATGTGCTCCCTCCTGGTCTTATACCTCACTACCACGTTACTAATGTCCTATTTAAAGCAGTTCCTTTTACCCAGGACAGCATGCCCGGCTATCAACATTACAAAGCACATGAAAAGGCAAAAAAAAAAAATTTTCTTTTGAAGAGACAGAGCAATCATCAGACACAGGGATGGTAGAATTATTAGACGTGGGATTCAAAGCAACTGTGAGTAAAATGTTAAGGACTCTAGTGGGTAAAGCAGACAGCATGCAAAACCGATGCGCGACGTAAGCAGAGAGATGGAAATCCTAAGAAAGAACCCAAAGAAATGCTGAGATTTATTTTTTCTTAAGATTTTTTATTTATTTGACAGAGAGAAGGAACACAAGCAGAGGGAGCGGGAGAAGAAGCAGGCTTCCCTGCTGAGCAGGGGGACCAAAGCAGGGCTCGATCCCAGGACCCTGGGATCCTGACCTGAGCTAAAGGCAGACGCTTAAGGACTAAGACACCCAGGCGCCCCAAGAAAGGCTAAGATTAAAAGCAAAACCCACTGTGACAGAATTAAAGGATAATTTTGATGGGCTTATTAGTGGTCTGGACACAACTGAGGAAAGAATCTCTGAACTTGAGGACACATTAATAAAAGCCTCAAAAGCCAAAAAGCAAAGAGAACAAAGACTGAAGAATCACAGGCAAATAAATGATCATTGTTTAACCCACTGAGTTTCCGGGAGAATAGATCATCGAAGTACACTGTAAAGATCTAACCTCACAGAGCCGTCTGGAAAATAGGGTCCGAGTGGGAGAGAGGATATCTGGAGGCTTCCCATTCTGCTACCCTCAGCTCCAACAATTCTCCCTGAGGAGTTCAGGGACAGGGAACTATAAAGGGTTCTAGTGCCTTCCCTGATTTCCAAATTTCATGACAACATCCCAAATTTCCCCAAATATCCATTTCCCCAAATATCAATTCAACAAACGCACTTCCTTTAACTGATGGCGATGCAGATCTGTACCCTTGTCTATGGCCATGATGTTCGGAGCTTGTTGGGTCTAGCACAGTCTCCACATGTCCACCTGCATCGGAGTGGCCTTCGCCGTCTCCGTCTGGCCTGTGCAGCGCCCAAAACAGAAACACACACACGCAGCTACTTAATATCTCATGGAGGACAGCGGTAGCAGTGACCATGATTTCTGGATTGTTTGGGGTCCATCAACACCAGCTATGAAGCAACAATGGTAAAAGAAATACTACTCAAAAATGTCAAGGAGGCAGACAACTGGTAGAGCTCTGTGGGACAAAACAGAATGGGTCTCTCTTCTTCTCACTCCGCAATATCGGTGAACAGGTGCAAAAGAGGAAAGTCACCAATGGTCCATATTATAAGGATGCAAAGTTTTGGAAGAAAGGACAAGATCTGCCCATCCCTCTGCATTCAGGCAGAAGAAACTCCACTCCCCAGCCCTGCTATACAAACCGCTTAGAGAAAAGCACTGGGCTTTGTCCCGGAGGTAGCCTCCATCCAGCTGCACCTGCTGTAACTGCTGAAAGTGACGGGCCTCAGCCGCAGGATGCCACTTCCATTACCATGGAAATAGACAGGCTTTGGGCACATTCAAAGTACAGGCTTAAAAATAATTTTGCAGCTTCCTTTGAACCGAGATATATCGTTAGCTGATATACATTTTACAGCCCCCGTTGACATGTGGGGAGAAGGGGCGGATTAATAATAGCTTACATTTCTTTAGTGCTTTTCATCCCAAAGGATCCCAAACAAGAGAAATCAGCTGAATCTTTTCTTCTTGTTTTAAGGAAAAACCCTAGTGAATTTCAAAGCAGTCCTAAATACTAGAACCAATTACAAAGAAATTCACTTTTTTTTTAAGTGTCAGGACATAATTATTATTTTTTAAAGCTTGAATAGTATCCCCACGGCTCCTGAGAGCTCACAAAGGAACGGCACGAGCGCCATCTCAGACGGCTAGCATCTCTTTCCAACAAAGACAACGCTTGCCGTGCCAGGAGATTTAGAGACATTATGGGTGAAGAGATAAAAATAATAATAATAATAATTAACCAGGCACAGGAAGCTCCATCTGGAGCATCTGATAACGCCGTAGGAGATGGCTACAGATGGGAAAAGGTGGGTGGCACAGGGTAGAGCTCGTCCTAATCTCACGGGCATGGGACCCCAGACACACTCAGATTAGCAGAAGGCTTGGTTCTTTCTACTCCTTGTGATTCTAATGGAACCGCCAGGCCGGAGTCAGCGTGTTTTACCAACGTCCAGGAAATCTGGGCTCTAGATCCCGGCATTATTCTGTCTGGCATCATGACAAGGTCAATAATACATTTACCCGTGTTTGATAATCCTGGATTAATATAGCTTTTCATTCTCTAAAGTACGGATTCTTTCTTTCTTAGCTTCAACCTAAGTAATTTGCATATACTTCCACATAGTAATTCCAGGCACAATGCTGCTTATTCTGAGCTTTCTGCCCTGATTGACAGTTAATTAGAACCTTGAGATGTCGGCAGGTGTCGAGATGAAAAGACATCATAAACCCAGTTACAGCACAGACAATGGCTTTTTAATAATCCGTCTAAGTCACGCAGTTCCCAACTCTCTCACGCTTTTCGGATGAGTAGCTGCTCCATCCTGGAGGACTGCTGAGCAAGGAGGACCTCTGCTGTTAAGAAGGAATCAACATCGACAGAGGGACAGGGAAAGTGCACTTCTGAGAAGGGAAACACGAAGGAGCTTCCACCAGGACATTCACAAAGGACACAGGAATTTTTTTTTTTTAATCAATTTGCTTTCCTTCCACAGAGACGCCAAACTAGCGGGAGATGGACACACCCCCACCTCCCATCTGCCATTGCTCGTGAATATGATCTTATGATGAATAAGAAAAGTAAGCTGTTGAGAAGATAAAATTATCTCGTTTGGAAAGAGAATATGCTAATCGCACTGGGACTCTAAATGAAGCCATTCTTTCCCTTTAGTGTCATAGTTTGAGATCCTAGTGTGTACCTCGCACTCGATATGCACCCTGAGGACAACAGCCTCAGCGCAGGATGGATGTCTAGAGGAAGAACTTTCTCCCAGTGTGTCACGGGGAAGAAGGCTGTCATATGATGACTGCCTTCACACACACCCTCCCCCCACAGAGGGTTTTGTGAACTCCAAAGATATCGCCTCTTAACTTGAGTTTTTCAAGAAAAGGTACTGATTGTACAAATCTTCATAGAGGGGCTGTCATTTGCATAGACTTGTGTCAAGGACTGTGGGGAAACAAAAGCATAGGAGAGAGGTTATGTCTCTGAGAATCTGCAAAGGATGATTTACATTGCATTAAACAAATAATACAATAAAACAGAAGCTTTGCAGTGTGGTATCACTTAGTGCTAACAGCACATTAAAAACAGTAAGGACTACGGGTGCCTGGGTGGCTCAGTCAGTTAAGTGTCAGACTCTTGATTTCTGCTCAGATCATGATCTCAGGGTTGTGAGATCGACCCTGTGTCAGGCTCTGAGCTCAGTGCAGAGCCTGCTTGGGATTCTCGCTCACTCTCTCTCTTCCTGCCCCTCTGCCCCCACGGTTTCTCTCCCTTTCTCTTTCTGTCTCTCTCTCAAATAAATAAATATTTAAAAAATCATCAGTATTATTCATTTAACAAAATTAGAGAACTCTGAAAAAGTCAAGGGAAGCTTTAAAAAAAAAAAAAAAGATCCTTTAAGATAAGTAAGATTCGAGTTAGCCAGAAGCAAAGGGGATATTCCAAGTTGGAAGCTGGCGTAGGATGTACTTGGATAATGACAGTGGGGTAGGAATATAGAGATTTGTTTTAGGGACTAGGAAGAATTCAGGCTAGCTAAAGAGACACGGTCCTTTGGGGCCAAATTTTGAGGGTCGTTAATGCCTAATTCAATGGTACCCAGATATTTGGGATTGTACATCTCATTAGTAAAGATTTTGGGGCACACTGCCCAAGGTATATGGGTGTATATATGTGTATATGTACACACATATGTATAACAAGTCTATATTTTGTACTTTATGTAACATATCTTAAAGAATGAAATATTTGAAATAGTTTTATTCTTTGTTTTTTATGGTATAAAAATCCTTTATGTCATCTGTGAAGAAAGTCAATATATTTAATAAGAGCAATGTGATTTAATATCATTTTTGTTAATCTTTGAATGAAACTTTGTGACATACCGATTCAAAATATATCTCTGCACATTTTATTTTGATAACTGAGCTTAGCGGCTGACACAGGTAGTAAAAGATATACAAGTGGGTTTTTTCTTCACTTTTAAATGAGAAAGACATCTCAAAAGCACTTACGAATTT
The DNA here is from genome assembly GCF_922984935.1 of Meles meles. NCBI lineage: Eukaryota > Metazoa > Chordata > Mammalia > Carnivora > Mustelidae > Meles > Meles meles. The sequence continues at coordinate 10,947,847 of NC_060067.1, forward strand.
TTTTAGTTTTATTCTTATTGTAGTCACATGAAACAGAATTTAGTATAATTCTCGGGTGTGTGAGGCGGAGATCTACAGCGACCACCGCCAGAGACTATGTCCACGTGTGGAGTCACAAGGTGTATGTGCGCCGTCGATCAGAGCACATCGCGCCTGTCTCACAAATCTTGTCCTGATGCAATCTGGCAGGACCAAAGCAGCATGCAAAATTGCCACCAACATAGCAAAACAAATAAAGAACAGGTGTTCCCACAACGAAACTCCTACACATTTATCAAGAAGCCAAAATACATCGTGGAAGAATAATTTCACTGTACAGGTATGTCGCTCACTGCAACACGAGGGGCGTTTTTAAAATGCGTTTGAATTCCCCCTTATGAATTGGTATTATTAGTTCAAAGAGCTTTTAAAGTTAGTCTTGCATGATAAAATAGTAACCTCCCCAAAACCTTACAGCTCACATATTAACATGATAAAAGTTCCCCCAAATTTGAATACAATCCTAAAAAACCTGTACATTATTAGTAACAAATTATTAATAATAAAACAAGTTTTGAAATGTATGAATATTCTTCTATTAGGTCTTCAGAAAATACTACAAAGTTACTGTCATACGAAAGGGTGTTCAAAGGTATAGCTCAAAAAATATAAGGAGGAAGCGGCGCTTGAGTGGCTCAGTGAGTTAAACGGTTCAACGCCTGCCTTTGGCTCAGGCTGTGATCCCAGGGTCCTGCGATCTAGCCCGCATCTTGCTTACCAGGGAGCCTGCTTCTCCCTCTGCCTCTGACTGCAGCTCCCCTGCTTGCACTCTGTGTACGTGTGCAAAATAAATAAATAAAATTAAAACATATATATTTTATATATATGTATTTATATCTTTATATATACTTTATATTATATATATATGAAGAAGGTATTATAGAGACATGTCAGCAGTTCATTTGTAAAAACGCTATGTTAGGGGCGCCTGGGTGGCTCAGCAGGTTAAAGCCTCTGCCTTCGGCTCAGGTCATGATCCCAGGGTTCTGGGATCGAGCCCTGCATCGGGCTCTCTGCTCAGCGGGGAGCCTGCTTCCTCCTCTCTGTCTGCCTGCCTCTCTGCCTACTTGTGATCTCTCTCTGTCAAATAAATAAATAAAATCTTTAAAAAAAAAAAAACGCTATGTTATTCTTCTGGATCTTGTGTTGTTTGTGATATTCCCTCCTTTTTAAGATGAGTAATTTGTTGTGATCTCTTCTCATTCGAAATAAATGTTCACCTTCACCCTTGACTTTGCATTTACCATTTTGTACTTTCTTTCCTTAAAGAAATTAGATTTTCCAAATCTAACTGAGGTTCAAGCTCCACAAAAGCAGAATATTGTCCTTTCTAGGTGTGCAGTTAACAAATATCTTGCTTATTTAATGGCTTCGTATTATGACTAAAATTTCAAATACGATAGACACTTAGAGTGAAATGTATTATGAAATATAAGGACGTGGATTCCTATTTCAAATCATCATTTCAGTAATTTTGAATCTTTTTGATCAAATTCTTGTCAGACCTGATTAGTTGCACTATTTTTACTATATAATATGGCTACAGAGAGGGGAAAAAATGAAACAAGATGAAACCAGAGAGGAAGAAAAACCATAAAAGACTTTTAATCTCAGGAAACAAATTGAGTGTTGTTCGAGGGGTGTGAGGAAAGCTGGGAGGGGTAACTGGGGGATGCACATTGGGGAGGGTATGTGTTGTGGTGAGCACTGTGTGTTGTGTAAGACTGATGAATCACGGACCTGTACCCATGAAACAAATAATATGTTAATATAATAAAAATATGGCTTACAAAGCATTTACACTAAGAATAGAAATAACAGCTTGATCTTTTTTGTTGTTCTCTTATATGTACAGTTACTATTCTCTGCAATCTGATTTCTTTCTTGCAATCTTTTTAAGCCACTTGCCTGTTCATGAAACCATACAATCAATAAATCATAACTAGATCCATCTAAATAGAAAACATCACGATATGCTGGAAGTTAACCCAAAACATGAGGGAAACACTACTACTACACTCTAAGTACTTTGAAACTTAATTACTTCAAGATATCTCAGGTGTCATGAGTGGTATGGTCACAGGACATAACAGTCTGAAAGGCCGTTCCTGCATCAACCGTATATGAGACATTAGAGAAGGTTATTTTCATTTTACCTAAAACTATATATAATTGTTTATAGAGTATATGGAATCAAAGTTCCTGCTACATTCTTCTGATGTCTTTCCCATCCCCTGGCTCACCCACCTCACTTTGGAGATTACTGGCCAAGTTAGTCGGTGTGAACTTACAAAACGAGAACACTGAAGATATTTGAGCAGGGGAGAGACATTAAAGTGGTATTTTGGAAAATTACCCGAGTGATGCTATCCAAGATGGACTGAACAGTGAAGTTTGAAGGGAGAAAGATGAGTCAGGAGGCCAGTGCGATAATCCAGAAACTGAAGGATATAATGGAAATGAGTAGTGTTGAAATGGGAATGAAAAAGAGGAAATGAAAGCAATTGACCGGATAAAAGAAGAATGAACAGAATTTACAGTATACTCACTGTACTCACTTTCCAGATAGGATTTGAAGTTGTGGGTGGGTTCATCCTATATCAAATGACCAGACTGCCTGTCTGTCTCCCGGGAAAGCAGGGTGTTAAAAGACCACAATCACACGAATAAACATACTAGTGAAATTAGAGCAGTGCACACCAACATATGGGACTTGGCTGCCTGATTAAAATCCTAGTGAGCCAACAATGGCCTAAAACCATAGAGTTCAGTGACTGCCAAAAGAAAGCAGCAAATTACATACTCAGAGGAAACATCTCAAATTTGTCCCATTTGACACTCTCAACCAAAAATTGGCAAAATTTTAAATACCACTTCAGATCAGCTCGGTCAGAAATATCCAAACGTTATATCAAATTTTAGATCCATATAATGACTTGACACAAAACACCTGAAGCAGTAAATGAGACCATTTACCTTGTTGATAGAGCGGAGCAGTGAATAAGACAGGATGGAATGAGGGAGAATACCATCTTACACCATTCCAAAATGCCTACGCTATTAAAACACATTTTTTACACCTGTTTTGTTCTTGTTACTATTTTAAGGTATATACCCAGGGGTTAATTTAACTCAATAAATTTAATTTAGTATATAACCAGAGTTAAGGGGCACCTGGGTAGCTCAGAGGGTTAAAGCCTCTGCCTGTGGCTCAGGTCGTGATCCCAGGGTCCTGGGATCGAGCCCCGCATCGGGTTCTCTGCTCAGTGGGGAGCCTGCTTCCCCCTCTCTCTCTGCCTGCCTCTCTGTCTACTTGTGATCTCTGTCTGCCAAATAAATAAATAAAATCTTTAAAAAAAAACAGTTAAATATTAAATGAAAGGCCTCTAATAAAAACTTTGTCTTGCCCTATAACTACTCAGCCTCCCAGTCCTTCTCCCCCTAATCGTATTTAAATAATTTTAGAAAAATGTATTTATCTATTTTATACCACTTCCAACCTAGTTTCCCCCAGTCTACACAATAGGACTGTATCCAGTGGTATGTTGTAGCCTAGTAACACCAAATTGCAAAAGCTAATTGTTTCAGAAATTTTGCCAATTAAATGTTAAATATAGCCATTTAAATGTTAAATAAAGCCAATTTAATGTTAAGTATAGCCATTATTAAAAAATTAAATTACACAAACTTATAATTAAATAAGTTATATTAAAAGTAAAGGTAATGAGGGGCGCCTGGGTGGCTCAGTCGGTTAATCGTCCGACTCGATTTCAGCTCAAGACCTGATCTCATGGGTCATGAGACTGAGCCCTGAGTCAGGCTCTGTGGTCAGGGGGAGTCTGCTTGGATATCCTCTCCCTCTGCCCCTTCCCTAGCTGACGCTCTCTCTCTCTCTCTCTCAAATAAATATTTTTTTTAAAAGTAAAGGTAATGAACATCGAAATTCCTAATCATGTTACTACATTTTACTATTATCTGTCCTGTTGAAGTTACTTCCATTTATTGTATCTGTATTGTAGAAATACTATAAAATGCTATGAGGCTACCCACACCTTCCCAACTCTGTGTTCAGTGACACATTGATCATTCGATATTGACCATGGTGGGTACATTTCACCACTGAAATCAGCAGATGTCACAAATCTGGGCTTTGAATTTTATTAATTGTCTAGACTTTAGAGCCAGGAAAATAATGGAGAAAGGTTTAATAATTTAGATATAACTTAAAAGTGTGTTATGTCTGTACCCATTACATTGCGAATGGAATGAAAAACGAAGGAATACTTTTCCATTATTCGTTTCAGCAACGAAGTCGTTCATGTCATTGGCAGATGAGTGCAGTCCTGACATATGTCTTCATTGTTTAATTTTTCTTACTTCTTTTTTAATGCAGCATATTTTTAATTTTATTTTTTATTACTTTTTTATTGATTTTAATTTTTATTTTTAATGAAGAATTTTATTTTATTTTATTTTAATATTTTATTTATTTATTTGACAGAGAGAGACCCAGCAACAGAGGGAACACAAACAGGGTGAGTGGGAGAGGGAGAAGCAAGCCTCCCACTGAGCAGGGAGCCTGATGAGGGGCTTGATCCCAGAACCCTAGGACCATGACTCCAGCCAAAAGCAGACACCTAACAACTAAGCCACCCAGGAACCCCTTTCTTACCTTTGTTTTTTTTTTTTTTTTAAAGATTTTATTTATTTATTTGACAGAGAGAAATCACAAGAGAGGCAGGCAGAGAGAGAGGAAGGGAAGCAGGCTCTCCGCTGAGCAGAGAGCCCGATGTGGGACTCGATCCCAGGACCCTGAGATCATGACCTGAGCTGAAGGCAGCGGCTTAACCCACTGAGCCACCCAGGCGCCCCTTACCTTTGTTTTTAAAGATTTATTTTATTTATTTGAAAGATGGAGAGCACGAACAGGAGGGGAGGAGAGAGAGGGAGAGGAAATCTCAAGCAGACTCTGAGCTTGGTGCAGTCTGACACAGGGCTGGATCTCATGACCCTCAGATCATGACCTAAGCCAGAACCACTAGTTGGATGGTTAACTGACTGGGCCACCCAGGTACCCCTCATTTCTCTTATTTGTTAAGGTAAAAGAAAATTCAATTAACATTCATATCAGAAGAATGTTCATTTGTCAGTCACAACCATAGGTTAGCTATTATTCAAAGAATTCAGCAAAACTCAACAAAAGCATAATGTAAGAATCAATGACTTTAAAGAATTTACTATAAAGATTCATGTATATTTCATTATTTGTAAATTGTGGGCTATACATCCTTTATACAAGTAAACTTTATCATAAATGTATGTATGTAGATATGTCCGTTTTTTAGTTTATCAGCACACTACTGGTTATATAATTATTTTTAACAAGTTCATAGATAATATTTGCCTATGTGATCATATAAATACTGTTCATTGAAGAAATAGATGTTTTCTTTCTTAGATAAAGGTTTTTCCTGAAGTTTCTAATTACGTTTTTTCTTTCCTGTAGAATCTTTATTATAATTATTCTCCATTTTTATTTCCAAAAGCTCCATTGTATCCGTGATACTATGTTATCTTTTACAGGTATGGGAGGAAATAACCTTCCAAGCCCTCTGGAATTTTACTGCAATTTAAATACATTCTAGGCCTCTAGCATAAGAGTTACCCTGGGACTTTAATGACTTCTTTTTAATTTTTGTATCTTAAGTCTTCTTCTTTCTTAAGTTTCTTCTTTTGTTTTACTGGGAAACTTCCTCAATAAATCTCTTCAAAAAGAATATGCGAAAGATAAATTTCTTGAGCCCTTGAACATCTTAAAAAGTCTTTATTCTATGGCAGTTTTATTGATAGTTTGGTTAGGTATAGAATTCTAGGTTTGAAATAATTTTCTCTTAAATTTTAGTTATTTCTCTATTGCCTTCAAGCAATCTGATTGTCTTGAGAAATTCAGTGACACTTAGAATATCTCCTCTTTGAAAGTAATCTGAATTTTTTCTTTGGAAACTTTTTAAAAATTCTTTTTCCCTAGCATATTGCAGTGTAATACTTATGTGTCTTGATATGGGTCTTTTGCCTTCATTTTAAAAGTGTTCAAAGTGCCCTTTGATCTAGAAACCTGCTATACTTCAACTTTTATATTACATATTTGTTACATTTCTTCCTTCTGTTTACAGTTATTTCTTTCTAGAATGCCAATTATTTGACTGCTCCTTTAAGTCTCTGATCTCCCATTTTCCTTATCTTTTACTTTTTGTTATACTATCTGAGAGATTTTCTTCCAATGATTTTTTTTTCAGCCATCACATTTTCACTTTTCAAGAGATCTTTCTTTTTCTCTTTTATCTTTTCATTTTATCCTGCTCTAGTTTTATGGAAGTAGTATCTTCTCACTATAAGAACATTAGTTTTGGTTTGTCTTTTGAAGTTCTCTGCAATATCACTGTTTCTCTGTATTTATGTTGTCTGTTTATTTCTGTCTCTCTTTTTTAAGATTTTATTTATTCATTTGACAGACAGAGATCACAAGTAGACAGAGAGGCAGGCAGAGAGAGAAGGGGAAGCAGGCTCCCTGCTGAGCAGAGAGCCCGATGCAGGGCTCAATCCCAGGACCCTGAGATCATGACCTGAGCTGAAGGCTTTAACCCACTGAGCCACACAGTTGCTCCTATTTCTGTCTCTTCTTTCACAAAGCAAACTTTTGCTGTTTCTTGGTTACTCTTCATATTGACAAGAGGCACATAACTATTAAAAAAGTGGCTGGAGGTGCTGTATAGAGTAATCGTTTTAACCAATGGATTTCTCTGCGGTGGACAGGCAAGGACATGTCCCATGGGAATCATCTGGGAGGAACTCTATGGCCAGCATGTAGAGATCCAGGAAAGTTCGATTTTTTTCTTTTGTAAGATTATTTATTTATTTACTTATTTGAGAGAAAGAAAGAGCACAGAGGGAGAGGGAGAAGCAGACTCCCCACTAAGCCTGATGCAGGGATTGATCCCAGGACCCTCAGATCGTGACCTGAGTCCAAGGCAGATGCTTAACCAACTGAGCCACCCAGGTGCCCCAGAAAGTTCAATTTCTTCAGGGAAGAAAGTTCTAATGGGGGAGTATGAGGAGTCATTTGCTGCTAGTGTTATGCAATCAGTCTTTTTAAAGCCTTACAACTTACTTCCACTCTCCTCTTTATCTAGCATCTCTGAACCTGAAGCCTTACAAAGTTCTGTGGGTACAAATGAAACTTCTATAAGTCTGTGTTGTCTTCTGAAAACACTCAATGGTAAATTTACCATTATACCATGTAGCTATGGCAATTATCTCTATTCCATCTACTTACTGACTCCAGAATTCTGTTGAAATCTTTCTGGTTTCCAACAATGACTGAAAAGTTTATTTAGACCACCCTCCTACTGAAAATGACTAACACTGCCAGATCAAATATTTGTTCAGTCTTCTTTAAAGCATCAAAGTGATCACAAGCTATTAAGCAATTACCAGGTCAAAATTGAAAGGAAAGCAGAGACTAGAGAGATAAGCCAGCACAGAGACGGTATTGCCCTAATAGCATTTGACAACCCAAGAGAATAAAACAAAGGCCCTGGGCACACACAGTGTGGAGATTCCAAAAGGAGAAGCTCTCTTCAGTAAGTTAGGGTTCCAAAGGACTACAACTTCTTAAAATAGGGACGTTTTATCACCTGGGTGGACCAAGGAACCTGGACCCATGAACATAGTTGAAGTGATCTCAGGCTGGTGTTTACTGCTGCCTAACAGAAGCGATGCAAAACTTCTCTGGAGATGGCAAACAAGATAAATAAAAAGAAATTCAAACGGAAAGAGCAGCACTGCAAAGAAAACAATAAATTTTAAAAATCATAAAATCATCCAGAGATAAGAAGGAAAGTAACTAAAAATAAGTAACAGGCAGTTATCTTCTCAACAGCAACACTGGAAACCAGAAGATAGTGGGATTGTATCTTTAACGGGCTGAAAGACAGTATTTGCCAACTGGAATTCTACAACTAGTAATTGTTCAAGAATAAAGGCATAATAAAGATATTTTAAGAAAAGCAAAAACAGGGGCGCCTGGGTGGCTCAGTGTGTTAAGCCTCTGCCTTCGGCTCAGGTCATGATCTCAGGGTCCTGGGACTAAGTCCCGCATCGGGATCTCTGCCCAGCAAGAAGCCTGCTTCCCCCTCTCTCTGCCTGCCTCTCTGCCTACTTGTGATCCCTCTCTCTGTGTGTCAAATAAATAAGTAAAATTTTTAAGAAAAGAAAAGCAAAAACAGAGACACTTCACTGCAAATAAATCTTCAGTAAAGAAAATTCTAAAGAGTATACTTGGGGCACAAGGAAAGCATTTCTAAATAAAATCCTAAAGAAGACAAAAGTAATAAAGAGCAAAATAAAGTGGTAAGTACATAGATAAATCTAAAAAACATTGTCTTTATAAAATAACAATAGTAATATCCTTTGGGTTAATCAACTTTTGACAATACCACCTGTCCAAACAGGAATGATGTATATGAGATTAAGATGTCCTAAGGACCTTTATTGTCTAAGAAGAGAATATAAGTATTGATTACCTTTAGATTTTGATTAATTAAATATTCATGTTGTAATTTCTAGGGAAACCACTAAAGGAATAGAAATAGAGAATACAATTTCCAAAAACAAGGTAGAAATCAATAACAAAAAGACAACTAGAAGTTCAGAAATAAACTTGGAAATTTTGCATTATCAAAGAAGAAATCATAATGGAAATGAGAAATTATTTTGAATTACAATAGAGTTACTACATCCGAACCCTTCCATCTTGGAAGGGCTAGCCATTCATCCTTGGAAGGATAAATCCCTCTGCCCCATCAGTAATGTGGGAATTCTCCCATTACAGAATGGCCACTATCACATTCTCTTTGACACTGCGGAGTGTGAAGAGGCTTTACTACTTTCAGTTTAGAAAAGTCTCTAGAGGAAAAGGAGATGAACACATGTTTCAATCAGCCAGTTGTAGCAAAATTCCGTTATGTCATTTTAAACAGCTATAAGAAATAACACAATCTGATGCACCATTTCCCCCTTTTTTCCTTTAATTAGGCTTTAAAATTTTTACCAATCCCTACCTAGTTTTTTCCAAGCATAAGACAAATTCATTTACAAGACATCTATGTTGTTGAGAATTTTTCTAATTCCACTTGATTACAGGATTTTATTTATATTTAAAATTTTATTTGTATTTATATTTTTACAAGCACCTTTAAACGCACTTTCAAAAAAGATCTTCCTTACGTTAACTCAGGTAATAAAACCAGCTTTCTTACACTGAAAACCAGCTGGTATCTACCTTCTGATTTCAATCTTACAGAAAATCATTATAAATTCTCAAGTTTTAAGCACTGAGTAGGGCAGGGGGAGTGTGTGGATGTGTGTGGTGATCCATTTTGTGTTAAAAGTAGGAATTTTGAGCCAGGTATGTTATTTGAAACAGAAAATTAGTTTCACGCTAACAAAAGCAGACAAAAATAATCTTCAACTGAACTTAGTCTCAGACATGTTGGCAAACCATACAAACAGGGGAGCACATTTTACTTTCCTAAATGTATATGAGTTAATCTGCATACCCCAAAAAAAGACTTTTTTGGTCTATTAACAGAGTGTGGGTTAAATACTTGTCAAATGAAAAGTTACTATCCACAATAAGAAAATAATATTTCATTCTTATCTTTAAAAATATTTCTGAGAGAATTTTAATTCCCAGAAGCAAGCTACCAAATAATAACTTGTAGAATTAAATTAAATATCTGTGTTATCTTTCTATTTTAAATAAATAAATAAATAATAAAGTATAAAAGTTTTCTCACCTTATATAACAGAACTCTATTTTTCAGTAAACATACAGTTCACTGAATTTCGATTTGCCTGAAAATACATCTCTATTAATAAAACAATTTGTGGCAGTAAAAAAAATATATAACTATTAATACATATATATATAAAATGTAGATATGTATATGTGTATATGTATGTATATATGTATATATAAGACCACTGCTTTCCAAACCTCCTCATTTTGGAAAAATGTAGTAGATAAGGTGCAGATTAATTGTTTTTAATGAAGAACATGAAGCAAACTTCTGCATCAACAAATTTTAAGCCATCATATTGGTTCCCAGTGTGTCTCACTGCTCTTATCCCTACCTCTAACCTAATAACTAAGATCAGCCTCTTTATATTTTGATTTTTTTATTAAACATGGATCCAGTCCGCTAATAAGTATGCCTATTAATTATTTTGTTTGTAGAAAGATATCATGAAAAAAGTGATTTATAATGTTATTAGGGCATGTACTTTTAAGTATACACAAAATGTTTAACAGGCTTAATTTTTCAGGAGTGATACCTGGTCTCTTTAGATGCCAATCCAACAATTTACTTTTGTACAAAGTACACCTGTAGACCACTAACCCAGTAAATCTTACTCAGTAAGTTAGGAGACAGTGTTACCATTTGTAGTCATCTGAAGAATCCAGTCGTTCTCTATTAACTTACAAATTCACTGCAATTAGAGATACAAAGAGAACAAAGTCCAACTGAAAGTGTAAATGGAAGCTGGGTAGAATCTAATTTAATTATCAGGGTTGGAATTATTCCAAGACTCCACCTGCCATAAGGAAAGTACCCTGGGATCTTTAATGACCACAAGTGGTCAGGATTCCAGTTTTACAGCTCATCCAATTAATTGCCAAGCACATCTTCTGCTATACCATTAAGTGACAGGGCTGGGGAATCTGTTCTGCTAATTAAGAACTTGGGCTTCATGTGAGTTTCCCAGAGGACTTTTCAGGGTACGTGGGTATGTGTGCATGTCCTTGTAAACATGCACTTAATAAGAGATACTTCTATTACGGATAGTGAGCAAGAGAGATTTCAGCCATTTCTTCTACAGACCATTAGCATTAGATGATCTCTACAGCACAAGTCAGACTAGGGTTGGAAAATGCTGGACTCTGGGGCAGTTTCCGTGGCCCACCCCTACTCTGCCCCTTCCTTATGGTCAAATGTAGAATATACAGATTGCTTTGCACAGTCCCACTTACCCTCTGGAGGAATTCACCCTTGTTTTAAAGCATGTCTTTCTGCAGGACCTTAATATACTCTCCAAGGTGAAACTTGGATGTAAAGATCCTCTTTTTCTCATATTTCTCATAGAGTCACAATGTGACTCTAACTTCCTCAATTTCCCTCTCTTTAATGGAAACAAAATCATACCTGCCCTTTCAAAAAGTGAAGTCTGAGAAAGGACCATTAAATATTTTTCCCAAAGTGAAAAATAGGAAAGCCTCTTCAAACAGCCTAGCTCAGTGGTTCCCAGACCAGTTGCATTTGAGCCACTTTGAAGTTTATTAAAAATAGAAATCTCCAGGTCCCACTCCAGAGCTACTGAATCAGAATGACCAAGGATGGGAGCAAGGTATTTGAATTTTCAACAAGCTTACAAGATCAGTCTGCTCATTTGAAAACCACTGGACTCTGACTTCCCTTGGAGGCAAAATAACAAAAGTCCTTTGTGTGATTCTGAAAAGAAAACCTGCCCATATATCACACACATTACACACAATATCTTTCTCCTTTTCCTGTGCTTATTTTCTTTGGTGCCCCTTTGCATTGTTTCTATTTTAAATCCCATCATTTCAGTTATCAAGCTTAATTTCTTTCTTTCCAGGAAGCATTGTGTTAAATTACTTTGGTATCTTATTAAAATTGATGCTAATTAACCTGACCACATTTATTTTCACACTCAGATAATATGAGTAATCCATGAGAGACATTGAACTTTAGACACCAGGGAAGTTAAAATGCCTGTGACGCAAATAGAGGCATTAGAAAAAGATTATTGGACAGTTTAAAACTAGCTGAATGCTACTTTTTCCTGTTACTGTAGCTGATGTTCCAACATAATCATTTGTATTTAATTAGTGGGAAAGGAGATGTTTGAAGACATTGCAGAAATTGGGTACCATAGCAGCCAAAGTAGAATGAAGATGGCCAAAACTCTCCAGTGCAATGGGGATTTTATTCATCTGTAAACGAGTTGGTTGCAGTGCAGGATCTCCTAACTCCCCTCTCACTCCAAACTACCAGCAGCCCATGACTGTGCAATATCATTGAACAGAGTCCTCAGAAATTCGGCAAGAAACTGAACATGTAAAATCAGCCAAGTCATCTGTTACATAGACCTGGAAGGGTTAAATGACTTTAATAAAGCAATCCAGGAATACTTGCAGGTCAAATAAGGTGACTAATTGCCCAGGTTTGCTCAGTACTAAGGGGTTTGCCAAGACATGGGACTTCAGGGTTAAAACCTTGACAGTTACAGCCAAACCCAGACAGCGGGTCATTGTAAGGCCAGAGGTTGAGTTTATGATATCTAAATGAAGATTTTTTTAGCTTATAAATGTAATTAAGCTTTTGACATACTGAGAGGTGAACATGGAGCTCTCTAGATATTGGGCACATGGCTGGGATGTGACAAGTTACTTCTAATCTTCTGAGGTATCCCAACAATAATTAAAATAAGTAATAGTATCTAAGCAAAAACAAACAAACAACAACAACAACAACAACAACAAAAACCTGTAAGTTTTATTGGAGCTGATGGCAAAAGGTATGATCTAACTAATAAGCAACAGAGCACTTTGAATGAATGTAGATAAACATCTTTATTAGGGAGGGATCTGGGGATCGTATTGTGCATAGCACTGGTCTATGCATAGTACTTCAAACTAAAGAACTGGTTAAGAAACAAATTACTTTTAAATCTGTGCCCAAAAAATAAAAACTAAAATTAAAAAAGAGTCTAGTGCCTCCCAAACTGTTTGTTTTTGTTTTGTTTTAAAGCTGACTTTAAAACGGACTTCTCTCTCTCAGGGGTAAACATGGACATTCTCAGCAACAGTACCAAGTTGCCTGGCTCCCCAGCTTATGTTTCTGACCCTCAGATATGCCTGCTCCTTGGATTTAGGTAAGAACAAAGATCCATCCAGAGAACTTATAAAGATGAATTCATTAAAATAAGGAATTATTTCCCTTCACCATGAAGTTAATGTGAAAGATAACTTGAGATTAAAAATGTATAGTTGAGGAAAGAAGATCCTGGGAAGATGCTACAGCAGAAAATACCATCTGTCTCCCCACCCAGACAACAATTACACTGGCAGAATCTGTCTGATGTAACTATTTGGGAACTCTGGAGACTATCAAAGGTTTGCAACTTCCAGGGGAAGGCTTGGACTATACGGTTGTGTTTACTGTCAGTCAATTTTATCTATTAGCACAGGAAATGAGAGATCAAAAAAAAAAAAACACACAAAAAAACCCTATAAGACGTATAGAAAACAAGTAGCAAAATGACAGAACTATCTCCTTATCAGTAATTACTTTAAATGTAAATAGACTAAACTCTCCAATAAAAAGACAGAGATTGGCAAAATGGAAACACACACACACACACACACACACACACACACACACACACACGATTCAACTATATGTTTTCTACCACTATATATAGTGTCTTTAGATCCAAAGACACTAACAGGTTGAAAGTGAAAGCATGGAAAAAGACATTTGATGCAGACAGTAACCAAGAGAGCAGGAGTGACTATATTAAATCAGACAAAATAAACTTTAAGTCAAAGAAGGTTTTTAATGGACATATGGTTTTAGTTTTACAAGATGAAAAGTTTTTAGTTTTGCAAGATGAAAAGAATTCTGTGGATAGATTGTGGCAACACAACACTATGAAGGTACTTAATATTACTGAACTATATACTTAAAAACTGGCTATGATGGTAAATTTTATACTACATGTATTTTACAATAATAAAACATTTTTTAAAGAAAAAAATGTGTTTATGTTTCATACAATCTCCTGATTCAGAAAAAGACTTAGCTTTTTTAGGAGGTGGTGATTATGTTTGCCGGCACGATAAGATAAACTCTATTATGAGTTCTTAAAGCAAGTCAGTGAAAAGGTCCAATAGCTGGTCCCTAAATCCAAATGAATTCATTTCAGCCTATTTCTTGACTTACTTCTCAGCCACCCTTCACACAATTTATCACTCCCTCTTTTATATGAATAAAATATCAAACTTCTAAATATAAAAGATTTCTAAATCTAATATTGTAATAGTGTCCTGGGGCTTATTGAAGCCTGAGGCAAAAGGAAATTCAGTAATCCTGATCTTGTCTTTTTTTTTCTTAACAGAGTTTTTTTAAAAGATTCTATTTATTGATTCAAGAGAGAGCGAGCAAGAAAAAGAGAAAGCATGGGGTGGGGGGAGAGCTGGCCGGTGAGGAAGGGCAGAGGGAGAGGGAGAAGCAGACTCCCTGCTAAGCAAGGAGCCCAACATGGGGCTCCATCCCAGGACTCCAAGATCATAACCCAAGCCGACAGCAGACTCTTAACCGGCTGAGCCACCCAGGAGTCCCAATTCTGATCTTGTCTTTATTTAGAAATTTGCTCATCATGAATTTTTGCTTCAACTTAGGTTTTTTAAAATAAGGTGTTAAAATATTATTTACCTCAATTACAGGGTTTTTTGGCACTCCCTTAAATTTTGTGACCTGAGGAAAGCTTCAGCCCTGAAAGGACTTTCTTGATGTCACCTCTGTGGTATCACAGTTTGCTGGTTTTTCTCCTCTCTTTCTGGCCTCTCCTCAATCTTTTTGGCAGCTCTTCCTGTCTGTCAACTAAATGTCTATGTTCTTTAGGGTTCTTGGTTCTTTTTAACTCTTCTCTCCTTTCTCTGCACATATCACCTGGGTTATCTCAGCTACTTCCATGTCCTATTGATTCTCAAACTCTTACCAGCCATAGTATATAGATCATTTAACCTTAATCTAACCCCTAGTCTTCTGCCTTTGTGGTCAGTCCCTGTTCCCACAATGCATTTCTGGAGACATACTTCCCACTTCCAATGAAGTACTTCCTCCTGCCAAAATTGGAATCTGTGCCCATCAAAACCTTCTCCGTACCTCCATCATGCCTGCCTTCTGCCCTATGGTACAGGAGGGAAAGAAAGAACAGACACCCTCCAGGTCCTCCATTTTATCCTTCCTTCCAGTTTAGCTGCCTGTTCCTCAACTCTGCCCAAGTATTTCTCAATTTCACAACTTTATACACACAGTCCTCTCCATCTGGCATATTTCCTTATTTTACTAGCAAACTCCTACTTATCCTTCAAGTTTCAGCCTACATATCCCTTCCAGGGAGACCTTCTCTGACCTCTAGATTATATTAGGTTCTCCTGCCATGTGTACCTATAGGGCTCTGCACCTTCTCTTTCATACCCCTCATTATGCATTATTGTCACTAATTGCTCCATTCTCTATCCTCCCCACTAGACCACAAGGTCCATGAGGGACCTCCCAAATTGCAGAAGTCATACCCTTCCTATTCATTATATATATCCAGCTCTAACACGGTGCCCAGGATTTCTCAGTCACTCAATAAGTAATTATGTAAGGGAAGGAGGTCGGTCAGTGAGAATCAAACACCATCCAAATAGAACCTGTGCAATCAATAAACAATTGAGCCAAGAGCAAAAGGCAGCCGTTGCGAAGATCACAAAGTCCAGCCACTATTAGGAAGCAGCTAAATAAAGTCTTACTTTTTTTTCTAATCTTGGACACATATTTTTGCTAAATAACCAGGACTCCTTGCTCTAATGCTGTCTGTATAATAGGCAGAACACAGTCCATTCGTTGGCTTGATTGTCCTGTGGCCTCCGAAATCTTGGCAGACCTCTGCCAGGCCATCTGGCCTTTAGCATCCCTCTTGAAACTCATTTCTGCTTTTCTGTGATCCAATGTTCTGCCCATTGATCTTTCCCAGGATATAGGGATTTTACTTGTTGTTTGCTGGTGATTGCATCTTCACACAGCAGTAGGAAAGAGACGCAAGTCTTCCAGATCCCAAAAGCTGACTGTGAAGTTTAAAACCCTTTCTTAACATAGTTAGGTTCATAAGGTTCTTCGGAAAAGATTAAGCTGATCCAACAGAAAGCCATATTATATAGTGTGTAAAACTAACACATACAATCTTACTGGCTAAGAATTTGAAATTCTACAGGTTACAAAAACAAAGAAAACCCAAAAAGCCCTCAGTTGTCTAAATTTTAGCCTGTCCATTGAAAACTGATGGAGTATATGTAAGTAAAAGTCAACAATTTCAAGCTACAACATGTAGGACTTAGCCCTGGTGACTTCATGGAAGACTGAAGGAGAAGAAAGAGATCTTCCTTATCCTGAAAGAATGAAGACTGTCATATGAGCTAAACATGTGCACAAAAACCCAGTTTCTTGTAATTACCAAAAAAAAAAGTGCAAAAAAATTATAAAGAGAAAATAGCAAACTTCAGTAACCTCACTATAATACTCCCTATTAACATGTGGGGGAAAAAAAAAACATGTGGGGGATTTATCAGAAAACACTGTGAGAGCTTCCTCTGACCACATATCCTTACATGTACTAAAGCCTGAGACTTATATAGCTAATAAAACATACTAACAGATAAGCATCATCCATGAAAACACTGCAGCCTTAAATATTAAAAAATGGTAGAGTTGAATGTCAATCCTCCTAAAGGTGTTTTTTTCCCTGTGTCACTATAAGCACAAGTCCTATTTAAAATGCAATGCCAAAAATAGACACAGGCTGCCTAGGGTTTGGAGAAAGATCCTGTATGTGCCACTCCACTCTGCAAAGTCTCCTTACAATAAATGTGATCATTTTTCCAATCCATTTTTCCCAGGATCTATCCCTCTGAGCACCAATATGCAAGCCGTGGATGCTTAGATGAAGACGTGAGGGGACAGCTAGGTAACACAAAACTTGAGTCTCTGACTATCTCCCAAATTGCGGAGGATAAAACTCCCTTGCAGAAGGGCCACTACATTTTATTACTGGGTCCCACTCTTGGATTTCTTACAGTGCCGTATCCTCATATTTTTCTTCCAATTAGAAATTCATAAGGGAAATCTGTGTACCGAAAGGTATAATGAGGGACACACTTTAGATCTTTTCCCCAAGAGGACAGAGTTATCAGCCCCTGAGATTTTTTTTTAACAGTCTGGCTGACGTTTTGGTGCCAACACCAACTGCTGGTTAAATCATCTAATCAGCCAGGATGAGGCCTTTTGTTCTCTTGCTTTCGTGACTTCATTTTTTTGAACATTTAAAGTTGCCAACAATTCCAAATGCTGTTTTCTTACTTCTCTCCAGTTTGTTTCCATGCGAAGATAAAAACTATTGTATCTAGATCAAATTATAAGAGGATGCATAAATGACCCACTGTTATAAGACCTACAAATAATTGGTATCTCCCTATAATGGTTTGAAAAGGAAATTTTTTATATCAAGCCACAGAAGAAAAAATGCTTCTCCACATTCTTTCCTATTATTCATCATCAACAACAATAGCAATGATTTATTGACTATTCACAAGTAGCACAAGAAGAGTTCTGGGAGTTTAAATTGGTAAAGCTAGACCTATACAGTGTATCAATTCAGAACAAGGTCAACATTTGCTTACAGACACAAAAAGGGTTTTCTTGTCCCCAACAATGACCCTGAGATTAACACCTGAACTGAGATCAAGAGAAAGGATGCTTAACTGACTGAGCCACCCAGGCAACCCAATTTTTTTAAGTAAAGATAGGACAGAGGTTAAAATGCAAAACTGTTTCTTTTTTTCCATATTTGACTTTCTGACTTACAACAGGTCAAGCATCGGTGTTGAGGTTTACAGCCAGAGGTGGTTATGAAGCAGGTATGGGTATCTGTAAGAAGAAAAATAACAATTATTTGATGAATCTCAAATAATATAAAAATTTTTATTGAGAGTATAATAACTCATGATACTTAAGTCAATCTAAGAATCTCTTCATTTCTTTTCTTATTGACCCTCCTTCATGTTCTGTTCTTGGCATTCTGTTTTTAGACTTCTGCACTTATTGCTGAATTAATATGACATACAAATTTCCATTAATTGGAAAAACACTGAAAATCAATTCTTTCTTTCTTGAAAACCTATAGGAAATATATCTGAGCAAAACTCTTTGGGAAATTCTATAAGGCTATCTACTCCTAATCTCTTACTGAGATTTGAAATATATAAATACAAATATTCATTTGAAGACGTTAATCAAAATGAAAAAGTCCCTATAAGAAAATGTAGGAAGTGATCCGAAGGGGCACATGCACCCAAATGTTTATAGCAGCAATGTCTACAATAGCCAAACTATGGAAAGAACCTAGATGTCCATCAACAGATGAATGGATAAAGAAGATGCAGTATATATACACAATGGTATACTATGCAGCCATCAAAAGAAATGAAATCTTGCCATCTGCGACGCGTGGATGGAACTAGAGGGTATCATGCTTAGTGAAATAAGTCAATCAGAGAAAGACAACTATCATATGATCTCCCTGATATGAGGACATGGAGATGCAACATGGGGGGTTAGGGGGATAGGAGAAGAATAAATGAAACAAGATGGGATGGGGAGGGAGACAAACCATAATTGACTCTTAATCTCACAAAACAAACTGAGGGTTGCTGGGGGGAGGTGGGATTGGGAGAGGGGGGTGGGGTTATGGACATTGGGGAGGGTATGTGCTATGGTGAGTTCTGTGAAGTGTGTAAACCTGGCGATTCACAGACCTGTACCCCTGGGGATAAAAATACATTATATGTTTATAAAAAAATTAATAAAAAAAAGAAAATGTAGGAAAAATGGAATGCTATTGAAATACGTAGAAATAAAAATGTATTGAATTTCACCAATGGTAAGAATTTGAATTCTCTAAGAAAAATTCATACCTAAAAGGAACTGAAGCATAGAAACTCACCGGGGGCGGGGGGGGGTGCGCTGGGTGGTTCAGTCAGCTGGGTGTCTGCCTCTTGGTTTCTGCCCAGGTCATGATCTCAGGGTCCTGGGATAAAGCCCTACATCGGGCTCCATGCTCAGCAGGGAGTCTGCTTGAAGTTTCTTTCCCTCTTCCTCCATCCCTCCCCTTGATCTCCCTCTTTCTTTCCCTCTCTCAAATAAACAAACAAATCTTTTTTAAAAAGAAACAAAACGAAACTGTGGCCAGATTATCCTTATTTAACAGACTGCTCTGTTCACTTTATCTTGTTTACATGTTTATATGTTTACATTACCTGTATCCCTTAATGAAAATCACCTCTATATTGCCTTATTAAGTCATTCTACATATTGTCTATATATAGTCCCTAAAAACTTACAGGTTATTGTACAAATGAAGTAAAAAAAAATCATGTTACATTAGTTGTTATTATAGACATTATTATATTTGAGAGAGGAAAGTCTTTGCATAATGCATGCAGTTTTTGAACATGGGCACAAAACAAGTATTAGGAGACAGATCCTGACAGACATATGCAGTGTTTCCCAAAGCCCGTACCTCTGTATTTTCTGTGCCTGTGAAAGAACTGAAATTTTCAGAATGCCCACTGAATTAAGAGAATAGGAAGTCAGAATGTGAGAGTACCATGACCCATTGTTGACTGCTTAGAAATTTGGGACAAAACCAACAGCCCAGTTTATCCCCAGGATTACTGCATTACTCTTTAAAATATTTCCATATGAAGAGCCTTCTGTGTGACTTTTCCTTGCATTCAACACCCCTACTTAGCACCATTGCCTTCTGTATCTCTGGGTACAATCATTATAATCACTTGTCGTAGTAGAGTCATTTGAAATAACCCAACTCTGCATAATTTGAGACTTGGGAATACAAAACCACTCTGAAGAGCTTTCCATCCTACCTTTAGCCTAAGCATTTTTCCCAGCAAAGAACAAACCTTGTCTCTTTCGTCAGCATTTGTGTATGTTTGGATAAATAATGCCTTCGGGGAGCAGCAACACAACACAGGATGGATGAGAATGAGGATGGAGGCACTGAAATCCCTCAAGGACAAAGTTTCCCTCTAACTCTGATGGCCCATAACTACTTCTATGTGATATATGCACATTTGTTTGCTAATAAACATTTTTATTTAGAGGTGGGCTTACACAGAGTTGAGTAGACATGGTGGGGTCGGGGGGCTCCGACAGGTTAAAGCATTTAGAGCCTACATACGAAAAGACCAATTTAGATTATATGTAGTGTCCTGGAATTACTGAAGTTACTTTATAGAATATATTTCAACACAATATTTACATCCCCTTATTGATAATGCTTTTAGAAGATGTTAAGATAAGGGCACTTGGGTCATTCAGTCAGTTAAGTGCCTGACTCTTGATTTTGGCTCAGGTCATAATCTCAGGGTTGTGAGATAGAGGACTGCATTGTCCTCCAAGCTGGGCATGGAGCCTGCTCAAGGTTCTCTCTTTCCCTCTCTCTCTCTGCACCCCCACAACACTGCATGTGCGCCCCCCCCTTCTCTCTCTCAAAAAAAAAAAGGTTAAGATATTGACAAATTCCCTGGAATTAATACGGAATTCCCAACACATCCAAAAGTCTATCTTGCCTTTGAAGCATGAGTTGGGGATCTTCTGTGTAAGTTTAAGATTATAAGGGCTTTTCAATTGCTCCATCCACCTCCCTCCCTGAACACACACAGAGACAGCTCTGGCCAAGAGCCAGAGTAATTATCTATAGATCCCACTAACAAAATAAAGGTTACCTGCATTCAAGTAATCGAATAACCATACTGAAGGTGAACAGAATACTTATCCTGTACTAAGCACTCACTACAAGCCTTATGTGAATCATTTCATTTAATACCCAAAACAACTCTACAAGCTACCCATGATTTGAGGCTTAGAAAGTTTTTAGAGTTAGACAGAATTGCCAAAATCATACAAGCTCCCACCATCCCAGCTACAGCATCAGCACCAATCTTATATAAACCTTTAAATCTTCTTTTTTTTAAAACTTTTTGTAAAAGATTTTATTTACATACTTGAGAGAGAGAGAGAGAGCGTGCACAAGCAAGGGGAGTAGCAGAAGGAGAGGAAGATGCAGGCTCCCCACTGAACAAGGAGCCTGACGTGGGCCTGATCCCAGGACTCTGAGATCAGGACCTGAGCCAAAGGCAGATACTTAACCCACGGAGTCACCCAGGCACCCAATATTTTTTTAAGTAATCTCTATACCCAATGTGGGGCTCAAACTCACAACCCCAAGAATCAAGAGTCACATGCTTTACTGACGGGGCCAGTCTCCCCCCTGAAGCATCTTCAAAATCATCATTTCAGAGCCTGTAACTGGACTCCTTTCTTGTTCATAAATTGCCATGTCTTTGAATTCAGGCGTCAATTTACCTCCAACACTAGAGCCAAATAAGGTAAGAAGTCTTCTAGAACTAAGCCAATAATTAGAATCGGAAGTAAGAGTGAAATGTTTTTGAGGTAATAAGGCAATTGGAAGAATGGGAAAGAAGGGAGCTTTTTCTTCAAAGCAGCCATATGGCCTATCACCCAAGAGATGTATATATCCAAATGTGGTATATTCTCAAAGATAATCACTATAACAGTTAAAACAAATGAATGACATCTAATGTAGCAACATGGAAAAAATCTGAAAAATCTAGTTTGATTGAAATCAAGTTGGATTATGCTATTTACTGAATAATAGGAAACATTTAATTTTTAAGCCCATAAAATAATATTATGTATTGATATAGATACAAACATATAAGCAAAATGCATAAAACACTGATGGGAAGGAAAAAAAATCTACTTCAGGAATGCTTACTTCTGGGGGAATTAGGGGCTGAGAAGTAACCACAGGACCTTGACTATTTCTGTAACATTGTATTTGTTTTAAAAATATCTGAAGCAAAGAGAGTAAAATGTTCACATTCCTTTAATGTAGGAGGTGGCTCCATGGTATTTGTTGTGTTTGTTTCTGTAGATGCTCGAATGTTTGAAATAGTTGGCTATTTCAGGATAATTTTCTGAATATTTGAAATACTTTGTCATTTCTTTAAAAAAGGGAAGATGAGAGGATATAGTGTCTTGTTGGTGGGTGGGGGAGACTATGTGTAAATAAAATATGTGAAACTTGAACTCTAGCTGGTTGCAAATGCAGAGCCTTGGCTGGGCTGGAGACAAGACTCAGATATACCCAAGTCAGGGACAGGAAGAGGCTACCCACCACCTTTCGTCCTTCTTACAGACACAATCTACTGGCATAAACTGGATTACCTGAGACTTGGGATCCTCTTGGGAAAATGGTCACATCAAACCCACAATTAGGTTTTACACGTGTACAATTATGTCTGATTAACTGGGGGAACCGCGAATAAAGTAAGATATAATGAGAGACAACAGAAAATTTACCAAAGGGAGCAAGGTGTCTGCTGCAGTAAGTTCAGTGAAAGGACCTAAGGGTCAGAGGGCAACGGCTTTAACAGCTGGTAGCAGAACCCAGGAGGACCCAAGCGTTCCAGCAGCATGTTAGAGCCCTGCACGTATGAATTAACAGCTGACTCACAACTTGGGAAATTTGGGGCACAAGAACTTCCCCCCACTCCCCCAACTGATGGAAGAAACATTTTATTTTTCGTTCTCAAGAACTGAATTGGCCAAGAGAACAGCAAGGATCCCAAATGAGAAGGTGCTGGTGGTGGCAGAGTCCCAGCTTACCAGGCTCAAGGGCAGCTGCAACATCAGAGTTCCAACTAGATTAGCTCCAGGTGGAAGTTCTGGCTGGGGCAGAAGCGAGGCAGTTCAGCTCAGAAGAAAGCACCGTGTATCTGACTCATTGTGCTTTGAGGCTAACCAAGCCCATCCTAGAGCACCCCCGTCTTCACTGTAACGTACACCAAGGAAGGATTCTTGTCCTCACTTTGCAGAGGCGCCATTGGCTGAGGTGCCTGCGGTAAGAGCCCCAGCAGGGCGGTGACGCGACGTTGTGGCACGCTGGCACCAATGAGGCAGCAGCAGCAAGCCTTTCCCCGGGATCCGCAGCCAGACTGCAGCGGCCACGGCAGAGCTCCAGTTTTGGCAGCTCTGGTAACCCAGCCTGGGAAGCCCCGGGCGTGAGCTCTGGCCTGGGCTCTGCACGAACGAATGAAAAGCGTCTTGTGGGGGAATGTCCACAAGTGCCTGGAGGAGGAGAATTCCACAGGAACCCTAATGGGTTGGCCGGGGGAGAGAGAGAGAGTCGTGATTGCTTTCGTGCTCCCAGGGTGGGAAGTGCTGAGATGTTCAAGTCACCGGAACTGACGGCTGCAGAAGACAGCAGGTTTATAAAAGACTTTGTGCTTCAGAGTGGGGGAGGGGGGGACTCGTAATAAAATGAAACACAAGTTTGAATTAGATTATTCTGTCCAATGTTTTTGCATCCCTCTAAGATATGGAATCTTCTAAGAGGATTTTTGGTTAGGCAAGGGAATGGGAAGGGGGGAGGGTAGGGAGGGAGAAATTGCGAATGATCTAATATAGCCACTTAAGAATATGTCCTGGTAACCATCTTTTCAATTATACACAGTGAGAAACAGGTAATATTGGAGCCTGTTTCAAACGGAACTTTGGGTAAAAGCTACCATTTCTTCTGAAGCCCAAGGTAAAAATTGAGAGGTGAGCATCCCCACAGCAGGGAGAGCCAAGGGTATTAGACCCAGGTGAGAGGACGAGGAGCCGAGCAGTAACAGTGACCACAGAGACCGCCTCCGACCTGAAAACGCCCCCAATTCACCTCCCGACACTTAAAAGCCCATAGCACAAGCCAGGCGCAGTGTATAAGACATCTGAATACATAAAGGAAGAAATAATACAATGAGAAAGACAGGGGTGGTGGGAAAACCTGCAACAATCCTGATGTGATGTTAAGAACTGTCCAGGGGAGCCTGGGTGACTCAGTGGGTTAAGCCGCTGCCTTCGGATCAGGTCATGGTCCCAGGGTCCTGGGATGGAGCCCCGCATCGGGCTCTCTGCTCAGCGGGGAGCCTGCTTTCTCCTCTCTCTCTCTGCCTGCCTCTCTGCCTACTTGTGATCTCTCTCTCTCTCTCTCTCTCTCTGTGTCAAATAAATAAATAAATAAATAAATCTTTTAAAAAAAGAATTGTCCAGCAACACATGTGGCCACTCTGAAAGAAGACCATGACCGTCTTCCACGAGCCCAATGCTGAGAAGCTGATAGCTAGCCGGTTTGCTGAAAGTGCAAGGATGCCTACTTACCCAGCCCTTTGCCCATATCAGGAATCATGCTGTCCTCCCTGAGAGTTCCCCCTCTGGCTAAGCGGTCCCATCTGTTGATGACTGCGAGAGCAGCAGAGAGAGCGCGCGCACTGACCCCCAGCGGGTCCAGCCTCCCGAAAAGGGCATATGGGACACACGTGGGCTGTCTCCACCTTCCTGAGTCTTGCACAGGTGTAAACACACAAGCGTCACAGCCAAGGATCACATGGGGACCAGGAGAGACGCAAGCATGCTGCAGTCCTGCTGTCAAGGTAACAACTACCTTCGATTCCTGGCAACAGGATCCTTCCGGACCTGCTGTCAGAGAAACTAAGGGATTAGCCAGACTTCTCCCACTGGGAAGGTCACTGCCATCCAGAGGGCCAATCAATATATTCATCCCCCCCCGAGAGGGCCGGTGTTGGCATCACCTGGGAAGGGGCTGATCATCAGCATTTAGATGCTGTGGGGGACGCAGCCCCACAGTCCTCACACTCCACACCTTCCTACCGATTCCAGTGAAGATTTAAGAGAGAGTCCACAGAGGAGTGTCTCTCCGGATTAAGCCATATGATGGCTTATCAGCAGCCTTAGCCCTGTGGGATAGGATCCACATGCAAATCACGTAATCCTTTTGGTGAAATTTTAATCCTATCGTTTTAGGACTTGAAGGTTCTTGAGGAATCTCCACACTGTTCTCCAGAGTGGCTGCACCAACTTGCATTCCCACCAACAGTGTAAGAGAGTTCCGTGATACTTGGAGATCGTTCTGACTACAGATTTTTTAATGAAACAGCATACCTGAAAGTCAAAACACAAAAAGACATATCCCTTCGCTTCATTAATAGGTCTCCTAACACGTGGCAGGTGTCTCGTGTTTCCCCTGCCTCAACCAATGAGGAGGCTTGCAATAGGAATGTGTACACATTTTAACACCCCAAATGCCCCCTTACCTCCCCAGGAGCTATCTCATAAGCAATGATGATCACGATTCTCTCAGCTTCCAAACAACAAACACTGTTTTCCTGCTTTCCTGGTCGCCTATGATGACAGCCAAGCCCTTGGAGACTCTCACCCTTGCCATAGAAATACCCTGAAGTGGTTGAAAAATACATATTACGTCACAGTTCCGCCAAAGTAGGGAATGACTTTTCATGATTTCAGTTTTAAAGTGTTATACGATCCCAAAGCAGCGATGCTTTTGTTTTCCAATGTTCCAGAGGTTTTCATGAAAATACCCCTTTGAGATCTTATTTTCAGGCTCTCCCTAGCACTCAGACAAGGATCCACGGAAGCTGGACAGAGCACGAGCTGAATGAAGAACGCCTCAGTGTGCCCCAGATCACCCCTTCCCACCAACCCCAGGCTGCGTGGAGCTCTTACTCCTTTAAGATGAGTCACGGCTACACAGGCTGGTCTGGTGGCCATGCGGTAGACCCCTAGAGGCCTTGTGAATTCAGGGAATCCCAAGACAAAGACCTCCCGGAAAGGCTAAAGCTAAGATAAAGAGAATTAAGGAGCAAGGTGAAACCTTCCTAATTTATTCACAACCCTGGGCATCATGCGTCAAGGAAAATGACTCTTCCTCACAAGGGAGGACAAAACTGTCATTAAAGAGGGAGAAGGCATTCCATGAGGCCAGAGCAAAGATCTTACGTGTGTCCATATTCATACACCAGAGAGAGCACTGAGGAAAACCAGAGTCAGAAAGCTCTTCGCCTGAAACATTCTTCTCTTCGGTGACCTGTCTACTAAGAATCAAGGTGTTTTTTGTTTTTTTTTTTATTGTCCGACACACAGAATCAACGAGATGTCTAACATTCACCACTCCTAACCAGTTTCCCCAACTGTGACTATCAAGGGATGTTAACTTTGGAGAATCTGGTGAATGCTACAGGAAAATGAACGCAAACACTTCCATACGAAATGTTGCGTGCAGCTGGAACAGAGAAGGTTCACGAAGCTCCTTAAAATCCAGGTTAAGCAGCCCTGAGCTAGGTGGTTTCTGAGATTTCTTCCAACTCCACAGTGAGCTCATAGACGCTCTGGGGAAACTTGACAAAGTCAACACTCGAGTTTTTCTTTACTCCCTCCTAAAAATGCACAAGAAAAAAAGACAACGACGGAAAAATAACGGGAGACAGAGGGGAACAAAATAACTGGAGGTAGAAAGCTCCTGCACAAGTGAACCCGATTTGGCTGAGCAGGGATTGGAGTAGCTGCGGGAACCCATTCAGCTCACTGCCCAGAAAGATCCAAAACTGGAGGCCCTGCTGCCTGTGAGAGTAAACCTGAAAAGTGAAGTCAGCGAAGTTCTGTCTTTCACACAGCCTCTTCCAAAGCCCAGGAACTAACTTTGCATCCTTTTTCTAAAAGGAGAGGCCCTAACTGGTACACGTGAATGCCCCACTAATCTTGAATTTGTCCTGCAGTATTCCATCATATTTTAATTTTTTATTTCTTATTTTTTTATAAACATATAATGTATTTTTATCCCCAGGGGTACAGGTCTGTGAATCGCCAGGTTTACACACTTCACAGCACTCACCATAGCACATGCCCTCCCCATTGTCCATAACCCCCCTCCCCCTTTCCCAACCCCCGCTCCCCCCAGCAACCCTCAGTTTGTTTTGTGAGATTAAGAGTCACTTATGGTTTGTCTCCCTCCCAATCCCATCTTGTGAAACAGAAAGATTAACTGAGTCTTACTAGAAAGAGCCCAAGATGCCCTTCCTCAGCCCCCGTCTTCAGGGCCCTCCTTGACTGAAGATGTAGTTACTAACTTGAGATGTTACAACTGCTGTGTCTCAGCTATGCACGGGGATGAGGGATTAAACGAAAATCCACAAGCTGCACTGTGGAACCCAGGACCCCTTCCTCCATTCAGTGTCCAGAACGCT